>NW_025963857.1:1322500-2592500 GCF_023055435.1 Haliotis rufescens
ACAGGTTCCCCTTTCCTAGTGGCCAATGTTAACTACTATATTTATAGATATGGACAGTTTAGTATGATTTATGTTCATAACGTGAATAAAATAAGTGTAGGAATTACCGAATACACTACAACATTGGCGGCCCTACTTTTGCAGGTTATACATATCAACCCCGTGAAGATCCAGGTTAGAATAAATTGGTCTTCAGCAACCTATGCTTTTCGTGAGAGGTGGTTGGCCAGGCTCGCTGACTTGTTTGATGCATGTCATCGTATCCCAATTGCGTTGATCGATGATGTCTGTCATTGATTGTCTGGTCCAGACTCGATTTTTTACATACCAGAATATACCTGGAATATTGCTGAGCACAGCGTTAAACAACAAACAAACGACATGTCAGAAAGGTCTTTTATTTAATTATTTCTTTCCCATAACATGTTCATGAGTACTAGTTATTATAAAAACACATTTTGACGTTATATATAAGAAATGTTGGCCTTCATCACACTCCGTACTGAGGTTACTCTCCAAGTGGGTTCGTAATGGCTATTATGAAGAAAATGCCCTTTCACTTATCCGTCCCTTTATTCTTAGTTTATTTCTCAATTTCAAATTCTCTCCGATTGACTGTCACATGTAGAAAACATTTTGTTTCACTGAGCCCCTAAAATATTCAATAAATAATTCAAACTAAAATTACATAATATGCTGCATACATAGTTTACCATGTTTACTGAAACAATATTCAAATGAACACAACACACGAAAAATGTGTACACTATACTATGGAATAAATGAAAATATTTATGCTTATTTATCATAAATATTCATAAATATTCCTGACAAAATATTAGCCACAGCTATAGTTAAAACAACATACCATTTCGTTAGGCCCATTTCACACCGTGTTTTCTCACACTTTGTCTCACTCATCAGGCATGTTGCCTCAAAGCACATTGTTCAACTGGTTCACAAACCAGAGTAACGTCCCTTTGCGTATGCAAGACATTTCACTCCTTAAATATCCGTATCTTGCTCTTACAATGGCCGTCCTATCGAAAATCGTATTGGAAACTCCAGGCGTCATGATGTGCTCAGTCCATGTGATACAAGTATCAGTGTTCACAGTATGGTACATGAGGAAGCTAATCTGGTCCACACTGAGTCATCAAAACTAAACACGTAAACACCTTGGTCAGAAGCAATAAACACACGGTCACGTCCGTTTACACAGATTCCACCTGGCATGGTAATATGATATGACCTAAGAATGTTTCTGACAAACTGTCCTGACTCCGTCAGATGGATGACTCTGTTTAGAGAGTAGTCTGTCACCAGGATGTCACCTGTGCTGGTACTTGTGATACCCAGGGGACCCTTCAGTGTTGTGTCTCCTGTCGGGCTGTAGGTGAACACCACATCTCCCTCGGGGGTCAAACACACGACACACTCGGTTCCACAGTCAGACACCAGGATGTTTCCTGTCCTCGTAGTACAGAGGAAGTTTGGATATTGAAAGATCTTGCTACCATAGTGGCGTGGACTGATTGACCTCAGCACGTTTCCAGTCATATCTAGGATATCAACACAGGGGGGAGACCGGGAACTAGCTGCTAGTGTTGATGGCGTCAGGGACGTTATGCCAAAGTACTGTTTGCTGGTTGTGATGGTTGACAGCAGCACCAGGTCAGGGTTGACTTCTACTGTTACGATCTGTTTGATGCTCAGGACAGTGACGGCCACCTGGTTGTGTGTCAACTTTGTCAGACTCCATGGTTGATCACCCAGACTGAGTTTACTATGACGTGTCTGGTTATTCCTGGTGAAGAAGGACTTCACACTCTCGTTGCTGCAATCTTCGACTACAACCGTATCTGTGCCATTCTCTACAACCACTGTCACGTCAATGGGAAATGGCACGTTACGGTCGCCTTCTACTGTGTCGTCAATGGTGTCCTGTAACACAGGGATAGCCTTCAGGTCCAGCACACCCTCATACAGGACCTCTATCTCACCCAGCTGTAGATCGTCCAGAGTTCTCCTCAGCTTGTCTGTGTCCTGTGTGAATGTGACCTTGGTTATTCTTCCTCTCTCCTTCACATCTGCGTCTCCGACAGCCTCCACATCACCCGCCTCTGATCCCTGATACATCTCATGCACATCCATGTCACACTCAGATTGTAGAGCCTGGTCTATCAGCTCAGCCTGTTGTTGGTACATCTGTACTGACATCTCCCCTGACTTAATGTCTGCTTTCAGTTGTTTGATGTGCTTGTCTGACATCTCTTTCAGTTCTTTCAGCAGTTTTCTTTCCTTCACCTTGATCTTTTCTGTGGCCTTCTTGCTCGTGGTCGTGATGCTGGATACAATTTCGGAATATCGTACAGTTTCCTCATCCACTTTCAACTCTTGTTTCTGCACCAGTGTTTCAATCCTATTTCGCTGCTTTAGGAAATCCTCTTTGGTCTTTGTCAATTTGGTTTTCATTGCAGGTATCTTTGACTCGATCGTGACAACTGAGTTACATCTTCTGTGGTAGAGGGTGCAACATTTGTGACAGGTTGCCAATTTACAATCTTCACAGAGCAGCTCTATGCATTCTTCCTTGTGTTCCCTGCACATGACCTTTCGCTTCCTCTTGACCTTGACCTCCCCTGACAGGTCATCGACGTCATGGTGTCGGGAGGATGGATTACGTCTGTGTATACGGGCACACCGCTCGCATAGTGCATCATCGCAGACAGAGCACCAAACAACAGCAGGAGTTGTCTCCCCTTCCTCTCTACAATAACTGCAGTTGGTAGTGTCTGGAAAAAAACATCCGTTCCATTATATTTTACTTATAAATGGACTTTAGTGTCGATAACTTGAAGCACAACATATCATGAATCAATGAACATGTATATATAATCAAACAACCATATTTTATCAGTGGATTGGACAAGGGATCTTTTATTCTTATTGTCATCTTTCATCCACCATGTATCAGAAATGATATGATTAAGATGTATGGAACCCTGCCTTGGGAAGATTACCTCATAAGGGCCTCTCCCTCCAACATAACCTGTTATACTACATATATATTGGTATTCAGTCTGTATTCATCGTATTCAATACTTTACATGACTGCCTCTACAGCTACACATATCCTGCTAGTTGACGGTTATCTCCTGAAACAGCAGATGTAAATTATGTACATCTGGTCAGTTGTTCAGGAGCCTTGATAGCTTTGGAACGGAGATTTTTCTGTGACGACTTCCCCAGTGAATAAGAGCAGTTGTTCGTTGAAGCTGGACCGTGGTTCATAGATTTTGGCAGATGTAAAACTAAAAGTATCCCTCGGCGTATCAGAGCCTTGACGTCTATTTCAAAGTAAATATGCTTTCAAAATGTGTTCCATTCAGTAAATAATATTGTGTGTGTAATAGAAACCGGTATTCATATCGTTGAACTTGGTGGATTCGTGAGAAAACTACAGCAGTTATTTGTTAACGTGAGACTGTGATTTATAGATTTTTGGTCGAGTAAAAGTAATGGTACATCTGACCTCTACAAAGTTGCTCATCTGACCTCTGACTTATTTCAAAGTTGCTCATCTGACCTCTGACCTATTTCAAAGGAAATATGCTTATACGCGTTTGTGTAGAGGGTGAGCGGTAGAATCATAGCGTTAAAGTTCGTAGCATTTATAGGCCCACATCCCACCACACCACACCCCAACCCACCTCACCCTCCACGACAGGTGAGATACATACCTCCAGCACCAACACTAACACAGCCCTCCCCACCCCACACACCCTCCACCACATGTATGACACATGCCCAAGGCACCACCACTAACACACACACCCATCCCCATCCCCTCACACACACACACACACACACACACACACACACACACACACACACACACACACACACACACACACACACACACACTCGACGACATATGAGATACATACCTTTGGAGCCAGGACCAAACGAGTCCAAGAGTCCTTGGATGACAAAGATAGGCTTGACGTCATCCGCCCACTCCTCCACTGGTCTCTCAGGGGCAGACACTTTCGTCATCTTGTTGCATAAGGGACAGAGGAGGGACTTAGCACTGATGGCTTCTGGTCTGGTTTTGGTATAGATGACGATACATTTTCTACAGAAGGTGTGATTACACACAAGTGTACAGGGATTATCAAACACCTCTGTGCATATTGTACAGGTCAGGAAATGTTCAGTCAGCTTCTGAGAGGTCGCCATCTGAAAGAGGCCAAGAACCATTGAAGTCCTTATCACTACATCCGTTGAATTAAACACGCCTATCAAAATATACCATGGAAACGAAGGTATTCGGCAAATAAAACAACACTCGGTTAAAAGGAAATGCGCTGTATAATTCCCTTACAAAATAGGTTTCCTGTGGTGAAAATGATTTGCATGTTTATTCATATGAAGTCGTCTAGGTATGAAAATATCTGAACTTTAAACTTGATTGTTTAGTGGAACATGGGTGGCCCAGTCGTGTAAGGTGCCGCAATTCGCCGTGCACTGAGTTGCGTCCCTTATGTCGTATGATCGTAGGAATCCCAGGTTGGTCCTGAGTGTGTCTGTCTGCAACATTGCCTTGATCACGGGTTTGGTGAACGTCTTTAACATGCGTAACTTCAGGATTTTCTCCCACAGAAGCTGACATTTGTTGATATAACTGTGATAATATTGTATACTGTCTCAGTCTTGTCGTCTGAACCTCAGATGCAATCTACACCAAGGCGTGCCTGACGGTGATGTGGAAACAAAATCGAGCGTGTCGCTGGACGCAGAACCGTGAGTTGTGCTCCCTCAACCTATTGCTTACGGATATGCCACTACTTAATCTCAAACCAGGTATTGTCCGTGTTCTTAATGGGGCAGTTTGGTGTCGATTCCTTAGATGCACCAACCGAATGTAGTGTCGTGTTGAGGACAACCGGCCCGTGGCAAGTCACGAGTGTTGCCCTACTGTAGATAACGTCTCAAACGAGTTGATATTGACTTGCGATTGACATTAAAATATCTGGCAACTTCGTTTGGCTTCTTTCCTGTTTGCAGCATACACACAGCCTGTAGACGTTGATTTTCAGCAAGACGTGGCATTGCGTAAGTGTTATTTACGTTTGAGCAAATGTGTTTTTATGACCACCCGATAGCTATACAATCAGTATGAGCTGTTAAAATTTTAAAAAAAACACTTGTGTAAGTGTAATACTCCCAACAAAGAGGGAAACATCCCAAATTGTACGCAGTGCTTAACATGCAAGTGCAAATTGTGAATCACGACAATCATGAGTATGTGTTGAAAGATGCGATATGTAATTTCAGAATAAAACTATTTCTACTGAACTTTATGAAGCACATTTACTTTTTTCCGTCAGTATACATTCAACCATTACATTGTAAAAATCTTGCATTCTGCTGGCGTCTGCAGCCGTATGGATAATAAGTAAAGCAAACCCTCAAACCCGACGGCCAGGCAATTTCAAACATTGTTTCTACGCCAGTCAGTAAAATATCAGAGTTATATCCTGGAGATCTATTCATTCTGGATCAGACAGTGGTTGATATAATGAGCAACGACGTCGGGGTACGGTGACGCAGACACTGAGTCTGACCACCCAATCCATTCAATCGCATGTTACAAGAAGCATGGGTTGCTGGGGATCAGTTGTACCCGGAACCGTTGTGACGATGTCTATTCGACAGATAACCCCACGAAAAACAGCATTACTATAGGATGGTATACAGAGAGCTACATCTATTTCATGTCTTCAGTATCAATTGAACTTGTTTGTGGGACCGTTACAATAGTCCAAGCAAGGCATAGATGATCTTTTACCTGATATATGAGTCATTTAGTATCAAGGTGATTATCAATAAAGATGTTTTGCACGAAGATTTGATTCCTGTAAATTCCAATTGTTCAGTTATAAATACAGCAGGTTTCGGTTTGAACTCTTCGCTTGGCCAAACAAATAGTTTCACTACATTACATGCACTAACAAACATTTCATGGTAGTATATACGTTCCCATGGTATTTGTATTACCACTCAGACGTCGTGTTTCAACCAGAACAATGATTAACCCGCTATCATGACCCAGTTATTCTATACCCATAACTGAAGTAGGAGAGGTTTAACTTCCGGGTTTGCCATGTACCCCACAGACGTGTACACAGACATCGCCACTGTCACTGCTATCAAGGTGGCATGGCCTGATGCAGTTGACAAGATACACATGTGCCAAACTGCAGGCATATATCAAGAAAGGTGTTTACCCAATATGAAGTCAACTCAGGGTGTAATGTGTGTAGCACATATCGGCGTCACTTAAGTTAGATCGCATTCACATTACAAATCAAATCGCAGACATATATACACACTGAATATCTAGCACCAGCCAGGAAAACACGAGGCAAATACACATCCATGCAACATTACCTTGCTGGTGACAAGAGTCTGGTGAACATAGCCCGAGAACTGAGTGAATATCTCGAAGTTTCACCTGGACACAATGACAACCTGTGTGATCCCCGCTAGTTGTGTGGGTGTGCAGAAAGTACGAAGTCCATGACATGTAGATGTGCGTCGGCAGTCAGTGGTTATCTTGGGTCAACAGTTTGTTCAAGGGTTATTAAAAAGGATAAGAATTGAGCATATTTTTTACATCATGCCAGTCAAACATGAATTTATACTAAATCTGAATAATCGATCTTTCAGCACCGATTTTCCAGTGTTACGTGTTATGTATGTGTTATATTCTAAAATTCCAGGTATTGGTTCTGGTCAGAATCACATTTTATTAATTAATTCTATAATTGTAACTAATTTAGCTTTCATTGTGATTTTGGATAAACAGATAATCTTCTTCAAAACCCGGAACCTTTGAACCATATCATTGTTATCAAGGTGGCATGAGCTAGTGTAGATGACAAGAAATCCCATATCTCGAGATGTATAAATGTGATAAATACTTATCTGGTCCTATTTATCATGCGTGCATGCATGCTCTGAACGAAGGTCTCTATTAAAGAGAGCTGCTGTCTGGTTTACAGATGGGCTAAGACTGCTTGCACATCACAAGAAACGTGTTCACCCAATATGAAGTCAACCTATGGTGTAATGTGTACAATCTAAGATATAACATTGTGAGAATATGTCCACAGCTCTGACCGGGACTATCCTTGTTAATAGATGTCGATACATAATCTTGTGTATGTATCTCTATATAATAATGATATTTTGCCTTATTTATAGTGCCAGTTCCTAAGGCCAAAATATGTTACACAAGATGCATTCAGACATTATCTGTAAGAAGAATCCTAAGTCTGATGTATAAACTGATATCATAAGTGTCTAATGTATTACCTAAAATCATAGTGAGTGAGTTGTGTTTAACGCCGCTTTAAACAGTATTCCAGTTTTATCACAGCTCGACAGCTTAATGTGGGAGGAAAGCCCCAAGTGATACAGGTCTCAGACGTTTACCACTTCGGTCAAACCCACGAGCATGAGTATGGTGCTGACAAACCGACAAACAAAATCGAGGCGAACCAGGATTCGAACCCCCAATCATGAGTTGCTGGCGTGCCCAAGGGACGCAAATCTGCACAACGAATAGCAGCGCCTTAGACGACTGGGCCGGCCACCCGTGACCCCCCTAAAATCATAAGTGACTGATCCGATCTATAGTACTTGAATCCTGTCACTTCTTCAGATGGAAAGTATTCCCTTATTGCAGTTACCACACATGATTGTACAGGACGACGATCATGTTTTATTAGCCTTCCATGGATCCATCTTGTAAATCGGCGGTATGCCACATAGCGATACGTTCTGTAAATTGAAAGGTTTTCTTCGATCTTGAAATGAGCAGTGTACATGACTAGTCTTCTTAATCGGGATTTGAACTTGTATAATATTGTAACCATACCGAAATAATTATCTTCAGATGTCAAAATTCATTGCTACTCGATCTTTGTTATTATGGCCAGCACCTCTTTGTGAAGTTTGTGTTCACGTTGTATTAATTGAGCACTTTTGTATGTTAAAAGATGGTATGCAAATAAATTATTCTCACCTTCAATTTTGTGCTAGTTATTCCTTTACTTGATCGTAGGTCTTTAATTGGAACTGATCACACTTTTTTCACTCGCTGACAGTTTAGAAGAATATCTGATGCAGCACAATGATAAGGAAATGTCAATATTAATCTATGCAGCCGTATTTACTATGGTTATAGTTTTAAGCAGCAGTAAAGAAGTAACCTACTTGAATTGGTTTGTTATCGTCTTGTGGGCCTGCAAAGCTGACTAATTCCAGGAACGCCAACTGTAGGACTGTATGTTGGTGAAATTGACTGAGAATCCTTCATGTTGAGTTTTCCATTTTCTCTCTCGCCCCAGCAGAAAATGCCAGTATTTGGACTCAGTTCGGGTGACATGGCCATGCTGTTGCCACACTCACACCTATCAACAAAATTATGATCTAGCTAATAATATGCAAACCTATAATTTTGTCGTGGTACAGTTCCCTTAAAATAACAGTATTATTTTATTTTTGAAATTCACACTTAAAGTTCATAACTATTTTACATTTTATGTATCCCTATATTGTAAATTTATATTCCACAATAAGTATCACAACAGCTTACCGATCTTTTAGACTTCTATGGAAATTGAAAATGTAATAAAATTGAACTTCGATGCACTATAACCATGCTTTTCCTCCGAAAACATGGATATTCTACACTAACGAATTTATGGCATGTGTATTGACTGACATAATGTTATTTCACAGAAAAGTTTATCTCCGTATTCGAACCTTCTCTTGGGTACATAAGAAGTGATATAACACATGCAATTATGCAGGTCTTAAAGATCTTAGAATCATTTACTTGTATCTTGCAGTTTGATCATTTACTGTGCAATACAGAAGTGGCTTAGCATATTGGCCTAACATTACAGTAATTATTACTGCATTTGTTACCGTGACAGCTGAAACATTGATTATCTAATCTGTTTTCAGGAAAATTTGGTACACAAGTGACTAGCATGCCAATGTGTATGAGGCATATCAGTTCCCATGGTTAAATACACACCTTCACCTTCATAGAGGGTGTAGGTACATTGTCATAGTAAACATTCAGATTTGGAAATGATGTGTGACCACCGAAATGTCAGTTTAATAATGTGTTGAAGTGGATCCTACCACTGCTAAGGAACGCGTGTCTGCACAGCTGCACCTCATGTACCCAGGTGTCAATATATTCCGGCAACGTGATGCAGTCACGTGCTGGGGGCATGTTGTCACTTGTGTTTCAATCCTTGCCAAATGTCAAGCTGTCAGATTTTAACTAAAAGTATGACGTGTTAGCTCACCTGAATGACAGTCAGTGTTTTGCCATATTGTGAATTTTGACCTCCCTTTTACTTTTGTACTAAATTCTCTCAAAATGTGATTTCCCGCACTGTAGACCTCATGTCCTCAGATACAAGTTGACAGAGAAGCTGCCATGGCCGCTTTGTTGAAAACATGTATTGCTACTGCTCAAAATGTAATGGGATCCTCCTAAATCCTCCTTGCTAACATGTTAAGCTGTTGACTACATATCCAGGTGAGCTAAATATCAGGTGAGCTACAAACCAGGTGAGCTGGAGAGCATGGCATTCTTTTCAACTAAATCGTCACCGTGTCTTAATACAAAACATTGATGCTGACATATTTCTGTGTCAGTGTTGCACATATACAGAAACAGTTCCAAATCTGCAGGATGAGTCAAGATGTGAATTCTCTCCCCTAACAGATGACATTGTGTCTTTGTGTCCCTTGAGGACATCTCTAACAAGGGGTACTGTAATACAATATAGTGTATGCAGTCGTGCTTCAAGACCATGCTGTTGCTGTGTAGTCCATTATTTTATTGGGAGGTCCATTACTTTATTGGGAGGTCCATGATAATATTGGTAGGTAGTAGAAGAACACAACACTTTCATGAAATAAATATTTGAATGCAATAGTACCAGCTTTGTTGATACTCCACCAGGTTACACACCAGTCCAGTAATGGCTGCCTACCATGTGTAGCTGAAGTTTACTGACATAGGACTTTTAGGCAAGAAGCAGGCATCGCAATGGGCACCCATTGTGCTCCCCTTCTTAGCCAAAGAAGTTTGATTTCAGCTTCAGGTAGAACGGTGATCTGATATCGTTCAATAACGGCCAATTCGCCTTCCTATCCATTAGTTTATCCATCGGAGCAACAAATAAAGGAGACCATGCCATGGCATCTGTTGACATGCCAAACTTCAACTCGACCATCTTGTGTCCTGTAAATTAACTTTCAGGGCAGCGTAATGATAGCCATCGAGGATATTCAACGGATGAATGGAATCTCGTTTCTGCACACGACACCAATCTCGTGTGACACCCAGTGATGCTAACGATATATTGTTGATGTACGTCTGCGTTCGTGGTTGTGGATTCATCGCTCACTGGCTACCGTTAAGTAACAGGGTTCACATATTGTGCCGATGCAGACTCATACCCAGGTCCTCGGTGTGACGAGCCAACCCTGTACCCACTGAAAGCTACCCCTACGGCAGTTACCAGAGGACCTGGAGCGTCCGACCATAAGATTGCGAGTTTGCAAGGATGCTGTCAAACAATGCACTGAAATTTCCATACAAATACATGATGTACCATTCTGTGTCCGTAATGTTCGACAAACTGTTTTAATGATTTGTCCCGATTTTCATTAGGACCTAAACGTGAGGCTGCCATGACGTCATCGTCATATATTTATACCATTGAAGTCAACGGGTTCAAAACGGGAGAGCAGAAGGTTGGTGGTTCGATCCCCTGGCCGCATAATACCAAAAGACTCTAAAAGATGGCATTTCTTGTTACCCTGCCTTGCGTCCGGCTTCAAGGGGATAAAATAATAATATCTCTGAGTGGAGTATCAATGCTAAACTGCAGCTTGGTATCTCAGAAGGCTAACACTAAAAACATGACATAAGTCCGCACAATACATGTTTCCACACGCGCACATCACTGTGAAGGGAAGTAATCTTGTACGCTACATTAAACCCCATTTCACCTCATCCCACAGTGAAATAGATGCATGGTTATGCATTAAATATATATAATTGACCACCACGACAAAGTTATATTCTACGATTGGCCGGGCACGGGCCACCCAGACGTTTAAGGTGCAATACACAGTGCAGAGGGTTCCGGAGACCCATGATCGTGGGTTCGAATCCGTGATACGTTCTGATATGTTTACATACCTGTGTTGGTAAACTACTGTTTAAAGTGGCGTAAAATCATACTGACTCACTTCTTAAAGTATGGAAGTATGAATCATTATGGATGTCAATAGAAGCCGTTTCTGAAATTACCAGTTGTCCAAAACAGAGCCTGCATTAACTTTAAAAATATATGCAGGGATCAAATTTCAGGTCTATCGACATTTTTTAATATCATGTAAAAGTAAAATTAAAAAATTAATGACCGTCCACCACACGTCTACCTCTTGGCAATACTGATTACTTCACAATACGATCGTGGGTTCGTGGGTTTCACAAACTTAACAAATGTCTCAGGTCTGCATCACTCCTGGCTCTCCTCCCACATGAAGATAACATGACGTTATATAACTGATATACTGTTCAAAGTGGCATAAAATCCATATGTTGATATAGATCAAATATCAGGTCAATCAACGTTTATTTTTATAATATGTCCCAGTAAAGTCAACACTTGTATGACCGTCTACGGGAAATAGAAGTCTAAAGACATATAATAAATGTTCACAAAACGCAATACATCGTTTCATTATGTCGTCACTTTGGGTTTGCAATGTTTCAAAATTTCTAGGTACTGACACACCCCACACAGGTTGACACAAAAACCAGCTCTGTCTGTACATCGCCTTCACGACCTCTCCCTCACACGACGACCCCTGGTTGTTCTGTAAACAAGCACCCCCTTTAGACTCCACCACATGTCTGCCTGGAGGAAGGTGAACCGACGTCTTGGCAGTCCTGATTACTTCACTCTGTTGATGGAGTTTGAGATAGAAACATGTACAGGTCTGGTATCGGAGATATGTTTAACACAAGTGTACGTTTATGTATCGTGTTCTGTTGATGTAGTTTGAGATACACACATGTACAGGTCTGGTATCGGAGATATGTTTAACACAAGAGTACCTTTATGTATCGTGTTCTGTTGATGGAGTTTGAGATACACACATGTACAGGTCTGGTATCGGAGATATGTTTAACACAAGAGTACCTTTATGTATCGTGTTCTGTTGATGGAGTTAGAGATACACACTTGAACAGGTCTGGTATCGGAGATATGTTTAACACAAGAGTACGTTTATGTATCGTGTTCTGTTGATGTAGTTTGAGATACACACATGTACAGGTCGGGTATCGGAGACATGTTTAACACAAGAGTACGTTTATGTATCGTGTTCTGTTGATGTAGTTTGAGAAACACACATGTACAGGTCTGGTATCGGAGATATGGTTAACACAACAGTGCGTTTATGTATCGTATTTATCTTTATCTTTATTTACTGTGAGACATGCATGTGTCTGAAAGAGCCTAAATTATATCTCGACATCCATAAGGCAACTTGTGGATAATCAGTATCATTCTGTTTTGGGCTTTTATGGATCCTTCCTAAAGATGACAGGAACCTGGGAGAGTTCTACAGACATATGTATGCCGCAAGTGGTCAGTGTTTACATGTAAACACCTTAATAACTCCTTTGCGACTGAGACAAACATACACGTGGCCATGTCCGTCTACGCACACCCCTCGAGAGTAGTTAATACCGTCCTGTTGTGTCAGTATGCTTCTGACAAACTGTCCTGACTCCGTCAGATGGATGACAATGTCAAGATAGTAGTCTGTCAACAGGATGTCACCTGTGCTGGTACTTGTGATACCCCGGGGAGACTTCAGTGTTATGTCTCCTGTAGGGCTGTAGTTGAACACCACATCTCCCTCGGGGGTCAGACACACGACACGCTTGGTTCCACCGTCAGACACCAGGATGTTCCCTGTCCTCGTGATACAGAGGTTGACGGGAATTTGTAAGATGTTGTTACCATTGTGGAGTAGACTGATTGACCTCAGCACGTTTCCTGTCATATCCAGGATGTCAACACAGGGAGGAGACTGGGAACTAGCTGCTAGTGTTGATGGTGTCAGGGGCGTTATGCCCAAGTACTGTTTGCTGGTTGTGATGGTTGACAGCAGCACCAGGTCACGGTTGACTTCTACTGTTACAATCTGTTTGATGTTCAGGACAGTGACGGCCACCCGGTTGTGTGTCAACTTTGTCAGATTCCATGGTTTACCACCCAGACTGAGTTTACTGTGGCGTGTCTGGTTATTCCTGGTGTAGAAAGACTTCACACTCTTGTTCGTCCAGTCTGTGACTACAACTGTATCTGTGTCATTCACCACCATCACTGTCACGTCACACGGGGATGGTCTGTTACTGTCGCCTGCTACTCTGACGCCAATTGTGTCGTGTAACACAGGAGTAGCCTTAAGGTCCAGCACACCCTCATACATGATGTCTATCTCTCCCAGCTGTAGATCGTCCAGAGATTTACTCAGCTTGTCCGTGTCCTGTCTGAATGTGACCTTGGTTATTTTTCCTCTCTCCTTCACATCTGCGTCTCCGTAAGCCTCCACATCACCAGCCTCACATCCCTGATACATCTCATACACATCCATGTCACACTCAGATTGTAGAGCCTGGTCTATCAGCTCAGCCTGTTGTTGGTACATCTGTACTGACATCTCACCTGACTTAATGTCTGCCGTTGTCCGATGTGTTTGTCTGATATCTCTCTCAGTTCATCCAGAAGTTTCTGTTCCTTGAGTTTTATCCTTTGTATTGCCTTCAGACTTGCAGACTTGATGTCGGATTCCGTCTGTGAATGTTGAAGTATTTCTTCTGCCATCACTGATTTCTTTTTCTGCACCTCTGTGTTTCGTTTGTGTCTTCTCCTTGACAATGTATCTTTGATCTTCACCAGCTCTGTCTTCACAGCCATCATTTCCGACTCGAGTGTGACGACCGAGTCACATTTCCTGTGGTAGATAGTGCAGCATGTCTGACAAACAGCTTTCTTACAATCTTTACACAGATATTTGATAGTTTCGTCCTTGTGCTTTTTACATGTCACCTTGTGTCTTCTTCTGACCTTGACCTCGCCGGAGAGGTCAATGACTTTGTGTTTCCGTAACGACGGGATGCGGTTGTGAGCTCCAGTACATTTGTCACAGAGTGCCTCATCACAGACCGAGCACCAAACAACAGCTGGAGTTGTCTCCCCTTCCTCTCTACAGTAGCTGCAGGAGGCTGTATCTGCAAATGTATATTAATCTTCAATGTGGTGTGTGTATTGAGAGGAGAAGAGGAGCCATCTAGATGTGGTGTATTTCAACCATTATTCTATTTTCACTACAATGTATTTTCTATGTTATTTGTTGAATCTACATCTGTCCAAGTTCTTCTCCAATATTCACACAGCTCATGTGAACTTGATGATATTGTTACTGCAGACATTGCCACCATGTAAGATGAGTATGTTACTACTATGAATTCATACTGTCAGAATTTCTGCAAATACACCAAAACCACCATGGACAAACGTGAAACAACAATAATAACAAGTATCACATTAAAACATACACCTTCCTGTGCAGAAATACGTATAGGTACAGTTCTCAGTTAAATTTACTTTTTGTATATCAAATCTCACTAAATTAGATTGCAGCCTGTTCAGAAACAACCACTATGGTACCTTTAGATGCCGGACCAAACAAGTCCAAGAGTCCCTGGATGATAAAGATTGGCT
Organism: Haliotis rufescens; assembly: GCF_023055435.1. Lineage (NCBI taxonomy): Eukaryota > Metazoa > Mollusca > Gastropoda > Lepetellida > Haliotidae > Haliotis > Haliotis rufescens. The sequence goes on from NW_025963857.1 coordinate 1,337,413, forward strand.
TGACGTCATCCGCCCACTCCTCCACTGGTCTCTCAGGAGCGGACACTTTCGTCATCTTGTTGCAGAATGGACAGACAAGGGACTTGGCACTGATGGCTTCTGGTCTAGTTTTGGTGTAGTTGACGACACATTTTCGACAGAAGCTGTGATTGCACACAAGTGTACAGGGATTATCAAACACCTCTGTGCATATTGTACAGGTCAGGAAATGTTCTGTTAGTTTCTGAGAGGTCGCCATCTGAAAGATTGGAAGAACATTTTACACAATACATATACCTTATAAATTAGCCTTCATTATATGAATATATATCCAAGTAGATTCACGTGATACGATTCTTGTTCAAAAGTGGTTTGATCAAGGTTACAACATATGACGTACAAATTTCGCTCATTGAACTCGCGAAATAACGTAGACTCTCGCTACACTACGACCCAACTTTTACGGCAGCATGTAGGTCTAGCCTCAAATCTTCTTATAGTCCTTCCTTGAACAATTTACTACTATCAAAAAACATGGTATGTAGCATGTAATGCATGACAAGAGGGATGACTTCAACTTTCCAATGGCCAAATTTCCCTTTTATGTCGAGCAATTCTTCAGTTGCTCAAGTTATACTTTAACATCGGATCTACTGTTCAGAAATCTACGGGTCAAAGCGGCGTTTAAACCCAACTCACTACTACTACTACTGCTGCTGTTACTACTACTACTACTACTACGACGACTGTTACTACTACTGCTGCTGCTACTACTATTGCTGCTGCTACTACTACTGCTGCTACTGCTGCTACTACTGCTGCTGCTACTAATACTACGACGACAACTTCTACCACTACTGCTGCTGCTACTACTACTACTGATGTTGTTGCTACTACTACGAGTGCTGCTACAGCTGCTACCTCTACTACTGCTATTACTACTACTACTACTACTACTACTGCGACTACTTTGCCTCTCTCAGAATAGATACAATTAATGACGCATGCTCTACTGTGAAACTTGATCGATCATGATCGTGAACCACCAACTCAAAAGAATCAATGTAGAGAAAAACCTAGACAGATGTTGTTCTCATTTCGCTGAGCTCCGTGACACATGGGATTGAGAAAATAATATACTTGTAGTTAAACAACTGGGCTTGAGAAAACAATATACTTGTAGTTAACAACTGGGATTGAGAAAACAATAAATAGTTAAATCATGCATACATTTCCGGGATTAAACCCCATTTGACACACTCTGATTCATTTTACAATAATGTACACAACATATATAAGTCGTCTAGGTATGATAATATCTGAACTTGAAACTTGAGGTTAGGTGCCACACTTCGCCGTGCGGGAGTTGTGTCCCTTATGTCGTATGATCGAAGGAATCCAAGTTTCATCCTGAGTGTGTTTCTAGGTTTGTCAACAACATACCCGTGATCGTGGGTTTGGTAAACGTCTAAAACATGTGTAACTTCAGGATTTCCTCCCACAGAAGCTGACATTTGCTAAAACTGTGATAATAGTGTCTACTGTCTCAGACTTTCAGTCTGAACCTCAGATGCAATCTACACCAAGGCGTGTCTGATGGTGATGTGGAAGCAAAATCAAGCATGTCGCTTGACGTTCTGCTCCCTCAACCTATTGCTTATACATCTGCCACAACTTGATCTCAAACCAGGAATCGTCCATGTTCTTAATGGGCAGTTTGGTGTCGATTCCTTAGATGCACCCACCGAATATGGTGTCTTGTTGAGGTGGCGTCACACGAGGACAACCGGCCCGTGACAAGTCATGGGTGTTGCCCTGCTGTAGAAAACATCTCTAAATAGGTGATATTGTGTTTCGATTGACACTAAAGTGTCTGACAACTTCGTTTTGCTTCATTCCTGTTTGCAGCATACACACAGAACGTGTAGACGGTGATTTTCAGCAAGGTGTGGCATTGCGTAAGTGTTATTTACGGATGAACAAAAGTGTTTTTATGACCACCCGATAGCTAAACAATCATAATAAGCTGTCAAAATTACCAAAAAATCACTTGTGTTAGTATTATTCTCCCAACAAACATAGAAACATCCCAACATGCACGTGCAAATTGAATCACGACCTTCATGAGTATGTGTTGAAAGATGCGATATTCAATTTCAGAATAAAACTATTTCTACGGAACCTGATGAAGCAGTTACTTTTTTCGTTAGCAAACATTCATCCATTACATTATAAAAATCTTGCATTCTGCTGGCGTAATAAGTAAAAAATATTTATTTGAAAGAACAGCTTTCTCAACCCCGACTTCCAGGCAATTTCAAACATTGTTTCTTTGTTGTTGTTTTCTTAACGACAGTCAGAAAAATATCCGAGTTATATCCTGGAGATCTATTAATTCTGGATCAGACAGTGGTTGATATCATGAGCAACGACGTCGGGGTACGGTGACGCATTCACTGAGTCTGACCACCAATTCCATTCAATCGCAAGTCACAATAAACATGGGTTGTTGGGGAACAGTTGTACCCGGAACCGCTGTGACGATGTCTATTCAACAGATAATCCCACAAAAAACAGCATTACCATAGGATGGTATACAGAGAGCTACATCTATTTCATGTCTACAGTATCAATTGAACTTGTCTGTGGGACCGTTACAACAGTCCAAGCAAAGCATCAGTGATAGATGATCTTTTACCTGATATATGAGTCATTTAGTATCAAGGTGATAATGATTTGTGCACAACAAACATACACCGATTAAACCCGATTGTGATTGATCTCGAATTTGACTTTCCAAACTTCTGTTTGGTTGCTGTTTAACACCGCACTCAGCAATATTCCAGATAAATGACAGCGGTCTGTAAATAATCCAGTCTGGAGCGGAGAATCCAGTGATTGATATCATGAGCATCGATCCACGCAAGTGGGATACGCTGACATACCTCAACCAAGTCAGCGAGCCTGACCACCCGATCCCATCCAAACTTCTGATAATATTAGTCATGTCACTCGTTATTACGTGTGCAGTGATTTCGTGTTCCCTCGTGGTGAATCTGAATGGAACTAATCAAGCATTGTTATCAATTAAGAGGTTTTGCACGAAGATTTGATTCCTGTAAATTCCATTTGATGCCGAAATTGTTCAGTTTTAAATACAGCAGGTTTCGGTTTGAACTCTTCACTTGGCCAAACAAATAGTTTCACAACATTACATGCACAAACAAACATTTCATGGTAGTATATACGTTCCCATGATATTTGTATTACCACTCAGACGTCGTGTTTCAACCAGAACAATGATTAACGCGCTGTCATGACCCAGTTATTCTATACCCATCACTGAAGTAGGAGAGGTTTAACTTCCGGGTTTGCCATGTACCCCACAAACATGTACACAGACACATCGCCACATTACATATACTACTGCAGTACTGTCACTGCTATCAAGAGGGCATGGCCTGGTGTAGTTGACAAGTGCTAAACTGCAGGCTTATATCAAGAAACGTGTTTACCCAATATGAAGTCAAATCAGGGTGTAATGTGTATAGCACATATCGGCGTCACTTCTAGATCGCATTTACATGAGAATGCACATTACAGACAGATCTAACACACTGAATACCCGGCACCAGTTAGTAAAACACGAGACAAATACACCTGCACACAACAGTACCTTGTGGGTGGCAAGATTCTTGGAAATGAAGTCCGAGAACTGTCTAAATATCTCGTGTTTAACGTGGACGTAATGACACACCTGAGCGATCTCCTCGGGCAGGACGGTGTCAATTGAGATTGTATACCCTGACAAAATATCCGTCTGTATCATAAGCATGTGTTTATGAATCATTATCAAATAGTGGTGATACCAGGTGTTAGCGAAAACATGTGCGTATCCTGCCTCACCAGTGGAACCCAATACAAACACGTATAAAGACAAGTCAAATGTTCACATGAAAAAACACGGCAACATTTGGTACATCTGAGTGTTTTCCACATGTCTATCATAAAACTTTTTGAAAGCTTTACCGAGGCCTTGAATTCTGTAACCTTAATCAAATCATTATTTAGGAAAAAAAAGCATGCTCGATTGTACCTCAAAGGTGTAGAAATGTAGAAACCAAGGCTGGAGCTAGAGGAATTCATCGAGTGGAAAACTGAAGTCACTCTGAATCTTTATGCATTGATATATAACAGATGAGGCGGTTTCGCTGTTCTCCTTTATGTCTTGGTCAGGTGGGTAAACAACTGGAAGGGAATTCGCCATTTAGTGGATATCGAATGATCTCATTTCATCTATATACCTCAAGTTTAATTTCTTGGACAAAAATCCGGACAGGAATTCCGATTAATATGCATGGCAAAATAGATCAACAAACAGGGAAGCACATTGCAATACAATTGGTGCCTACGTCCTATCTTAATGCCCAAACCCCAAGTTCACAAATTGTTTTCTAAACAAACTTTTGATGACTTTTAGTTTTTCACAAATTCTCATAAACATTTTTCAAATAGATATTTACCCACACCAAGTGACAAATGTCCTACTATTGTGTGGTGAAGTATATACAAAGTTGAAAAATAAAATGTTTTGACACAATTGAACATGGTTCTTTTCTGAGATTAAAAAAAAGAGCAAATCAGGGTGATACGAGTATGTCAGTACAGATGTACCAACAACTTGCGGAGCTGATAGACAAGGCTCTACAATCTGAGTGTGACATGGATGTGTATGAGATGTATCAGGAATGTGGTCGTTGAAGGTGAGAGAGGAAGAATAGTCAAGGTCATTTTCAAGACAAGACAGATCACAACACAACAACCTCCTGGGCGTCCTAGATGTCATGTATGAGGATGTGTTGGGCCTGAATACCACTCACGAGTTACACGACTCCATGGACGCCAGGTTGTCACACAGAGAGAGTGAAGCGGGACCTATGATGTGGCAGTGCTGGTGTGAACAGTTGTTGTCTCAGACTAACGTGCTGATGTCCATCAGTCCACTGCACAATGGTCGGGACATTTTAAAGTATCCCACTTTCCTATGCACAAGGACAGGGAACATCCTGGTGTCTGATGGGGAATCCAACTCGGTGATGTGTCTGACCCCCGGGGGAGATGTCGTGTTCAACTACAGACCTACAGGAGACGCGGCCATGGGGTGGCAGTGCGGTATAACGAGCACCAACACAGGCGACATCCTGGTTACAGACAACTTGCAGCGCAGAGTTCTACGTCTGACTGAAACGGGTCAGTTTGTTAGGGACATTTTAACATTACAAGGTGGGGCTGAGGATCCATATGGAGTTTGCGTAGATGGGAGTGGGCGGATATATGTCTGTCTTCGCAATACAGGATTTATAAATACATTCAAAAATATAAACTAAATATTAGCGTAAACAGTCAGAAAGAAAGGTAAATTGTGCGATGAAAATATATTCAACAAATGCTTTCATAGAATTGTGACACGCATTGCCATACATGGTTCACGGTATACAAAGAACACGGTGTCAGTGTCAACAGTAATTCAACAACTGACCTCGTTGAGATTCAAGGAACCTCACGCTTAACATGCTCATGATATAGTCTGAATCATCCAATCAACTCTGCTTTATGCAGAGATTTCTATTGGATATAGAAAGGGCATTCTCGCTTTATTTTAAAGATTATTCAAGAGGCAATACCTATGGCGATTAAGTAGCTCCGACCATGTGCGTACAACAGGGTAATGTACAAATGCACTTTACACAGTGTGCCACTCGAGCTGTATCTGCAAGGACGTGGGTTTTAGTGGAATAACACTACTTCACGTTTGTGTCACGTCAGTCGAACATTGTACAGGACTCGTGAAAGAACAACAGAACATGTAAAGCTTGTTCAACAGAGCTACACCTACGAAAGCTATAACCGTAAAATATAAATTGTCAATGCAAAAGAATAAGTCGAAACATATTCCATTTGGCGTAAACAGCTGAAATAACTGAAAATCAGTGATGACACCAGGTGTTCGCGAAAAGGGAAGCATGTTCTCACTTACCAGTAGTTCCCGCCACTCACACAATAAGCATAACAAGTATATTAGTATATCCATGTAAGTACGTGATACACTGTCTCTCGAGCTGTGTCTGCAACGACTGGTGTTTTAGTGTAATATCGAATGGCGTTTCGCGAGCTGTTCACTAACACACGTACGTGCTATTCATTCAAGTATTTGACTCTGCTGAAGGACAGTCAGAGAACTCGTGACACAACCAGGACATGAAGGCATCGATGCGAGAACATTATGTCTCGACTCCACTTCAGCTGAACCAGTTTACACCCATAAAGTAGTGTCACGTCTCCGCTCTCTGTTACATGTGCTCTCGTCTATAAAATACTCGGGGGCTGAGATTTTACCATGCATCAAATAACTTATTCATAAACCGTATGTTTATGTGACCTGACTATATGAGACATTACTCATGATCGGTGGTTTGTAAAGCCTATGATGCAAGCCTTGGTTCTTCTCTACATATGACAACCTTCCAAACCGTAGAAATCACAATGACTTTAATATTTGACCACCAATTACAGGTAACCAGGGTAACCGAGTTACTGAAAGAATGAACATCAATCAACGTCAGATACTTGGTCAGCCCGGACATAAATCCTGCCCACTCGATCCCCAGTTAGTCGGCTCTTACGACAAGCATGCAGTTCTGGGAACCTCTCTGACCCGGAATCCCTTATAGGGTCAGTTTAGAGGTACTTGTGTAATAACAGAACCGTCGGAGATACGTTTTAGGGCCAACTGAATCGTGACCATAGTGGGATCCTGGACCTGATTCTTGACCTGAATATCTAAAATATGTTGACCTGATAATGTGGTCACCCTCACGTGTATGTAATAAATGTGTTTACATTATCATGTTGTCAGCAGAATATATACTATGAACGGAACAAAATACACTTTATGTTGCTACAATCATTTATCTGACAATGTGGTTGGTGTCAAGGTTTAAATGACATGATGACAACACGTCACTGGGCATTGAGCCGGGATCCTGATACCTGGTCAGCCAGTTCGGATAGTTCGTTGTCGAGGCAGCAATAACAGCATGTGTGTTCCACACAGACAGGAACAAAATCACAGAGCGGCCAATCCCTAGCCATCAATGAGACAAAGCAACTACTTACACTATGAACTTTGTCATTGTGAGCCTCATTGTGTGCATGTTTGTGAATATGTTCAACTGTGACATTATAGTGCATCATGACGTCATAATTTGACTGTGGCGCTACAAAAGTGAGTCATCATACATCTGAAACGATTTCTTTCAAAACTCATTCACTCACTCATTGCTTAGACATCACAAGATACAACTTACCCTGTCTTTGGTTTAAGAAAACATTTGTATGATTGATTTTTTTTCTTAAAACAATTGAAGTATTAAATCACTAAACAGGAAATTCCTTACATGAGACTTCGGACACAAGAAATGCACGTCCCTCTGAGGTATGAAGTATTGGTCACTGAGTTTCCCAGCGAACATACACAACCTTTACAGCTCGGTCATTACGAAATAAAGCGAAATAAAGCCGCGGTACTAGACATGATTCCGAATAATAACATAACAACTTGTACCGGTGGTTATCGCGAACACCTGGTATCATCACTATTGATAACGATTCATAAACACCTGCTCTTGACACAGTCGGAACTGAACAATCGACCCTGCTTTTAAGAAAGATGTCTTACGAATATGGAAAGGCTTTTGTCGCTTTTATTTAGATGACTTTCTAAACTTGTTAAGTATATTATAGTTCATTTCTATGAGTGTTCAAAATAGTTCTGATTTCACGGAATGGGTTAGTTTTGTTCAACGTTGCAAACATCAGTATGACAACTCTCAAAGTATTTACGGTACTGATGTGTTTTAAGGAGAGGAGTCTGTAGTCTCCATGGATCTGAAGCCCAATATTTTCAAGGATTGAAGAGTTACTAAACACGATGTGCAGAGCTGAGTGCCGGAATCGTATGATCGTGGGTTCAAATCCCAGATGGGGAAGACAGGTGTGTCTGTCAGTGAGGAGGAGAAGGTGATGCGAGGCGAAGACAGGTGTGTCTGTCACTGAGGAGGAGAAGGTGATGCGAGGGGAAGACAGGGGTGTCTGTCACTGAGGAGGAGAAGGTGATGTGAGGCGAAGACAGGTGTGTCTGTCACTGAGGAGGAGAAGGTGATGCGAGGCGAAGACAGGTGTGTCTGTCACTGAGGAGAAGGTGATGCGAGGCGAAGACAGGTGTGTCTGTCACTGAGGAGAAGGTGATGCGAGGCGAAGACAGGTGTGTCTGTCACTGAGGAGAAGGTGATGCGAGGCGAAGACAGGTGTGTCTGTCACTGAGGAGAAGGTGATGCGAGGCGAAGACAGGTGTGTCTGTCACTGAGGAGAAGGTGATGCGAGGCGAAGACAGGTGTGTCTGTCACTGAGGAGAAGGTGATGCGAGGCGAAGACAGGTGTGTCTGTCACTGAGGAGAAGGTGATGCGAGGCGAAGACAGGTGTGTCTGTCACTGAGGGGGAGAAGGTGATGCGAGGCGAAGACAGGTGTGTCTGTCACTGAGGGGGAGAAGGTGATGCGAGGGGAAGCCATGGATGTCTGTCAGTGAGGAGGAGAAGGTGATGTGAGGGGAAGACAGGGGTGTCTGTCAGTGAGGAGGAGATGGTGATTGGAGGGGAAGACAGGGGTGTCTGTCAGTGAGGAGGGCATGCAGAATGTGGTCTTAGTAATAGGAGAGATGGAGATGGGCATGTCACTACTGAAACGAAGCTTTGACGGCAAATGTGTCTGGGGTGTTATTCATTACAGAATAGAGATATAATAAGTTGGATAACATTGGATGCATAATATAACCATGTGATGTATTACAAGACCTTGATGCTGACATATTTCTGTCCCAGTGTTGCACATATACAGACATAGTTTCAGATCTGCAGGGCAGGTCCAGAGGAGAATAGCTTGCCCCAAACAGCTGACATTGTGTTTTTGTTTCCCTTGAGAACATCTCTAGCAAGGAGTACCGTGGTATATTATAGTAGATGTAGTCGTGCTCCAAGACCAGGCTGTTGCTGTGTAGTTTTCTAAGTGAAAGTTGGGACTTAACGCCGGCCTCAAGTAAATGCCCGGACTTAAACAGTTCAATGAAAATAAGAAGACAAAAATGCTGTTTGTCTGTAACATGGAAAGTTGGTCCATGCTTTATCACTGTTGAATTGTGTCTTTTATACCAAGCATCACCTGTGATCATTTTGGAGACGATAATATTGGGAGGTCCTTGATTATATTGGGAGGGCTATGATTATATTGGTAGGTCCTTGACTATATTGGTAGGTCCTTGAATATATTGTAGGTCCTTGATTATATTGATTAGTCCATGGTTATATTCGGTGATTATATCAGGAGATCCTTGATTATATTGATATATTGGGACCTGAACGTGAGTCGCCATCTGCCATGACGTCATCATGATATGTTTATACCATTGCAGTCAACTGGTTGAAAACATCACCGGTCGTGGAGTGGGGAGAGCAGGAGCTTAGTGTTCGATCCCCTGGTCGCATCATACAAAAATACTCTAGAAGATGACATACCTTTCGGCCTCAAGGGGATAAAACAAAAACTGGTATGCTCGGAGTAAGCATAATCTGTCTGAGTGGAGTATCCATGCTAAACTGCGGCAAACAATATAAACCTGGCTCAAGTCTGGACAATACATGCAGCCACACACACGTCACTGATAAGGGAAGTAATCTTGAACGCCATGTAACACCCCATTTCACCTCATCCCAAAGTGAAATTGAGCCACGGTTTTGTATTTACGTTCTATATTTGACAAGCACGGCATAGTAATATTCTACAATTGGCCCGCCACGGGTCGCCCAGTCGTTTAAGGTGCTGCAATACACTGTGCAGAGCGTGCTGGGATCATACGATCGTGGGTTGGTGGGTTTCACAAACTTAATAAATGTCTCAGGTCTCTATCACTTCTAGCTCTCCTCCCACATGAAGATAACATGACGTAATATAACTGAACTACTGTTTAAAGTGGCGTAAAAACACTCCTTAAAGTATGGAAGTATGAATCATTATAGATGTGAATAGAAGCCGTTTCTAAAATTACCAAAAAGTGTCCAAACCAGAACCTGCAGAACTTTAAATATATATGCACAGATCAAATTTCAGGTCTATCGACATTGATTAATAGCATGTAAAAGTAAAATTTAAAAATGAATGACCGTCCACCACGCGTCTTGGTCCTCCTGATTACTTCACTATGTTGATGTATTTTGAGAGAAACATGGACAGTCCAAAACAGCACTTGTAGAACTTTAAAAATATATTGATACAGATCCAATTTCAGGTCTATCAACATATCTTTTTTTTTTTTTTTTTACACATTTTATTTCACCTTTTCCCTGTTACATGAGGAGGATGGCCATCCAGGGCAATGGTCACCCTCACATTCTGAAGACAATGTATGTATACATTTGGGGAAAATTAAATACAAGTATTGGAAATGGTGCCAAGGTGATTTTTAAAAAATATAACAAAACATACACACAGTCAAGCATTCAAAATATTATTCAAACACTGATCCTGGCAAGAAACAAATGTGAGAAAGAGATACATATGTTATTGCTGTTCTGCTTCTTCAAACAATATGTGATAAAAGATCCATGATTTATAAAATGTAGCTACATTACCATTTGTAAAGGCTATATTCTTCTCAATTTTGTATCTCAGACTAACATCTTTTTGAAATATTGCGAAGCAAAGATTTGTTTTTTTGAATCTGCAAAAATATATAAAAGATTTAGCTCAACATATCTTTTTATAACACATACAAGTAAAATCAACACATGTATGACCGTCAACGGGGAAAAGAATACTACAGGCATTTAGTTATTTTCACACAAAAAATACATCGTTTCATTATGCCGTGACTTTGGGTTTGCAATGTTTCAAATTTTCTAGGTACTGACACACCCCACACAGGTTGACACAAAAACAGCTCTGAGATAGCCTAAATTACATCTCGTTATCCATCAGGCAACTTGCGGATAATCAGTATCCTACAGTTTGGGCTTTTATGAATTCCTTCCTAAAGACGACAGGAACCTGAGAGAGTTCTACACACATATATATGTCACAAACACACGTTGTCAGTGTTTACATGTGAACACCTTAATAACTCCGCTAATGAGACAAACATACACGTGGCCATGTCCCTCTACACACACACCCTGGGGCTGGTTGATACCGTCCTGTTGTGTCAGTATGTTTCTGACTAACTGTCCTGACTCCGTCAGATGGATGACTCTGTTTGGAGAGTAGTCTGTCACCAGGATGTCGCCTGTGCTGGTACTTGTGATACCCCGGGGAGACATCAGTGCTGTGTCTCCTATAGGGCTGTAGTAGGTGAACACCACATCTCCCTCGGGGGTCAGACACAGGACACACTCGGTTCCACCGTCAGACACCAGGATGTTTCCTGTCCTCGTAGTACAGAGGAAGTTTGGATTTTGTAAGATCTTGCTACCATAGTGGCGTGGACTGACTGACCTCAGCACGTTTCCTGTCATATCCAGGATGTCAACAGAGGGGGGAGACCGGGAACTAGCTGCTAGTGTTGATGGTGTCAAGGACGTTATACCACAGTACTGTTTGCTGGTTGTGATGGTTGACAGCAGCACCAGGTCAGGGTTGACTTCTACTGTTACAATCTGTTTGATGTTCAGGACAGTGACGGCCACCTGGTTGTGTGTCAACTTTGTAAGACTCCAGACTGAGTTTACTGTGACGTGTCTGGTTATTCCTGGTGTAGAAGGACTTCACACTCTGGTTGTAGTAGTCGGAGACTAAAACTGTATCTGTGTCATTCACCACCATCACTGTCACGTCACTCGGGTCTGGTCTGTTACTGTCGCCTGCTACTCTGACATCAATGGTGTCCTGTAACACAGGAGTAGCCTTCAGGTCCAGCACACTCTCATACATGAAGTCTATCTCACCCAGCTGTAGATCGTCCAGAGATTTACTCAGCTTGTCCGTGTCCTGTCTGAATGTGACCTTGGTTATTCTTCCTATCTCCTTCACATCTGCGTCTCCGACAGCCTCCACATCATCCGCCGCACATCCCTGATAAATCTCATACACATCCATGTCACACTCAGATTGTAGAGCCTGGTCAATCAGCTCCGCCTGTTGTTGGTACATCTGTACTGACATCTCACCTGACTTAATGTCTGCCTTCAGTTGTCCGATGTGTTTGTCTGTCATCTCTTTCAGTTCGTCCAGAAGTTTCTGTTCCTTGAGTTTTATCCCTTGTATTGCCTTCAGACTTGCAGACTGGATGTCGGATTCCGTCTGTGAATGTCGACATATCTCTTCTTTCATCACTGATTTCTTTTTCTGCACCTCTGTGTTTCGTTTGTGTCTTCTCCTTGACAAAGTATCTTTGATCTTCACCAGCTCTGTCTTCACAGCCATCATTTCCGACTCGAGTGTGACGACCGAGTCACATTTCCTGTGGTAGATAGTGCAGCATGACTGACAAACAGCTTTCTTACAATCTTTACACAAATATTTGATGGTTTCGTCCTGGTGCTCTTTACATGTCACCTTGTGTCTTCTTCTGGCCTTGACCTCGCCGGAGAGGTCAATGACTTTGTGTTTCCGTAATGACGGGATGCGGTTGTGAGGTCCAGTACATTTGAAACAGGGAGCCTCATCACAGACCGAGCACTAAACAACAGCTGGAGTTGTCTCCCCTTCCTCTCTACAGTAGCTGCAGGAGGCTGTATCTGCAAATGTATATTAATCTTCAATGTGGTGTGTGTATTGAGAGGAGAAGAGGAGCCATCTATATGTGGTGTATTTCAACCATTATTCTATTTTCACTACAATGTATTTTCTATGTTATTTGTTGAATCTACATCTGTGCAAGTTCTTCCCCAATATTCACACAGCTCATGTGAACTAGATGTTATTGTTACTGCAGACATTGCCAACATGTAAGATGAGGATGTATTTCGGCAAATACACCAAAAACACCATGGACAGACGTGAAGCAACAATAATAACAAGTATCACATTAAAACATACTGTTCTTCCTGTGCAGAAATACATATAGGTACAGTTCTCAGTTAAATTTACTTTTTGTAAATCAAATCTCAGTAAATAATCTCAGTAAATTAGATTGCAGCATCTTGAGACACAACTACTATTGTACCTTTAGATCCCGGACCAAACAAGTCCAAGAGTCCCTGGATGATAAAGATTGGCTTGACGTCATCCGCCCACTCCTCCACTGGCCTCTCAGGAGCAGACACTTTCGTCATCTTGTTGCAGAATGGACAGAGGAGGGACTTTACACTGATGGCCTCTGGTCTGGTTTTCGTGTTGTTGACGACACATTTTCGACAAAAGGTGTGATTGCACACAAGTGTACAGGGATTATCAAACACCTCTGTGCATATTGTACAGGTCAGGAAATGTTCCGTTAGCTTCTGAGAAGTCGCCATCTTAAACATTTGAAGAACATTTTACACAATACATATGCCTTATAAATGAGTGAGTATGGTTTTACGCCGCTTTTAGCAATATTCCAGCAATATCACTGCGGGGGACACCAGAAATGGGGTTCACACATTGTACCCATGTCGGGAATCGAATTCGGCGTGACGAGCGAACGCTTTAACCACTAGGCTACCTGACCGCCCCCTTATAAATGAGCCTTCATGACATGAATATATATCCAAGTATAGTCACGTCTTACGATTCTTGTTCAAAAGTGGTTTGATCAAGGTTACAACCTTCTAGGCCTCAGTACAGCTTTCAGAACGTTTTACAGTACACATTTGGATGACATTTGTTTGTGATGTGTAGGACATTATCACCTTTCCACGCACATCTGGAATCCTCCCTATCTGATAGTGATTCATAAACAACACCTCATAATACAGTCGAAGTCGTACAGTGGACGCTGCTTTTGTCAGAAATGTATTGTGGCTTTGGAAAGTGTTTTGTTGCTTTTAGTTAAATACATATCGGAATTAGTTAAAATGACAAAGAAACCTTACGAATGACCTTATATAACTTGACTTTATATACGAGGGTCACTCTCAAGTATTTCGTTCTCGAGTTAGGCGGTGTGTTAATAAACATATTCCAAGGACTATAATGAAGATCGGATATCCTTGAGATGTTCCAGCAAGCGGTGGTAAAACTCCAAAACCTGAGATGGGGCTGCTTAATACTCCACATGCTAAGTCTGTTATGCAAAAAGCATCAAGCTACTCTTTCAAAAAATAGGAAAATTAAAACTACCACAACTTAATTAATCTTCGCTTCTGTGATATAAGTGAAAAAATCGTTTCAACTGCAAAGTCCTAATTATTGTTAAGTGAGTAACGGTCGATATCATAACCGGTTTTTTAGACATTCTCTTGACTCGACTAGACCCTGAAACACGTTTGAATATCTCCCGCCATATTCCTAGTGGATCACTGGTCCTCATTACCATAACGAAAGTAGACGACTGACTTCCGTGTTGTTAACAGTATGTAGGTACACAGATAACACACTGGAGATTGTGGTGACTATGGTATAAACAAGTACATGATATTAATACACACACATTGTTGACAACAAATACATATAATTATCGATTAACGTTGACTCGTCATGATCTGTATATGAATGAATCCAACAAACCACACACAACCTACGTTTGTGATCTTGGATAGAGAGTTATAAATATCCTCAACAGGGAATACTTGATAAATAAGATGACCAGTTACACTATCTAAGTGTTTCTATACACATCAATACCCAAATAAACCATTCACCTTTCAGTGTATAATGATATATACTGTCTTACCACAGCGTCACTGCACAGCCTTCTCTCACCGTGTGAGTGTCACTCACTGGCGGTGTAGAGGGAAAGTGCATACCTGTGACAGAATATCCCCCATCCGGACAGGTAAAGTCTGCTTCTGTGCAATATCTACACTTAAGAATTATACCGCCTCCATGGTCAATTAGAGAGAGCGTTTCCAGGCTGCCAGGATATAGTTTCAATATTGGTGAGACGCAAAACAACATTCACACACGTTTGACGTTACTGTATGCCGTGAAACCTCGTTAATCCGGACAAAGTGGCAAACATTTTCCACAAAGACTAAATGGATGGCTTCAACTGTCCAGTAGTTAACTCTTCTTTATGTCTAGCAATATTCCAGAACCACCAGCCTACTACATTTCACAACATATGACGTACAAATTTCGCTGACTGAACTCGCGAAATAACGTAGACTCTCGCTACAGTACGTCCCAACTGATACCGCAGCATGTAGGTCTAGCCTTAAATCTTATGATAGTCCTTCCTTGAACAAATATTACATGATATGTAGTATGTAATGTATGACAAGAGGGATGACTTCAACTTTCCAATGGCCAACTTTCCGTTTGATGTCAAGCAATTCTTCAGCAGCTCAAGTTATACTTTAACATTGAATCTACTGTTCAGAAACCTACGGGTCAAAGCGGCGTTAAAACCCAACTCACTACTACTACTTCTACTGCTGCTGCTGCTACTACTACTACTACTACGACGACGACGACTGTTACTATTACAGCTGCTGCTACTACTATTGCTGCTACTACTGCTGCTGCTACTACTGCTGCTGCTACTACAACTACAACAGCGACAACTGCTACCACTACTGCTGCTGCTACTACTAATGATGTTGTTGCTGCTACTGCTACTTCTACGACTGCTGCTACAGCTGCTACCCCTACTACTGCTACTACTACTACTACTAGTGCGACTACTTTGCCTCTCTCAGAATAGATACAATAAATGACGCATGTTCTACTGTGACACTTGATCGATCATGTTCGTGAACCACCAACTCAAAAGAATCAATGTAGAGAAAAACCTAGACAGATGTTGTTCTCATTTTGCTGAGCTCCGTGACACATGGGATTGAGAAAATAATATACTTGTAGTTAAACAACTGGGCTTGAAAAAACAATATACTTGTAGTTAACAACTGGGATTGAGAAAACAAAAAATAGTTTAAATCATGCATACGCAGTGAACATTACAGAACATGTCCGGGATTAAACCCCATTTGACACACTCTGATTTATTTTACAATAATGTACACAAAATATATAGAGACGATGATGAGAATTTCTTTGGTTTATTTTGGGGCAATATACCATGGACACGAAGACATTCGGCAAATACAACAGCACTCTGTTAAAAGGACAGTTGATGTATAATTCACAAAATAGGATTCCTGTGGTGAAAATGTTATCCATGTTTATACATATGAAGTCGTCTAGGTATGATAATATCTGAACTTGAAACTTGATTGTTTGGTGTAACATGGGTGGCCCAGTCGTTTTAGGTGCCGCAATTCGCCGTGCACTGAACTGTGTCCCTTATGTCGTATGATCGTAGGAATCCCAGTTTGGTCCTGAGTGTGTTTCTAGGTTTGTCAACAACATACCCGGGATCGTTGGTTTGGCAAACGTCTAAAACATGTGTAACTTCAGGATTTTCTCCCACAAAAGCTGCCATTTGGTGATATAACTGTGATAATATTGTATACTGGCTCAAATTGTCCGTGTTCGATTCCTTACATGCACCAAACCGAATATGGTGTCTTGTTGAGGCGTCACACGTGGACAACCGGCACGTGGCAAGTCATGAGTGTTGCCCTGCTGTAGATAACGTTTCAAAAGAGGTGATATTGTGTTTCGATTGACACTAAATTTTCTGACAACTTTGTTTTGCTTTATTCCTGTTTGCAGCATACACACGGAGCAGTTAGACGGTGATCGTCAGCAAGCCGTGGCATTGCGTAAGTGTTGTTTAGGTTGAACAAAAGTGTTTTTATGACCACCCGATAGCTAAACAATCATAATAAGCTGTCAAAATTACCAAAAAATCACTTGTTTTAGTATCATACTACTAACAAACACAGAAACATCCTGAATTGTGTGCTGTGTATTAGAATGCACGTGCAAATTGTGAAACACGACTTTCATGAGTATGTGTTGAAAGATGCGATATTCAATTCCAGAATAAAACTACTTCTACGGAACTTTATGGAGCACAGTTCCCTTTTTCCGTTAGTATACATTCAACCACTACATTGTAAAAATCTTGCATTCTGCTGACTTCTTCAGCCATATCGATAATAAGTAAAAAATATTTATTTGAAAGCACAACTTTCTCAAACCCGACTGCCAGGTAAATTTCAAACATTGTTTCTTTGTTGTTGTTTTCTTAACGCCAGTCAGTAAAATGTCCGAGTTCTATCCTGGATATCTATTGATTCTGGATCAGACAGTGGTTGATATCATGAGCAACGACGTCGGGGTACGGTGACGCAGACACTGAGCCTGACCAACCAATCCATTCAATCGCATGTTAGAAGAAACATGGGTTGTTGGGGAACAGTTGTACCCAGAACCGCTGTGACGATGTGTATTCACAGATAATGCCGTAATTGTTCAGTTTTAAACACAGCAGGTTTCGGTTTGAACTCTTCACTTGGCCAAACATATAGTTTCACAACATTACATACACAAACAAACATTTCATGGCAGTAAATACGTTCCCATGATATTTGTATTACCACTCAAACGTCGTGTTTGAACCAGAACAATGATTACACACTATCATGACCCAGTTATTCTATACCCATACCCATAACTTCCGGGTGTGCCATGTACCCCACAGACGTGTACACAGACACATCTCTACATGACATATAACACAACAATACTGTCACTGCTATCAAGAGGGCATGGCCTGATGTAGTTGACAAGATACACATGTGCTAATACTGCAGGCATATATCAAGAAACATGTTACCAGTATGAAGTCAACTCAGGGTGTAATATGAAAGTTAGATCGCATTTACCTAACAAAGCACATTACAGACAGATCTGACACACTGGATACCCAGCCCCAGCCAGGAAAACACGAGACAAAAACACATGCATACAACATTACCTACCTGGTGATGAGATTCTGGTGAACGTAGTCTGTGAACTGTCTGAATATCCCGTGTTTCACCTGGACACAATGACAACCTGTGTGATCCCTGCTAGTTGGGTGGGTGGGACACAAAGTACAAAGTCCATGACATGTCTATGTGCGTCGGCAGTCATTTGTTATCTTGGGTCAAAAGTTTGTTTGCAACTGTGACTGCACATAACAAACTGTTCGCAATCGTCTGTGACAATATGGTCTCAGATCCAGGGGCCATACGTTGGGCCAGTTTCTAGCCAACGTCGAGATTGGGCTCGTGCACGTCTGCGTTAGACTCGACGTTAATGGCAATGCGTTCTCTGTAGTGACGAATTCTGTTTTACACTTTCTAGAGGTGACGGTCGTCGTTGGGTGTATAGACGGATGAAGGGAACGTTATGCTGACGCTTGTGCTTCTGACAGAGATCGTTTTTAAGGAGCTGGATCGGAATGGTTTTGGCTGGAACTGCACACGGTCATAGCACAGCTCTTGTTCCTATTAGTAACAATATGAATGCGATGCGCTACAGGGGCGAGATTCCTGCTCAGCAAGGTGTCCCTTACCTCAACGCCGTTTCAGCATGGCAATGCCACAAGTCACATCGCGCGCATCACACGGGACTTCCCGCAGGCTAACCACATGGATGATATGCCTTGGCCGGCCAAACGTCCGGACCGTGAATATCCAGGGTAGAATAGGGCTTCAGCAACCTATGCTTGCCGTAAAAGGCGACTTTGCTTGTCATAAGAGGCGACCGGGTGGTCAGGCTCGCTGACTTGGTTGATGAATTTCATCGATCCTAATTGCGTGGATCGATGCTCATGATATCAATCACTGGATTTTTCTGGTCGACTCGATTATTTACAGACCGCCGTCATATAGCTGGAATATTGCTGAGTGCGGCGTTAAACAACAAACCAACCAACCAAAAGTCCTGACATGAAGCCAATCGAACATTTGTGGGACTCTTTGGAGAGAAGTGGAAAGGATTTTTTTTTGCACAACCTTGCCTTACCAGGTTGATATGTACTGTCGTCCTACTACAATAAATACTTCTTCGGTTATTATAACGAAGTACATTTTGTGCGATCATGAGAGTAAATTTGATCTTCAACAGTTTGGGTAGATCTCTAGTGAACCATTCTTGTACTAGCCGACTACTGAAGATGGGGGGTGGGGGTGGGGTGGGGTGGGGGGATGGGGGGTTGGGGTGGTATGACGTGTGACATTGCCAATCGTGCGGCACCGTGTCCCCACAGCATGCATCGTTGCTCATGCTGTCAATCACTGATTTTTCTGGCCCAGGCTGATAAGATGTAGTTGAAATATTGCGGACTGAGCCGTAAAACAACATGCACGCAGTAATTGTAAACCGTAAAACCCAGTTAATCCAGATAGAACCTGGTTTAGTGTAATCGATCCACGGGTTCGTATTCAAAGATATCTGTGACGTCCTCCATTGCTTAAGAGCTCCATTATTTTTTAAGAATGTAGTTGGCTATCAATTGCACTTTATATTGAACCAACATTTCGGTTGATTGTCACTCGGAACAAACTGATCTATAGTTCTTATTTGACCATCAAGTGAATGATTACTAATGTTATCGGAGCATGTGTCTCCAGCGTGGCTAGAATCCGATTAGTATGATTTGATGACGTGTGATAGTTGACCTCGGATACGGCGACACGTTACAGTGAAATTAGCTATTTTATAATTTCCAATATCCAAAATCCTTAAAAGCTCAGAACGTGATATGCATAATGTCGTGTTACATCCTGTTACCTGTAACAATGTTCGCGTTAAAAAAAGCTAGATAAACCTTTGACGAGAAGAAACTAAGGATCAGATAAACATATAAATCCTTGTACCAAATATATTTGGGATAACACTGGCAGTGTGGGTTGGAATCCCGGACGGGACTCAACTAAAAAAAGTATGAGAATCTAAACTTTAATAAAGAAAGTGTTATCCCAAATATGTTACATTTGTTACACTTTCTAAATGGCATCATGTGTTCAATAAAGATCCTTGTCAGGGCACATAAATTCAAGTTATCGTGTATTTAAAACGTGCAAGCGATTTCAAAAGTTCACGCTTAGGTCCCCACGTAATTAGATAGAGTCGTGAACCTCGTATCGTTACGATCAGCTCTCGACGAAGCTTGGCGCACGTTCAACAGCAGCAGAAATCATAATCCACGTACATCACATCACGACTCAAACACTGTAAATACAGGCGACAAACATTTCTGGTTAATTTTTCAAATAATTTGTTTGTTATGTTTTGTCAAAGTATTTCCGGTAACGGTGTGTTTTAAGGAGAAGAATAGCCTATGTAGTCAAAGGTCCAATATTTTCAAGGATTGAAGAGTTACTAAACACCATGTGCAGAGCTGCGTAAGTCAGGAGTGCCTGGATCCTATTATCGTGGGTTCAAATCCCAGATGGGAGATGGAGGCATAGAGGAGAGATATGTCTGACAGTGGTGAGGAGATGGTGATAGGAGAAGGTGATGCGAGGGGAAGACAGGGGTGTCGCTTCAGTGATAGGAGAAGGTGATGTGAGGGGAAGACAGTGGTGTCTGTCAGTGAGGAGGAGATGGTGATGCGAGGGGAAGACAGGGGTGTCAGTCAGTGAGGAGAAGGTGATGCGAGGCGAAGACAGGGATGTCTGTCTGTGAGGAGGAGAAGGTGATGCGAGAGGAAGACAGGGGTGTCAGTCATGGAGGAGGAGAAGGTGATGCGAGGGGAAGACAGGGGTGTCCGTCAGTGAGGAGGAGAAGGTGTTGCGAGGGGAAGACAGGGGTGTCTGTCAGTGAGGAGGAGAAGGTGATCCGAGAGGAAGACAGGGATGTCTGTCAGTGAGGAGGAGATGGTGATGTGAGGGGAAGACAGGGGTGTCTGTCAGTGATGAGGAGAAGGTGATGCGAGGGGAAGACAGTGGTGTCTGTCAGTGAGGAGGAGATGGTGATGCGAGGGGAAGACAGGGATGTCTGTCAGTGAGGAGGAGAAGGTGATGCGAGGGAAAGACAGGGATGTCTGTCAGTGAGGAGGAGAAGGTGATGCGAGAGGAAGACAGGGGTGTCTGTCAGTGAGGAGATGGTGATGCGAGAGGAAGACAGGGATGTCTGTCAGTGAGGAGGAGATGGTGATGCGAGGGGAAGACAGGGATGTCTGTCAGTGAGGAGGAGAAGGTGATGCGAGAGGAAGACAGGGATGTCTGTCAGTGAGGAGGAGAAGGTGATGCGAGGGGAAGACAGGGGTGTCTGTCAGTGAGGAGGAGAAGGTGATGCGTGTGATAGACAGGGGTGTCTGTCAGTGAGGAGGAGAAGGTGATGCGAGAGGAAGACAGGGGTGTCAGTCATACATCGTTTCATTATGCAGTGACTTTGGGTTTGCAATGTTTCAAATTTTCTAGGTTCTGACACACCCCACACAGGTTGACACAAAAAACAGCTCTGAGATAGCCTAAATTACATCTCGTCATTCATAAGGCAACTTGCGGATAATCAGTATCCTACAGTTTGGGCTTTTATGAATTCCTTCCTAAAGACGACAGCAACCTGAGAGAGTTCTATACACATATATATGTCACAAACACACGTTGTCAGTGTTTACATGTGAACACCTTAATAACTGCTTCCCAACTGAGACAAACATACATGTGGCCATGTCCGTCTACACACACACCGCGGGGTTTGATGATACCGTCCTGTTGTGTCAGTATGTTTCTGACAAACTGTCCTGACTCCGTCAGATGGATGACTCTGTGTAGACGGTTGTCTGTCACCAGGATGTCACCTGTACTGGTACTTGTGATACCCCGGGGAAACTCCAGCGCTGTGTCTCCTGCAGGGCTATAGGTGAACACCACATCTCCCGCGGGGGTCAGACACAAGACACACTTGGTTCCACAGTCAGACACCAGGATGTTTCCTGTCCTCGTGGTACAGAGATAGTTTGGTCTTTCTAAGATGTTGATACCATTGTGGTATGGACTGATTGACCTCAGCACGTTTCCTGTCATATCCAGGATATCAACACAGGGGGGAGACCGGGAACTAGCTGCTAGTGTTGATGGGGTCAGGGACGTTATGCCCAAGTACTGTTTGCTGGTTCTGATAGTTGACAGCAGCACCAGGTCAGGGTTGACTTCTACTGTTACAATCTGTTTGATGTCCAGGACAGTGACGGCCACCTGGTTGTGTGTCAACTTTGTCAGACCCAATGGTTTACCAACCAGACAGAATTCACTGTGACGTGTCCGGTTATTCCTGGTGTAGAAGGACTTCACAGTGTTGGTGTTCCAGTCTGTGACTACAACTGCATCTACAACTACAACGTCATTCACCACCATCACTGTCACGTCAGTCGGGTCTGGTGTGTTACTGTCGCCTGTTACTCTGACGTCAATGGTGTCCTGTAACACAGGAGAAGCCTTCAGGTTCAGCACATCCTCATACAGGACATCTATCTCTCCCAGCTGTAGATCGTCCAGAGATTTACTCAGCTTGTCCGTCTCCTGTCTGAATGTGACCTTGGTTATTCTTCCTCTCTCCTTCACATCTGCGTCTCCGACAGCCTCCACATCACCCGCCTCACACCCCTGATACATCTCATACACATCCATATCACACTCAGATTGTAGAGCCTGGTCTATCAGCTCAGCCTGTTGTTGGTTCATTTGTACTGACATCTCACCTGACTTAATTTCTGCTTTCAGTTGTCCTATGTGTTTTTCTGACATCTCTCTCAGTTGATCAAGAAGTTTCTGTTTCTTGAGTTTTATCCTTCGTATTGCCTTCAGACTTGCAGACTTGATGTCGGATTCCGTCTGTGAATGTCGACATATCTCTTCTTTCATCACTGATTTCTTTTTCTGCACCTCTGTGTTTCGTTTGTGTCTTCTCCTTGACAAAGTCTCTTTCATCTTCACCAGCTCTGTCTTCACATCCATCATTTCCGACTCGAGTGTGACGACCGAGTCACATTTCCTGTGGTAGATAGTGCAGCATGTCTGACAAACAGCTTTCTTACAATCTTTACACAGATATTTGATAGTTTCGTCCTTGTGCTCTTTACATGTCACCTTGTGTCTTCTTCTGACCTTAACCTCGCCGGAGAGGTCAATGACTTTGTGTTTCCGTAATGACGGGATGCGGTTGTGAGCTGCAGTACATTTGTTACAGAGTGCCTCATCACAGACCGAGCACCAAACAACAGCTGGAGTTGTCTCCCCTTCCTCTCTACAGTAGCTGCAGGAGGCTGTATCTGCAAATGTATATTAATCTTCAATGTGGTGTGTGTATTGTGGGGAGAAGATGAGCCATCTAGATGTGGTGTTTTTCAACCATAATTCTATTTTCAATACAATGTATTTTCTATGTTACATATGTCAAAGTTCTTCTCTAATATTCACACAGCTCATGAACTAGATGATATTGTTACTGCAGACATTGCCACCATGTAAGACGAGGATGTATCTACTATGAATTCATACTGTCAGAATTTCGGCAAATACACCAAGACCACCATGGACAAACGTGAAGCAACAATAATAACAAGTATCACATTAAAACATACACCTTCCTATGCAGAAATACATATAGGTACAGTTCTCAGTTAAATTTACTTTTTGTATATCAAATCTCAGTAAATTAGAATGCAGCCTGTTGAGACACAATCACTACTGTACCTTTAGATCCCGGACCAAACGAGTTCAAGAGTCCCTGGATGATAAAAAATGGCTTGACGTCATCCGCCCACTCCTCCACTGGTCTCTCAGGAGCAGACACTTTCGTCATCTTGTTGCAGAATGGACAGAGGAGGGACTTGGCACTGATGGCTTCTGGTCTGGTTTTGGTGTAGTTGACGACACATTTCCGACAAAAGGTGTGATTGCACACAAGAGTACAGGGATTATCAAACACCTCTGTGCATATTGTACAAGTCAGGAAATGTTCCATTAGCTTCTGAGAGGTCGCCATCTGAAACATTTGAAGAACATTTTACACAATACATATACCTTATAAATTAGCCTTCATATATGGTTTTACGCCGCTTTAAGCAATATTGAAGCAATATCACAGCGGGGGACACCAGAAATGGGGTTCACACATTGTACCCATGTCGGGAATCAAATTCGGCGTGACGAGCGAACGCTTTGACCACCAGGCTACCTGACCGCACCCTTATAAATGAGCCTTCATGACATGAATATATATCCAAGTATGTTCACGTGATACGATTCTTGTTCAAAAGTGGTTTGATCAAGGTTCCAACCTTCTAGGCCTCAGTACAGCTTTCAGAACGTTTTACAGTACACATTTGGATGACATTTGTTTGTGATGTGTAGGACATTATCACCTTTCCACGCACATCTGGAATCCTCCCTATCTGATAGTGATTCATAAACAACTCCTCATAATACAGTCGAAGTCGTACAGTGGACGCTGCTTTTGTCAGAAATGTATTGTGACTTGGGAAAGTGTTTTGTTGCTTTTAGTTAAATACATATCGGAATAAGTTAAAATGACAAAGAAACCTTACGAATGACCTTATATAACTTGACTTTATATACGAGGGTCACTCTCAAGTATTTCGTTCTCGGGGTAGGCAGTGTGTTAATAAACATATTCCCAGGACTATAATGAAGATCGGATATCCTTGAGATGTTCCGGCAAGCGGTGGTAAAACTCCAAAACCTGAGATGGGGCTGCTTAATACTCCACATGCTAAGTCTGTTAAGCCAAATGCACCAAGCTACTCTTTCAAGAAATAGGAAAATAAAAACTACCACAACTTAATTAATCTTCGCTTCTGTGATATAAGTGAAAAAATCGTAAAGGTTTCAACTATGAGACATTCTCTTGACTCGTTTAGGCCCTGAAACACGTTTGAATATCTCCCGCCATATTTCTAGTGGGTCACTGGTCCTCATTACCATAACGAAAGTAGACGACTGACTTCCGTGTTGAACACAGTATGTAGGTATACAGATAACACACTGGAGATTATGGTGACTATGGTATAAACAAGTACAGGATATTAATACACACACATTGTTGACAACACATACACTTAATTATCGATTAACGTTGACTCGTCATGATCTGTATATGAATGAATACAACAAACCACACACAACCTACGGTTGTGATCTTGGATAAAGAGTTATAAATAACCTCAACAGGGAATACTTGATAAATAAGATGACCAGTTACACTATCTTCGTGTTTCTATACACATCAATACTCAGATAAACCATTCAGCATTCAGTGTATAATGATATATACTGTCTTACGACAGCGTCACTGCACAGCCTTCTCTCACCGTGTGGGTGTCACTCACTGGCGGTGTAGAGGGAAAGTGCATACCCGTGACAGAATATCCCCCATCCGGACAGGTAAAGTTTACTTCTGTGCAATATCTACACTTAAAAATTTTACCGCCTTCATGATCTAGTAGAGAGAGCGTTTCCTGGCTGCCAGGATATAGTTTCAATATTGGTGAGACGCAAAACAACATTCACAAACGTTTGACGTTACTGTATGCCGTGAAACCTCATTAATCCGGACAAAGTGGTAAACATTTTCCACAAAGTCTAAATGGATGGCTTCAACTGTCCAGTAGTTAACTCTCCTTTATGTCTAGCAATATTCCAGAACCACCAGCCTACTACATTTCACAACATATGACGTACAAATTTCGCTGATTGAACTCGCGAAATAACGTAGACTCTCGCTGCACTATGTCCCAACTTTTACAGCAGCATGTAGGTCTAGCCTCAAATCTTATGATAGTCCTTCCTTGAACAAATATAACATGATATGTAGTATGTAATGCATGACAAGAGGGATGACTTCAACTTTCCAATGGCCAGCTTTACCTTTTATGTCGAGCAATACTTCAACAGCTCAAGTTGTACTTTAACATCGAATCTATTGTTCAGAATCCTACGGTTCAAAGCGGCGTTAAAACCCAACTCACTACTACTACTGCTGCTGCTGCTGCTGCTACTACTATTGCAGCTGCTACTACTACTACTGATGTTGTTGCTGCTACTGCTACTACTACGACTGCTGCTACTGCTGCTACCCCTAGTACTGCTACTACTACTACTACTGCGACTACTTTGCGTCTCTCAAAATAGATACAATAAATGAGGCACGTTCTACTGTGACACTTGATCGATCATGATCGTGAACCACCAACTCAAAAGAATAAATGTAGAGAAAAACCTAGACAGATGTTGTTCTCATTTCGCTGGGATTGAGGAAAAAATATACTGGTTGTTAAAAAATTGGCTTGAGAAAACAATATACTTGTAGTTAACAAACTGGGATTGAGAAAACAATAAATAATAAAAACATTCATACGCAGTGAACACTCCAGAACATTTCCGGGAATGTACCCCATTTGACACACTCTGATTCATTTTACAATAATGTACACAAAATATATAGAGACGATGATGAGAATTTCTTTTGTATATTTTTGGGCAATATACCATGGACACGAAGACATTCGGCTAATACAGCAGCACTCAGTTAAAAGGAAAGTTGATGTATAATTCACAAAATAGGATTCCTGTGATGAAAATGATATGCATGTTTATTCATATGAAGTCGTCTAGTTATGATAATATCGAGAATTTAAACTTGATTGTTTAGTGGAACATGGGTGGCCCAGTCGTGTTAGGTGCCGCTATTCGCCGTCCGGGAGTTGCGTCCCTTATGACGTATGATCGTAGGAATCCCAGTTTGGTCCTGAGTGTGTTTCTGGGTTTGTCAACAACATACCCGTGATCGTGGGTTTAGTAAACGTCTAAAACATGTGTAACTTCAGGATTTTCTCCCACAAAAGCTGCCATTTGGTGATATAACTGTGATAATAGTGTATACTGTCCCAGTCTTTCAGTCTGAACCTCAGATGCCATCTACACCAAGGCGTGCCTGACGGTGATGTGGAGGCAAAATCAAGCGTGTCGCTGGACGTTATGCTCCCTTAACCTATTGCTTATGGATCTGCCACTACTTGATCTCAAACCAGGAATTGTCCGTGTTCTTAATGGGGCAGTTTGGTGTCGATTCCTTAGATGCACCAACCGAATATGGTGTCTTGTTGAGGTGGCGTCACACGATGACAACCGGCCCGTGGCAAGTCATGAGTGTTGCCCTCCAAAGAGGTTATATTGTGTTTCGATTGACACTAAAGTGTCTGACAACTTCGTTATGCTTCATTACTGTTTGCAGCACACACACGGCGTGCAGACGGTAATTTTCAGCAAGGCGTGGCATTGCGTAAGTGTTATTTACGGTTGAACAATGTGTTTTTATGACCACCCGATAGCTAAACAATCATAATAAGCTGTCAAAATTACCCAAATCGAGTCTGGAGCGGACAATCCAGTGATTGATATCATGAGCATCGATCCACGCAAGTGGGATACGCTGACATACCTCAACCAAGTCAGCGAGCCTGACCATCCGATCCCATCCAAACTTCTGATAATATTAGCCATGTCACTTGTTATTACGTGTGCAGTGATTTTGTGTTCCCTCGTGGTGAATCTGAATGGAACTATACAAGGAGAGTTATCAATTAAGAGGTTTTGCACGAAGATTTGATTCCTGTCAATTCAAATTGTTCAGCTTTAAATACAGCAGGTTTCGGTTTGAACTCTTCGCTTGGCCCATCAAATAGTTTCACTACATTACATGCACAAACAAACATTTCATGGTAGTATATACGTTCCGATGATATTTCTATTACCACTCAGACGTCGTGTTTGAACCAGAACAATGATTAACGCGCTATCATGACCCAGTTATTCTATACCCATAACTGAAGTAGGCTAGGTTTAACTTCCGGGTTTGCCATGTACCCCACAGACGTGTACACAGACACATCGCCACATTACATATAACACTACAGTCCTGTCACTGCTATCAAGATGGCATGGCCTGGTGTAGATGACAAGTACTAAACTGCAGGCATATATCAAGAAACGTGTTTACCCAATGTGAAGTCAACTCAGTGTGTAATGTGTATAGCACATATCGGCGTCACTTTAGTTTGATCGCATTTACATGAGAATGAACATTACAGACAGATCTGACACACTGAATACCCGGCACCAGTTAGTAAAACACGAGACAAATACACCTGCACACAACATTACCTTGTGGGTGGCGAGATTCTTAGAAATGAAGTCCGAGAACTGTCTTAATATCTCGTGTTTAACGTGGACACAATGACACACCTGAGCGATCTCCTCGAGCAGGACGGTGTCAATTGAGATTGTATACCCTGACAAAATATCCGACTGTATCATAAGCATGTGTTTATGAATCATTATCAAATAGTGGTGATACCAGGTGTTAGCGAAAACATGTGCGTATCCTGCCTCACCAGTGGAACCCAATACAAACACGTATAAAGACAAGTCCAATGTTCACATGAAAAAAAACGGCAACATTTGGTACATCTGAGTGTTTTCCACATGTCTATCATAACTTTTTGGAAGCTTTACCGAGGCCTTGAATTCTGTAACCTTGATCAAATCATTATTTAGGAAAAAACAGCATGCTCGATTGTACCTCAAAGGTGTAGAAATGTAGAAATCAAGGCTGGAGCTAGAGGAATTCCTCAAGGGGAAAACTGAAGTCACTCTGAATCTTTATGCATTGATATGAAACAGATGAGGCGGTTTCACTGTTCTCTTTTATGTCTTGTTCAGGTGGGTAAACAACTGGAAGGGAATTCGCCATTTGGTGGATATTGAATGATCTCATTTCATCGATATACCACAAGTTTAATTTCTTGGACAAAAATCCGGACAGGAATTCCGATTAATATGCATGACAAAATAGATCAACAAATAGGGAAGCACAATGCAATACAATTGGTGCCTACGTCCTATCTTAATGCCCAAACCCAAAGTTCACAAATTGTTTTCTAAGCAAACTTTTGATGACTTTTAGTTTTTCACAAATTCTCATAAACATTTTCAAATAGATATTTACCCACACCAAGTGACAAATGTCCTACTATTGTGTGGTGAAGTATATACAAAGTTGAAAAATAAAATGTTTTGACACAATTGAGCATGGTTCTTTTCTGAAATTCAAAAAAAGAGCAAATCAGTATACGAGTATATCAGTACAGATGTACCAACAACAGGCGGAGCTGATAGACCAGGCTCTACAATCTGAGTGTGACATGGATGTGTATGAGATGTATCAGGGATGTGGTCGGTGAAGGTGCGAGAGGAAGAATACTCAAGGTCATTTTCAAGACAAGACAGATCACAACACAACAACCTCCTGGGCGTCCTAGATGTCATGTATGAGGATGTGTTGGGCCTGAATACCACTCACGAATTACACGACTCCATGGACGCCAGATTGTCACACAGAGATAGGGAAGCGGGACCTATGACGTGGCAGTGCTGGTGTGAACAGTTGTTGTCACAGACTAACGTGCTGACGTCCACTGCACAATGGTCGGGACATTTTAAAGTATCCCACTTTCCTATGTACCACCAGGACAGGGAACATCCTGGTGTCTGACGGTGAATCCAACTCGGTGATGTGTCTGACCCCCAGGGGAGATGTCGTGTTCAACTACAGACCTACAGGAGACGCGGCCATGGGGTGGCAGTGCGGTATAACGAGCACCAACACAGGCGACATCCTGGTTACAGACAACATGCAGCGCAGAGTTCTACGTCTGACTGAAACGGGTCAGTTTGTTAGGGACATTTTAACATTACAAGGTGGGGCTGAGGATCCATATGGAGTTTGCGTAGATGGGAGTGGGCGGATATACGTGTGTCTTCGCAATACAGGATTTATCAATACATTCAAAAATATAAACTAAATATTAGCGTCAACAGTCAGAAAGAAAGGTAAATTGTGCGATGAAAATCTATTCAACAAATGCTTTCATAGAATTGTGACACGCATTGCCATGCATGGTTCACGGTATACAAAGAACACGGTGTCAGTGTCAACAGTAATTCAACAACTGACCTCGTTCAGATTCAAGGAACCTCACGCTTAACATGCTCATGATATAGTCTGAATCATCCAATCAACTCTGCTTTATGCAGAGATTTCTATTGGATATAGAAAGGGCCTTCTCGCTTTATTTGAAGGATTATTTAAGAGGCAATACCTATGGCAATTGAGTAGCTCCGACCATGTGCGTACAACTGGATAATGTACAAATGCACTTTATACAGTGTGCCACTCCAGCTGTATCTGCAAGGACGTGGGTTTTAGTGGAATAACACTACTTCACGTACGTGTTTCTCACTCGAACATTGTACCGTGCTCAAAGACATTTATAATATAAATTGTCAATGCAAAAGAATAAGTCGAAACAGATTCCAGTTGGCGTAAACAGCTGAAATAACTGAAAATCAGTGATGACACCAGGTGTTCGTGAAAAGGGAAACATGTTCTAACTTACCGGTAGTTCCCGCCACTCACACAATTTGCGTAAAAAAGTATATTAGTATATCCATGTAAGTACATGAAACACTGTCTCTCGAGCCGTGTCTGCAATGACTGGTGTTTTAGTGTAATATCGAAATGGCGTTTCGCGAGCGATTCACTAACACACGATCGTGTTATTCACTCAAGTATTTGACTCTGCTCAAGGACAGTCAGAGGACTCGTGACAGAACCAGGACATGAAGGAATTGATGCGAGAACATTATGTCTCGACTACACTTTGCTATCTGTTTGTTCAACTGAACCAGTTTACAACCGTAAAGTAGTGTCACTCCACCGCTCTCTATTACATGTGCTCTCGTCTTTAAATATTCGGGGGCTGATGTTTTACCATGCATCAAATAACTTATTCATGAACCGTATGTTTATGTGAACTGACTATATGAGACATTACTCATGTTCGGTGGTTTGTATAGCCTATGATATAAGCCTTGGTTCTTCTCTACATATGACAACCTTCCAAACCGTGACTTTAATATTTGACCACCAAATACAGGTAACCAGGGTAGCCGAGTTACTGCAAGAATGAACATCAATCAAAGTCAGTTACTTGGTCAGCCCGGACACAAATCCTGTCCACTCGATCCCCAGTTAGTCGGCTCTTACGACAAGCATGCAGTTCTGGGAACCGCTATCACCCGGAATCCCTTATAGGGTCAATTTATAGGTACTTGCATAACAACAGAACCGTCGGAGATACGTTTTAGGGCCAACTGAATCGTGACCATAGTGGGACCCTGGACCTGATTCTTGACCTGAATATCTGAAATATGTTGACCTGATAAT
The DNA here is from genome assembly GCF_023055435.1 of Haliotis rufescens. Taxonomy (NCBI): domain Eukaryota; kingdom Metazoa; phylum Mollusca; class Gastropoda; order Lepetellida; family Haliotidae; genus Haliotis; species Haliotis rufescens. Next base: position 1,368,789 of record NW_025963857.1, read on the forward strand.
GCGGTCACCCTCACGTGTGTGTAATAAATGTGTTTAAATTATCATGCTGTAAGCAGAATATATACTATAAACGGAACAAAATACACTTTATATTGCTACAATCATTTATCTGACAATGTTATTGGTGTCAAGGTTTAAATGACATGATGACACGTCACTGGGCATTGAGCCGGGATCCTGATACTTGGTCAACCAGTTCGGATAGTTCGTTGTCGAGGCAGCAATAACAGGATGTGTGTTCCACACAGACAGGAACAAAATCACACAGCGGCCAATCCCTGGCCATCATTGAGACAAAGCAACTACTTCCGCTATGAACTTTGTCATTGTGAGCCTCATTGTGTGCATGTTTGTGAATATGTTCAACTGTGACATCATAGTGCATCATGACGTCATAGTTTGACTGTGGCGCTACAAAAGTGAGTCATCATACATTTGCAACGATTTCTTTCAAAACTCACTCACTCACTCACTCACTCATTGCTTAGACATCACAAGACACAACTTACCCTGTCTCTATCCGTTCTTTGGTTTCAGAAAACATTTGTATGATTGATTTTTTGTCTTAAAACAATTGAAGTATTCTATAATCACTAAAGAGGGAATTCCTAACAGTAACCATGGTTACTTTATGAGACTTCGGACACAAGAAATGCACGGCCCTCTGAGGTATGAAGTATTGGTCTCAGAGTTTCCCAGCGAACATACGCTACCTTTACAGCTCGGTCATTACGAAATTAAGCGAAATAAAGCCGCGGTGCTGGACATGATTCCGAATGATAACATAACAACTTGTCCCGGTGGTTATCGCGAACACCTGGTATCATCACTATTGATAGCGAGTCATAAACACCTGCTCTTGATAAGGTCGGAACTGAACAATCGACCCTGCTTTTAATAACGATGTCTTACGAATAAGGAAAGGGTTTTGTCGCTTTTATTTATACAACTTTCTAAACTGTTGAAGTATAATATATACTGAACCAAATTAAAAACTTCACAATCATAAAATTTTAACATTTTGACCAGTTATCATTGTGGGCCCTTATTGTGTATTTAAACAGTAATGGCCATGTATTGTCTTCAGATAACACCCGTTTTGTGCAGGTGAATCGATCAAAATCATGTGCACAGCATAATTGTTTTTTTCACGTGCAACTGGTCACGTGGCCATAATACCGCACGTGTTTTCAGCCATACTTGTTAGCAGTCATTAACAACAACAAAACACATCACAAGAAAACAAAAGTCTTTATGGCCATTTGTCATGCCACGCCTTTCAAATGTGCAACGTGAACGTACCATCGGCATGTTGCAGACGGGAACATCCGTAGCTGAAGTCGCAAGGACGATGGGTTGTAGTCGACGGACTGTTTATGATTTACAGACGCGTCTACAGCAAACGGATACCACCGCTGATCGCCCTCGGCCAGGTGGACGTGTGACGTCAAATGCAGAGGATCGTCAGATTGTCTTACGTCACCTCCGTAACCGATCTTTGACGGCTACATGAACCAGAAATGAACTGGTTAGGGGTAGACTGAGTGTGCAAACTGTTCGAAACCGTCTGAGAACTGCTCACCTTCAAGCACGACGGCCATGCTTCGGGCCGATTCTGACTCAATTACACAGACGTCAACGTCAATTGTGGGCACAGCGAAACTTACGATGGACTCAGAGGAATTTGAATCAAGTCGTCTTCAGTGATGAATCCCGATTTAATCTTCGATTTGCTGATGGTAGGGCAAGGGTGTGGAGGCGCCGTCATGAACGTTACGCCTAGAGGGCCGATTCTGAGTCAATTACACAGACGTCAACGTCAATTGTGGGCACAGCGACACTTACGACAGATGATTGTAGGGCGAGAGTGTGGAGGCATGAACGTCATGAACGTTACGCCCAGTGTTGTGTACAGGAAGTTGACAGATTTCGAGGGGGAAGTGTCATGGTGTGGGGTGCTTTCTGTGGCAATGCACGTTCCAGGCTTCTTGTCATCCGTGGCAACCTCAACGCTGCTGCTAACCGCGACCAGGTACTGGCACCAGAGCTTCTGCCTTTTATGGCAGCACATGGACCAGATTTGATCTTCCAACACGACAATGCCAGACCCCACACAGCAATTTGACAAGGAATTTCCTTCAGAATGCGGGAGTCAACGTCATGGACTGGCCGTCCAGGTCCCCCGACCTCAAACCAACCACAGAATTTGCAAGATCTTGGCACCATTTTCCAGCAACAATGGCGTCGTCTTCCCAATCATGTGTTCACAAGCATCACCAGGTCCATTCGGAGGCGTTGTGTGGCAGTTGTCAACGCACATGGTGGCCATACACGCTACTGAACGTGTGTGCCATCAGATTCTCGTGCTTGGGACTTATGATTTAAACTGTTGATGTTATTACCGAATACCGTAGGTGCTTGGAACAAATTATGGTTACCACCGTTAATTAAAATCCTTCTTTGGACATTTATGATTAAAAATTACCTTCTCTGATGCATTTGTCCGTTGAATATCATATATGGGTTTACTTTTAAAAATGTGAAGTTTTTAATTTGACTCAGTATAGTTCATTTCTATGAGTGTTCAAAATAGTTCTGATTTCACAGATGGGTTAATTTTATTCAACGTTGCAAACATCAGTATGCCAACTCTCAAAGTATTTACGGTACTGATGTGTTTTAAGGAGGGGAATAGCTTCTGTAGTCTCCATGGATCCGAAGCCCAATATTTTCATGGATTGAAGAGTTACTAAACACGATGTCCAGAGCTGAGTGCCGGAATCGTATGATCGTGGGTTCAAATCCCAGATGGGGAAGACAGGGGTGTCTGTCAGTGAGGAGATGTTGATGCGAGGGGAAGACATGCGTGTCTGTCAGTGAGGAGGAGATGGTGATTGGAGGGGAAGACAGGGGTGTCTGTCAGTGAGGAGGGCATGCAGGATGTGGTCTTAGTAATAGCAGAGATGGAGATGGGCATGTCACTACTGAAACGAAGCTTTGACGGCAAATGTGTCTGGGGTGTTATTCATTACAGAATAGAGATATAATAAGTTGGATAACATTGGTTGCATAATATAACCATGTGATGTATTACAAGACCTTGATGCTGACATATTTCTGTCTCAGTGTTGCACATATACAGACATAGTTTCAGATCTGCAGGGCGGGTCCATAGGAGAATAGCTTGCCCCAAACAGCTGGCATTGTGTTTTTGTTTCTCTTGATAACATCTCTAGCAAGGAGTACCGTGGTATATTATAGTAGATGTAGTCGTGCTCCAAGACCAGGCTGTTGCTGTGTAGTTTTCTAAGTGAAAGTTGGGACTTAACGCCGGCCTCGAGTAAATGCCCGGACTTAAACAGTTCAATGAAAATAAGAAGACAAAAATGCTGTTTGTCTGTAACATGGAAAGTTGGTCCATGCTTTATCACTGTTGAATTGTGTCTTTTATACCAAGCATCACCTGTGATCATTTTGGAGACGATAATATTGGGAGGTCCTTGATTATATTGATAAGTCCTTGATTATATTGGGAGATTTTTGATTATATTGGGAGGGCTATGATTATATTGGTAGGTCCTTGACTATATTGGTAGGTCCTTGAATATATTGTAGGTCCTTGATTATATTGATTAGTCCATGGTTATATTCGGTGATTATATCAGGAGATCCTTGATTATATTGATATATTGGGACCTGAACGTGAGTCGCCATCTGCCATGACGTCATCATGATATGTTTATACCATTGCAGTCAACTGGTTGAAAACATCACCGGTCGTGGAGTGGGGGGAGCAGGAGCTTAGTGTTCGATCCCCTGGTCGCATCATACACAAATACTCTAGAAGATGACATACCTATCGGCCTCAAGGGGATAAAACAAAAACTGGTGTGCTCGGAGTAAGCATAATCTGTCTGAGTGGAGTATCCATGCTAAACTGCGGCATTGTATCTTAGAAGGCAAACAATATAAACCTGGCTCAAGTCTGGACAATACATGCAGCCACACACACGTCACTGATAAGGGAAGTAATCTTGAACACTATGTAACACCCCATTTAAAGCTGCAATACACTGTGCAGAGCGTGCTGGGATCATACGATCGTGGGTTGGTGGGTTTCACAAACTTAATAAATGTCTCAGGTCTCTATCACTTCTAGCTCTCCTCCCACATGAAGATAACATGCCTTAATATAACTGAACTACTGTTTAAAGTGGCGTAAAAACACTTCTTAAAGTATGGAAGTATGAATCATTATAGATGTGAATAGAAGCCGTTTCTAAAATTACCAAAATTGTCCAAAGCAGAACCTGCAGAACTTTAAATATATATGCACAGATCAAATTTCAGGTCTATCGACATTGATTAATAGCACGTAAAAGTAAAATTTAAAAATGAATGACCGTCCACCACGCGTCTTGGCCCTCCTGATTACTTCACTATGTTGATGTATTTTGAGAGAAACATGGACAGTCCAAAACAGCACTTGTAGAACGTTAAAAATATATTGATACAGATCCAATTTCAGGTCTATCAACATATCTTTTTATAACACATACAAGTAAAATCAACACATGTATGACCGTCAACGGGGAAAAGAATACTAAAGGCATTTAGTTATTTTCACACAAATAATACTTCGTTTCATTATGCTGTGATTTTGGGTTTGCAATGTTTCAAATTTTCTAGGTTCTGACACACCCCACACAGGTTGACACAAACAACAGCTCTGAGATAGCCTAAATTACATCTCGTTATCCAAAAGGCAACTTGTGGATAATCAGTATCATACAGTTTGGGCTTTCATGAATTCCTTCCTAAAGACGACAGGAACCTGAGAGAGTTCTATACACATATATATGTCACAAACACACGTTGTCAGTGTTTACATGTGAACACCTTAATAACTCCGCTAATGAGACAAACATACACGTGGCCATGTCCCTCTACACACACACCCTGGGGCTGGTTGATACCGTCCTGTTGTGTCAGTATGTTTCTGACAAACTGTCCTGACTCCGTCAGATGGATGACTCTGTTTGGAGAGTAGTCTGTCACCAGGATGTCGCCTGTGCTGGTACTTGTGATACCCCGGGGAGACATCAGTGCTGTGTCTCCTATAGGGCTGTAGTAGGTGAACACCACATCTCCCTCGGGGGTCAGACACAGGACACACTCGGTTCCACCGTCAGACACCAGGATGTTTCCTGTCCTCGTAGTACAGAGGAAGTTTGGATATTGTAAGATCTTGCTACCATAGTGGCGTGGACTGACTGACCTCAGCACGTTTCCTGTCATATCCAGGATGTCAACAGAGGGGGGAGACCGGGAACTAGCTGCTAGTGTTGATGGTGTCAAGGACGTTATACCACAGTACTGTTTGCTGGTTGTGATGGTTGACAGCAGCACCAGGTCAGGGTTGACTTCTACTGTTACAATCTGTTTGATGTTCAGGACAGTGACGGCCACCTGGTTGTGTGTCAACTTTGTGAGACTCCATGGTTTACCACCCAGACTGAGTTTACTGTGACGTGTCTGGTTATTCCTGGTGTAGAAGGACTTCACACTCTGGTTGTAGTAGTCGGTGACTAAAACTGTATCTGTGTCATTCACCACCATCACTGTCACGTCACTCGGGTCTGGTCTGTTACTGTCGCCTGCTACTCTGACGTCAGTGGTGTCCTGTAACACAGGAGTAGCCTTCAGGTCCAGCACACTCTCATACATGACGTCTATCTCACCCAGCTGTAGATCGTCCAGAGATTTACTCAGCTTGTCCGTGTCCTGTCTGAATGTGACCTTGGTTATTCTTCCTATCTCCTTCACATCTGCATCTCCGACAGCCTCCACATCATCCGCCGCACATCCCTGATACATCTCATACACATCCATGTCACACTCAGATTGTAGAGCCTGGTCAATCAGCACCGCCTGTTGTTGGTACATCTGTACTGACATCTCACCTGACTTAATGTCTGCCTTCAGTTGTCCGATGTGTTTGTCTGACATCTCTCTCAGTTGATCAAGAAGTTTTTGTTCCTTGAGTTTCATCCCTTGTATTGCCTTCAGACTTGCAGACTTGATGTCGGATTCCGTCTGTGAATGTCGACATACACTACTGCCTAGAAGTTCATTCCCCTTACACGCATGGGCAACGCGTTACGCAACCAGTGTGCATCGGGTTGGTCACGCGTGTGATACCCGTGTGCAACGCGTTGCACACGGGTGTGCACCCCGTCCGCCACTCGTGTGCAACGCGTGACACACTCATAAGAGGGGGAACAAACTTTTGACCAAAGGAGGACCCGTCATAAGCTGAACCTGGAGGTGGTAACAAGGAGAGAAAATTTTGTTATCCTGACGAAAAATGATAATACACATGTATTTGCTAATGTCTCCTTTCTTTATGTGATTTTGTGGGAATAACATGAATACTGTTGTGTTTAAATAGATCTGTCTTGTTTTATACGACCATTGCTTCTAAATCCGATGGTCCTGGAACATGTTATTGCAATTGAAATGCTTTTATTGTGATTTGACATTAACCGTCGGTAGTACGACTTTCAGTGATAATATGTATGAGGTTTGGCGGCGCATTGTTTTTATTGGACCCTAATTACTTTATGATGACTTGGACTCTTTATCTCAGCTCCATAGCCGTGAGGCTGGGAAAGAGCAGTATGTAATTAATGAGGGTGGGCTATATCATTGAGGATACACTTGAGGGAGAGAATACTAATTACCGTACTACAGGAAGAGACCTGTAGACGTAAGCGCGGGGTTGTGTTTTAGCTGGCCGTTCGATAATGGCCGCCAGGAGAAGTGAGCTTTGACTGCGTCATCTAAAATAAATAGTAAGAAACAGCAGTGTTATTTTCACGGGTCTGTTGAATAAACTCCCAGCGCTACGGTCAATGTATCTTCTACTTGATCCTTGATACATCATTTTGGCATTCACAATATATAGTAATTCAACGTACAAAGCAATTCCGCGGGAGTAGTGGTTACCTGTGCATTACTGTATTTTCCCAGTGAGTACCCGGATGATATAGCAGAAATCTAGACTTGTTCGCGACCTGTGCTCGCCATTCGTAAGCGCATTTTTATTGAAAGTAGAAGGACGTATGGTCACATTGATCAACAAAAATGAAATACAGTTTTGGAAATGTAGGTATATTTGTGGGGAGCATCGGTAATGGTGATGCAGTTTTGGTAAGTCAATTGCTTGGTAATTGTGCGATCTTTGTGTACACTATTTTGACTTGCAACACAAAGTAAATATTTCATCTGAACATTGCTTATTTTACCGTGTGTATATGTTTACATTCAAAAATGTAAACATATTTCACTAAGGCAATTTATTAAACGCCTAAATATTCAGTTTATTTTACAAATTAACTGAAAAATATGTCCATCTTTATTAATATGATAACGAATTCCAAATATTTGTTTATGTTTAATATCATCACCAAGTACAGTTCTGTATTGTTGGGCTTCTTTTCTTAGCATAATTAATATATTGTGATGTGTTTAAGCTCTTTTGATCGTCTTTATCATTTTTAGTCTGTCGGTTAAATAAATGAATGGATTATTCAGTCAATTTGTAAAATGACTGAAATATTTAGATATTTAATAAATTGCCTGAGTGAATCATATTTTACACATTGACTGTAACATATACACGCTTACAAAAGAAAATACTTGTGAAAACAACGTCTATCGCGCCTCGAAAAACTTCCCAACCAAACGGAAAGGAACAAGAATGATTCTGTTCAAAGCTGCAGGGAATGAATGAAAACAAAATGCAAATATAATTATTACAACCTACCAAAGTTATAATGTATCCGGGAATATCAACATAAAGGAACAATATCCATTGCGTCTGCAGCTGTACAAAAATACTTATTTGATGTCAAATGTCTATGTGAGAATCAAATACTTTAATAATAATTATTTGGAAACAATATTTGGAATATATATGAAATATATTAAAAAATTTAAATATATCGTTTTAAACGTTATTTAAATGTATCGGATATTATAACCCGTGTTTGTTTCTTAACTGATCACTTAGTTTGTTTCAATTGTTTCACATAGGTGCCAAGTTAGCTGAGAAAGCCCACGTGACAACTATTTTTATAATGTCCTCGGTTCTTAAAAACATACATTGAGTTAGATAACAATGAACAACCAGTCAGTGTATTATCGGTTACCCTTTGAACAAAGTATGTTGTTTTTACATCTGTACTTCACGCCATGATATGAGTGTATTGCCTAGGTTTAGTAAACCTACCTTCACATGTACACACTTACTTTTGACATATCCACTGTGCAAGATAACAGTAATTAATCAATCAACGTATTTCCTGTTGATCCTTTGATGTCTGGGAATGATCAGTTGATTTACAAAACAAGTAAAGCAACTGACCATACATCTCTTGCTGGGTTGCCACGTGCGTATCACATAACTCACATTCCACCTCACTTCAAACCTGGATTTAGATTGAATAATTACCCCAGGTACAAGAAAGACCAAATTTGAACCTTTATAATCTGAGTGATGCTACAACTAAGTATACATGTTATAAATTCATTAACTGAGCAGCAAGTGAATTACGACAAATACACAAGTGTAGGGTTATACCAGAAAATGTGGATGACAACAAGGGAGTAGTAATTGTATCATCCACGCAATCCGAAATCCGCAAATGCTTTTACTCAGGGATACTTTTTTATTATTAAACTGTAACCATCAGGGTTATTTCCAAATAACGACATCCGATGAGCTTTCGCCGTTATTTGTCTGTTTGTTTAGGCTGAAGAAATTAATTACCATGCGCCCTTTGTTGAAATCTTCATAGATCACGGGTAACCAATCAGTTTTCAAAAATGCGTAAGCTTATTTAGCTGTCCTTGCAGACTGGTAGCCCAGTCTCTTGTCACGCTCGGTTGCGTTAACGAGCAAATTGACTCACGGCAGCTAGAAAGCCCAAGCGGAAATCCAAAGGTCGTATTACCTGAAGAATCAACCTTCATTTGCGAAATATCTACTGCTCTCAAAATTAAAGTCAGAACTTTCTAACCAAGGATTACCAGTTGATACAGGTCGATGGCTGAACATTCCCAGGGAAGACAGCCAGTGTCCACTCTGTGAATCTATCGTTATGGGAGATGAATTGCATTATTTATTCCAATGTGAAGCTTTTCACCAACGGCGATATGAACTCTTAAATAAGCAATATCTTAAGTTTCCAAACATTTAAGAAAATTATGACCACTAACAGTGTAAGAAATCTAAAAGGCCTATCTAAATTCCTTAACAATGTGTACAATACAATTGGTAAATTGTATTAGTATCCACGTATCCTATTTTTATTATTTTTGTTAAATTGTACATAATAAAAATTGTAGATAATTGTATGTCATGTTATTCTAAGAATAAATGAGTTTGAGTTTGAGTCCGACACCCGAGAAGAAGCCCCTATTTGAATAGTTTACAATCATGTGTTTTAGGGTTAGCTGTGTTGGCTTAAACGTATTTTTATTTCAAAAGAAATCTGGATCGGTAAACAAGCAAAACTTGCTTATGTAATACCACTCCAGGTAACAACTTAACAACAGCTGGATATATATAAGAGAGTGATGAACATAAACATACAAAATGCACAAATGAAATACACGAAGCCAATACACTGAAGCAAGTGGTGTCTGTGAAATAAGGTAATGCAGTTTTCCTTTACTACATGCATAAAATTAAGCTACTCAAACCTTTTGCTTTTAACAATGATGTCGTGAACTGATTTAAGAAGAGTCATGTTTGTAGAACTGCTTAACTACTGCCACGTAATATCATTTTTAGACCATACCCATGTGTGTAGAAATACACAATGTTTCTGATATTATCGTATTTTTTGACAGTTATAGAAAAAGTGAATTGCATCTTCAAGGTGATATCCACAAGTGCAGTCTGGTATGTCTGATACATGTCGTCTAAACTTATCAGCGTTTAAGTCACTGCAGCCGAGCCTAAGGCGACAGTGGACAATTCGGCATGATCTATGAAAATATTTGAAGTCAAAATTATTAGTAATTGCATCAGAACGATTAATTAATGATTTGATTTCTTTTAATGAGCGAGCATTAGTTACTTCGTCGGATAGAGGGTTCCGCAGGTTGATCATATCCAGAAGAAATTATTATTAAGCATAGGTCTGTGTTCTACATTTGATTGTTTGTATGTTGAATCTATTTCTAAGGTTATATTTGCTGTTATCAGAGAATTGAATATACACTTTTCAAATATTTTGGCTGAGCAACTTGTGAGTGCTACAGGTCTATAATTTGAGCATTCATGTTCATCGCTGACACTGACACCGCATCAGCCCGGCAGTGGACTTGACACAGTTATTTGCGCACCGATTATATAACTCCTACAGACAGGGTGGGGTGGTTGTTTAAAGCGAAACGGACGACCCCGTCTGTTATCTAATAAATGCTGTGCGGCGCCTTTGATCTTGCCTCAAAACATACACCTTATAGTAGTAAACTACGATCAGGATGGCCTGGAAATAAACACAATTCTGTCTGCCCAGTGTATCCACAATTAACTAGAATGCTTCATATCAACAAATATATATATAGAAAATAGATATTTGCCCACAGCAAATATTCATTTGCTTAATTGCATCAATATGGTTTATCAGAACATGTACAATGCTTTCTTACGCTGGGTGAGGCAGACTGAACATTAGGATAACGTCAGCAGGGATAAAAGAGGTCATACCAAAGAACTTTAATTACTAGTGGAAAAGTCAGACATTCCGATCAACCACTACCAGGCCCGGCCGGATCTCAAGGTTGACCAGATCAACACCCCAAAGGAACATCTCTACGCCAAACAAGGAGTCCCTTTCGTCATGGTGCACAAGAAGGGGGGACAGGCCATCGAGTACGACATCACAAACTACACAGACTTGTACCACTTCTTCCAGAGTAGTGGCGTACCGACCTCAAACCACTTCGTCGCCAATACCGCCGCCCTCCTTGCCAAGAGTCTCTACCAGAATCCCAACCCCCAGGATGAGAAGCTGACCAAGAGACTACTAGAAGGATACCGCCGCTAGACTTCTAGCCACACATGCTCGCCAGCCGACGCCGTGCCTTCCCACGCTTGCGGTCCAAATGTATCTTATTCATCTATTGTTGCAAACTTGACTGATTTAAACATATCTAATTGATCATGAACTACTCAGTCAGTCAAGCACCTGTATCAGAAATGTAAAACCAGCCATGTTTCATGTAGTCCCAATATCACTAAAAAATGCCGATGAAACGTGACATATAAATTTACTCACAGACAATATATTTTTCGTGAGAGTGAAGCACAATTTTATTAAAGTTTTATTAACAATTTCATAAACTATAATAATATTAATATTAAAATTCATCATCACTTGCCAAGTTTATGAACATGTCCCCATTTGGGAGATGTCACATATAAACAAGGATTCGAACTAGGTTTGATCGTCTTTGACACTGAGGTTTATCCCCACTTTGCCAGAAAACTGCAGAAGATTAACAGTGAGTGAGCATCGTTTCTATGTTTATACAAGAAAAGATGTTATGCCAAAAACGCTCACAGTAGTTAGTGAGTAGACTCACAACCTGTCATGAAAGGATTACCCACAGAGAAAGGAAGGATTAAAGTCACCAATAAATCTTATCCTAACGTAGTACCCCAACTTCTAAATGCCTCTCAAAGAAGGATTAAAATCCTAAATATATCCTATCTACGTGGTATAGGTACTCACAACCTCTAATAATAAACTGTTACGTTTGGTATCCCCAGCAATACTCACTATGCAAATGTAAAAATCACAAACCCTAACGAAATTCTGTCCACATGGTCACACCCGGTGATTGTGAAGATCTCAAATTCTATCAAGAGTCAGACAGCATGGCTGTTCATATTCATTTACAACATCCTCTTATAATTAGTATAAAAGTGTCCCACACAAAACCTTCTTTTATTTATTCTTTCAAAATACAAAAAAGAAAGTGGGGTGTGGGGAAATGGGACATATTCCTACGTGAAATAATGAGACATTAGTAGTGGTGGTATCATAATTGTACTGTCTAAAGCATAAATTTGGCGAACGAAAAACGTTATATTTGCAATCAAATGGAATGACTCGTGTGGGCAAATGAATATGTTTGCAAATCCACAAACAATCATTTTATTAATGGCGAACATTTACCAACCCGCGACAATCGTGTCAACACGGGGGTTCTCCTAGCAATAAACTCGCATCTAAATTCACTACTGTTCTACCGTCGGCTAGCCTCAATGGCTAACAACCGAACACTAATTAAGACGGGCCGACCTTGTATTTACGGTCTGGTGAACACAGCTCAATGGCCGCTCATTAACTCAAATTTCACATCTCACTGTTTTGTTTTATCTCACTATTCATTTGATAATTTTGTCAACTTCAACTGGAACCCGGTCCCGTGTTACACGCGTGGCACACGCGTGTGCAACGGGTTGCACACGCGCTGCACACCCGTTGCACACCCGTGTGCAACGGGTGCTCACCCCGTGTGCAACCCGTTGAGCACCCGTGTCACATGCGTGTTACACGCGTTCTCAACGCGTGTTAGGGGAATGAACTTTTAGGCAGTAGTGTATCTCTTCTTTCATCACTGATTTCTTTTTCTGCACCTCTGTGTTTCGTTTGTGTCTTCTCCTTGACAAAGTATCTTTCATCTTCACCAGCTCTGTCTTCACATCCATCATTTCCGACTCGAGTGTGACGACCGAGTCACATTTCCTGTGGTAGATAGTGCAGCATGTCTGACAAACAGCTTTCTTACAATCTTTACACAGATATTTGATAGTTTCGTCCTTGTGCTCTTTACATGTCACCTTGTGTCTTCTTCTGACCTTGACCTCGCTGGAGAGGTCAATGACTTTGTGTTTCCGTAATGACGGGATGCGGTTGTGAGCTCCAGTACATTTGTCACAGAGTGCCTCATCACAGACCGAGCACCAAACAACAGCCGGAGTTGTCTCCCCTTCCTCTCTACAGTAGCTGCAGGAGGCTGTATCTGCAAATGTATATTAATCTTCAATGTGGTGTGTGTATTGTGGGGGAAGATGAGTCATCTAGATGTGGTGTATTTCAACCATTGTTCTATTTTCACTACAATGTATTTTGTATGTTACATATGTCCAAGTTCTTCTCTAATATTCACACACTAGGTGATCTTGTTACTGCAGACATTGCCACCATGTAAGATGAGGATGTATCTACTATGAATTCATACTGTCAGAATTTCGGCAAATACACCAAAACCACCATGGACAAACGTGAAGCAACAATAATAACAAGTATCACATTAAAACATACACCTTCCTTTGCAGAAATACATATAGGTACAGTTCTCAGTTAAATTTACTTTTTGTATATCAAATCTCACTAAATTAGATTGCAGCCCGTTGGGACACAATCACTACTGTACCTTTAGATCCCGGACCAAACGAGTCCAAGAGTCCCTGGATGATAAAAATTGACTTGACGCCATCCGCCCACTCCTCCACTGGTCTCTCAGGAGCAGACACTTTCGTCATCTTGTTGCAGAATGGACGGAGGAGGGACTTGGCACTGATGGCTTCTGGTCTGGTTTTGGTGTAGTTGACGACACATTTCCGGCAAAAGGTGTGATTGCACACAAGCGTACAGGGATTATCAAACACCTCTGTGCATATTGTACAGGTCAGGAAATGTTCCATTAGCTTCTGAGAGGTCGCCATCTGAAACATTTGAAGAACATTTTACACAATACATATACCTTATAAACGAGTGTGTATGGTTTTACGCCGCTTTAAGCAATATTGAAGCAATATCACGGCGGGGGACACCAGAAATGGGCTTCACACATTGTACCCATGTCGGGAATCGAATTCGGCGTGACGAGCGAACGCTTTAACCACCAGGCTACCTGACCGCCCCCTTATAAATGAGCCTTCATGACATGAATATATATCCAAGTATATTCACGTCATACGATTCTTGTTCAAAAGTGGTTTGATCAAGGTTACAACATTCTAGGCCTCAGTACAGCTTTTAGAAAGTTTTACTGTACACATTTGGATGACATTTCAAAATGTTATGCATCAGTGACAAGACTGTCCGATGCAATTCCCTATTTTGACTTTACCAGAAGTCCCTGTGTTTATTGCAGGTGAACAATTGACTTGCTTTTGCATGTGTTTTTGATGTTACCAGTAGTGTAGGACATTATCACCTTTCCGCGCACATCTGGAATCCTCCCTATCTGATAGTGATTCATTAACAACTGCTCATAATGCAGTCGGAACCGTACAGTGGACGCTGCTTTTGTCAGAAATTTATTGTGGCTTTGGAAAGTGTTTTGTTGCTTTTAGTTAAATACATATCGGAATTAGTTAAAATGACAAAGAAACCTTACGAATGACCTTATATAACTTGGCCTTCTATACGAGGGTAACTCTCAACTATTTCGTTCTCGAGTTAGGCGGCGTGGATATAAACATATTCCAAGGACTATAATGAAGATGTGCAAGATCGGATATCCTTGAGATGTCCCAGCAAGCGGTGGTCAAACTCCAAAACCTCAGATGGGGCTGCTTAATACTCCACATACTAAGTCTGTTATGCCAAATGCATAAAGCTACTCTTTCAAAAAACAGGAAAATTAAAAACTACCACAACAACTTAATTAATCTTCGTTTCTATGATATAAGTGAAAATCGTACAGTTTTCAACTGCAAAGTCTTAATTGTTTAATTGTTAATTGTGTAACAGTCGATATCATAACCGGTTTTTGAGACATTCTCTTGACTCGACTAGGCCCTGAAACACGTTTGAATATCTCCCGCCATATTCCTAGAGGGTCACTGGCCCTCATTGCCATAACGAAAGTAGACGACTGACTTCCGTGTTGTAAACAGTATGTAGGTATGCAGATAACACACTGGAGAGCGTGGTGACTATGAACCAGTACAGGATATTAATACAAACATTGTTGACAACAAATACACTTAATTATCGATTAACGTTGACTCGTCATGATCTGTATATGAATGAATCCAACAAACCACACACGACCTACAGTTGTGATCTGAGACAGAGAGTTGTAAAAATAACCTCAACAGGGAATACTTGATAAATAAGATGACCAGTTACACTATCTTCGTGTTTCTATACACATCAATACTCCAGATAAACCATTCAGCATTCAGTGTATAATGATATATACTGCCTTACCACAGCGTCACTGCACAGCCTTCTCTCACCGTGTGGGTGTCACTTACTGGCGGTGAAGAGGGAAAATGCATACCCGTGATAGAATATCCCCCATCCGGACAGGTAAAGTCTACTTCTGTGCAATATCTACACTTAAGAATTATACTGCCTCCGTGGTCTAGTAGAGAGAGCGTTTCCTGGCTGTCAGGATATAGTTTAAAGATTGGTGACGCAAAACAACATTCACACACATTTTCACGTAACTGTATGCCGTGAAACCTCGTTAATCCGGACAAAGGGAAAACAAATTTCCACAAAGACTTAATGGATGACTTCAACTGTCCAGTAGTTAACTCTCCTTTATGTCGAGCAATATGCCAGAAGCACCAGCCTACTACATTTCACAACATATGAGGTACAAGTTTCGCTGATTGAACTCGCGAAATAACGTAGACTCTCGCTACAGTACGTCCCAACTTTTACCGCAGTATGTAGGTCTAGCCTCAAATCTTCTTATAGTCCTTCCTTGAACAAATATTACAAGATATGTAGTATATAATGCATGACAAGAGGGATGTCTTCAACTTTCCAAGTGGAGGTCGGGTAGCCTAGTGGTTAAAACGTTCGCTCGTCACACCCAAGATCCGGGTTCTAATCCCTACATGGGTACAATGTGTTAAGCCCATTTCTGGTGTCCCCCGCGGTGATATTGCTGGAATATTGCTAAAAGTAGCGTAAAACCAAACTCGCTCACTCACACAACTTTCCAATGGCCAACTTTCCCTTTTATGTCAAGCAATATTTCAACAGCTCAAGTCTTTGGTGTCCACATTACACATCTTTTGAGGTATACGCGAGCATGCTCTTTCTATGAAGATTTCAAAGTGCGTCATTTGTTGTTTGATCAGGGCCCCAACGTAGAGACCCGTGACCATCCGAGGTAGAATGGGTCTTCAGCAACCCATGCTTGCTGTAACAGACGTCTATGCTTGTCGTAAGAGGCGGATAAGGGGATCGGGTCGTCAGGTTCGCTGACTTCGTTGATGCATGTCATCGTATCTCAATTACGTGGGTTGTGTCTGGTCGACTCCAAAATTTACAGACCATCGTCATATAGCTGAAATATTGCTGAGTGCGGCGTTAAACAACAAACAAAACAAAACAAAATAACCTCAGTAAAGCTTCCATGAAGAGGTTACGGTAGACAAATTTGACGCATCCATGGGAAAAACTTTGTCCGTTGCAATTCCCTTTTTTGCCTTGTACCATATGTTCCTGTGTTTGTTAGGGTGAACAATTGACTTGCCTTTGCATGTGTTTGTGATGGGTATCATCGGTGGGGCATGCTTACTTTTAGTTAAGATGTCCTATGACTATGGAAATGCTTGTTTGTAGTCGCGTTTATCTCATGAGCTCTTAAGGAAGACGCCAATGGATGCCCTAAGCCTGGAAGACCTTAAGTGGGATCACTGCATTCTTAAATGAGTTGTATTCTTAACCGAAATAAATGACGTACAGATATTTTTCTCATTTTTCTGGTGATATCAGTCTTGAAAAGTTTTCTGTTTTAGATGATGTGAATGGAACCAGCAGAGACGTGATAAGCAGGAAGTAACAGAAAAATGGACGGAACACTATACAGGATTAAATTTCGGCTGTTTTTTGCATGTTCTCGGCGCTATCACGATTTTGATTCTGTTTTCGTGTATTTCCACCCGTGAAGATCCGGGGTAGGATTGGTCTTCAGCAACCCATGCTTGTCGTAAAAGGCGAATATGCTTGTCGTTAGAGGCGACTAAAGGGATCGGGCGACTTGGTTAAATTACTCTAATGTAAATCATTTTACATTAAGGGCCACGTGTTAACTCTTATTACAACCCTTAATGTAAAAATTACTCTTAATGTAAAACTATTTAACATTAAGGGTTGCGGGTTCACCCTTGTTACAACTCTTAATGTAAAAAATACTCTTAATGTAAAAACATTTTACATTAAGGGTTGAAGTGATACATAAAAAAAATTACATTAAGGGTTATCCCTATGAAATAATACTTATCGAACTTTCATGAAACTTCGCAGATTTAATTGATTGTTACTTTGTCTAGATGTGCAAATGTCTAATCATTTTTAGATTTCCTCTCTACAACGTCCACCTGGTTGTTATATTCAGGCTTCATAAAAGGGTTTATAACCCTTAACCCCTTTAACCGATTTTTATCAAACTTACTGTTTTACAAAGGTTATTTTCGATACTCTGCAAGACGACCTCGTTACTATCCTAATACCGTAACGACGGAAAGGAGGACTCAGACCAAGCATATCAGACCAAGTTGTAGATGATGGTGGGTTGTTAGAATGGTCCATCAACAGAGTTTTAGACGTAAAATAATGGACATTTTGTTGCAGTATTACGGATATGACAGCTAAGCATACACCAGAATCATATGCTATTACAAACGAGAGGAATTCCAATGCAATGATGTTTTTTTAAAAAACAACAACGTAGGTTTCCCAAGTACCGTGCCGATTCAAATAGTTTATATGTTTCGGATATGAAGTCTAGTCCTTTTCTATAGCAGCTTAGCATATCCTGTAGTAAGATCATTATTGATTGAAAATCGCGAAAAAGAACATTAGGCATACGGCCTGTAGAGTTTTTCACGTCAGTTAGGAACCGACCATTCGATCTTCTGTGGGAGCTGACATATGTTCACCACGGAACTTCGTACCAGGTGAGCTGTAAATGCTATGTTTCGACATATTATAGGTATATATCGTATTGTGCATAGATTTCGCACAACAGATTACGCACGCCGTACAAAGACTGATGGCAAAACGTCACATAAGCGTTTCGGACATCTTTCAATGCGACAACGCGACAATGCGACAAATTACCAAAATGTTGCGTTGTCGCAATGTCGCGCTTTGGATAATTTTGACACTTTTTGCTTGTGTTTGCAAGGGCGTTAATACGACAATGCGACAATGCAACATTCCGACAATGTCACTTGAAGTATTCCATATACAACCGCAACATATTATAACATCTTTTGATGGTAAACGAGATTCCTGCATATTATAAAGATACAGCCAATATTTGACACATTTCAAAACAGCGAGCGGCTGAAAAGAACATTTGCCAGACTGGGTTCTTTGTCACTGAACCCCCGACAGTTCAAGAACGGCACAAGAACTGCGGGCGGAGAGAGTGAACATTCCCCAGGCTACAATTCGGAATCTGACTGCTATCATGGGACGACGATGCTAGTCAGTGTTTGACTCTCATGGTGGTCATACAAGATATTGAGAACACATGATCTTCACCTTGAAAATCTACTGTTCCGGTTGTGCCACATCGAACCTGGGTCAATGACAATGACGTTTACCAATTTTAAACAATCGGTTACCATCTGTTGACTATTTATATGATATATAAAATATAAGCCAGATAACAATACATATAAAACTCTTATATCGAGGAGCTAGGGTATATCGCTAGGTCTCACTTCTCTTCTCAATGTGGGGCGGTCGGGTAGCCTAGTGCTTAAAGCGTTCGCTCATCACGCCGAAGACCCGGGTCGATTCCCGACATGGGTACAATGTGTAAAGCCCAATTCTGGTGTCCCCGCTGTGATATTGCTGGAATATTGCAAAAAGCGGCGTAAAACCATACTCACTCTTCTCAATGTACATACTTCTCGTTCTGTTTCTATGGCTCCCGTTTCTTTTGGCGGTGAGTATAGTTATCGTGTGACTTCAAACCGCTGACAGTGCTGAGTGAAACTGTATCCCTACTTAACATACGAGTTTATCTCACTACTGTAACATCGCATATTACCTCCGTGTTCTGGGAAGCTGAGGGTCATCATAGGGACTATCTTTCAAAAGGCCAGACAATAAACAGAGCATAACGTGCTACGTGTTTAGGCAATGGCGGGATGAAATTATGACTAAGAGACGTGGAACACAGAGGAAGGGTGTGTTCTTCCACCAGGACACTGCGCCTGTGCACAAATCAGTCATTGCCATGGCAACAATCCACAAATGTGGCTTTGAACTCCTTAGCATCCACCTCATTGTCCTGATCTGGCTCTGAGACCTCCATCTGAATAAAGCTCCAGCTGGAGCCCATTTCGACTCCAACGATGACATCATAGCAGCTCATGACAGCCAAGAGACTTCTACGAAACTAGGATAAAATACCCTTCATGTGAAAAGGGATTATATTGAAAATGTTCCCAACTTTGTTTCCTCTCTAACGTGAACCAGATTTATCATTAAAAGTAGGTAGTTGTGACAACAAGAGGGGGCATAACTCGTCAGATAAATTATGTAACTCTCCTAGCAAAATATGAATTTGTTATATTTATTTGCAGTATATTTTTTTTAATGATTATATTAAGATGATGAGAAAACATCGAAATGAAAAAGCAATAAACGGACTTGCTGTTAAAAACCGTAAGAAGCAATGATTACAATATAGTTACGAATTTACAAATACGAATAGTAATACTTAAATCATTATTCATCATCATCACATATATTCAGATCTTATCGACTGTGTTACAAATATAACGTAGTTGTGTTCCGTTTGCACCTCGGTTCGGTCAAATGTGAATTTTCTTTGAAACGTGAGTGAGTTATACTTTAACATCGAATCTACTGTTCAGAAACCTACTGGTCAAAGCGGCGTTAAAACCCAACTCACTACTACTACTACTGCTGCTACTACTACTAATAATAATACTACGACGACGACGACGACTGTTGCTACTACTGCTACTGCTGCTGCTACTACTACTACTCCTACTCCTGCTGCTACTACTACTACGACTGCTACTAATACTGCTGCTACTACTAGTACTCCTACTACTTCTGCTACTACTACTACGACTGCTTCTATTACTGCTGCTGCTACTACTACTGCTGCTGCTACTACTACTACACCGACTGCTACCACTACTGCTGCTGCTGCTACTACCAGTACGACTGCTACTACTACTGCTGCTACTATTACTACTGCTGCTACTACTACGACGACTGCTACTACTACTGCTGCTGCTACTACTACTACACCGACTGCTACCACTACTGCTGCTGCTACTACCAGTACGACTGCTACTACTACTGCTGCTACTACTACGACGACTGCTACTACTACTGCTGCTGCTACTACTACTACTGCTGCTGCTAGTACTACTACTACTACTACGACTTCTACTACAGCTGCTACTACTACTACTACTGCGACTGCGACTACTTTGCGTCTCTCAGAATAGATACAATAAGTGACGCATGTTCTACTGTGACAAATGATTGATCATGATCGTGAACCACCAGCTCAAAAGAATCAATATGGATAAAAACCTAGACAGATGTTGTTCTCATTCCACTGAGCTGTGTGACACATGGGATTGAGAAGAAATATACTTGTAGTTAACAAACTGGGCTTGAGAAAAAAATATACTTGTAGTTAAAAGCATGCATACGCAGTGAACACTCCAGAACATTTCCGGGATTAAACCCCATTTGACACACTCTGATTCATTTTACAATAATGTACACAAAATATATATAGATGATGATGGGAATTTGTTTTGTATATTTTTGGGCAATGCCTTACACACCTTTTGTTTTAGTATTGGCTGTATATAATCTACCTGTAGAATCCGGACTAAAGGAGTCCAAGAGTCCTTGGATGACAAAGATAGGCTTGACGTCATCCGCCCACTCCTCCACTGGTCTCTCAGGAGCAGACACTTTCGTCATCTTGTTGCAGAATGGACAGAGGAGGGACTTGGCACTGATGGCTTCTGGTCTGGTCTTGGTGTAGTTGATGACACGTTTCCGACAGAAGGTATGATTGCACACAAGTGTACAGGGCTTGTCAAACATCTCGTGACATATGACACATGTCAGACAATTTTCGATTCCCTTTTGTGAGGTCGCCATCTGAAATGTGATACGTTACATCATTTGTGTGCCTCTACGTGTATATATGGCCATTCAAAAGCTTTACACTTGTAAATCAACCATGGTGTATCTTATGGGGGAGGGGAGGTGAAATTGGGTTTAACAATGTGATGAAGACTATTTTACTGATATTGCAGGGTGCATGCACATGTGTGTGTGGCTTCGTGTACTAGTCCAGACTTACATGCCCAAGTGCTAGCCCACTGAGATACCATGCGCAGGTTAACATAGATGCCCCACTCAGACACAGCATACGGACTCTGAGCCGTCCTTTCCCATTTAGGCAAAGCACCTCGCAAGTTAACAACAAGTAACGTCTTTTGGTACGGCGGGGTCAGGGGACCAAACCCCTGACCATCCACGCTCCGGGTAGACGCTCTTTCCACTACACAACAGTTGCGGTTCTGGTGTTAAAACAGTAACCTCTTACTCATATATGCACACCGTGTATCCGGTGACAAAAAAGTACTGTCAAGACAGAATCAATGTGCTTTCTTCTTTGAGATGTTTATTAAGGCTATACCCACCTCAGCTGTATCACTCAGTGAGCGCTACCTCACATCCGCCGTGATTATGAACATGACAACATCTTAAGGGCACCCATTTACTGTTCTGCGTTACGTTTGTAAGACACAGTTTATTGGTCGGTCACACTTGTATATCCCTGGCACTGATATGTTTGTTGTTGTTTAACGCCGCGCTCAGCAATGTTCTAGCTATATGAAAACAATCTGACAATCTAGTGATTGACATTATTAGCATCGATCTATACAAATGGGATACGATGATATACATCCAGCTTGCCATCCGATCCCCTAAGTCGCCTCTTATGATACGTATGGGTTGCTGAAGACCAAATCTGACCTGGATCTTCACGGAATATATCGATATCAGAGATTGTATTAAACTTAATGCATACCTTACCAGATGCAAATTTTAATATCTGATCAGATATACGTAAAACGGAAATAGGATAAGGTGTTTGTATGTTTGTTGTTTAATATCATGAGCATCGAACCACGCAGTTCCAAGTCAGCGAGCCTGACCACCCGGTCCCGTTAGTCGCCTCTTACGACAAGCATAGTCGCCTTTAACAGCAAGCATGGTTTGCAGAAGATCTATTCTAAACCTGATCTTCACGGGTTTCCTAAGGTGTTCAGTGAAGCATAAATACGTTAATACATTGTATGTCAGGAAATAAATAATGAACAAACCAACTTTTCGTAAGTGTTACAACTGTACTCGGCATTGCCTCCACTGTATTATCTGTGTTTCTATTAAATAGTCCATGAACACAACGGAAGTAAACTATAGGACTATAGGAATTACATTAAGACGTGTGTCGTGACTGTGACATTGGTTTGTGTGACGACGATATTGCCGTGATATTGCCGTGATATTGCTCAAAGCGGCGTACTCACTCATATATATATTTCGCGTCGACTGAAGCTATCTATTCAATAGTTTCATGTCTGTCACTAGATACCGCTCCATAATACTACCCGCAGAAATAGCTCTGTCGTGCCAACAGACAGCACACAAGCGAAGCTACGTTCTCACGCATTTCAAATAGCCGTATAGTACACATATTCATAAACTCCCACTGACCTCTGTATGTGATGAAATGTTTCCACAAACAACTAGCGTGAATATTCTCACTATCACACAGGTGGGGCAGCATACCCGTCTTCTTGATAGACTACCGTACACCTTGGTTGTAGCGGGTACCTGATCTATGTAAGCCAAATCCCTTGGGCTTACTCAGCCGTGAACACGAATGTTGCACCTTTGTTGATCCTATTGGACTTGAAACCAATATGCTGTACTGTTATGCTACAGTGTAGGGGCAAGGATAGGATGTCGTCCTGTAAGATCAAACCATAGAGGAGTAATCTGTCTACCAGGCAAGAAGGAATAAAGTGATTGATCCCTTAAAACACATTATGAGGCACAGAGATACACAACTTCTTCCATAAGCATAAGTCTGCGCTTAACGTCCATACTACGATTCCTTTAGCATGTGTTTATGAATCACTCAAATAGTGAGGATACCAGGTGATGATGAGGGTGAGAGTATCCTGCCCAATGTCAGGTCAAGCAGGAGACATTGTCTCTGTGGAATATAGTTATGTTGTTAGGGCAAGCAGTAAACATTGTCTCTGTGGAATATAGTTATGTTGTTAGGGCAAGCAGTAAACATTGTCTCTGTGGAATATAGTTATGTTGTTAGGGCAAGCAGGAGACATTGTCTCTGTGGAATATAGTTATGTTGTTAGGGCAAGCAGGAAACATTGTCTCTGTGGAATATAGTTATGTTGTTAGGGCAAGCAGTAAACATTGCCTATGTGGAATATATTTATGTAATAAGATCAAGTAGTAAACACTGTCACATTTTGTGATATTTATGAGGAAACAGTCAAGCAGGAGACATTGTCTCTGTGGAATATAGTTATGTGATCAGGTCAAGAAGTAAACATTGTCACTGTAGAATATAGTTATGTGATAAGGTCAAGAAGTACACATTGTCACTGTAGAATATAGTTATGTGATAAGGTCAAGTTCTAAACATTGTCACTGTAGAATATAGTTATGTTGTTGGGGCAAGCAGTAAATAGTGTAGCTGTGAAACACAAATATGTTGTTATATCAAACAGCAGGGTCGTTTCTATATTAAACAGCACAAACAAATTATTACTGCAAGTCATGAAGTCAAGCAATTAATTATATTCAGATATATTTTCTACATATTTATTAAGTAACATATTCGTCTTTGAAGAATTGACATTCAAACTCCACTCCCTCAGAAAGTGTACCCTCTACAATGACGTACAACTATCATGTCACATGGTGAAGACATCCGTACTGCAGTGTCCCCACTGTTGTAAGTTCATATACTATAGTCTTGTATTACCGAGTCGGGGTTATCTATCTTTTTATATTACCCATACATGTTTAACTTTCTTCTTTTATTACCCATACATGGTTAACCATCTTCTTATATAACCCGGGGGCACGGGTGGCCCAGTCGTCTAAGGCGCCGCGATTCGCTGTGCAGAGTTGAGTCCCTTGGGCACGCCAGAAACCTATGATTGCTGGTTCGAATCCTGGTTCGCCCCGATTATGTTTCTAGGTTTGTCAGCACCATACCCGTGCTCGTGGGTTTCACCGAAGTGGTAAACGTCTGAGACCTGCATCACTTGGGGCTTTACTCCCACATTAAGCTGACACGTTGCGATATAACTTGAATACTGTTAAATGCGGCGTTAAACCTCACTCACTCACTCTTATATAACCCATACATGTTTAACTATCTTCTTATATAACCCATACATGTTTAACTGTCTTCTTATATTACCCATACATGTTTAACTATCTTCTTATATTACCCATACATATTTAATTATCTTCTTATATTACCCATACATGTTTAACTGTCTTCTTATATTACCCATACATGTTTAACTATCTTCTTATATTAGCCATACATGTTTAACTGTCTTCTAATACTATCCATACATGTTTAACTATCTTCTTATATTACAAATACGTGTTTAAATATCTTATTATATTACGCATACATGTTTAACTATCTTCTTATATTACCCATACACGTTTAACTATCTTCTTATATTACCCATACATGTTTAACTATCTTCTTATATTACCCATACATGTTTAACTATCTTCTTATATTAGCCATACATGTTTAACTGTCTTCTAATACTATCCATACATGTTTAACTATCTTCTTATATTACCAATACGTGTTTAAATATCTTATTATATTACCCATACATGTTTAACTATCTTCTTATATTACCCATACATTGTTTAACTATCTTCTTATATTACCAATACATGTTAAATTATCTTATTATATTACCCATACATGTTTAACTATCTTCTTATATTACCCATACATGTTTAATTATCTTCTTATATTACCAATACATGTTTAATTATCTTCTTATATTACCCATACATGTTTAACTGTCTTCTAATATTACGCATACATGTTTAACTATCTTATTATATTACCCATACATGTTTATTATCTTCTTATATTACCCATACACGTTTCACTGTCTTCTAAAATTACCCATACATGTTTAACTATCTTCTTATATTACCCATACATGTTTAACTATCTTCTTATATTAGCCATACATGTTTAACTGTCTTCTAATACTATCCATACATGTTTAACTATCTTCTTCTATTACAAATACGTGTTTAAATATCTTATTATATTACCCATACATGTTTAACTGTCTTCTAAAATTACCCATACATGTTTAACTATCTTCTTATATTACCCATACATGTTTAACTATCTTCTTATATTACCCATACATGTTTAATTATCTTCTTATATTACCAATACATGTTTAATTATCTTCTTATATTACCCATACATGTTTAACTGTCTTCTAATATTACGCATACATGTTTAACTATCTTCTTATATTACCCATACATGTTTAACTATCTTCTTATATTACCAATACATGTTAAATTATCTTATTATATTACCCATACATGTTAACTATCTTCTTATATTACCCATACATGTTTAATTATCTTCTTATATTACCAATACATGTTTAATTATCTTCTTATATTACCCATACATGTTTAACTGTCTTCTAATATTACGCATACATGTTTAACTATCTTATTATATTACCCATACATGTTTATTATCTTCTTATATTACCCATACACGTTTAACTGTCTTCTAAAATTACCCATACATGTTTAACTATCTTCTTATATTACCCATACATGTTTAACTATCTTCTTATATTACCCATACATGTTTAACTATCTTTTTATATTACCCATAAATGTTTATCTATCTTTTTATATTACCCATACATCTTGGGTTTTAGTGGACTATCGCTACACGTATATGTTTTCACTCGAGCATTGTACTGTTTTCAAAGATTTGATATAGGACAGCACCAGAACATGGTAAGCCAATTCAACAGACCTGTACCTACGGAAGCTATAATCTTGCAATATAAATTGCCAATGCAAGAGAATAACCAGTCTAGGACGACTAATCACTGCCAAAACACAATGCAATGAGCGTCTACCGAACCTCAATTGAAACAATGTAACACAGTTACAACCATTGTGAAACAATACAATAGACTGCCATATGACAGTCTTCAGTGGAATATCAAAGTGGCGTTTCGCGAGCTGTTCACTAACACACGTGCGTGTTATTCACTCGAGTAGTTGATTCTGCTCAAGGACAGTCAGAGAACTCGTGACAGAACCAGGACATGAAGGAATCGATGCGAGAACATTATTTGTTCAGCTGAACCAGTTTACTATCGTAAAGTAGTGTCACTCCACCGGTCTCTGTTACATGTGCTCTCGTCTTTAAATATCCGGGGGCTGAGACTGAACAACAATCAACGTGATCGGGGACTCCTGTCCACTCGATCCACCTTTAGTCGGCCCTTACGACAAGCATGCAGTTCTGGACACCTCTCAGGACCAGAATCCCCATATGATCAATGTAGAGGTACTTATGTAATAACAGGACCGTTTCTAGGGCCAACTGTATCATGACCATAGTGGGACCCTTGACCTGATTCTTGACCTGAATATCTGAAATATGTTGACCTGATAATGCGGTCACCATCACGTGTGTCTAATAAATGTATTTACGTTATCATGTTGCAAGACAGAATATATGAATGAAATTAAGGATACACTTTATTTTATTGCAATCATTTATCTGACACTGTAATGTGGCTGTTGTCAAGGTTTCAATGACATGATGACAACACGTGTCTGGGCACTGAGCCGGGTTCCTGACACTTCGTCAAACAGTTCGGATAGTTCCCTTCGTCATGTTTACACGAGGCGCAGTTACAGGGTATGTGTTCCTCACAGAGGGGAACAAACTAACAGGGGTTCTGTCCTAATCTGTCATCGTGACAAGCAACCAAATATACTACCAATCCGAATTTCGTCATTGTGGCAACTGCAGGATTGTGAAAAGTTTCAGTTGTGACATAATATGTGCAATGTAATGAATCATGACGTCGTAATTACCCGTAGGCTGTGACGGTACGATATTTTGATGAGTTTGATCCACAAGCGTGCATCTTACTGTACACAACACAACGAGTTTCGGCAAAGGTTCAATTTCTGAAAATATACCTTTTCTTTCATTTAGTTTTTTGGGGGTACTTTGACCGACATCACCGAGGATTCTCCACAATGTCTGTTATTGCAGGCATAATTTAAGTAACATGTCGAATCATCACTCGTGGAAAGGGCCGCCAAACTTGGATGTTACTTTCTAAAAATAACTACCATGCCAGGTATATTGCTCTTCTTGACTATCCGTAAGAAGTGGGAAGAGGATCCTACTCTATCCAATACCTTTACCTCTCATTTGTTTAGGAGCGGTCTGGTAGCCTAGTGGTCGCTCGTCACGCCGAAGACCCGTGTTCGATTCCCACCATGAAAATGCTGGGATATTGCCAAAAGCGGCGTAAAACCATACTCACTCCATTGATATTGTTTAAGTGAAATGTTCCAATCTGCAGACACACACGTGACTATAACGAACTGCACTAGTCGGGGTTATCAATGCATCAAACAGAAAATCTACATACAGAGAA
This sequence comes from Haliotis rufescens, assembly GCF_023055435.1. NCBI lineage: Eukaryota > Metazoa > Mollusca > Gastropoda > Lepetellida > Haliotidae > Haliotis > Haliotis rufescens. The sequence goes on from NW_025963857.1 coordinate 1,396,696, forward strand.
ACTACGAAAAGCTGATCATTATAAAAATACAATTAAAAATTCAAGAATGAAGAACACATAACAATCATAATTAACTTGCAAGGATATAAGTGTGCCTTACACCCATCTATATCAACTTTAAATATATGGTGAGTCGATCAAACAGAAAGAAGAAACAGATCATATTCGGTTAACCAGAAGTGTATAAACATATTGCCTTTTAAACAAGTGGGTGACAATTGAAATGAGTCGAACGATCTGAGATTTAATGGGGATAATGAGAATAATTGTGAATTGAACTACATCTTGTAGCATTCTATGACACAGGCTGGTATGTGACTGTCGCCTGCTACTCTGACGTTAATCGTGCCTTGTAACACAGGAGTAGCCTTCAGGTCCAACACTTTAGTAGTTTCTTGTAACATCGATTTGCCTTCAGGTCCAACACGTTAGTAGTGTCTTGTAACATCGGAGTAGCCTTCAGGTCCAACACGTTAGTAGTGTCTTGTAACACAGGAGTTGCCTTCGGGTCCTGCGCAGCCTCATACAAGACGTCGATCTCACCCGGCTGTAGATCGCCTAGTGTTTTACTCAGCTTGAGTGTGACCCTGGTTATTCTTCCACTCTCCTTCAGGTCTGCGACTCCGACAGCCTCCACATCACCCGCCCCACATCCCTGATACATCTCATACACATCCATGTCACACTCAGATTGTAGAGCCTGGTCTATCAGTTCAGCCTGTTGTTGGTACATCTGTACTGACATCTCCCCTAACTTAATGTCTGATTTCAGTTGTCCGATGTGTTTGTCTGACATCTCTTTCAGTTCTTCCAGCAGTTTTCTTTCCTTCACCTTCATCTGTTCTCTTGCCTTCTTGCTCGTGGTCGTGATGCTGGATTCAATTTCGGAATACCGTACAGTTTCTTCATCCACTTTTAACTTTTGTTTCTGCAGCTGTGATTCAATCCTATTTCGCTGCTTTTCGAAAATCTCTTTTTTCTTTGTCAGCTCTGTTTTCATTGCTGGTATATTTGACTCGATCGTGACAACTGAGTTACATGTTCTGTGGTAGAGGGTGCAACATTTGTGACAGGCTGCCAATTTACAATCTTCACAGAGAAACTCTATGCAGTCTGCCATATGTTCCCTGCACATGACCTTTCGCTTCCTCTTGACCTTTAGCTTCCCTGACAGGTCATCGACGTCATGGTGTCTGGAGGATGGATTACGTCTGTGTAAACGGGCACACCGCTCGCACAGTGCATCATCGCAGACAGAACACCAAACAACGGCGGGAGTTGTCTCCCCTTCCTCTCTACAATAACTGCAGTTGGTAATGTCTGGGAAAAAAACATCCGTTCCATAATATTTTACTTACAAAATGAACTTCAGTGTCCATAACTTGAAGCACAACATATCATGAATCAAGAACATGTATATATAATCAAACAACCATATTTTATCAGAGAATGGGAAAGGGATCTTTTATTGGTATTGGAAGTGTTAAAATTGTCACCTTTTATCCACCATGTATCGGAAATGATGTGATTAAGATGTATGGAACCCTGTCTTGGGAAGATTACCTCATAAGGGCCTCTCCACCCAACATAACCTGTAATACTACATATATATTGGTGTAAAGCCTGTATTCACTGTATTCATACTTTATATGACTGCCTCTACAGATACACATGTCCTGCTAGTCCACGGTTATCTCCTGAAACAGCAGATGGAAATAATGTACTTCTGGTCAGACGTCTATCTGTCTATCTATCTGTCTATCTATCTATCTATGTACCTATCTATACATCTATCTATATTTAGAGGAATATTAAAAAAGGTTACTATAGATAGACTGTCATAGATAGATAGGCATCGAGAACATGTGAGGATACACGAATACATGAATCGTAGGAACTTGTTTTGTGAAACATCGTGTTCTTGGTGGTCGTGTTCAAGACTGAAACTGAGAACTTCAGATCTCTGGAGCTGTAGCCACTTAGTGGATGTGAACAGCGAGGATATTCGCCCTCTTGTGTTTCATCAAACACACTTCATCCGTATATTCTTGTGAGACAATACTCGATATCTCTTGTTTTTCTGTAATCATCTGTTATTCCCGAATACCCCCTACTTTGTTTGGAGAGTACATGTGCTGCAGGCATATAACAAGAAACGTGTTCACCCAATGTGAAGTCAACCGTTGGTGCAACGTGTACAGCACATATCGGCGTCACCTAAGTTAGATCATTTACCTATCGAAAATGCATTACATGCACCTCATTCCTCCCTGACACACTGAATACCAGAGCACCGGCCAGGGAAACACGAGACAAATACACACGCAACATTACCTCGCTGGTAATTAGATTCTGGTAAACGAAGCCCGAGAACTGTCCGAATATCTCGTGTTTAGCGTGGACACAATGACACACCTGAGCGATCTCCTTAAGTAGGACGGTGACGAGTCAGACTCTCCTCTAATGAAAAACCCACATCTCAATTCCAATGACACGTGACTAGTTTACACAACAGAATGTGTGTTTACATACAAATCTCGTCACACTTTGTGTCCACAAACAACAAGTCGCAGTGTTTTTATAATTATGTTTGGCCGTTGGGATTCTCGTAAGATGAGCTTGGTTTTCCAAGATGCTTACTGCTATTTTATTTGGTAGTAAATCCTTTAAAACTGGCATTCCTACAGTACAGCACAGACATGTGTGATAAGACTGTTTCATATTTACTTCAACAACATTACACATTCGAACTGCAAAGTTACAACATAAATCCCACGCCTCTAGCAACCTTAATACGAAAGAGGCACTTCCGGTTTAATGGCCTGACCTTCACGCAAACATTTTTCACAACCTTGCCTTACAAATTTCCCACCCTGAGGGTGATATGTGCTGTCGTCCTACTACTAGGTGAGGTGAGGTGAAATTGGGTTTAACGTCGCGTCCAAGATTATTGCACTTATATAGCGACGTGCATGCACATGTATGTTTGTGTGTGGCTGCTTGTACTAGTCCGGACTGATGCCGATTTATAGTGCTAGCTCACTGAGATACCATGCCGCAGTTTAACATGAATACCCCACTCAGACACAGTATACTGACTCCGAGCCGACCAGTCCTTGTTTTAGCCCCTTAATGCCGAGCGCCAGACAGGGTAACAACAAGTACAATCTTTCAACGTCTTTTTGTATGACACGGCCCGGGATCGAACCCTGGACCTTCCGCTCTCCGGTCGGACGCTCTACCACAAGACCATGGAGGCGGTCCGTCCTACTACTAAAAACACTTCTTAGGTTATTGTGTGAACGAAGTACATTTTGTGCGATCTTGAGGGTAAGTTTGATCTTCAACAGTTTGAGTAGATGTGTAGTGCACCATTCTTGTACTAGCCGACTACTGAAGATGGGGGGGTGGGGTGTGTGTGTGTGTGTGGGGGGGGGGGGGGGGCAAGATGCAGTTGAAATATTGCGGACTGAGCCGTAAAACAACATTCAGGCAGTTATTGTAAACCGTAATACCCTGTTAATCCAGATAGAACCTGGTTCAGTGTAATCGATCCACGGGTTCGTTTTTAAAGATATATGTAACGTCCTCCATTGTTTAAGAGCTCCATTATTTTTTTAAGAATGTAGTTGGCTATCAATTACACTTTAACTTGAACAGACATTTCGGTTGATTGTCACTCGGAACAGACTGATCTATAGTTCGTAGTTGTAGTTTGACAATCAAGTGAATGATTACTAATGTTATCGGAGCATGTGTCTCCAGCGTGGCTAGAATCCGATTTGTATGATTTGATGACGTGTGATAGTTGACCTCGGATACGGCGACACATCACAGTTAAATTAGTTTTTTTTATAATTTCCAATATCCAAAATCCTTAAAAGCTCAGAACGTGATATGCATAATGTCGTGTTACAGCCTGTTACCTGTAACAATGTTCGCGTTTAAAAAAGCTAGATAAACCTTTGACGAGAAGAAACTAAGGATCAGATAAACATATAAATCCTTGCACTAAATATATTTGGGATAACACTGGCAGTGTGGGTTGGAATCCCGGACGGGACTCAACTAAAAAAAGTATGAGAATCTATACTTTAATAAAGAAAGTGTTATCCCAAATATGTTACATTTGTAACACTTTCTAAATGGCATTGTGTGTTCAATATATATCCTTGTCAGGGCCCATTAATTCTAGTTACCGTGTATTTAAAACGTGCAAGCGATTTCAAAAGTTCACGCTTAGGTCCCCACGTAATTGGATAGAGTCGTGAACCTCGTATCGTTACGATCAGCTCTCGACGAAGCTTGGCGCACGTGCAACAGCAGCAGAAATCATAATCCACGTACATCACATCACGACTCAAACACTGTAAATACAGGCGACAAACATTTCTGGTTAAGTTTTCAAATAATTTGTTTGAGAAAGTTCTGTCAAAGTATTAACGGTAACGGTGTGTTTTAAGGAGAAGAATAGCCTATGTAGTCAAAGGTCCAATATTTTCAAGGATTGAAGAGTTACTAAACACCATGTGCAGAGCTGCGTAAGTCAGGAGTGCCTGGATCCTATTGTCGTGGGTTCAAATCCCAGATGGGAGATGGAGGCATAGAGGAGAGATGTGTCTGAGGAGATGGTGATAGGAGAAGGTGATGTGAGGGGAAGACTGTGGTGTCGCTTCAGTGATAGGAGAAGGTGATGTGAGGGGAAGACAGGAATGTCTGTCAGTAAGGAGGAGAAGGTGATGCGAGGGGAAGACAGGGGTGTCTGTCAGTGAGGAGGAGAAGGTGATGCGAGGGGAAGACAGGGGTGTCTGTCAGTGAGGAGGAGATGGTGATGTGAGAGGAAGACAGGGATGTCTGTCAGTGAGGAGGAGAAGGTGATGCGAGGGGAAGACAGGGGTGTCTGTCAGTGAGGAGGAGAAGGTGATGCGAGGGGAAGACATGGGTGTCTGTCAGTGAGGAGGAGAAGGTGATGCGAGAGGAAGACAGGGGTCTCTGTCAGTGAGGATGAGAAGGTGATGCGAGGGGAAGACAGGGGTGTCTGTCAGTGAGGAGGAGAAGGTGATGCGAGGGGAAGACATGGGTGTCTGTCAGTGAGGAGGAGAAGGTGATGCGAGGCGAAGACAGGGGTGTCTGTCAGTGAGGAGGAGATAGTGATCCGTGTGGAAGACAGGGGTGTCTGTCAGTGAGGAGGAGAAGGTGATGCGAGGGGAAGACAGGGGTGTCTGTCAGTGAGGAGGAGAAGGTGATGCGAGGGGAAGACAGGGGTGTCAGTCATGGAGGAGGAGATAGTGATCCGTGTGGAAGACAGGGGTGTCTGTCAGTGAGGAGGAGAAGATGATGCGAGGGGAAGACAGGGGTGTCTGTCAGTGAGGAGGAGAAGGTGATGCGAGGGGAAGACAGGGGTGTCTGTCAGTGAGGATGAGAAGGTGATGCGAGGGGAAGACAGGGGTGTCTGTCAGTGAGGAGGAGAAGGTGATGCGAGGGGAAGACAGGGTTGTCTGTCAGTGAGGAGGAGAAGGTGATGCGAGGCGAAGACAGGGGTGTCTGTCAGTGAGGAGGAGAAGGTGATGCGAGGGGAAGACAGGATTGTCTGTCAGTGAGGAGGAGAAGGTGATGCGAGGTGAAGACAGGGTTGTCTGTTAGTGAGGAGATGGTGATGCGATGGGAAGACAGGGGTGTCTGTCAGTGAGGAGATAGTGATGTGTGTGGAAGACAGGGGTGTCTGTCAGTGAGGAGGAGAAGGTGATGCGAGGGGAAGACAGGGGTGTCTGTCAGTGAGGAGGAGAAGGTGATGCGAGGCGAAGACAGGGGTGTCTGTCAGTGAGGAGGAGAAGATGATGCGAGGCGAAGACAGGGGTGTCTCTTCAGTGAGGAGGAGAAGGTGATGCGAGGCGAAGACAGGGGTGTCTCTTCAGTGAGGAGGAGAAGGTGATGCGAGGCGAAGACAGGGGTTTCTTTTCAGTGAGGAGGAGAAGGTGATGCGAGGCGAAGACAGGGGTGTCTGTGCAAAGCGTGCTGAAATCATACGATCGTTGGTTGGTGGGTTTCACAAACTTAATAAATGTCTCAGGTCTCTATCACTTCTGGCTCTCCTCCCACATGAAGATAACATGCTGTAATATAACTGAACTACTGTTTAAAGTGGCGTAAAATCATACTGACTCACTTCTTAAAATATGGAAGTAAAGAATCATTGTGGATGTCAATAGAAGCCGTTTCTAAAAGTACCAGTTGTCAAAAACAGAGCCTGCAGAACTTTAAAAATATATGCACAGATCAAATTTCAGGTCTATCGACATTGATTAATAGCACGTAAAAGTAAAATTAAAAAATGAATGACCGTCCACCACGCGTCTCGGCAATCCTGATTACTTCACTATGTTGATGTATTTTGAGAGAAACATGGACAGTCCAAAACAGCACTTACAGAACTTTAAAAATATATTGATACAGATCCAATTTTAGGTCTATCAACATATCTTTTTATAACACATACAAGTAAAATCAACAACACATGTATGACCGTCAACGGGGAAAAGAATACTACAGGCATTTAGTTATTTTCACACAAAAAATACATCGTTTCATTATGCCGTCACTTTGGGTTTGCAATGTTTCAAATTTTCTAGGTACTGACACACCCCACACAGGTTGACACAAACAACAGCTCTGAGATAGCCTGAATACATCTCGTCATGCATAAGGCAACTTGCGGATAATCAGTATCATACAGTTTGGGCTTTTATGAATTCCTTCCTAAAGACGACAGGAATCTTAGAGAGTTCTATACACATATATATGTCACAAACACACGTTGTCAGTGTTTACATGTGAACACCTTAATAACTCCGCTAATAAGACAAACATACATGTGGCCACGTCCGTCTACACACACACCCCGGGGATAGTTGATACCGTCCTGTTGTGTCAGTATGTTTCTGACAAACTGTCCTGATTCCGTCAGATGGATGACGCTGTGTAGAGAGTAGTCTGTCACCAGGATGTCACCTGTGCTGGTACTTGTGATACCCTGGGGAAACTCCAGTGCTGTGTCTCCTGTCGGGCTGTAGTTGAACACCACATCTCCCTCGGGGGTCAGACACATGACACGCTTGGTTCCAAAGTCAGACACCAGGATGTTTCCTGTCCTCGTGGTACAGAGGAAGCTGGGATATTGTAAGATGTTGTTACCATTGTGGAGTGGACTGATTAACCTCAGAACGTTTCCAGTCATATCCAGGATATCAACACAGGGAGGAGACTGGGAACTAGCTGCTAGTGTTGATGGTGTCAGGGACGTTATGCCCCAGTACTTTTTGCTGGTTGTGATGGTTGACAGCAGCACCAGGTCAGGGTTGACTTCTACTGTTACAATCTGATTGATGTTCCTGACAGTGACGGCCACCTGGTTGTGTGTCAACTTTGTCAGACCCCATGGTTTACAACCCAGACTGAGTTTACCGTGACGTGTCTGGTTATCCCTGGTGTAGAAGGACTTCACACTGTTGTTGTTCCAGTCTGTGACTACAACTGTATCTGTGTCATTCACCACCATCACTGTCACGTCAGTCGGGTACGATACGTTACTGTCGCCTGCTACTCTGACATCAATGGTGTCCTGTAACACAGGAGTAGCCCTCAGGTCCATCACACCCTCATACAGGACGTCTATCTCTCCCAGCTGTAGATCGTCCAGAGATTTACTCAGCTTGTCCGTGCCCTGTCTGAATGTGACCTTAGTTATTCTTCCTCTCTCCTTCACATCTGCGTCTCAGACAGCCTCCACATCACCTGCCTCACATCCCTGATACATCTCATACACATCCATGTCGCACTCAGATTGTAGAGCCTGGTCTATCAGCTCCGCCTGTTGTTGGTACATCTGTACTGACATCTCACCTGACTTAATGTCTGCTTTCAGTTGCCCGATGTGTTTATATGAAATGTCTTCCATCTGATCTAACAGCTTCCTCTCCTTCTCCTTGGCCTGATTTATAACTTTGCGGACTGAATGTTCGATTTCATCAGTGAATAATGATCTCTCCCTAATTTCTCTTTCAACTTCTTTTCATTCACACGTAGTTTCATTTCATCTTCTTTCTTTGATAATGCCTTCTTCACTTTTCTCAGCTGTTTTTTCATTGTCGTTATCTGTGACGTGATCGTGACAACGGCGTTACATTTCCTGTGGTAAATGATGCAACATTTCTGACACGCTGCCTTCTTGCAATCCTTACAGAGAAATTCTAGCGACTCCTGTCTGTGCTCTCTGCACATGACCTTGACCTTTCGTCTTCCCTTAGCCTTTACCTCTCCAGACAGGTCAGTGACGTCATGCTGACGAAATGATGGGATGCGGTTGTGAGCTCCAGTACATTTGTCACAGAGTGCCTCATCACAGACCGAGCACCAAACAACAGCCGGAGTTGTCTCCCCATCTTCTTGGCAGTAGGTACAGTAGGTCGTCTCTGTAAACACATTACAGTTGCATAATAACATTTCACCCACTTAAACTATTTACATGTGTTTATATCTCCTTATATCTTTCTAGCAACGGAAACACTATCAGCTCCAGGAGATGGAACAATTAAATAAAACCTTCTTACTTTAGCATTTGGTATACAGGTTATCACTAATGGAAATCTATTTAGTCCCCAGTTCGTGTGTGCACAGTAGCTGGTCACTTTATGTCCTGAACTCTTAGACCCTTCAATACATGTTTGTTTGAGGGACAGGGTGGGACAGTCGAAAGGGACTGCAGGGGTGGGAGACAGGGTGGGACAGGGGAATGGGACTACAGGGGTTGGCGGGACAGGACGGGACAGGGAAATGTGACTGCAGGGGTGGTGGACAGGGCGGGACAGGGGAATGGGACTGCAGGGGTTGGGGGACAGGGGATTTGGACTGCAAGGATGGGCGGGACAGGGGAATGGGACTGCAGGGGTTGGGGGACGGGATTTGGACTGCAGGGGTGGGTAGGACAGGATGGGACTGCAGGGGTGGGAGGGACGGGGGGATGGGACTGCAGGGGTGGGCGGAACAAGGGAATAGGACTGCAGGGTAGGGAGGGACAGGACGGGACAGGGGAATGGGACTGCAGGGCTGGTTGGGACAACGCGGGACAGTCGAACGGGACTGCAGGGGTTGGGGGGGGGGGGGGGAGGCAGGGGAATGGGGCTACAGGGTTGGGAGGGACAGGGAGGGGCAGGGCAATGGGACTGCTGCAGGGTTGGGAGAGACAGGACGGGACAGGGGAATGGGACTGCAGGGGAGGAGGGGGGGGGGGCAGGGCGGGACAGGGGAATGGGACTACAGGGGTGGGTGGGACAGGGGAATCGGACTGCAGGGTTGGTTGGGACAGGGCGGGACATGGGAACGGGACTGCAGGGTTGGGAGAAACAGGGCGGGACAGGGGAATTGGACTGCAGGGGTGGGAGGGACAAGGTGGGATGGTGTATGAGACTGCAGGGGTGGGGTGGACATGACGGACAGGTGTATGGGACTACAGGGGTGGGATGGACAAGGGAATGGGACTGCAGGGATGTGAGGGACAAGGAGGGACAGGTGTATGAGACTGCAGGGATGTGAGGGATAAGTCGGACAGGTGTATGAGACTGCAGGGGTGGTTGGGATAGGGCGGACAGGTGTATGAGACTGCAGGGTCGGGTGGGATAGGGCGGACAGGTGTATGAGACTGCACGCGAGGGTGGGATAGGGCGGACAGGTGTATGAGACTGCAGGGGTGGGTGGGATAGGGCGGACAGGTGTATGAGACTGCACGCGAGGGTGGGATAGGGCGACAGGTGTATGAGACTGCAGGGTCGGGTGGGATAGGGCGGACAGGTGTATGAGACTGCAGGCGAGGGTGGGATAGGGCGGACAGGTGTATGAGACTGCAGGCGAGGGTGGGACAGGGGGGAACAGGGGAATGGGATCAGGAATTGGTGGGACAGGTGTGTGGGGCTGCGGGGCTGGGTAGGACAGTGCGGGACAGGGGAATGTGACTGTAGGGATGGGTAGGACAGAGCGGGACAGGGACATGGGACTGCGGGACGGGGTGGACATGGCAGCCAGGTGTATGGGACTGCAGGAATTGGTGGGACAAGTGTGTGGGACTGCAGGGCTGGGCGATACAGGGGAGGAGAAATCCTGTCCTAAATAATCCCATTCTATTTATCAGTTCCAATATCTGCAGTGATTTTATTGATATTCATGCACAGTGCAAAGACGACAACCATGTGCCTACATTATGTAAATCTAAACATTATCAAAGGCATAAACCACCCTAGGCCAGTGCTGATCATAGCGAGTTAGATACGGTTTGAAATGAATGGAATGCCTGAAATACTTCCAAAAGTGCAAGTCTGTAAACACTCACTATTTCAAACGTCTTTGTTCGTGAGTCCTATGATAGATGAAACGATTGTGCAAAAACTCAAGTATGTCAATAGTTCAGCGAGTTTGGAGCTTCATGCACATAGTGTCGATGTATACTCTGGTGTTGAGGGAAAATCAAAAATGTCTGTCGTTAGTAGTTAATCCGTCTGGGAGAAAATCACATGTATCTACCTTTAGATCCCGGACCAAACGAGTTCAAGAGTCCCTGGATGATAAAGATTGGCTTGACGTCATAATAATTGTTTTATTCAAAGCGCGACAATTGGACAAATGGTCAAAGTGTAGTGTTGTGGCATTGTCGCATTCCCACGCTGTGACACTGCTTATTTTTGCAAGAGTGACAATGTGACAAGCCAACATCGCGACAATGACCCTTCTAGGATTCCATAGTATATATAAAGGACTGTTTTTGTTGAACTTTGGACATGGTGCAGACGCCTTCTTTGTTCTAAACATATTCTGTTGAAACTAGAAGACTAGACTACAGTCCCCCCTCACCGCCATTTCCAGAAGTCACCCTTGACAGTACTGGCGAACCTGAAGGCATGTCTATTGTAATGACATCATTGTAAGTCATATGACATCACGTCCTGTTAGGGAATATTCAAGAGAATAATCAGTCAACTGAGTCTACTTTTTCTGCCAAGACAGATTTCAACTAGCGAAGAGCAAAATGGTTGTGAAAATATGAGAACTTAGAAACTAATAAAAGTTTGATGCCTCTAGCTACCTCAATAAGAAAGTAAATAAGCTTGAACTTCATTCAAAGGTAGTGCACAACCTTGCCACTCAAATGCCCCACCCCAAAGATGATATATACAAACCTTCCTCCTACTGTAGTAAACACTGCTTGAGTTATTGTGAACAAAGAACATTTTTGACTGTATGACATTCAGGTCCAATTTGACCTTCACTATCGTCTCAATGTTCAAGACGACTCCATGGGACGATCCAGATTGCATATTAACAACACGTGTTGGTCCTTAATAGAATTCAATGTGGCAACACAAGTACAGCGTGTGCTGCTAAATGAAAGTAGGTCACTGTGACCTGTCACCACTTGTCATACATGTGTTTTCAAATAACATAACAAGTACATGCATAACACTTAAATACATATCGGCATAAGTTAAATTGGCAAACACAGATTACGAATGACCTTCATAGTAAACTTGACCTTGTATTCAAGGAACACTCAAAAATATTTCGTCTCAATTGAACAGGCTTCGGGTTATGACCTTGAGGATGACCTTAACCCTTGACTTGACATATCAAGTGTACAAGAAACATACTGCCATATGATTGAGAAATGAAAGATATGATATATTTCAGATGTCCATGCACCCAGTTATCAAATTCAGGGAAAGCTTACACGGGGCTGCTTAACCATACACCGGATAGTGTCTATTTGCTATATGTAAAGAATTGTTCTTAGTTTTCTGAAAAAGGAAACAGTAAAATACAATAACAACCTGTCTTAGCGAGATGTTAAACAACCACCTGACCATAATTATAAATGATTCTTCCTTTCTATGATAAAATTAAAACAGTTTTCAACTGAAACATCTCCATTGAAATGTTAAGCCTGCAATTGTGGATATGGTAGCTTGGATTTGAGACATTCTCTTGACTCGAAACTGTACTGGGAGCCGAAACACGTTTGAATATCTCCCGCCATATTCCTAGTGGGTCACTGGTCCTCATTACCATAACGAAAGTAGATGACTGACTTCCGTGTTGTAAACAGTATGTAGGTATGCAGGTAACACACTGGAGATTGTGGTGATCATGGACTAAAACAGTACAGGATATTAATACACACACATTGTTGACAACATAAACACTTAATTATCGATTAACGTTGACTCGTCATGATCTGTATATGAATGAATCCAACAAACAACACACGACCTACGGCTGTGATCTTGGATAGAGAGTTATAAATAACCTCAACAGGGAATACTTGATAAATAAGATGGCTAGTTGCAATGTGCTCGTGTTTCTATACGCATCAATACCGGAATAAACCATTCAGCATTCAATGTATAATGATATATAGTGTCTTACCACAGCGTCACTGCATAGCCTCCTCTTGCCTATAAGTGCAATAATCTTGGACGCGACGTTAAACCCAATTTCACCTCACCTCACATACACCCCTGTACACACGCATGCACACCTGTACACAAACATACACCCCTGTACACACACATACACCCCTGCACACATACACCCCTGCATGCACACATACACCCCTGTACACACACATACACCCCTTTACACACACATGCACACCTGTACACACACAAACACCCCTGTACACACACATGCACCCCTGTACACACATACACCCCTGTACACACATACACCCCTGTACACACACACACATCCCTGTACACACACATACACCCCTGCGTGGTCTTGTGGTAGAGCGTCCGACCGGAGAGCGGAAGGTCCGGGGTTCGATCCCGGGCCGCGTCATGCCAAAAGACGTTGAAGGATGGTACTTGTTGTTACCCTGTCTGGCGCTCGACATTAAGGGGCTAAAACAAGGACTGGTCGGCTCGGAGTCAGTATACTGTGTCTGAGTGGGGTATTCATGTTAAACTGCGGCATGGTATCTCAGTGAGCTAGCACTATAAAACGGCATCAGTCCGGACTAGTACAAGCAGCCACACACACACATACACGTGCATGCACGTCGCTATATAAGTGCAATAATCTTGGACGCGACGTTAAACCCAATTTCACCTCACCTCACATACACCCCTGTACACACGCATGCACACCTGTACACACACATACACCCCTGTACACACACATACACCCCTGCACACATACACCCCTGCATGCACACATACACCCCTGTACACACACATACACCCCTTTACACACACATGCACACCTGTACACACACAAACACCCCTGTACACACACATGCACCCCTGTACACACATACACCCCTGTACACACATACACCCCTGTACACACACACACATCCCTGTACACACACATACACCCCTGTACACACACACATACACCCCTGCACACATACACCACTGCATGCACACATACACCCCTGTACACACACATACACTCCTGTACACACACATACAACCCTGTACACACACACACATCCCTGTACACACACATACACCCCTGTACACACACATACACCCCTGCACACATACACCACTGCATGCACACATACACCCCTGTACACACACATACACCCCTGTACACACACATACACCCCTGTACACACATACATCCCTGTACACACACATACACCCCTGTACACACACATACAACCCTGTACACACACACACACATCCCTGTACACACACATACACCCCTGTACACACACATACACCCCTGCACACATACACCACTGCATGCACACATACACCCCTGTACACACACATAAACCCCTGTACACACACATACACACCTGTACACACACACATACACCCCTGTACAAACACATACATCCCTGTACACGTACATACACCCCTGTACACACACATACACCCCTGTACACAAGTACATACACCCCTGTACACACACACATACACCCCTGTACACACACATGCACACCTGTACACACACAAACACCCCTGTACACACACATACACCCCTGTACACGTACATACACCCCTGTACACACATACACCCCTGCACACACACACACACCCCTGTACACACATACATCCCTGTACACACACACACCCCTATACACACACACATCCCTGTACACACACACACACACACACACCCTGTACACACACATACACCCCTGTACACACACATACAGCCCTGTACATACACACATACACCCCTGTACACACACATACACCCCTGTACACACACATACACCCCTGTACACACATACAGCCCTGTACACACATACATACACACCTGCACACACACATACACCCCTGTACACATACACCCCTGCACGCACACACATACATCCCTGTACACACACATACATCCTGGCACACAGACACACACATACATCCCCGTACACACACACGCACGTGAAAACCCAGGTGGAAAAGGTCCTCAGCAACTCATGCTTGTCGTAGAGGTGATTATGCTTGTCGTAAGAGGTGACTAACAGGATCGGGTGGTCAGGCTCACTGACTTGGTTGATGCATGTCATCGTATCCCAATTGCGTGGATCGATGCTCATATCAATCACTGGATTGTCTGGTCCAGACGGGATAATTTACACATCACCCTCATATAGCTGGAATATTAATGAGTGCAGTGTTAAACAACAAACAAACAAACAAACAAACAAACAAACACATACACCCCTTTTCACAAACATGCACTGAATACACAAACATGCACTTAACATACTGTCTGCATAAGATGTTTTGTGTTTCAGATAGAGCTTGTGAGGAATAAGTTACTGGAGAACAGGAAGATAGCAGCAGCTACCCACAACATCGTGGCCTACAGGTGTGTACAGGAGTCTCGGGGACAGGAGCGCACAAGTTGACAGTGTTTATTTGTTTATTTGTTTTTGTTTAATTGATGTTGACACTGTTTTTTTAAGGTGGACTGCAATGATTAAAAACTTACTTCATTATTTCCACCTCTTCCTAAGAAGAAAAAACACCCTCCCCTACCCAGAGTTCCATGCGGCCATAGTACCGTATATTGCCGTTTATAAAGTGACCCCACGTATAAGACGACCCCCCTGTACAAGCCTTTAAAATCGATGCTAATTTCGACACATCATACACAATCCATTCAAGATATTGCATATTTTCGTCTGTTTTTTTTTTTATGAGTCAACACATTTAGATAAACATATGTCATAGATTATATAGAACTTTCATTGAGAAAATATCCTAAAATGTGAAAAACTATTTATCCTATGTTGACATTGGTTGTACCGCTTCATGTGCTGTCATCGAAGCCCTGCAGAGAGCTAGCAATACGGTCACTTTCATGTATAAAGATATATTGTCATGCATATCACTGTCGCAGTTGTAGTAGCATATCTATGTAATTATGCCAAAACAATATGTAACGTGCACTGAAAGGCTTGCATTAGGTCAGTCCTGATAGGAGAATAAGCACATTTGTTTCAAACAAGAGAAAAGTGTGGTCTCGTGATATGCAAATTAGTCAGGGTCAGTGGTGTGATGCTAAGTCACCGCTGCGTCGGAGTGCGGAAAGAACTTTCTTAAACACCTGTGGGTGAGAAACCCATTTGAGATAACTGGTATCAAACATGTGTGAGATCAAATTCGAGGCCAGTGATTGGCTACTCCATAACTCCCCCGTTATAGCGGGTGTAATTCGCGATAAACGTTGCCATCTGAAAATGTTTGATTACTGAAAACGTTTGATGTCCGAAAACATATGATCCGACGATATATATGTCTATCCTCCTCAACCCTCACTTCGAAGTCAACTAAAATTCGAAATGCATCACATACACTAAAAGCTTTGAATTCTGTTGGAAATTGCCTCTTCTGTGAAAATATCCACTGTCATTTTAGGCAAAGCAAAATTACTGTGTGTTTAAAAATCTAAATATCGGATATTTAGTCGAAGGATTGTATTTCAAAAATAGCACATTAGTGATCACATGAATCTGTTTTTCACCAAAACACCAATGACGTCGCCGAGGAGCCTGGAATCGTTTAGAGTGTTTTGGAAAATACCCTAACACGAACGCCGAAGAGCACTTTCCGCCGTATTGGATAGTGTTGACAAAAATCACATTTCAAGTGTGCGGGTTATGAAACGCCTGTTAGATCACGTACATTTCAAACTCAGCTGCGATACCTGCATCCCTGAATTCCTCCTACATTTAAGAATCAAGTGACAAAAGTCACCAATACAAATTATCGAGATGACATCAAGCAAAATAAATTAGGTGTGGAAACAAACACTGTGCTCAGAAAACTGTACTTGATGAAATGTAAACAAAGCAAAATTCAGATTTTACACTCTCCCATTTTGAGAGATCAATTCGTCTAATTGTTGCATACATTGGCTGACACGTTTGAGAATATTCGTGGGAAGAGTATCGAAGCACGAATTATGGAATTAAAATTATATACATTACAATGGTCAGTGAAATTCAACAGAAATCGTAAAAGTTCCCGTCCTGTGTGACACCATGACTGACGCAAAGACACGCACAACGACGACAGTAGTTATCTGCATTTCTGACAAATTCTCTTTGTTACATTGGAAAACATAAATACAAATAACAGTACGCAAATTGTCTGATTGTTTCTGATTACTTACATTACACATTTATGTATTTACCATCCCTCAATCAACGAAAATCGTCCTCTGAAAATCCTGCGTACTGGTGTCAGTGAACACGCGATGTTGTAGACGTCGGTCACCGGCAGTGATGTCATACGGTAGTAAACATAGTTGTACATATTTGGTAATTTCTTTGAGGTGAATTTTTTTAAGTGGGTTCTTTGATCTTATCCAATTTGCACTATCATCATCGCCTTTGTAATCCACAGATGGCGGAAACGTTTTTAGGTTTAGGTGTAGGATCACATTATTTATGAATAGTAAGCAGTACGTCTGATGATGTCACTCATTACCGGTGTGTTATGTATTATTGCGCTACTGCGATCATGAGAACAGACAAAATGCATCGAGTCGATGCTAAAAAGGTGCGATTTTAGGGTGTGTAAGAAACAGTACTGCACTCGTGCCTGTCAGATACCATTTATCTTACAACTCATTGTTTCAAAGCGTAGCTAACTCGCTTTCGCTCGTTAGATACGTTTTGAAACAACTCGTAAGATAAATGGTATCTGACAGACACTCGTGTAGTAATCTCTATTTATCATCTCAAACTGGCTTCGACAGTAGATATTGCTGGGTGAGATCAAGCGATATCAACATTGTAGATATTGCTGCAATGAAATTGCATCACAATGCTTTGCAGACCATTGTGACGTCATTGGTTACCATGACGTCACAATCAAATGACATCACTATTGGATCTGCTACTAAAGCTGTTAGCAGTACTTTTTACACTAAGACACTGCTTATTACTGTCTACAAACAGAAAATAGTCGGAAGAAAAATGTTGGATGATAAATAAAATCTCACCCCTGTGTCTTTTGATATGAAATATATCAACACTCGTTGATGAAAGTGTGGGGACCTCGGAGGGGATTATGTTGAAAACTGATTAGCAGCAAGGGCTGGGATGGGTAACTTGGGTACTCGGGCCGGATGGATCCTGAGTAGGACCCGGGCACCCACAGTACTACTCAGACCTGTGGTTAGTCGCCTGATATATTTAATGACAAACACTGAGCATGGCTCAGTGGTTACACTACAAGTCGCTAATGTTCGCATTTCTTTCTGACAATGCATACATTCCTTTCGACTTGTATATGTTTGAGTAAAGATAAAGCTTCAGTGTACACATGATCTGATCGTTTGATACATGAATCTAAACTGTTTTTGCCAGGACAGCGGTAAAACAATTCCAATCGGACATTTTGTTCCCAACTCCTTGAGTCCTACAGTGGGTAGGGTCGGGTAATAGGGGGTCGGGTAATAGGGGGTCGGGAGTAAATCTGGACTTGTCCCAGCCCTATTAGCAACACAGTTCATCATAGTTGACTCGGAACCCCCTGCCACCCCTTGTACAAGTGATTGTGGGTTCGAATCCCGGTTCACCTCGATTATGTTTCTAGGTTGTCAGCACCATACCCGTCCTCGGGGGTTTCACCGAAGTGGTAAACGTCTGAGACCTGCATCACTTCGGGCTTTCCTCCCACATTAAGCTGACACGCCGTGATATAACTGGAACACTGTTAAAAGCGGTGTAGAACCCGACTCACTCACTCACTCACCTTGTACAAGTGATGCTGTAATCCACCTGCACCTGTCTCATGTTGCGGTCGTCAGATTTGTATGCTAATGATTTCTGAGAGTCCTGGACTTGCATAAGAAGTCAGGAGAATACTCCAGGACACCAGGTGCCTGTTCAGTGATTGTTGTCTGATTACTTCACTCGTGTTTCAGGATCCGAGTCCCCAACTCGGACATCATGTACCAGAGCTGTGAGGACGACGGAGAGTTCGGAGCTGGACAGAGAATGCTGCATCTCCTCAATGTAAGGGCAGCGAGGGATGTAACAGAGAACTGTTTCAGCTGGGGATGTTATACGTGTAGGATAAAGCCCGCCCGAGGGTTTTTAGGATATTTTAGGTTTACCGGTATATGAGGTTTTATTCCAAGGACAAGGGTTTTAAATATCATAAAAACCCAAGGAGAAGTGTTTTATCCAACAACAAAAACTTAAGACAACGTTTATCAACATTTTTATATTTCAAACATGCTTTCCATGAACATTAGGAATCGGGTGTACAATATTTGTTGCAGGCATATGGTGCTTGAAAAAGACATGGTTCAAGCATTGTGATTTATCAGTATATCTGTAGCCTAGTGGTACACTCACTGAGATACATTATCTAAAATATTATATAATATAATATAATATATTATATGGCATAAATAGAGAGCTGAGAGAAATTAAAACATTTTTTTTAATAGTTCCATGTAATGTTGACAGTTATTGTTAGCCTCAAGAAGATCAAAGGATGGACGTATATTTTGCAAGTTCCAACAATGATATTTTGTAGTGTACAGGTTATGATCATCTCACCTCCAGAATGTTGAGATCTGATTGGCGCACATGATCTTGATAAAATACTGTGTACCCCGTCTGGGAGGGAAATATCTTGAATGAGGTGATTGTCAATATAGTGACGCCTCTTCCTCTAGATTCTGAATGCGGAGAACGTGATGGTGGTGGTGACTCGGTGGTACGGTGGCATCCATCTCGGCCCAGACAGATTCAAGCACATCAATAACCTCTCCAGGGAAATCCTGCTGGAGCACGGCTACGTCAAGGAGGAGGTGAGGGGAGTAGGGGTGGGGGAGGGGTTGTATGTATTTGATACCTATACCCTGGGCTCGCCATTAGTGCCCTAGGATGTGCAGGAATGGCATTGCACATGTATCAACTAACTGAAGGGTGATGCACACTGTCACAAACCATGTGCACAGTAAACCTTATTTACCTCAGTGAATCTTTACTTCATCACCTGCCCCGGTATCTTAGTGAATCTTCACTTCATCACCTGCCCCGGTATCTCAGTGAATCTTTACTTCAACACCTGCCCTGGTGTCTCAGTGAATCTTTACTTCATCACCTTCCCCGGTGTCTCAGTGAATCTTTACTTCATCACCCGCCCTGGTGGTTCAGTGAATCTTTACTTCATCATCTGTCCTGGTAACTCAGTGAATCTTTACTTCATCACCTGCCCTGGTGGCTCAGTGAATCTTTACCTCAACACCTGTCTGTAGTCTCAGTAAATCTTTACTTCATCACCTGCCATGGTGGCTCAGTGAATCTTTACTTCATCACCTGCCCTGGTAACTCAGTGAATCTTTACTTCATCACCTGCCCTGGTGGCTCAGTGAATCTTTACTTCATCAAATCCTGACCTTTTAACCAGTCAAAAATCAAAATTAGATGCAAATTAAATGATATACTTCAAAAGTAAAAACTCAAAGCAGGTCTTGCTTACACTGGTGATGTCTCCCACACTTTGCAGGAGGGCTGGGACGAGTCCAAATTGACTACTCGGGTACCCATCCCCTATTACCCGACCCTTCCCAGGTACCCGCTGTAGGTCTCAAGATTGGGAAAAGTTTGACTGTAGCTCTGGTAAAATGTGTTTAGATACACGTATGAAACGATATACACTGAAGTTGATTGAAGTTTTATCTTTATTCAAACATATAAAAGTTAGAAGGAATGGGTGTAGTCAGGAAGAACTGCGAACATGTGTGACTTGTAGTTTAAACATAGAGTTGTAGAGATTTTTGTCATTAAACAATATATCCAGGACTAACAACAGGTCCGGGGAGTCCTGTGGGTACCCGGGTCCTCCTCACTACCCACCTGACCCGAGTACCCGAGTTACCCGTCCCAGACCTACTTTGCAGCAGAGTAAACATGAACACAGCCTGTCCCCACACAACCTGCGTCATGTGCTTCATATGAATCTATTCCTTGGGTTCCAGGAGGACAAGAAAGGCCCCCGGACGAGCAAGAAAAGGTGACGCTCCACAAGATCGCCGTCTGTCTCGATGAAGATCCTAACTATTGTACAGGATTTTTTTTAAGACTATTTGTGCAAGAGCTGTCCATATTTAAGGCTTCATTCCCCACTGAAGCATGTGATATTTTATGAAACATTTGTAAATAATAAATGGGGGTGTCAAAAGCATGCTCATCATTTCCAAACATGAACCTTATTGTTTCAGTGAGACCTTCATTATCACAATGTGTCCTTTTGTTCTGCTGTATTCAGTCATTCTCATGTGTTATATCCAATTCTATCGATTCTCGAGGTAAATATACGTCTTCTTCAGTTCATAGAGGGTATATATATTGTTATACTAACATTCAGATTTGGAAATAGTGTGAGAACTTTTGACACATCCCCCTAGTGAAGGATCTGAGCATCAAACATGTTTTATTTGATAGGATAGGACAAAGTATGAAACATAAGATTGAAATATTATTATCAATAAGTGAATATCTTTTTTAATATAATATTAAGTAGGATGGGTTATGTAGTTCTTTTAAGGTATTAGTATTCTTTTAATATGTATATACATTGATTCTTGTTTATCGGAATATCTGTTTTTATTTATCTTTTAATGCATATGAGCTGGTTTCGCCTGTGCAAGAAGAAACACTATTTACAGTATCATGTCTCGTATCTACATGTTCATGGTTTTGTTGGTTGTCGGCAATTTTAAATTATTTCCTATATACTTGTGATAATGTAGTTAACAGTTAAACTATCATGTCCTTCTTGTGAAAGTGTGACACTTGATGAAGGTGGCCACTCTTCAACCTTCAAGATTCCATCCTTCATTGACGCAAGTTTTACAGCTTGACTATTGTTGACAAAGTGTGATGAAGCTGGTCTGTTTAGTCAACTGTGTCATCTCTTACTTGACCTCTAGGCAACTTGTTCTGGTGTCCCCCGCCGTGATATTGCTGGAATATTGCTAAACGCGGCATAAAACCATACTCACTCACTCACTCACTCACGCTAGGCAACTTGTTCTGGTGTCCCCCGCCGTGATATTGCTGGAATATTGCTAAACGCGGCATAAAACCATACTCACTCACTCACTCACTCACGCTAGGCAACTTGTTCTGGTGTCCCCTGCCGTGATATTGCTGGAATATTGCTAAAAGCGGCATAAAACCATACTCACTCACTCACTCACTCACGCTAGGCAACTTGTTCTGGTGTCCCCTGCCGTGATATTGCTGGAATATTGCTAAAAGCGGCATAAAACCATACTCACTCACTCACTTAGGCTAGGCAACTTGTTCTGGTGTCCCCTGCCGTGATATTGCTGGAATATTGCTAAATTCCTCTTGAGGATTTCCAAAACTATATTTATATACTAATGTATATATTTCTCGTGGGTGCTACACATAAACCTCTATGAAAGTCACACATATTTCACCAGGGGTGGGAGGCTGTCGGGGCACGTTGGGGGGGAGGGGGGGGGGGGGGGGGGGGGGGATGCGTCGCAATCATCGCAGGTGCCGGAATTCGTGTGTAGTGTTGCTGCGCATGATTTGGGGTTGGAATCGCGGTTCGCAGGATATCTCATGAACATCAGATCTTTGTTCTTGTTACTGCTAAATGTGATCCTCCTAAATTCTCCCAAATCTTCGTTGCTAACATTTTAAACTGTTGACTACATATCCAGGTGAGCTACAGATCAGGTGAGCTAGAGACAAGGCAATCTTTTATCTAAATCGCCACTGTGCCTTTATGTCCTGTACAGAGTATGTGCCTAGGAGTCTTTGTGGACGGGCATGTCACAACTGAAACGAAGCTGTGGCGGCAAATGTCTCTGGGGTGTTTATCATCACAGAATAGAGATATTATAAGTCGGATAATATTGAATGCATAATGTAACCATGTGATGTGATACACAACTTTGATGTTGACATATTTCTGTCTCAGTGTTGCACATATACAAACACAGTTTCAGATCTGTAGGAAGGGTCCAGAGGAGAATAACTGCTCGATATTTAACAGCTGACATTGTGTTTTTGTTTCCCTCGAGAACATCTCTAGCAACGAGTACCGTGGTATGCTGTAGTATATGTAGTCGTGCTTCAAGACCATGCTGTACCTGTGTAGTTCTGAAGTAACATACTTCCTCTCAGTGAGAGTTGAGACTTAACGCAGGCCTCGTGTAAATGTACGGACTTAAACAGGTCAATGAAAATAAGCACTGGGGCTGTACATAGTGCCAGATCCCCAATAACCATCGGGCATATCTGATTCAACTGACCTTTGCCTGGTACGAAGAAAAGAAGAAAATAAATCTGTAACATCGTCACCCTGAAATAATAACTCAGGGACTCTACCTCCGGGTCTAGGAGCTAGATGAAATAAAACAATGTTCCTGGTCACACAGAGAAAATGTGGGTTTTGTGTTGTTATACACCTGCAGTCACATTATTGATGTCATGTTTCCTCCTTTTGTACTCAGCTTTGTCTCTTTTATATATTGTGTAAATACATGTCATCTTATTGTACAGTTTTAGAATTGATTTGTTAAACGTTTTACATCTGCAGTTTATCATTGTTGTAATTCAAACACAGGATTTTAAGTTGAAATTCACATCAATATAAATGTTATAGTGAGAATAGATTACCCCTTGTACGTAGTGAGCTGATTGTATATGGTGATAATAGAAATAACTCTGACTGTTGACATGTCCCTTGTACAACAAAAAATCGGGGGGAAATAATGATAATAATAAATCCAACAATTACAACAGAGCTCTCAGCCATTGTGGCTTGGATACCTAATACGTTGCAAAAGTGGTCGTTGTGTTTGCTTGCAGAATTAACATGCTTGGTGTGACGAACAGTGGCTGTCCGCAGCAAGATTGGTGGCTATTAACTTTTCAAAAACTTAAAAATAAATTATATTTTTGATAACAGTTTTATTTCTTCTTCTTGTTGAGTTTGAGGTGAAGTAACTTTTGAATTCAGTTCATTTCTTGATTATTTACCTTGACTTATAAGAAATGCTTTCGGAAGAGATTTCTTGTGAATATGGAAAGGGTTTCAAGCTTTTGATTCACTGTTTTACTTAACTTCAACAAAGTCCGTTTCTAAAACAGAACTTGCAGAACTTTAAAAATATATGCACAGATCAAATTTCAGGTCTGTCGACATTTATTAATAACATGTACACATAAAATCAATAAATGTATGACGTCCACCACACGTCTTGGTAATCCTGATTACTTCAGTATGTTGATGTATTAGAGAGTAACATGGACAGGTCTCGTATCGGAGATGTCTTTAAAACACAGTTGATGTATCGTGTACTGTGAGACATGCATGTGACTGAGATATCCTGAATAGTACACCGTCATCCATAAGGCAACTTGCGGATAATCAGTATCATACAGTTTGGGCTTTTATGAATTCCTTCCTAAAGACGACAGCAACCTGAGAGAGTTCTATACACATATATATGTCACAAACACACGTTGTCAGTGGTTACATGTGAACACCTTAATAACTCCTTTCCAACTGAGACAAACATACACGTGGCCATGTCCGTCTACACACACACCCTCGGGGTCCTTGATACCGTCCTGTTGTGTCAGTATGTTTCTGACAAACTGTCCCGTCTCCGTCAGATGGATGACGCTGTGTTGAAGGTAGTCTGTCACAAGGATGTCACCTGTGCTGGTACTTGTGATACCCTGGGGATCCTTCAGTGCTGTGTCTCCTGTAGGGCTGTAGTAGGTGAACACCACATCTCCCTCAGGGGTCAGACACACGACACGCTTGGTTCCACCGTCAGACACCAGGATGTTTCCTGTCCTTGTGGTACAGAGGAAGTCGGGACATTGTAAGATGTTGTTACCATTTTGGAGTGGACTGATTGACCTCAGAACGTTTCCCGTCATATCCAGGATATCAACACAGGGAGGAGACCGGGAACTAGATGCTAGTGTTGATGGTGTCAGGGACGTTATGCCCAAGTACTGTTTGCTGGTTGTGATGGTTGACAGAAGCACCAGGTCAGGGTTGACTTCTACTGTTACAATCTGATTGATGTCCAGGACAGTGACGGCCACATGGTTGTGTGTCAACTTTGTCAGACCCCATGGTTGACCACGCAGACTGAGTTTACTGTGACGTGTCTTGTTATTCCTGGTGTAGAAGGACTTCACACTCTTGTTTTTGTAGTCGGTGACTACAACTGTATCTGTGTCATTCACCACCCTCACTGTCACGTTACTTGGGGATGATGTGGTACTGTCGCCTGTTACTCTGACATCAATGGTGTCCTGTAACACAGGAGTAGCCTTCAGGTCCAGCACACCCTCATACATGACGTCTATCTTACCCAGCTGTAGATCGTCCAGAGATTTACTTAGCTTGTCTGTGTCCTGTCTGAATGTGACCCCGGTTATTCTTCCTCCCTCCTTCACATCTGGGTCTCCGACAGCCTCCACATCACCGGCCTCACATCCCTGATACATCTCATACACATCCATGTCACACTCAGATTGTAGAGCCTGGTCTATCAGCTCAGCCTGTTGTTGGTACATCTGTACTGACATCTCCCCTGACTTAATGTCTGCCTTCAGTTGTCTCATCTGTTTGTCTGACATCTCTTTCAGTTCGTCCAGAAGTTTCTGTTCCTTGAGTTTTATCCCTTGTATTGCCTTCAGACTTGCAGACTTGATGTCGGATTCCGTCTGTGAATGTTGACGTATTTCTTCTGCCATCACTGATTTCTTTTTCTGCACCTCTGTGTTTCGATTGTGTCTTCTCCTTGACAAAGTCTCTTTCATCTTCACCAGCTCTGTCTTCACAGCCATCATTTCCGACTCGAGTGTGACGACCGAGTCACATTTCCTGTGGTAGATAGTGCAGCATGTCTGACAAACAGCTTTCTTACAATCTTTACACAAATATTTGATAGTTTCGTCCTTGTGCTCTTTACATGTTACCTTGTGTCTTCTTCCGACCGTGACCTCGCCGGAGAGGTCAATGACTTTGTGTTTCCGTAATGACGGGATGCGGTTGTGAGCTCCAGTACATTTGTCACAGAGTGCCTCATCACAGACCGAGCACCAAACAACAGCTGGAGTTGTCTCCCCTTCCTCTCTACAGTAGCAGCAGGAGGCTGTATCTGCAAATGTATATTAATCTTCAATGTGGTGTGTGTATTGAGAGGAGAAGAGGAGCCATCTATATGTGGTGTATTTCAACCATTATTCTATTTTCAGTACAATGTATTTTCTATGTTATTTGTTGAATCTACATCTGTCCAAGTTCTTCTCCAATATTCACACAGCTCATGTGAACTAGATGATATTGTTACTGCAGACATTGCCAACATGTAAGATGAGGATGTATTTCGGCAAATACACCAAAAACACCATGGACAAACGTGAAGCAACAATAATAACAAGTATCACATTAAAACATACTGTTCTTCCTGTGCAGAAATACATATAGGTACAGATCTCAGTTAAATTTACTTTTTGTATATCAAATCTCAGAAAATTAGATCGAGCCTGTTGAGACACAACTTCTACTGTACCTTTAGATCCAGGACCAAACGAGTCTAAGAGTCCCTGGATGATAAAGATCGGCTTGACGTCATCCGCCCACTCCTCCACTGGTCTCTCTGGTGCAGACACTTTCGTCATCTTGTTGCAGAATGGACAGAGGAGGGACTTGGCACTGATGGCTTCTGGTCTGGTCTTGGTGTAGTTGACGACACATTTTCGACAGAAGGTGTGATTACACACAAGCGTACAGGGATTATCAAACACCTCTGTGCATATTGTACAGGTCAGGAAATGTTCCGTTAGCTTCTGAGAGGTCGCCATCTGAAACATTTGAAGAACATTTTACACAATACATATACCTTATTCATGAGTGAGTGTGATTTTAAGCTGAATTTAGCCATATTCCAGCAATATCACGGTGGGGGACACCATACATTGGCTCAACACATTGTACCCGTGTCAGGAATTGAACTCGGGTCTTCGGCGTGACGAGCGAAAGCTGACAGTGATTCATAAACAACTGCTCATAATACAGTCGGAACCGTACAGTGGACGCTGCTTTTGTCAGATATTTATTGTGGCTTTGGAAAGTGTTTCGTTGCTTTTAGTTAGATACATATCGGAATTAGTTAAAATGACAAAGAACCCTTACGAATGACCTTATATAACTTGGCCTTATATACGAGGGTCATTTCAAGGGTATATTCCAAGGACTATAATGAAGATGTGCAAGATCGGATATCCTTGAGATGTCCCAGCAAGCGGTGGTCAAACTCCAAAACCTCAGATGGGGCTGCTTAATACTCCACATGCTAAGTCTGTTATTCCAAATGCATAAAGCTACTCTTTCAAAACACAAGAAAATTAAAACTACCACAACAACTTAATTAATCTTCGTTTCTATGATATAAGTGAAAATCGTACAGTTTTCAACTGCAAAGTCTTAATTATTCTTAAGTGTGTAACGGTTTGATATCATAACCGGTTTTTGAGACATTCTCTTGACTCGTCTAGGCCCTGAAACACGTTTGAGTGAGTGAGTGAGTGAGTATGGTTTTACGCCGCTTTTAGCAATATTCCAGCAATATCACGGCGGGGGACACCAGAAATGGTCTTCACACATTGTACCCATGTCGGGAATCGAACCAGGGTCTTCGGCGTGACGAGCGAACGCTTTAACCACCAGGCTACCCGACCGCCCCGAAACACGTTTAAATATCTTCCGCCATATTCCTACTGGGTCACTGGCCCTCATTACCATAACGAACGTAGACGACTGACTTCCGTGTTGTAAACAGAATGTAGGTATGCAGGTGACACACTGGAGATTGTGGTGACTATGAACCAGTACAGGGTATTAATACACACACATTGTTGACAACAAATACACTTAATTATCGATTAACGTTGACTCGTCATGATCTGTATATGAATGAATCTAACAAACCACACACGACCTACGGTTGTGATCTTGGACAGAGAGTTGTAAATAACCTCAACAGGGAATACTTGATAAATAAGATGACTAGTTGCAATGTGCTCGTGTTTCTATACGCATCAATACCCAGATAAACCATTCAGCATTCAGTGTATAATGCTATATACTGTCTTACCACAGCGTCACTGCACAGCATTCTCTCACCGTGTGGGTGTCACTCACTGGCGGTGTAGAGGGAAAGTGCATACCCGTGACAGAATATCCCCCATCTGGACAGGTAAAGTCTACTTCTGTGCAATATCTACACTTAAGAATTATACCGCATCCATGATTTAGTAGAGAGAGCGTTTGCTGGCTGCCAGGATATAGTTTCAATATTGGTGAGACGCAAAACAACATTCACACACGTTTGACGTTACTGTATGCCGTGAAACCTCGTTAATCCGGACAAAGTGGCAAACATTTTCAACAAAGACTAAATGGATGGCTTCAACTGTCCAGTAGTTAACTCTCCTTTATGTCTAGCAATATTCCAGAAGCATCAGCCTACTACATTTCACAACATATGAGGTACAAATTTCGCTGATTGAACTCGCGAAATAACGCAAACTCGCGTTACAGTACGTCCAAACTGATACCGCAGCATGTAGGCCTAGGTCTAGCCTCAAATCTTATGATAGTCCTTCCTTGAACAAATATTACATGATATGTAGTATGTAATGCACGACAAGAGGGATGACTTCAACTTTCCAATGGCCAACTTTAGCTTTTATGTCAAGCAATACTTCAGCAGCTCAAGTTATACTTTAACATCGAATCTACTGTTCAGAAACCTACAGGTCAAAGCGGCGTTAAACCCAACTCACTAATACTACTACTACTGCTGCTGCTCCTACTACTACTACTACGACGACGTCGACGACTGTTACTACTACTGCTGCTGCTACTACTACTGCTACTGCAGCTGCTACTACTACTGCTGCTGTTAGTACCACTGCTACCACAACGACAACTGCTACCACTACTGCTGCTGCTACTACTACTACTGATGTTGTTGCTGCTCCTGCTACTACTACGACTGCTGCTACAGCTGCTACCCCTAGTACTGCTACTACTACTACTACTGCGACTACTTTGCCTCTCTCAGAAAAGATACAATAAATGAGGCACGTTCTACTGTGACACTTGATCGATCATGATCGTGAACCACCAACTCAAAAGAATCAATGTAGAGAAAAACCTAGACAGATGTTGTTCTCATTTCGCTGAGCTGCGTGACACGTGGGATTGAGAAAAAATATACTTGTAGTTAAAAAACTGAGCTTGAGAAAACAATATACTTGTAGTTAACAAACTGGGATTGAGAAAACAATAAATAATTAAATCATGCATACGCAGTGAACACTCCAGAACATTTCCGGGATTAAACCCCATTTGACACACTCGGATTCATTTTACAATAATGTACACAAAATATATAGAGATTTGTTTTGTATATTTTGGGGCAATATACCATGGACACGAAGGCATTCGGCTAATACAACAGCACTCAGTTAAAAGGAAAGTTGATGTATATTTCACAAAATAGGATTCCTGTGGTGAAAATGATGTCCATGTTTATACATGTGAAGTCGTCTAGGTATGATAATATCTGGACTTTAAACTTGATTGTTTAGTGGAACATGGCCCAGTCGTGTTAGGTGCCGCAATTCGCCGTGCGGGAGATGTGTCCCTTATGTCGTATGATCGTAGGAATCCCAGTTTGGTCCTGAGTGTGTTTCTAGGTTTGTCAACAACATACCCGTGATCGTGGGTTTGGTAAACGTCTAAAACATGTATAACTTCACGATTTTCTCCCACAAAAGCTGACATTTGGAGATATAACTGTGATAATATTGAATACTGTCTCAGTCTTGTTGTCTGAACTTCAGATGCTATCTACACCAAGGCGTGCCTGACGGTGACGTGGAAGCAAAATCAAGCGTGTCGCTGCACGTTGTGCTCCCTCAACCTATTGCTTACGGATCTGCCACTACTTAATCTCAAACCAAGTATTTTCCGTGTTCTGAATGGGGCAGTTTGGTGTCGATTCCTTAGATGCACCAACCGATTGTGGTGTCTTGTTGAGGTGGCGTCACACGTGGACAACCCGCCCGTAGCAAGTCATAAATGTTGCCCTACTGTAGATAACATCTCCAAAGAGGGGTTATTGTGTTTCGAATGACACTAAAGTGTCTGACAACTTCGTTATTCTTCATTCCTGTTTGCAGCATACACACGGCGTGTAGACGGTGATTTTCAGCAAGGCGTGGCATTGCGTAAGTGTTATTTACGGTTGAACAAAAGTGTTTTTATGACCACCCGATAGCTAAACATTCATAATAAGCTGTCATAATTACCAAAAAATCACTTGTGTTAGTATCATACTCCTAACAAACACAGAAACATCCCAAATTGTGCGCCGTACTTAAATTGAATCAAGACCTTCATGAGTATGTGTTGAAAGATATGATTAAATTTCAGAATAAAACTATTCTACTAAACTTTATGAAGCACAGTTACTTTTTCCGTAAGCAAACATTCTTCCATTACATTGTAAAAATCTTGCATTCTACTGGCTTTTCAGTATCAATAATAAGTAAAAAATATATATTTGAAAGCACAACTTTCTCAAACCCGATGGCCAGGCAATTTCAAACATTGTTTCTTGGTTGTTGTTTTCTTAACAACAGTCAGTAAAATATCCGAGTTCTATCCTGGAGATCTATTCATTCTGGATCAGACAGTGGTTGATATCACGTCGGGGTACGGTGACGCAGACACTGAGTCTGACCACCCAATCCATTCAATCGCATGTTACAAGAAACATGAGTTGCTGGGGAACAGTTTTACCCGGAACTGCTGTGACGATGTCTATTCAACAGATAATCCCACGAAAAACAGCATTACTATAGGATGGTATACCGAGAGCTACATCAATTTCACGTCTGCAGTATCAATTGAACTTGTTTGTGGGACCGTTACAATAGTCCAAGCAAGGCATAGATGATGTTTTACCTGATATATGAGTCATTTAATATCAACGTGATTATGAATAAAGAGGTTTTGCACGAAGATTTGATTCCTGTAAATTCCAATTGTTCAGTTTTAATTACAGCAGGTTTCGGTTTGAACTCTTTGCTTGGCCAAACAAATAGTTTCACAACATTACATACACTAACAAACATTTCATGGCAGTAAATACGTTCCCATGATATTTGTATTACCACTCAAGCAGTGGTCGTGTTTTAACCAGAACAATCATTAACGCGCTATCATGACCCAGTTATTCTATATCCATACCCAGGTTTAACTTCCGGGTTTGCCATGTACCCCACAGACGTGTACACAGACACATCTCTACATGACATATAACACAACAATACTGTCACTGCTATCAAGGTGGCATGGCCTGATCTAGTTGACAAGATACACATGTGCTTATACTGCAGGCATATATCAAGAAACATGTTACCCAATATGAAGTCAACTCAGGGTGTAATGTGTAAGTTAGATCGCATTTACCTAACAAAGCACATTACAGACAGATCTGACACACTGGATACCCAGCCCCAGCCAGGAAAACACGAGGCAAATACACCTGCACACAACATTACCTTGCTTGTGATGAGATTCTGGTAACCGTAGTCCGAGAACTGTCTGAATATCTCGTGTTTCACGTGGACATAATGACAACCTGTGTGATCCCCGCTAGTTGGGTGGGACACTGTGCACAAAGTACAAAGTCCATGACATGTCTATGTGCGTCGGCAGTCATATGTTATCTTGGGTCAAAAGTTTGTTAAAGGGTTTTTAAAAAGGATACGAATTGAGCATTATCCTTACATAATGCCATTTAAACACGAATGTATACTAAATCTGAAGTATCAGGTGTCATGAATGTGTTCTATTCTAACATTCAATATATTTGTTCTGGTCAGAATCAAATTTTAATTTATTAATTCCGTAATTGTAACCATTTTAGGTTTCATAGTGATCTTTGGATAATCATTTCAGACAAATATTAACAGATACTCTTCTTCCAATTATCAAGGCCATCATATCTCCATTCTATTATGATAAACACCCTGTATCTTGAGATACTTGAGAAAGCTGACAAGGTGAAATTGGCGCAGATCAACCTTGGTGCACCTGAACCAAGTAGAAAGCTGGTCTACCGTGAGGTTGACAATAGTCTCCAGAGACTGAAAGATCAACTGACCCAAGGAAGGACAAGTCCAATCCAGTTCCTTGATGCTGCAGGTCACGTATTGAAGCTTGGAAACTCATTAATGCGTTGAATGTTGAATTATGTTATTAATTCTTGTTAAACATGTTTCTTATTTATAATATTATGTTGAATAAACCATACTCATTTATTAATTACTTTTCTGATTTACAATTTGTTTTCTTACAATCTGAAATGAATTAGCACAAGATCATTCATAATTATAATCCTGGTGTTCCCTATAATTCAAACTTAAACATAAACACAGTTAATGATCTGTGTGGAACAGTCCATATTGATAGGTAGAAGGCAGGGGATTTGTGGTCCTGTCATGCATATCCTATGTTGTTATAAGCTGTATGGCACATGGCCTGTATGGCTGATGGAAGGATACCGTATCAACTCAATATGATTGATGGCTTCCTTCTCACTCTGCACTGCTGCACATACATATCTGGAGACAAATCCAGTTTTGCGAAATAAATTACATGCTGACCTTTTGATTGGACAAAAACCTTGCTGACGTAATCCTGTTAATCAAAGCAATCATGTCCAGTTGATCCATGGTACTTATCGCAATCGAATGGACATGCAATAGCCTGGATCTTGATGGGATATTATGAGATTTATGATTCAGGGAATCTAATAAATAACATTGTGAGAATATGTCCACAGCTCTGACCTGGACTATCCTCGTTTAAATATGTCGACACATAATCTTGTGCATGTATTTATAAATAATTTTGACATTTCTTCTTAACTATAGTGGCAGTTCCTAAGGCAAAATTATATCTCACAAGACGCATTCAGACATTATCTGTCAGTAGAACCATAAGTCTGATGTATGAACTGAAATCATAAGTGTCTAATGTGTGACCTAGAATCATAAGTGATTGATGTATTTAGGTGGTCAAAGGTACTTGAATTCTGCCACTTCTTCAGATGGAAAGTATTCCCTAATTGCAGTTACCACACATGATGGTATAGGACGACGATAATGTTTATTAGCCTTCCATGGATCCATCTGGTAAATCGGTTGTATGCCACATGACTAGTGTTCTTAATCGGTGATATGAAATTGTATAAATTTGTTACCATACCGGAATAAATTATGTTCAGATGTCATAATTCATTGCTCCTCGATCTTGGTTATTATGGCCAGCACGTCTCTGTGAAGTCCGTGTACACATTGTATTAATTGAGCACTTTTGTATGTTAAGAAATGGTATGCAAATTAAATATTTTCACCTTCAGTTTTGTGCTAGTTATTTGTTAATTTGATTGCAGGTCTTTGGAACTGATCACACTTTATTCACTCGCTGACAGTTTAGAAGAATATCTGATGCAGTACAATGATAAGGATATGTCAATATTAATCTATGCAGCAAAATTTACTATGGTTATAGTTATTATCATCAGTAAAGAAGGAACATACTTATGAAGTGGTTCGTTATCGTCTTATGGGCCTGCCAAGCTGACTTCCAGGAGCGTCAACTGTATGTTGGTGAACTTTACTGAGAATCTTTCATGTTGAGTTACGAAACCCAAAGGTTCAGCTCCATTTTCTCTCTCGCCCAGGCAGTAACATGCAAACATTTGGACTCAGTTCGCGTTGACATGGCCATACCGTTGCCACAGTCACACCTACCAACAAAA
The DNA here is from genome assembly GCF_023055435.1 of Haliotis rufescens. Lineage (NCBI taxonomy): Eukaryota > Metazoa > Mollusca > Gastropoda > Lepetellida > Haliotidae > Haliotis > Haliotis rufescens. Next base: position 1,430,140 of record NW_025963857.1, read on the forward strand.
TTATGATCTAGCTAATATTATGCAAACCTATAATTTCTTCATGGAACAGTTCCCTTGAAATAACGGCATTATTACAATAACAACCCAAATCCTGTAAACATGCGAAACGCACGATCGTCGCACGAGTAAAATACGTATGCATGAATGTTAGGGTGCCTTATTAGAACACACGAGAAAACACCGGAAAACACATTCTTTTTCCTACGTTTATCTTTAAAACAAATGCCAAGAATCCCCAGATACACTCGTGACAGAGCCATCGGAATGTTGCAAGTAGGCATGCGTACTGCAGACGTTGCATTACATGTTGGTGCGTCCGTGAGGCCAGTACAACGTCCGAGGGAACGTTACAATGCAACTGGAGTCCGAGAGTTGACGTCCACGTCTAACAACGCCAGCTATAAACCGCTATATTGGGACGTCACATTTACGCAATCGTTTTCTCCCATCAACTGTGACTGCACTTAACAAACTGTTCGCAATCGGCTGTGACAATATGGTCTGAGAGCCAGGGGCCATACGTTGGGCCAGTTTCTAGCCAACGTCGAGAGTGGGCTAGTGCACGTCTGCGTTAGACTCGACGTTAATGGCAGGGAGTGCTCTGTAGTGACGGATCCTGTTTTACACTCTCCAGAGGTGACGGTCGACGTTGGGTGTATAGACGGATGAATGAACGTTATGCTGGCGCTTGTGTTTCTGACAGAGATCGTTTTTAAGGAACTGGATCGGAATGGTTTGGGCTGGAACTGCACACGGTCATAGCACAGCTCTTGTTCCTATTAGTAACAATATGAATGCGATGCGCTACAGGGGCGAGATTCCTGCTCAGCATGGTGTCCCTTACCTCAACGCCAACGCCAACATGACGTTTCAGCATGGCAATGCCACAAATCACACCGCACGCATCACACGGCACTTCCTGCAAGCTAACAAAGTGGATGTTATGCCTTGGCCGGCTAAACGTCCGGACCGTGAATATCCGGGGTAGAATAGGGCTTCAGCAACCTATGCTTGCCGTAAAGGCGACTTTGCTTGTCGCCTGGGTGGTCAGGCACGCTGACTTGGTTGATGAATGTCATTGATCCTAATTGCGTGGATCGATGCTCATGATATCAATCACTGGGTTTTCTGGTCAAGACTCGATTATTTACAGACTGCCGTCATAAAGCTGGAATATTGCTGAGTGCGGCGTTAAACAACAAACCGACCAACCAAAAGTCCTGACATGAAGCCAATCGAACATTTGTGGGACTCTTCGGAGAGATGTGGAGAGGAATTTTTTTTGCCCAACCTTGCCTTACCAGGTTGATATGTACTGTCGTCCTACTACAATAAATACTTCTTCGGTTATTATAACGAAGTACACTTTGTGCGATCATGAGAGTAAATTTGATCTTCCACAGTTTGAGTAGATCTCTAGTGCACCATTCTTGTACCAGCCGACTACTGAAGATGGGGGGTGGGGGTGGGGTGGGGGGTGGAGGGGGGTATGACGTTTGACATTGCCAATCGTGTGGCACCGTGTCCAAACAGCATGCATCGTTGCTCATGCTGTCAATCACTGATTTCTCTGGCCCAGGCTGCCAAGATGCAGTTGAAATATTGCGGACTGAGCCGTAAAACAACATTCAGGCAGTAATTGTAAACCGTAATACCCTGTTAATCCAGATAGAACCTGGTTCAGTGTAATCGATCCACGGGTTCAAAAATATCTGTGACGTCCTCCATTGTTTAAGAGCTCCATTATTGTTTAAGAATGTAGCTGGCTATCAATTACACTTTATCTTGAATCAACATTTCGGTTCATTGTTACTCGGAATAGACTGATCTAAAGTTCTTATTTGACAATCAAGAGAATGATTACTAATGTTATCGGAGCATGTGTCTCCAGCGTGGCTAGAATCCGATTAGTATGATTTGATGACGTGTAATAGTTGACCTCGGATACGGCGACACGTCACAGTGAAATTAGCTATTTTATCATTTCCAATATCCAAAATCCTTAAAAGCTCAGAACGTGATATGCATTATGTCCTGTTACAGCCTGTTACCTGTAACAATGTTCGCGTTTAAAAAAGCTAGATAAACCTTTGACGAGAAGAAACTAAGGATCGGTTAAACATATAAATCCTTGTACCAAATATATTTGGGATAACACTGGCAGTGTGGGTTGGAATCCCGGACGGGACTCAACTAAAAAAAGTATGAGAATCTATACTTTAATTAAGAAAGTGTTTTTCCAAATATGTTACATTTGTAAATGGCATTGTGTGTTCAATATAAATTCTAGTTATCGTGTATTTAAAACTTGCAAGCGATTTCAAAAGTACACGCTTAGGTCCCCACGTAATTGGATAGAGTCGTGAACCTCGTATCGTTACGATCAGCTCTCGACGAAGCTTGGCGCACGTGCAACAGCAGCAGAAATCATAATCCATGGACATCACATCACCACTCAAACACTCAAACACTGTAAATACAGTTACTAAACACAATATGCAGAGCTGCGTAAGTCAGGAGTGCCTATCAGGATCCTATTATCGTGGCTTCAAATCCCAGATGGGAGATGGAGGCATAGAGGCGAGGAGTGTCTGACAGTGGTGAGGAGATAGTGATAGGAGAAGGTGATGCGAGGAAGGGGAAGGGGAAGACAGGGTTGTCTGTCAGTGAGGAGGAGAAGGTGATGCGAGGGGAAGACAGGTGTGTCTCTTCAGTGAGGAGGAGATGGTGGTGCGAGGGGAAGACAGGGTTGTCAGTCATGGATGAGGAGAAAGGGATGCGAGGGGAGACAGGTGTCTCTTCAGTGAGGAGGAGAAGGTGGTGCGAGGGGAAGACAGGGGTGTCTGTCAGTGAGGAGGAGAAGGTGATGCGAGGGGAAGACAGGGGTGTCTGTCAGTGAGGAGGAGAAGGGGATGCGAGGGGAAGACAGGTGTGTCAGTCAGTGAGGAGGAGGAGATGATGTGAGGGGAAGACAGGGGTGTCTGTCGGTGAGGAGGAGAAGTGGATGCGAGGGGAAGACAGGTGTGTCTGTCAGTGAGGAGGAGAAGGTGATGCGAGGGGAAGACAAGGGTGTCTCTTCAGTGAGGAGGAGAAGGTGATGCGAGGGGAAGACAAGGGTGTCTCTTCAGTGGGGAGGAGAAGGTGATGCGTGGGGAAAAACAGGGGTGTCTCTTCAGTGAGGAGGAGAAGGTGATGCGAGGGGAAGACAGGGGTGTCTCTTCAGTGAGGAGGAGAAGGTGATGTGAGGGGAAGACAGGGGTGTCTCTTCAGTGAGGAGGAGATGGTGATACGAGGGGAAGACAGGGGTGTCTGTCAGTGAGGAGGAGAAGGTGAAGCGAGGCGAAGACAGGTGTGTATGTCAGTGAGGAGGAGATGGTGATGCGAGGGGAAGACAGGGGTGTCTGTCAGTGAGGAGGAGATGGTGATGCGAGGGAAGACAGGGGTGTCTGTCAGTGAGGAGGAGAAGGTGATGCGAGGGGAAGACAGGGGTGTCTGTCAGTGAGGAGGAGATGGTGATGCGAGGGAAGACAGGGGTGTCTCTTCAGTGAGGGGGAGATGGTGATGCGAGGGAAGACAGGGGTGTCTCTTCAGTGAGGGGGAGACAGGTGATGCGAGGGGAAGACAGGTGTGTCTGTCAGTGAGGAGAGATGGTGATGCGAGGTGAAGACAGGGGTGTCTGTCAGTGAGGAGGAGAAGATAATGCGAGGGGAAGACAGGGGTTGTCTGTGCAAAGCGTACTGGAATCATACGATCATGGGTTGGTGGGTTTGACAAACTTAATAAATGTCTCAGGTCTCTATCACTTCTGGCTCTTATTCCACATGAAGATAACATGCCGTAATATAACTGAACAACTGTTTAAAGTGGCGTAAAATCATACTGACTCACTTCTTACAGTATGGAAGTATGAATCATTGTGGATGTCAATAGAAGCCGTTTCTAAAATTACCAGATGTCAAAAACAGAACCTGCAGAACTTTAAAAATATATGCACAGATCAAATTTCAGGTCTATCGACATTGATTAATAGCACGTAAAAGTAAAATTAAAAAATGAATGACCGTCCACCACGCGTCTCGGCAATCCTGATTACTTCACTATGTTGATGTATTTTGAGAGAAACATGGAAAGTCCAAAACAGAACTTTCAGAACTTTAAAAATATATTGATACAGATCCAATTTCAGGTCTATCAACATAAATTTTTATAACACATACAAGTAAAATCAAAACATGTATGACCGTCAACGGGGAAAAGAATACTACAGACATTAAGTTATTTTCACACAAAAAAATACATCGTTTCATTATGCCATGACTTTGGGTTTGCAATGTTTCAAATTTTCTAGGTTCTGACACACCCCACACAGGTTAACACAAAAAACAGCTCTGAGATAGACTAAATTACATCTCGTTATCCATAAGGCAACTTGCGGATAATCAGTATCATACAGTTTGGGCTTTTATGAATTCCTTCCTAAAGACGACAGGAACCTGAGAGAGTTCTATACACATATATATGTCACAAACACACGTTGTCAGCGTTTACATGTAAACACCTTAATAACTCCGCTATTTAGACAAACATACACGTGGCCATGTCCGTCTACACACACACCCCTGGGGTTTTTGATACCGTCCTTTGGGGGCGGTATGCTTCTGACAAACTGTCCTGACTCCGTCAGATGGATGACTCTGTGTAGAAGGTAGTCTGTCACCAGGATGTCACCTGTGCTGGTACTTGTGATACCCTGGGGAGACTTCAGTGCTGTGTATCCTGTAGGGCTGTAGGTGAACACCACATCTCCCTCGGGGGTCAGACACGCGACACACTTGGTTCCACCGTCAGACACCAGGATGTTTCCTGTCCTCGTGGTACAGAGGAAGTTGGGATATTGTAAGATGTTGTTACGGTTGTGGCATGGACTGATTGACCTCAGCACGTTTCCCGCCATATCCAGGATATCAACACAGGGAGGAGACTGGGAACTAGCTGCTAGTGTTGATGGTGTCAGGGACGTTATCCCCATGTACCGTTTGCTGGCTGTGATGGTTGACAGCAGCACCAGGTCAGGGTTGACTTCTACTGTTACGATCTGATTGATTTTACTGACAATGACGGCCACCTGGTTGTGTGTCAACTTTGTCAGATTCCATGGTCGACCACGCAGACTGAGTTTACTGTGACGTGTCTGGTTATTCCTGATGTAGAAGGACTTCACACTCTGGTTGTTGTGGTCGGTGACTACAACTGTATCCGTGTCATTCACCACCATCACTGTCACGTCACGCGGGGATGATTGGGTACTGTCGCCTGCTACTCTGACGTTAATGGTGTCGTGTAACACAGGAGTAGCCTTCAGGTCCAGCTCATCCTCATACAGGATGTCTATCTCACCCAGCTGTAGACCGTCCAGAGATTTACTCAGCTTGTCCGTGTCCTGTCTGAATGTGACCCCGGTTATTCTTCTTCTCTCCTTCACATCTGCGTCTCTGACAGCCTCCACATCATCCGCCTCACATCCCTGATACATCTCATACACATCCATGTCACACTCAGATTGTAGAGCCTGGTCTATCAGCTCCGCCTGTTGTTGGTACATCTGTACTGACATCTCCCCTGACTTAATGTCTGCCTCCAGTTGTCCGATGTGTTTGTCTGACATCTCTTTCAGTTCATCCAAAAGTTTCTGTTCCTTGAGTTTTATCCCTTGTATTGCCTTCAGACTTGCAGACTTGATATCGGATTCCGTCTGTGAATGTTGACGTATTTCTTCTGCCATCACTGATTTCTTTTTCTGCACCTGTGTGTTTCGTTTGTGTCTTCTCCTTGACAAAGTATCTTTCATCTTCACCAGCTCTGTCTTCACAGCCATCATTTCCGACTCGAGTGTGACGACCGAGTCACATTTCCTGTGGTAGATAGTGCAGCATGTCTGACAAACAGCTTTATTACAATCTTTACACAAATATTTGATAGTTTCGTCCTTGTGCTCTTTACATGTCACATTGTTTCTTCTTCTGACCTTGACCTCGCCGGAGAGGTCAATGACTTTGTGTTTCCGTAATGAGGGGATCCGGTTGTGAGCTCCAGTACATTTGTCACAGAGTGCCTCATCACAGACCGAGCACCAAACAACAGCTGGAGTTGTCTCCTCTTCCTCCCTACAGTAGCTGCAGGAGGCTGTATCTGCAAATGTATATTAATCTTCAATGTGGTGTGTGTAGTGAGAGGAGAAGAGGAGCCATCTATATGTGGTGTATTTCAACAATTATTCTATTTTCACTACAATGTATTTTCTATGTTATTTGTTGAATCTACATCTGTCCAAGTTCTTCTCCAATATTTACACAGCTCATGTGAACTAGATGATATTGTTACTGCAGACATTGCCACCATGTAAGATGAGGATGTATTTCGGCAAATACACCAAAAACACCATGGACAAACGTGAAGCAACAATAATAACAAGTATCACATTAAAACATACTGTTCTTCCTGTGCAGAAATACATATAGGTACAGTTCTCAGTTAAATTTACTTTTTGTATATCAAATCTCAGGTAATTAGATTGCAGCCTGTTGAGACACAACTACTACTGTACCTTTAGATCCAGGACCAAACGAGTCCAAGAGTCCCTGGATGATAAAGATTGGCTCGACGTCATCCGCCCACTCCTCCACTGGTCTCTCAGGGGCAGACACTTTCGTCATCTTGTTGCAGAATGGACAGAGGAGGGACTTGGCACTGATGGCTTCTGGTCTGGTCTTGGTGTAGTTGACGACACATTTTCGACAGAAGGTGTGATTACACACAAGCGTACAGGGATTATCAAACACCTCTGTGCATATTGTACAGGTCAGGAAATGTTCTGTTAGCTTCTGAGAGGTCCCCATCTGAAACATTTGAAGAACAGTTTACACAATACATATACCTTATAAATGTGTGAGAATGGTTTTACGCCGCTTTTAGCAATATTCCAGCAATATCACAGCGGGGTCACCAGAAATGGGCTTCACACATTGTACCCATGTCGGGAATCGAACCTGGGTCTTCAGCGTGACGAGCGAACGCTTTGACCACTAGGCTCCCCGACCGCCCCCTTATAAATGACCCTCATGACATGAATATATATCCAAGTATATTCACGTCATACGATTCTTGCTCAAAAGTGGTTTAATGAAGGTTACAACATTCTAAGCCTCAGTAGAGCTTTCAGAAAGTTTTACAGTACACATTTGGATGACATTTCAAAATGTTATGCATCAGTGACAAGACTGTCAGATGCAATTCCCTATTTTGACTTTACCAAAAGTTCCTGTATTTATTTCAGGTAAACAATTTACTTGCTTTTGCATGTGTTTGTGATGTTACCAGTGGTGTAGGACATTATCACCTTCCCGCGCACATCTGGAATCCTCCCTATCTGATAGTGATTCATAAACAACTGTTCATAATACAGTCGGAACCGTACAGTGGACGCTGCTTTTGTCAGAAATTTATTGTGGCTTTGGAAAGTGTTTTGTTGCTTTTAGTTAAATACATAGCGGAATTAGTTACAATGACAAAGAAACCTTACGAATAACCTTATATAACTTGGCCTTATATACGAGGGTCACCCTTAACTATTTCTTTCTCGAGTTAGGCGGTGTGTTAATAAACATATTCCCAGGACTATAATGAAAATGTGCAAGATCGGATATCCTTGAGATCATCCAGCAAGCGGTGGTCAAACTCCAAAACCTCAGACGGGGCTGCTTAATACTCCCATTACTAAGTCTGTTATGCCAAATGCATAAAGCTACTCTTTCGAAAAACAGGAAAATTAAAACTACCACAACAACTTAGTTAATCCTCGTTTCTATGATATAAGTGTATAATGATATATACTGTCTTACCACAGCATCACTGCACAGCCTCCACTCTCCGTATGGGTGTCACTCACTGGCGGTGTAGAGGGAAAGTGCTTACCCGTGACAGAATATCCCCCATCTGGACAGGTAAAGTCTACTTCTGTGCAATATCTACACTTAAGAATTATACCGCCTCCATAGTCTAGTAGAGAGAGCGTTTCCTGGCTGCCAGGATATACTTTAAATATTGGTGACTGAGATGCAAAACAACATTCACACACATTTCAACGTAACTGTATGCCGTGAAACCTCGTTAATCCGGACAAAGTGGCAAACATTTTCCACAAAGACTAAATGGATGACTTCAACTGTCCAGTAGTTAACTCTCCTTTATGTCGAGCAATATGCCAGAAGCACCAGCCTACTACATTTCACAACATATGAGGTGCAAGTTCCGTTGATTGAACGCGAAATAACGTAGACTCTCGCTACAGTACGTCCCAACTGATACCGCAGCATGTGGGTCTAGTCTCAAATCTTCTCATAGTCCTTCCTTGAACAAATATTACATGATATGTAGTATGTACTGCATGACAAGAGGGATGACTTCAACTTTCCAATGGCCAACTTTCCCTTTTATGTCAAGCAATATTTAAGCTGCTCAAGTCTTTGGTGTCCACATTACACTTATTTTGAGGTATACTCGAGCATGCTCTTTCTATGAAGATTTCAAAGAGCGTCATTTGTTGTTTGATCAGGGCCACAACGTACAGACCCGTGACCATCCGAGGTAGAATGGGTCTTCAGCAACCCATCCTTACTGTAACGGGCGACTATGCTTGTCGTAAGAGGCGGATAACGGGATCGGGTTGTCAGGCTCGCTGACTTGGTTGATGCATGTCATCGTATCTCAGTTATGTGGATTGATGCTCATATGTCCATCACTGGACTGTCTGGTCGAGACTCCATAAGTTACAGACCGCCGTCATGTAGCTGAAATATTGCTGAGTGCGGCGCTAAACAACAAAAGCTTCCATAAAGAGGTTACGGTAGACAAATGGAGGGTATTTCCAAATTTGACGCATCCATGGGAAAAAACATGTCTGTTGCAATTCCCTATTTTGCCTTGTACCATATGTTCCTGTGTTTGTTAAGTTGAACAATTGACTTACCTTTGCATGTGTTTGTGATGGGTATCATCGGTTGGGCAGGATACACTCAGCTTTTAGCAAACACCTGGTATCGTCACTATGGGTAAATGATTCATAAACACATGCTTACTTTTAGTTGAGATTTCCTATGACTATGGAAATGCTTGTTTGTCGTCGCGTTTATCTCATGAGCTCTTAAGGAAGATGCCAATGGATGCCCTCAGCCTGGAAGACCTTAGTAGGATCACCGCATTCTTGAATGAGTTGTATTCTTAACCGAAATAAATTACATGTGCAGATATTTTTCTCTTTTTCTATAGGGATATCAGTCTTGAAAAGTTTTCTGTTTTAGATGATGTGGATGGAACCAGCAGAGACGTGATGAGCAGGAAGTAACAGAAAAATGGACGGAACACTATACAGGATTAAATTTCGGCTGTTTTCGCTTGTTCTCGGCGCTATCGCAATTTTTATTCTGTTTTCGTGTATTTCCACCCGTGAAGATCCGGGGTAGAATAGGTCTTCAGCAACCCATGCTTGCCGTAAAAGGCGAATGTGCTTGTCGTTAGAGGCGACTAAAGGGATCGGGTGACTTGGTTAAATTACTCTTAATGTGAATAATTTTACATTATGGGTCACGTGCTTACTCTTGTTACAACCCGTAATGTAAAAATTACTCTTAATGTAAAAATGTTTTACATTAAGGGTTGTGGGTTCACCCTTGTTACAACTCTTAATGTAAAAAGTGATAGATAAAAAAAATTACATTAAGGGTTATCACTATAAAATAATACTTATCGAATTTTCATGAAACTTCGCAGATTTAATTGATCGTTACTTTGTCTAGATGATCAAATGACTAATCATTTTTAGATTTCCTCTCTACAACGACCACCTGGTTGTTGTATTCAGGCTTCATAAAAGGGTTTATGACCCTTAACCCCTTTAACCGATCCCTATCAAACTTACTGTTTTACAAAGGTTATTTTTCGATACGCTGCAAGGAAACCTCGTTACTATCCTAATACCGTAACGACGGAAAGGAGGACTCAGACCAAGCAGATCAGACCAAGTTGTAGATGATGGAGGGTTGTTAGAATGGTCCATTAACAGAGTTTTAGGCATCAAATAATTGACAATTTGTTGCAGTACTACGGATATGACAGCTAAGCATACACCAGAATCATATGCTCTTGCAAACGAATGGAATTCCAATGCAATGATGTTTGGTTAAAAGAAACAACTAAGGTTTCGGGATCTGACTGCTTCCATGGGACGACAATGCTACTCAGTGTTTGACTCTCATGGTGGCCATACAAGATATTGAGAACAGATGATCTTCACCTTGAAACTCTAGTGTTCCGTGTGTGCCATATCGAACCTGAGTCAATGACAATGACGCTTGCCAATTTTAAACAATCGGCTACCATCTGTTGATTATTTATATGATATATAAAATATAAGCCAGATAACAAGACATATAAAGCTCTTATATCGAGGAGCTAGGGTATATCGCTAGGTCTCACATCTCTTCTCAATGTACATACTTCTCGTTCTGTTTCTATGGCTCGCGTTTCTTTTGGCGGTGAGTATAGTTATCGTGTGACTTCAAACCGCTGACAGTGCTGAGTGAAACTGTATCCCTACTTAACATACGAGTTTATCTCACTACTGTTACATCGCATATTACCTCCGTGTTCTGGGAAGCTGAGGGTCATCATAGGGACTATCTTTCAAAAGGCCAAACAATAAACAAAGTATAACGTGCTACGTGTTTAGGCAATGGCGGGATGAAATTATGACTAAGAGACGTGGAACGCAGTGGAAGGGTGTGTTCTTCCACCAGGACACTGCGCCTGTGCACAAATCAGTCATTCCCATGGCAACAATCCACAAATGTGGCTTTGAACTCCTTAGCATCCACCTTATTGTCCTGATCTGGCTCTGAGACCTCCATCTGAATAAAGCTCCAGCTGGAGCCCATTTCGACTCCAACGATGACATCATAGCAGCTCATGACAGCCAAGAGACTTCTACGAAACTAGGATAAAATACCCTTCATGTGGAAAGGGATTATGATGAAAATGTTCCCAACTGTGTTTCCTCTCTGACTTGAACCAGATTTATCATTAAAAGTAGGTAGTTGTGACAACAAGAGGGGGCATAACTCGTCAGATAAATTATGTAACTCTCAAAATATGAATTTGTTATATTTATTTGCAGTATATTTTTTTAATGATTATATTAAGATCATGAGAAAACATCGAAATGAAAAAGCAATAAACGGACTTGCTGTTAAAAACCGTAAGAAGCAATGATTACAATATAGTTACGAATTTACGAATTTACGAATACGAATAGTAATACTAAAATCATTATTCATCATCATCACATATATTCAGATCTATCGACTGTGTTACAAATATAACGTAGTTGTGTTCCGTTTGCACCTCGGTTCGGTCAAATGTGAATTTTCTTTGAAACGTGAGTGAGTTATACTTTAACATCGAATCTACAGTTCAGAAACCTACTGGTCAAAGCGGCGTTAAAACCCAACTCACTACTACTACTACTGCTGCTACTGTTGCTACTACTACTACTACTACTACGACGACGACGACTGTTGCTACTACTGCTACTGCTGCTGCTACTACTACTACTCCTACTCCTGCTGCTACTACTACTACGACTGCTACTAATACTGCTGCTACTACTAGTACTCCTACTACTTCTGCTACTACTACTACGACTGCTTCTATTACTGCTGCTGCTACTACTACTGCTGCTGCTACTACTACTACACCGTCTGCTACCACTACTGCTGCTGCTGCTGCTGCTGCTACTACTACCAGTACGACTGCTACTACTACTACTACGACTGCTACTACTAATGCTGCTGCTACTACTACTACTGCTGCTGCTGCTACTACTACTACTACGACTTCTACTACAGCTGCTACTACTTCTACTACTACTGTGACTACTTTGCTTCTCTCAGAATAGATACAATAAGTGAGGCATGTTCTACTGTGACAAATGATTGATCATGATCGTGAACCACCAGCTCAAAAGAATCAATATGGATAAAAACCTAGACAGATGTTGTTCTCATTCCACTGAGCTGTGTGACACGTGGGATTGAGAAAAAATATACTTGTAGTTAACAAACTGGGCTTGAGAAAAAAATATACTTGTAGTTAAAAGCATGCATACGCAGTGAACTCTCCAGAACATCCCGGGATTAAACCCCATTTGACACACTCTGATTCATTTTACAATAATGTACACAAAATATATATAGATGATGATGGGAATTTGTTTTGTATATTTTTGGGCAATGCCTTACACACATTTTGTTTTAGTATTGGCTGTATATAATCTACCTGTAGAATCCGGACCAAACGAGTCCAAGAGTCCCTGGATGACAAAGATAGACTTGACGTCATCCGCCCACTTCTCCACTGGTCTCTCAGGAGCAGACACTTTCGTCATCTTGTTGCAGAATGGACAGAGGAGGGACTTGGCACTGATGGCTTCTGGTCTGGTCTTGGTGTAGTTGATGACACATTTCCGACAGAAGGTGTGATTGCACACAAGTGTACAGGGCTTGTCAAACATCTCGTGACATATGACACATGTCAGACAATTTTCGTTTCCCTTTTGTGAGGTCGCCATCTGAAATGTGATACGTTACATCATATATTATGCCTCTACGTGTATATATGGCCATTCAATAGCTTTACACTTGTAAATCAACCATGGTGTATCTTAGGGGGGAGGGGAGGTGAAATTGGGTTTAACGCTGCGATGAAAACTATTTTACTGATATTGCAGGGTGCATGCACATGTGTGTGTGGCTTCGTGTACTATTCCAGACTTACATGCCCAAGTGCTAGCCTACTGAGATACCATGCGCAGGTTAACATAGATGCCACACTCAGACATAGTATACGGACTCTGAGCCGTCCTTTCCCCTTTAGGCAAAGCACCTCGCAAGTTAACAACAAGTAACGTCTTTTGGTACGGCGGGGTCAGGGGACCAAACCCCTGACCATCCACGCTCCGGGTAGACGCTCTTTCCACTACACAACAGTTGCGGTTCTGGTGTTAAAACAGTAACCTCTTACTCATATATGCACACCGTGTATCCGGTGACAAAAAAGTACTGTCAAGACAGAATCAATGTGCTATCTTCTTTAAGATGTTTATTAAGGGTATACCCATCTCAGCTGTCTCACTCAGTGAGCGCTACCTCACATCCGCCGTGATTACGAACATGACAACATCTTAAGGGCACCCATTTACTGTTCTGCGTTACGTTTGTAAGACACAGTTTATTGGTCGGTCACACTTGTATATCCCTGGTATTGTTATGTTTGTTGTTGTTTAACGCCGTGCTCAGCAATGTTCTAGCTATATGTAAACAATCTGACAATCCAGTGATTTACATTATTAGCATCGATATATACAAATGTGATACGATGATATACATCCAGCTTGCCATCCGATCCCCTAAGTCGCCTCTTACGACACGTATGGGTTGCTGAAGACCAAATCTGACCTGGATCTTCACGGAATATATCGATATTAGAGAGTGTATTAAACTTAATGGATGCCTTACCAGATGAAAATTCTAATATCTGATCAGATATACGTAAAACGGAAATAGGATAAGGTGTTTGTATGTTTGTTGTTTAATATCATGAGCATTGATCAACGAAATTGGGATACGATGACATGCATCAACAAAGTCAGCGAGCCTGACCACCCGGTCCCGTTAGTCGCCTCTTACGACACGCATTGTCGCCTTTAACAGCAAGCATGGTTTGCGGAAGATCTATTCTACCCCGGATCTTCACGGGTTTCCTAAGGTGTTCAGTGAAGCATAAATAAGGAAATATGTAAGGAAATAAATAATGAACAAACCAACTTTTCTAAAGTGTAACAACTGTACTCGGCATTGCCCCAACAGTATTATCTGTAAATAGTCCATGAACACAACGGAAGTTAACTATAGGACTGTAGGAATTACATTATGACGTGTGTCGTGACTGTGAGACCGGTGTGACGACGATATTGACGTGAAATTGCTGGAATATCGCTCAAAGCGGCGTAAAACCATACTCACTAACTCACTCATTCACTCATTTATATATATATATATATATATATATATATATATATATATATATATATATATATATATATATATATATATAGCGTCGACTGCAGCTATCTTTTCAATAGTTTCATGTCTCTCACTAGATACCGCTCCATAATACTACCCGCAGAAATATCATTGACGTGCCAACAGACAGCACAAAAGCGAAGCTTCGTTCTCACGCATTACAAATAGCCGTATAGTACACATATTCATAAACTCCCACTGACCTCTGTATGTGATGAAATGTTTCCACAAATAACCAGCGTGAATATTCTCACTGTCACACAGGTGGGGCAGCATACCCGTCTTCTTGATAGACTACCGTACACCTTGGTTGTAGCGGGTACCTGATATATGTAGGCCAAATCCCTGGGGCTTACTCAGCCGTGAACAATCAACTCCCTCAGAAAGTGTACCATCCACAATGACCATGACTAGAATGCGTCTCGGTGAAGACATCCGTGCTGCAGTGTCCCCACTGTGGCAAGTTCATATACTATAGTCTTGTATTACCGAGTCGGGGTTATCTATCTTCTTATATTACCAATACATGTTTAACTATCTTTTTATATTACCCATAGTCTTGTACTGAGTCGGGTTTACCCTTCAAACAAAGAAACGCAAAGCCAGATTTTGTGAGGTAGGAAAATACTTTTATACGAGGAACCGTACAAGGTATTGAGCCAGAATGTTTTGGAAAGAACACTTGGTGATTGTAGTAATCTCAGTTATCGGTACATAGCAAAAGTCGAAGGTGAAGGTCAGCTACCATCGATAACGCGTGTGTCCCCTGTTGGAATCGAAAACGGCCTGACATCTCCTGCTCATGGAAGAGACGAGTATGCGAATCACATCCTGGGGAATGGTAGCCCACTCGGCCTGCAACGCAAAATCCAACTGCTGCAACGTCTAGGGCTGTGACTGACGTCGACGTAGCCGTCTATCCAATTCATCCCACAGGGTGCTCTATCGGGTTCAATCCGGGGATCTGGTGGGCCAGGGGAGAACATCAACATTGTTGTTGTGTAGACAGGCTCTTGTGATCCTTATTGTGATCATTTTGATCCGGGAAATTTGTCACTGACAGTATAACTTCATTTTGCACCTCTTGGTCCGCTAATTTTGCTTTTATGGCCAAAAATATCCGTATTGCGTTTCTCGTTTTCGCGTTTATTTCCCACACAGGTTTATAACCCTTACGGTTTTAACTATCTACTTTGTGATGCCTTATCTCTCTCTCTCTCTCTCTCTCTCTCTCTCTCTCTCTCTCTCTCTCTCTCTCTCTCTCTCTCTCTGTGATGCCTTATCTCTGTCTTCATGCAGACATAGTGACCTGACATCATACAGACACATAGTAATCTGAATGCATGCATACATAGTGACCTGACTTCATGCATACATAGTGACCTGACTTCATGCAGTCATAGTAATCTGAATTCATACATATATAGTGACCTGACTTCATGCAGACATAGTGACCTGACTTCATGCAGACATAGTGACCTGACTTCATTCAGACATAGTGACCTGACTTCATGCAGACATAGTGACCTGACATCATGCAGACTTAGTGACCTGACTTCATGCAGTCATAGTGACCTGACTTCATGCAGTCATAGTGACCTGACATCATACAGACACATAGTTATCTGAATTCATGCAGACATAGTGACCTGACATCATGCAGACATAGTGACATGACTTCATGCAGTCATAGTGACCTGACATCATACAGACACATAGTTATCTGAATTCATTCAGACATAGGGACCTGACTTCATGCATACATAGTGACCTGACTTCATGCATACATAGTAATCTGACTTCATGCAGACATAGTGACCTGATTTCATGCATACATAGTGACCTGACTTCATGCATACATAGTAATCTGAATTCATGCATACATAGTGACCTGACTTCATGCAGACATAGTGACCTGACTTCATGCAGACATAGTGACCTGACTTCATGCAGACATAGTGACCTGACTTCATGCAGACATAGTGACCTGACTTCATTCAGACATAGTGACCTGACTTCATGCAGACATAGTGACCTGACATCATGCAGACATAGTGACCTGACTTCATGCAGTCATAGTGACCTGACATCATACAGACACATAGTTATCTGAATTCATTCAGACATAGGGACCTGACTTCATGCAGACATAGTGACCTGACTTCATGCATACATAGTGACCTGACTTCATGCAGTCATAGTGACCTGACTTCATGCAGTCATAGTGACCTGACATCATACAGACACATAGTTATCTGACTTCATGCATACATAGTGACCTGACTTCATGCATACATAGTAATCTTACTTCATGCAGACATAGTGACCTGACTTCATGCATACATAGTGACCTGACTTCATGCATACATAGTAATCTTATTTCATGCAGACATAGTGACCTGACTTCATGCAGACATAGTGACCTGACTTCATCTAGACATACAGTGACCTGACATCATGTAGACATACAGTGATCTGACATCATACAGACACATAGTGACCTGACTTCATGCAGACATACAGACTGGCCAGGACGTTCAATGGTCGCCTAAACCCAGAACATTTTGTTTCTATGTAACTGCTCCAGCAGTTGTTCAGCAGTAACTGCTCGAGTTGTTCAGCGTCTGCAATCACAATTAAACACTGCAGACACAAGCCCTCGATTTATAGGCAGGCTCAGGAGGCATTACAGGTACCTCAAAAGAGGCAGAAAAGAGGCAGAAGCATTGCCATGGTGTCTGAAAGGTTGCCGTGCTCGGGTCGCCACAGTCATCGTTCAATGAACGCTGTTGGTCGCCCAAAGGAGGCAGAAGTGAGGCAGAAGCATCACCCAGATTGACGGGAAAATTACCTGGCGACAATTGGGTGACCACTGTGCCTTCATTCTGCAACAACGGCAATGCTTGTGCACCCCCCACCCCCCCCCCCATGCATTTGTACCTTGTATGGCCAGTGTTCCTATAACGTGTCATCAACCTAGTGGTTGATTAAACTTTCTAAAGCCTTGTCAATAAATTTCCATTCAATCTCGTTTGAATACTTTTAAGTGTATGATTTTCTCAATCCCAGTTTTGAAAAGAAAGTGCCATTCAACTTGATGATAGATCAGAACATCTGTCTAGGTTTTTCACTACATTAATTTTGTTGATGTGGTGAGTTCATAGTCAAGGAAGCATATGGTGCAATCTATGGTATCTATTCGAAGATATGGCGGCAAAGTCGTATAAATCGTATGTTATATAATCAACTGACAACAAGCGTTCGATTTATGGAATACTATCCACGTAATGGAGTTTTCCTGAAGCAAATCCTTAGCATTCATTAGAAGCCATGTGGTATTAATGCAACATTGCGTACTGACTTAACTCACTCTGAAAAACATTGAACAGGTTCCCCTTTCCTGGTGGCCAATGTTAACTACTATATTTATAGACATGGACAGTTTAGTATGATTTATGTTCAGAACGTGAATAAAATAAGTGTAGGAATTACCGAATACACTACAACATTGGCGGCCCTACTTTTGCAGGTTATACATATCAACCCCGTGAAGATACAGGTTAGAATAAATTGGTCTTCAGCAACCTATGCTTTTCGTAAGAGGTGGTTGGCCAGGCTCGCTGACTTGGTTGATGCATGTCATCGTATCCCAATTGCGTCGATCGATGATGTCTGTCATTGATTGTCTGGTCCAGACTCGATTTTTTACATACCAGAATATACCTGGAATATTGCTGAGCACAGCGTTAAACAACAAACAAACGACATGTCAGAAAGGTCTTTTATTTAATCATTTCTTTCCCATAAAATGTTCATGTGTACTAGTTATTATAAAAACACATTTTGACGTTATATATAAGAAATGTTGGCATTCATCACACTCCGTACTGAGGTTACTCTTGAAAATCTTCAACGCCCCTCCATAGTTCTACAACAAACCCAACTATTAACACAGACTCCAAGTGGGTTCGTAATGGCTATTATGAAGAAAATGCCCATTCACTTATCCGTCCCTTTATTCTTAGTTTATTTCTCAATTTCAGATTCTCTCCGATTGACTGTCACAGGTAGAAAACATTTTGTTTCACTGAGCCCTAAAACATTCAATAAATAATGCAAACTAAAATTACATAATATGCTGCATACATAGTTTACCATGTTTACGAAAACAATATTCAAATGAACACAACACACGAAAACTATGTACACTATACTATGGAATAAATGAAAATATTTATGCTTATTTATCATAAATATTCATAAATATTCCTAACAAAATATTAGCCACAGCTATAATTAAAACAGCATACCGTTTCGTTAGGCCCATTTCACACCGTGTTTTCTCACACTTTGTCTCACTCATCAGGCATGTTGCCTCAAAGCACATTGTTCAACTGGTTCACAAACCAGAGTAACGTCCCTTTGCGTATGCAAGAAATTTCACTCCTTAAATATCCGTATCTTGTTCTTACAATGGCCGTTCTATCGAAAAGCGTATTGGATACTCCAGGCGTCATGATGTGCTCAGTCCATGTGATACAAGTATCAGTGTTCACAGTATGGTACATGAGGAAGCTAATCTGGTCCACACTGAGTCATCAAACCTAAACACGTAAACACCTTGGCCAGAAGCAATAAACACACGGTCACGTCCGTTTACACAGATTCCACCTGGCTTGGTAATATGATATGACGTAAGAATGTTTCTGACAAACTGCCCTGACTCCGTCAGATTGATGACTCTGTGTAGACAGTAGTCTGTCACCAGGATGTCACCTGTGCTGGTACTTGTGATACCCTGGGGATCCTTCAGTGTTGTGTCTCCTGTAGGGCTGTAGGTGAACACCACATCTCCCTCGGGGGTCAGACACGCGACACACTTGGTTCCACCGTCAGACACCAGGATGTTTCCTGTCCTCGTGGTACAGAGGAAGTTGGGATATTGTAAGATGTTGTTACCATTGTGGAGTGGACCGATTGACCTCAGAACGTTTCCAGTCATATCCAGGATATCAACACTGGGAGACCGGGAACTAGCTGCTAGTGTTGATGGTGTCAGGGACGTTATGCCCCAGTACTGTTTGCTGGTTGTGATGGTTGACAGCAGCACCAGGTCAGGGTTGACTTCTACTGTTACAATCTGTTTGATGTTCAGGACAGTGACGGCCACCTGGTTGTGTGTCAACTTTGTCAGACTCCATGGTTTACCACCCAAACTGAGGTTACTGTGACGTGTCTGGTTATTCCTGGTGTAGAAGGACTTCACACTGTTGTTCCTGCAATCTGCGACTACAACTGTATCTGTGCCATTCTCTACAACCACGGTCACGTCAATGGGAAGTGGCACGTAACGGTCGCCTGCTACTCTGACGTTAATGGTGTCCTGTAACACAGGGATAGCCTTCGGGTCCAGCACACCCTCATACATGACTTCTATCTCACCCAGCTGTAGATCGTCCAGAGATTTACTCAGCTTGTCTATGTCCTGTGTGAATGTGACCCTGGTTATTCTTCCTCTCTCCTTCACATCTGCATCTACGACAGCCTCCACATCACCCTCCTCACATCCCTGATACATCTCATACACATCCATGTCACACTCAGATTGTAAAGCCCGGACTATCAGCTCAGCCTGTTGTTGGTACATCTGTACTGACATCTCACCTGACTTAAAGTCTGCTTTCAGTTGTCCGATGTGCTTGTCTGACATCTCTTTCAGTTCTTTCAGCAGTTTTCTTTCCTTCACCTTGATCTGTTCTACGGCCTTCTTGCTCGTGGTCGTGATGCTGGATACAATTTCGGAATACCGTACAGTTTCTTCATCCACTTTCAACTTTTGTTTCTGCATCTCTGTTTCAATCCCATTTCGCTGCTTTAGGAAATCCTCTTTTGTCTTTGTCAATTTGGTTTTCATTGCTGGTATCTTTGACTCGATCGTGACAACTGAGTTACATCTTCTGTGGTAGAGGGTGCAACATTTGTGACAGGTTGCCAATTTACAATCTTCACAGAGCAGCTCTATGCATTGTTCCTTGTGTTCCCTGCACATGACCTTTCGCTTCCTCTTGACCTTGACCTCCCCTGACAGGTCATCGACGTCATGGTGTCGGGAGGATGGATTACGTTTGTGTATATGAGCACACCGCTCGCATAGTGCATCATCGCAGACAGAACACCAAACAACAGCAGGAGTTGTCTCCCCTTCCTCTCGACAATAACTGCAGTTGGTAGTGTCTGGAAAAAACATCCGTTCAATAATACTTTACTTTAAAACTGATCTTTAGTGTCGATAACTTGAAGCACAACATATCATGAATCAATGAACATGTACATATTATCAAACAACAATATTTTATCAGAGGATTGGACAAGGGATCTTATATTATTATTTGAAGTGTTAAAATTGTCATCTTTCATCCACCATGTATCGGAAATGAAATGATTAAGATGTATGGAACCCTGCCTTTGGAAGATTACCTCATAAGGGCCTCTCCCTCCAACATAACCTGTTAAGCTACATATATATTGGTGTTCAGCCTGTATTCACTGTATTCAATACTTTACATGACTGACTCTACACATGTCTTGCTAGTCCACGGTTATCTCCTGAAACAGCAGATGTAAATAACGTACATCTGGTAAGATGTTCAGGAGCCTTGATGACTTAGGAATGGAGCCCTTTTCTGTGACGATTTCCCCACACACCCTCCACGACATGTGAGATACATACCCCAAGCACCGTCACTGACCCCAGCCCACCCAACCCCAACCCCACCCCAAACAAACCCCACACACCCTCCACGACTTGTGAGACACATACCCCCAGCATCAACACATCCCAACTCACCCCACCCAACTCCACACACCCTCCACGACATGTGAGATACATACCCCCAGCACCATCACTGACCCCACCCCACCCCAAACAAACCCCACACACCCTCCACGACATGTGAGATACATACCCCCAGCACCATCACTGACTCCAAGCCCACCCCACCCCACCCCACAACCCAACCTCAACACACCCCAACTCACCCCACCCAACCCCACACACCCTCCGCAACATGAGAGATACATACCCCACACACCACCACTAACACCTTAAAGTCCACCCAAACCCACACATCCTCCACGACCTAGGAGACACATACCACCCACCACCACTAACACACCCCGCTACACCCAAGCCAACCCAACCATCCACCCTCCCATCCCCCACACACCCCGCCTTCCCGACACATACACACACACATACACACACACACACACACACACACACACGCACGCACGCACGCACGCACGCACACACGCACACACGCACACACGCGCACACACACACGCACACATACACGCACACACACAAACACACAAACGCACACACACACACACCATCCACGACATGTGACATACATACCTTTGGAGCCAGGACCAAATGAGTCCAAGAGTCCCTGGATGACAAAGCTAGGTTTGACGTCATCCGCCCACTCCTCCACTCGTCTCTCTGGGACAGACACTTTTGTCATCTTGTTGCAGAATGGACACAGAAGAGACTTGGCATTAATGGCCTCTGGTCTGGTTTTGGTGTAGAGGACGATACATTTTCTACAGAAGGTGTGATTACACACAAGTGTACAGGGATTATCAAACACCTCTGTGCATATGGTACAGGTCAAGAAATGTTCCGTCAGCTTCTGAGAGGTCGCCATCTGAAAGAGTACAAGCACAATTGAAGTCCTCATCATCACATCCCGTGCATCAAGCATGCCTATCTCAAAATATACCATGGACACGAAGGCATTCGGTTAATACAACAACACTCGGTTATAAGGAAAGTTTATGTATAATTCACTTACATAATAGGTTTCCTGTGGTGAAAATGATATCCATGTTTATTCATATGAAGTCGTCTAGGTATGAAAATATCTGAACTTTAAACTTGATTGTTTAGTGGAACATGGGTGGCCCAGTCGTGTTAGGTGCTGCAATTCGCCGTGCACTGAGTTGTGTCCCTTATGTGGTATGATCGTAGGAATCCCAGTTTGGTCCTGAGTATGTTTCTAGGTTTGTCAACAACATACCCGTGATCATGGGTTTGGTAAACGTCTAAAACATGTGTAACTTCAGGATTTTCTCCCACAAAAGCTGACATTTTGTGATATAACTGTGATAATATTGTATACTGTCTCACATTGTCCGTGTTCGATTCCTTAGATGCACCAAACCAAATATGGTGTCTTGTTGAGGCGTCACACGAGGACAACCGGCACGTGGCAAGTCATGAGTGTTGCCCTGCTGTAGATAACAAAGAGGTGATATTGTGTTTTGATCGACACTAAATTGTCTGACAACTTTGTTTTACTTCATTCCTGTTTGCAGCGGGGGCACGGGTGGCCCATGCGTCCAAGGCGCCGCGATTCGCTGTGCAGAGTTGCGTCCCTTGGGCACGCCAGAAACCTATGATTGTGGGTTCGAATCCTGGTTCGCCCCGATTATGTTTCTAGGTTTGTCAGCACCATACCCGTGCTCGTGGGTTTCACCGAACTGGTAAACGTCTAAGACCTGCATCACTTCGGGCTTTCCTCCCACAATAAGCTGACATGCCGCGATATAACTGGAATACTGTTAAGGCGGTATAAACCCAACTCACTCACTCACTCACTCACTCACTCACTCACTCACTCACTCCTGTTTGAAGCATACACACAACGTGTAGACGTTGGTCTTCAGCAAGCTGTGGCATTGCGTAGGTGTTGTTTACGGTTGAACAAAAGTGTTTTTATGACCACGCGATAGCTAAACAATCATAATAAGCTGTCAAAATTACCAAACAATCACTTGTGTTAGTATCATACTCCCAACAAACACAGAAACATCCTAAATGTGTCGTGTATTAGAATGCACGTGCAAATTGTGAATCACGACTTTCATGAGTATGTGTTGAAAGATGCCAATATTCAATTCCAGAATAAAACTACTTCTACGGAACTTTATGAAGCACAGTTACTTTTTTCCGTTAGAATACATTCAACCACTACATTGTAAAAATCTTGCATTCTGCTGGCTTCTTCAGCCATATCGATAATAAGTAAAAAAATATTTATTTGAAAGCACAACTTTCTCAAACCCGACGGCCAGGCAATTTCAAACAGTGTTTCTTTGTTGTTGTTTTCTTAACGAGTATATATCCGAGTTATATCCTGGAGATCTATTAATCCGTGATCAGACAGTGGTTTATATCATGAGCAATGACGTCAGGGTACGGTGACGCAGACACTGAGTCTGACCACCCAATCCATTCAATCGCATGTTACAATAACCATGGGTTGCTGGGGAACAGTTGTACCCGGAACCGCTGTGACGATGTGTATTCACAGATAATGTCGTAATTGTTCAGTTTTAAACACAGCAGGTTTCGGTTTGAACTCTTCGCTTGGCCAAACAAATAGTTTCACAACATTACATACACAAACAAACATTTCATGGCAGTAAAAACGTTCCCATGATATTTGTATTACCACTCAAACGTCGTGTTTCAACCAGAACAATGATTAACGCGCTATCATGACCCAGTTATTCTATACCCATACCCAGGTTTAACTTCCGGGTTTGCCATGTACCCTACAGACGTGTACACAGACACATCGCCACATTACATATAACACTACAGTACTGTCACTGCTATCAAGGTGGCATGGCCTGATGTAGTTGACAAGATACACATGTGCTTATACTGCAGGCATATATCAAGAAACATGTTACCAGTATGAAGTCAACTCAGGGTGTAATGTGTAAGTTAGATCGCATTTATCTAACAAAGCACTTTACAGACAGATCTGACACACTGGATACCCAGCCCCAGCCAGGAAAACACGAGGCAAATACACCTGCACACAACATTACCTTGCTTGTGATGAGATTCTGGTAAACGTAGTCCGAGAACTGTCTGAATACCCCGTGTTTCACGTGGACACAATGACAACCTGTGTGATCCCCTCTAGTTGGGTGGGACACTGTGCACAAAGTACAAAGTCCATGACATGTCTATGTGCGTCGGCAGTCATTTGTTATCTTGGGTCATAAGTTTGTTGAAGGGTTTTTAAAAAGGATACGAATTGAGCATATTTCTTACATAATGCCATTTCAACATGAATTTTTACTTAATCTGAAGTATCAGGTGTCATGGATGTGTTTTATTCTAACATTCAACATATTTGTTCTGATCAGAATCAAATTTTAATTTATTAATTAATCTCCATTTTATTATGATAAACACCCTGTATCTTCCGAATGATTGAGATAGCTGACAAGGTGAAATTGGCGCAGATCAACCTTGGTGCACTTGAACCAAGTAGAAAGCGGGTCTACCTTGAGGTTGACAATCGACTCCAGAGACTGAAAGATCAACTGACCCAAGGAAGGACAAGTCCAATCCAGTTCCTTGATGCTGCAGGTGCATATCTGGAGACAAATCCAGTTTTGCGAAATATATTACATGCTGAGCTTTTGATTGGACAAAAACCTTGCTGACGTAATCCTGTTAATCGAAGCAATCATGTCCAGTTGGTCCATGGTATTTATCGCAATTGAATGGACATGCAATAGCCAGGATCTTGATGGGATATTATAAGATTTATGATTCAGGGAATCTAATAAATAACATTGTGAGAATATGTCCACAGCTCTGACCTGGACTATCCTAGTAGTATAGGTAATGATGGTTCTGGACCACTTCCACTGGAGCCAGATTCATATACCTATACTGCTACTACAGGGGGGATTTTTTATGTCAAAATGATGATGCGATTTAACGATAGTCATGAGATTGGCTCTAGCTCACCAATACCTGGGGCCAATCATTGCTTTAGATGAGCCTAAATGGTAATAAAAATATTCTTGATTATTTTTATCGATAAAGCGATGTTCAACATTTTTATTAAGTTCTTCGTTAATTTTACTAGGAGACCAGACTATATAACTACACTCTTTTTGTAAATTGATAAGAAACAATTGATAACCGTATTTGGTTGGTTTGACATCACTGATATAATAAAAACCTTGTGGTAATTCTTTCCATTTAATAGCTTTCTCCATTATTACATATTTATGTAAGCAATTGTCTAAATGTGATCAAACGATAGTAAGCAATCTATTTTTAATCTCCAACCAGTTCTTTGGTTTTGGCACGGAATAATTGACGCGCTTGTTGCCTCCCCTCTTCTATGAACTTTTTTTTCTCGTCTTCGCTAATACCACTGGTCTTACGAGATTTTGATCGAATCTCCTGCTTCATTTTATTGTATTTGTTGAGTTCCGACAGCACTAAACGAAACTCATCCTCGGATATCTTACAATCGGCCATTGCTGTCGAAATATGATCCTCGATGCTGTTCAACTTTGCTTCGGCGAGTATCCGAATACTATCGTGTTTTAATGCTTTCTTTTGTAACCTACGAGAAATGAATTTTATCGCTATTCCTGCCAGTCCCGAGACTCCAGCGGTTATTTCCATGCCTAGCACGATAGGCGCGGCGATTATAGTTGATAGTAAACCGATACCCGCTACACCGAGTCCCATGCCAGATACTACAAGAGCGGTGTCAACTCCGTCCAGAGCATTCACGGCTCTGCGATACTTTTTATACAATCCAAGTCTCAACTCCCTATCCTTCCCTATTCGATGTTTTATGTCGCTTATTTGATGTAATCGAAATCCATCAACAGTTTCCATCTTTTCAAATGCTTCATTGAGCGCCGGATATAAACTCATAGTGTATATAACGATCATATAATAGTCTTTAATTGGTCTTGCTTAAATGTTTTGAGACTATACATCAACCTTATTAAATGTATATTATACGGCAAGAATATCTTAGAAAGAGAAATACTACCACTTTTAATAATTTGGACCCCCTCGAGGGTTGCAACGGGCGATGCTCCGATATGAATAATACTGCAACGTTGACGCTCGTGTTTCTTGAACCATTTAATCGATAGACCTGGTAATATTTCGAAGGCATCTACCGGTACATCTCCGAACAAGACTTCAATAATAAGTGTAGAAATATTAGGTATTGCACTCAGGTTAACTTTAATATCTTCGAATTCAGTAACCAAATTTAAACTAATGTTTTGTAAGGACGGACGACTATATAACATATGACCTGGGTTTTCTGGCAGGGGAGTGACCAACACACTTTTTCATTTTGATGGGATATAAGCCGCGAGTACGATGCCACTATTTATTATCTTAGTTAAATTATGTCCCTTACCCATCATCACATAAGGTGGGGTAATGACGATATTCAGTAGCCACTCGATGTTTGCTTCGACCATAGTCCATTTATTATCATCGTTGCGAGTAATATTGTACGAAGTGTTTTTAAGGAGTCTACTAACATCAACATCGCTTAAATCTCCTAGATTACCCGTGAATGTGACTTCTTTCCGATTGTATACATTATCGTGTAAGTGTAAAGCGTATAACTTACCATTGGTACCGGGTTTACCGAATCCTTCTGTGTCTCCGAGATCGGAAAGCGCAATTGTATTACATTGTCTTACTGTTCCAGGGCCTGATGCATCAACCATTATTTTTAATATGGAGTGTTACACTTAAGTATCCTATATGTACTGGTTGGTGTTTTACATCTAATACAGAAATTTTAAGGTCTGAAATAATACCCCGCTTCAATTTTTTATATTGTAATGACGAGAAAGATTCCGTTCTACCGCTATTGTATTTTTCATTTTTCACTGGAACACTTCTGAGTAGAGTTGAAGGACTTTCTAGTTGAATATTATCCGTTGTGCTTATTTGATCAAGATGAATGAACAACTCTTTATAGGGAACTAAATCGGGCAATGTATTTCCATGTTGTGTTTCGTTAGAACTTATAATTTTAAGCTCAAATCCAAGTGTAATTCCTAAGTATGGGATAAGAATTACACCATTTTCTCCAGTGTCGATTTTCAGCATCCCATTCGATTCATTTTGTGAGAGACTAATTCCATTAGGCTTAAAAATTTCATCATTGAGTGAGCATACGCTGTAATACCCATCAGGTATAGTAATGTATTTGTCAGGAGCATCTTCATCTAATATATGTATCCTATTATTACTTTTCGCAGCACTTATATTGGTCCACAGTGGGTAATACGTTACATCGCATAGTGCGACTTCGAGTTGTCCATCCGAGTTATCGATAGTACGAAGCAGTTGAATAGACTGACCATTTGTTATTCCCAGGAGTGTAACATACATATCAAATATACAATGATACTATGTCATAACTTAAATATGGAATCAACCATTATTTATAATATGGAGCGTTACACTTAAATATCCTATATGTACAGGTTGATGTTTTACATCTAATACAGAAATTTTGAGGTCTGAAATAATACCACGCTTTAATTTTTTATATTGTAATGTTGAGAAAGATTCCGTTCTACCACTATTATATTTTTCATCTTTAACTGGAACACATCTGAGTAGAGTTGAAGGACTTTCTTGTTGAATATTATCCGTTGTACTGATCTGATCAAGATGGATGCACAACTCTTTATAGGGAACTAAATCGGGTAATGCATATACAGTCACTGTTTTTTTAGGTGGTAATACTACTGACTGTCCAAATCCAAGTGTAATTGCTAAGTTCTCGTCAATAATTACACCATTTTCTCCAGTGTATATTTTCACTGTCCCATTCGACTCATTTTGTGTGATACTCATTCCATTAGACTTAAAATTTTCATCATTGAGTGAGCATACGCTGTAATACCCATCAGGTATAATAATGAGTTTTTCACTACCCCTGTTTTCACCTGGTATAATCATCTTATTATTCCTTTTTGCAGCACTTATATTGGTCCACAGCAGGTAATACGTTACGTCACTGATAGCGACTTCAAGCTGTCCATCCGAGTTATCGATAGTATGAAGCAGTTCAATAGACTGACCATTTGTTATTCCAGGTAGTGTAACATACATATTAAATATACAATGATACTATATCATAACTTAAATATGAAATCGACTCACATTACTAATCAATCGATTATGGTAACTGCCTCCGGTGCTGAGTTTACCGTTAAATTCCACGATATCTTTGAAAAATACAGTTTCACGGCAACTAACGATACAATGGTGGACGATTGGTTTAACCGTCCGATGCAATTTTGGCAGAATCAGTTAAACTTTGCCGTATGGTGTGCAACAACGGGATGTGGTGTATCTGTTAATGTCCCAGGATTTAAACTATATAAGTCTGTTATATTATTTCACGTGTACTATCAGATTAGACGTATACTTAAAGAAATTAGTGCTCCATTACCGATGGATCCAGCATGGAATCATGCAAATAATCATTATAATAAGAGGGCCTTCGAACGTATTTGTAATGAATTTAATGTTTCTACGAGTAAAGATTGGCGCATTAGTGGACCTAGCCATGGTCTAGGTATTCCGTACAATGGACAAAGAACTATTAAAGATAAAAGCGATTATTTAATTAAAGCGGGTGTGATCCCTTCAGGCTTTGCTCTCTCGGATAAACAGTTTAGAGCAGATCGTATGAACTTTGAGAGTGGCATTCCTTATCTTATAACAAAGTTTGTGCATCCAAACGATACAACAGATGCTTGGAATGAATTTCTTAATGATAAAACGGAAAATAATTTTACTAACCCAGGATTTGAAAGAGTTAATGAATCGATAAGAACTTATGTATGGGCAATTCTCGGTGCACAATCGCAAACACGAACATCCATTATCGGTACTGGGACGGCGTTTGATGCGCAAAAACAGTTTGTCTCAAACGTGGAGGACGCCATTAATTCACCAGTTGACATACCATCGTCTATAAAGCGTTTTCAAGATGCATTACAGTACGCTCAATCAAAAGTGGACTTCGTTTATGCGCCGGGACTATACATGTCTCCGAGTAATATGGAACTTAAGATCGGTCAAGTGATAGGCTATAATAATAAAATTGTTATCGCTACCGATCAACAAAAACCAGGTATAAATTCAGATATTAACGTTGAATTAATAACGCAAACGATCACGGGCGAAAAGGGAATAGTCAAGCCACAAACACCAACTATCGCTCAACCATCTTTTATCGATCAACCATCTACTAATGCACACGCACAAGTACCACCGCATATTGAGGCTAAAAATCAACAACATATCGATGAAAAAACAGCGCTTGTAGTGGGTGGAGTCTCGGTTGGTTTACTCATGATTTGGTTAAATAGTTCTTAGCGAACTGATTTGGTGGATAAATAGTTCTTAGCGAACACGTACAACAGCCCTGCAATTGCTACGATCAGCCCCCACAAGTTTTGACTAAGCCAAGTGGTGGTCTTAGCTAATAAATTCAATAGCCAGGAAACAACACTCCCTATTATACCGGAAAGTGCGGCTGCGGCTTTCTCAGCGAGCTTTCCCAGTGCTGAACCTAATGCTTTTAAATGCTTTTTTATCCACTCTTTTATACCATTTTTATTGCTGGGCGGTGATCCGCCTCCACCTGTACTACCACCTGTTAACGAGAGAGTCAAAGTCGATATAATAAATCCCAATGCGGTTAAAATACTGGCAATGGTTATTCCCTGTTCTCTGAACAATGTTTTAATTTTATCGGCCAGTGTAGTGTCATCGTTGAGGACTTGATCGATAGTTTCTCGAATACGACTGATTTGCGAACGAAGTGCCTTTCTATTACTGGAAGCAGCTTCGAGGCGGGCCGATCTTTCGTCTTCTAAGCTACGCAATCTTTCTGCTACGCGGCGTCTACTGAACTCATCGACCGCCTGTTCGAGTTTTGTTTTCTCTTTAGCTATATGCTTGTCGATTTCGGATATCTTGGCTGTATTATTGATGAGTTCTCCCCGCATTGTTCGCATTGCCTTGTCAAGACCTCGTAATTCCCTAATACTGAACTCCGAATATGGTGATACACTGACCGTGGAATTATCGTAATAGGTATCTAAGATTTCTCCGAGTCCGTTCGAGGCCACGTAAGAGGCTGCTTCCAAATCATCTGTATTAACGAGTTCATCACGCACGGTTCGAAGAACCTTAGTAGTCTTCGCGGAAAGTCGTCGGTAGTCCACAATACCTAATTTATCACGAACAGTGCTGATGCCGTGTTTAGCAGCTATCGTAGACAAGGCTAGGGGCTTACGAGTACGAGAATGCATAAGATCAATATCCGGAGAGTCACGCAGTCGCAATATTCCTTTACTATCTATCTCAAACTTTGAATAGTCACGACCTATTGGGGTATCATCTTTTAATGCATCGTAATAATCATTGACGGACGATTGTAAAAGTTCATCGTTAAGATTCGTACCACCAAAGTTGGTTTCATCAGTACCCTCTTCGATTGGATTCAGATCATCATAGGTACTTAGATCATAGTTATTAATATCAAGATCAGTCATTTTTATATTAAACATAGGGTACATAATTTCAATATAAACAATGTCTTCGCAATACGGACGCAAGTTAAACCCACAACGTAGACTTCGAGATCCATTAGGGGTCAAGGCAATTCGTCAGTCTGTAACTATAACTAATAACCCTAGTACCATCGATCAGAATCAAACGCTTCTGGTTCGCTTTCCTAATCTCGGCGCACACGATGTGTTAGTTCCGGGAACTGTCCGACTAGCATTTACGATTAGTTTGACTTCTACAGACGTTAACAGAGAGCCCGTTCAGAACATAGGTCGTGCTATCGTCAAGAAAATCGCCATTAAAATTAGCGGTAATGAGGTTTTGAGTATCGACGATAGTGATGTATACTATTGCTACATGGATCTCTGGAGAACGGATAAAGAGCGGGAAAACTTACAGTACCAAGGTATTTGTAATAAGAACACATTGAGACTGCGCGTGGGTGCTGAAAATGGTGTTGATACCAACGAAAAAGATAAGGCCGTTGCCGACGCATTAGGTAACAGATTCTATGTTCCCTTAGACTTTGAATTACTAGATTCCCACATGCCCTTTTATCAAGCATCCCTAGGCGATAGGTTAGAATACGAACTCACTTTTAATGACTACGGTAGAGTAATCAGATCTGCTAATGATGATGCTAGCTATTCAATTGATAATATCTCTCTGGAGTACGATATGATAACGGATCCCGAATTAGCCAGACAAATTCGTAACCAGTATACCGGAAGTTTAGCCATTTTGTACGATCGCGTGCTGCGACACCGAAAGATCACGAGGGACAAAAAAGATACGATGTGGAATATCAATCTAAACGTTCCCACGAGGTCGCTGAAGGGTATTTTAATGTTGTTCGAGGACCCCTCAGATGCGTTTAAAAGAAATACCGAGAAGTTCTACAATCCCAAGATTACAAAAGTAGAATTGACTATCGAGGGCGTTCCTAATCAACTATATAGCCAAGGAATGCTAGCGTATCACCAGTGGGATGAGATTAAAAAACTTCCTTCTATAAAACGTTCTCCGGAAGTTAACGCGGTTGTGAAAGATCTGTCTCTCGGGAGTGTATCGATGGGTGAATACCTCACCACGAAGTACGCGCTATGGCTCGACATGCGAACAACTGACGATGACCAATTACACGTCAGTGGGAGGAGAATAGAAAATGCTAGCGAGGGTGCCACCATACAGATAACGAAGCTCCAGGAAGCGGCTGGTAAATTAAACATATATTTGTACGTGATTATGGATGCGCAACTTAATATACAGAATGGGAGATTCGTGCAAGCAATCTATTGATAATCTTTTACCTAAAGATCCGCACTGCACTATCATATGCGGGCAAACGGGCTGCGGAAAAACAGCTTTTATTCTAGATATTTTAGAAAGTCATTATCGGGACGTTTT
Organism: Haliotis rufescens; assembly: GCF_023055435.1. Taxonomy (NCBI): domain Eukaryota; kingdom Metazoa; phylum Mollusca; class Gastropoda; order Lepetellida; family Haliotidae; genus Haliotis; species Haliotis rufescens. The sequence goes on from NW_025963857.1 coordinate 1,462,207, forward strand.
CGATCATATTATTATTCTGTGCCCGACTATAAGCGTTAATAAAACCTACTTATCGAGAGATTGGGTAATGAATGACGACGGGGTACACAGAGTCGATCCGGGCGATCGTTTACAAGACTGCCTCCGAGTATGTCACGAAAAATACAAAGGAGAATCTACCCTTTTCGTAATAGACGACTGCAGCGCGAGTAAAGAACTCACAAAAAAGAAAGATATGCTTTCCTATTTAGCATTCTCCGGTCGGCATACTCAACATAGCGTTTGGGTACTTACTCAAAAATACAACTCTGTCCTGAAAGATCTCAGAGAGCAGACCAAATGGGTAGCGCTTTTTCATTGCAAAGATCGAGATTCATTCGAGGAATGTTTACGCGAAAATGATGTCATTTATACCAAGGGCGAACGAGACAAAGTCAGAAAAGTGTTAGCGGCAACGAAGCACTGTAAACTCGTATTAAAAACCGATCAACCAGCTGCTTATGCAATTGCTTAGCAAATTGTAGCAAAATTATAGCAAAATTATAGCAAAATGTAGCAAAATTATAGCAGAATGTAGCAAAAATGTAGCAAAATTATAGCAAATTGAACATTAGCGGTTAATATTACATAAAATGTGGTTCGAAATCCTCATTCTTTCACAACAGTTCATTATTACGGGTTGTATTGGATATGTCATATTATATTATGTTAGACTTAAATATCTCCTTAGGTATTACATTATGGAATGCGACGAACTCATCGAACAAATGCTCAAAGAATCTGATGCAGATCAAAATGCTGATAAATCTTTAGATAAACATAGAGAAAGACTTGCCGCTTTGGTAGCCGGTGGAAAATGTTCCCAATATTTGGGAGAAAATTATACCATCGAAAAAGTTGATAACATGACCGACGAAGAGATTAAAAAACTGTACGCTCGTTACGAGTCTAGACTGGGAGCTACCATGACTAAAACGATAGGGTCTTCTATATTACAACTATACACAGCCGTAGCTAGTACGTTTCTCCCCATCCCGGCAGAACATCGCCTGTATTTATGCGAATCTCTCGAGAAAGACCCATTCATCGAACACGCTATAAGCGCAGTTAGCTGTGAGTTTTATCATAGATTCGGAATGTACTTAGCTCCGTTCACCACAGCTTTAATAACGGCTAGGTATTGTCAATTTAAACATACGTGCCCACTTAATAATATAAATGGAGACACAGGTGACACCACAACAGATTGTGAACGAGGAACCACAACAGATTGCGGAACAACAAGTGAACACACAACAAGTGAATGAGGAACCACCACCAGTGAATGTGAATGCACCACATGTGAATAAGAAACCCAGAGTTACTAAGAATCCTTTGAAAATAGCTGCAGGAAGAAAGGGAGGGCTGGCGAGGAAAGCGAAATTAATAAATAATTCAAATATTAATCCGATTAAAACATGGGCACTAGTAGGAGTTGCTGGTATAGCGGTTGTATGGTTCTTTTATAAGACCGGAGAAGATAAAACGTCACCCCCGCCGCAACAACAAGTTCAATTAGAGGTTAGTCCCCATATAATGCTATAAGAAGCATGACTACTCCAGCTACAGACGGTAAAATGTTGGTAAACGCGACGTATCATTCAGCGGTGGTCACCGGCTTGGCCATTGGCTATGCCCGTATGGCTAAAATGATTACTAAAGCCACACCACCCAAGCTAGATTTTAATGGATATGACATTGGTATGGCCATTCTTGATATTGGATTAGCTATGGCAACGAAGGATATGCTCATCAAACAAGGACTTATCCCGGAAGACATAATGAAGTAATTAAACATTTGAATATTTTATATTATTATACATATGGCATCAATTGCGATGATGGTCGGTGGAGCTGTTGTTAATGCTCTAGCTTTTTCGGGGAGTAATTTTTTATTTTCCAGTATGAGGGAATCAAACGCTAAAGAAGTTGAAGAGGAGCGTAAACGACATAACGAAGCTTTAGAACAATACCAAGCAGCCCAGTTACAATATACACAGCAGAGAATGAAGAGATTAGACTTTATTCATGAACAACTGATGAAGGAAGGACATTCAATTCAAACGTTTAAGGATGTCGAATCTGCCATGCACGAATACTTCCTCGTTTATGGGAAAAAACTAGACCCAATACTGAGACCAACAATGAGTCAGTTTTATACACCGTCAGAGGCTCAAAAAAACCGAGAGATGACATTTATTATTATTGGATTGACTTCTGTATTGATTTTCAGCTATACCATGCATAAGTCAGAGTGACAGCTGTGGCTATGAGCGATCTATAAATAGCGTTGGCTGACTGCCTAATCAATAGTGTAGATGTGTTTTACCTTTTAGACAAATGATATGATATGTGTATAACCACCATGAATCTATGCAAATATACACTCATGGGGAAATCGATTCAATGTCAGAAGCCATCGGTGGGTATTTACTGTGGCACTCACGCTTATAACATCAGAAAGGGTTTTAAAAATTACGTTTGTTCTGTATGTGGGATTGGAGTCAAATGTAGTTACAGTTTATGTAAGAGTCACGGTGCTGATAAGTTCAGGAAGCAGATTATTTATGCTAGGAAGAGAGATTACATCAATGAGAGGAATAGGTTGGGGAGAATACGTATTTATATATGAAAAACAACCATTTAGACAAATGAATCATTTTGTATATACCATTCAACCACAATGGTTTTTGTCAGAGAATTAAAAGCTATGGCAAAGCAAAGTGGACTGCGTGGATATTCTCGTATGAGAAAAGCTGAATTGATGGATTTACTCGGTTTGGAATACAACAGACCCGAGACTGTTAGAGAACTCAAAGTTCGAGCGAGAAACAGTGGGCTGAGAGGTTATTCTCGAATGAGAAGAGCTGAATTGATCGCTTTACTAGATAATAATCAACCTAATGATAATGTTGATGATATTGATAATGTTGATAATGATAATGATGATGATAATCAACAACAAGAATTAATATTTGTACCCACATCCACCGGCGTTGGTAAATATCTAAGAGGTTGGAAGATGGATATTAATTCCAACATGGATGTTAACGATATTAAGCCCATCATATCGAGTAAAATTAACGAGGAATTAGATGATTTACATAGTATAAAATACCAGCTGACGATTAAAATGACATTGAGTAAAAGTAACACAGACGATAGCACCGAATATACCGAACCATATTTCCGAAGCAATCAAGAAGTTATAACCGAATCCGATGCTATAAACTCATCATTAGATACATCAATTCAGAGAATACAGGAAACTTTAGAACGCTGGACTAATAGAGGTTCGGGTTGGGGTGTTGATAAAATCGATAGTTTATATTTAGATATAGCGAATTATATGCCCTTCAAAGGTGGATCTTATATAGATTTACCTCCGTATTATAAGAAGAAAAAAGCCATAATTAACGTAAAAAATAAATCTGATGACTGTTTAAGAATGATGATAAGATCTGCATTGTTCCCCGTAGACAAGCATCCGGATAGACCTTCTAGCTATCCTCAAAACGATGGACTCAACTTCGATGGTATAGACGAACCTACACCAATATCACAAATTGATAAGGTGGAAAAGCAAAATAATTTAGCTATAAATGTTTTTGGACATTCTAAAGGAATTGTTGTACACAGGATAAGCTCCGCTCCGGAAAATATCCCCAGAATCAATTCATTTCTGATCGAAAAAGATGGTAAATATCATTATACGTGGATAAAGAGTTTAAACAGGCTACTATACGATCAAACAAAACATGCTAGAAAGAAATATTTCTGTGAAAGATGCCTGCATGGGTACAGCAGACAAGATCTATTAGAAGCGCATAAAGAAGACTGTAGAGGTGTTGGACAGAATGCTATCAGGATCGATATGCCTAAAGAAGGAAAAAATATATTAAAATTTGAACATTATTGTAATCAAATGCCAGTACCGTACATAATTTTCGCCGACTTCGAAGCGCTTATCAAACCCATAGAAAATACCAACCATAGCAATACTGATAATAGTTTTACGTACAAAACTCAAAACATATTCCTTGTGGGTTTGGATATATAGTTGTAAGGTATGATGGGAAAACAAACCAGCCCGTGATTTACAGAGGTCCCGATGCAGCGGGAAAGTTCCTAGAATATCTACAAAATGAAGAGAGAATAATCAGGGAAAAATTATCGTGTAAGATACCCATGCGTATTAAGAGGGATGATTGGAGGGTCCATAAGAAGTCAACGAGTTGTCACGTTTGTAATAAACCCCTGGATGGGGATTCCGTAAGAGATCATTGTCACGTCACGGGTAATTATCGGGGAGCCGCTCATAACGAGTGTAACTTGAAACTAAAAATGAACTCTCAAACAATACCCATCCCCGTTGTGTTTCATAACCTTAGGGGATACGATTCACATCTCATTATGCAAGCTATCTCGAAGACCGACGGCGGTTTAACGTGCATTCCTAATAATATGGAAAAATACATATCGTTCTTGTTGACTAAACCTATACATTATAGGGACAAGGATGGGAAATCTAGAACAAAGCAAAGTAATGGGCTTAGATTCATAGACTCCGTACAGTTTCTGTTATCTTCCCTGGACAATTTAGCTAATGCGAACAATCCCGATGACTTCGCGATAACAAATCAATATACCGATAAGATAACTCGTCATTTGTTGCTGAGAAAAGGTGTATATCCTTACGAATATATGGATGATTGGTCTAGATTCGAAGAAACTGAATTACCACCCCTCAAATCATTCTAAAGTAACTTAACAGAATCTAGAATAACAGATGCCGATTATGAACACGCTCTGACGGTGTGGGATAAATTAGGTTGTAAGAATTTAGGCGATTATCACGATCTGTACTTAAAAACAGATGTACTGTTACTCGCCGATATATTCGAGATATTTAGAAAGACATGTTTCAAACAATATGGCTTGGACCCGGCATGGTACTATTCCAGTCCCGGACTATCGTGGGATGCATTGTTGAAGAAGACCGGCGTAGAACTAAAACTACTCACAGATTACGATATGCACTTGTTTATTGAGAAAGGATTAAGAGGTGGTATATCGATGGCAGCTAAAAGGTATTCTAAGGCTAATAATAAATTAGTGGAAGGATACGATCCGAGTAAACCCGACACCCACATATTATATCTCGACGCTAACAATTTGTACGGATGGGCTATGAGTCAACCTTTACCCACAGGTGGTTTTGAATGGGTCAATGATATCAATGTGAATAATATCAATAATATCGAAGTGAATAAAGGGTACATACTAGAAGTTGACTTGGAATATCCAAGTTCGTTACATAAAGACCATAACAGTTATCCGCTAGCTCCCGAAAGATTAATGGTTAATAAAGATTGGATGTCGGAATATCAACGCTCCTTGATGGGTAATAGTAGGTTAGCTAACGTAGAAAAACTCGTACCAAATTTGATGGATAAAACAAAATATATAGTTCACTACAGAAATCTCCAGTTGTATCTATCGTTGGGTATGAAACTTAAGAAAATACACAGAGTTCTAAAGTTTGATCAAAGCCCTTGGATGGAGCCCTATATAAGGTTGAACACAGATTTAAGAAAGATAGCTACCAGTGATTTCGAAAAGAATCTGTATTAGCTCATGAATAACTCGGTATTTGGTAAAACTATGGAGAATCTAAGGAAGCGTGTTGATGTTAAATTAGTCAGATCTAATGAGGAAGAAAGACTCAGGAAACTTATAGCCAGTCCGGCTTTTAACAGAAGCAAGATATTCGATAACGACTTAGCCGCGTTGCATATGCAGAAGAGTAATATAAAATTCGACAGACCGGTGTACGTCGGTATGAGTATTCTCGACTTGTCAAAACACTTAATGTATGACTTTTATTACAACGAACTTAAGAAGCAATACGGCGATAGATGCGAGGTGTTATATACCGACACAGATTCTTTGTTGATGGAAATACAAACCGAGGATGTGTATAAAGATATGGCAGAAAAAATAGATATGTACGACACGAGCGATTACCCAAAAGATAATCCACTGCACAGCGTAGTAAATAAAAAGGTGTTAGGTAAGATGAAGGAAGAATGTGCTGGGACCCCTATAGCGGAGTATGTAGGATTAAGACCTAAGATGTATTCTATAAAGAAGTCCGATAATGGAGAGATAAGAAAAGCTAAGGGCGTTAAGAAGTATGTTGTAAAAAAGCATATCAAACACGAACAGTATAAAGAATCATTATTCAACGGTAGAACGTTCAAACACGAGATGAACTCTTTAAGAAGTTACGATCATAGGATATATGGATTAAGAATGAACAAGACATCATTATCCCCTTAGATACAAAGAGATGGATTGATAATGATGGTGTAAATACCTATGCTTATGGTTATGGTGGTAATACCGTACCGTCGGGAACTATGAACAACTCTTCTCGTACAAATGCCCTACCCGGTCCATCTTGAAGATAATAAAGAATAGGCTTTCCTTCTTTCGTAACCAATCGACTAATGTTATACGTCTTAAGGGACCATATGGGATCGGTTGCGCGACGTAGGCCTCCTTCGAGTTCACCGGCCTGGTATAAATATCTTACCCTTACTCTATCCGGAAGTTTTCGTTCTTTGCCTCTCCTCGGTGCTGAAGATTCGGAAGTCACGGATTTCATTTTAATAGCATGGGATGGTTTCTTCCCTATTAATCTTGTTACTTCATTATTCAGCGCTGATACAACGGCTGATAATCGTGTCACCCATTCGGTTGATCTCAATCGCTCCGATTTCATTTCGATCCCATACTGATAGCCAAACAAACGTTCCGCTAATGTCCTGTTAAATCTTTCGACGATAGCTTGACTGCGGTGGGCCTCTCTTTCACCACGGACGATTTTGACATCGTTCTTTGTTAACAGTTTAGTTACCGATCCCATAAACTCGCGACCGGGATCTACTTGAAATAGCTTAGGCCATTTTAGTGGTCCGCGTTTATATATGCGACTCAGTGCATTAGCTACCTCTGTTGATTCTTTCGATGTTAATGGCTCAGCCTCTTTGTATCGACTAGCCACATCCACTACGGTTAAAGCGTATTTGTACGTTTTGCGTTTTACCTTATCGTGGGGAAGAAACAAGAGGTCAGCCTGATGAACTTCATTCGTTGTAAAAATATCAAACTTCTTCCTCGGTATATAACGCGGTGCCGGTAAATATATCTGCCACATCGCTTGTTTCTTTAACCAATCCTTTGCCACATCTTTAGATACCTTAGCCGTGGTGGCTAATTTTTTTATTGCTCCTACACCTTTCCAATATCCTCGTGGGCTATAGTAAATTTTATCCATTATTAATTAATATTGATGTTTCGTTTAATACAACTCATGACTATCGTTAAATCGCATCATCATTTTGACATAAAAAATCCCCCCTGTAGTAGCAGTATAGGTATATGAATCTGGCTCCAGTGGAAGTGGTCCAGAACCATCATTACCTATACTACTATCCTCGTTTAAATATGTCGACACATAATCTTGTGCATGTATTTATATATAATTTTGACATTTCTTCTTAACTATAGTGGCAGTTCCTAAGGCAAAATTATATTTCCTAAGACGCAGTCAGACATTATCTGTCAGAAGAACCATTGGTCTGATGTATGATCTGAAATCATAAGTGTCCAATGCATGACCTAGAATCATAAGTGATTGATGTATTTAGGTGGTCTATAGTACTTGAATTCTGCCACTTCTTCAGATGGAAAGTATTCCCTAATTGCAGTTACGACACATGATGGTATAGGACGACGATAATGTTTATTAGCCTTCCATGGATCCATCTGGTAAATCGGTTGTATGCCACATGACTAGTGTTCTTTATCGGTGATTTGAAATTGTATGATATTGTTACCATACCGGAAAAAATTATGTTCAGATGTAATAATTCGTTGCTCCTCGATCTTTGTTATTATGGCCAGCATGTCTTTGTGAAGTTTGTGTTCACATTGTATTAATTGAGCACTTGTGTATGTAAAAAGATGGTATGCAAATAACACCTTCAGTTTTGTGCTAGTTATTCCTTTATTTGATCGTAGGTCTTTAATTGGAACTGATCACACTTTCTTCACTCGCTGACAGTTTAGAAGAATATCTGATGCAGCACAATGATAAGGAAATGTCAATATTAATCTATGCAGCTGTATTTACTATGGTTATAGTTTTAGGCAGCCGTAAAGAAGTAACCTACTTATGAATTGGTTTGTTATCGTCTTGTGGGCCTGCCAAGCTGACTAATTCCAGGAACGCCAGCTGTAGGACTGTATGTTGGTGACATTGACTGAGAATCCTTCATGTTGAGTTATGAAAACCAAGGATTCAGCTCCAATTTCTCTCTCGCCCCAGCAGAAAATGACAGCATTTGGATTCAGTTCGGGTGACATGGCCATGCCGTAGCCACAGTCACACCTATCAACAAAATTAGGATCTAGCTAATAATATGCAAACCTATAATTTCGTCGTGGTACAGTTACCTTAAAATAACAGTATTATTTTATTTTTGAAATTCACACTTTAAGTTCATAATTATTTTACATTTTATGTATCCCTATATTGTAAATTTATATTCAACAATAAGTATCACAACAGCTTACCGATCCTTTAGACATCTATGGACATTGAAAATGTAATAAAACTGAACTTCGATGCACTATAACCATGCTTCTCCTCCGAAAACATGGATATCGTACACTAACGTATTTATGGCATGTGTATTGACTGACATAATGTTATTTCACAGAAAAGTTCATCTCTGTATTTCGAACCTTCTCTTGGGTACATTTCGTCATAAGAAGTGATATAACACATGCAGTTATGCAGGTCTTAAATATCTTAGAATCATTTACTTCCAACTTGCAATTTGATCATTTACTGGCCAATACAGAAGTGGCTTAGCATATTGGCCTAACATTATGACTGCATTTGTTACCGTGACAGCTGAAACATTAATTATCTAATCTGTTTTCCGGAAAATTGGTACGCAAGTGACTAGCATGCCAATCTGTATGAGGCCTATTCAAAACATCGTCAGGATCAGGATCGTCACTGTTTTCATGTGAAGTGCTGGAATCGGCGTCAGTATTCGTGTCGTTCTTGCTGCCAGATATAGGTTCAAATTGAAAAGGTTGTACTTCTATGTTAGTATCTGTATGGGGTAGACCACCCAAATCCATTTTTGACCTCGTGGATCAAACTAATAGTCAAGATAGAAGCAGATTTCCGAAAGTGAATCGGCCCGGTCCCGGTGTTGTTTCCTGTGTTTTGATGCCACGACTGTCTTATATGACGTCTCGCAATCACGTGACCGACTAAAACATTAACGTATTTATCGCCCAATACTTTCACTTGACGTGCATTCTAAAATTGCTAACTCAAGCTGTACTATGAAGTGTTACTGTTTCGAACTGCCCTGGATGTATATATACATGAATATCCAGTAATAGCATATATTAAGCATGTGTAGTAACCTTTTTTAATATTCCTCTAAATATAGATAGATAGATAGATAGATAGATAGATAGATAGATAGATAGATAGATAGATAGATAGATAGATAGATCAAGTTGGCTAGATACGAAATTTACGTACCACCATGCACAACACTTTCATAATAAACTAGCAAATTTTCAATAACAGAGCCAAATTAGCATTACTTGAGAACATGTGAGGATACACGAATACATGAATCGTAGGAACTTGTTTTGTGAAACATCGTGTTCTTGGTGGTCGTGTTCAAGACTGAAACTGAGAACTTCAGATCTCTGGAGCCGTAGCCACTTGGTGGGTGTGAACAGCGAGGATATTCGCCCTCTTGTGTTTCATCAAACACACTTCATCCGTATATTCTTGTGAGACAATACTCGATACCTCTTGTTTTTCTGTAATCATCTGTTATTCCCGAATATCCCCTACTTTGTTTGGAGAGTACATGTGCTGCAGGCATATATCAAGAAACGTGTTTACCCATTGTGAAGTCAACCGTTGGTGCAACGTGTACAGCACATATCGGCGTCACCTAAGTTAGATCATGTACCTATCGAAAATGCATTACATGCATCTCATTCCTCCCTGACACACTGAATACCAGAGCACCGGCCAGAGAAACACGAGACAAATACACACGCAACATAACCTCGCTGGTAATTAGATTCTGGTAAACGAAGCCCGAGAACTGTCCGAATATCTCGTGTTTAGCGTGGACACAATGACACACCTGAGCGATCTCCTTGAGTAGGACGGTGACGAGTCAGACTCTCCTCTAATGAAAAACCCACATCTCTATTCCAATGACACGTGACTAGTTTACACAACAGAATGTGTGTTTACATACAAATCTCGTCATACTTTGTGTCCACAAACAACAAGTCGCAGTGTTTTTATAATTATGTTTTGCTGTTGGGATTCTCGTAAGATGAGCTTGGTTTGACATTGCCGATTTTGTGGCACCGTGTCCAAACAGCATGCATCGTTGCTCATGCTGTCAATCACTGATTTCTCTGGCGCAGGCTGCCAAGATGCAGGTGAAATATTGCGGACTGAGCCGTAAAACAACATTCAGGCAGTAATTGTAAACCGTAATATCCTGTTAATCCAGATAGAACCTGGTTCAGTGTAATCGATCCACGGGTTCGTTTTTAAAGATATATGTGACGTCCTCCATTGTTTAAGAGCTCCATAATGTTTTAAGAATGTAGTTGGCTATCAATTACACTTTATCTTGAACCAACATTTCGGTTGATTGTCACTCGGAACAGACTGATCTATAGTTCGTAGTTGTAGTTTGACAATCAAGTGAATGATTACTAATGTTATCGGAGCATGTGTCTCCAGCGTGGCTAGAATCCGATTTGTATGATTTGATGACGTGTAATGGTTGACCTCGGATACGGTGACACATCACAGTGAAATTAGCTTTTTTATAATTTCCAATATCCCAAATCCATAAAAGCTCAGAACGTGATATGCATAATGTCGTGTTACAGCCTGTTACCTGTAACAGTGTTCGCGTTTAAAAAAGCTAGATAAACCTTTGACGAGAAGAAACTAAGGATCAGAAAAACATATAAATCCTTGTACCAAATATATTTGGGATAACACTGGCAGTGTGGGTTGGAATCCCGGACGGGACCCAACTAAAAAAAGTATGAGAATCTATACTTTAATAAAGAAAGTGTTATCCCAAATGTTTTCATATTCTGCATTTAAGTCCTGTCTATTCTCACAGTTGCTTTCACATTTGCAGTGGATGCTGCATTGAATCCCCCTTTTGACACAACTACAGGATGTGCAGAGTCTGTTAGATGATTTACAAGAACACTTTATTTCCTTCAAGAGTTCTGGAGGGGCTGGAGGCATGTCTGTTATAATTGGGACTATACTCCCTTCAACTGATTTGAAGCCATGTGTCTCTTTGTCCAAAACAGTTTTAAGAGATTTCCATGTTGACACTTGCAGATGAACCCTTAGACAATGAAAATAACATGCCCGGCTTGTTGGAGGCATGCGCTCTACACTTGTGAACTTGGTTGATTTTACATTTTTGAATCTCAACTCATCCAGTTTCTCGTTTTGTTTCCCACCATAGAGTCCACAGACATACTGTTCTCCCACTTCTTTGATTACTTGGAGAGGAACAGATGATTCTCCAAAAACTGTGACTTTCTCATGTAATTGCTCTGCGGAAGTGAAATAAGCCAGATGTTTAGATTTTCCAAAGCCGAAGAAGGAAGATGTTGTATCACAACCTGATACTGCATGAAGGAAAGGAAGATTGTGACACAATTGTTCTCCTAGGCAATGTTTTGCTTCTTTTATTGACATAGTTCTTGATCTTGTCTTCATGTAAACATTGCTCTGGGAATCCACATGATGTATCAGAAGGACAAAAATGTCAGTATCATCAGAAATGACATGGACGGTTTCATGTTTCTCTGCCAACTCCACAGCTCTTTGAACAATAACAACATCAGCGTCCCCTTCATCCCCTGCATGGCTTACTAACACACGTGAGTTCTCTTGTATGTATGATGAAAGGAGATTAATTGTTTGTTGTTTGTTTTTCTTGTTGGCAAGAAAACTTGCTGCATCACTTGGAACTGGAGTATTTGACTTCAGCATAACATCAGCCATTGCAGTTCTTGAGAGCTTTCTGCGCTTCTGTTCTTGATCTTTTGTTGTTGTTACATCATAACTGTCGAACACAACAGTTACCTCATGATTCAAGGATGACCTGTGATGAATTGTAGAGAGGAATATTTCACAGACGTCCAACATTGTCCCAACCTTTGGCCATTTCAACTGTTGAAGTAACGCACATCCATCAAAGACTGTTGATACTGATGGAACATCAGTTTCAACATTTGAAGTCATCTTCATTATGCATTTGGCGAGTTGTGATTTCGTTGATTTTCTCATGCTACCATCATCATGGAACAGACGAAAGTTCATGGCAGAACACAGATGGAGATGGTGGTCCTATTGTGTAGGCAATAGCGAGAAGTCGTTGATACAACTCAAGTGATGACATGCGAAGTCTTTCTCCACTTGTTAGTGTTACTGCACGTTTCATGATGTCAAATGTCACCACTTGTTGACTTTTCTTCATTGAAACATCTCCAAAAGAATGGTTTGTAATTAGAGATTGTATTGAACTTCCTATACTGACTGTTCTGTCAGCATTAACCCTGTCATCAGCAATAACACAAGTAGCTATGTTGCGAAGTTCAGACTGGACTCCAGTAAATGGATTGTGACTTCGTAGGAAATCTAAGAATTTGTTCATATCAATGTAATCTTGATTCATTCTTCCTGGATTTAGTTCTCGATGATGATCACTCCGTGAATTTGATGATGTATTTGTCAACATTCTCAACTCCTCTGTGTACTGTGCAACAATGTGTGCTGATAGAAGCCATCTTGTCCTTGCACTGTCTTGGTGAGTTATGTTTATGAGACCGCCTGATGTCTTCCCTGACCTCATGAGAGATTGTTCTATCACCATATCAGACCAAGTGCCACTCCAGAATAACTTTTGACTCCGATGAATCGTAAAGAGGCCATCCTCTAGTGGTTTGTGAAGACAGGGGCATGGATGTACAAAATCTTGAATATACAGACGACAATACTTGGCATAATTGTTATGTCCTGTTGCAGCAAACCAGGGAAGCATGTCTTGTGAAGCTTTCAAATGCAGGAGCCAATCACCTGTTCTTTCAGCTCTAATGAACATACACATTGTTGAGACAAAATCCATGAATTGAAGCCATAATTTTGATGTCCTTGACTGTAGGTGTTTTGCCTTTTCTTTGTCAACTTTGCCCAGAATGTTATCCACTGTCTCTTCAAAGTCATCAAATTGAATTTCCCGACGTGAAATATCTTTAGCAATCTGTTCAATATCTGACAAAGAACCACTACCTACAGAATCATTTTCGTGTTCACGATTGTCACCATCTTCATCCATGATGTCTTCATGAGGCTGTTCAAAGAGAAGAATATGTAGTGCTGCGCAAGTCAAAAGACATGCCCTTACAGTTTTGTGGTAAGATTTTCCTTCAAACATTTTTGGAATTGAGTTCTTTGCATACACACATGACCATAGTTCTTCTAATCCAGTATATTGCATTGACTTACATCCAGATCCAAGAAAGGACATCAGCTGATGAAATCCTCCAAGGCGAAGCTGTATGTGTTCGAAATCCAGAGGATTTTCTGTTTTGATTTTGTAAGCTTTGGCGTAGAGTGGTTGATCAAACGTGAGGAGTGCACAACACTGTCCAATCTTCTGACGTTGCTTGTCTACAAACATCATTGTTGAATAGACTGCTTCATTTGTCTGCGGATTGAGTGGTATCATTGGATGATAAAGTACTTTAGACTGCATATACTCCCCATGTGTCACATCAGACATGAACCCTTGCCATCCTGGGGTGATTTGTGATCTGAAATTGGAGAGCATCCACACTATGTCTTGGAAGAGGAATTGCTTCAGTTTTGGAACTATAACTTCGACCACCGGATTAAATTTTACCTTTGCCATGGCGTTTGTATGATGATTTCTGTAGGGTTGTATGTTGCTGAAATCACCAGCAGCAAGAATGTCTGTAGCATAGTTTTTTTGTCTTCTCACTGACAGTTTCTGTGTTGATGCAGGTGTCTGACATGCGATAATTCCCATGACATGTGTGCTATTGTGGCCACTTATTGTGTCCTCATTGTAATCAAAATTATCAGCTATCCACTGACAAAATCCTTCTGTGCCATCTTCATTGACACCAATGCCTGGGTGAAGGTCATCAATGTTTCTACTTGTAACGGCAGATCTTTCAAAATCCAAAATAGTGTCATATGACATTGTCATTCCTAAGGATGAAAGGAGATTGAGTACAAGTTTTGACCTTGTAGTCTGGTGGATGAATAAACCAGTAGAGAACAGCAATGGAGACTGGTATGGATTTGGGGCAACAGCATTCATCAAGATATGACATAGAGATATCATTTGCAGTGTATTTCTATCTGAAGATGTTGAAGATAATCCTAAAAGTCTCTTCATGAAAACCAGTAGAGCTTCAGGAACTTGACTCTCTAAAGCGTTGATGTTTAATTCATCTGGCGAGGGAAAGTGTTCAGTGTCAAATTTGATGTCAGATAAAAGATTCCTGAGCTTTTTTCCCAATTGGCGTGACTTGGCAATCAATTCATCACCATCCTCCTGGTCATCAGTAAGAAAAGCTTGGTGTAAAATCTCTGAAGCTGTATGTCTAAATTGGAATACATTTTTCTTTCCTCCTAGTTCAGTTATACTCAGTTTATTGCCAAAATGATCTTGCAGTTTGCGTTTCAAATGTTTAACACTGTAAGGTTCAACATCCTCTGGAAGAAATGAAGACAGTTTTACCTGTAGATCTGATATAGTAAACTGACTCCCAGTTTGTGATGACAACCAGGTGCACAAGTTACTGAAACCTTCAGAATTTGTCGAATTTAGATTTCTTTCATTCGTATCACAGTCTTGTTTACAGCGTAAAAAAGTTTGCAAACATTGGCGATGGTAGATTGCCTCTGCTGCTCTTATGTCTCCAGCACATATGATTCTTGACTTGACATCCAGAGCCTGCTTATCTGAACGCTTGGAGCATAGTTCCAATAATGTATTCTGCAAAGTGCTACATTTATCCAATTTGTCAACAATTTCAACTGAACCTATGCTTTGTCTTTTTGGATTCTTTTCAACATTAGGAAAGTTAATACATTCTGCACAAATAAGACAGTGAGTCTTGAAATCAAAATTGATTTGTAATGTGCGAAGATTTCTTGGCGGTAAAGTATCAAGTTCATAATTTCTTTTCTTCAAGAAATAATGTATGTTTTTTGATGAAGTATATGACTTCCTGCATTGTTCATGCACAACAAATGCTTGTTTATTAGATATAAGAGGCAGCAGTTGTTCATGTTTTCCATCTTGTCTTTTCTTAGACGAAGAAATAATTGATAGGAAGCCCTTTGTGGATAAGTTAGCATCCCATCCTGCTTGATCACAAATGATGCAGTGACTATCATTCTCACCTGAAAATAGTAAGAATTCAAATCAAACATATATTTCAATATATTTTAGTTTTAGTATGATTTATAAGAAATTAACATTATTGAATAATTGAATTCATTGTCTCAAAAAGTAACTTTATTTCTTGAGTTATTATGCTTTGGACAATTAATTGACTCCCATGAATAAAGGTAAACAAATATATGTCTCTTTCTATTTTGTTCTAATCATCTAATTCTTCAAAACATTTTAAGCAAAAGAACAATAAGTTTCTTTTTGATATAGGTTGTGGCTATTTGTGGCATAATCATATTAGATGAACAATGAAATTAGTGATCTAATAAGAATCTCACTCTGTATCCTTTAGAATGAACAGAAAAATAACTTATTAATTACACTTATGTTTTCTTTGTTAAAATGAGTAATTGATTCAAACATATTCTTGAAAATTCAACAGATCCATGTAAAGATTATATTCAGGTTATTTGCTGCATATCTTTTCTCATACACATTACATTACAAAAACAAATCAGGTTTGGTAAGATGTTCTCAGAGAAAAGAAGTCTGATGGAAAATAGTATTACTTCAACTAACAGCTAATTTGCAAGGTATGGAATTGAAGATTACATTCAGGGGGTTTCATGTAGATTTTCTACAGTAAATAGTTAAAAACCAATAATTAAAAATTGGGTTCAGTTGACGTTCCAAGATTGAAAATTAGTATGTTGGAAAATAGTATCACTGCAACCAACACCTGATATATAGGGTATAAATTTAACCTTGATTAAGGACTGAGTTGTCTATGAAACGCATATATTTCATTATTCCTAAACAATGTTTGTTTACATAGAAATCAATGGGAACATGATACTAATATTTGATGAAATATCTAGCATACATCAAATATAAAAGTTGCCTAATTGACCATTGACTAGCCTAACATTAGAGTGCATTTGAATCATAAATGGTAAAATGATCAACATAGTAATTCATTTGTAACAAATGTTGTACAAAGAATGTAACTTTTACTCACCATTTAGATGATTTTCACTCTCAGTCATGACAGCAACAAAGTAGAAAATGAATATTATTCCACTGTAAAGCAGACGACATGGAGGCTGACATCTTGTTTATGGTAGCAACAGGTAGTACTTTCCTTACAACTATAAACACTGGGAAACTGAATGGGGAGTGATTTGGAGCAAACTTTGACATGGCATTGTAGATTTTCCTCAAGTCTGATTTTGTCTGGGTTTTTTATATAACATCTCCTATACCTAATTTATGATTTGTGATAGAAATTTGGTTGTTCCTTAAAATGTCCGGGTTGAATTAATTTTAGGGATTTTTCTACTGGCCTAATTTAAAACGTGCAAGCAATTTCAAAAGTTCACGCTTAGGTCCCCACGTAATTGGATAGAGTCGTGAACCTCGTATCGTTACGATCAGCTCTCGACGAAGCTTGGCGCACGTGCAACAGCAGCAGAAATCATAATCCACGTACATCACATCACGACTCAAACACTGTAAATACAGGCGACAAACATTTCTGGTTAATTTTTCAAATAATTTGTTTGAGAATGTTTTGTCAAAGTATTTCCGGTAACGGTGTGTTTTAAGGAGAAGAATAGCCTATGTAGTCAAAAGTCCAACATTTTCAAGGATTGAAGAGTTACTAAAGACCATGTGCAGAGCTGTGTAAGTCAGGAGTGCCTGGATCCTATTATCGTGGGTTCAAATCCCAGATGGGAGATGGAGGCATAGAGGAGAGATGTGTCTGACAGTGGTGAGGAGATGGTGATAGGAGAAGGTGATGCGAGGGGAAGACAGTGGTGTCGCTTCAGTGATAGGAGAAGGTGATGTGAGGGGAAAACAGTGGTGTCTGTCAGTGAGGAGGAGATGGTGATGCGAGGGGAAGACAGGGGTGTCAGTCAGCGAGGAGGAGAAGGTGATGGGAGGGGAAGACAGGGTTGTCTGTCAGTGAGGAGAAGGTGGTGTGGGGAAGACAGGGATGTCTGTCAGTGAGGAGGAGATGGTGATGCGAGAGGAAGACAGGGGTGTCAGTCATGGAGGAGGAGAAGGTGATGCGAGGGGAAGACAGGGGTGTCCGTCAGTGAGGAGGAGAAGGTGATGCGAGGGGAAGACAGGGGTGTCTGTCATGGAGGAGGAGAAGGTGATGCGAGAGGAAGACAGGGATGACTGTCAGTGAGGAGGAGATGGTGATGCGAGAGGAAGACAGGGGTGTCAGTCATGTAGGAGGAGAAGGTGATGCGAGAGGAAGACAGGGATGTCTGTCAGTGAGGAGGATATGGTGATGCGAGAGGAAGACAGGGGTGTCAGTCATGGAGGAGGAGAAGGTAATGCGAGGGGAAGACAGGGGTGTCTGTCAGTGAGGAGGAGAAGGTGATGGGAGGGGAAGACAGGGGTGTCAGTCATGGAGGAGGAGAAGGTGATGCGAGGGGAAGACAGTGGTGTCAGTCAGTGAGGAGGAGATGGTGATGCGAGGCGAAGACAGGGGTACCTCTTCAGTGAGGAGGAGAAGGTGATGCGAGGCGAAGACAGGGGTATCTCTTCAGTGAGGAGGAGAAGGTGATGCGAGGCGAAGACAGGGGTGTCTGTGCAAAGCGTGCTGAAATCATACGATCATGGGTTGGTGGGTTTCACAAACTTAATAAATGTTTCAGGTCTCTTTCACTTCTGGCTCTCCTCCCACATGAAGATAACATGCCGTAATATAACTGAACTACTGTTTAAAGTGGCGTAAAATCATACTGACTCACTTCTTAAAGTATGGAAGTATGAATCATTGTGGATGTCAATAGAAGCCGTTTCTAAAATTACCAGTTGTCAAAAACAGAACCTGCAGAACTTTAAAAATATATGCACAGATCAAATTTCAGGTCTATCGACATTGATTAATAGCACGTAAAAGTAAAAGTAAAAAATGAATGACCGTCCACCACGCGTCTCCGCAATCCTGATTACTTCACTATGTTGATGTATTTTGAGAGAAACATGGACAGTCCAAAACAGCACTTGCAGAACTTTAAAAATATATTGATACAGATCCAATTTTAGGTCTTTCAACATATCTTTTTATAACACATACAAGTAAAATCAACACATGTATGACCGTCAACGGGGAAAAGAATACTACAGGCATTTAGTTATTTTCACACAAAAAATACATCGTTTGGTTATGCCGTGACTTTGGGTTTGCAATGTTTCAAATTTTCTAGGTTCTGACACACCCCACACAGGTTGACACAAAAAAAAGCTCTGAGATAGCCTAAATTACATCTCGTTATCCATAAGGCAACTTGCGGATAATCAGTATCATACAGTTTGGGTTTTTATGAATTCCTTCCTAAAGACGACAGGAACCTGAGAGAGTTCTATACACATATATATGTCACAAACACACGTTGTCAGTGGTTACATGTGAACACCTTAATAACTCCGCTAATGAGACAAACATACACGTGGCCATGTCCGTCTACACACACACCCTGGGGCTGGTTCATACCGTCCTGTTGTGTCAGTATGATTTTGACAAACTGTCCTGATTCCGTCAGATGGATGACACTGTGTAGAGAGTAGTCTGTCACCAGGATGTCACCTGTGCTGGTACTTGTGATACCCTGGGGAAACTCCAGTGCTGTGTCTCCTGTCGGGCTGTAGGTGAACACCACATCTCCCTCGGGGGTCAGACACAGGACACACTTGGTTCCAGCGTCAGACACAAGAATGTTTCCTGTCCTCGTGGTACAGAGGAAGTTTGGATATCGTAAGATGTTATTACTATTTTGGAGTGGACTGATTGACCTCAGAACGTTTCCAGTCATATCCAGGATATCAACACAGGGAGGAGACTGGGAACTAGCTGCTAGTGTTGATGGTGTCAGGGACGTTATGCCCATGTACTGTTTGCTGGTTGTGATGGTTGACAGCAGCACCAGGTCAGGGTTGACTTCTACTGTTACGATCTGATTGATGTTCCTGACAGTGACGGCCACCTGGTTGTGTGTCAACTTTGTCAGACTCCATGGTTTACAACCCAGACTGAGTTTACTGTGACGTGTCTGGTTATTCCTGGTGTAGAAGGACTTCACACTCTTGTAGTCGGTGACTACAACTGTATCTGTGTCATTCACCACCATCACTGTCACGTCACGCGGGCATGGTGTGTTACTGTCGCCTGCTACTCTGACATCAATGGTGTCCTGTAACACAGGGGTAGCCTTCAGGTCCAGCACGCTGATGGTGTCCTGTAACACAGGAGTAGCCTTCAGGTCCATCAAACCCTCATACATGACTTCTATCTCACCCAGCTGTAGATCGTCCAGAGATTTACTCAGCTTGTCCGTGTCCTGTCTGAATGTGACCTTGGATGTTCTTCCTCTCGCCTTCACATCTGCGTCTCCGACAGCCTCCACATAACCTGCCTCACATCCCTGATACATCTCATACACATCCATGTCACACTCAGATTGTAGAGCCTGGTCTATCAGCTCCGCCTGTTGTTGATACACCTGTACTGACATCTCACCTAACTTAATGTCTGGCTTCAGTTGTCCGATGTGTTTGTCTGACATCTCTTTCAGTTCATCTAGAAGTTTCTGTTCCTTGAGTTTTATCCCTTGTATTGCCTTCAGACTTGCAGACTTGATGTCGGATTCCGTCTGTGAATGTTGACATATTTCTTCAGCCATCACTGATTTCTTTTTCTGCACCTCTGTATTTCGTTTGTGTCTTCTCCTTGACAAAGTCTCTTTCATCTTCACCAGCTCTGTCTTCACAGCCATCATTTCCGACTCGAGTGTGACGACCGAGTCACATTTCCTGTGGTAGATGGTGCAGCATGTCTGACAAACAGCTTTCTTACAATCTTTACACAGATATTTAATAGTTTCGTCCTTGTGCTCTTTACTTGTCACCTTGTGTGTTCTTCCGACCTTGACCTCGCCGGAGAGGTCAATGACTTTGTGTTTCCTTAATGACGGGATGCGGTTGTGAGCTCCAGTACATTTGTCACAGAGTGCCACATCACAGACCGAGCACCAAACAACAGCTGGAGTTGTCTCCTCTTCCTCTCTACAGCAGCTGCAGGAGGCTGTATCTGCAAATGTATATTTATCTTCACTGTGGTGTGGGAGAAGAGGAGCCATCTATATGTGGTGTATTTCAACCATTATACTATTTTCACTACAATGTATTTCCTATGTTATATGTTGAATCTACATCTGTCCAAGTTCTTCTCCAATATTAACACAGCTCATGTGAACTAGATGATATTATTACTGCAGACATTGCCACAATTTAAGATGAGGATGTATCTACTATGAATTCATACTGTCAGAATTTCGGCAAATACTACAAAACCACCATGGACAAACATGAAGCAACAATAATAACAAGTATCACATTAAAACATACACCTTCCTGTGCAGAAATACATATAGGTACAGATCTCAGTTAAATTTACTTTTTGTATATCAAATCTCAGGTAATTAGATTGCAGCCTGTTGAGACACAACTACTACTGTACCTTTAGATCCAGGACCAAACGAGTCCAAGAGTCCCTGGATGATAAAGATTGGCTTGACGTCATCCGCCCATTCCTCCACTGGCCTCTCAGGGGCAGACACTTTCGTCATCTTGTTGCAGAATGAACAGAGGAGGGACTTGGCACTGATGGCTTCTGGTCTGGTTTTGGTGTAGTTGACGACACATTTTCGACAGAAGGTGTGATTACACACAAGAGTACAGGGATTATCAAACACATCTGTGCATATTGTACAGGTCAGGAAATGTTCCGTTAGCTTCTGAGAGGTCGCCATCTGAAACATTTGAAGAACATTTTACACAATACATATACCTTATTCATGAGTGAGTGTGATTTTACGCTGATTTTAGCAATATTCCAGCAATATCACTGCGGGGGACACCATACATTGGCTTAACACATTGTACCCATGTCAGGAATCGAACTCGTGTCTTCGGTGTGACGAGCGAACGCTTTAATCACCAGGCTACCTGACCGCCCCCTTATAAATGAGCCTTCATGACATGAATATATATCCAAGTATATTCACGTCATACGATTCTTGCTCAAAAGTGGTTTAATCAAGGTTACAACATTCTAGGCCTCAGTAGAGCTTTCAGAAAGATTTACGGTACACATTTGAATGACATTTCAAAACGTTATGCATCAGTGACAAGACTGTCCGATGCAATTCCCTATTTTGACTTTACCAGAAGTTTCTGTGTTTATTTCAGGTGAACAATTGACTTGTTTTTGCATGTGTTTGTGATGTTACCAGTGGTGTAGGACATTATCACCTTTCCGCGCACATCTGGAATCCTCCCTATCTGATAGTGATAAACAACAGTCGGAACCGTACAGTGGACGCTGCTTTTGTCAGAAATTTATTGTGGCTTTGGAAAGTGTTTCGTTGCTTTTAGTTAGATACATATCGGAATTAGTGACAAAGAACCCTTACGATTTACCTTATATAACTTGGCCTTATATACGAGGGTCACTCTCAACTATTTCGCTCTCGAAATGTCCCAGCAAGCGGTGGTCAAACTCCAAAACCTCAGACGGGGCTGCATGATACTCTACATACTAAGTCTGTTATGCCAAATGCATAAAGCTTCTCTTTAAAAAAACCCAGGAAAATTAAAACTACCACAACAAGTTAATTAATCTTCGTTTCTATGATCTTAGTGAAAATCGTAAAGGTTTCAACTGCAAAGTCTTAATTATTGTTAAGTGAGTGAGATTGTGGTGACTATGGCATAAACCAGTACAAGATATTAATACACACACATTCTTGACAACAAATACACTTAATAATTGATTAACGTTGACTCTTCATGATCTGTATATGAATGAATCAATACACGACCTACGGTTGTGATCTTGGACAGAGAGTTATAAATATCCTCGACTGGGAATACTTGATAAATAAGATGACCAGTGACATTATCTTCGTGTTTCTATACACATCAATACTCAGATAAACCATTCAGCATTCAGTGTATAATGATATATACTGTCTTACCACAGCATCACTGCACAGCCTCCTCTCACAGCCTGGGTGTCACTCACTGGCGGTGTAGAGGGAAAGTGCATACCCGTGACAGAATATCCCCCATCTGGACAGGTAAAGTGTACTTCTGTGCAATATCTACACTTAAGAATTATACCGCCTCCATGGACTATTAGAGAGAGCGTTTCCTGGCTGCCAGGATATACTTTAAATATTGGTGACGCAAAACAACATTCACACACATTTTGATGTAACTGTATGCCGTGAAAACTCGTTAATCCGGACAAAGTGGCAAACATTTTCCACAAAGACTAAATGGATGGCTTCAACTGTCCAGTTTTTAACTCTCTACATTTCACAACATATGACGTACAAATTTCGCTGTTTGAACTCGCGAAATAACGTAGACTCTCGCTACAGTACGTCCAAACTGATACCACAACATGTAGTTCTAGCCTCAAATCTTCTGATAGTCCTTCCTTGAACAAATATTACATGATATGTAGTATGTAATACATGACAAGAGGGATGTCTTCAACTTTCCAATTGCCAACTTTCCCTTTTATGTCAAGCAATACTTCAGCAGCTCAAGTTTCACTTTAACATCGAATCTACTGTTCAGAAACCTACGGGTAAAAGCGGCGTTAAAACCAAACTCACTGCTACTACCTATTGCTGCTGCTACTACTACTGCTGCTGCTGCTACTACTACTACCATAACGACAACTGCTAACACTACTGCTGCTGCTACTTCTACTACTGATGTTGTTGCTGCTACTGATACTACTACGACTGCTGCTACAGCTGCTACCCCTAGTACTGCTACTACTACTACTACTTCTCCGACTACTTTGCGTCTCTCAGAATAGATACAATAAATGACGCATGTGCTACTGTGACACTTGATCGATCATGATCGTGAACCACCAACTCAAAAGAATCAATGTAGAGAAAAACCTAGACAGATGTTGTTCTCATTTCGCTGAGCTGTGTGACACGTGGGATTGAGAAAAATATACTTGTAGTTAAAAAACTGGGCTTGAGAAAACAATGCATAGTTAAATCATGCATACGCAGTGAACACTCCAGAACATTTCCGGGATTAAACCCCATTTGACACACTCTGATTCATTTTACAATAATGTATACAAAATATATAGAGACGATGATGAGAATTTGTTTTGTATATTTTGGGGCAATATACCATGGACACAAAGACATTCGGCTAATACAACAGCACTCAGTTAAAAGGATAGTTGATGTATAATTCACAAAATAGGTTTCCAGTGGTGAAAATGATATCCATGTTTATACATATGAAGTCGTCTAGGTATGATAATATCTGAACTTTAAACTTGATTCATTAGTGGAACATTGATGGCCCAGTCGTCTTAGGTGCCTCACTTCGCCGTGCACTGAGTTGCGTCCCTTAGGTCGTATGATCGTAGGAATCCCAGGTTGGTCCTGAGTGTGTTTCTAGGTTTGTCAACAACATTCCCGTGATCGTGGGTTTGGTAAACGTCTAAAACATGTGTAACTTCACGATTTTCTC
The DNA here is from genome assembly GCF_023055435.1 of Haliotis rufescens. NCBI lineage: Eukaryota > Metazoa > Mollusca > Gastropoda > Lepetellida > Haliotidae > Haliotis > Haliotis rufescens. Next base: position 1,486,422 of record NW_025963857.1, read on the forward strand.
CCATAGAAGCTGACATTTGCTATAATTGTGTATACTGTCTCAGACTTTCAGTCTGAACCTCAGATGCAATCTACACCAAGACGTGCCTGACGGTGATGTGGACGCAAAATCAAGCGTGTCGCTTGACGTTGTGCTCCCTTAACCTATTACTTATGGATCTGCCACAACTTCATCTCAAACTAGGAATTGTCCGTGTTCTTAATGGGGCAGTTTGGTGTCGATTCCTTAGATGCACCAACCGAATATGGTGTCTTGTTGAGGTGGCGTCACACGAGGACAACCGGCCCGTGGCAAGTCATGAGTGTTGCCCTGCTGTAGATAACATCTCCAAAGAGGTGATATTGTGTTTTGATTGACACTTAAGTGTCTGACAACTTCGTTTTACTTCATTCCTGTTTGCAACATACACACAGAGCGTGTAGACGGTGATTTTCAGCAAGCCGTGGCATTGTGTAAGTGTTATTTACGGTTGAACAAAAGTGTTTTTATGACCACCCGATAGCTAAACAATCATAATAAGCTGTCATAATTACAAAAAAATCACTTGTGTTAGTATCATCCTCCCAATAAACACAGAAACATCCCAATATTGTGCGCCGTACTTAACATGCACGTGCAAATTGAATCACGACCTTCATGTATGTGTTGAAAGATGTGATTTAATTTCAGAATAAAAGTATTCTAATAAACTTTATGAAGCACAGTTACTTTTTCTGTAAGCAAACATTCATCCATTACATTGTTAAAATCTTGCATTCTGCTGGCGTCTTCAGCCATATCAATAATAAGTAAAAAATATTTATTTGAAAGCACAACTTTCTCAAACCCGACGGCCAGGCAATTTCAAACATTGTTTCTTTGTTGTTGTTTTCTTAACGACAGTCAGTTAAATATCCGAGTTCTATCCTGGAGATCTATTCATTCTGGATCAGACAGTGGTTGATATCATGAGCAACGACGTTGGGGTACGGTGACGCAGACACTGAGTCTGACCACCCAATCCATTCAATCACATGTCACAATAAAAATGGGTTGTTGGGGAACAGTTGTACCTGGAACCGCTGTGACGATGAGTATTCACAGATAATCCCACGAAAAACAGCTTTACCATAGGATGGTATACAGAGAGCTACATCGATTACATGTCTACAGTATCAATTGAACTTGTCTGTGGGACCGTTACAATAGTCCAAGCAAGGCATCAGCGAAAGATGATCTTTTACCTGATATATGAGTCATTTAGTATCAAGGTGATAATGAATTGTGCACAACAAACATACACCGATTAAACCCGATCGTCACTGATCTCGAAACTTCTGTTGGTTTGCTGTTTAACGCCACACTCAGCAATATTCCAGATACATGACGGCGATCTGTAAATAATTGAGTCTGGAGCGGACAATCCTGTGATTAATATCATGAGCATCGATCCACGCAAGTGGGATACGATGACATACCTCAACCAAATCAGCGAACCTGACCACAGGATCCCATCCAAACTTCTGTTAATATTAGCCATGTCACTTGTTTTTACGTGTGCGGTGATTTCGCGTTCCCTCGAGGTGAATCTGAATGGAACTATACAAGCAGTGTTATCCATTAAGAGGTTTTGCACGAAGATTTTATTTCTGTAAATTCCAATTGTTCAGTTTTAAATACAGCAGGTTTTGGTTTGAACTCTTCGCTTGGCCAAACAAATAGTTTCACAACATGACATGCACAAACAAACATTTCATCGTAGTATATACGTTCCCATGTTAATTGTATTACCACTCAGACGTCGTGTTTCAACCAGAACAATGATTTACGCGCTGTCATGACCCAGTTATTCTATACCCATAACTCAAGTAGGCGAGGTTTAACTTCCGGGTTTGCCATGTACCCCACAGACGTGTACTCAGAAACATCGCCACATTACATATAACACTACAGTCCTGTCTCTGCTATCAAGATGGCATGGCCTGGTGTAGTTGACAAGTGCTAAACTGTAGGCATATATCAAGAAACGTGTTTACCCAATATGAAGTCAACTCAGGGTGTAATGTGTAAAGCACATATCGGCGTCACTTTAGTTAGATCGCATTTACATGAGAATGAACATTACAGACAGATCTGACACACTGAATACCCGGCACCAGTTAGTAAAACACGAGACAAATACACCTGCACACAACAGTACCTTGTGGGTGGCAAGATTCTTGTAAATGAACTCCGAGAACTGTCTAAATATATCGTGTTTAACGTGGACACAATGACACACCTGAGCGATCTCCTCGAGCAGGACGGTGTCAATTGAGATTGTATACCCTGACAAAATATCCGACTGTTTCATAAGCATGTGTTTATGAATCATTATCAAATAGTGGTGATACCAGGTGTTAGCGAAAACGTGCGCGTATCCTGCCTCACCAGTGGAACCCAATACAAACACGTATAAAGACAAGTCAAATGTTCACATGAAAAAACACGGCAACATTTGGTACATCTGAGTGTTTTCCACATGTCTATCATAAAACTTTTTGAAAGCTTTACCGAGGCCTTGAATTCTGTAACCTTGATCAAATCATTATTTAGGAAAAAACAACATGCTCGATTGTACCTCAAAGGTGTAGAAATGTAGAAAGCAAGGCTGGAGCTAGAGGAATTCATCAAGTGGAAAACTGAAGTCACTCTGAATCTTTATGCATTGATATGAAACAGATGAGGCGGTTTCGCTGTTCTCCTTTATGTCTTGGTCAGGCGGGTAAACAACTGGAAGGGAATTCGCCATTTGGTGGATATTGAATGATCTCATTTCATCTATATACCTCAAGTTTAATTTCTTGGACAAAAATCCGGACAGGAATTCCGATTAATATGCATGGGAAAATAGTTCAACAAACAGGGAAGCACAATGCAATACAATTGGTGCCTACGTCCTATCTTAATGCCCAAACCCCAAGTTCACAAATTGTTTTCTAAGCAAACTTTTGATGACTTTTAGTTTTTCACAAATTCTCATAAACATTTTTCAAATAGATATTTACCCACACCAAGTGACAAATGTCCTACTATTGTGTGGTGAAGTATATACAAAGTTGAAAAATAAAATGTTTTGACACAATTGAACATAGTTCTTTTCTGAGATTCAAAAAAAGAGCAAATCAGGGTGATACGAGTATGTCAGTACAGATGTACCAACAACAGGCGGAGCTGATAGACCAGGCTCTACAATCTGAGTGTGACATGGATGTGTATGAGATGTATCAGGGATGTGGTCAGTGAAGGTGAGAGAGGAAGAATAGTCAAGGACATTTTCAAGACAAGACAGATCACAACACAACAACCTCCTGGGCGTCCTAGATGTCATGTATGAGGATGTGTTGGGCCGGAATACCACTCACGAATTACACGACCCAATGGACGCCAGATTGTCACACAGAGAGAGTGCAGCAGGACCTATGACGTGGCAGTGCTGGTGTGAACAGTTGTTGTCACAGACTAACGTGCTGACGTCCATCAGTCCATTGCACAATGGTCGGGACATTTTAAAGTATCCCACTTACCTATGTACCACCAGGACAGGGAACATCCTGGTGTCTGATGGTGAATCCAACTCGGTGATGTGTCTGACCCCCAGGGGAGATGTCGTGTTCAACTACAGACCTACAGGAGACGCAGCCATGGGTAGGCCGTGCGGTATAACGAGCACCAACACAGGCGACATCCTGGTTACAGACAACTTGCAGCACAGAGTTCTACATCTGACTGAAACGGGTCAGTTTGTTAGGGACATGTTAACATTACAAGATGGGGCAGAGGATCCATATGGAGTTTGCGTAGATGGGAGTGGGCGGATATACGTGTGTCTTCGCAATACAGGATTTATCAATACATTCAAAAATATAAACTAAATATAAGCGTAAACAGTCAGAAAGAAAGGTAAATTGTGCGATGAAAAACTATTCAACAAATGCTTTCATAGAATTGTGACACGCATTGCCATACATGGTCCACGGTATACAAAAAACACGGTGTCAGTGTCAACAGTAATTCAACAACTAACCTCGTTCAGATTCAAGGAACCTCACGCTTAACATGCTCATGATATAGTCTGAATCATCCAAACAACTCTGCTTTATGCAGAGATATCTATTGGATATAGAAAGGGCCTTCTCGCTTTATTTAAAGGGTTATTTAAGAGACAATACCTATGGCGATTAAATAGCTCCGACCATGTGCGTACAACTGGATAATGTACAAATGCACTTTACACAGTGTGCTACTTGAGCTGTATCTGCAAGGACGTGGGTTTTAGTGGAATAACACTACTTCACGTTTGTGTTTTTCAGTCGAACATTGTACCGTGCTCAAAGACATTTATAATATAAATTGTCAATGTAAAAGAATAAGTCGAAACAGATTCCATTTGGCGTAAACAGCTGAAATAACTGAAAATCAGTGATGACACCAGGTGTTCGCGAAAAAGGAAACATGTTCTCACTTACCGGTAGTTCCCGCCACTCGCACAATTTACATAAAAAGTATATTAGTATATCCGTGTAAGTACGTGATACACTGCTCTCGAGCTGTGTCTGCAACGACTGTGGTTTTAGTCGAATATCAAAGTGGCGTTTCGAGAGCTGTTCACTGACACACGTACGTGTTATTCACTCAAGTATTTGACTCTGCTCAAGGACACACAGAGAACTCGTGACAGAACCAGGACATGAAGGAATCGATGCGAGAACATTATGTCTCGACTACACTTTGCTATCTGTTTGTTCAACTGAACCAGTTTACAACCGTAAAGTAGTGTCACTCCATCGCTCTCTATTACATGTGATCTCGTCTTTAAATATTCGGGGGCTGAGGTGTTACCATGCATCAAATAACTTATTCATGAACCGTATGTTTATGTGAACTGACTATATGAGACATTACTCATGTTCGGTGGTTTGTATAGCCTATGATATAAGCTTTGGTTCTTCTCTACATATAACAACCTTCCAAACCGTGACTTTAATATTTTACCACCAAATACAGGTAACCAGGGTAACCGAGTTACTGCAAGAATGAACATCAATCAACGTCAGATACTTGGTCAGCCCGGACACAAATCCTGCCCACTCGATCCCCAGTTAGTTGGCTCTTACGACAAGCATGCAGTTCTGGGAACCGCTATCACCCGGAATCCCTTATAGGGTCAGTTTATAGGTACTTGCATAACAACAGAACCGTCGGAGATACGTTTTAGGGCCAACTGAATCGTGACCCTAGTGGGACCCTGGACCTGATTTTTGACCTGAATATCTGAAATATGTTGACCTGATAATGCGGTCACCCTCACGTCTGTGTAATAAATGTGTTTAAATTATCATGCTGTAAGCAGAATATATACTATGAACGGAACAAAATACACTTTATATTGCTACAATCATTTATCTGACAATGTTATTGGTGTCAAGGTTTAAATGACATGATGACATGTCACTGGGCATTGAGCCGGGATCCTGATACTTGGTCAACCAGTTCGGATAGTTCGTTGTCGAGGCAGCAATAACAGGATGTGTGTTCCACACAGACAGGAACAAAATCACACAGCGGCCAATCCCTGGCCATCATTGAGACAAAGCAACTACTTCCGCTATGAACTTTGTCACTGTGAGCCTCATTGTGTGCATGTTTGTGAATATGTTCAACTGTGACATCATAGTGCATCATGACGTCATAATTTGACTGTGGCGCTACAAAAGTGAGTCATCATACATTTGCAACGATTTCTTTCAAAACTCACTCACTCACTCATTGCTTAGACATCACAAGACACAACTTACCCTGTCTCTATGCGTTCTTTGGTTTCGGAAAACATTTGTATGATTGATCTTTTGTCTTAAAACAATTGAAGTATTCTATAATCACTAAACAGGGAATTCCTAACAGTAACCATGGTTACTTTGTGAGACTTCGGACACAAGAAATGCACGGCCCTCTGAGGTATGAAGTATTGGTCACCGAGTTTCCCAGCGAACATACGCTACCTTTACAGCTCGGTCATTACGAAATTAAGCGAAATAAAGCCACGGTGCTAGACATGATTCCGAATGATAACATAGCAACTTGTACCGGTGGTTATCGCGAACACCTGGAATCATCACTATTGATAGCGATTCATAAACACCTTCTCTTGATACACTCGGAACTGAACAATCGACCCTGCTTTTAATAACGATGTCTTACGAATATGGAAAGGGTTTTGTCGTTTTTATTCATACAACTTTCTAAACTGTTGAAGTATATTATGTACTGAACCAAATTAAAAAATTCACAATCCTAAAATTTTAACATTTGTCCAGTTATCATTGTGGGCCCTTATTGTGTATTTAAACAGTAATGGCCACGTATTGTCTTCAGATAACACCCGTTTTTTGCAGGTGAATCGATCAAAATCACGTGCGCAACACTATAGTGGCAAAATTGTTTTTTCATGTGCAACTGGTCACGTGGCCATAATACCGCACGTGTTTTCAGCTATACTTGTTAGCAGTCATTAACAACAACAAAACACAAGAAAACAAAAGTCTTTACGGCCATTTGTCATGCCACGCCTTTCAAATGTGCAACGTGGACGTACCATCGGCATGTTGCAAACGGGAACGTCCGTAGCTGAAGTCGCAAGGACGATGGGTTGTAGTCGACGGACTGTTTATGATTTACAGACGCGTCTACAGCAAAAGAAATCCCCGGGGATCGACCCCGCCCGGTAGACCACGTGTGACGTCACATGTCTTACGTCACACCCGTAACCGATTTTTGACGGCTACAGCAACCAGAAATGAACTGTTTAGGGGTAGACTGAGTGTGTAAACTGTTCGAAACCGTCTGAACACTGCTCACCTTCAAGCACGACGGCCATACTGCGGGCCGATTCTCACTCAATTACACAGACGTCAGCGTCAATTGTGGGCACAGCGACACTTGCGATGGACTCAGAGGAATTGGAATCAAGTCGTCTTCAGTGATGAATCCCGATTTAATCTTCGATTTGCTGATGGTAGGGCGAGGGTGTGGAGGCGCCGCCATGAACGTTACGCCCAGTGTTGTGTACAGGGAGTTGACAGATTTCGAGGTGTGGGTTACTTTCTGTGGCAATGCACGTTCCAGGCTTCTTGTCATCCGTGGCAACCTCAACGCTGCTGCGGTACTGGCACCAGAACTTCTGCCTTTAATGGCAGCACATGGACCCGGTTTGATCTTCCAACACAACAATGCCAGACCCTACACAGCAATTTTGACAAGAATTTTTCATTAAGAATGCGGGAGTCAACGTCATGGACTGACCGTCCAGGTCTCCCGACCTCAATCCAATCGAACACGCCTCGGATGCTCTTGGCAAAAGTCTGCGCACTCTCCAGAATCAACCACAGAATTTGCAAGATCTTGGCACCATTTTCCAGCAACAATGTCGTCGTCTTCCCAATCATGTGTTCACAAGCATCACAAGGCCCATGCGGAGGCGTTGTGTGGCAGTTGTCAACGCAAATGGTGGCCATACACGCTACTGAACGTGTGTGCCATCAGATTCTCGTGCTCGGGACTTATGATTTAAACTGTTGATGTTATTACCGAATACCGTAGGTGCTTGGAACAAATTATGGTTACGACCGTCAATTAAAATCCTTCTTTGGACATTAATGATTAAAAATTACCTTCTCTGCATTTGTCCGTTGTATATCATATATGGGATTACTTTTAAAAATGTGAAGTTAATTTGACTCAGCATAGTTCATTTCTATGAGTGTTCAAAATAGTTCTGATTTCACAGATGGGTTAATTTTGTTCAACGTTGCAAACATCAGTATGTCAACTCTCAAAGTATTTACGGTACTGATGTGTTTTAAGGAGGGGAATAGCTTCTGTAGTCTCCATGGATCCGAAGCCCAATATTTTCATGGATTGAAGAGTTACTAAACACGATGTGCAGAGCTGAGTGCCGGAATCGTATGATCGTGGGTTCAAATCCCAGATCAGGAAGACAGGGGTGTCTGTCAGCGAGGAGGAGAAGGTGATGCGGGGGGAAGACAGGGGTGTCTGTCACTGAGGAGGAGAAGGTGATACGAGGGGAAGACAGGGGTGTCTGTCACTGAGGAGGAGATGGTGATGGGAGGGTAAGACAGGCGTGTCTGTCAGTGAGGAGGAGAAGGTGATGCGGGGGGAAAGACAGGGGTGTCTGTCAGCGAGGATGAGATGGTGATGCGAGGCGAAGACAGGGGTGTCTGTCAGTGAGGAGGAGAAGGTGATGCGGGGGGAAAGACAGGGGTGTCTGTCAGCGAGGATGAGATGGTGATGCGAGGCGAAGACAGGGGTGTCTGTCAGTGAGAAGGAAATGGTGATGGGAGGGTAAGACAGGGGTGTCTGTCACTGAGGAGGAAAAGGTGATGGGAGGGGAAGACAGGGGTGTCTGTCAGTGAGGAGGAGATGGTGATGCGAGGCGAAGACGGGAGTGTCTGTCAGTGAGGAGGAGAAGGTGATGCGGGGGTAAGACGGGGTGTCAGTCAGTGAGGAGGAGAAGGTGATGCGAGGGGAAGACAGGGATGTCTGTCAGTGAGGAGGAGATGGTGATGCGAGGGGAAGACAGGGGTGTCTGTCAGTGAGGAGGAGAAGGTGATGGGAGGGTAAGACAGGTGTGTCTGTCAGTGAGGAGGAGACGGTGATGCGAGGGGAAGACAGGGGTGTCAGTCAGTAAGGAGGAGATGGTGATGGGAGGGTAAGACAGGTGTGTCTGTCAGTGAGGAGGAGAAGGTGATGGGAGGGGAAGACAGGGGTGTCAGTCAGTAAGGAGGAGATGGTGATGGGAGGGTAAGACAGGTGTGTCTGTCAGTGAGGAGGAGAAGGTGATGGGAGGGGAAGACAGGGGTGTCTGTCAGTGAGGAGGAGATGGTGATGCGAGGGGAAGACAGGGGTGTCTGTCAGTGAGGAGGAGATGGTGATGGGAGGGGAAGACAGGGATGTCTGTCAGTGAGGAGGAGATGGTGATGGGAGGGGAAGACAGGGGTGTCTGTCAGTGAGGAGGAGATGGTGATGCGAGGGGAAGACAGGGGTGTCAGTCAGTGAGGAGGAGATGGTGATGGGAGGGGAAGACAGGGATGTCTGTCAGTGAGGAGGAGATGGTGATGGGAGGGGAAGACAGGGGTGTCAGTCAGTGAGGAGGAGATGGTGATGGGAGGGGAAGACAGGGGTGCCTGTCACTGAGGAGGAGAAGGTGATGCGAGGGGCAGACAGGCGTGTCTGTCAGTGAGGAGGCCATGCAGGATGTGGTCTTACCGATAGGAGAGATGGAGATGGGCATGTCACTACTGAAACGAAGCTGTGACGGCAAATGTGTCTTGGGTCGTATTCATTACAGAATAGAGATATTATAAGTTGGATAATATTGGATGCTTAACGTAACCATGTGATGTGATACACAACTTCGATGCTGACATATTTCTGTCTCAGTGTTGCACATATACAGACATAGTTTCAGATCTGCAGGGCGGGTCCAGAGGAGAATAACTTGCCCCAGCTGACATTGTGTTTTTGTTTCCCTTGAGAACATCTCTAGCAAGGAGTACCGTGGTATACTATAGTATATGCAGTCGTCCTTCAAGACCATGCTGTTGCTGTGTAGTTCTCTCAGTGAGAGTTGGGACTTAACGCCGGCCTCGAGTAAATGCCCGGACTTAAACAGTTCAATGAAAATAAGAAGATAAAAATGCTCTTTGTCTGTAACATGGAAAGTTGGCCCATGCTTTATCACTGTTGAATTGTGTCCTTTATATCAAGCATCACCTGTGATCATTTTGGAGACGATAATATTGGGAGGTCCTTGATTATATTGATAGGTCCTTGATTATATTCGGAGATTCATGATTATATTGGAAGGTCCTTGATTATATTGGTAGGTCCTTGACTATATTGGTAGGTCCTTGATTATATTGGTAGGTCCTTGATTATATTGATTGGTCCATGGTTATATTCGGTGATTCGTGATTATATTGGGAGGTCCATAATTATATTGGTAGGTCCTTGATTATATCAGGAGGTCCTTGTTTATATTGATAGATCCATGATTATATTGGGAGATCCATGATTATATTTGTAGTTCCTTGATCATATTGATAGGTCTATTATTATATTGAGATTCGAACCCAGATCCTCAGCGTGACGAACCAACCCTATAGCCACTGAAGGCTACCCTGACGGCAATAATACCAGAGGACCTGGAGATTGCGAGTTTGCAGGTATGCTATCAGACAATGTACTGAACTTTCACACCAAATACATGATGTACCATGTTTAAAGAAACACATTTGAATATCTCGTACATACGCGGTATTCTATGTCCATAATGTTGAATTATTTTTTATGATTTGTCCCGATTTTCATTAGGACCTAAACGTGAGTCGCCGACAGCCACGACGTCATACTTGTTCCATATTTAACTGCTGACATTGTGTTTTTGTTTCCCTTGAGAACATCTCCAGCAAGGAGTACCGTGGTATGCTGTAGTATATGTAGTCGTCCTTCAAGACCATGCTGTTGCTGTGAGGTCCTTGATTATATTGATAGGTTCATGATTATATTTGGATCTAAACGTGAGTCGCCGACTACCATTTCAGTCAACTGGTTCAAAACATCCCCCGTGGTGGAGTGGGGAGAGCTGGAGCTTGGTGGTTCGATCCCTGGTCGCATCATACCAAAATACTCTAGAAGATGGCATATCTTGTATATCTGCCTGGCGTTCGGCTTCAAGGGGCTTCAAGTCCGGCCAATACATACATACACACACGTCACTGATAAGGAAAGTAATCTTGAACGCTACGTTACACACCATTTCACCTCATCCCACAGTGAAATAGATGCATGGCTATGTATTAAATATCTATAATTGACCAGCACGACAATGAAATATTCTACGATTGGCCGGGCACGGGCCGCCCAGACGTTTAAGGTGCAATACACAGTGCAGAGGGTGCCGGAAACCTATGACCGTAGGTTCGAATCCGTGATACGTCGTTCTGATATGTTTACATACCTGTGTTGGTGGGTTTCCCAAACTTAATAAATGTCTCAGGTCGGTATCACTCCTAGCTCCCCCCTCCCCGCAGAAGATAACACGACGATATATAACTGATAAACTGTTCAAAGCGGCATAAAATCCTACTGACTCAAGTATGGAAGTATGAATCATTACGGATGTCAATAGAAGCCGTTCAAAAATTACTAGTAGTCCAAAACAGAACTTGCAGAACTTTAAAAATATGTTCATACAGATCAAATATCAGGTCAATCAACACAAAAACCAGCTCTGTCTGGACATCGCCTTCATCGGGGTACCCCGGTCCTACACGACCTCTCCCTCACACGACGACCCCTGGTTGTACTGTACAGAAGCAACCGCCTTTAGACTCCGCCACATGTCTGTCTGGAGGAACGTGAACCGAACCGACGCCTTGGCAGTCCTGATTACTTCACTCTGTTGATCTAGTTTGAGATACACACATGTACAGGTCTGGTATCTGAGATATGTTTAACACAAGAGTACGTTTATGTATCGTTTACTGTGAGACATGCATGTGTCTGAAATAGCCTAAATTATATCTCGACATCCATAAGGCAACTTGTGGATAATCAGTATCATTCTGTTTGGGCTTTTATGAATTCCTCCCTAAAGACTACAGGAACCTGGGAGAGTTCTACAGACATAATTATGTATGTCACAAGTGGTCAGTGTTTACATGTGAACACCTTAATAACTCCTTCGCTACTGAGACAAACATACACGTGGCCATGTCCGTCTACGCACACACCCCAGGGTTGTTTGATACCGTCCTGTTGTGTCAGTATGTTTCTGACAAACTGTCCTGACTCCGTCAGATGGATGACTCTGTGCAGAGAGGAGTCTGTCACCAGGATGTCACCTGTGCTGGTACTTGTGATACCCTGGGGATACTTCAGTGTTGTGTCTCCTGTAGGGCTGTAGTAGGTGAACACCACATCTCCCTCGGGGGTCAGACACAAGACACGCTTGGTTCCACAGTCAGACACCAGGATGTTTCCTGTCCTCGTGGTACAGAGGAATTCGGGATATTGTAAGATGTTGTTACCGTTGTGGTATGGACTGATTGATCTCAGCACGTTTCCCGTCATATCCAGGATGTCAACACAGGGAGGAGACCGGGAACTAGCTGCTAGTGTTGATGGTGTCAGGGACGTTATGCCAAAGTACTGTTTGCTGGTTGTGATGGTTGACAGCAGCACCAGGTCACGGTTGACTTCTACTGTTACAATCTGATTGATGTTTAGGACACTGACGGCAACCTGGTTGTGTGTCAACTTTGTCAGACCCAATGGTCGACCATCCAGACTGAGTTTACTGTGACGTGTCTGGTTATTCCTGGTGTAGAAGGACTTCACATTCATGTTGCCGTAGTCGGTGACTACAACTGTATCTGTGTCATTCACCACCATCACTGTCACGTCACGCGGGCATGGTGTGTTACTGTCTCCTGCTACTCTGACGTCAATGGTGTCCTGTAACACAGGAGTAGCCTTCAGGTCCAGCACACCCTCATACATGATGTCTATCTCACCCAGCTGTAGATCGTCCAGAGATTTACTCAGCTTGTCCATGTCCTGTCTGAATGTGACCTTGGTTATTCTTCCTCTCTCCTTCAGGTATGTGTCTCCGACAGCCTCCACATCACCCGCCTCACATCCCTGATACATCTCATACACATCCATGTCACACTCAGATTGTAGAGCCTGGTCTATCAGCTCAGCCTGTTGTTGGTACATCTGTACTGACATCTCAACTGACTTAATGTCTGCCTTCAGTTGTCCAATGTGTTTGTCTGACATATCTTTCAGTTCATCCAGAAGTTTCTGTTCCTTGAGTTTTATCCTTTGTATTGCCTTCAGACTTGCAGACTTGATGTCGGATTCCGTCTGTGAATGTTGACGTATTTCTTCAGCCATCACTGATTTCTTTTTCTGCACCTCTGTGTTTCGTTTGTGTCTTCTCCTTGACAAAGTCTCTTTCATCTTCATCAGCTCTGTCTTCACAGCCATCATTTCCGACTCGAGTGTGACGACCGAGTCACATTTCCTGTGGTAGATAGTGCAGCATGTCTGACAAACAGCTTTCTTACAATCTTTACACAAATATTTGATAGTTTCGTCCTTGTGCTCTTTACATGTCACCTTGTGTCTTCTTCTGACCTTGACCTCGCCGGAGGTTTCCGTAATGACGGGATGCGGTTGTGAGCTCCAGTACATTTGTCACAGAGTGCCTCATCACAGACCGAGCACCAAACAACAGCTGGAGTTATCTCCCCTTCCTCTCTACAGTAGCTGCAGGAGGCTCTATCTGCAAATGTATATTAATCTTCAATGTGGTGTGTGTATCGTGGGGAGAAGAGGAGCCATCTATATGTGGTGTATTTCAACCATTATTCTATTTTCACTACAATGTATTTTCTATGTTATTTGTTGAATCTACATCTGTCCAAGTTCTTCTCAAATATTCACACAGCTCATGTGAACTAGGTGATATTGTTACTGCAGACATTGCCACCATGTAAGATGAGGGTGTATCTACTATGAATTCATACTGTCAGAATATCGGCAAATACTACAAAACCACCATGGAAAAACATGAAGCAACAATAATAACAAGTATCACAATAAAACATACACCTTCCTATGCAGAAATACATATAGGTACAGTTCTCAGTAAAATTTACTTTTTGTATATCAAATCTCAGTAAATTAGATTGCAGCCTGTTGAGACACAATCACTACTGTACCTTTAGATCCCGGACCAAACGAGTCCAAGAGTCCCTGGATGATAAAGATCGGATCGACGTCATCCGCCCACTCCTCCACTGGTCTCTCAGGAGCAGACACTTTCGTCATCTTGTTGCAGAATGGACAGAGGAGGGAATTGGCACTGATGGCTTCTGGTCTAGTTTTGGTGTATTTGACGACACATTTTCGACAGAAGGTGTGATTGCACACAAGTGTACAGGGATTATCAAACACTTCTGTGCAAATTGTACAGGTCAGGAAATGTTCCGTTAGCTTCTGAGACGTCGCCATCTGAAACATTTGAAGAACATTTTACACAACACATATACCTTATACATGAGTGAGTATGATTTTACGCTGATTTTATCAATATTCCAGCAATATCACAGCGGGGGACACCATAATTAAGGCTTCACTCATTGGACCCATGTCGGGAATCGATCCCGGGTCTTCGGCGTGACGAGGGAACGCTTTAATCACCAGGCTACCTGACCACCCCCCTTAAAATTGAGCCTTCATGACATGAATATATATCCAAGTATATTCACGTGATACGATTCTTGCTCAAAAGTGGTTTGATCAAGGTTACAACATTCTAGGCCTCAGTAAAGCTTTCAGAAAGATTAACGGTACACATTTGAATGACATTTCAAAATGTTATGCATCAGTGACAAGACTGTCCGATGCAATTCCCAATGTGTTAATTCAGGTGAACAATTGACTTGCTTTTGCATGTGTTTGTTATGATATTAGTGGTGTAGGACATTATCACCTCGTGGGTGTCACTCACTGGCGGTGTAGAGGGAAAGTGCATACCCGTGACAGAATATCCCCCATTCGGACAGGTAAAGTCTACTTCTGTGCAATATCTACACTTAAGAATTATACCGCCTCCATGATCAAGTAGAGAGAGCGTTTGCTGGCTGCCAGGATATAGTTTAAATATTGGTGACTGAGACGCAAAACAACATTCACACACATTTCAACGTAACTGTATGCCGTGAAACCTCGTTAATCCGGACAAAGTGACAAAAAAAATCCACAAAGACTAAATGGATGACTTCAACTGTCCAGTAGTTAACTCTCCTTTATGTCGAGCAATATTCCAGAAGCACCAGCCTACTACATTTCACAACATATGAGGTACAAGTTCCGTTGATTAACGTAGACTCTCGCTACAGTACGTCACAACTGATACCGCAGCATGTAGGTCTAGTCTCAAATCTCCTCATAGTCCTTCCTTGAACAAATATTACATTATATGTCGTATGTAATTCATGACAAGAGGGATGACTTCAACTTTCCAATGGCCAACTTTCCCTTTTATGTCAAGCAATATTTCAGCTGCTCAAGTCTGTTTGATCAGGGCCACAACGCACAGACCCGTGACCATCCGGAGTAGAATGGGTCTTCAGCAACCCATGCTTACTGTAACGGGCGACTATGCTTGTCGTAAGAGTCGGATAACGGGATCGGGTGGTCAGGCCTTGGTTGATGCATGTCATCGTATCTCAATTACGTGGATTGGTGCTCATATGTCCATCACTGGATTGTCTGGTCGACACTCCATAATTTATAGACTGCCGTCATATAGCTGAAGTATTGCTGTGTGCGGTATTAAACAACAAACAAAACAAAACAAAACAAAACAACCTCAGTAAAGATTCCATGAAGAGGTTACGGTAGACAAATGGAGGGTATTTCCAAATTTGACGCATCCATGGGAAAAACTATGTCCGTTGCAATTCCCTATTTTGCCTTGAACCATATGTTCCTGTGTTTGTTAAGGTGAAAAATTGACTTGCCTTTGCATGTGTTTGTGATGGGTACAATCGGTGGGGCAGGATACACTCAGATTTTGGCAAACACCTGGTATCGTCACCATGGGTAAATTATTCATAAACACATGCTTACTTTTAATTGAGATTTCCTATGACTATTGATGCCCTAAGCATGGAAGACTTTGAGTGGGATCAGTGCATTCTTGAATGATTTGTATTCTTAACCGAAATATATTACATGTACAGATATATTTTTCTTTCTCTATATTGATATCAGTCTTGAAAAGTTTTCTGATTTAGATGATGTGGATGGAACCAGCAGAGACGTGATGAGCAGGAAGTAACAGAAAAATGGACGGAACACAATACAGGATTAGATTTCGGCTGTTTTCGCTTGTTCTCAGCGCTATCGCGATTTTGATTCTATTTTCGTGTATTTCCACCCATGAAGATCCGGGGTAGAATAGGCCTTCAGCAATCCATGCTTGCCGTAAAAGACGAATATGCTTGTCGTAAGAGGCGACCAACGGGATCGGGTGACTTGGTTAAATTACTCTTAATGTAAAAATATTTTACATTAAGGGTTGCGGGTTCACCCTTGTTACAATGTAATTTTTGTCCACATTAAGGGTTGAAGTGATAGATAAAAAAAGTTTACATTAACGGTTATCCCTGTGAAATAATACTTATCGAACTTTCATGAAACTTCGCAGATTTAATTGATCATTACTTTGTCTAGATGTGCAAATGACTAATCATTTTTAGATTCCCTCTCTGCAACGACCACCTGGTTGTTATATTCTGGCTTCATAAAAGGGTTTATGACCCTTAACCCCTTTCACCGATTTTTATCAAAGTTACTGTTTTACAAAGGTTATTTTTCGATACTCTGCAAGACGACCTCGTTACTATCCTAATACCGTAACGACGGAAAGGGGGACTCAGACCAAGCAGATCAGACCAAGTTGTAGATGATGGTTGGTTGTTAGAATGGTCCATTAACAGAGTTTCAGGCATAAAATAATGGACATTTTGATGCAGTATTACGGATATGTCAGCTAAGCATACACCAGAATCACCAGAAAGGAATTTCAATGCAATGATGTTTGGTTAAAAAAACAACCGTAGGTTCCTCAAGTACCGTGCCGAGTCAAATAGTTTATATATTTCGGATATGAAGTCTATACCTTTTCTATAGCAGTTTAACATATCCTGTAGTAAGACCATTGTTGATTGAAAATCGCAAAAAAGAGCATTAGGCATACGGCCTGTAGGGTATTTCATGTCAGTTAGGAACCGACCATTCGAAACTCTGTTGGAGGTGACATAAGCTCACCACGGAATTTCGTACAAGGTGAGCTGTAAATGCTTTCTTCTTTAAACATATGTTAGGTATAAATCGTATTGTGCATCGTATATCGCGCTTTGGATAATTTTGACACTTTTTGCTTGTTTTTGCACGGGCGACAATGCGAAAACGCGACAATTCTCCCTTGAGGTATTCCATATACAACCGCAACATATTATAACATCTTTGGGGGTAAACGAGATTCCTGCATATTATAAAGAGACAGCCAATATTCAAAACAGCTAGCGACTGAAAAGAACATTTGCCAGACTCGGTTCTATGTCACTGAACCCCCGACAGTTGGCACAAGAACTGCAGGCAGAGTGAGTGAACATTCCCCAGGCTACATTTCGGGATCTGACTGCTTCCATGGGACGACGATGCTAGTCTGTGTTTGACTCTCATGGTGGCCATACAAGATATTGAATTCTACTGTTCCGTGTGTGCCATATCGAACCTGAGTCAATGACAATGACGTTTGCCAATTTTAGACAATCGGTTACCATCTATTGATAATTTATATGATATATCAAATATATACCAGATAACAAGACATATAGAACTCTTATATCGAGGAGCTAGGGTATATTGCTAGGTCTCACATATCTTCTCAATTATATACTTCTCGTTCTGTTTCTATGGCTCGCGCTGTGGTTTTAAACTCCTTAGCGTCAACCTTATTGTCCTGATCTGGCTCTGAGACCTCCATCTAAATAAAGCTCTAGTTGGAGCCCATTTCGACTCGAAGGATGACATCATAGCACCTCATGACAGCCAAGAGACTTCTACGAAACTAGGATAAAATCCCCTTCATGTGGAAAGGGATTATGATGAAAATGTTCCCAACTTTGTCTTTCATCTCTGACGTGAAGCAGGTTTATCGTTAGAGGTAGGTAGATGTGGCAACAAAAGGGGACATAACTCGTCAGATAAATTATGTCACTCCCCCAGCAAAATATGAATTTGTAATATTTATTTGCAATAAAATTTCTAATCATTACGTTAAGATGATGAGAAAACATCGAAATGAGAAAAAGCAATAAACGGACTTGTTGTTAAAAAAAAGCAATGATTACAATAGTTACAATACGAATAGTAGTACTTTAATCATTATTCACCATCATCACATATATTCAGATCTTATAGACTGTGTTACAAATATAACGTAGTTGTGTTCGGTTTGCACGTCGGTTCGGTCAAATGGGAATTTTCTTTGACACGTGAGTGAGTTATACTTTAACATCGAATCTACTGTTCAGAAACCTACTGGTCAAAGCGGAGTTAAAACCCAACTCACAACTACTACTACTGCCGCTGCTACTACTACTACTACTACTACGACCCCGACGCCGACTGTTACTACTACTGCTGCTGCTACTACTACTGCTGCTGTTACTACTACTACTACGACGACGACGACGACTGCTACCACTACTGCTGATGCTGCTACTACTACTACTGCTGTTGTTGCTGCTACTACTACTACGACTGCTACAGCTGCTACCCCTACTACTGCTACTACTACTACTACTACTACTGCGACTACTTTGCCTCTCTCAGAATAGATACAATAAATGATGCATGTTCTGCTGTGACACTTAATCGATCATGATCGTGAACCACCAACTCAAAAGAATCAATGTAGAGAAAAACCTAGACAGATGTTGTTCTCATTTCGCTGAGCTGCGTGACACGTGGGATTGAGAAAAAATATACTGGTAGTTAAAAAACTGGGCTTGAGAAAACAATAAACTTGTAGTTAACAAACTGGGATTGAGAAAACAATAAATAATTAAATCATGCATACGCAGTGAACACTCCAGAACATTTCCAGGATTAAACCCCATTTGACACACTCGGATTCATTTTACAATGATGTACACAAAATATATATAGACGATGATGAGAATTTGTTTTGTATATTTTGGGGCAATAAAACATGGACACGAAGACATTCGGCTAATACAACAGCACTCAGTTAAAAGGAAAGTTGATGTATAATTCACAAAATAGGATTCCTGTGGTGAAAATGATATCCATGTTTATACATATGAAGTCGTCTAGGTATGATAATATCTGAACTTAAACTTGATTCATTAGTGGAACATTGATGGCCCAGTCGTGTTAGGTGCCACACTTCGCCGTGCACTGAGTTGTGTCCCTTATGGCGTATGATCGTAGGAATCCCAGTTTGGTCCTGAGTGTGTTTCTAGGTTTGTCAACAACATACCCGTGATCATGGGTTTGGTAAACGTCTAAAACATGTGTAGCTTCAGGATTTTCTCCCACAATAGCTGACATTTGGTGCTATAACTGTGATAATAGTGTATACTGTCTCAGTCTTTCAGTCTGAACTTCAGATGCCATCTACACCAAGGCGTGCCTGACGGTGACGTGGAAGCAAAATCAAGCGTGTCGCTGGACGTTGTGCTCCCTCAACCTATTGCTTACGGATCTGCCACTACTTAATCTCAAACCAGGTATTGTCCGTGTTCTGAATGGGGCAGTTTGGTGTCGATTCCTTAGATGCACCAACCGAATGTGGTGTCTTGTCGAGGTGGCGTCACACGTGGACAACCGGCCCGTAGCAAGTCATGAATGTTGCCCTGCTGTAGATAACATCTCCAAAGAGGTGATATTGTGTTTCGAATGACATTAAAGTGTCTGACAACTTCGTTATTCTTCATTCCTGTTTTCAGCATACACACGGCGTGTAGACGGTGATTTTCAGCAAGGCGTGGCATTGCGTAAGTGTTATTTACGGTTGAACAAAAGTGTTTTTATGACCACCCGATAGCTAAACATTCATAATAAGCTGTCATAATTACCAAAAAATCACTTGTGTTAGTATCATACTCCCAACAAACACAGAAACATCCCAAATTGTGCGCCGTACTTAACATGCACGTGCAAATTGAATCAAGACCTTAATGTATGTGTTGAAAGATATGATTTAATTTCAGAATAAAACTATTCTACTAAACTTTATGAAGCACAGTTACTTTTTCTGTAAGCAAACATTCATCCATTACATTGTAAAAATCTTGCATTCTGCTGGCTTTTCAGTATCAATTATTAGTAAAAAATATATATTTGAAAGCACAACTTTCTCAAACCCGACAGACAGGCAATTTCAAACATTGTTTCTTGGTTGTTGTTTTCTTAACAATAGTCAGTAAAATATCCGATTTCTATCCTTGAGATCTATTAATTCTGGATCAGACAGTGGTTGATATCACGAGCAACGACGTCGGGGTACGGTGACGCAGACACTGATTCTGACCACCCAATCCATTCAATCGCATGTCACAATAAACATGGGTTGCTCGGGAACAGTTGAATCCGGAACCGCTGTGACGATGTCTATTCAACAGATAATCCCACGAAAAACAGCATTACTATAGGATGGTATACAGAGAGCTACATCAATTTCATGTCTGCAGTATCAATTGAACTTGTTTGTGGGACCGTTACAATAGTCCAAGCAAGGCATAGATGATTTTTTACCTGATATATGAGTCATTTAGTATCAACGTGATTATCAATAAACAGGTTTTGCACGAAGATTTGATTCCTGTAAATTCCAATTGTTCAGTTTTAAATACAGCAGGTTTCGGTTTGAACTCTTCGCTTGGCCAAACAAATAGTTTCACAAAATTACATACACTAACAAACATTTCATGGCAGTAAATACGTTCCCATGATATTTGTATTACCACTCAACCAGTGGTCGTGTTTCAACCAGAACAATGATGAACGCGCTAACATGACCCAGTTATTCTATACCCATACCCAGATTTAACTTCCGGGTGTGCTACGTACCCCACAGACGTGTACACAGACACATCTCCACATTACATATAACACTACAGTACTGTCACTGCTATCAAAATGGCATGGCCTGATGTAGTTGACAAGATACACATGTGCTTATACTGCAGGCATATATCAAGAAACATGTTACCAGTATGAAGTCAACTCAGGGTGTAATGTGTAAGTTAGATCGCATTTATCTAACAAAGCACTTTACAGACAGATCTGACACACTGGATACCCAGCCCCATCCAGGAAAACACGAGGCAAAAACACCTGCACACAACATTACCTTGCTTGTGATGAGATTCTGGTAAACGTAGTCCGAGAACTGTCTGAATACCCCGTGTTTCACGTAGACACAATGACAACCTGTGTGATCCCCTCTAGTTGGGTGGGACACTGTGCACAAAGTACAAAGTCCATGACATGTCTATGTGCGTCGGCAGTCATTTGTTATCTTGGGTCAAAAGTTTGTTAAAGGGTTTTTAAAAAGGATACGAATTGAGCATAATTCTTACATAATGCCATTTAAACATGAATTTATACTAAATCTGAAGTATCAGGTGTCATGAATGTGTTCTTTTATAACATTCAATATATTTGTTCTGGTCAGAATCAAATTTTATTTTATTAATTCCGTAATTGTAACCATTTTAGGTTTCATAGTGATCTTTGAATAATCATTTCAGACAAATATTAACAGATAATCTTCTTCCAATTACCAAGGCCATCATATCTCCATTCTATTATGATAAACACCCTGTATCTTCCGAATTATTGAGAAAGCTGACAAGGTGAATTGGCGCAGATCAACCTTGGTGCACCTGAACCAAGTAGAAAGCTGATCTACCGTGAGGTTGACAATAGTCTCCAGATACTGAAAGATCAACTGCACCAAGGAAGGAAAAGTCCAATCCAGTTCCTTGATGCTGCAGGTCACCTATTGAAGCTTGGATACCCATTATCCGCCATTATGATGCGTTGAATGTTGAATTATGTTATTAATTCTTGTTAAATATGGTTCTTATTTATAATATCATGTTGAATAAACCATACTAATTTATTAATTACTTTTCTGATGTACAATTTGTTTTCTTACAATCTGCAAATGAATTAGCACAAGTTCATTCATAATTATAATCCTGGTGTTCCCTATAATTTCAAACTTAAACATAAACACAGTTAATGATCTGTGTGGAACAGTTCATATTGACAGGTAGAAGGCAGGGGATTTGTGGTCCTGTCATGCACATCCTATATTGTTATAAGCTGTATGACACATGGCCTGTATGACTGATGGCACGATACCGTATCAACAGAATATGATTGATGGCTTCCCACTCACTCTGCGCTGCTGCACATACATATCTGGAGACAAATCCAGTTTTGCGAAATAAATTACATGCTGAGCTTTTGATTGGACAAAACCCTTGCTGACGTAATCCTGTTAATCGAAGCAATCATGTCCAGTTGGTCCATGGTATTTATCGCAATTGAATGGACATGCAATAGCCAGGATCTTGATGGGATATTATAAGATTTATGATTCAGGGAATCTAATAAATAACATTGTGAGAATATGTCCACAGCTCTGACCTGTACTATCCTCGTTAAAATATGTCAACACATAATCTTGTGCATGTATTTACATATTATTTTGACATTTCTTCTTAACTATAGTGGCAGTTCCTAAGGCAAAATTATATCTCACAAGACGCATTCAGACATTATCTGTCAGTAGAACCATAAGTCTGATGTATGAACTGAAATCATAAGTGTCTAATGTATGACCTAAAATCATAAGTGATTGATGTATTTAGGTGGTCTATAGTACTTGAATTCTGCCACTTCTTCAGATGGAAAGTATTCCCTTGTTGCAATTACCACAAATGATGGTACAGGACGACGATAATGTTTATTAGCCTTCCATGGATCCATCTGGTAAATCGGTTGTATGCCACATGACTAGTGTTCTTAATCGGTGATATGAAATTGTATAAATTTGTTACCATACCGGAATAAATTATGTTCAGATGTCATAATTCATTGCTACTCGATCTTGGTTATTATGGCCAGCACGTATCTGTGAAGTCCGTGTACACATTGTATTAATTGAGCACTTTTGTATGTTAAGAAATGGTATGCAAATTAAATATTTTCACCTTCAGTTTTGTGCTAGTTATTCCTTAATTTGATCGCAGGTCTTTGGAACTGATCACACTTTATTCACTCGCTGACAGTTTAGAAGAATATCTGATGCAGTACAATGATAAGGAAATGTCAATATTAATCTATGCAGCAAAATTTACTATGGTTATAGTTATTATCATCAGTAAAGAAGGAACATACTTATGAAGTGGTTCGTTATCGTGTTATGGGCCTGCCAAGCTGACTTCCAGGAGCGTCAACTGTATGTTGGTGAACTTTACTGAGAATCTTTCATGTTGAGTTACGAAACCCAAAGGTTCAGCTCCATTTTCTCTCTCGCCCCAGCAGTAACATGCAAACATTTGGACTCAGTTCGCGTTGACATGGCCATGCCGTTGCCACAGTCACACCTACCAACAAAATTATGATCTAGCTAATAATATGCAAACCTATAATTTCTTCATGGAACAGTTCCCTTGAAATAACGGCATTATTACAATAACAACCCAAATCCTGTAAACATGCGAAACGCACGATCGTCGCACGAGTTAAATACGTATGCATGAATGTTAGGGTGCCTTATTAGAACACACGAGAAAACACCGGAAAACACATTCTTTTTCCTACGTTTATCTTTAAAACAAATGCCAAGAATCCCCAAATACACTCGTGACAGAGCCATCGGAATGTTGCAAGTAGGCATGCGTACTGCAGACGTTGCATTACATGTTGGTGCGTCCGTGAGGCCAGTACAACGTCCGAGGGAACGTTACAATGCAACTGGAGTCCGAGAGTTGACGTCCACGTCTAACAACGCCAGCTATAAACCGCTATATTGGGACGTCACATTTACGCAATCGTTTTCTCCCATCAACTGTGACTGCACTTAACAAACTGTTCGCAATCGGCTGTGACAATATGGTCTCAGATCCAGGGGCCATACGTTTGGCCAGTTTCTAGCCAACGTCGAGAGTGGGCTCGTGCACGTCTGCGTTAGACTCGACGTTAATGGCAGAGCGTGCTCTGTAGTGACGAATTCTGTTTTTCACTCTCCAGAGGTGACGGTCGACGTTGGGTGTATAGACGGATGAAGGGAACGTTATGCTGACGCTTGTGTTTCTGACAGAGATCGTTTTTAAGGAGCTGGATTGGAATTGTTTGGGATGGAACTGCACACGGTCATAGCACAGCTCTTGTTCCTATTTGTAACAATATGAATGCGATCCGCTACAGGGGCGAGATTCCTGCTCAGCATATGCATGGTGTCCCTTACCTCAACGCCGTTTCAGCATGGCAATGCCACAAGTCACACCACGCGCATCACACGGGACTTCCCGCAGGCTAACCACGTGGATGATATGCCTTGGCCGGCCAAACGTCCGGACCGTGAATATCCAGGGTAGAATAGGGCTTCAGAAACCTATGCTTGCCGTAAAAGGCGACTTTGCTTGTCGTATGTTGGTATGACGTGTGACATTGCCGATTGTGTCGCACCGTGTCCAAACAGCATGCATCGTTGCTCATGCTGTCAATCACTGATTTCTCTGGCCCAGGCTGCCAAGATGCAGTTGAAATATTGCGGACTGAGCCGTAAAACAACATGCACGCAGTAATTGTAAACCGTTAAACCCTGTTAATCCAGATAGAACCTGGTTCAGTGTAATCGATCCACGGGTTCGTATTCAAATATATCTGTGACGTCCTCCATTGTTTAAGAGCTCCATTATTTTTTAAGAATGTGGTTGGCTATCAATTACACTTTCTATTGAACCAACATTTCGGTTGATTGTCACTCGGAACAGACTGATCTATAGTTCTTATTTGACAATCAAGTGAATGATTACTAATGTTATCGGAGCATGTGTCTCCAGCGTGGCTAGAATCCGATTAGTATGATTTGATGACGTGTGATAGTTGACCTCGGATACGGCGACACGTCACAGTGAAATTAGCTATTTTATCATTTCCAATATCCAAAATCCTTAAAAGCTCAGAACGTGATATGCATAATGTCGTGTTACATCCTGTTACCTGTTACAATGTTCGCGTTTAAAAAAGCTAGATAAACCTTTGACGAGAAGAAACTAAGGATCAGATAAACATATAAATCCTTGTACCAAATATATTTGGGATAACACTGGCAGTGTGGGTTGGAATCCCGGACGGGACTCAACTAAAAAACGTATGAGAATCTATACTTTAATAAAGAAAGTGTTATCCCAAATATGTTACATTTGTTACACTTTCTAAATGGCATTGTGTGTGCAATATATATCCTTGTCAGGGCCCATTAATTCTAGTTACCGTGTATTTAAAACGTGCAAGCGATTTCAAAAGTACACGCTTAGGTCCCCACGTAATTGGATAGAGTCGTGAACCTCGTATCGTTACGATCAGCTCTCGACGAAGCCTTTGCGCACGTGCAACAGCAGCAGAAATCATAATCCACGTACATCACATCACGACTCAAACACTGTAAATACAGGCGACAAACATTTCTGGTTAAGTTTTCAAATAATTTGTTTGAGAATGTTTTGTCAAAGTATTAACGGTAACGGTGTGTTTTAAGGAGAAGAATAGCCTATGTAGTCAAAGGTCCAATATTTTCAAGGATTGAAGAGTTACTAAACACCATGTGCAGAGCTGCGTAAGTCAGGAGTGCCTGGATCCTATTATCGTGGGTTCAAATCCCAGATGGGAGATGGAGGCATAGAGGAGAGGAGTGTCTGACAGTGATGAGGAGATGGTGATAGGAGAAGGTGATGCGAGGGGAAGACAGTGGTGTCTCTTCAGTGAGGAGGAGATGGTGGTGCGAGGGGAAGACAGTGGTGTCTGTCAGTGAGGAGGAGAAGGTGATGCGAGGGGAAGACAGGGGTGTCTGTCAGTGAGGAGAAGAAGGTGATGCGAGGGGAAGACAGGGGTGTCTGTCACTGAGGAGGAGAAGGTGATGCGAGGGGAAGACAGGGGTATCTCTTCAATGAGGAGGAGATGGTGGTGCGAGGGGAAGACAGTGGTGTCTGTCAGTGAGGAGGAGAAGGTGATGCGAGGGGAAGACAGGGGTGTCTGTCAGTGAGGAGGAGAAGGTGATGCGAGGGGAAGACAGGGGTGTCTGTCAGTGAAGTGGAGAAGGTGATGCGAAGGGAAGACATGGGTGTCTCTCAGTGAGGAGGAGAAGGTGATGCGAGGGGAAGACAGGGGTGTCTGTCAGTGAAGAGTAGAAGGTGATGCGAGGGGAAGACAGGGGTGTCTGTCACTGAGGAGGAGAAGGTGATGGGAGGGGAAGACAGGGGTGTCCGTCAGTGAGGAGGAGAAGGTGATGCGAGGGGAAGACAGGGATGTCTGTCAGTGAGGAGGAGATGGTGATGCGAGGCGAAGACAGGGGTGTCTGTCAGTGAGGAGGAGATGGTGGTGCGAGGGGAAGACAGGGATGTCTGTCAGTGAGGAGAAGAAGGTGATGCGAGGGGAAGACAAGGGTGTCTGTCAGTGAGGAGGAGATGGTGATGCGAGGGTAAGACAGGGATGTCTGTCAGTGAGGAGGAGAAGGTGATGCGAGGGGAAGACAGGGGTGTCTGTCAGTGAGGAGGAGAAGGTGATGCGAGGCGAAGACAGGGGTGTCTGTCAGTGAGGAGGAGAAGGTGATGCGAGGGGAAGACAGGGGTGTCTTTCAGTGAGGAAGAGAAGGTGATGCGAGGGGAAGACAGGGGTGTCTGTGCAAAGCGTGCTGAAATCATACGATCGTGGATTGGTGGGTTTCACAAACTTAATAAATGTCTCAGGTCTCTATCTCTTCTGGCTCTCCTCCCACATGAAGATAGCATGCCGTAATATAACTGAACTACTGTTTAAAGTGGCGTAAAATCATACTGACTCACTTCTTAAAGTATGGAAGTATGAATCATTGTGGATGTCAATAGAAGCCGTTTCTAAAATTACCAGTTGTCAAAAACAGAGCCTGCAGAACTTTAAAAATATATGCACAGATCAAATTTCAGGTCTATCGACAATGATTAATAGCAAGCAAAAGTGAAAGTAAAAAATGAATGACCGTCCACCACGAGTCTCGGCAATCCTGATTACTTCACTATGTTGATGTATTTTGAGAGAAACATGACAGTCCAAAACAGCACTTGCAGAACTTTAAAAATATATTGATACAGATCCAATTTCACGTCTATCAACATATATTTTTATAACACATACAAGTAAAATCAAAACATGTATGACCGTCAACGGGGAAAAGAATACTACAGACATATCGTTATTTTCACACAAAAAATACATCGTTTCATTATGCCGTGACTTTGGGGTTGCAATGTTTCAAATTTTCTAGGTTCTGACACACCCCACACAGGTTGACACAAAAAAACAGCTCTGAGATAGCCTAAATTATATCTCGTTATCCATAAGGCAACTTGCGGATAATCAGTATCATACAGTTTGGGCTTTTATGAATTCCTTCCTAAAGACGACAGGAACCTGAGAGAGTTCTACACACATATGTATGTCACAAACACACGTTGTCAGTGTTTACATGTGAACACCTTAATTACTCCTTCGCTTCTCATACCAACATACACGTGGCCATGTCCGTCTACACACACACCCTGGGTGTGGTTGATACCGTCCTCTTGTGTCAGTATGTTTCTGACAAACTGTCCTGACTCCGTCAGATGGATGACTCTATGTAGAAGGTAGTCACCAGGATGTCACTCGTGCTGGTACTTGTGATACCCTGGGGATACTTCAGTGCTGTGTCTCCTGTAGGGCTGTAGGTGAACACCACATCTCCCTCGGGGGTCAAACACACGAAACACTCGGTTCCACCGTCTGATACCAGGATGTTTCCTGTCCTCGTGGTACAGAGATAGTTGGGTCTTTTTAAGATGTTGATACCATTTTGGAGTGGACTGATTGACCTCAGAACGTTTCCCGTCATATCCAGGATATCAACACAGGGAGGATACCGGGAACTAGCTGCTAGTGTTGATGGTGTCAGGGACGTTATGCCCCAGTACTTTTTGCTGGTTTTGATAGTTGACAGCAGCACCAGGTCAGGGTTGACTTCTACTGTTACATTCAGTTTGATGTTCCGGACAGTGACGGCCACCTGGTTGTGTGTCAACTTTGTCAGACCCCGTGGTTTACCACCCAGACTGAGTTTACTGTGACGTGTCTGGTTATTCCTGGTGTAGAAGGACTTCACACTATCGTTGTTGTGGTCGGTGACTACAACTGTATCTGTGTCATTCACCACCATCACTGTCACGTTTCTTGGGGATGATGTGGTACTGTCCCCTGTTACTCTGACATCAATGGTGTCCTGTAACACAGGAGTAGACTTCAGGTCCAGCACACCCTCATACATGACGTCTATCTTAACCAGCTGTAGATCGTCCAGAGATTTACTCAGCTTGTCTGTGTCCTGTCTGAATGTGACCCCGGTTATTCTTCCTCCCTCCTTCACATCTACGTCTCCGACAGCCTCCACATCATCCGCCTCACATCCCTGATACATCTCATACACATCCATGTCACACTCAGATTGTAGAGCCTGGTCTATCAGCTCAGCCTGTTGTTGGTACATCTGTACTGACATCTCACCTGACTTGATGTCTGCCTTCAGTTGTCTGATGTGTTTGTCTGACATCTCTTTCAGTTCATTTAGAAGTTTCTGTTCCTTGAGTTTTATCCCTTGTATTGCCTTCAGACTTGCAGACTTGATGTCGGATTCCGTCTGTGAATGTTGACGTATTTCTTCTGCCATCACTGATTTCTTTTTCTGCACCTCTGTGTTTCGTTTGTGTCTTCTCCTTGACAAAGTCTCTTTCATCTTCACCAGCTCTGTCTTCACAGCCATCATTTCCGACTCGAGTGTGACGACCGAGTCACATTTCCTGTGGTAGATAGTGCAGCATATCTGACAAACAGCTTTCTTACAATCTTTACACAGATATTTGATAGTTTCGTCCTTGTGCTCTTTACATGTCACCTTGCGTCTTCTTCTGACCTTGACCTCGCCGGAGAGGTCAATGACTTTGTGTTTCCGTAATGACGGGATGCGGTTGTGAGCTCCAGTACATTTGTCACAGAGTGCCTCATCACAGACCAAGCACCAAACAACAGCTGGAGTTATCTCCCCTTCCTCTCTACAGTAGCAGCAGGAGGCTGTATCTGCAAATGTACATTAATCTTCAATGTGGTGTGTGTATCGTGGGGAGAAGAGGAGCCATCTATATGTGGTGTATTTCAACCATTATTCTATTTTCACTACAATGGATTTTCTATGTTATTTGTTGAATCTACATCTGTCCAAGCTCTTCTCCAATATTCACACAGCTCATGTGAACTAGGTGATATTGTTACTGCAGACATTGCCACCATGTAAGATGAGGATGTATCTACTATGAATTCATACTGTCAGAATTTCGGCAAATACACCAAAACCACCATGGACAAACGTGAAGCAACAATAATAACAAGTATCACAATTAAACATACACCTTCCTATGCAGAAATACATGTAGGTACAAGTTCTCAGTTAAATTTACTTTTTGTATATCAAATCTCAGTAAATTAGTTTGCATCCTGTTGAGGCACAATCACTACTGTACCCGTAGATCCTGGACCAAACGAGTCCAAGAGTCCCTGGATGATAAAGGTCGGCTTGACGTCATCCGCCCACTCCTCCACTGGTCTCTCAGGGGCAGACACTTTCGTCATTTTGTTGCAGAATGGACAGAGGAGGGACTTGGCACTGATGGCTTCTGGTCTGGTTTTTGTGTAGTTGACGACACATTTTCGACAGAAGGTGTGATTGCACACAAGCGTACAGGGATTATCAAACACCTCTGTGCATATTGTACAGGTCAGGAAATGTTCCGTTAGCTTCTGAGAGGTCGCCATCTGAAACATTTGAAGAACATTTTACACAATACATATACCTTATACATGAGTGAGTATGATGAGTGATAGCCATATTCCAGCAATATCACGGCGGGTGACACCATAAATGGGCTTCACTCATTGTACCCATGTCGGGAATCGATCCCGGGTCTTCGGCGTGACGAGGGAACGCTTTAATCACCAGGCTACCTGACCGCCCCCTTATAATTGAGCCTTCATGACATGAATATATATCCAAGTATATTCAGGTGATACGATTCTTGCTCAAAAGTGGTTTGATCAAGGTTACAACATTCTAGGCCTCAGTAGAGCTTTCAGAAAGATTAACGGTACACATTTGAATGACATTTCAAAATGTTATGCATCAGTGACAAGACTGTCCGATGCAATTCCCTATGTCTAATTCAGTTGAACAATTGACTTGCTTTTGCATGTGTTTGTTATGTTATTAGTGGTGTAGGACATTATCGCCTCGTGGGTGTCATTCACTGGCGGTGTAGAGGGAAAGTGCATACCCGTGACAGAATATCCCCATCCGGACAGGTAAAGTCTACGTCTGTGCAATATCTACACTTAAGAATTATACCGCCTCCATGGACTATTAGAGAGAGCGTTTGCTGGCTGCCAGGATATAGTTTCAATATTGGTGAGACGCAAAACAACATTCACAGACATTCCACAAAGACTAAATGGATGGCTTCAACTGTCCAGTACTTAACTTTCCTTTATGTCGAGCAATATTCCAGAAGCACTAGTCTACTACATTTCACAACATATGAGGTACAAGTTCCGTTGATTGAACTCGCGAAATAACGTAGACTCTCACTACAGTACGTCCCAACTGATACCGCATCATGTGGGTCTAGTCTTCTCATAGTCCTTCCTTGAACAAATATTACATGATATGTAGTATTTAATGCATGACAAGAGGGTGACTTCAACTTTCCAATGGCCAACTTTCCCTTTTATGTCAAGCAATATTTCAGCTGCTGAAGTCTTTGGTGTCCACATAACACATATTTTGAGGTATACTCGAGCATGCTCTTTCTATGAAGATTTCAAAGAGCGTCATTTGTTGTTTGATCAGGGCCACAACGTACAGACCCGTGACCATCCGGGGTATAATAAGTCTTCAGCAACCCATGCTTGCTGTAACAGGCGACTATGCTTGTCGTAAGAGGCGGATAACGGGATCGGGTGGTCAGGCTCGCTGACATGGTTGATGCATGTCATAGTATCTCAATTACGTGGATTGATGCTCATATGTCCCTCACTGGACTGTCTGGTCGAGACTCCATAATTTACAGACCGCCGTCATATAGCTGAAATATTGCTGAGTGCGACGTTAAACAACAAACAAAACAACAACAAAAAAACTCAGTAAAGCTTCCATAAAGAGGTTACGGTAGACAAATGGGGGGTATTTCCAAATTTAACGCATCCATGGGGAAAACTATGTCCGTTACAATTCCCTATTTTGCCTTGAACCATATGTTCCTGTGATTGCTAAGGTAAACAATTGACTTGCCTTTGCATGTGTTTGTGATGGGTATCATCGGTGAGGCAGGATACACTCAGCTTTTAGCAAACACCTAGTATCGTCACTATGGGTAAATGATTCATAAACACATGCTTACTTTTAGTTGAGATTTCCTATGACTATGGAAATGCTTGTTTGTCATCGCGTTTATCTCATGAGCTCTTAAGGAAGACGCTAATGGATGCCCTAAGCCTGGAAGACCTTAAGTGGGATCACCGCATTCTTGAATGAGTTGTATTCTTAATGGAAACAAATGACGTACAGATATTTTTCTCTTTTTCTATAGTCATATCAGTCTTGAAAAGTTTTCTGTTTTAGATGATGTGGATGGAACCAGCAGAGACGTGATGAGCAGGAAGTAACAGAAAAATGGACGGAACACTATACAGGATTAAATTTCGTCTGTTTTTGCTTGTTCTCGGTGCTATCGCAATTTTGATTCTGTTTTCTTGTATTTCCACCCGTGAAGATCCGGGGTAGGATTGGTCTTCAGCAACCCATGCTTGTCGTAAAAGGCGAATATGCTTGTCGTTAGAGGCGACAAGGGATCGGGCGACTTGGGTAAATTACTCTTAATGTAAATAATTTTACATTATGGGTCACGTGTTAACTCTTGTTACAACCCTTAATGTAAAAATTACTCTTTATGTAAAAATATTTACATTATTCAAAGTTCGGATCTGGTGATTTGGGATCCTGATACGTCAATTCTTAGTTCTTACATGTCACGTGTCACATGTCACATGTCCCCCACCTCACCAAGATTACCCTGAACACCCACTGGTTCAGAATTCAGCGACGAGAAATAGTCCCCCAAGTCTTGTATATCAATAGGGTTGGGTCGTTGCGGTCGTCCAGACACACGCGTTATCTTGTCCCAGAAACGTTTAGAGTCTACCGCTGCTGCATTTTCTAGGTCACTCCTTTTACATTGTGCAAACTGATCCTTCTTGATTCCACACAGTTATCTGTATTCTTGCAAACTTTATTATACTTAAAAAGGTAGGAGTTATCTTCTTTCTTCTGAACGCATTTAAATTATGGCATCGTTCAGTTTTTTTTACAGAGCCATTTATCATCATCGGGGAACATGTCACTCGATGCTAAACAATAATATATATCAGAACTAAACCCAAAATGTCCAATAGGGGGCACGGGTGGCCCAGTCGTCTAAAGCGCAGCGATTCGCTGTGCAGAGTTGCTTCCCTTGGGCACACCAGAAACCTTTGATTGTGGGTTCGAACCCCGGTTCGCCCCTATTATGTTGCTAGGTTTGTCAGCACCATACCCGTGCTCGTGGGTTACATCGATTTGGGTTTGGGTTTTTTGTTTAACGCCGCACACCAATATTACAGCCCATTGACGGCGGTCTGTAAATAATCGAGTCTGGACCAGACAATCCAGTGATTGATATCATGAGCATCGATCCACGCAATTGGGATCGATGACATGCATCAACCAAGTCAGCAAGCCTGACCACCCGATCCTGTTAGTCGCCTTTTACGACAAGCATAGTCGCCTTTTACGGTTACTGAAGACCTATTCTTCCCCAGATCTTCACGGGTCGGGGTTTCATCGAAGTGGCAAACGTCTGAGGCCTGCATCACTTGGGGCTTTCCTCCAACGTTTAGCTGCAACGCCGTGATATAACGGGAATACTGTTAAAAGCGGAGTTAAAACCAACTAAATAAATGTTGGTAATGTTGGTAATAAATGTACAGTCACCGATTTGATAGTCAGTTCCAAATCTTCCATTCACAATATGTATGTTCAAATTTGAACACGTTTTCAAAAGATTTTTCAAAGGTATTTAGTAATTTATCACATGAATATCTTTCCATCTCAAATTGTGTAAATAACTCTACAAAGTAAATATTACTTTCAGCATGGTGAATAACATCGTTCTCCACATAGTCCGTGAAGATCCGGGGTACAAAAGCTCTTCAGCAACCCATTGTTGAGTGCGGTGTTAAACAACTAACAAATAAACAAACAAATCCAAGTACAATGATAGAAACAGCTGGGTACTCTTACAGTGTACTCAATAAAAAATACAGCAAAATCTCTACCCCATTTTGTCTATCTTTGTTGTCACACCAGGTCGATTTCTACGGATGGATATATGTAAACACACATAATGTAGCTCTACTGAAACCAAACATACTTTTATCCAACAGAATAGTAATAACATGTTCTCTGTATCGAACATCAATAACATGTCTTACGAGTGAATATTGTATCAAAAGTATACCTCCCGAATACCTCCCGAACTTGAACCTTTTTGTGGCTTCTATATTCCTTGCAATGTAAGATATGCTTTTGCATAACCTTCGACCTTGACGGCAGCACCCGCTCCTGATCCACAGTTGACGATGTTCCACTTGAGTCGCGATCTGCAACTGGAGCCGACAACTGATGCTCATCACCTTCCAGAGTAGTAGCTGGCATGTCCTCAATGACGAGCCTGCCATTCTTATAATAGCCCCTCTTGTTCTCAGGTCTGAGCAAAGTCAGTTTCTCACGCTGTCGCTTATTACGAATAATTGCAAGAAACCGAGCAAAAAAATAAAAAACATGAAAATAGCAAAAAGGATCCTACATTTCCAATCAAACTTGGATGTCAATTACTGGATTGTCGGGTCCAGACTTGATTATTTACAGACCGCCGTCATATAGCTGGAATATTGCTGAGTGCAGCGTTAAACAACAAACGGAGAAATGAAATCGTGTATTCCGAGTGTCCAAATGACTAATACATTGACAATATAAAAGAAGTTAGGTATATCAGTATCCAGACCAGACTATCTGTCAGTGTGAACATTAACATAATTTCACTCTATCGCAACTGTCTGTAACTGACTTGACATTATATGTGAACCTATATCTTCATTGACCGCTGCTTCCGTACGGAGAGATGACGTGTGTAGCTCCAGAATGTACAGTACGTGAAAACACTCACAACTCCCAATGAAGTGTACATTAGGTGATATACTCTGCGAAAAAAGTAACGCAGAAGAAGTAAAATCGTAAATATTGCCGTCATCAGTAAATATCTGACAGAATGTTGCCGACATCAGTAAATATCTGACAGAGTGCTGTCGACATCAGTGAATATCTGACAGTGTTGCTGACATCAGTAAATATCTGACAGTGTTGCTGACATCAGTAAATATCTGACAGTGTTGCTGACATCAGTAAATATCTGACAGTGTTGCCGACATCAGTAAATATCTGACAGTGTTGCCGATATCAGTAAATATCTGACAGTGTTGCCGACATCAGTAAATATCTGACAGTGTTGCTGACATCAGTAAATATCTGACAGTGTTGCCGACATCAGTAAATATCTGACAGTGTTGCCGACATCCATGCAACATTAATACCAAATTTGGTAGTTTCTGCAAGGATTGGGATTGATTTGTGTGGAAAGAATGAGGTACTGCAGACATTTGGTGAAAAGATGAAAAAAATGCAAAAACACTACCACGTTAGACAGCACGTGACCTTCCCATATCCGGTCGGCCACGTATCACAACTAGAGCACAGGACAGATTCATACGGCTACGGCACCTACTTCAAAGAACCACCACGGCCACCTCTACAACTGACAATACCAGGATTGCGTAGGATATCAGTCCAGACTGTCAGGAACCGTTTGCGCGAGGGTATTCGCGCTTGACGGACCTACATCGTCGGCGGCGACGTCAATGGTGTCAAGGTCACAGAGCATAGCCTCAACTGCGATGGAGACAAGTTTGGTTTAGTGACAGTCACGTTTTATGCTTCGCCTTGCGGATGGAAGACGTCGTGTTTACAGGTGTCACGGTGAATGTTATGCACGACACTGCATACAGGAAGTGGACAAATTTGGTGGTGGTGATGTGATAATGTGAGAGTTTAACGGCACAACATTACACGGTTGAGATTCTTCGGCCACAAGTCCTTCCCATTATGCTGCTAGTGAATGTAATTTTCCATCAAGACAACGCCGGATTTCACACGAGAAGACTGACAACAGCCTTTTTCAGGAATCACAACATCCAGGCCTTGCCACGGCCCTCCAGATTAAAACCCAATATGGGATGCACTGGATCAGCGACTGCGACCACGTCAGCAACAACCACATAACCCCCGACAGTTGGCACAAGAACTGCAGGCGGAGTGAGTGAACATTCCCCAGGCCACAATTCGGGATCTGACTGCTTCCATGGGACGACGATGCTAGTCAGTGTTTGACTCTCATGGTGGCCATACAAGATATTGAGAACAGATGATCTTCACCTTGAAACTCTAGTGTTCCGGGTGTGCCACATCGAACCTGGGTCAATGACAATGACGTTTGCCAATTTTAAACAATTGGTATCCATCTGTTGATTATTTATATGACATATATAATATAAGCCAGATAACAAGACATATAAAGCTCTTATATCGAGGCACTAGGGTATATCGCTAGTTCCCACATCTCTTCTCAAAGTACATACTTCTCGTTCTGTTTCTATGGCTCGCGTTTCTTTTGGCGGTGAGTATAGTTATCATGTGACTGACAGTGCTGAGTGAAACTGTATCCCTTCTTAACATAAGAGTTTATCTCACTACTGTAACATCGCACATAACTAGAATTTATGTAATGACATTGTTTTTTTTATTATTGATGAGTGGTAATTCTCTGGCGTTGACATTGTATATTTCAAGCATCATAAAACATCGCATATGGTTAAATGGACATTTCTTGTTACAAGGTCGGCAATATCACAGCTGTCATTGCAGACTGCAATGTGTGATCATATTTGATGGAGGTCAACAACATCACACCTGTCACTGCAGCCTGCGATGTGTTATCAGGCCTGGAGGTCAGCAATATCACAGCTGTCACTGCAGCCTGCAATGTGTGATCTGACCTGATGGAGGTCAGCAATATCACAGCTGTCACTGCTGCCTGCAAAGTGTGATCAGACCTGGAGGTCGGCAATATCACAGCTGTCACTGCTGCCTGCAATGTGTGATCAGACCTGATAGAGGTCAGCAATATCACAGCTGTCACTGCAGCCTGCAATGTGTGATCACATCTGATGGAGGTCAGCAATATCACAGCTGTCACTGCAGCCTGCAATGTGTGATCTGACCCGATGGAGGTCAGCAATATTACAGATGTCACTGCAGCCTGCAATGTGTGATCACACCTGAAGGTCAACAATATCACAGTTGTCACTGCAGCCTGCAATGTGTGATCTGACCCGATGGAGGTCAGCAATATTACAGATGTCACTGCAGCCTGCAATGTGTGATCTGACCTGATGGAGGTCAGCAATATCACAGCTGTCACTGCAGCCTGCAATGTGTGATCTGACCCGATGGAGGTCAGCAATATTACAGATGTCACTGCAGCCTGCAATGTGTGATCTGACCCGATGGAGGTCAGCAATATTACAGATGTCACTGCAGCCTGCAATGTGTGATCACACCTGAAGGTCAACAATATCACAGCTGTCACTGCAGCCTGCAATGTGTGATCTGACCTGAAGGAGGTCAGCAATATCACAGCTGTCACTGCAGCCTGCAATGTGTGATCTGAACTGAAGGAGGTCAGCAATATCACAGCTGTCACTGCAGCCTGCAATGTGTGATCTGAGCTGATGGAGGTCAGCAATATCACAGCTGTCACTGCAGCCTGCAATGTGTGATCTGACCTGAAGGTCAACAATATCACACCTGTCACTGCAGCCTGCAATGTGTGATCAGACCTGAAGGAGGTCAGCAATATCACAGCTGTCACTGCAGCCTGCAGTGTGTGATCAGACCTGATGGAGGTCAGCAATATCACAGCTGTCACTGCAGCCTGCAATGTGTAATCTGACCTGAAGAAGATCAGCAATATCACAGCTGTCACTGCAGCCTGCAATGTGTGATCAGACCTGAAGGAGGTCAGCAATATCACAGCTGTCACTGCAGCCTGCAATGTGTGATCTGACCTGGAGAAAATCAGCAATATCACACCTGTCACTGCAGCCTGCAATGTGTGATCAGACCTGAAGGAGGTCAGCAATATCACAGCTGTCACTGCAGCCTGCAATGTGTGATTAGACCTGATGGAGGTCAGCAATATCACAGCTGTCACTGCTGCCTGCAATGTGTGATCTGACCTGAAGAAGATCAGCAATATCACAGCTGTCACTGCAGCCTGCAATGTGTGATCTGAGCTGATGGAGGTCAGCAATATCACAGCTGTCACTGCAGCCTGCAATGTGTGATCAGACCTGATGGAGGTCAGCAATATCACACCTGTCACTGCAGCCTGCAATGTCTGATCTGACCTGAAGAAGATCAGCAATATCACAGCTGTCACTGCAGCCTGCAATGTGTGATCAGACCTGAAGGAGGTCAGCAATATCACAGCTGTCACTGCAGCCTGCAGTGTGTGATTAGACCTGATGGAGGTCAGCAATATCACAGCTGTCACTGCAGCCTGCAATGTGTGATCTGACCTGAAGAAGATCAGCAATATCACAGCTGTCACTGCAGCCTGCAATGTGTGATCAGACCTGATGGAGGTCAGCAATATCACAGCTGTCACTGCAGCCTGCAATGTGTGATCTGACCTGAAGAAGATCAGCAATATCACACCTGTCACTGCAGCCTGCAATGTGTGATCAGACCTGAAGGAGGTCAGCAATATCACAGCTGTCACTGCAGCCTGCAATGTGTGATCACACCTGAAGAAGATCAGCAATATCACAGCTGTCACTGCAGCCTGCAATGTGTGATCTGACCTGAAGAAGATC
This sequence comes from Haliotis rufescens, assembly GCF_023055435.1. Lineage (NCBI taxonomy): Eukaryota > Metazoa > Mollusca > Gastropoda > Lepetellida > Haliotidae > Haliotis > Haliotis rufescens. The sequence continues at coordinate 1,524,570 of NW_025963857.1, forward strand.
AGCAATATCACACCTGTCACTGCAGCCTGCAATGTGTGATCAGACCTGAAGGAGGGTCAGCAATATCACACCTGTCACTGCAGCCTGCAATGTGTGATCTGACCTGATGGAGGTCAGCAATATCACAGCTGTCACTGCAGCCTGCAATGTGTGATCAGACCTGATGGAGGTCAGCAATATCACAGCTGTCACTGCAGCCTGCAATGTGTGATCAGACCTGATGGAGGTCAGCAATATCAGAGCTGTCACTGCAGCCTGCAATGTGTGATCTGTCCCGATGGAGGTCAGCAATATCACAGCTGTCACTGCAGCCTGCAGTGTGTGATCTGACCTGATGGAGGTCAGCAATATCACAGCTGTCACTGCAGCCTGCAATGTGTGATCTGACCTGATGGAGGTCAACAATATCACAGCTGTCACTGCAGCCTGCAATGTGTGATCTGACCTGATGGAGGTCAGCAATATCACAGCTGTCACTGCAGCCTGCAATGTGTGATCTGACCTGATGGAGGTCAGCAATATCACAGCTGTCACTGCAGCCTGCAATGTGTGATCAGACCTGATGGAGGTCAGCAATATCACGGCTGTCACTGCAGTCTGCAATGTGTGATCTGACCTGAAGAAGGTCAGCAATATCACATCTGTTTGCATTGGCAATGGAAGTCATGCTTTAATGTCTATATGATTATATCTAAGGTTGTCCAATGCATGTGGGCCCTAGAAGTGGTCAGTCACAGCACTGCAGTCTCACGCACATGCGCAACACACATGATGACGATAAAAGAAAAACAATATGTCTGTGCAGTTTCCTTTATTTACACAGTAACATTTTCCGAAAATATGTAACACTGGTAACAACAACCCTGTAGTACCATGACAACGGTTGTCATGGTTACTGAAAGGGGACACATCTGTTTGGAGCCCACTGGCAGGTTTACATAGGGGTATATGTACAATTGGTGACATAAAGACACCTGTAGAAGGGGAACAGCATGCTCCCAGAGGTATGTTTAGGGGCTGGATAATAAGATACTTTGTACCATTACACTGTTAGAGAGTCAATAGGGATTGTCTCAAAAGTCTGCAATCAACAGCTAGCTTAAAAACATAAGCATAAAAATTTAAATCTAGATTTGACCACCCGACTATCATGAATATCCACCTACCTAAAACATGGAAAATAATCCTCAAATTGTGATAAGTCTTTCATTGTAGTGTTCAATGTAAATACAATTCACAATTCAGACAAGAATCAAAATTACCTGTTTTGTTAATTTATAATGCAGGAAATAAAAACTTGAGAATACAATGTTGATCACGCTGACCACACTGAATGCACTGGAGAAGAGTCAGAAATACAAACAGATATTTCTCAAATACATCAGTGATCACTAAATACACGTTACAAAAAGATCGAAACTAATGGGATTCCCAACCAGACACCTACTATATAAAAGGAATTTCAACTTTTGTGACAACCTCTACCATGCCCACTCTGCCTCCATCATCAAACATCAAGGAGGAGGCAGCTGAACCTATTGTCCAGCTCACACGCTGCTTGCACCATCTCGGGCAGATCATTGTCTGAGTTCTCAGAGCGCACATCAGACTTGGCATAGTCAGTCTTCTTCTTGTCTCCCTTCTTCTTCCCTTTCTTCTTGGAGTTTTTCTTCCCTGTTCCTGTTTCCTGAAAACAATCCTCCCCAATGTGTTTAGAAATGAAAGATTCCATCTGAGTGAAGACAGCTGACATGGGCGACTTCGGTCCGAGAATGTCACTGATGTAGGAAAGAGGTTTTGACCTTGACCTCAGTTCCTTGGTGAAGTTGTAGAGGAAGACCCCACTGAAGAAGGTGTGAGGTCGGGGATGTTCCAGAGGACTCTGCAGCAGCTGGTTGATATGGAGACCGTCCAGGAGACAGGCCTGGAACTGAGATGAACCATGAGTGATGGCAGACTCCACTGGGCTGCACTTGGTGACAGGAGCAAACTTGGCATGGTGTTTGTCAACCTTCTGTAGAAACTGTGTCAGCTGTGACTCGGTTGCCTTCTCACAAGCTGACCGTACACATATCTGTGAGATGGGATCTGCCTCTTGGCAGGACTGTTTGGACTGCGTCTTTGGATCACTTAATCCTTCATTAGATGTTGAACTTAAAATATCATCCTTTGAAACATCTTCTGTTTCTTGTTCATGTTTGTAATGTCTAGAATTCTGCTTAAGTTGACGAATTCTTGTCTTTGACTGTAGGAGTATTATGCACACAAGTAAGGCATGATAATGATACCTTGTCACTTTGGGTTGGGACTGAAGAATCCAGTACACAATCACACATGCAAGAAGCTGCAGAGGAGGTGACCACAGTTCTAGGAAAGTGTTTGGAACAGAAAGAACCTCAAGTATCATATCTACACGCTGCCCAGTAGAAATATTTCCAAGCTGAGATAGTCCTGGAAGTTGGCCAAAATTTGGTAAAGAGTTGACAGATTCAAGAAGAGTCTTCTTCAGGTTCTTACTCTCATCTCGCGTGTATTCCAAGATGTGTGTATCCTGGCTTGGACCAGAAAGATTATCAATCGGAGTACAAGAATCATCCTTCAGAAGAATGCCGTACATGACCTGTCTAATCCTTTCAGAAGTGGAGTACGAGGAAGCAACCTTCATGTTTTCCACCTGAGTCAGTAGAACATTCCGATGAAGCACCACAGTGTTGAGAAAAAACGGATGGATTGCACCAGATCGATGAGCACTGATGAACCAGGATGGAGCTAGGCTGCCATTATAACTCTTTATCTCATCAGTCCGCTGCTGCAACGCAGTGTTACTATCACTATCAAAGAAGTCGCTCAAACTGAAGGACTCCTCCAAGTCTATATAGAATCGGATACATCTGTGAATGAGTAGTCTTAGATTGTCTCTTGATTCTTTCGGAACATACGTGAGGATCTTCTCCACCGCATCTTCCCACGACTTGTAGTCCTCACACCAGCTCAATATGGCTGCCAGCCTTTGATGTCTCTGTGGCAGAGATTTAGACCAGGCTGATTTCAGGGTGTGGAAAAAGTTTTCAAATAATGACGACTCAATGAAGTCATTCCCTAGAAGGACTGCAATGACAGGCAATAAAGTTTTATCAAATCCTGGAAACTCTTTAGCAAAGTGGTCGATGTGATACAACTGGACAGACAAGCAGTGGTAGGTTTTGCCAGTTTGCGGGTCTTCTGGGGAGGCTAATCGAAAATCTACATAGTCAAACAGTATGAAACCACCTCTCAGGTCGAACACAAAAAAATCACTATCATTACTCATTACAGGGCAGTGCCAATGGTTGGCTAGCTTGACAATCTGACTATCAGCCTCAAAGTCACACACAATATACGGAACTCCCATGTCAACCAACACAGTCTTAAAGGTTTCGTATGCCAAGATTGGCAAAATCCTTCCTCTACCTCCATGAGAAATAAATCCTGCAAGGTGAATTCTGTTTTTGGCTCGAGTGAGTGTTGTTTTTAACTTTTTCCCATCTGCTTCATATCCTCCATCAAAGACGATAAATGGTTTAATGTCACATTCTTCAAACATCTGAAATATTTCTTTGACCTTTTTATAGAAGACATCATAGTCTCCTCCATAATGGTGTTTGACATGCAGATACTGGTACAGGAAGTGGTAGAAGTTGTTTCCATCAATCACAACTCTTGTGCAGTGCAGGTTGTGATCCTGAAGGAGTCGATTGTTGTTGCTGTCAACAAAACTTGTGAAGCCTCGGATGCCCATTATTGATTGGAAAGTGGCGTAGCTGAAATTATAGAACAGGACAATCCAAAGTATCAGTCATTGAACAGTCTATACACAATCTGAATAGCATCTTGAATGTATTATAGTGAAAAACGCGAACCAATATCAAATTAACAGTGGCAATTCTAACATGTTTCTTTCAACAACAATGACATGTTTCAAGTTTCCTATGACAAAACTTACAGGTGACATGTTTGTCTCTGGCTTGATGCCTTCAAGGGAGCACGGGTGGCCCAGTCGTCTAAGGAGCCGCGATTTGCTGTGCAGAGTTGCGTCCCTTGGGCACGCCAGAAACCTACGATTGTGGGTTCGAATCCCGGTTCGCCCCGATTATGTTTCTAGGTTTGTCAGCACCATACCCGTGCTCGTGGGTTTCACCGAAGTGGTAAACGTCTGAGACCTGCATCCCTTCGGGCTTTCCTCCCACATTAAGCTGACACACCGTGATATAACTGGAATACTGTTAAAAGCGGCGTAAAACCCAACTCACTCACTCACTTGATGCCTTCATGTTTAACCCATTCTAAAGTGTCAGTAAACTTTGATGACCTGACTAATACTAATTAATTATAATGCTACATTGAATAAACTATTATCAAAATATCCATAAGTGCTGTATGATAGACAAGACACATGACATGTTGAAACTCTTAATCTAATAATTTGGTTTTACAGAATCATGAAATACATCTGAATTAATTTTAAAGAATTTAAAATAAGAATTAATTTGAAACAGAAACATTTACATTTGCGGTTAACCTCTCAGTGTCTGATGAATAGAAGTTACCGCATGACGTATTGTAAGCTGATAAATAGACAGTAAAACTTGTATGTGGCTGTAGCCTAGAACCACAAACGGGATTCTAACGGATATTCTTATACCATTTAAAATGCCATTTAGAAGATCAATACGTACACAGAGACAAAACCTTGTCAGCGGCCATCCACATGTCACGCCTTTTCAGTCTTTCGGGAACCAGTGCTGAGAGTGCTCTCCCTTGAAACTCTTTAAATATATTGTCCACGAGTGAAATAGTTCTAGATACAATATTTCTGGACTAAGGAGCCTGAAAACGCAATACTTATATTTTTGTATTAATTAAAACGGTTTTATATGATTACATGTCGTTTGGTACGTGTAAAACAACATATTGTATTTGGTTTGAGATTTACCTGAAATCCAACATGGCGGCAAAATTAAACAATCTCAGCATGTTGTCGGAATCGTGAAATGAAATGTACACTTGTGATTACTTTGTTGACATATCGTGTATCGCGCGGCTGGATTCACGTATGCACACATTTTCTTTTCTTCTATCATAGCTCCTATCGTATGTTTCTTCAAGTAAAATCTGGATTCCTGCTTTATCCGCATACCCTTTGATCATCATCATCTTCATGATTAAATGAACATGAACGCGTGCAGGTTACGTCTCAACTGCCAAGTTCCGTATTTTTTCATTCGGAGTGGCTAGTATGGCATTGTGGCTGCAACACAAGAATATTTGAACAATTGACTTTGCAACGCACATTGAAGCTGTTCATGACCGAACCACGGAATTGATAGTGTAAAAGAAAACCGTTATCGCAAAGTCAATTTGTTAGAAGCTTCACATCGTACTCATTAATCTCTGTTGTCGTTACAAAACTGTAGGTACGACCCTGCTTGGTAACACTTGATATCATATTATCATGATTTTTATTGATGTAGATTTTTTGTTGTGCTTTTGTATAAAACGTGGTAAAAGATGTCAAAGAAAAAACTGTAAAAATCAATGCCCAGTTGTGAAGTGAGACCAATTACACATGAACTGGGTCTAAATTGTTACTCTTTTTCTTCTTCTTTTTGTGCTGAGATTAAGAAAATGCACCTCAAACTTTGCAAATTATGTTACTTATCATGCTAAATGTTGAGGAACCATATTATCACGTGCTGGAGATAAGGGGGAGATAATTTTGATTCAGTTTCCTCAGTGAAATTATCTCCCTTTGCTCAACAAGAACTTCAGGTTTGACAGGAATTAATTTCATACACAAAATCCTTGATGAAATGTCAACAAAGATTTTTATGTGTTCACACTTTGTAGAAATAAAAACTAGTCAGCATCCCTAGAACATTTGCCTGATTGAGTCTGGAAGTCAAATGTTATCTACTAGTACACAGCTTGATGTCTTGCTTCAGTGAATAAATTCAGTTAAGATATTCATGACTGTATTTTTACTCCCAGATTTGTCCAAGTGACCATGTGGAAGTACTGTGTCCTTGGCCTAGTAGCAAGACTGGTTCTCTTGCTGTACGGAGAATGGCAGGACCGCACTATGGAGGTCAAATTTACAGACGTTGACTACTTTGTCTTTGACGATGCAGCATCTTTTGTTATTAAGGTAATATTTATTTAAAAAACACCATTAAGAAGTACTTATGAAGTACTAATAGATCTGATGATGTGAAAAGTTCAAGAATGGCTTGTGTAAGGAAGAAACAAGGCTAGTTGTCAGATATTTGTACTTGTTTGATAATTGTCATTCCATTATTCTCAACATTTTCAGTTGGCCAAGAGAAAACCTGATCCTACTCATCCTTTAGCATATTGAGAGTATGCTAGACTTGGCTGATTCTTAAACAAAGAAACTGACCTGGTTCGACTTTGTCAATGAAGAAATCATATTTGCATGTCATGAGTGATCTCCCTTGGACCATACATATTTTTTCTTCCTATTTCAGGGACAATCCCCTTATGACCGAGCCACTTACCGCTACACCCCACTGTTAGCCTTCATGCTTCTACCAAACAAATGGTTTCACAGCTTCGGGAAAATCCTTTTCATCATATTTGATGTGATGACAGGGGCTCTGACATATTCCCTTGTTTCCTCCAAGGGTCATAGTCACAAGACTGCAGTGGTTTGCGCCTGTCTCTGGTTGTTCAACCCCCTCCCAATGGCTGTGTCTAGTCGAGGAAATGCAGAGAGTATCATGTCCTTTCTAGTGCTTGCAACTCTTCAGCTGATAGAAAACCGCCACGTTTTCATGTCTGCAGTGTCATATGCTTTAGCAGTTCACTTTAAGATATATCCCATAACATATGCACTGCCATTGTACTTACTATTGGGGAAGGATTTTGAGAAGGACAAGATTCAGAGGACAGCAAGATCAAAATTTACTCAGCTGAAGAAAAGGACAAGAGAGGATGTATTAGTCTGGAGGGAAGTATTACTGGACTTAATCCCCAATATCAACAGACTGGTGTTTATGTTGGTGGGGGCTACAGTGCTGGGAGGACTCACTGCAGTATTCTATGCATGGTAGGTTATGTAGCCCGTTTATGGTTCATGTCTCCATACTGTATCGAGTGATATAAGATAGCTAAAAATCAATGAAGAGCAAAGCAATGTTTATTTGACGATAATACATTGTTTTATCATGACGTCATTTCTGGAGGTTCGAATATGCGCTCGCAACTTGATGACGTCATGTTTTGGACAACTTATTGTTAGCCCTTAGGGCAGGGTCTAGTGAGTTAGATGTAACTGTGGTACGCAGATAAACGCTGTTGCCGAACAATCCCATCCAAAATTGGGAGAGATATGACAATCAGTAATAGGAAAAAAAGGGAAAAAATCGATGTGAGGATTGTGAGAATATGCGTGAAATACCAAACTTAACCCACCTGTTCATAAATAGACTTGTCCGACATTGACAAGGTCGATTTCTATTCTGCGGGAGTCATCGTTGTTAAAATTAACTATTTTTAAATCTTGCACATTTTATAAACATCCTTTAAGTGGCTGTACATAATGTTGATATCTCATATTAGAAAACAACGATCAGTGCTGTGTTTTATTGTACGATAAACAACCCCGACTCCCATATATTTATATATGCTATCTACGGGTTGAAAGTGTTATTGGTTTTAACGTGTTTAGTTATTCAAACCTTTTTACATACCATGGAAAGATTAATTGCACCCATTTTCTGTTTTTGTGAGTGTTGTATTTTGCATCCATTAAACCCATGCAAATATTTCATGTTTATCTTGAAAATGAACCAGTGGATTAGTTGGTAGAATTTGACATAGAATCTCTGCAAGTAAACATAACTAGTAATATTAATCACGCTCCTTGTTGAGACTGTCCGCCAACCACTGTTGTTCATTGTGTCTCTGTGTGCAGGTATGGCTGGCAGTTCCTGTACGAGACCTACCTGTATCATGTGTTTCGGCAAGATACACGCCACAACTTCTCCCCATACTTTTACATGCTGTATCTGATGGGCGTGGCTCACACGTCCACATGGATCAAGATCCTCGCCTTCCTGCCACAGTGTCTTCTCATCCTCACATTCGCCATCAAGTACTATAGAGACCCACCCTTCTGCTGGTTCCTCATTACATTTGCTTTTGTAGCTCTCAATAAAGTGTGTACGTCACAGGTGAGAAGTCTTTCACAAGTGTTTACCATTTGTTTTAATACTTATTAACTTAACAGTCATCATTAGGACACACATGGAAAGATACTACTGCATCTTTGTTATAAAATAATTTAGCAACATATATTAACAAATCAGTAGTTTTAAAAAGTTGGATTAATGCTGTTTTATAATAATCATAAAAGGTTTATAGAATATCTCTAAACATGTTTATCAAAGAATTGTTTTGCTTTTTTTTTGTAAACATTTGTAGATATGACCTTTAGATAAATGAAAGTACATGTGTGAAGAAATAATAGTTGGCACTGAGGTCAGAATTGTAGCCTAGTGGTTAAAGAGTTGATTGTTCACACCAAAGACCGGGTTCAATTCCCCACAAGGGTACCGGTACTATGTGCGAAACCCATTCTGGTGTTCCTCGTGATTTAACTCAAATAATGCTATAAAAAACAGCATGAAAACATACGCTCTCCTACACTGCTGTATGATTTAAAGAGTTCCATCACCTGTTGACAATGACTGACTACACCCTGCTGTGTCTCGTTTCAGTACTTCCTGTGGTACCTGTGTCTGGTGCCCCTCATTCTCCCCTCCATCAACATCTCCGTGTCCCGGGGAGTCATGCTGACCTCTCTCTGGTTCCTCGGCCAGGTATTATCATCTATTCTTACTCAACCTCTTCAAGAACCTCATTCAGTTTTGTTGGGATTTTGGCCTCCCGCCATGAAGTGGAAGGAGATATAGGAATGGGTGCCTACCATCCATCTGTCACATTTCGTTTCTGGGGCGGAACTCAAAAGCCATGAGAGATATCTTAAGCAAAATTTATTTTTCGAGTTTCCATGGCAGCGACTTTGACTTAGACTGAAAACATGGAAAATGGCGGTAGTGCTCCTTTCCGGAGCAGATCTTGAAAACCGTACAATATTTCGTCACCAAACTTGGCACATAGATAGGTCTGGCAGTGAACTGGTGCCTTTAATAATGTGGGATATTTGAAAAATTTATTTTCGATTTTCCATGGCAGCGACTGAAAATGGCGGTATTTCCCGTTTCCAGAGATAATCTTGAAACCCATACAATATTTCTTGCCCTGCACACAACCACACGTCATATTGGCGGGGGATATGAGTATTTCATGCTTGTTTATTATGTAGAAGAATCAATGTGACACATTATGTGACATGCATTTAATAATGGCACTTATTGCTAAGTGTATGAATTATGAAATACTAAAAGAACATTTTTCAAACTCTATTGTTTGTTCACTATTTCCAGAATGGTTAACCTTGTTAATACATAGTATTAATACTCAATAGCCTTTGTGACCACCCAGTCTTCAGTTTCATCAACTCTATTTGATTAGAAGAATATTTGCAATACTGAATAAGTCATCTCTGAATCATCTTTGTGGAAAAATTATATTTTCAGGGTATTTGGCTTTTACCAGCTTACTACCTGGAGTTTGAAGGTGTCAACACGTTCCTGTACATCTGGGGCGCTGGACTGGCATTCTTCACCATCAACAGCTACATCCTCTACATTCTCATCACCAACTACAGGCCGGTGTACAGTCAAAGCACGAGCAAAGCCAAACTTACAATGAAAGTACAATGATTTCATCAAATTGTTGTAACCATGGTAACCTCAGCCTGCTTGTCAAGTACTCAGATGAAAATACTGCAGACACTGTTGTATGTTTCTCTGTGTTAAGTGTGTTACAGATCAATCAAACAGTTAATTATTACCCTAACTACACTAAAGGGACTGATTACAATAAGTGTCACTTGCTCGCTTCAATAAAGTGACACCTTTTTATCACGGCATTCTGGATTTCAGTTGACCTTAAAATAAGATGGTGTTTAAACATTTCAAAGGTAGGGCTACTGGCATGATCCATTCTAGATGACTGGCATTAATTAGGTGATGGGTTAGTATGGGTATGGGTTCATTGTTGTTTAAAAAAGTACATTGTGCCCATGTACAGTACCAGGTATTAACATTGATAGTGACAAATATTTCTCTCTCTCTCTCGCACACACACACACACACACACACACACACACACACACACACACAGAGGGTTAGAACTAAACTGAAAGGCTTCACTAGGCCCAGTAAAGATAAAATGCGTTTGTTAAAACAATGGGGACATTGCAAAATTTGAACTAGCCCACAGGAACTTGTACTAGCCCCGGTCTAGCGGGCTAGTGTTAATTTCTAACGCTGGGTTGAAATCAATTCCCTAGAGCTGTTAATTCGTTGCACAGAATTTAATTAAGAAATATATGTTAAAGCTGTCATGACTTTTGAAATAGATTTTGAAATAGTTTGTTATGACTGTTGGTACTTTATATCCATGTTTATTATGACCATGATCAACTGTATTGTCTGATCAGCACTTGGAGGAATAACTCACGGACAGCAGTTAGATCAACTCTGAACATGATGAACCCTGTTCGAATGAAAATAACAACCCATATATGCCCTTCTGTATGTCTGGGGTTTGCGTGACAGATGACCCATCCCACCTGCTTCTAGGCTTTTGTTCTGTGTTTCGATTTAGAGTTCAGTTAACTGATAACTGTATTGAACTTTAATATTGTTATTTAATATGTTTTATAACATTATTTGTGTTATTATATATACGTATATTATTAATCACTATTTATTTTACTTGTTAAATTTGTGTTTGTATGTTTTGTGTCTTTATCGTAATGTCACCATTTTCATGTTAAGCATTATTAAGTTATGTTTCTTTCCAGTTAGGAATAAAGATGACAGAAATTAAATAAAATTTGAATACAACATTGCAATTTTGATCTTTCTTTGGAGAGAAGTTGTTACATCCATAATGTTGTTTGCTTGTTTGTTAAAACCTCACTCATCTATGTCCCAGCTGGACCAAAGATACCAGTGAATGCTATATGAACAACGATCCACGCTGTCCTCGAATGCTGACTCACAGACCATTTGGTCACCTCTTGCAGCCTGGGAAGCTTGCTGGGGATCCGTTCTAACCTGGAATCCACACAGTGCAGATGCATAATGGCACAATGTTATTCAATGATATTCAAAATCACTCCATTTACAACTATACATGTATATTAATAAAAGTGACAAAACCTTTCCCAAAATTATACGAAATCTTCTAAAAGCAGAGTCCATTGTTAGATTCCACCTATCATGAACATGAGTTTATGAATCACTATCAAACAGAGATGGTACCACGTGTTTGTGAAAAGGTGAGCGTATCCTACCCCACCACAAACACGTGCAAAGGCATGTCAATTGTTCACCTGACAAAATATGGGAACATATGGTTCAAGCCAAAGTAGGGGATTGCATTGGACATAATTTTTTTGTCACTGATGTGTCTTCTATATCTATGTCTTAGTATAACTGATATCAATAAGTAATACAATTATACAATTATTCTAAACTATGAATCAGCCTCATTGTAGCTCTATGTTAGCTAGCTAAAGTTAAAAATGTACAACCTATTGCAATGAGCAATCAAAAACGAATGTGATTTCCAATTGTGGAATTCGATTGAGCCCAGATTGTACATGCTGTATGTCTCAGTCCAACAGTCCGTCGGTATTCTCGTAATTAAAACATATAAATGAACACCCAGAACCTTCAAGTAAAATATGAATATATTTATTCAGTAACCATGGTAACTGGTACCAACAATCATCTATAACATTCAAATAAGATCAATGCAAAAACTATTGGGTATTCATTACACTGACTGCCAACAATCCAGATACATGTTATTTGTGTTAGACACTGATATAAAGTCATCCCTCTCTGTCGCCACTGTTGTAATCTGCTGCAGTTTCCAGACACTACAGTCTCCAGCCTCATGGTTTCATCATCATGCCAACACACCCTACAGGAAGCTCTGATGCTCTCAGTGTTGCTATTGTGTTCGCTAGAATACAACAGTGGAATTTCCTGTGCATCATGTTTCCATGTGTGATGTATTAGATCAGTGCTTTAACTATTGATCAACAAAAAATAAAGATGAATGTTCTTTGTCACCTGTCAGCAGTTTGTGCAAGTTCTCCTGTAATGTTGGTATGTGTCCAGTGCACACACCTCATGGTATCTCTCAAGTTCATCTGTCATCGATCTTATGGCGTTTTGTTTTCTGTTACTTGTTTATCCTAAGAAATAGGTCTATATGTTTTTTCATTAATGCCAGGCCTGATAATGACACTCTTGAATTAAATATCACACATTTGTAACTGCCTGACTCAGAAAAGTGGTATTTGCTCACAGACAAGTGGTATTTGCTCACAGACAAGTAAGTCTCCTGCAAATACTATTGATAGCTGCACCAGTTCTCCGGGACATTCTTCAATGGTAAATGCTGTACAATTCTGACCTGCCAGTCATATTTCCAAAAGAACAAGAAATTAAATGTTTATTTATATCTCTTTCTATCAACCCTATATTTGTTAAAAAAATACAGCAGAAAGATTTAATTGGAGGTTTTAATTTCATTGTATATCTTTATCTCAACCACCACCCAAATGACATAAAAGAAATGTCTCAGAATCATATACTAAAAGTCCCATAGAGGATCCAGCATGGCAAATGACATAAAAGAAATGCCTCGAATGTGGAAGAAGAGACAGATTCGACCGACATACATTACACATGGAAGTGTCGGCAATACTTGGACATTATCAACAGGGCACTCTACAAGTTAGTGAGTTAATAAAAAAAACATACAACTTTATGATCAAGCTAGAGTGATCACTCCAGCTTGACAACGGTGTTAGAATATACATGGAAATGCTGCTAGATGAAATAAACAGGAAATTGTTTTCTTAGCAGGGTCATACAGTCATCTAATATTCAACTCTGAAGCGTTCCATAATCAACAGAAACAGTTAGTGTTTAGTATGTTAACAACTGGTGGAACCTCTCCACAGGCAGTATGTCGTGCACTGACATGGTATGTATACTACTCAAAAGAAATTAAAGAACACATTTCTTCATGACGAGTTAATCTGTAATGAAAAGAGTCAGGTGTTGTTTAACCTTTTTTGAGTAGTACATGCAGAGAGACCATGCTACACTGCCTGGTGGCTGTTTTCCAGTCCAGGACAAGCGAAATGTGACGCACTTCTTGAATAAATAGGCTGAACATTAACGGCTTGATCGGTAAGTGTTAGTCAGCAGACAAAAGTGTTTCAACTCCATCTGCTAGGACTGGCAATCAGCCCAAGGATGGCACCCAACACAGCCTCTTGCTGCAACACTACATCCAGTATTTGAAAACACCAGGAAGTCTCCCCATGGACGTAACTGGCTTTCTTCAACTCGAGTTCCCTGGGAGGAGCAGTTAAACACAGGGACGACTACTTCAGGAATATCATGCAATGTGCTGCCTGTGAGTCGTGTAATCCACACACCTGCAGTTCAATATGGAGTAGTTTTCAATAGGGATGTAGTGATACACTTCGTGGCAATACAATACAATACACTATAATTCAATACAAAGGGTACAATGGATGTACATTGTACATCGATGATGGTGAGAGGGAGCTGTTCGTAAGTTTCATGTCTGATAAAAATCTTCATTCTGTAAGTTTGGGTGGGGGTTAACATGTTGGCAGTTTCATACAGCACAATCAGTTTTACAGTTCAAGGCAATAAATAACAGTCAACAGGTACACTGTGGGTCCAATACAAGGAAGGTTATTCCAGTTGAAAGATCTTCCTTCTGTTGGGCTATGTGTTGATGACATATATAATAATAATAATTTATGTAGGGATACTTAATAGCCGTGAAATCAGGTCCCCTGAAGCACTTGTTAAATCATCATCATCATTATCAACTCTGATATGTTTTTCTTTCTCAAATACATTTGAGGATGGGAGATTGGTAGAGGGGCAGGGGTATATCTCAAAATATGGAATTCAGGTTTCCATCACAAATAAAGTTTGTGAAATACTCCCTTTGCTCAAAATAATTAACAAACATGAAAAACTCAACACTCACAGATGGCATTATCAGTGGGAATGACAGGAGACCCTGACAATATATATTTTGTAAACCTGAGTTAATCAAACTGAGACATTCTTGAAGAGACAGCATTTCACAACTGTCTATACCACTACCATGATATGATACTGGTATGCTGGCATACCAAAACTGTCACAAATCAATACAGCCTTGTGTGAACACTGAACAGGTAGTAAAGACTGGTATGCTGGCATAACAAAACTGTCACGAATCAATACAACCCTGTGTGAACACTGAACAACTATTAAACACTGGTATCTCTCTGGTGATGCTAGACATTGACTTTAAGTTCTTGTATCTAATAAGAAATAGTAAAAAATAAAATACCTCTTGGATAAATTCTTTTATAAATTTGAGTAAAAATAACAATAAATTACATTTTGGCCTTAAATGTTAAGTTTTATTATACGCATATTAATAATGCTCAGTTATGAAGCTGGCTCCAAAAAAAGGGCCCCATAAATAAGCCAATCAAAGACCAGACTGCGTTCATGGAAGGAAGCATCCAGGTGAGCTACAGATGCTCAGGATGCAGGGAATACTACAGAAGACAAAACTGATGTCAAAAAGGTGACATGAGATCAAACTGTGACTATCTACATAACACAGAAGACCAGACTCAATTACTCTATTCTTTTACGGATCTTCTTGGACAATATGCAAGGCGAGAAGTCTAACATACATACAGTGGAAACCTGTTGATCCAGACAATACAGCTCCCAGTGAACAAATGTCTGGATTAAAGAGTCCTTGTCACGAAAAACATTCTTTGTATGTATGTAGTCTGTGCCAAAAACCTTTGAGTCTGCAACCAAGCTTGACTGTAAGCATCACTTTCTGTAAATTGTTATAATTGGACTATTACTGGCTAAGCTTACGAACGAACAGAATGTTTCTAGACTGGAGGTACGTGGATACAGGGTTTCACAGTACAAGTAGCTGGGGTTGATCTGAGGTAATTTCCAAAAGAAAACCCTTGAAATAATAGTTTTACCAATATTCAACCACAGATGGGGAATAAACATATGTCCAATTTTGCCTTATTTTACTTTTTCCAAAACTTGGCTGCATTTGGCCATAAAACAATAAAATAATTTGGTCTGGCCCTAATATCATATATAAAGTGACCCAAGCATGCATACTGCCAACAATATTGTCCTGATGTAATGTGCCCCAAAATGGACAATACAATGCTTAAGTGCTCATAATGCTTTGGAACATTTCTCAAAGTACCAAAATTTCACTTTCATTTTCCTATAACAAAATATATATTCTTAAATTGCTATGGAAACCAAACTCCATGATAGTGTTTTTTCAGTCTCTGTATCTGTCTACAGTATACAGGAATTGAGCATTCAGACAAAGGCACTATATGGGATAGATATATATACAACACCTCATTCTGCAATAGTACAGCTACTAGTATATCACAGCAGTCGGGGAGTAACCACTGACAATCAGACACCTGGTAGTGGTAAACAGGACGCTATGGCCCAGCTGACACATTGCAACCACACAGCCACTCATCTTACATAAGCTAGGTGTACTGGCGAGAAATATTATGCTGAAAAATCTAACAAGACAGAGATCGATGTTGTAACATAATCCATACCAAGCACAACACAAAGAAATATATATCTTGTTTATAATTACAAAAATCCCGGAACAGCCTGAATAAGAAATATCAAATGTCACAATATCAAAATCCATACTTATCTTGACAATAAATGAAAAAAAACTAAATAAGCAAACTTGAAACATTCCTAGGCTATCTCAAAACTTTCATAGAAACAAATTTTATGATGTGTTTCTGACTACTGAAGGAATAACAGTGTAATATAAATATGCACACATATAAAATTGGACTGACGTTTAGAATGTAGTAAGCAATGCATAAATACTTTAGCTTCAAAATATTTAATTACCTTATACAAATAATAAGAACAACAACAGATTTGAAGAAATCTCTATTTTCTATATTACCGTATTTTCTTGAGTATAGTGCGCACTTTTTTTCGAAAAAACACAGCTGTGTAGAAGGGGGTGCGCATTATACACGAATTATGAGTTTGGATGTTTTTTCCATATATATATCCAATACTTCAATTTCTTATCTACATCAGCATCCAGTGAGCGGCAAGTTCTGCCTCACGAGTTGCATCGACAGAGAAGCCATGTAAGCCCAGGTGATACCGTTCCCCGTGAACTTTTCCCGATTAACAATCTGTGTTTCAGAGTAATATCATTTGCGAACATATTTTCTTTGTTGTTTTTTTCTTTGTCTGTTTAATACCATGCTCAGCAATATTCCAGCTACATGATGGTAATCGAGTCTGTGCCAGACAATCCAGTGATTGACATCATGAGCATCAATCTACACAATAGGGATACAATGACAAGCATCAACCAAGTCAGCAATCCCATCAGTCACCTCATGCAACAAGCATGGGTTGCTGGAGACAAATTCTAACCTAGATCTTCACGGGGTTAGCAAAAGGGTACATGCTCAATCATCCAGAAAGCAGGGTGTGTGGACTAACAAGGTTTCTTTGTA
The DNA here is from genome assembly GCF_023055435.1 of Haliotis rufescens. Taxonomy (NCBI): domain Eukaryota; kingdom Metazoa; phylum Mollusca; class Gastropoda; order Lepetellida; family Haliotidae; genus Haliotis; species Haliotis rufescens. The sequence continues at coordinate 1,541,395 of NW_025963857.1, forward strand.
ACAAACTTGTGTCAAGCAGTGGCAGTAATACGTGAAATGTGGTTCTCAAAACAAGGGTGCACTTATTGGAGCGGAGAGTATCATACCGTATTTCCTCTGTTAAAAGCCAGCCTCTATTGCAGCCAATGTTTACAGATAAGATGACCAAGCTAATTATTTCTCCCCATTACAATTGAATGCCATAAGGTTTTTAAACCAAGCCGACATAGAATCAATAAGGTCTGGCACTCTGCCTCTGATATGAACGAGTGAGTGAGTTCGACTTAACGTCACTTTGAACAGCTTTGCAGTCATATGATGGCATGTCAGCTTGATGCGGAGGAAAGCCGTAAGCGGTAAGTTATGAGGTCTTAGATGTTTACCATTTAGGTGAAACCGATGAGCATGGGTTGGGTGCTGACAAACCTAGAAACATAAATAGGACAAACCGTGATTCAAACCCACAATGACAGATTTCTGGCATGCTTCAGGGACGCAACTCAGCACAGCAAAGAGAATGACCTTTATAAGACAACTAGACACCTTCTCCTCAGCCTCTGATACAAGCCGGGTCTGATAGTAAAGTTAATATGGGCCCAGTCTCTTAACAGAGGAAATACGGTACTCTGAGTATGGAAAATATTTTCCTACTGGCTTTCCCCCATTAGAGAAAGCAGCTCATTGGTCAATTCCAGTCGGACACCCTTCCATGTAAAATGAGTCGGAGGATTAGTTTCCCCTTTTTCAAACTCAAAGTCTCGACTTAATTCGATGGCAAGGCTGGATTTGATCAATCCTACGCCCCCAATTACTGGGGCTGCAGGATGGTAGACTCTCCCACTGGAAGGTAGCATGCATACTTTCTCTGGTTCAAAGCGCACAGTCAGTAACTCTCCAGCACCCCCATAGGAGAGGAGGCTGGACCCATCTGCTTGTCGGGAAGGGAGGATTTTGGTGTAGACTACAGGTTTGTCATCACATCGAATGAAGTTCCTCTCTCGACCACACGGGGACAGATAAGGAAATTCCTCTCGGAAGCGATCAGTCTCGTTCATCTTCAGCCGAGAGAAGAAGAATGCAAGAAAGGCCTTCTCTGGAAAAGAAGATGCTGTAGTTGGTTTGATAAAGTAATATATCATTAATATGAGTACACTTCCAGCGTATGCAACACACTGATGACTGAGTTGCATAAAACTAAATGAAGTTACCTGCAAGTGGTGTTTGCCCTTGGGGAAACTTGGAGGCCCAAATTCAATCCCATAGTAGTTAATGACAAGTAAAATTACAAGGTTCAATTACCAAGAGATGGTTAAAGGTATCCTTTTGAATTTTTAAACCAACCCCTATGAAGCCAACTTTCAAGTAAAATTTGCATCTTTAAACATAGCACAAAAAAGGAAAACAGAATGAATTTCCTGATATTCCACCATTGTCCTTCTTGAGGCCAACACAACAACTGAGTTTCAACACTTCGGTTGAAGTCAAACATATGATTCATCCAAACTTAGAACATCAAAAACTGCTACAAGATTCAGTAATAGCTGACATTATGGTGAAGGTCAGAGAAAAACATACCTTTGAAACAGGAAGTGAAATTCTTCATTTTGGAATCATCCAGGAAAAGCTACAAAACAACATCAATCACATTGACCACAACAAATATAGTATCATATTGTCCCTTTCCATAGTAATGAGAGGGTGAACAAATATAGTTTCATATTGTCCCTTTCCATAGTAATGAGAGGGGTGAACAAATATAGTTTCATATTATCCCTTTCCATAGTAATGAGAGTAATGAACAAATATAGTTTCATATTGTCCCTTTCCATAGTAATGAGAGGGTGAACATATATAGTTTCCATAGTAATGAGAGGGGTGAACAAATATAGTTTCATATTGTCCCTTTCCATAGTAATGAGAGGGGTGAACAAATATAGTTTCATATTATCCCTTTCCATAGTAATGAGAGTGATGAACAAATATAGTTTCATATTGTCCTTTTCCATAGTAATGAGAAGGGTGAACAAATATAGTTTCATATTGTCTCTTTCCATCATAATGAGAGGGGTGAACAAATATAGTTTCATATTGTCTCTTTCCATAGTAATGAGAGGGTGAACAAATATAGTTTCATAGTGTCCCTTTCCATAGTAATGAGAGTGATGAACAAATATAGTTTCATATTGTCCCTTTCCATAGTAATAAGAGTGGTGAACAAATATAGTTTCATATTGTCCCTTTCCATAGTAATGAGAGTGATGAACAAATATAGTTTCATATTGTCCTTTTCCAAAGTAATGAGAGGGTGAACAAATATAGTTTCATATTGTCCTTTTCCATAGTCACGAGAGGGGTGAACAAATATAGTTTCATATTGTCCCTTTCCATAGTAATGAGAGTGATGAACAAATATAGTTTCATATTGTCCTTTTCCATAGTAATGAGAGGGGTGAACAAATATAGTTTCATATTGTCCCTTTCCATAGTAATGAGAGGGTGAACAAATATAGTTTCATATTGTCCCTTTCCACAGTAATAAGAGTAGTAAACAAATATAGTTTCATATTGTCCTTTTCCATAGTAATGAGAGTCGAACAAATATAGTTTCATATTGTCCCTTTCCATAGTAATAAGAGTGGTGAACAAATATAGTTTCATATTGTCCCTTTCCATAGTAATGAAAGTGGTGAACAAATATCGTTTCATATTGTCTCTTTCCATAGTAATGAAAGTGGTGAACTAATATAGTTTCATATCGTCCCTTTCCATAGTAATAAGAGTGGTGAACAAATATAGTTTCATATTGTCCCTTTCCATAGTAATGAAAGTGGTGAACAAATATCGTTTCATATTGTCTCTTTCCATAGTAATGAAAGTGGTGAACTAATATAGTTTCATATTGTCCCTTTCCATAGTAATAAGAGTGGTGAAAAAATATAGTTTCATATTGTCCCTTTCCATAGTAATGAAAGTGGTGAACTAATATAGTTTCATATTGTCCCTTTCCATAGTAATAAGAGTGGTGAACAAATATAGTTTCATATTGTCCCTTTCCATAGTAATGAGAGTGATGAACAAATATAGTTTCATATTGTCCTTTTCCATAGTAATGAGAGGGTGAACAAATATAGTTTCATATTGTCGTTTTCCATAGTCATGAGAGGGGTTAACAAATATAGTTTCATATTGTCCCTTTCCATAGTAATGAGAGTGATGAACAAATATAGTTTCATATTGTCCTTTTCCATAGTAATGAGAGGGGTGAACAAATATAGTTTCATATTGTCCCTTTCCATAGTAATGAAAGTGGTGAACTAATATAGTTTCATATTGTCCCTTTCCATAGTAATAAGAGTGGTGAACAAATATAGTTTCATATTGTCCCTTTCCATAGTAATGAGAGTCGAACAAATATAGTTTCATATTGTCCCTTTCCATAGTAATGAAAGTGGTGAACTAATATAGTTTCATATTGTCCCTTTCCATAGTAATAAGAGTGGTGAACAAATATAGTTTCATATTGTCCCTTTCCATAGTAATGAAAGTGGTGAACTAATATAGTTTCATATTGTCCCTTTCCATAGTAATAAGAGTGGTGAACAAATATAGTTTCATATTGTCCCTTTCCATAGTAATAAGAGTGGTGAACAAATATAGTTTCATATTGTCCCTTTCCATAGTAATGAAAGTGGTGAACTAATATAGTTTCATATTGTCCCTTTCCATAGTAATGAGAGTGGTGAACAAATATAGTTTCATATTGTCCCTTTCCATAGTAATGAAAGTGGTGAACTAATATAGTTTCATATTGTCCCTTTCCATAGTAATAAGAGTGGTGAACAAATATAGTTTCATATTGTCCCTTTCCATAGTAATGAAAGTGGTGAACTAATATAGTTTCATATTGTCCCTTTCCATAGTAATAAGAGTGGTGAACAAATATAGTTTCATATTGTCCCTTTCCATAGTAATGAAAGTGGTGAACTAATATAGTTTCATATTGTCCCTTTCCATAGTAATAAGAGTGGTGAACAAATATAGTTTCATATTGTCCCTTTCCATCATAATGTGGGGATGATCCAAAATATACAGTTTTAATTTCATTGAATGGTGTTTATATATCTGGAGCATCATGTAGCAGAATAAAGGATTAAGAAATAACAAGACATCTAAACATGCAAGACAATTTGAAGATTGAAAGATGAGCAGTTATTGTTGGGATTGAGATGAGTGCAAGGACAAGCTGATCTTACAGGACAGGTAGAAACTTTACTTGACTCTGGCTCGGACTAGTAGCTAAATTCAAAGACTGCTGTCAGTCATTGATAGGCCTGACTGTGTGATAGCTCGGACTCCATTAAAACCTTTAAAGAACTGGCATCATGCATGATCTGGCGTAGGCCAGTGGGCAAGTATGATTCAATTTCCTAGTCAGTCAAAACCAACTTTGTCTGAATACTCAAAGTTAGTGATATCAGTCAAGTAGTGAATGATTATCTTTAATCACTTTAATCTGGATGCTTTGATGTCATATTACATTGATTTGTAAACTAACATGCTGAAAACAAAACTTTGCAGTTTTTTTTGTAGATATACAAAGTGTTACATGATGATTATGTTATACAAGGTGTTACATGATGATTATGTTCCAAGCCTATGACAAATTGTAATGATACAAGAGAGTCGTGGTTGACATGACACGCCCAGTAATTTGAGTGTGGCACTGAAATTTACATACACCTTTAAATGTGTTAATAAACAGGAAAAGTTCTTAATTTCACAAACACCACTAATAACAATATGTTGTATTCTATAATTTATACCTAGATTGAAATGAGCATCAGAAAGTGGAGAATAGTATCTGATCTTTTGGTGTAAAGCAATGTCTGTCTCTGTCAGCATAAAGAGGGTGTTAGGGCCAAAATATGTTTGACTTTTTTAACTGAAGAGTTCAATACTTGACTTTATATTTGAGAAAAAAACGTGGACCAGCATAAAATAAACTGCTGAAATGTTGACCTTCTTAAAGGGGCACTGATCTAACGCATTTCCCCGGACTGGTTGTTGCCTTTGTTATTGTTTTTCCCCCGTGAGTACCCGGATGATACGCAACGCAACTGAGCGTGACCAGAGACTGGGCTACCGTCTGCAAGTACAGCTAAATAAACTTTGGAGGCTGGAGGCAATATTTGTTTTACGCATTTTTGAACACTGATTGGTTAACTGTGATCTATAAAGATTTCTTCAAAGGGCGCATGTTAATTAATTTCTTCAGCCTAAACAAACAGACAAAAAGAACGGTGGAGCTCATCGGATGTCGTCATTTGGAAATACCCCAGGCGGTTATAGTTTAATATAAAAAAAAGTATCCATGCAGTGAAAGCATTTTCGGATTTCGGATTGCGTCGATAATACGATTACTACTCCCTTGATGTCATCCACGTTTTCTGGTATAACCCTACACTTGTGTATTTGTCGTCATTCACTAGATGCTCAGTTAATGAATTTATTACAGGTACAATTAGTGGTAGCACCACTTAGATTACCCGACAAAGGTTCCCATTTGGCATTTATTGTGTCTGGGGTATATTATTCAATCAAAATCCAGGTTTGAAGTGAGGTGAAATTTGTGTTATGTTATATGCACGTGGCAGCCCAGCAAGAGGTGAATGATCGGTTGATTTACTTATTTTTGTAAATCAACGGATCGTTCCTAGTCATCAAAGGAATAACAGGAAATACGTGGATTGATTAATCACTGTTATCTTGCACAGTGGATATGTTAAAAGTGAGTGTTTACATGTCTAGGTTTACTAAAACAAAGGGAATACACTCATATCATGGCGTGAAGTGCTGATGTAAAAACAACATACTTTGTTCAAAGGGTTAACTGATAATACGTTGATTGATTGCTCATTGTTATCTATCACTCAATGGATTTTTTTAGAAACCGTGGACGTTATGAAAATAGTTGTCACGTGGGCTTTCTCAGCCGACCTTTGAGACCTTACACCTACATGTATGTGAAACACCTGAAACAATCTAAGTGATCAGTTGAGAAACGAACACGGGTTATAATATTCCGAAACGATGTATATCTTGATTGTTGCAGAGACACGTGACATCGAATAAGTTTCTTTGTACAGCTGCAGACGAGTGGGCTATTGTTCCTTTGTGTGGATATTCACGGATACATTACTCGAACAAGGAAGCTGCCTAAAATTTAGACACATAAATTTGGTAGGTTGTACTTATGGTATTTGCATTTTGTTTTCCTTCATTTGCTGTAGCATTGAACCGATTCGTCCTTGTTTTTCTACGTCTTGGTTGGGAAATTCTTCAATGCGCGATAGACGTTGTGTTCACAGGCCTTTTCCCTTGTAGGCGTGTATATATTACCGTCAATTTGTAAAATATAATTCTCTCAGGCAATTTATAAAATGTGTAAATATTTCAGTCATTTTGACTAAAAAAATCTGTCCAGATTGATTTAGACGATCAAAAGGGCCTACAAACATCACAACAGATTATTATGTAGGATTAGAAGCCAAACAACACAGAAATGTACTTTTCAGTCTCTTGGTGATGACATTAAACATCAAAATGTTTCGAATTCGTTATCATAATAATACAGATGGAAATGTTTTTCAGTCACTTTGTTAAATAACTGAATATTTAGGCGTTTAATAAATTTTAAAATGTTACACATTTTGACAAAAATATACACACTATCAAAAAGCAATGCTCAGGTGAAACTTTGTGTTGCAAGTTAAAATAGTGTAAACGAAAATCGCAAAATTACCAAGCAAGTGACTTATCAAAACTACGTCACCATTACCGATGCTACCCACAAAGATACTTACATTTCCTTATTATCTCGAAAACTGTATTTCATTTTGTTGATCAATGTGACCATACGCCCTTATTACTACCCATACAAGTGACTAATGCGCTTACAAATGGCGCAGCAGAGTTCGCGAACTAGTCTAGATTTCTGCTATACATCCGGGTACTCACTGGGAAAAAAACAATAACAAAGGCAACAACCAGTCCCGGGGAATTGCGTTAGATCAGTGCCCCTTTAATAATGGTAGCACTGAAAACATATCCGTCAAGCTACAGTAACCTGAAACTGATCAACTAATTATTCTGCTTACAGATGACAACTGATCACTAACAACCCTTATTGATGAATACGAAAAAAAAATTCTCTGGTTGTTACTCTTCAGTAATAGATCTAGTTATCTGATAGGTCATTTTTTGCTACACCAAGTAATCATCTTGATGAGCAACTAGTCAATTACCTGTCCTTGATGATCAATAAAGTAAAAGTATTCTCTGATTTTCGGTTCAGGGGACTGTCCCTGGACATAATGGATGAATCTGGCTGTGCTAAGAAAATGTCTGCGTGATGTCAAATTGAACAAACTTCTTGTAAATTTGACAGTTGTCATGCTTCCCAGTTTTGTTTACATCGGAAGTTTTCAATACGCATGTCACGCGCACTGTTTCCGGAAAGTTATTAGTAAACTAAAATTCAATTGGCTAGAAGGAACTATCTGAGCCAATCATGGACAGGCTTATACACTGCGTCGGCGGTTTTCTCCCCATATTTCCATGTCGGAGTCATGAATGGGAATCTTACCATGTGATAAAACAATGATTTTGTGTTATATTTGACGTTTCACATAACATCTAATGACGTCTTTAGGAAATTAATGTTCATTTTAGAATAATTAACTTATAAAATGTCACAAACGAAGCGAGCATGGAAACTACGTAAGTATTTAAACGATCCGCTGACATGCCAAATAAGACTAGAAATGATTTCTCCTCACAAAATCTTGACTGACATAAAAAGGATGTGTATCTATGCGATGTTAGGATCTATGCCATGTTTTGCTATACGTGATAGTATGTTTTTCATTCTTATGGTCACTTTGATTAAGATAACCCGATGACAGTTAACATGTGTTAAAACGCACAAATTGACAAAACACAATATTTTCATGTGAATTGGAAGATCTAGGTTCATTCACTCTGGTTGGTGTATCATCCCCTGTGTGTTAAACCAACCTCTTGAAACAGGTAGTAGAATAAGAGGTATACTTGCATGTGGTAAATCCAAATATACAAGAGCTAAAAAGATGAGTGCCATGTTAATACACATTTAATTATATACTGGTTATTGGAGAATATAATTTCATTTTCTTCAGAACATTGACAACTGAACTTGTTTATCCTGGGGCAAATAGAGATTGGAAAGGAACATGATAAATGTTATAAATTCTGCCTGCTTACAAATTAATGAACACGGTTGTAATAACTGATGATAGATGTGTCACCATTTGCATAATTAGTGTCATAAATGTGATTAATATCTATCTTCTTGTTTTTAGCATGGGAAAACTAGCTTACAAGGGATATTAGTAAACTGATATATTGAATTTATTAATCATTTTTATTGACAATGCTAATGAATTTAAGCAAATTTGCTTTCTCTTTTCACATCAAATGAGTAGCTTTGGTTTGAAATGTTATCTGAAGTGAATTTGGGAGGAGAAACGTGTAAATAAAATTAATTATTTCACCATGTTCAAAGCTAAAGATTTTTTTATGATAAGTTTGTTCTTCACTTAACAATTGCATGTGAGCTAAGGACTGAAGGTACTAGTGGTTAAAGTTATGGTAGTATGGCCGAAGACCTGGATTCTGTTTCCATCCTTTGTACAAACCCATGAAGATCCGGTGTAGAACAGGTCTTCAGCAACCCATGCTTTCTGTAAGAGGCGACTATGCTTGTCGTAAGAGGAGACTACAGGATCAGGTGGTCACGCTCGCTGACTTGGTTGATGCATGTCATCATGTCCCAATTGCGTAGATGGATGCTCATGATGTCAATCACTAGATTGTCTGGTCTGGACTTGATTATTTACAGACCGCCATCATACAGCTGGAATATTGCTGAGTGCTGCGATAAACAGCAAGCAAACATCATGTGTACCATATGTACAATGGCTGCAGCACTCTCTTGGTGTCCCGACATCTTGTAGCAGAATAATGGATATACAAATAAGACTGATAACCAGAAATCTACCAATAAACGTTATCAAAGAAGAAATATCCTTAAATAATATTTTTGTGAAAAGGTAAAAAAATACTAGTTAAGAAACCAAGAAAAGCTGGTGTTAGAATTGATGAGTGTTTTTATTTCTGTTTTGACAGAGGAGTTTGTGGCTCACAGTGCCAATATCCAGTGTCTGGCAATGGGTCACAAGTCCGGCAGGGTCATGGTCACTGGTGGGGAAGACCGGAAGGTCAACCTATGGGCCCTCGGCAAGCCACATTGCATCATGGTAGGTGTACCAGTTTATATATGGCAGTTGACTTGATGAACACTGAAATGACACAGTCTTCAGAGAGGCCACTTTGTGTCTTGACAGAGTCAAAAACAAATGTTTCATGTCAGCCTTGTTTTTCTAACTATGCTAACCGTCCTTGTATTTGACAAATAATAAGTTATGCATTCTGAATACGGAGCAAAACATTGATCTTGTTTTTAATGGAACTTGATTTAGATTGACAAGATTGCTATTACAAATACTGATACATCTTTTTTAAAAGAGGGTGTGCACTTGTAATATAAAAAATGAATGGACAATTTGTGAATCAATTTATGTTTGTTAGCCAAAATTTAATCAATCATTTTTGATGACATGATAAGGTTTTTACCATGACTTACAGAAGTGGAGGTCCAAGGGACCCCCAATAATTAATTTTAAGGGTCGTTGCAGGCAGTATGAGGGTCCTGTGAAGTAATGAAATGGTGTCGTGTACTGTACGTTTACATAAGTACTTGAGAGCCTGGAATGAATCAATGGTCATGTGGACTGTGGTCATGATTGATGGACAAAATATCAGACCCCACAACTGCCTTGATGTGCTGTAGGTATGATGAATATCATTTTCAGCCCTTGGGACATGCATGTAGTACACATTTTTTTCTGCATCCATTATCTACGTTTGTGCATACTGGACATCCATTTGTGCATCGCGTTAAACCCTGCATCATGTGGCTTTACTTAAGTCGGTTATATGTTTGTTTATACATCAACATGCTGTGTATGTTTCTAAAAGGGAAATAGTACGCATGCACAGACTCTCTCACACGACTTGGTTGATGCATGTCATCGCATCCCAATTGTGTGGATTGATGCTCATGATATCAATCACTGGATTGTCTGGTCCAGACTTGATTATTTACAGACTGCCGTCATATAGCTGTAATATTGCAACAAACCAACTAACCAACAACCAGTTTTATACCGATAAAATTAGGCTTGGACCGGTAATTCTTGTGACGCCAGTCCCTGTGCAAATAAAGTACTTATAAATCACATCGGTGATGATCCATATAAGTACATTTTTCAAACAAAGTCAGCTTGTCTGTTACCATCCAGGTTTCCCCTTGTCTATTTCTAGGTTAAATACCCATTTGTAGCGACTTCATCTCGAAATATTTAAAAAACAGAGAAAACTGTGCCTGGAGTTTGTGTGAATGATGTATAGATCTAACAAAGTTACTTCAGAGATGGGGGGGCGGTCGGGTAGCCTAGTGGTTAAAGCGTTCGCTCATCACCCCGAAGACCCGGGTTCGATTCCCGACATGGGTACAATGTGTGAAGACCATTTCTGGTGTCCCCCGCCGTGATATTGCTAAAAGCGGCGTTAAATCATACTCACTCACTCACTTTAGAGATGACATCTTTGTACTGGACATGATGTTGAAAGAATTAAAACCAAATAATTTTCATACATTTTTTTTTATTTGTTGAAAGTTGGGACTGGCAAAAATTAGCATGATTAGGGGGGACTGGTAAGTTTTAGAGTTGCCAGTCCACCAAGACTGGCAGTTTCAAAAGTCAGCGGAAACACTGTGGATTGTCTCCTCCATCTACAACACTTGTATATTATTTGGACCCCAAAGGTAGCGTTGAAGCGTGTTATCACTTAAAAATGCTTGCTCCCAAGTTGTGAATCTGATTTAAATTTATGAAAGTACTTGTAGCTCTAGCACTTCCAGTTAGCATGATCAGTAACATTGAGCTCCCCAATACCCGTCTGTATGGATAAATGCTGTTTTCTAATTCTCTTGTATTATCATTGTAACGTTTTCAATAAATGTAATTACCGCTATTAGGCTAAGAAATGCATTTGTTTTCAATCAGTACTAATCATGCTGCGATGGAGATGGGCGTTTTTCTTCCCTAGATTTCAGAAGTAAAATCAATTGGGCATAAGATGTGATTTGGTTTGAAAGTGATCAGTGCAAAACGAATGTCTACAAATGTCTCACATTATTACAAGTAGAATTTTTCGCAATTCACATGCTTTTATTTGGTTCAAAACCATGAACACCTTTAAACATGTATAACTGAAATTTGAAGCCATCACACACAAACACCCCTCCCACTACCACCACTATTGATTTAACATGTTTGTGTTGATCAAAGTCATGACATCATTAGGGTCTGTGGCGCCTCCGATAGGATATTCTATGACATCTTGGGCTAGATATTGATATTGGAACAGCACTTGAGCAAAATTGTCAGGAAAACGCTACACACAGACATGTTTTATGGCCTGGCTCTGTCAAATAGCGGTCCATTAAACACTGCACTTTACATCCCCTGTGTTGTATTAACAAAGGGAGCAGTGCATCACTGAAATCAGGATCAGTGGTCCTGATATTAATTATGCTAAGTCATACATTTTTAATTACCAATTTCCTTAAACTATTAATCACGTTTGTCCTTCATGAAAATATTTTGTAATATTGCTGATTGTGGCACAAAACCTCACTCTCTCAGTCAGGTACATTAAGCTGACATGCCGTGATATTACCAAAATACTGTTCAAAACGGAATAAAACCCTTACCTACTCACTTATGTGAATTAATCATTCCATTACCTGAAGTATATACAGATAGGATATTTTCTTTGCTGACTGTGGCCTAAATAGCATTCTCTGAGTCACCCTATTGAATATTGGTCATTCTTGTCATACTCTAAACCCAAGACTTCACCCACTTCCTTATTCTATTACTCAGCGGACCTTTATGACAGGCCACACAAGATATATTTGTGTGACTGTCAAAGAACATTTACATAACACATTACAATCTGTCAGATCAGTTCTCTGTATCGTGTGACCAGAGTTTCCCTTAGCCTATGGGGAAGTGCTCTTGACATCAATCACTGGTTTGTCTGCAGGCCGACATGCTTGAATATTTCTTAGGTGACATTAAACATGTGGAACAAATATAACAGAGCAGGAAAGCACATGAGACAAGTGCAGTGTCTGAAATAACTGCTTGCCTGCCTGCCCGTGGCTGATAACTTTTAAATTATTTCAAACACTGGACAAGTGTACATTTCAGTGATTTGTTATTATCTACGTCTTGCGACTTGTCCGCCATCAGCCTGTGTGATCACAGAGCCATGTGAAGGGTGCGGGTGGCTGCAATATTTGTCCAAGGATCAGGTTGCTGACCCAGCCACAGACTTGACCTCTGGTCACCTTACCTCACAGGCAGATTAACAACTTCCTTGAATGCACACCTGATGTACCTGTACTGGGGCGTGTCTGAGGACTGCTGGTTAGCTTAGCTAATGGGTATGGTAGTCGTTTGTGACAGTCGATCTGTTGGGGAAATAAGTAATAATATGAGAAAGTACCCTGGTGTTTTCACTGTTAATTTTGATATGTTTAAATGAAATAAATAAAATTATTTAGTCCTTAAATGCTTTGGCAGGAATAAGAAAAATATTGTGTTGAAAAACTGTAGAGGTTTGATATGAGACTGTACTTTGCATTGATTAGGTCAGACATTGTTGTTTTTTATATAGCTTACAGATTTTTTTATCCCAAAATTCTGGTCTGTAGGTCGAAAAATAAAAAAATATTTGTCATTTTAAATATATTTTATGATTTTTCCTCTTGTGTTTTGTTATTATTTGTTGTGTTTTTTAGTTTTTAAGATAGGTTTTCAACAGGTTTTAATAATAGTATTTTAAATCATTTGTTTTATATTGATAGTGATTGTTAAATATAGGGGTTTTTTTTATCATTTTTGCTTGTTTCTGGTCAGCAGAGTATGAAAACTCACTGCTTTTCATTTTTATTGTTATTGTCACTTTTCAGTTATTTTTTTAAGTCGGCAGATTCATAAAGCAAGTTTTTTTAAAATGTCTGACCTTATCATTAGATATGAATGTCCATGGGGGTACCAGTCCGGCAGCTATATTAAACACGGGGTACATCTATTAAACAACAAGTTTGATAAGAACTAGGCTGGTAGGAATCAAGATACTGTCTTCTGTGATCAAGTAGTGCTTTTATAGTTACAGTGAGTGACAGATAATCTCATAAAGCCGTCGGCTTTAATTGTGATCCCCACTCTAGCAATACATGCTCCTCATAACTCATAACTTTATGTATAGACATCTGTGTACGTGCCAAGAGCTGGCCGATCCAACAGAGACAAAGGGAGTCTCACAACATGACTAGCTTGGTTACGTTAGCCTGATGAGTGAGTGAGTGAGTGAGTTCGGTGTTACGTCGCTTTTAGCAATATTCCAGAAATGGGTTTCACACATTGAACCCGGGTCTTGGGCGTGACGACTAAGCTACCCGACCGCCCCGTTAGCCTGATGAGTGTGTATTACATGTCTGTTTGACATGGTTAAAGAGTATTGCCCCCCTTACATGGCTATAGGTCTCATTAGGTGTTGATTGTGTTTGTCATGTGTTATGAATGTATTGGATGAGCCTGGTGAGTGTGTATTACATGTCTGGTTGACATAGTTAAAGAGTATTGGCCCCCTTACATGGCAATAGGTGTCATTAGGTGTTGATTGTGTTTGTCATGTGTTATGAATGTATTGGATGAGCCTGGTGAGTGTGTATTACATGTCTGGTTGACATAGTTAAAGAGTATTGCCCCCCTTACATGGCAATAGGTGTCATTAGGTGTTGATTGTGTTTGTCATGTGTTATGAATGTATTGGATGAGCCTGATGAGTGTGTATTACCAAAGACCATTACAGATTGAGTATTATTTAGTATCCCGTCTGTATATTCTGACATGATGACATTAAACATCCACAAGATACACACCGGCTTGTTAAGGCCTTGAATTGTGCAGCAGCCATAGAAACTAACAGGTTTAGCCCACTAGTCCTTAAAATGATAACATGTAGCAAAACCCTTAAAAAGGACAAATAGATACTCGTCCTTGGGATTCCTTCACTATTGGGCAGTTTAGCAAGGACTTTTGGACTAGTGCCAATTTCTAACGCTCGGCAGTCTGGCTTTGAAAGATCTTGAATTGTGCCATCTGCCTTAAAAAAGGCTTAAATTGGGCATGGACACAATGGCAACAAATGAATATGTTACAAATATTTTGTTCGTGTAATAATGCATGATGGCATTGTGTATCAAGTGCTTAGTCCTGGTCTTATCCTGATCGGGGCGGTCGGGTAGCCTAGTGGTTAAAGCGTTTGCTCGTCACGCCGATGACCCGGGTTCGATTCCCGACATGGGTACAATTTGTGAAGCCCATTTCTGGTGTCCCCCGCTGTGATATTGCTAAAAGCGGCGTAAAACCATACTCACTCACTCACTCTTATCCTGATCAATAAATAAAACTGCCGTGTGGACCTTGCCAGGACAAGTGGAGCCATTTTTGAATGAACTGAAGCACGATTGACCCAATAATTCTTTTTGAAGACAGCTTGGGTCTTAATCTTAGCCCTGAAAAGTATTACTATTGCCTGAAAAAAGGCAGAAAGAGGCCTAAAATTGATACATAAAGGTATGTGAAGCATTATCCAAAGCAGTTAAAACTAGCCATTACCTGCGTACTTCAGTCTCATCCAACACCAGCTGATTGTCACAGGTATTTGGCCACTTGTGTTGACCCTGGTAAACATGGTGGAAGAGTCTCCACACCAAGAAATACATGAAACATATTGTTTCCATGTGTGCACGACACATATCCAGAATTGCTTGAACAGTGTCAAATGTTCTAACATTCTAAACATTACTGCAATTGTTTTTGAGAATTCCAGATTGTTTCACCCATTTTTTTGCCTTCTGCATGGAGACATTAAAGAACCAAGTGGATCATTTTTTAACAAAATTTTGAAAATATCAACAAATTATTGTGATTGAATTACATAAAGTTGAAATTGTATGAGAGTTGCTATGTTACAGAGCCTGACTGGGCACACCACATCCGTGGAGGCGGTGAGGTTCGGTCACGAGGAGGAGATGGTGGTGGCGGGCTCGCTGTCCGGCGCACTCAAAGTGTGGGACCTTGAACAGGCCAAAAGTGAGTCAAGGGAGACAACTGCAGCTTAACCTATAGCTGTACATACTTGTAGTTTGGAAGATTATTTTATGTGAACACACATAAAAGTTCCTGTACTCGGAGGTTCCATGGGAAACCAATATGAAACCATGAGGGCATCAATATTTCAAGCCTGTTATTATTGGATACCCTAACCATAATTTTGCCAGTCAGTATATAGCAATATATAGCATGATATGAAGTATTTCTGATAAAAATTTCTTCAAATCTTGAAATTTGGCCTCTTGCTCTTGTTCATGTTGTTGCCAAGCAACACATTGAAAAAGTAGGGTGTTCCAAATGCTGTTATTTTTACACAATTAAGGCAGCCATGTCAAGTCTCGGCGAAATTTGGTACGGAACTTGATTCATGTCACACTTTACTATGTTCTGTTCCATTTATCTTCAGTTCTTCATGTAAACGTAATAATCCAGCTGGAGTAACCCTTCTGAGATCATGGCCATAGTCGTCAAAAACATTATCTCACACATTAATCTGACCCATATGACATCACTGAAATACCTGTAGGAACCCAAAATCATGCACTGTTCTGGGTGAGAGTTCCCATCAATCTGTGCTGGTTGTAAGAGGACTTAATGGATTGGTAGGTCAGACTCTGCGACTTGGTTGATAGCGTGTCATCGTATACCATGGTTTAGATTGTTGTTTTTAATATTTATCATTGGATTGTCTCGTCCAGACTCGATTATTTACAAGCCACTATCACATAGCTGGAATATTGCTGTGTGCTGCGCTAAATAACAAACAAAGCTCAGTCTTCATGGAACTTAGTGATTATACAATTGAAGGTTTGTACAATGTGTTGTGTTTGTACCCCTAGTTATGCGGACGCTGACTGGACACAAGTCGGGCATCTCCAGTCTCGACTTCCACCCCTACGGAGACTACACGGCCTCGGGGTCCTTGGACAGCAACATCAAGGTAGGCTCTGGTACATCATGGTGTCAGCATCAGCAGCACCTCACACAGTGACTTGGTTGATTGGTCAGAGTCCATGACTTGGTTGATTGGTCAGAGTCCATGACTTGGTTGATTGGTCAGACTCTGTGACTTGGTTGATTGGTCAGACTCCATGACTTGGTTGATTGGTCAGAGTCCGTGACTTTGTTGATTGGTCAGATTCTGTGACTTGGTTGATTGGTCAGAGTCTGTGACTTGGTTGATTGGTCAGAGTCTGTGACTTGGTTGATTGGTCAGTCTGTGACTTGGTTGATTGGTCAGACTCTGTGACTTGGTTGATTGGTCAGACTCCATGACTTGGTTGATTGGTCAGAGTCCGTGACTTGGTTGATTGGTCAGATTCTATGACTTGGTTGATTGGTCAGAGTCTGTGACTTGGTTGATTGGTCAGAGTCTGTGACTTGGTTGATTGGTCAGAGTCTGTGACTTGGTTGATTGGTCAGAGTCTGTGACTTGGTTGATTGGTCAGACTCTGTGACTTGGTTGATTGGTCAGACTCCATGACTTGGTTGATTGGTCAGAGTCTGTGACTTGGTTGATTGGTCAGACTCTGTGACTTGGTTGATTGGTCAGAGTCTTTGACTTGGTTGATTGGTCAGAGTCCATGACTTGGTTGATTGGTCAGACTCTGTGACTTGGTTGATTGGTCAGACTCCATGACTTGGTTGATTGGTCAGAGTCCGTGACTTTGTTGATTGGTCAGACTCTGTGACTTGGTTGATTGGTCAGACTCCATGACTTGGTTGATTGGTCAGAGTCCATGACTTGGTTGATTGGTCAGAGTCTGTGACTTGGTTGATTGGTCAGAGTCCATGACTTGGTTGATTGGTCAGACTCTGTGACTTGGTTGATTGGTCAGAGTCCATGACTTGGTTGATTGGTCAGACTCTGTGACTTGGTTGATTGGTCAGAGTCTTTGACTTGGTTGATTGGTCAGACTCTGTAACTTGGTTGATTGGTCAGAGTCTGTGACTTGGTTGATTGGTCAGACTCTGTGACTTGGTTGATTGGTCAGAGTCTGTGACTTGGTTGATTGGTCAGACTCCGTGACTTGGTTGATTGGTCAGACTCCGTGACTTGGTTGATTGGTCAGAGTCTGTGACTTGGTTGATTGGTCAGACTCTGTGACTTGGTTGATTGGTCAGAGTCTGTGACTTGGTTGATTGGTCAGACTCTGTGACTTGGTTGATTGGTCATAGTCTGTGACTTGGTTGATTGGTCAGACTCCGTGACTTGGTTGATTGGTCAGTCTTTGACTTGGTTGATTGCTCAGACTCCGTGACTGGTTGATTGGTCAGAGTCTTTGACTTGGTTGATTGGTCAGACTCCGTGACTTGGTGGATTGTGTATAATTGTACCTTGCAGGTTGTTATGTTCGTCATTAATATTATCAAGCACTAATTGTCTGGGCAGACTTGATGATAAGCAGGTCATTGTGATGTAGCTTGAATATTGCTGACTGCAGCAGGAATACATATAAACGTAATAGATCTTACAAACATGTTCTTCATTATATATACTACTCAAAAGAAGTTAAAGAACATCCATGACACATTACCTATAGTCCCAGGAGAGAATAGGTCTTCAGCAACCCATGCTTGACATATGAGGCGACTATGCTTGTCGCAAGAGGCAACTAACGGGATCGGTTGGTCAGGCTCGCTGACTTGGTTGATGCATGTCATCTTATCCCAATTGCGTGGATCAATGCTCATGATGTCAATAACTGGGTTGTGTGGTCTAGATTTGATTATTTACAGACCGCCTCATTTTCTTGAATATTGCTGAGTGCAGCATTAAACAACAAACAAACAAATTAACTAATGTCATAAAAAATTCAGGTGTTCTTTAACTTCTGTTGAGTATGTTCCGTGTCTCCTTTCATCAGAATGGTGTCCTGGGTCTGGATTCACAGTGTCACATGAGTGAGGAATGTGTGGATGGTTTACAGGAATGGCCAGTTTATGTGAACCTAAATATATATTCTTCTTTTACAGTTATGGGATATAAGAAGAAAAGGATGTATTTACACCTACACGGTATGTACGATCATGGTGGTATTTCAAAATAGCAATTCCTTGGAAGTTACAGGTCTTACTAAATTATTCAATTGATATGGTTTTGCAGTGAAGGCTTGTTACAACCTTCTTCATACCGCATTTTAGAAGAAGAAAGTCTATAGTCCCAGTAGAATGGAGTAGTCTTACGTCTCATGTGACGCTATGGTCTCTAGCTACAGATAAGATAAGAATCTGCTGACGCAGCCATAATATACTACTCAACTTTTGATAAGAATTTGGAGTATCCAGGTGAGGGCTGAATATGACTGATTGATTGGATATGTTGTCGTACAAACAGTATTTGAATTTGCCATGGAACTGAAGAATGTATGGCTTCATTTCAAGTTGTTTAAACGTAAGTTCACGGTTCAAGAGGTTAATGCTTGTCACTGTGCTACATCACAATATAAAAAATCTAAGTATCAAGTTAGTATCAAGATTGCTGTCCAGTGCTGGGATTCAAACTAACGTGTTGTTGTGGTAAAAGGCAACTATGCTTGTGCCGAAAGTGGTGACTGTGCTTGTCATAAAAGGCAACTATGTTTGTCGTAAGAGGCGATTAATGGGATCAGGTGGTCATGCTCGTTGACTTGGTTGATGCATGTGATCATATCTCAGTTGCGTAGATTGAGGCTCATAATGTCAATCATTGGATTGTCTGGTACAGACTTGATTATTTACCGATCATCATCATATTTCTGGAATATTTCTGAGTGTGGCGTTACACAACAAAAAAACAAACAAACAATGTTGAAAGTTGCATTTAGTATGATTGATTATGCCGGTTCGTACCACCCGCAGTAGAAGCGTTTGCTGGAAAAACTGAATTGTGTGTTTCATGTTACCATGCTTACATGTCTCAACATGGGGGGTGTTCCAGGGTCACTCCGACAAGGTGAACTGTCTCCGCTTCAGCCCGGATGGCAAGTGGATCGCGTCGGCAGGACAGGATGGCTTGATCAAGGTAAACATAAAAAGCTCCTCCTCAAAAAGACCAACAACCTTTGCTGTTGCCTTTGTGAATACGACCACAAGACAGGAATTTGTTAATTATGCTGTATACACCGAAACTGTGTTCAGTAGTGCCACCTCAGTTTTTGTTGAGAAAAGTACATAAATATACAAAGCAAAGGCAAATACCAATAATTCTTTAGTCCAGATGATGTAAATCTGAACATGTTTACTCAGAATTATTATGGCAATAGTTGAAATGCCTACAGTAGTCTCTCCAGACAAACAGGTGTCACTGTCTGAGGACAGCAGCCTCCACTTACCTGTGTAACTTCTCTCTCTCTCTCTCTCTCTCTCTCTCTCTCTCTCTCTCTCTCTCTCTCTCTCTCTCTCTCTCTCTCCACACACACAGGGATGGAAAGAAAGAGTGAGATACTCATTACACACAGACAGTGCAACTCAGTTCCGTGTAATGTTGCAGATCTGGGACCTGACAGCCGGCAAGCAGCTGATGGATCTCCGGCAGCACAAGGGGGCTGTCAACACTGTAGAATTCCACCCTAATGAACTCCTCCTGGCCTCGGGCAGTGCGGACAGGTACGTTGACAGCAAAACATCTCAGATATGCTATATACACTGTATGTGGTCTAGCATTGTAGATATATGTTATAGAGCTCTCCTCTTACAAACACGGTATGTGGTCTAGACTTGTTGTGTTGAAAGATGACAATATCATGGCTCTACCATCAGCTTGATACGGCATAAGTCTTGACTTGTCACTGAACCAAATAGTTCTCAATCACTGAATAAGCCATTATATGCCTGCTTAACTCCAAAGTTTACGATGTTGTTGCAACACAACACCTCTGGCCCTGAGACCTGAGACCTGACTCACAAAAGGCTGTTCCGCAATGCCTGGTCACATATCCTTCACGCCTCTTGTACGCCTATGACGTAGCCATGTGAAGTGAACCTAGACAACCATTGTAACACAGGGTTGGCCTGACAGGGTCAGGCATGGGATTTACCATGCTGTTGGTACCAATACCAAAGTCGAGAGATGGTGTTCTGGGACACATTGATCCCCCTCTCCCTCTGTGATTCTCCACCTTCCAAGGTTCCCATGAGGTGTTACTTTTCAGTTGTGCATTTGGTCGTTGTGGCAGGTTTGGTCATTCAGTGTTTCCAACCGTGACATTATTAATTTGGTCCCAAATAACATATACATTATTATCGTATCACTTTTAAAGCTCACAGAAAGAAAGCTACATGTCAGGATGAGCTGAGTTGCCCCCCCTCACTAGATGGCTTGGTGTCACTCACTCACTCACTCAGAAGCACGGGTGGCCCAGTCATCTGAGATGCCACAATTCACTGTGTCTCTCAGGTGTGCCACATATATATGGTCCTGGGTTCTAATCCCAGATACACCCTGATTATGTCCCTTGGTTTTTCATACCTGTGCTCATGGGTTTTGTCAAAGTGGTAAACATCTGGGACAAAGTGGTAAACATCCCGCCAAGCTGACATTCTGTGATATACCTGCAATTAGGTTCACGGCAGATTGAAACAAGCGTCACTCACTCACATGCTCCTTACATTAATAAAACAAACTGTGAACAAGTCATCAACAAGAGAAGACAAAAGCTGAGGACTTTTGGTTTATTGTGTTGAGTGAATGCATACTGGTGTTTCAGAACAATCAAGTTCTGGGACTTAGAATCATTCCAGGTGGTGAGCACCACCGATCCAGAAGCAACGCCTATCAAGTAAGTCTTTATCTCAACGCCTATCAAGTAAGTCTTTATCTCAACACCCATCAAGTAAGTCTTTATCTCAACACCCATCAAGCAAGTCTTTATCTCAACACCCATCAAGCAAGTCTTTATCTCAACACCCATCAAGTAAGTCTTTATCTCAACACCCATCAAGTAAGTCTTTATCTCAACACCCATCAAGCAAGTCTTTATCTCAACACCCATCAAGTAAGTCTTTATCTCAACACCCATCAAGTAAGTCTTTATCTCAACACCCATCAAGCAAGTCTTTATCTCAACACCCATCAAGTAAGTCTTTATCTCAACACCAATCAAGTCCACCCTGATGGTCTGTGTGTGTTACAATGACCCCCTGACAGGAGTATAACACTGATATTGTCCCCCAGGAGCCTGCTGTTCCACCCTGATGGCCTGTGTGTGTTACAATGACCCCCTGACAGTAGTATAACACTGATATTGTCCCCCAGGAGCCTGCTGTTCCACCCTGATGGCCTGTGTGTGTTACAATGACCCCCTGACAGTAGTATAACACTGATATTGTCCCCCAGGAGCCTGCTGTTCCACCCTGATGGCCTGTGTGTGTTACAATGACCCCCTGACAGTAGTATAACACTGATATTGTCCCCCAGGAGCCTGCTGTTCCACCCTGATGGCCTGTGTGTGTTACAATGACCCCCTGACAGTAGTATAACACTGATATTGTCCCCCAGGAGCCTGCTGTTCCACCCTGATGGCCTGTGTGTGTACAGTGGGTGTAAGGACATGTTAAAGGCCTACAGCTGGGAGCCCGCCACGTGTTACGACTCTGTGCCTATAGCCTGGGGAGATGTCGCAGAAATAACCATGGGACAAGATCAGTTGGTAGGTCAAACCACCTTATGTTGTTCATATTTCCGAGGCAAGGGAGTTTACTGACTTTAAGATGCCAGTGTCCACTCTTCCCAAACTTGAATGGAATTTCTAACTTATATTTCGGCTGGACTAAGAAGACTGTGCATAACTGAATCAAAATCGTTTCACAAAATAACAACATGGCCGCCACCATTTTGTTTGAAGCAAATGCAAGTGATATGAGAGGTGGAATATGATTGGTCAATAGGACGGATATAGAAGGGCCATAACTCGTAATAGCCACTGGTGGTGCTACAATGAGCCCAGACATCGCAGCCTGTTTGGGGGAGGGTGGAATCTGGACTTCCATGGTCAGTCAACTCTCTTGCCTGAGTATGATGTGTATTGCACATCTCAAATTACGATTTCACCACATCTGGAAAGACATAATGAACATTCTGTGACCAACCTTTCTTTTGGGCGATAAAGTACCTGAAAAATGCTATTGCTTCATATTTAGATACAAGCAAAAAATATGCCTCCTGAAAGAAGGGTTTGAGTTGTACAAGCTGTAATTAGAATTGTGGTGTGCTGTCAAGGGATAGAATTGTTTGTCCCTGTCCACACTCTGCGAGCCAATACCTTGACAACTGGCCTGCTTGTTTGTCATTTCATCTGGTTTTACATTATTTTACAATTTCCAACATTGTTGTTTTACAGATAGGATCTTCATTTGCTCAAACTAATGTCAGCAGTTTTGTAATAGATTTAAAGGTGAGTATGCAGTGTTATATATATCAATATATCAGTGTGTTATATGTATATCAACAAATAGTCTAAACATAGCAATTCGTAATGTTTCAATTTCTCTCTGCTGCCTTCAGGCAATTGAAAAAACATACTTGGTGTAAGCCTCCAGCTCTACTTAACATCATTGAATTCTATGATGATCTTGTTTATGACCAATGCAACATCTTCTCTTGTTTGTGGCACATCATTGAATCATTGGCAACACAACGACTGACTCAACAACAAAAGCACACAACAAACCAAGACACCTGAAGAATATTATACTCAAAATATTGTATATTATTATTGTATAAAATATTGTTCATGTAACTTTTGTTTTCATTGTCAGAGAGTCCAGCCAGTCGGTGGCACCTCCGAAAAGGGAAGCGGTTTGTCGAGGTTAGTCCGTGCTAGGGCTCATTTCCGAAAGGAATGTTCTTGTTTGTTCATGGTGGCATGAGAGTACTCATGTTAACATGGGTAAAACTTAATCATCTAACATAACATTCTGAAAGTAACAGGGGCCGTCGGGTAGCCTAGTGGTTAAAGCGTTTGCTCGTCATGCTGAAGACCCGGGTTTGATTCCCCACATGCATACAATGTGTGAAGCCCATTTCTGGTGTTCCCCGCCGTGATATTGCTGGAATATTGCTAAAAGTGACGTAAAACCATACTCACTCACTCACTCTGAAAATAACATAACATTCTGGACAAGCAGTTAAGCAAGAATTCAGCATGCCTGACCAGTTTTGAATATGTGATACAATTTTATCATTTTTTCAGTGGTCGTAAAAGTTTCATAACAGAACGTCCCCCGACAGCAACGTCCAGAAACTCAAGGTGAGCAAGTCCATGTAGTCTGTCCTCCTCCATACTGACCTGCTGGAGACTCATGGGCTCCCGGCATTAGAAATACAGGTTTCCTTGCAACTTGGGATCAAATACTTGGATCTGACATTATTTGGGAACTCTGTCTACACAATCTAGTCACCACACAGAAACACAAAATTGATCTGCAGTATCTGGTCGTAATCTCGTTTGGACAACCCACTCCGATAATGAGATATTAATTGATAATGGCAGGGTTTAAAAAAATGTGTATGTCTGTGATCACTGACTTAAAAGATCACACATTTGATTTGCCTTAAAAAATCAGCAAAAGTCTTTATGACTATGGTCCATATCACTTGGGGTATAAGTGGTTTGTCTGACTTATGTATAACAGGTCTGTTTGGCTCAGGGTATAACAACCCATTAGCCCAGTGTATGACTGCAGGGCTCAATTAACTTCATAAAACATGCACCAGTACACACTATTATTGAAAAGTGCACCCTTATATTTATGTCTACATGCACCAGGTCTGTCTGACTAAACAAGCTCTTGCACACAACAATGATGTTTGAACACACTCGATACCTCTAAGCTTTGTTTACATCACTCATCCCTGTTTTGTGTAATTTGTCATGCTTTCTTGGGCTTGACGTCATCAAACTGTGCACGTTCCCAATATGTTTCACAGCATTACGTCATTAATTTAAGTAAAATCGTCACAGTCATCATAGATCAGATTTGTTTTTGTTTTTTAAATCCAACTTTGATAACTTTATGGGACCAGGATGCAACCTGGTTTTGTCTGGTGCAACTAGGTTTTCATGTCAACATGCACCTGGTGCAACTAGGTTTTCATGTCAACATGGAGCTAGTGCAACTAGGTTTTCATGTCAACATGCACCTGGTGCAACTAGGTTTTCATGTCAACATGGAGCTAGTGCAACTAGGTTTTCGTCAACATGCACCTGGTGCAACTAGGTTTTCATGTCAACATGCACCTGGTGCAACTAGGTTTTCATGTCAACATGCACCTGGTGCAATTTAGATCAAGTTTCTGAAATCAGACGCTGAACTGGTCCATGTATAAGTGGTCCATATGCAGGTATGACTGGACCCTGTGTTAACTGGCCCGCGTGCAGTGTCACCATTCTGTTTGTTGTGATCTTTCTCTCTACACTGACACTCCACATTTCTCCACTTAGGCCAAGTGACAAACTTGCCCCACATTTCAGTGTCCCTAAGGAAGATGCCAGTGAGAGGAATGATGACCAAGGTCGGGGGGATGGCGACGACACCCAGTCGGCCACGGACATCCAGAACCAGGCTGACTACCGGGAACACTTCCAGTCCAACGCCAGACTCGGTAGGTAATCAGTCATGCATCCGGATAGGGGGAAAGATGCTGCAGCTATACTGGGAGGAGGGATCCCGAAGCATTTAGCATTGATGATTTCAAATGCAAATATTGAATTCAAGTTCATCAGTGTATATTTTTTAGTTCTTTTACTTAGTGATCGTTAACTCTGTGACCATGTACCCCTTCCATGAAATCCATGGCCTATGTCTGTGTTTAAAAATGGGCTCTGATATAGGAGTGAATATATATTGAACCATCAATTGTACTATATTGATAGGAATTTAAAAATGCCAATAGTATTGTCGATAGCATGCAGAACAATTGATAGTTTCAATAGTTGCAATTAAATATAAATATAACATAACTGTGCTAATTTCAAACCTACTTGTGTGTTGGTTTGCAAGCATTACGTCAGCTTCAGATTAGAATTACTTCCCTTTGGTTTGATTAGCTAGGGGAGGAAAATGGCCGACTTCGAGATTATTAGCAATATTTTATTCATTTCATTACATTGATTAATATAATAACCTGGACTTAGAGTTGGTTTACTACTATCACAATACTGTTGCAATAGGGAAATAGCCACAATAGTCATTCCTACTCTGATGTCCTGGTTAGGATTGCTTCATGATCACTTCCCAGCTGGATAAAAGGATCAAGAATTTGAATTATTTTTCAATGTGACTTCTGGTTTTGCTTGGGGCGGTAGGGTAGCCTAGTGGTTAACACGTTCGCTCATCACGCCGAAGACCCGGGTTCGATTCCCGACATGGGCACAATGTGCGAAGCCCATTTCTGGTGTCCCCCGCCGTGATATTGCTGGAATATTGCTAAAAGCGGCGTAAAATCATACTCACTCACTCACTCACTGGTTTTGCTTGGTTTGCGTGAACCTGTAAAGGGAGGCAATCCAAATAGCATCCTGAAGTATTGCACATGGATGCTTTGGTCACTCACTCACTCACTCACTCACTCACATGTACCGAACAAAATAGTTGGGGATCATCAATGTTTTGGGGAAAATATTTTTTTGAATTTAGGACTGAGTACACAATATCATACAAATATCCCCCAAATATCTGTGATCCCTGACTGTTTTGCTCAGTACGTGTTACTAAAACTGAGACAAATGTGTGAACTGAGAAGTACGAGCCTGCGTGCATCTCCTACGAACAAGCCGTGTATGTTGTAACTATTCAGTCATCAGTTTTCTGTAAGCTTTCGTCGTTCTGTTACTGTTTTGCTTCAGGACTGATTATGTCATTGTTTTCACCTCCACACACTCTGATTCATGTCACCTTCACATCCCCGAGACTACACCTCATTGTAAAATTGTATAATTCAATTTTCATTTTTTATATCTGTCAGTTTTGTAAACCATCCAATAAGAAATGAATGGCTTATCATTAACGTACATTATCACCCAAAACTGGTTTCTGTAAGTTGGAAGAATGATTTTGGATGATAGAATCTTGTCCACACGTCTTTTGTCACCCAATATATCAACACTTGTCGATAAAGGTTAAAAAGTCCTTTGAGCTTTCTATTTTTGTCGACTTGTGCTGATATAGTTGATGTTAAAGACACACAGACAGATTCTCTATTTCTTCACGTTCCATTCACAAAGAGTTGTGTTTGTGGAGCTGTCACCTGGGTTTTCCTGTCAGCAATTATCAACATGAGCTTATGCTAAAAGTAGTGTCAAATATGTTCATATATCCGAACATTTTTACTGACATAAATGACTGAATGTTAAGTCATTGAAATGTATATTTTGGAGCTTTGATTTTGTTAGATGATGTACACAAAGTCATGCATATTTCAGAAATATAAATGTTGCAGTCATATAATGGTACACGGCAGATGTGTTCGTTTCTTGACCTCGAAATATATGCATTGTGATTTCCAGTCTCTCCAAGTAAACATAACTGGCAGATAAGAAAGAAGTCAAGTGGTGAGAAACAGTTACTTCCGCATGTACCAGTAACGTGGGCCATAATAAACATAGGGGAGACTTTGGTGGAGGGGTCATTTAGAAAAGAATTAGAACTTATGCCTGATCTGAAAATATTGTACTATTTTCCTCAGTCAAAATTATCATATCCAATTTTTGGTGGAGGAAATATGCATGCAAACATTTTATTTTAACGAGCATTGTCTAGAATAATTTAAATCCCAGATGTAATTTTAAAAGTTTATAAAGTTATAGAGTTTGGTAACAGTATGACCACGAAGACATGATAGTATTTATGAAAGTAATTAATTATTTTTCACAGAACCTCAATTCAATCTTACTTGGCAGTTAGCCAAGAAATCTTCTGGTGAGCTATTGTATAACTTGTATATCGACATATGATGATAAGTGTATTATACCATCACTGTAACATGCATATACCAGCTTACACCAAGTATAGCCTGACGATGGTGGTGGTGATATAACCAACATGGCTTCACAAGCCCTGTACTGTAGTTGATTACTGTGTAATACTATATCCTATATCCCATTATCATGTACAAATGAATATAACCTTAACATATAGCTCACAGCCAGTGCAAATCCCTTTTAATGAATAACAAATTGAGAGATATGTGGTGGCAGTGGTCATCATCACGAGGCAAACATCCTGGTTCATAAACAAAGCGACTGCCATGCTGATTTCGGTCGTGTGCAGGATTTTCCGGAGCATGTGGGCGTTGACATGTATTTATTCAAGGTGCTCGGGTGATTTGATGCACTTCACAAGATAGCACCTGTTTTATAATGATAAAGATCGTCTTGACTTGGCACCGCCATGTTGTTTGAAACCAATGCAAGTGCTATGAGAGGTGGACTCTGATTGGTCAGTACGAGAGACATATAAGGGACATTTCTCATAATAGCCACGAAATTCCAGCCTAGTTCGACAAGGGTGGAAAGTGGACTTATACAGTCAGTTAACTCCCTTGCATCAGGAAGAGGGGTGGCGGTGAGCAGCAAGAGGGTAAAGCCCTCAGTCCACATGCTGTCAACCTGGGTTTGATCTCTACATAGCTGCACAATGTCAACCAAAACATGTAAACCCCATATGGTGGAATGTTTTCAGGAGTATGAAATATAATCACACCTTTACTAATACATCTCCAGGAGTCATGTCAAGGTATTTTTTCCATGATTGTTTTGAAGTTGGGGTTAATGATGATTGTCCAGGCATTGCTCAAAGCCACTTCACTGAACACTGAGCCATAAAGTGCCATGGATGCCACAGCTGTGCAGAGTTGTGTCCCTTAGGTATGCCAGTGGATTTGAATCCCAGATTCATGGTTGTCAGCACCGTACACATACTTGTGGGTTTCATCAGCGTCTGAGACCTGCATCACTTTGGGAATTCCTCCCACATCATGCTGACAAGCCATGGTATAACTGGAAAACTGTTAGACTCAAGTCACTCACTCATGACTACAACTGGTGTTGCTACTCGAGATAAAACAACACTTGTTTGAGGTCATTGGTGCTGGTCTCTGATATATCCAACATTGACTACTGGAAAACCTCATTCATGCTCACTCACTCACTCACTCACTCACTCACTCACTCACACCACATTATGTAAATTACAATTACATTTCAGCAGAAAAACTCTCTGTAATAGTTGTATGAATATTGGTATGAAGATATGTCAAGAAGATATTGATGCTAGGATATCAGAAAAGTATTTTTCCAGTAACCATGGTAACATTATTAAATCATAGGTGTTACTGAAATTTGAGGCAAAACCACCAGATTGCAATATGGGAATGCTTAGAGTTAACTTGATGTTAGCATGTGACAGGGTTTTCCGGGGTTATTTTTATTGTTTGATCAGAAATTATTGAGAATTCTTCATTCCATTTTGGCCGTTCATATTTACCTTATGAAAGGTGTATGTAGAACTTATTCTGACTTTGATTCAAGGGAGACAACTCTGCACCGCAAACAAGACAAATGTGGATATGGTATCTTTGGAAAATAGAAAGATTATTTCTGAATTATTCAATCAAGGAATCAGATCAGTACAGGCGTCGTCGTACAAAGGGATATTAGCGCTAAGATGATTGTGACTCCCATGCATTAACATAGACTTACGACTGTCTTAGGGCTAAGGTCTTTACAGAGAGAACAGACAGTCCACTATCAACTGTGTACCATCTCATGCCGTCTTTACCTTGTACCCAATACCCTGGGGGAGAGTGGGTTGGTCTGCCATCTGTACCCACTACCCAATACCCAGTACCCAATACCCTGGGGAGAGTGGGTTGGTCTGCCATCTGTACCCACTACCCACTACCCAGTACCCAATACCCTGGGGAGAGTGGGTTTGTCTGCCATCTGTACCCACTACCCAATACCGAGTACCCAATACCCTGGGGAGAGTGGGTTGGTCTCCAGTACCCAATACCCTGGGGAGAGTGGGTTGGTCTGCCATCTGTACCCACTACCCAAGACCCAGTACCCGATACCCTAGGGAGAGTGGATTGGTCATGGCATAACAGGGCGCTCTCAAAATTAGAAATAGGGGGCTCTTATTAGAATATTATATTGGTGAAAAACAACAGAGTTGAAGATCGTAAATTTCGTGGTTTATGCTGACAGCCTAAATGTTTATATACGACATATATTTTTCCAGAATTTAATTTCCCACGAATAAGGATGCATATAACACGTATTATACGAGAATAAATAAGTCTTGTGTACATTGATCAATTGGAAGGGGTGCTAATTGGGATTGTTCACTTGCCAATATATTAGCAAATATCGCCGTGGGCGCTTATTACATTGAATATGGTAATGCCAGCTGCACAATAAAACAACATTCACTCACTGATTGACCTCCCGGTGTGTCAGCATGCATGTGTGCACCAGTTGGCTGCATCACAGTCTGTGTTACGAGCTGGGTATCAGTGCTGTTAGTGCAGTGGAGATATCTGTGGATCAGGTGTAGCTGTCAAGGTACAGCACTTACCTCATGTACTGCATGTATTCAGGTGATAGAGGGCTAGATTCTGTACGGGTGTTCTGAAGTGCATGCTAAATGTGACAATACAAGCAGAGCCTAATCAGTAGTTAACCCAGCAGACAGACATTGCATGAACATATTCAAGTTGTCTGCATGGCGCATTAGTTCACTTATTGTGCAAATCATTTTGTTTAGTTAACACTTTGACGTGACACTTTTTTATAATGGCATGTGTTTGTTATCTGATATCATGCCAAACATTCAGTCGAAGATTAAGGACTAAATTTTTACTACCTCAGGGAAGTTAAAGAAACCTTGATTTGCTATAGTTAATCTATCATGCCATGTAAATGAATTATGTGTTCTTTAATTTCTTTGGAGTAGTACACTGGAGGTCACCAGGGAATTATTTAGACCTCTTCTTTGGCCGATATTTGGCCATTAGTCTGCAACAAATGGAAGTGAAAAATGGAAATTAAAAAGTTCCCAATTCATGTCACTAGTAATAACTAATGTGGTGTGTTAGTCCTTGACTTGTACTTCACCAACAACAGGCCCAATATGGAGGGAGAGCCTTCAACCCTTACTTTTAGATTGTTACATTGAAAGCAGAGTTCAAATATAATGTTGATGTGACTGACATAACAACTTGCCTTGGGCACTTAATTCTGGGTCGTAGATAAATCCCTGGGTCACTCTGCCAAAAGGTGAGTTCACAGAGACTGAATCTTCATACTTTCTTGATTAACGTGTAACATTTCTAAGATTTGAGATTGGCTTATCTGTGTTCTATTTGTTGATTGACTTCTGTGTATTTATATTTTACGTTTGCCCTGTTCTTGTGTTTTGAAAGACTAACCTGTATTAGTATGTAGATTGTGTTTCTAGTTGCATGCTCTATTTATTTCAGCTTTCTCTCCGCCCAAAAGAATGGAGCCTTTCCAGCCCCCACCTGATGACTGTAAGTGCATGCTGGGAGATTTTCATTAGGGGATAATCATTTCCGATTATCCAGTGTATTATATCTCCATTCCGTTATGATAATGATGTCAATTATCATAATTATTCTAGACCTATTTGTCAATTATTAAATCACCATCTCCATCAATAGGTTAGCACGGAATCACCTTTGTTGCTTAGAGTAATTTGATTGGACGGTTATTTTTAGCACCATGTTATTCAGGCTTAGCTCAAATTTGCAGCACATGGAGCCAGAGAATTTGTCCTGATGGAATGGAGGTAGAAAACACTGATTAGGGAAGGATGCTTGGGATAACTAACAGTTTAACGATATCACTGGATTGAAGCAAGGAACAATAATTTGGTTCCAACACAAACTAAGCCTAGGTTTTTCAAAATAAGTACTGTATGTGGACAGAAACTTGTCCTCCTGGTAGCTAAACAGCTTGGGCCTACCTCAACACTGAGGTGTGTTGTGAATTTTTGAAGTTATTTGGCTACTACCAATTGCATGATTTGAAGCAGTGACCGAAAAAAAAATAGCCTTCCCCTAACTTAAGCCCCTTCCTTTATGTATATGCCATACCTTGTTTGGAGAGTCATGAGTAGCCAGTCAGATCAGAGTTACCTCCCTCAACTTTCAATGTTACATACTGAACTTAGCCAATGGTGGTTCATAAGAACTTGACGTCCTGTCAAACAGTGCCAGGCATTGTCGGAAGATGAAGGACTTAGACGGTTCTCGTACAATACTGTTGAGTATAAATAGTTACAATGCCCTCAACAGTCACTGCTCACACATCAACCTCTCGGTGTAGAACGTAACTGCTGGTTCGTGGGCGGTTTGGTAGCCTACTGGTTAAAGCGTTCGCTCGTCATGCTGAAGACCCGGGTTCGATTCCCGACATGGGTACAATGTGTGAAGCCCATTCTGGTGTCCCCTGCCTTGATATTGCTGGAATATTGCTAAAAGCTCACTAATTGCTGGTTTGCCACTGACAGTGAGTTTCCTCCAAGTGTGGGTCTGTCATGCATGACTCGTTACTTTTTTACCCAGCTCGTATCTACACTTCAGCGTTAGAAACTGGCACTAGTCTTGTAGTCCTTTGCCAAACTGTCCAATAGTTAAGGTATCCTAAGCACTAGTAGAAATTTGCCCTTTTTAGGGGTTTGGCTATATGTTATCATTGCAAGGACTAGTGGGCTAAAACTGCACATGCTAACTGGGACAACATGGCTGAGGTATATCTTTTGCCTGTTAAAAAGTTGTGATTGGTGGTTGTTAGTAACTAATGGAAATTAATACGGTTGCTAATAATATTTTGGATGTGAAGGATAGTATGAAGCTACTTCTAGCAAAACATGGTTCTGAAAAGTATTATCACAAATAAATTCAGAGAATTCCTCCTCTGTATCAGCACAGGGGGCGGTCGGGTAGCCTAGTGGTTAAAGCGTTCGCTTGTCACTCTGAAGACCTGGGTTTGATTCCCGACATGGGTACAGTGTGTGAATCCCTTTTCTGGTGTCCCCCACCATGATATTTCTGGAATATTGCTAAAAGCAGCGTAAAACCATACTCACTCACTGTATCAGCACCTGTAGAAACAGGTAGTTGCTACAACATGTACAAGAAAATGAGCCAAGTCAAAGTCTTTGCACATTGGAAGATAACACTGAATTTGCCAATTATGTAATGACTGCTTGCATCCATTGTGTATTAATGTGTGAAGCCCATTTCTGGTGTCCCCAGCCGTGATGTTGCTGGAATATTGCAAAAAGCGGCATAAAACCATACTTACTAAGTCAGTTTCATCAGTTCTAAAAACAAGATCTGTACCTTTTTTCAGCTGCAAGGGCATCCTTCGAATGATGTCTTAGAAATGATTAAGGGGTGGTCGGGTAGGCTATTGGTTTAAGCGTTCGCTCGTCACGCCGAAGACCTGGGTTCGATTCCCGACATGGGTACAGTGTGTGAAGCCCATTTCTGGTGTCCCCCGCCGTGTTATTGCTGGAATATTGGAAAAAGCGGCATAAAACCATACTCTCTCACACACACATTGTGTATTAGTATGATTAACTGTAATGATGTTTTAGAAATGGTTAATTTTAACTGAACAAAGAATGCATTCCCCTTGCTGAATATTAATGACTTGTTGCAGTCACTGAACCTGAGAGAACATCAGACAGACGATCCAATACATCTGCTGACCGAAAAACGCACAAAATAGTACATTCCCCACCTAGAAAAGCTGAGCGAGACCCTCCCAGGAGAGTTGAAAGGTCACCGCCGCAAGAATCCCCACGGAGAATTGAGCGATCTCCACCAAGAGACCCGCCACAACGGAGAATTGAGCGATCACCTCCTCGGGACTCCCCCCGCAGAACTGAGAGATCACCGCCCCGCGAAGCCCCACGGGGGAGAGATCATTCCCCACCCAGGAGGAAGGACCCCTCACCCCCACGTCGGGACCAAGCCACCAGGAACATCTCCCCCGCCCACAAGGAGAACTCAGGGATAGCTGCAGAGGACTTCCTCTCTGTAAGTTGTCATGATATGGCTCATTGTTTTAACATGATCATCCCCATTACCCAATGCTTGTTGTGAGAGCCAACCTAAATGGCTGAAGGTGTGTCCCTGAACCATGAGGGCATAGATTGTTGTTCATGCTATCAACCACTGGTCTGCCTGTCCCAGGTTCAGAACAGATCCTGTCATAGAAGTAGAAATATTGCTAGCTTGGCATAAAACAGCCACTCACTCACATCAACATCAATGTCTTTTGGGAAATGTATTTTGTTGGCTAATCATGGTAACTGAGATTTAGAACAGGAAGAAACTAAATTGCTTCTAGCTCTAGCTCTAGCTCTAGCTCTAGCTCCAGATCCCTATCTGGCCATTTCAGCTGTGATCTATGACCCATGAAGATCTGGGTTAGATTTCATCTTCAGCAACCCATGCAATCATTGAATAATGGAATTGGGTCGTCAGGCTTGTTGAATTGGCTGATACATTTCATCACATCCCAACTGTGTAGGTCGATGCTCATGATGTCAATCACTGAATGTTTTAGTGTAGACTCAATTATTTACGGAGCGCCATCATATTGCTGCAATATTGCTGAGTACGGCGTTAAACAACAAACAAACAATCATCAGTCACACAGACCTTCTGACATGTCTTATTATTTTCTCTAAGAATTATTGTTTACGTTATCATGTTCATATGATCAAATCAATTTTGAGATTCGTTGTGTTGCTGTTGTCACAGAAAGCAGACTATGACAGGGGAGGTAACTCCAGCAACATGTCTGAGTCGGAGGTGCTGTCGTCGATACAGAAAGGCCATGATGCCATGATGAAGGTGATGACAAGTCGGGGGCGAAACCTGCAGATAGTCCGCGCCATGTGGACATCGGGAAACACCAAGGTGAATATCTTCTTGTGTTGTAGACCCATGAAGATCCGGGGTAGAATAGGTCTTCAGCAACCCATGCTTGCCGTAAAAGGTTACTATGCTTGTCGTAAGAGTCGACTTACTGGGTCGGGTGGTCAGGCTGGCTCACTTGGTTGATGCAGGTCATCATGTCCTTATTGCGTGGATCTATGCTTATGATTGCATTCACTGGATTGTCTGGTCCGAAATCGATTATTTACAGACCGCCATCATATAGCTGGAATATTGCTGAGTATGGCGTTAAACAGCAAAGAAACAAACAAACAAATCTTGTGTTGTATGTGTGAGGTCAAACAAGGATTGCACAGGACTTGATGTATACCAGTAACAAGTGTTAAGTGTTAAGTGTGTAATGTTTGTGTATTGGTTGAAGTACACCCTTGAACACTTGGAGCATGACCAAGGAATTATGGAGCCTGTCACAAATGAGTCATGAGTTAGTTGTGTAAGCTTCATGCCTATTGTGAGCAGGATAATTATTAACTCTAAATTTCAAGTATGTTGTCTTTGTGTTTAACTGTTTTGGATTACAGGGAAGAAAAGTAAGTGTGGTGTATGGTTGTCATGACAATGTATTGTTTTATTTTCACTTCAGCCATTCTCATGGATTACACAAAAAGTGAAAATGTCAAAGACCTGAATCAGTCTGACATGACCTGATATAACTGCCACATTTTCAAAGAAGCTTCAAAACCCACTCACTCACTCACTCACTCACTCACTCACTCACTCACTCACTCACTCACTCACTCACTCACTTGTTCATATGATTTTAGAAGAGCAGTCTGACATGACCCGATATAACTGCCACATTTTCAAAGAAGCTTCAAAACCTACTCACTCACTCACTCACTCACTCACTCACTCACTCACTCACTTGTTCATATGATTTCAGAAGAGCAGTCTGACATGACCTGATATAACTGCCACATTTTCAAAGAAGCTTCAAAACCTACTCACTCACTCACTCACTCACTCACTCACTCACTCACTCACTCCATCACTCACTCCATCATTCACTCACTCACATGTTCATATCACTTTAGAAGAGCTAAATGTACATATGCAGATATGGAAAGTTCTTCCACTGGCTGTCTGAACCTGTATTGATGGTATTCTATCCACTGGCTGTCTGAACCTGTATTGATGGTATTCTATCCACTGGCTGTCTGAACCTGTATTGATGGTATTGTATCCACTGGCTGTCTGAACCTGTATTGATGGTATTGTATCCACTGGCTGTCTGAACCTGTATTGATGGTATTGTATCCACTGGCTGTCTGAACCTGTATTGATGGTATTGTATCCACTGGCTGTCTGAACCTGTATTGATGGTATTGTATCCACTGGCTGTTTGACCCTGTATTGATGGTATTGTATCCACTGGCTGTTTGACCCTGTATTGATGGTATTGTATCCACTGGCTGTCTGAACCTGTATTGATGGTATTGTATCCACTGGCTGTCTGAACCTGTATTGATGGTATTGTATCTGTCTTGTCACAGACTGCCATTGACTCCGCTCTGAGTATGAAAGATCCAGCCGTGATGATCGACATCCTCAATGTTCTCAACACCAAGACGTGAGTATCACCACCATCTTATCATGTTGGGGGGCATGGGTTGCAGAGTTGCGTCCCTTAGACACACCAGAAACCTATGATACTAGATTCACCCTGATTATATTTCAAGGTTTGTCAGCACCATTCCCATGTTTTCGCAAAGTGGTAAATATCTGAGACCTGCATCACTTCAGGTTTTCTCCCACATCAAGCTGGCATACCGTGATATAACTGAAGTTCTGTTCAAAGCAGTGTTAAACCAACCTCACTCACTAACTCCCTCACTATCATTGTTTAACTATTTCTATCCATCCTCAGGGCTAAGTTTAGGCCGATTTTAGCAACTAGTACAGAAATCTCCCTCTATAAGTGTGTTGTGAAATTTCCATTTATTCAACAACTTTGTTTGTTATTCA
Source organism: Haliotis rufescens (assembly GCF_023055435.1). Classification (NCBI taxonomy): domain Eukaryota; kingdom Metazoa; phylum Mollusca; class Gastropoda; order Lepetellida; family Haliotidae; genus Haliotis; species Haliotis rufescens. The sequence goes on from NW_025963857.1 coordinate 1,577,731, forward strand.
TTTTCTGGTTACAGAAATATTACATGATGTGATATACGACAAAGTCTTTTAAAGGGTTTTTAGCTCTCGTGACGTATTTGTGTATGATTTCCCTGCAGGTCTTTGTGGAACCTGGATCTGTGCTCCACCCTCCTGCCTCATCTCAAAGATATGCTCAACAGCAAATATGAAAGGTGGGCCCATCACTTCTCCTCCCAACATGAAGCCCATTTCTAGTGTCCCCGACCAGATGGTGTTGGAATATTGTTAAGAAAGACACTCATCCCAAACAACTCCCTGCTTGAATGGACCCGTGAAGATTCCGGGGTAGAATAGGTCATCAGCAACCCATGCTTGCCGTAAAAGGCGACTATGCTTGTCGTAAAAGGCGACTATGCTTGTCGTAAAAGGCGACTAATGGGATCGGGTGGTCAGGCTCGCTGACTTGGTTGATACATGTCATCGATCCCAATTGCATGGATCAATGCTCATGATATCAATCACTGGATTGTCTGGTCCAGACTCGATTATTTACAGACCGCCGTCATATAGCTGGAATATTGCTGAGTGCGGCGTTAAACAACAAACCAAACCAAACCAACCCTGCTTGAATGAGACAAAATGTGGGTGATAAAATCAGATCTTTTCCACCAATACAATACCCCTCTGCTTGAATATCTGGAAGATACTCCACTGGAGGCTGTAGCAAGTGAACCCAGACTGACAACTCAATATAGGAAGCATTGGTTCTTGAGCCAGTCAGATATCGGCTGTCTGGGATGATTCAGTTTCCATTCTAAGGAAGAAAATCCACACACATGACAAATATTACGTTGATACTACACAATTCTATGATTTCCTTTATTGTTTTCCAACTGTGGATAGACGTTCATGTTCAGTTCAGACATGCTGAAGTCAGTTATGCTGCTCTGAATGCCTTGCTTATTGAGAATTTAGAAGCATTGATGCTGATTGGCCGATAGAAAGTCCACCTGATGTGAGGGCATTGGGGTAGCCTGGTCGTAAAAGCGTTCACTCATCACGCCGAAGACCCGGGAACGATTCCCCACATGGGTACGATGTGTGAAGCCCATTTCCGGTGTCCCCCACCATGATATTGCTGGAATATTGCGGAAAGCAGCGTAAAACCATACTCATTCACTCCAATGACAGGTTTGTCAGATGTTTTGCAGAGAGGTAGTACAAGATGTGGTTGTAGTGATTCCTTCATAATGTCGGAACTCGCCAACATAATTTCATCTGCCATTTACCATATATTTGATGGTGTTGAGGTCGGGAAACCTGAGTGTGATGTTCTATTTTCCAGCTATGTACTTACAACAGCTACGTCTATCAAAATGATCCTGCGGAACATGGGCCCCGTGATAAAGGCCAACATGACAGCACCCCCTAGTATAGGTGTGGACATCTCCAGGGAAGAGAGGTAAGAATAGCCAGGCAATAGTCAGACTCTCTGTTTGACACAGGGGCGGTGGCCAACATGACAGCACCCCCTAGTATAGGTGTGGACATCTCTAGGGAAGAGAGGTAAGAATAGCCAGGCATCAGTCAGACTCCCTGTTTGACACAGGGGCGGTGGCCAACATGACAGCACCCCCTAGTATAGGTGTGGACATCTCCAGGGAAGAGAGGTAAGAATAGCCAGGCATCAGTCAGACTCTCTGTTTGACACAGGGGCGTCGGCCAACATGACAGCACCCCCAAGTATAGGTGTGGACATCTCTAGGGAAGAGAGGTAAGAATAGCCAGGCATCAGTCAGACTCTCTGTTTGACACAGGGGCGGTGGCCAACATGACAGCACCCCCTAGTACAGGTGTGGACATCTCTAGGGAAGAGAGGTAAGAATAGCCAGGCATCAGTCAGACTCTCTGTTTGACACAGGGGCGGTGGCCAACATGACAGCACCCCCTAGTACAGGTGTGGACATCTCTAGGGAAGAGAGGTAAGAATAGCCAGGCATCAGTCAGACTCTCTGTTTGACACAGGGGCGGTGGCCAACATGACAGCACCCCCTAGTATAGGTGTGGACATCTCTAGGGAAGAGAGGTAAGAATAGCCAGGCATCAGTCAGACTCTCTGTTTGACACTAGGGTGGTGGGGTAGCCTAGTGGTTAAAGCGTTCGCTCATCATGCCAAAGGTCTGGAGTTAGATGTACAATGCCATAATATTGCTGGAAAATTGTTAAAAGTGGGCGTAAAAACAAACTCACTCACTCTGTTTAACACAGAAAACGTGTTCAGTAACTTGACATTAATGAAATGCATACATTAATATGACAAACAACATACAGTGGTGATAATATCAACCACCAGATTGTCTGGTCTAAACTCGATTATTTACAAGTCAACATCAGCTGGAACATTGCGGAGTGGGGCATCAGGGATTTCTCTCAAATTTCAAACTAATGTCCTTGGCAGGCAAATGGATAAAATATGGTGATATTGTTCAAAATTGGAATTTTTACTTGTTCTTATTTTCAAATATTCTGAGGTATTGGGACATTTATAGTTCAAATTTGAGACCGCCTCCGTGGTCTAGTGGTAGAGCGTCCGCCTGGAGAGCGGAAGGTCCGGGGTTCGATCCCCGGCCGTGTCATACCAAAAGACGTTAAAAGATGGTACTTGTTATTACCCTGTCTGGCGCTCAGCATTAAGGGGCTAAAACAAGGACTGGTCGGCTCGGAGTCAGTATACTGTGTCTGAGTGGGGTATTCATGTTAAACTGCGGCATGGTATCTCCGTGAGCTAGCACTATAAATCGGCATCAGTCCGGACTAATACAAGCAGCCACACAAACACACACAAGTACATGCACGTCATTATATAAGTGCAATAATCTTCGACGCGACGTTAAACCCCATTTCACCTCACCTCAAATTTGAATTTTTTACTGTCATTTGCTGCTGACTTGGGGCCAAATACACCCTGAGCAGCTCTAGTTAGACTTTAAGAACAAACAAACAAATCAGTGTTGAAATGTGAGTGTATGTGTTGACAGGCACCAGAAGTGTCACACCTGCTACATGGCACTGATGGACATCCGTCTGCTGCTGGAGAAGAGGCAGGGACTGGCCGGCAAGCTTGGCAGCACCTTCAAGCAAGTGATGCTTCTCATGGGCACCCTGGACTGATGGCAGTAGACCTGCAGGGACACGGCGTCAACATCAAGAGTGTTCACCAGTGCAAGAGTGTTCACCAGTGACAGATGTGGGCTGGAAGATGGGGGAGGGAGGGCTGGTGTCTTCAGCTTGACTAGACAGTGACTGCGGCTTGACTAGACTAGACAGTGGCTGGAAATTAACTGGATAGTGTCTGAACATTAACTGGATAGAGTGTGCAGCTTAACTGGACAGTGTCTGATTCATCATTGCTGAATGGCTTAAGATACTATAGGGGAAGATATACATATAAGACAAGCCTGTTTTCTGGAATCTGTATAATTGTCAAGTACTCTGGATCCATGGCAACAAGATGTCCATTGTCTGGGATCAGTGGGCTTGACGGTCCTTATGGATCCGTGGCAACAAGATGTCCACAGTGTGGGGATAAGTGGGCTTGACGGTCCTCATGGATCCATGGCAACAAGATGTCCATTGTCTGGGATCAGTTGGCTTGACGGTCCTCATGGATCCGTGGCAACAAGATGTCCATTGTCTGGGATCAGTGGGCTTGACGGTTCTCATGGATCCCTGGCAACAAGATGTCCATTGTCTGGGATCAGTGGGCTTGACGGTCCTCAAGGATCCCTGGCAACAAGATGTCCATTGTATGGGATCAATGGGCTTGACGGTCCTCATGGATCCGTGGCAACAAGATGATCATTGTATGGGATCAGTGGGCTTGACGGTCCTCATGGATCCGTGGCAACAAGATGTCCACAGTGTGGGGATAAGTGGGCTTGACGGTCCTCATGGATCAATGGCAACAAGATGTCTACAGTCAGGTTGACTCAGCTGGATGTTGTTGTGATGAGACAACTACTGCATTGGTTGATGGTTGATGCTTGAATCTGAATGAAGTAAGAATTCCAGATCAAAAGACAAAGCAACAATGTTTATGACCTCACACAAATTTATGACCTTCAGATATGATGCATCTATGTGAAGCTGTATTGGTCCAGGTCTGTGAATCTGTGCTCTAAATGACACCATGCCATGATGGGAGTCTCCAGTCCTGGTGTTTCTGTGTCTCTGACTGATGCATCAAAGGGTGACAAGTCTCTTTCCAGTCAGTCAAGCAAGCATGTGACCTTTGTGTGCCGTGACTCCTGTCTGTGTTCCAGTGTTCATGTGGCCCAGCATTTGTACGTCCTTCCAACAACCTCACACCCCTCAATACCAATCATTGACTGAGCTGTACACAGACTGGAAGAACTTACTTTCCAGATTGAGGGGTAGCTGGTAGTAATTGGTGATTGATATATAATGGCCATGTTACACTGCTTGTGAAATAAGATTATGAAATTCATTTCACAAACATAACATTATTATTTGTATAAGAGAGGTATGAGGTGAGCTACTGATTGAACAGGTTATAAAGTTTATAACCTGTTTTTGTTTTGAGTGAATCAATTAAGTGCTTAAGTGTTTCAGTGTTGATGAAAATGAAAATGCCATTTCTTTTCCCCAGTTTGTATATACTGATAGATTGCGTTCATGAATGGTTGCTTGGCATGTGAACCCATTTTAGTTTGGTAGTTGCTGAATCCACAAAAATTAGCAAAATTAGAACATGGATATAGCACTGTAAGTTGTCCAGAAACAATTTCTTGACTGTATTACTCTACCATGGTGACTGATTTGGTAAACTTACCTAAACGTCAATATTAACTTAAGTGAGTAACAAACTTGCAATGATTAAGTTGTCAGTCAGTCAGCATCATGGGTGAATCAAAAACCTCTTTGTCACATGACACTTTCTAACAAATTAACACAACAGGGAAAAGAGTAAAGACCAAAAATGAAGGACATGATTTTGGAAGACTCTTCCTGGATGTAACAAGTTTCTGATGTCCCTTGGAGTTGGTTGCAAGCCTGTTTTACTGCACTGGATGATGAATATGATGAGACAGTCAACTGTGCTTTATTGTCAAGAGCTGTGATGGATGTATGGACAGTTATACCACAGCCTCGCATGTTAAACACGCAATTGTTATATTTTTTATTGAGTAGTTTATTCCAATGTATGATGACTCTTGACATCTGATTAGTTGAAGAGGTCCACACTTATGCTTACAAATACCAGTAATTATGCAAGTTCAGTAAATATGGTCAGCTACTAAAACCTATTATTGTGTGTCTCAATACAAGATCTCAGAATACACAAGCATCTACTCCCCATTACACAATACCGTTATGTCAGGATGTAACACATGTTATTTACCCACAGGACAAGTATTTATGTACATATGTTATTAAGGGGTTTATTACCACATGTTTTCAGGAAGGGATGTACGGTGGTATTCTTACTCACCTGATGATGTCATCATTCTCTGGAATAGTCCTATATTTCCTGGAACTTTTGTATGTATCAGGGGCGATGGAGTAACCTTGTGGTTTAAGCATTTGCTCACGCTGAAGACCTGGGTTCGATTCCCCACATGGGTACAATGTGTGAAGCTCATTTCTGGTGTCCCCTGCTGTGATATTGCTGGAAGCCCAGATCAGGAACTCATTCTGTGTGTATCATCCTACATGAGAGTCCCTTATCAATATTGCTTAATAAAGATATTGCGATGCTGTGGTTTGACGATATGATATGAACTGCAAAAAATGAATATTTTTAATTTGATTCAAGTTGTTCAAAAACCATTTTGTTTCTCTGCAAACTTTAAGGTGTACTCCACTCAAACTTTACAGGGATATTCTGAGTCGCCATTTGAAGACAGCGGGTGACTAATAGCTTGGATATGTTGTCAGTCTAGTAGTATATGATAATGTCAATGAGCTTATACAGTTTTAACTTGGAGTAAGTAAAGACATCAAAACACACATTTAAATAAGTTACTGGCCTTTGAGTTATAAAACAGTATGAAATATATCAGTATCCCTGTCTGAGGTTGAGTTGTGTAAATGAAACTGTCATTAATTAGTACCCTGCACAAAGAGCTGGAACATTGGCCCACTATGAGGTCAATATATGGACAGTCATGTTTATTGATAAACAGAACATGCTGAATCTGAGGTCACACATTTTTTATTTGTTTTATGGATCCGCTAACAGTAAATTTTGTTGAAATAGGGAATTTTTTTTTTTTAATTTGCTCTTTCTTTTATCCCGCCGAAAAGCTGACAACATATTGCACCAAGACCTATCTTCTAAACAAGGTCCCCTTGAGTTGAGATATATATAACTTGGGATTCAAAATAAAGTTTGTTGTTGTTCCTGAAATTGATAGGATGCATAGATGCACAACAGTGTTCCCGCTTGGTTCGTCAGGTCTTAAAGCAACAGCTGTGTTGCAGGCTCTCCTCCCACAGTGAACCACTTTATATTTTTTTTACCAGCCAACCGGTACAGAAGGAGAAGAAAGAATAAATTGAATTGCTTTTTTTTCTCTCTTTTGGCACCTACTGACAAGTGTTGTCCTGTAAAAATCCTTAAGGCAAGTAAACAGACGTGTGACCTTAATGGTCAGTGTTAGGGTAACACCCCAGAAGTGAAATATGATACGCTATCTCATCTTTTTTATGTGTCCATTCGGAGTGTACAGACAATCAATTAGATTTCAGGAAGAGGGGAAAGACTACAAAAACATTAAATATACTGTCCACTTCCAATCCATGATTCATAATGTCAGCAGTCTACTTGTCCATATGAAATTACAAATCACATTGATTTGACCCAGTGTGGAGTGACCTATGCAAGATGTTTCAACTTGAACATGATCGGCACAAGTACTTCATTTTCTTCACTTCTATCAGCCAGTATGTATTTGGGTACAAGAGTGTTTGACATTATTGGTGCGACTGTTTCAAAACATGAGTCTTATTTCCTACTGTTTCATGTGTCCCATTGACACCTGTGTCAGGTACTTGCAGTGTCGGACACATTGACACCTGTGTCAGGTGCTTGCAGTGTCGGACACATTGACACCTGTGTCAGGTGCTTGCAGTGTCGGACACATTGACACCTGTGTCAGGTGCTTGCAGTGTCAGACACATTGACACCTGTGTCAGGTGCTTGCAGTGTCGGACACATTGACACCTGTGTCAAGTACTTGCAGTGTCTGACACATTGACACCTGTGTAAGGTACTTCCAGTGTTGGACACATTGACACCCGTGTCAGGTGCTTGCAGTATCGGACACATTGACACCTGTGTCAGGCACTTGCAATGTCAGACACATTGGCACCTGTGTCAGTTACTTGGAGCTGCAGACACATTGACACCTGTGTCAGGTACTTGCAATGTTGGACACATTGACACCTGTGTCAGTTACTTGGAGATGCAGACACATTGACACCTGTGTCAGTTACTTGCAATGTCGGACACATTGACACCTTTGTCAGTTACATGTAGCTGCAGACACATTGACACCTGTGTCAGGTACTTGCAATGTCGGACACATTGACACCTGTGTCAGGTACTTGGAGCTGCAGACACATTGACACCTGTGTCAGGTACTTGGAGCCGCAGACACATTGATACCTGTGTCAGTTACTTGGAGCTGCAGACACATTGAAATCTGTGTCAGTTACTTGCAATGTCAGACACATTGACACCTGTGTCAGTTACTTGGAGCTGCAGACACATTGACATCTGTGTCAGGCACTTGCAATGTCAGACACATTGACACCTGTGTCAGTTACTTGGAGCTGCAGACACATTGACATCTGTGTCAGGCACTTTGAGCCGCAGACACATTGACACCTGTGTCAGTTACTTGGAGCTGCAGACACATTGACACCTGTGTCAGGTACTTGCAATGTCGGACACATTGACACCTGTGTCAGTTACTTGCAATGTCGGACACATTGACACCTGTGTCAGTTACTTGCAATGTAGGACACATTGACACCTGTGTCATTTACTTGGAGTTGCAGACACATTGAAGGTAGTTTTCGTTCTCATCAATATTTCTGAAATCTTGAATGACATATACCCGGTTTGTATTTTCTCACTGATGCTCTTCTGTGTTCGGGAATTTCGAACAATGTGGTATTTTGGGGGCTGTTAATATTTTCAAACTCAAAAAATCTTAGAAATCAGTCTTTATTTTTCGGAGGTGCTGATCTGAAAACAATGTCTAATCAACTATTGTGGGAAAATGTTCATTGAGTTTCTGCAACATTATGAGTTGAGAGTCGGTTTATCACACATTTATTGATGCTGTTGATTGCAAAAGCAGGCACCATGGCAATCAAGATAGTGTAAGAGTTGCCTAGTAACCATTCCATTATTTAATTAGGATGTCATAACTTTGAAAGCCGTGTATTCACACTCATTTTGAATGGTTCTAACTTTCTTTCCTCATCACTTGTGTCAAGAGGCTCTGAAGCTTCATCACTTGTGTCAAGAGGCTCTGAGACTTCATCACTTGTGTCAAGAGGCTCTGAAGCTTCATCACTTGTGTCAAGAGGCTCTGAGACTTCATCACTTGTGTCAAGAGGCTCTGAGGCTTCATCACTTAGGTCAAGAGGCTCTGAGACTTCATCACTTGAATTCCTCAATATTTCATTCCATGCATTTGATATTTACTTCAAGACAAATCTGTGAAAGAATCTCCCTAATTCTCCTTCTAAAGATGAACATGAATGTATTTTCTTTCTAAAAGAATTAACATTCTTGAAATATGTAATTCATTTTCAGGATTTTGCCGTTCATTTGTTGGGCATGCCCCAGTCGTCTAAGGCACTGCATTTTGCTGTGCAGAGTTGTCTTTCTGTGATCGTGGGTTTGAATCCTGGTTCGCCCCGATTATGTTGCTAGGTTTGTCAGCACCAAACTCGTGTTCGTGGGTTTCAGCAAAGTGCATCACTTCAGGCTTTCCTCCTACATTAAGCTGACACGCCGTGATATAACTGGAATACTGTTCAAAGCAACGTTAAACCCAACTCACTCACTCACTGTTGTTCATTTTACAAAGGGAAGGGTTTTGTTTTATTGATACACATACATGGTATGAGAATTAATTTTCTGATCACTTCAACCAAATACACCTGTAGAGCTTTACTTTGCCAAATGTGATATATTTCTGGTAACAGCCAAAGACTTCTAACACATATAGCCAATCATATAATATGTCATTCAGAGTATGGGCATTAGCATGGAATTGATTTTTTTGGCAAAACTATTTGTTTGTAAGATTTACAGAATCTTCTTCGTGGTTTCAAAATGCTACCTTCCAAATGACCACTTCTCTATTCTTACATTAAGTCTTTGTTTTCTGATTAATATTGACTTGTCACTATATATCTTATTCCAAGGACAGTTCAAAATTAGTTATGTTCAAAGTTTATGATGCACCTTAGAGCAGCTGTATATATGGTGAAGTTTAGCTGTAAATATGGTGAAGCTGATATGCAGTAAATATGGTGAAGTTAAGCTGTAATTATGGTGAAGTTAAGCTGTAATTATGGTGAAGTTAATATGCCTTAAATATGGTGATGTTATTCACCAGTAAATATGGTGAAATTAATATTCAGTTAATATGGTGATGTTATTCACCAGTAAATATTGTGAAGTAGTAAATATAGTGAAGTTATTCTCAAATAAGTATGGTGAAGTTTGGGATTAAGGCCTGGGTTCATAGTGACCGATGATCAGTTGCATCAGGTGTTGACTATCTGATTCAAGAGTGACTTTTCCAATGTGTAAAGTTCATTTCTGGTGTCCCCGCCGTGATATTGTTGGAATATTGCTAAAAGTGGCGTAAAACCATACTCACTCACTCACTCTAAACCAACTTCATATGTAAAATTATTGCTCACCTTGAACATGTTAAAGAAGTAAGGTTCTTCACAAACTGATTGGATGAACATTACAGGTGTCGGTGAGTAGTCTAGTGGTTACAGCACTCACTGGGGGCACTGAGAAGTGTTGGGTTTGTATCCCCACATGATACAATTTGTGAAGCCTGTCCTCTGCTTAAAATCATCTCAGTCCCTCACTCACTCACTGAAGACAATGAAGTTGAATGTTCCATTGTTAGTGCCTTCACACAACTGTGATAACATCATAGTCAACATCATTGTGTCTCTCGTCCTTCACCACTCTCACAGCGTGGACATGCATCACATTAACTTACTTCTGTATATGAAGGAGATTATTTAATATATTTCTTGCTGTCAAATCAAGTCAGTTGTGTGTATTAATGTTTATTCTGTAACATGGGAGTTTAATGCATTATTAACTCTGAAAACATGATGTAAATTCAATGTTTTTCTTGTTAAATAATCATTCTGGTTTAATTTAAGGAAATGTTTCCGATAGGTGTAGAGTTCCTATGCCTGGTGTGAATATTCTGTAAGCGTTGGATATGAGTCCTGGAGAGGCTCCACACTGAATGGAGGTAATACAAGCATCTTGTGACGATGATAACAACAAGCCAGTGATAAGTGTTCTTTCACACAAGTAGCTGGGCGGACACATGAAAAGTTAGGAACATATATATACTCACTGCCAAACGAAACCCGAACCATAGAAATATTTTGAGAAGTGATGTTTCCAATGTGCACCAGACCCGTGAAGATTCCGGCGTAGAATAGGTCTTCAGCAACCCATGCTTGCCGTAAAAGGTGACTATGCTTGTCATAAAAGGCGACTAACAGGATCAGGCGGTCAGGCTCGCTGACTTGGTTGATGCATGTCATCGATCCCAATTGTGTGGATCGATGCTCATGATATTAATCACTGGATTGTCTGGTCCAGACCCGATTATTTACAGACCGCCATCATATAGCTGTAATATTGCTGAGTGCGGCGTTCAACAAACCAACCAACCAATGTTTCACCAATTAAAACTAACAATCAGTCAAGTGTTACAGCAGAGTGACTTTATTTTTATCACAGTATGCTGCACGTGGTTTTCAAACTTTACATACTAATCCTGCAGGAGACATATGGTGTGATTTGATCTATGACGTCACATGTGATGCGTTCACGAGCGTTGGTTCACACAAGATAACAGTATGTTCATTCGTGCATCAGACAAATGTAATATTTGTCTAATATGAGTAAGACTTCATATTTTAACCAACATGTATGGCATTCGTGTTTCTCTTGGCAGTGAGTATATACACACTTGACTTTCATCTGCAGTAAGAAATAAACCTTGGGTTCATGGACTGAGAAAGTTTGTCAGTCCAGGTACAACTGGTTATTATCTTGCTGAAGGTGAAATGACACTCATCAAAGTTAAAAAATGGATCAAAAGAATTTTCTTGTTGGTCAAATTCCAAAGGGCACAGCTAGACATTTTGCGAGTGGCCAGTAGCACACTTGAAAGTATATACATTTCTACCCTTGATATTTGGTTGAAGGAATGTAGATATTTTGGCAGCAATTTACAGTTACCTTTGATAGAACAAGATTTTGGAAATATTTGAGAACTAAGTTATATATATCAATACCAACTTGAGGAAGGGCATCATAAAACTGATCCCTGTTTGAAAAAAATACCTACCTGCCACAATGAAATGTGAGTTGACTAACCAATGTAACCTGAACGATGGCCTTACTACATGTTCCTCAGCTAAATGATCAAGGGCTATTTCTTCATGACTGTATCCTTGTGGTCCTGTGATTCTGTGTGACCACCTGTGGTTCTGTGTGATCCGCTGTGACAACCTGTTATCCTGTGTGACCACCTGTGATCTGCTGTGACCACCTGTGATCCTGTGACCACTTGTGATCCTGTGCGACCACCTGTAATCTTCTCTGACCACCTGTGATTCTGTGTGATCCACTGTGACCACCTGTGATCCGCTGTGACCACCTGTGATCCGCTGTGACCACCTGTGATCCTGTGTGACCACTCGTGATCCACTGTGACCACCTGTGATCCTGTGTGACCTCCTGTGATCAGCTGTGACCACCTGTGATCCACTGTGACCACCTGTGATCCGCTGTGACCACCTGTGATCCACTGTGACCACCTGTGATCCTGTGTGACCACCTATGATCCTCCGTGACCACCTGTGATCCACTGTGACCACCTGTGATCCGCTGTGACCACCTGTGATCCGCTGTGACCACTTATGATCCTCTGTGACCACCTGTGATCCTCTGTGACCACCTGTGATCCGCTGTGACCACCTGTGATCCTCTGTGACCACCTGTGATCCTGTGTGATCCGCTGTGACCACCTATAATCCACTGTGACCACCTGTGATCCGCTGTGACCACCTGTGATCCGTTGTGATCCGCTGTGTTCCTCTGTGACCACCTGTATCATATCACCTTGTGTTGATTTCACTGTCAAACATGTCACCATGGCTGCCACCCAGTTTTCATACATTTGTGTTACCTGAAGCTTTGAACAACTTGTACAGCAATAAATTATATCACTGGACTTGTTCTGTGTTGTGTTCAATATCAGTAAGCAGAACCTTCATATGTAAAACCATGTCCCGTTTGACAGCCGGCCACAAACCCATCCTCACTGGTGGGACGAGAGACGATGCACTGATGCATCAGTGGAACCCCAATTTTTACTTTTCAGTATGAGTAACGATCACAATCGCACAGCAAGTAAGAAGTATTGATTCTTACCATATATGTATTCTTTAATAAGTGTTACACCAAACACTAATTACCAGTGAAAATGAGTAGTGAAAAGGAAAATACTTTCATCCACTGTCACTGCCAGCTGTAAATCGTTAGAGTGCCAGGGATTTGGCCATCCTGTCTATGAAACGGGGCTTATGGACCACAGATAAGAGCATGTGCAAGTATTGTAATACGTATCGGATCGCACAGTGGGTGTATCATCCCAGCCCAGATCCCTGCTCACTCCACAGATGATAATCACTAGCCAATGCAACACACTCACTCAGTCTTAATCTACTCATTCACTAATTCATCTGGGCATACACTTAATAATCCACTGACAATGAAAATCAACCAAACCAGACAGCTGTCATATAGCAGGAATATTGCTGAGTATGTCGTGAAACAAACAAACAAACCCTGGACAAATGCAAAATCACCAGTACTCATCCATGCACACACTTACTTAATCCATGGACAACAAATACTTACCAATCAGTGCAACACACTCACCCAGTACTCATCAACTCACTAACTCACTGTCCATTCCTGTACCACAAGATCAGTTTGGAAGTATCTGGTATGCATATCTGCAAAGGAGGAAGTTTCAGTCATTGGAGAATAGACCCACATCAGTGGCTGGTCGGCTGATCCAGGGGAGATAACTCTTGGAGGTATAATTCCCTCTGCAGGTTGTTTTTTTTCCAAAAGTGAAAAGACACTTTGGTTTTCAGTTCATAGTTTTAAGTAATATTCACCATATGACAGTTTTTAATATTATTTTGCTGATGTATGTTGATCTTTTAACTTAATATTTGGTTTTGTTATTTTTCAAGTCGGAGGACCAACACATTTCAGCATGCAGAGGCTCGGTGAAGTTCTATTTTCACTCACTAAGTTTTCTGATTATATCAACGACATCTACAAAATTAGCAATTAATCCTTTCAAGGACATTTCCACAAAACTTGAGGATGAGGATTTTTCCAACATCTGGTTGATGAATGTTTACAGTTTGTTCTAAAAACGTTTCATATGATACATGATCAAGAATAGAAATAAGCCTATTATACTATATATAGTAAGATATGTTATGGTGCATTGTACATGCTGAAAGAAAATGCTGAATGCAGATTGTGTGGACACCATACCTGACAAGTCAGAATAAAACTAGGATGGGAAAGACTGGCAAAGCCAAGACGAGGGTGTGTCATCATTGTGTGGATCCCTGCGCTCATATATATATGTCCCAGGCCTGACAACCTACAGTCCACAGTGACACTGCTGAAGAAACGTATACTGTTCACTCACTCATTGTCAGATCTTCATGGGGGGCACGCGTGGCCCAATCATCTAAGGCGCCGCGATTCGCTGTGCAGAGTTTCGTCCCTTTGGCACGCCAAAAACCTATGATTGTGGGTTCGAATCCCGGTTCACCCCGATTATGTTTCTAGGTCTGTCAGATCCATTCCCGTGCTCGTGGGTTTCACCGAAGTGGTAAACATCGGAGACCTGCATCACTTCGGGCTTTCCTCCCACATTAAGCTGACACGCCGCGATATAACTGGAATACTGTTAAAAGCGGCATCAACCCAACTCACTCACTCACTAACTCAGATCTTCATGTACACCATGCTTGTCGCCTCATGGGATTCATGAAACGAACAGGTCCCCAGTACACCATGCTTGTCACCTCATGGGATTCATGGACCGAAAAGGTACCCAGTACATCATGCTTGTCAACTCATGGGATTCATGGACAGAATAGGTCCCCAGTACACCATGCTTGTCACATGGGATTCATGGACAGAAAAGGTACCCAGTACACCATGCTAGTCACCTCATGGGATTCATGGCCAGAACAGGTCCCCAGTACACCATGCTTGTCACCTCATTGGATTCATGGCCAGAACAGGTCCCCAGTACACCATGCTTGTCACCTCATGGGATTCATGGACAGAACAGATACCCAGTACACCATGCTTGTCACCTCATGGGATTCATTGACAGAACAGGTCCCCAGTTCACCATGTTTGTCACCTCATGGGATTCATGGACAGAACAGGTCCCCAGTACACCATGTTTGTCACCTCATGGGATTCATGGACAGAATAGGTACCCAGTACACCATGCTTGTCAACTCATGGGATTCATGGACAGAACAGGTCCCCAGTACACCATGCTTGTCACCTCATGGGATTCATGGACAGAATAGGTCCCCAGTAGACCATGCTTGTCACCTCATAGGATTCATTGACAGAACAGGTCCCCAGTTCACCATGTTTGTCACCTCATGGGATTCATGGACAGAATAGGTCCCCAGTAGACCATGCTTGTCACCTCATAGGATTCATTGACAGAACAGGTCCCCAGTTCACCATGCTTGTCACCTCATGGGATTCATGGACAGAACAGGTCCCCAGGACACCATGCTTGTCACCTCATGGGATTCATGGACAGAACAGGTCCCCAGTATACCATGCTTGTCACCTGGTTTTCCCAGTTTGTTACATGATCTAAAATATAAGTACTTGTATTTGAAGGCCAGTGTCTCAGGAAGCTGCAGGTTGAACGATCATTTGTCAACGCCTGCACGTTGCTGAAGCATATAAAGTGATGCAGATTTGGATCTGGGATCTATTAGGAAATCAATGTGGAACAGACAGCAGCTCTGGGTAGTGACACATCAACAGCAACATAGGGAGCAGCACAAGGATATGGTTACCACAGCTTACTCGGTGTATGACTATATTTATTCTCATTCACTCACTCACACAAAAACAGGTGTTGTTGCCACTGCGTATTTTTCTCTTCCAAAAGAGCGAGTAATTGCCGCTTTTAGCAATATTTCAGCAATATCACGGCAGGGGACACCGGAAAATGGGCTTCACAAATTGTTCACAATAGGGAATCGAACCCGGGTCTTCGACCTTATGAGCCAATGCTTAAACAACTAGGCTACCCCACCACCCTCTTCCAAAAGAATCATTAGTATAACAAACACATTTTTTTCTTTCATATTTATTTTCAATCTATATTCCATGATAAATATACCTGCATACAGAACCCATTAGCCACAGCGGTCTTCAGACAAGTCTTGTCACAGTACAGACGGGCGCCACACCCTTGCAAGGGAGGTGGAGGCCACCCATCAATGCAGGGAGACCATCCCTCACCTATTTTGGGATGGGATGACCACCCAAGTGACTGTGGCACCCCCAAACACTGTGTTGAGTCAGGGTGACTATCCCTACCCTGCCAGGAGGGTGTGGCACCTTCTGGTAACCTCCACACCCTGGCAAAGAGAGACAACCCCGGCCTCAGTCGGAAGAATATAGAGGATTTCTATTTGAAGGATACTATTTAATCAATGACTAACATCAGCATGACAATGAAGTAGAAATTTAATAAAAATATACACTGAGTGAACAACGAGCTGAGTTGGCAACTTTACGCTGAATGTGTGAATTCTTCACACGATATGTAACTAACATCAAAATTGTGTAAAATATGACAGTGTTCAGGTGGGATCTTTGCGACATAAAAAATTAACATAGTTCTTAAAATACTGACAAAAACATCACATGATAATTAGAAGCTCCTAAACCATACTCATGTAAAAGCAGTCAAGTTTTGTATTTTCTAAGACAAGGTTATGATAAATCTCTTGTTGACAGCAAAAGCAAATTCAAACTCAGACAAAATCTTTTTACAACACATGGAATGTCAGATTTGAAATGATTTAAAAACATGATTCATTCACTGTCGATAGTGTCAGTGTTTTCTGACTCAAGCTATCACTACAAAGTTAGCGAAAGACATTTCTAGGCTTTTCAAGGGAGGCAACTCAAACCTCAAGGGAGGCAACTCAAACCAACAGAAGCAATAATACTTTGTAGTTCTACAACAATGCTTGCATTGTTTGACATTGCAGTGTCCACTGACTATCAGCACACAAAATATTGCACAAGTCCTTCAGTTGTTGAAACCATACCTCCACATAGTCACCATGTAGTCTATCCTTAATAAAGTGGGATTGAAAATTGTTCACAAACATTAAACAATCAAAACTTTTCCAATTCAATATTCACCCAAAACAGGCTCTTTTTCGTCTATTATATTTTTATAACTGATTACCATATTTCTGTTAGTATGCACTACAATCCTCAAGGATGCTGCAATATTTCTCATCTTACTAAATCCTCATTCCCAGGGAGTATAACAAAATATGTCCTTTCAATCGTTTCTGTTCAGCATTGTGCATAAATGATTAAATCATTAATTAAAGCTATGCCGACTGTTTCTACTCCATTGAATCACCACAAAGTCCTATGATAGAGGCATTGTTTTAACAGCTGATAGAGTTAAGTAGATCTTCATAAACAATCTAATACATGTACATAAAAAATCTCATGAAATGACTGAGAAACAAATATAATGATTGCAATGAAAAATATAAAACATATCAACACAATCTGATTCTATGAAAATATATTAGAACCATATTCTTAATGAACTAGCGTCATACGACTGTCATCGGACATTCATCCCTACAAGGCTACAGCTGGCTTACATCCTCTATGATAGCGATCCCTGTGTTTCCTTTCCACGGCTGTGATTAATCCTTAATACTTATTACTGTTGTATACACTTTGTGCGTACATTTTTAAAATATTATTTAATACTTTTACACATATTGATTTCATAATGCCCTAAGATATTCTGATCAACATGAAGCAAATTCCATGTCACCTGAAGCTTTATCAGCTGTAGTAGTAGTAGCAGTAGTAGTAGTGGTAGTAGTAGTAGTAGTAGTAGTGGTAGTAACAGAAGCAAATTCCATGTCACCCAAAGCTTTATCTGTAGTAGTAGTAGTAGTAGTAGTAGTGTGTGTGTGTGTATTGTGGTTTTACGCTGCTTTTAGCAATATTGAAGCAATATCACGGTGGAGGACACCAGGAATGGGCTTCACACATTGTACCAATGTCAAGAATCGAACCCTGGTCTTCGGCGTGATGAGCGAACGCTTTAACCACTAGGCTACCCAACAACCCCAGTAGTTGTAGTAGTAGTAGTAGTAGTAGTAGTAGTAGTAGTAGTAGTAGAAGAATTTAGAGGCTTCGGGTGCACTTATCCAGACTTCCCGATACGATAACTTCAACATACCAATAATGATATCTTTTTTCGAACCGCTACACATGTATCGAAGAAAGAACATAAAGTGTGTATTATTTTTCCTTGACATAAATATTTCAACGCTGACGAGGAGCAACCTTGCAAACGCAACCAACTACACGTCAAAGTGGAACTGGCAGTTTTAAGTGCAGTTTGAGATGTCGTGGGTACAAAAGTTGATGCACATCGTGAACGAATCATGCAGAAATGCACAATGACAGTGGAATAGTTCATGTTGACGGGAGATTTCAGCTAGTTGGAGGAAAGTGTTAGTGGGAAATAATACACGGTTAGAACAATAGAGTGACGCAACAAGAAGTGTTCATGAGTTCGAACAAGTCTAAATCAGCATAAATGATGAGTATTAATGTCCTGCTGTTTACACTGTGCTGTAGAACTTGTTTACCTATAACACTGCATGTTAGATAGAGGGATGTTGAATTTAATTTAATCATGCGCAAAAGAACAGAAAAGATAAATGATGAAACAATTTTGAATAATATTTTGTTGTATCACAACCAGCACAATCCATCCCATTTAGTGTATCGTGATGGAAGTATGTTTCATTGTGAACTGTTCCAAGCCGTGTGAGCCAATGAATGAGTTGAGTGAGAGCAAGCATCTCGATTCATCGCGAAGTATTCTAAGCCGCGTCGGCCAATACATGAGCTAGAACAAGCATCTCAATTCATTGGGAACTGTTCCAAGCCATGGCAGACAATGTGTGAGTGAGAGCAAGAATCTCGATTCAACACGAAGTGTTCCAAGCCATGAACGAGAGAAAAAAGTATAACAATAACATCAACAGGGAACGAGAGAACAATAAGGCACTGATAGGTATAGAGTTCATGGCTGCACAGACAGAAGGGGAAATATGGATCACGACACACGGCAACATAGTCTCATCCCACTCTATGCTGCATACAGCAATGGCATGTTTTCCATCCCATGAAATAAAACATGTTGGAAATAACCATTATGGGATTTAATTGACTTTCTAAAATTGGAATAAAGTCTACTTTCTTTCTTTTGTTGTTTACTTTTTTTTCATTTATAATTGTCATATTTGACAAAGCTCTGTGATCATCACAACTGCATGTGAGATAGCTGATACAATACTTCTGATAACAGACTTACGATAGTTGCAACTGTTTCACTTTAACACAGACTTACGACAATCAGAATTGTTTTAACTTAGGACATATATATGACAATGCAAATGCTTTTCGTTGACACATATATATATATATGAATCAGAAGTGCTTCACCTAAACACATATATATATATGAATCAGAAGTGCTTCACCTAAACACATATATATGAATCATGTAAATTGCTTTACCTTAACATATATATATGAATCAGAACTGCTTTACGGAATGCTTCTGATGAATTAACTACTACTCCTTAAAGCCTTACAATTTAGACATCTTCTATATCTCACAACAAGCTTACAATAGTCCAAAAGCGCAAAAATGACTTTGTTAAATGGGGCCAAGAACCAATACCAAAGTGAGAGAGAAATCATTGAATCACAATGTCCGATAAACCATAACATGCTGACTCACTAGTATCAGCTGACTCTAGCTGACCGCCCACCAGCTGCAGGGCCTCACGATCCACAGATTGCACACGTCCGTATTGTAAAATGTTATGCAGATGTTAGAATAGAATATGTGACACAACTGACTACATGTGTGACACATTAATATGTCACACATCGCGCAATGTCACACTGGACGTCACAAGAGATCTTGGTTTATCATTACATCTTGTTTATCATATTCTAAGCCAATACTGGTAATAATTTAGGATACGGGAAATTAAATAATAAACAAAAATAGTTATACTAAGTTCATTTAAAAACAAGAACTATCTATTTCTCAAAAGCAATGAAAGCTTTCAGAACTAAAGAAACAATCTGACCTAATCTTTCACCTAGAACATAAGTATAAAAAACATAGACTTGTCCAAAAGGATAATGACAAAATATAAAAGTAATATTTCAATAAACATATATTTTTGTAAAACTGAAAACTATAGAAACATGTCAAAATCTAAGAAATGCAAAAATATTTGACTTAAGCAATTTCTTGCTTATAATGAATAATGGATTATTCCACACAATGCTTTGATGATAATGCTTGTCAGAAGACTAGAACCAAGTTCGCCATGAGGGTTTGTGTTCACTACCTAATAACAGTGCAATTTCAATTTTACAGGTTGCACAAGTGCATGTAAACTTGCTGGAAGTGTGCAACTTTAAAAACAGGTTGCACCAGGTGTAACTACATCCATAAGCATAGGAATAATGCTCAAGTCCATGTGCTAGAACCATCTAATGTGAAGTTATCATAGTGCAACATTTACAACAATGTTGCACATTGTCTAAGTCGGGAATACAGTCACATAACTCCCTACAATCAAACAGTATAGGGCTTTTGCTGAGTGCTAACTAACCTCTAGGAATATCAGCCTAAGTTTCATATATCCCCTCAGTTGATTATCAACCAACATTCCTTGGAATAGTTTGTTTTGATATCTATCAAAACAACATCAACTGGAGTGAGCCATACTCAGCTGCATAAATAAATAACATATAAGGCCAGACCAACTTAATAACTTGCTACAGATCCACCCGTCAGATCCCCCCCCCCTTCATCCCCTCATAGGGAATAACCATGTCTAGTAATATGTGTCTAGCATCTCAAAATTGACATTTTGACTATATATACCTGAAATGTTAAGTTTGCTTTTTCACATAAAATATGAAACCCCAAAGGGGCATGAAATGTGCACAACGCATAACTACATATTGTCATCTAGGTTTTTTAAAATTTTAATTTTAATTTCCACTCCTGCCTTCATGTATGTTAAGGGTGGAAGTATGAACTAGTTATCAAGTTTGTCTGACCTGTGGACAATCACACAGCAGTACATGGAGAGACTGCAGTTGTCACGGCACAAATCAGTCAGGTTCAAGTAAAACCTTGGACGATGAATTCCTTTCATAACAATGTGGCATCAAATATTTCATAATAGGTACTCCGAAAAAATATTTTCATAAATATATGATATGAAAGTAACTGTAACCTCTATTCTTGTGTTGAGATTCAGAAAGTAACACACTGAATTCGGACACTGACTATTATATGAGGGTAAGTGAGTTGGGTTTAACGCCGCTTTTAACAGTATTCCAGTTATATCATGGCGTGTCAGCTTAATGTGGGAGGAAAGCCCAGAGTGATGCAGGTATTTGACGTTTACAACTTTGGTGGAACCCACGAGCACGGGTATGGTGCTGACAAACCTAGAAACAAAATCAGGGCAAATCGGGATTCGAACCCACAATCTGCACAGCGAAGTACATCACCTTACATGACAGGGCCACCCGTGGCCACATACGAGGGTAGGACAAACTACACACATTATTCTTTCAAGCTAACAATATGATATCATTCGTATTTAAAAATCAACATTACTTTGAAATGATACAATGATTATTTTCATACCAAAATACTTCCAACACATGGTACCAATACTTACATACGAGACCTATACTCTGAACATAACAACCAAATAGAAACCCACACTGTGTCACTCCAGATATAGCATCAAGTGCTAGGCACAGGTTTTCAAGCTGATTTACCTCTATTTTCTTACAAAAATAATGTGTCATAATCAGGCAAAACAAATAAACACTGTGGTGAGGTTTACCCAACAACTTTCTTATTAAGCTCATGACTCACACATCCCTGATTTGTTCCTTACAAAACTAATTCGATAATAAAATACTCAAACACCCAACATTTAATTTTTAAGTCTATTTTTTCTGCCATATTTGTAATTGTATTAACAGGGAAAAGAACAGAGGTTCTCAGGAGCCACATATCATTGCAAGTACCTAGACTGCCGTGCTAGCGCCTATATCTTCTACTATCATAGGGGCACAACCGGTGATGGATAAGGGGATTAAATCAAATTTTGTTGAATGAGGTCCACCAAGAATTGGCTTTACAATTACAACCATATTGGAACCAAACCCAGGAATTTTAGTGTAGTGTGACAGGCCGACATGTGTACCTTTAATCCTCTGGACTGCCTTTAAGCCAAACAAGCTCTGGGGTAACAGGCATTGGCATGCTAGATCTACTGTGTACCTTGTGACTGTAGATGGCCCAGTTTCAACAGCCTACACGAGCATATTGAATTACCTCCATGGAATGTGCCCCAGTCTTCTCCTATCAAAGTAATGTGCCCCAGTCTTCTCCTATCAAAGTACTGTGCCCCAGTCTTCATATATCAAATAAATGTGCCCCAGTCTTACCTCAAAATAATGTGCCCCAGTCTTCTCTCAAAATAATGTGCCCCAGTCTTCATATATTAAAGTAATGTGCCCCAGTTTTCTTATATCAAAGTAATGTGCCCCAGTCTTCTCATATCAAAGTACTGTGCCCCTGTCTTCTCCTATCAAAGTAATGTGCCCCAGTCTTCATATATCAAATAAATGTGCCCCAGTCTTACCTCAAAATAATGTGCCCCAGTCTTCATATATTAAAGTAATGTGCCCCAGTTTTCTTATATCAAAGTAATGTGCCCCAGTCTTCTCATATCAAAGTAATGTGCCCCAGTCTTCATATATTAAAGTAATGTGCCCCAGTTTTCTTATATCAAAGTAATGTGCCCCAGTCTTCTCATATGAAAGTAATGTGTCCCAGTCTTCTCATATCAAAGTAATGTGCCCCAGTCTTCATATATTAAAGTAATGTGCCCCAGTTTTCTTATATCAAAGTAATGTGCCCCAGTCTTCATATATCAAAGTAATGTGCCCCAGTCTTCTTATATTAAAGTAATGTGCCCTACTGGCATTGACGGTTTTTTGTGTTTTTTCAAAACATAATCTTAAAAACTAAAAAATTGATACTGATAATGGCTGGACTTTGGCTACATTATTGAGCAAATAACATTTCATTCTGTTAACAAAATTCATTTATGAAAATAACTTATAACAATATGCACCTCTTAACAAGCATACAATATCATTTCATAACATGCATTTTTATTGTTATGCCCTCAAAATCCACCAGAACTTACTGACCAAACATAACACAGTGTAATAAATATCAACATTTTCTAGTCATGTTATACATTCATCATTACAACATATTGTCATATTTTTTTTAGTGGAAAGTCATATTATACTACTCAAATAAAATTAAGAACAATTCTTTCAAATTACTATAAATGAATCAGTCATGCTAGAACAGATTAAAAACTATAGTAATATAAAAGAATCGGGTGGTCCTTAACTTTTTTTTAGTAGTATATGTATCTCATATGTAACAGTACCATTGAATACACACAGTAACAACATTCACGCATGGAATGTCTCTGAAACTGAGATGGAAGTATGGCCACAGACATAAAAATGAGATTCCTTACAAGTTGCATTTCTTGCAACTGGTCATTAACGTACCATTATCCAAACAAGTAGACGACAGTTTCCGCTCTGCTGAAATTCCATGTACATACATTGTGGTTGTTAAATCACCGGTAATTAAATAGCTTGATAATTACACCCACGTCCAGGTCACATGACCTTTTCCGCACACAACCTTTGGTTCCACAGTTTTTACAACAAATATTTTTCAAAAAATATTCTATACTTTCAGGCTATTTATATCAATGCTCTATTTTCGTCAATATTTTCATAAAAATTGACATTAAAAATAGAATAAGTTAGTCTCCCGCGGAGGTCTATGTTACAATATGTACAGGCTTGGTTTCCATGGCGATCGCTGAGCGTCAATCACTGCTGCTCGTTTCTGAGGGGCTCGGATTGGAACCTCGATCCTGCTGTCGGCTCTGGAAGGCAAAAGAAAATCGGTTAGAAAATGACAGAATCATATTTCTTTAACAGTTTCAAACATAGAAAAATATGCATTTGCAACTGTTGTGGAACAGTGACTGTGGGTATGGTGCTGACAAACAATAAGGGTTGCAACTCTGCAGTCAAATGCAATCTGTTGATGACTGGGACCCCCTGAATAGTTAGGCCTAGGCTTGAGGGGTGCCCCTGTATATAGTTAAGGTTAGGCTTGAGGGGTGCCCCTGTATATAGTTGAGGCTAGGCTTGAGGGGTGCCCCCAGGAATATAGTTGAGTGTAGGCTTGAGGGGTGCCCTCCAATATAGTTGAGAAGGCTTGAGGGGAGCCCCCAGGTATATGGTAGAGTGTAGGCTTCAGGGGTGCCCCTGTTTATAGTTGAGTCTAGGCTTGAGGGGTGCCCCCAGGTATATAGTTGAGTGTAGGCTTGTGGGGTGCCCCCATGTATATGGTTGAGGTTAGGCTTCAGGGGTGCCCCTGTATATAGTTGAGGCTAGGCTTGAGGGGTGCCCCTGTATAAAGTTGAGGCTAGGCTTGAGGGGTGCCCCCAGGAATATAGTTGAGGCTAGGCTTGAGGGGTGCCCCTGTATATAATTGAGATGAGGCTTGTGGGGTGCCCCCAGGTATATAGTTGCGTGTAGGCTCCAGGGGTGCCCCTGTATATAATTGAGGCTAGGCTTGAGGGGTGCCCCCAGGTATATAGTTGAGGCTAGGCTTGAGGGGTGCCCCCAGGTATATAGTTGAGGCTAGGCTTGAGGGGTGCCCCCAGGTATATAGTTGAGTGTAGGCTTGTGGGGTGCCCCCAGGAATATAGTTGAGTGTAGGCTTGAGGGGTGCCCCTGTATAATTGAGATGAGGCTTGTGGGGTGCCCCCAGGTATATAGTTGAGTGTAGGCTTGTAGGGTGCCGCCCAATATAGTTGAGGCTAGGCTTGAGGGGTGCCTCCATGTTTATAGTTGAGTTTAGGTTTGAGGGGTGCCTCCCCAATATAGTTGAGAAGAATATTTATACATGTATGCAGACTGCTTGTAGTAGTTTTCTGCTGACCTTCAGTCTATAAGTACATAAGTAACATTTTAAATGAGATCCCCAAAGTCAAGTGAGGTGAGGTAAAATGGGGTGTAATGTCACGTTCAGGATTACTGCACTTACATAGCGATGTGCATGCATGTGTGGGTGTGTGGCTGCTTGTACTGGTCCGGATTAAAGTGCAAGCCCACTGAGATACCATGCTGCAGCCTACAATGGATACCCCACTCAGACACAGTATAGTGACTGAAGTCAAGTGAATCAGTGACATATTCTCTCCCCCACAAATTCCCAACCTGACATTCACGTAGGGTGATCCAGCTGCTTAAAGTCATCAATGCACAGACGAGTGTTTTGTCTACCCACACTATCGACTGTAGGGGAGACAACTTGAGTAGTCCAAATTCCATAGTAGTTCAAATTACGTGGGAGTGACCTTGCAACTTACAACCGTGTCAAGGTCTCCAAACTATTATGCCATTTCATATATCTGTCATTATTCAATCTTGACACATTCTGAAGCCAAAATATGGGATTGGCTGTGAAGGAGACACACTTCTGAACATAAGATGAACACTAACAACAAAGGCAACAGAACGAAGACGGAGCCATGATCAATAGACAGAGGTGGGAGAATACCAGCACTTAAACCCACCAAGGTCACCCCGTTGTGTTCACATGCATCATACGCATTTACTCACAAACTGCATTATAAACAATCGGTTAACCATGCAGACAAGCATGATAAATCACATAGGAAACAGTCAAAGCATCAAAAAGCCATTAAAATAATTCATCTTTTCAATAAGGATTCTACTACAGCGCCTCCCAACACCACAAAGAGAACTACAGCACACCTTGTCCTTTAAGCCTATCATATCAATCAGTCAACGACAATCTTCTCTTCACCGCCAATCCATGGAACACAATTGCTGCTACTGTGCCATCAGACACTCCCGAATTCCTTGGTCAACCACAGGTACCCTCTTAGACGCCTCAGGTGCACGCACCAACAACGTAACTTGCCCCCAAGCTGTTTTTGTCAACAGGTTCACCGATAGTTTTACAAGCATTAAAGCTGCTCCCCGGCCTGTCAAGAGAGAAAACCACATTTGCCATACTTCCTGCTTTTTATCATTGCAAGGAATTGTGGGAATGTGGGGAATGTCACAATCTGCGATCGCTGTGCCACCCACAAGTCGCCACCATCATCGTCACAACATTTCTGGGGATGAGCCCGGACTAGAAAATTAAATATTGGGTCTCCTAACATCCACAGTCCTTGCCAAGCTGGATTACAAATTAGAAAAACATCAGCTGTTACTTGTATGTTACGCTGAAACTGTTGTCCAAACCATCAGCTGAAAGCATTTGAGCCAAAAGACTACACACAGATATGTTTAAGTTGATACAAAGATAAAACGATTAATGAT
This sequence comes from Haliotis rufescens, assembly GCF_023055435.1. Taxonomy (NCBI): domain Eukaryota; kingdom Metazoa; phylum Mollusca; class Gastropoda; order Lepetellida; family Haliotidae; genus Haliotis; species Haliotis rufescens. The sequence goes on from NW_025963857.1 coordinate 1,603,964, forward strand.
TGAATTCTTAGACCTCATGGTAAACCTCGTCTAAACCATTGCCAAGTCACACATTCTTGTAAATGCATAGGTCTCAAATTTTCAAAACCATACATATATTTATGTTATTCATAAAATGAATTTTATATGTAAGTGACCGAGTGAGTGAATACGGTTTCATGTTACTTTAGCAATAGTCCAGCAATACCATAGTGTGGGACACCAGAAATGGGTTTCACATATTGCATCCATGTCTGGATGCAACTCTGCACAGCAAATTATGGCATCTTGGACGATCGAGTAGGCGTCTCATTATGTAGAGACCGTCTCAATTTCCGACAAGGCCCTAATTACAAAACGATGACCTTCACTGAATCCTTGACTCCTGGTTCTTCTTTCTGAATACTTTTGTATCAGATCTCAGACAGTTTGTGTGAGCACCATCATAATGAAAAGAAGAAACAGATTCATGAAAGGGTATTACAAGATTTCATGACAAAACCTCAAGTGAAGCCTAATTTCATGAAGCTAATTTCCACTGAATAATTGAACCAGGGAACTATAACCAATTATTTTCCATATTTAACACACATTAAAACATGTCTCATTACCCATGCTTTTCACTACTCGTCTGTTGTTAACTAAACGAAGCCAATCCAAAATGTCCCTGAAGCAACTTCGCTATAAATTACAGGCAATAAATATGACAGGTTTGAAAATGACCCACAATTGACCTCAAGGATATATACCTCCAAACTACAGTGATATTCTTCAATACATCTTCAAACTATAGTGATAGTCTTCAAGACAATTCACCTACTTAACAGTAAATGTATCCAATAGCAGGTTACTCCAACAATTGAGAACCATCCTGAATAAGAAAGGTGTGGCCATGACAGCCACCTTGTTGCTGAGATGTGTAAATTTCATCAACTGGTTTAAGACAAAAAAACTTTAAAATGATAAAACTTATGATCTCTGAAAAAATGTCAGTAGGATTAAAGAGAAAAACAATTCGAAAGGCACTTGTGTTGTTTCTATGACTGAAACATTCAGATATCTTCATAACAATTCAGACAACCACAAAAATGAATATTTTAATTATCCAACTGTTAAAAGTTTGGCCGTGGGATTGAAAACCAAATGATAATCTAAACATCGTTACATAATTAATCTGAGAGTTTCACCAGTAGACAGCAGGGGTGCAGCTGAACATTATCACCATTTCTTATGTCTATTGAAGCACAATTAACTCTCTAAAGAATACCTAGTTGATTATAAATCTAGTTCAGAAATGAAATGGCATAATGTATATTTAAGTAAAAGCAGTGTAGAAACTAGGGCTGGCTATCAATATCGATCTTTGAGATTGATAATCATTTACTAAATATTGATCAATTATAGGTATATACCAGAAAAGTAACTTTGAGCAAATATGCTATAAGCTCAGAGACAAAACATATTTCATGTCACTAGTGAGTGGTGACTTTTATGCATGGATTACTTTGTGGACATTTAAGATATCACAAAATTAGTTGCTTTCCATCTTTGGCAATGGACACAACAAGTCTGCTTTCGTAAATTAAAACTTTATTTCATCACAATAGTTTATGTAAGATATTATCGATGACACAATTTTCATATCGATAATTGTTAATTTTTCTTCACATCAACGATAATTCCAGTTATCAATCTTTTTAGACAGCCCCAGTACAAACCTACTGTAAGTTCCATGATTTACTACAGGAAACACCAGGTCATCAGTACCACAAGCCTCAGGTGTGGCCCTGTTGCCATGGTGGCCAGGGAAGAAGTGTTTGTATCTAGCTGTATACAAAGACATCAAAGACCCCCTGTCAAGCTGACTGTCAATCAAACATACCTACTGTGGTAGAGCACCCTCTACAGGGGGCATGGCGTCCTTTAAGGGGGATCCAGTGTCAAGGCTAGATCTAGACATTGTAATTAGTACCAGGAATGAAACTGAGACATTATCTTAATGTAATGAGGGTCATCGTTAACTCCTGGGGTGATGAACATCATCTGGGTTAGTAATGTTGTGTTGAATGACTTGAGCCCAGTGCTGCATACAGCCCTGATTAGATCATACTCATATTTATTTGATCAAATTAAGCATTTCCTTTTATGAAAAATGGGTTAGTAGCAAAATGAATAAATGACTTTTTATATTGATAAATAGATAATTTAAACCTAAATTAGTGTATATGACAGGCTGTTAAGTATTTGGATACATTTAGTATATTTAGACTATATTTGAATGAAAAAAACGGCACCCTGCAGTCAAGCTATTAAATTAAATGTTGGTGTATAAAATGTGACCAAAATGTTGGTCATTGAGTATTGGCCCAGGTCTTCAGAATAGAACGCTTGACTAATGGAGGGGTTTGGAACAATAACTTTTTTAAATTAAGACAACAATAAGACAGCAATACCAATTCTTACAAACCAGGAATCACTTTGTTGTGGTCCAATCATATTTTCAATCTAATCATCATGAGTACATGTTAGAGATGGGCCGTGGTGTTCTGGGGTGAAGGTTGTGTTAAAGATGGGCTGTTGAGTTCTGAGGTGAAGGTCATGTTAGAGATTGGCCGTGGAGTTCTGGGGTGAAGGTCAGTTAGAGATGGGCTGTGGTGTTCTGGGGTGAAGGTTGTGTTAGGGGATCATAGTGTTCTGGGGTGTACGTCGTGTTAGGGGATCATAGTGTTCTTGGGTGTAGGTCGTGTTAGGGGATCATAGTGTTCTGAGGTGTAGGTCGTGTTAGGGGATCATAGTGTTCTTGGGTGTAGGTTGTGTTAGGGGATCATAGTGTTCTGGGGTGTAGGTGGTGTTAGGGGATCATAGTGTTCTTGGGTGTAGGTTGTGTTAGGGGATCATAGTGTTCTGGGGTGTAGGTCGTGTTAGGGGATCATAGTGTTCTTGGGTGTAGGTTGTGTTAGGGGATCATAGTGTTCTGAGGTGTAGGTCGTGTTAGGGGATCATAGTGTTCTTGGGTGTAGGTTGTGTTAGGGGATCATAGTGTTCTGAGGTGTAGGTGGTGTTAGGGGATCATAGTGTTCTTGGGTGTAGGTTGTGTTAGGGGATCATAGTGTTCTGGGGTGTAGGTGGTGTTAGGGGATCATAGTGTTCAGGGGTGTAGGTCGTGTTAGGGGATCATAGTGTTCTGGGGTGTAGGTCGTGTTAGGGGATCATAGTGTTCTGGGGTGTAGGTCGTGTTAGGGGATCATAGTGTTCAGGGGTGTAGGTCGTGTTAGGGGATCATAGTGTTCTGGGGTGTAGGTCGTGTTAGGGGATCATAGTGTTCTGGGGTGTAGGTGGTGCTAGGGGATCATAGTGTTCAGGGGTGTAGGTCGTGTTAGGGGATCATAGTGTTCAGGGGTGTAGGTCGTGTTAGGGGATCATAGTGTTCTCGGGTGTAGGTCATGATGGACATGCAAGCTACACAAAAAGCCAGGTCTCCCACTGGAGTCAATGACCTGTTTAAACTGTCCTGTCATAAAAATCTGTTTACCATTTTCATGACACAACAGCCGGAAATGTTTTGCGGATTCCTGATAACTTACCTTCAAAAAGTTACAAGGTCAACTAATGAATTAAATCTTCAAATACATGTTGACAGTTTTCCCCCTTAAGCATGTAGAGAAGTGGACTGAACCATGAAGAAAGGTGTAGGAATTTAATGTGTGATGTTAGTGCGTAGAAGATGTCACAAGTCACTGTATTGTGATATATGATGCAGTTAAGTGTCATAATGTTTACACTGAAGGCCACACTTGACACCTGGGTAATGAGACACCTGCTGTAATGTACAGCTCACAGCATGAAATGAGCAGCATGTACTTGTCATGTACATCATCAATGACAGAGTTCACTGAGCGCATCTTCAGCTGTCAAAGGACAAATGTTCATTTGGAGCATTCAAGAAGATTATGAGAAAAGAGAAGAAATCAAGTAGCTATTCTTAGTTAACAAAGTTGCAAATGCCCATGTAAATATCATGATTCCAGAAATCCTGCACTCTCCATAAACCTTCCTCCCTAAAATCCAGCACACTCCACAATCGTTCCACCTATAGTCCAGCACCCTATATAAACCCTCAGATTAATAATCCACCACACTCTATAAACACCCTCCCTATAATCCAGCAATCTCTTATAAACCCTCCTTTCTATAATCCACCACACTCTATAATCCATCACTCTCCATAATCCAACAAACTCTACAAAACCCATTCTCTATAATCCAGCACCCTCTATAATCCAGCACTCCTTACCCCCCCCTCTAAAATCAAGCACTCTTTATAAATCCTCCTTTCTATAATCTAATACTCTCTATAAACTAACACTCTCTAAAAACCCTCTGAATAATCCAGCACTCTCTATAAACTTTCCTACCTGTAATCTACCACTCTTTATAAATCTGCAGTCAATTCAGACAAAGTTAAATGCGGCAGAAGTATATAATGCTTGATGATCTGACATTTTCTCTAAAATATTTATTGTTCTAAACCATAGTTACAAGAAAACACCAGAACATCACAAAACTAAATTCTCCAAATATTTATTTTTTATGAATTTAATATTAAAAAAAGATAACAAAAACCTCCCAAATTTTACACAAAGTAAACAACACCTATGACAGTAGCAACATCTGGTCTATGTGTGTTAAATCTAGCTATTTTAAGAGACCAAGAAAAATTTACACTGTATCAAATTTAATTTGATACAAGCCAATCAAATGGAAATTAGGAAGGGGAGAGATGATGTTAGGTAACTCCATACAACCCTGGCGGGGCAGATAAAGTCTTCCCCTTTGTTCAGGGTGAGTACGGGGGATTAGATCCACGATATGTGTTACGCTTAAACCCCCTGTGGAGCCAAACTGCGGTCAGGTGTCCCCCCGAACGACATTATGGACTTGTTGAAAGTTTTTACAAAATTTCATGTTCCCCAGGGGAAAACAATATGTGTCGTGACTATTAGTACTTTTACCAGATTTTATTACACTCCCAAATAATTACAAAGTTAATTACAATGGTGTATAATAATCCTTGCATCCGATCAATTTTATGCCCCTTTGTCGTGTGTGGGTAAAAGGGTTAATTCTACTGTGGTTGATATCAATGGAATTAATGGGTTAATAAATCAAGGGATTTCAACAAACCTTTTGGCTCATGTATCTGCTATATGAGTTAATTTTTTCTCTCAAATCCGATGACTTTAATAAAGGCATTTTTATCTGTATTTTTCCAATTTCTAATTATTTTTACCTGTGTGAGGATCGCCATGAACCAGATTCAATCAATTCCAGAATTCTAATAAATTATGATTAACTGTTAAGCACAAAAGTTCTATTGTAATACTGTTGTTTTTTTCACAATGTTATTATCTTATTAACATTTCCGTGTGAACTCACAGCCCTCAATCCATATCAAATGATTATATGCAATTAAAATTCAACAAAAATAGATTTACTACTTTCAGCAAATGTGTTAAATCATTAAAGTTGTTAACTGATTTGACGATAATACATACTTAATGAACATGAATGAAATGTAAGACAATTAGTTTAATTGGTTTTTTTTCTGATATGATCATAAAATACTTCACAGAGTATTGCACACAAGTCTTTTGAGAATAAATCATCCTTTTTTTTAAACATTGAACGACAAATCTAGGAATGAAAACTCATTTTTCTTTTCAATTGACAAAAACTATTTCCCAAACCTTATCAAAATTAATTACACTCTCTCTTAACATGTATATAAACCAATTAGATTTCAACAAGCAAATAAGATAATGCATTATTATTTTTTTTTTATGATGTTAAGTTTGACAAGGTTAATCATATTTCAGCAATCGTGATATCAGGTCAGTACGATTGTGACAATTAGCCCTAATGGGGATCTGGAGATGTCTATCTACAAGTTTTTCCAACAAGCAAAGAATTCCAATGTTGGTCAGAGCTGTCAATAAGGTTAGAAAAGGAAAGATAATTAATCAAACAAGAGAGTAGAGTGTGTTAAGTTTGTGAGGTGTTTAAACAGAATACTGACAGGTACGATAATGTTGTTGCAGCTATTACCAGTTTGAGCTCGGCAGATTAAAACTCAATTAGGGTGACACAGAACTAGAGCTACATGAGAAAGGATTTCGCTTAAGTGTACGCCAGAGTCGAGCAGCCATTGTTGGCGGGAACAATACTTGTCATTTCTGGTTGAACACTATGTCCAATCCCACTTACCTGGCAACAAACATGTTCAAAAAGTCTTGCAGATGTGTCAGAAACATATGGTGTTGGTGTGAGAACCAAAATGTGATGCCGAGTTAAAATTCTCTGCTTCAGATGTTAGAGCTCAGTAGCTGCAATTCCACCCCACAAGCTCCCCACACCCTGTACATGCAAGGCATCATGTCATCATTATAATAATTAGCCAGAGCATCCGACTAACGATGGATCGCTAATGGGCGACACTGACTTTTTCTCCCATGAGATTTCCCATGATCCCTTTGTCCACTGCATTTACAATAACAGGCCCTTCTGAAGCTCCGAAAAGACGTTTTTTATCCGTCAAGCACAGTATTGTGTTGGGACCAATTGTATACACTGTCGGTCAGTCTTTGCCGAGGGTCATCCATTCTGTGGCCAGCTGAACGCATTATTGATTTGAGACAAGTGTTTGTATTGCCCCATACAAAAAACTACAGGATGTCGCGGTGTGGGGAGCCGACTGTGTTATGACAAGGTCAGTGACAATAAGACAATGCGGTACATCTTGATTAATGATGGAAATGATGGATTTCTTCTTAATGGTGAAGACAACTTGGACAATACAGTTATGATTGATAGAAACTGACAATTTTGTTTATGGCTGAGGGTCTGTGAATTCAAATGGAAATGGAGTTTGACTGAAAGTCTGTTCAAACTGTTAATAAAGATACATGGTTTTAGAATCACGACAAATAGCAAATTGGTTTCAAGCACAAAAAAGGAAAAAAACACTATTATTTTTTGTATTTTGATTACAAAGCTGTTCAAATCGTCATTAAAATACATATTATTAGAAAACATTAAATATGAAATCTGTTCAAGGACAAAAAGATAAAAAATCTTTACTTTATTTTGGAAAAGATACTGTCATTATTAATATCCACAAAATTATTGTAAAATAAAGAAAAATGGGAAGACATTTGCATACAAAGTAGAAAAGTCTGTGTTAATGAGCAAGTGTGAGCCTACAGATTTTGCTCGTATTTAAGTTGACAGCATTTCTGACAATGCATATTCATCACGACTTGATGGACCATTACTGACAGTCAAGCAACAGGGGTGTACGATTCCCTGCGACCAAGAAGAATCGTCGTGTGACCTCCACGTGTCTAGTGTCACTCCAGCTACTTAACACGCGTTATATGTTGAGGTAGTGACTAAGCCAACTGAACCGTGTCTGAACAAATGGATTAACGTGGTCGTCAGCAATGCTGGAAATATTTGACTAGCTATTATGGACTTAAACAAACACATACTTAATCACAGTAAAAGTTTCCTCGTAGTTTTTCCTATTGAGAGGAGTCGCAATTGGCAGCCGGTACAACATGTAAAACGTGAAGTGATAATAGAAGCTTGTTTACACCTACTGAAGCCGTCTTTACCATGCACACGACGAAAACTTGGCAAGAATTGACGGAATTATCCCCAATTTCAATATGCCGGTATAAGATTTAGGAAGGGTCCTAATGAAATCATGGAATATGTCTCATCCCTGGATATGCAGGTTCCTACACTTGCGCGCATTATTTTGTTAACTTTTTATGATTGTACAATAAACATTGTCAGATGGGGAGTGACAGCACATCTAAGTTCAAATAAATACTTGAAAAAATGAAAAGTATGGCATCAAATTCCTGTTATATTATTTTTTTCCAAATTACCAAAAATGTTAACAATTTGCAAAGCAGTGTTAAGTGCCTTAAAAAGCATGAATTCTAATATTTAAAAAATTAAATCTGCCCATACGCAGCTTTGCACTTGGTTCAAAGAACAAAACTGCTCTCTGATTTCTCAGTTAATTATCCGTACAAGCAAACAGTGAATAGTACGACTGTAGGCATTACTTGGCCAAGGTGTGAAACTTCAGCTTTGGTTTGTAAAGCAAGTGGGACAACACAGACATTAGCCCACACTAACACAACACTGGACCTTGAACATCACCATGACGACAAAACAAGCTCGGCTCTTTTGCCAGTCAACGTCCTGTATTCCACTCCACTTAAAACTGTTCTAGACTGCTATTATTATTTTGCATATTTAAAAAACAAAAACAATAACAATTCTATATCCTTTTCTTGTATTGATAATCATCAGTATTATAATATGTTTCAAAAGTGTGTATATACTACTCATAAGAAGTTAAGAACACCTGATTTTTTAATATGACTACAGCCAATTTGTCATGTCTGGAGGGTGTTTCAACACACAGCTTTCCAATTGTTTAACCAGTTCTGAGTAGTATATTAATCTGATGATGATCTCTTTGTTAATTTATTAATCTTACATATAATGTCACTCAACACTAAGGCAGGAAAAATAATTTTTTTATAGTTTTTCATAAATGTTTGACGGTTTTTTATTTTTTCATGGTTTGGCAAGATGAGACCTAATTTTGTATTTTATTTTGAGAAAACCTCTTTTCATGATAATCTTTACCCTCAAGGACCCAGCAAGGATTTCTCTGAAAAGCCTATTACTTCCAGTTCCTCACAAATATATCATCTTCTATATTTTGTTATTAGGGTTAAACCACATCGCAATAAAATATTTAGATATGAATATATATACAAACAATAAAACATCATTTTTTAAAAGGCTACTTGAGTTTTCTTGCAGCTCCCAACATAAAACAAGATGACTGATTTAAATCAACATTTACTTAAATCACTGCAACAAATGATGTGACTTTCTTGTGCAATGACAGATCAAATACTGTGGCAATAATTTTACTTGAACATAACCTACAGGTTCTTGACTGGAAAGTCCCGATATTATTTCAGGTGTATTTCAGACCACTGAACATTGGGAGGGCGGATATTGTGAACAACCACATCAATCTCAGGTGCAAGAAAGAAAGAGCATAAATCTAAACATGGAAGACTTTTTGCGTTGAAAAAGACATCCATAATTAAAAAATGCTATAAAACAATGATGAATCCAGATTACAGGATAGAGAGTGTCACCTGTTTACCAACCAAGGTTATAAATCACTGAATTGAAGCACAGGTCTCGCTGATGCTTTAACTGTTAATCCCAGCCCCTCGCGCAGACAAAAGCTGCTAAGTGGGAGAGCTGTGTGACGAGGATGGGGAACAGAGGAGGTTGGGTACCCTGCTACGCCACACAAGGTCACCTGAGTGGGTCAAAGGTCATCCATCATCCTAACGCAACGCTCCCGTCAGACAATGACATAGAATTCATACCGACCCTACCTCCTACCACGTGGAAAGAGGTTTTTTCCACAAAAAAATTAAAATGGGGACGAGTTGGGACGTGTCCTCTACGAGAATAAGTACAGTGTATGACTGGCGCACACGTGCTGAACAAAAGATGACGATCGCAAAGCCGACCCAGTGAAGTGACGAAGAAGAAGTGTGTTTGGTGTTGCTTGTACTCTCGTCAACACGTGGACCCGACTGTGTGTCCACTCAACCATATCAAGTCAACGACTCTGAGGCCGAAGTCGTCATTCAACACGGGACTTGTTCACACTACTGCTCCCCTGTCTCTTATGCCCCCCCACTGTCCGGTAATGCCTGAGATTAAACAAATATGGTTGAGTGGTCCGGCCCCACCACATCCTCGTCCCTACAACGTCAATGCTTCATCTGGGTGTCGGGGTGGCAGCTTTCTTTACACTCCACTCCATTGAAAAGCTCCACTCACGTGTGTTTCAAATGGAGCTTGCCCAGTCAATATATCCCAACAATGAAAATTGTGTAATTATTTTTTTGAATATTCTTGTTATCTCAAAATAAAGGTGAAAATTCTTCATTATTATTTGCAAAAAAATATGGAAAATGAAGTTTAATTATGATGTTCATCTGTGAATTTGATTGAAATTGTCACGAAGTATTGTTTATTCAGAGAAAGACGTGATTATAAATTACAATGGGGGAGTTATCACAAACATCAGCCATTCAGATAATGCAGTCAAACTGCTTTTATATCAAAAAGGTATTGTCTCCTTAAGATCTCAGATAAGCTTTCACTCCATTAACAGAATCTGGTTGTTGGAAATCACAATTTCAATATTAGATTTCCTGATAAACATGTATGAGATTTGTAAACACTCCATTCGAAATTCACAATTTATAACTTGTTTAGAGAAAAACCTTTCATTTGATTGAACTCTTTAGAATCCTGCCCTGACTCATTGGCTTCGACAATGTTCATCCTAGATAAGATTTACTCACAACAATAAAACCTCAAATCTCCCAGGGCTGTAGGGATCAAAAGGGAGAGTAATTCTAACCCTAATTAAAAGGAAGTGGTGAACTGTCGTAAGGTTGGACGAGGCAAACAAACACCTCTCCAAGGAGAGCAGACCCTCTCTCCATTCAGCACCCTACTAGCAGGTGCAGAGAGCAAGCCAAGGTGACAACCCTCCCCGACCTACACGCCCAGACTAAGACCCAAAGCTCAAAAACTCATTTGTCACGAACTTCGAACCTAATCCAAGTACAAAACTTACAAGATAATAATTCCGGCTACTGAATGTTTTTAATCTCATTTGCTAAACACTCATAGCTCTTTAAGAAATTGTGGCATCATGCCAGGACTGCGGTCTGATTAAATCTATCATAATTAGAGGTCATTCTAGCCGCTGTAATAGACCAAACCGATGAACAGGCTCCCTTGGGGAGAATCTCTACCCACAATGCTTGTGGGCAGTACAGGGCTCACCTAACATGACTGGTCCTTTCTATACCACCCTCAGCCCAGTCCACAGACTTTATTGTAGCACAGAAACGTGAATAGAAGCTGAGAGGAGACTTGAAAATATGAATCTGATTTCTTTGTGGAAAGTACAATAATGATTATTACTGTGTGGGCAAACATCATAAAAGTTATATTTGAATAAAGAAAACAAGAGAGACTGGTGTAATTTTCACTAAGTTAATGGCATTCCCTAAACATGAGACTGATTCACTGAGTAATAGCTTGTTACAGGAAACAAGATACCTCTGTGTGTGTTAGCTATCAACAACAATGGAAGCACCAAACAGCTTTCATATCATGCAAGTTTCAATCACAAAATGAAAATAAAAACGTCCCCGAACCAGGATATCGACGAAGGCTAAGAAGAGGAAACAAATTATGACCTATTAACTGCCAGGATGAAAGGTCCAATATACAGACTCACAAAACACTACCATTATGCATGGATTGGTATTTCATAATACAAGAACAAGCACCATAATCGGTGTTTGTTCTTCAAAGCAAATGAGATTTTTATATCATGCTAGAATAACAAAGACTATTCAATTTCAATAATTGAAACCCAAAACAACTGACTTGGAGCTTATTAATAAGTTTCATAGTTTTTATGATTCGTATACAGTTCACTCCTCTCGTGTTTTAAGGATTTGTATACACTTCACTATGCTCATGTTATTATCATTCGTATACAGTTCACTATGCTCATGTTATTATTGTATACAGTTCACAATGCTCATGTTATTATCCTTCGTATACAGTTTACGATGCTCATGTTATTATCATCCATACACAGATCACTATTCTCATGTTATTATTGTATACATTTCACTATGCTCACGTTATTATTGTATACAGTTCACTATGCTCATGTTATTACTTTATACAGTTCACTATGCTCATAGTATCATTCATATACAGTTCACTATGCTCATAGTATCATTCATATACAGTTCACTATGCTCATGTTATTATCATTCGTATACAGTTCACTATGCTCATGTTATTATCATTCGTATACATTTCACTATGCTCACGTCATTATTGTATACAGTTCACAATGCTCATGTTATTACTTTATACAGTTCACTATGCTCATGTTATTATCATTCGTATACAGTTCACTATGCTCATGTTATTATCATTCGCATACAGTTCACTATGCTCATGTTATTATTGTATACAGTTCACTATGCTCATGTTATTGTATACAGTTCACTATGCTCATGTTATTATTGTATACAGTTCATTATGCTCATGTTATTATCATTCGTATACAGTTCATTATGCTCATGTTATTATCATTCGTGTACAGTTCACTATGCTCATGTTATTATTGTATACAGTTCACTATACTTATGTTATTATCATTCGTATACAGTTCACTATGCTAATGTTATTATTGTATACAGTTCACTATGCTCATGTTATTATTGTATACAGTTCATTATGCTCATGTTATTATCATTCGTATACAGTTTACGATGCTCATGTTATTATCATCCATAAACAGATCACCATTCTCATGTTATTATTGTATACAGTTCACTATGCTAATGTTATTATTGTATACAGGTCATTATTCTCATGTTATTATCATTTGTATGCCGTTCACTAAGCTCATGTTTACTGCTCTCGTGTATATATCATTTGAATAAAGTTCAGTACTCTTGTGTTTTTATTATAGTTTGATCTCTCATGTTATTATCTTTTGTGTACACGTTTATGTTTTTATCATTTGCACACATTTCACTTGTCTAGTTAAGCTGTGTTTCCCATTATCCTATTATCTCCATGGAAGGAAGACACGGTTTTCATTTTTTTCAAAGATATTTTTTGTTGACAAATAATCAATCACATCTTAATGAACTCTCATAATGATACCTCCATAACGTTTGCCTAAAACTACTTATGTAATTGAATAATAATGATCGTTTCTATCATTTTTGTATATTTGTATTTCTTAAATTACTAAATAAGGGGACAGTTTGTCAACCTCAAAATTTTTCTCTGTCTTTAACTGTGCAATAAAAATATCAAGTTATTTTGTTAAATGCCGGCAATTTTGTCGGTGTAATTTATAACAAGGACAGTACTAATCTATGTGTCAAAAAGCCTTCCCCTATTTGCTTCTGTGGGCATACATCACTTAACATTAGACTACAATCCCATAAAACATTCAGCATGCCTAAATACCCATTCAGAATAGACCTGGTTATTTTGTTGGGAATTACAATGGAGTACACCCAAGCCTCTGTCCCAGACCACAACACTGCCTTCCTCCAACACTTCCGTACCAGCGTTGTAACATCGCCAAAGCCAAAGGCGCAACCCAACCCTAGTGAGAGAGTAAAAATGACAAACACCCTTGACAGACTGAAAGATTCACTCTAAATCGTAAAAGAAAGCACTTCATAGCTACAGGTTTTCTGTAATTTGTGAAACTAATAATTACAACAATAATCAGGATGCCCTCATCCCTGGTTGTGAGTATTGTCAAAGGTATTATCTGGTGCAAGAGCCCCACGGCCCGAGCCCTTCACAATCCATCCTCTCCACGTTCACCTACCCTATCCTGCCTGATCATATGGCCGTCTGCCTGCCCGCCCGCCCGCCCGCTCACTCAACACAGATACTGGGGGGTTGATTGATTGATTCTATAACTATTATCAGAATTAAATCAAGACTATCCTAAGTGGCAAGTAAATATACGTAGCAGTAGTTAACCAACACATTGTGTCCTATCATGTGCCTACTGGGGTCCTCAATAGTTGTGGTTTGGCTCTCCAAATCTAAACTTGTCGCAGCCAATTGCCGTGGTTCCTGTAGGTTAACATGCTTTAAACTCTCTTTGTAGAATGTCAAAGCTCTGCTATATGGGTATTCTCCGCTTTCTCCTGTTCCACAAAACGTAACATCTCGCCCTGCTCACAATCACTCAGCTCGCTGTGTCAAGTCATTAAATCAATTTACACTCCCGGCTCTAATTGAATCTGAATAAAAGCCATCAGAGGACGAGGCAAAAGAAAAGATGGGCCCACGTCTCAAAAAGCATTCATATGTGAACCATGCACAAAATATTCTAATGAGAATAGGGTGGGTGCAGTGGCTTCTTGCTAGCATAATCTAGCTAGTGACTCATCATCATACCATAGTCTGCCGCAAATAAATTATGCACACTTGTTCAAGAATAAAATCCCCTTTTTCATGTGTTCATCTGTATACGTCTTAGGCAGTCGCGGGAACAAAAGTTTGCGGTTTGCGGCCACAAACCCCCCTTGTGAATGTAAAAGCCACAAGCAAAGTTGAGCTGCGTGTTGAGATGGTTGATGATGACATGATGGACTGGAGAATCACTAGCGAGCAGGTAGTTGGGCAGATCGCCCCAGGCAAGTCAGTGGACAAACTTAGCCCTTAAATACAGTGTACTGCTCCACTAGGGCCTGCCCTTGGGGTGAAGCACCTCGGGTATAAGCACTATTCACACAAATCGGCAGTGACCCCTGACTATCATAGCATGGGTTGGGATGTTCCGAGTCAAGAAACATCTGGGTCACGGAATTCGGAAGATTTTCATTTTAATGCCTGTTCTTTCAGTGATGAAGCAATCTCATATTTCTGTCAGCAATAAGTGTGATTTATTCATTTAACTATTTTATTCACAAGCTGATTTTCAATTTTGATTTTATACATTTTTTAAAATAAAGATTTGTTCATACATACAAATATAATTTCTTGATTTTATCACATTTAATAAAATATGACATAATTATGTTTTATTATATGCTTGTCACTATATGTACTCATTAAATTTAATTATTATTTTTCAAATTTTCAAATGCAGGAAGTTTCTCTTTCCTAGCCTAACATTCTCAAAATTTCATCTTAAAACTCCCAGATCAGTATGTTTCTGAAAGTCGCGCCTACTTGAGCAACTTCAACAAATACAAACATATTGTCAAACAAATGAAACAGAATCATCCTTCATCCAAACTCCCCTCCAATGTCAAACACTTCAAGTGTTATAATTAACCTCACTAGACACCTCTTCCAGGCTATTAGTTCATTTAGATCTCTCATCTTCCAATAATACATGCACAGCCATGACATCTATATTACAAAGCCAGAGGCAGAATGGTCAGTATAAAGAGAGCTGACTTGGCCACTTGTCCGCCCCTCCTAAACGATCACAGAGAGATAATGACTGCTCCCTCTCATCACACTGACCCACTGTCTTCATTCAAAAGACCGCCATGTGGGAGGGTTGTTTTCACAAACTGGACACAATGCAAGCACCAACCCGTAACAGAAAGGTCATCTGACCCTTATCTCTTAGACAATCACAGCCATGACATTTTTTGCTGATTTATTTGACCCCAAACGCCCCTTGATTGATAACGAAAATTGGAAGCCATGAAATTATGAAGATGTGAAAAAGACAACCCTGGTCATCGAAAGGCCATCGGACATCTGGACTTGATTAGTGTGGACAGTTCTAGGTTGTAATTACCATTATATGGTCTTGGGGGAGCACTGAAAAACATCCACTCCGTGGAACTTGGGATAATGTTTAGTGTCTCCTATTCACTGCAGTGACTGAGGGACGATGAAGCTATTATGTCCAGCCAGAGTCTATCTCTTAAACAAGCCAACGAAGAGAATCACAAGTGATGAGGACGAGGGGTCCAGTGTTGCTTGCAATTCAAAACCCGGCAATCCTGTACTCGCCAAACAAGCTATGTTATTGGACCAAACATAATATTCAGCCACCATGACTTCAGCCCCTATCATCATAAAAAAGGCATACAAAAAAAATAACCGAAATCTCTTAATCCGAAACCACTCATATCACCCATAATGCACTTGAAACAGCCACAAACCTGTCGCAAGCCACATCAAGAATGGATACAGTGTCAGCGACCCACGACTTGCAACAACAACTGATAACACAACACAGGCTGAAGGGACGAGAGGAGAGACTTAAGGTTGAACATTAGATTTGCATTTGTCTTTCAGGGCTTGTGATTTTCCTAACCGTGACTCCTAATTTCATCTACACTCATTTCTCTTATATGATTTTACAACCACAAATGTTTTATTTCACTGTTCCAATTTCCTGTTCCCAAATATATTGGAGCTCCTCTATTACAGATTGGTTCTTAGCAGCATATGCATTGCATCACATTTGTGATCTAATTTTAGCCAATAACCATGTTAGGATTACTCTTTCAATACACCTGTGATGATCACACAAGAAAGAGAAAGAATTGTTGTATTTCGAAATTTGATTTCCAATATTGCCTACAAAAACTTGTTTTTTAATTGAAATATTATCAATTAGTCTTATTCACAAAGCAAGTTCACCACAGCACACATCTCCACATATGCAGCATTTTGCAGAGTATGCAAGAGTATAATTAGTAAAATGTCATTCCCATTGATAAAGCAAGTGTATCCCAAGTACAATGTCAGTTCCCAATCACAGTAATTAAGTAGTGTTCTGACATGTCAATCTTTTATTCTGGTTATCTTGACAGAAGATCTGAGCCAAGTCGCCAGTGATAAATTCAAGGCAGCATTAGGTAACACGTTGTGACAGAGCAAGGCACTGGCTTGTAATCACCAAGTTTTTCTTCACAGCATGAGTTCATTGCCCCGTGACATCAGTGGTCACTATTAATTAAAGCAGACACTTTAACCATCACAAGAACTGATTCCCAAAACACACAGATTTTTCCACCATGAGTGTGATAGAGCCAAACCCTGTCAGTCAAGGCCCTGATAACCGGAAACCTCACTTTCAAGATGACTGTTTTTTAAAAATCTTAATGGACGTAAAACAATACAACATACAAATAAGCCATTGATCCATAGATAGTTTAATAAGGATGACTTCACTGGAATGGTAAAGTCACTCATTTTTTTTCATATGACGAGTTATCCATATGAAAAATTCAAGAGTTCTTTAAATTCTATTGAGTAGTATATATCGGGATTGGTGCAGTTCATAGTGAAGGGGATTAATAGTATATTACTCAAAAGAAGCTAAACAACACTCGATTTTTGTCATATGACTATAGTTAATCTGTCATGGGCACCTCGGATCAACTATCGTCACATGAAAAATTCGAGAGTTCTTTAAGTTTTTTTGAGGAGTATATATAAACATGTAAATTCTGTCAACAAACTCCTCAATATCATCCTAGATCAACGGTCCTCTAATTGAACACCTTCACATACACTCGTCTGGATATTTCAACAAGTCTTACACTTTGAAACTAATCTCTCATTTTTAACCTAAGAACCTCAACATCTGAAGGATAATCCTTGTTCTTGTTCACAATCAATGATGATAGTCTCTGAATGATTACAATACCGGGCTGTTCATGCAAGGAAAACACTGATGATTATAGAAACGGACATTGTTGGAGTAAAGCCTGAGAGTTGTAGCCCTTTCTACTGAATTACTGTAAGGTCTTATTCCTGGAACAATCCCCCCTTCACGGGGACGCATGGTTTTGTTGTGGACCTGTTTTCGATCGGGGAAAGTATTCTTCCAGTACAGCTACTTCACGATTGTTTCTCATTCCTGATGGAGAACTGTTATTTACCACCGAACGTTGTATTGTCCGCATGAATGGCTCCGAGTTGAGCTGTGACACCACAGAACTGACTCAACCCTGATTGTGGGATAGTACACAGCCTTTACAGGTGGACTCAAGGCTTCCTCTACTAATTTCTCCCCTCTTAAAACCAGGGCAATTATCGAGGCTATTGATAGGGAGCAACACACCTGGGCAGCTACACTGCTCATACATCACTACGAGCCTTTAAGAAATTGTTTCCAATTTTTTTTATTTTTTGTTGTCCGTAAATTGTCCACCCCCCTCTGAGCTTAGCTTGCGACCATGTGCCCTGGTCGGGAGTAGTTCGAAATGAAAACCTTGGTAGTCAACTGCCACTTAGACTAAGGGAACCCTTTCCGATGTGTTTGTCGACCACTGAAACAGGATTGTTTAAGAATTGAAACACTTAATGCAAAGACCCCCTCCCATTCTTTCAAATTTTCCGAGTGATCACGGCAATTTAGATAAATGAATCGCTAAACAAAACATCCCAAACTCACACTATCGAAGCCACCGTATGAAAATTTCATTAGAAATTGTTAGTAATCAGGACAGTCTGGCTGAAGCCTTTGTCAGAAATTAGCACTTATTAAATGACAAAACACACAGCATGATTACAATCAAGAAGAAACTGTCAGAAATGTCCATTCTTTGAAAACTTTCCTTGCCAGATTTGACCAGCCCTCTTGGTCGGCAATCAGCCCCCTCCCGACCCCCTTGACATAACGTCACAGGGGGTGAGTCAGCTCCACTATGATGACAAGGCACCATTAAGCCAACGATTGTAATGACCATGTAGAGGTACAAGAAAATCACAGTGTTTTAAGTCATTAATCAAAACACGGCTATGCTTTCCAGCTATCAGCCAGCTATACGCAGGTGCTGCCATTTTACTCACATTTCTCTAACAATCTCATCCCCATTAATTTTAAACACTCATTTTCTTTGCAATTTATTGGTAATTGTTTACACAAAAGGGTAACAATATCTCATTTCTTTGACAAAAAAAAACCCACAAAAACTTTTGTTTTAAGATAACTATTTTCTCATTTCATTATCTAGCTGTCAAAAAAAGTTCCCACATCCATTTTTGACATGTAAAATTATTTTCTCATACAAACTTTTCCAAATTACAAATCTCAACAATGCGCTACTGCACGCCAAGACCTCTCCCACAATATAAAGTCCGCTCCGAGCCAGCCCACCCCTGTATGTTATTTCAAAAACGGTGTTTTCCCGTCCCTATTAATCCCTGGCAGTCTCCAGTGTATTAATCTTTTGCCCTAACACGTGCCTCAATTCCACGAACCCAGTAGGAAGACCAACGGCTAGATACGGTCGAGGGGTAGCGATAATTGGGGAAAGCGTGGCCAACCGTGGGCCATGGGTAGAGCTGGCACAAAGAGTGTGCGCGGCCAAGCACAGGGTCAAGGGGTCATATTCAACACTCACGAGGAACGGGGAGGGATGGGTGGATGGATGGACGACTGGACGACTGGATGGAATAATCAAAAGATGATGACTACATGGTAATATACTATATGATGCAGGTATATTATTATGACTCTGGTTGAGGTATTGTCCCGGCAAGTCATCTCATAATGTCCAATGTTTTGTATGTGTAGAAGGTATTAGGAATAAGTATGTATAGATGAGATTCTTGTATAACCAAATTTGATGAAGTCATAGTAATTTCATGCATGATCAAATTCAACATTTTAATCAATTTAGTTAAAAATTTGTTTGATAGGCATAACAAAGTAGACACAATTTATAGATAACAACTTCAATATACTATTATAGCAAAATTTTGGTACAGATTTAGTTTTGGGACTTAATTTAGTTTTATTCCAAAGTATACTACTGGTAAGAAAGGGAACAGAAAAATACTCCACTTTTGATAGAGACACACAGCCATGTCCAATATATTTAAATGTACACTTGACATATTAGGGGAATCAGTTGCGTGTATCATGGAAAGACAACATGTCCCTACCAAAAGTGGCGTTGCATAAATCAGGATGATTGTGGATGTGGCAATGAATGAAAGACATTCTAACCACAGAACAAGACAATCAAAGTAGCCAAAACAGTGTGATGTGTCTCACGGTTGATGATGTTGTTTATTAGGCTCCATCTGGTAAGCTTATCCATGTTGGCAGCCAAGTTAAATATTGGGAACCACCAAGCTGAAGTCAATACTGATTACATAACTGTGGAGTCTGGACAAATACCATATTGACTCAGATAGCCTAGTTAAAAATAGCTACATGGAAACACCTGGCTTTCTGTAAATGACTTTTGAAAGATTGCAGCTGATTGTGAGAAAACATGCTACCCTGGGGTTAGAAGTAGAATCTAAAATTCCATGCCTCCATACAGATACCTCTGTTGATGTGCACATGAAGGGGAACAAGCATGACATATGTACTGTTTAAGCCTAGTGGGGTGTAACACCATACTTCCACTTAGTCTGCCACTTTAGCCACTAATGTGAAGCATGTTAAAATGTCAGTTGGTCTAGTAATCTCAGGTAATAATAGCAAACAGATTTCCACTAAATCTACTGTAAATGATGCCTAGATAGTTTTTGGATAGTAATAAGAATAATACTATTTGTAATAATATGCCCATTTATAATGCACCTAATGGACCTACATTATTATTACCCCGGTCATATGATCAGTGTGCACTTGATTTTCATGCTCAACTCCCTGGGGAGTATACAACCAAATCTGCCCGTGGGTGCAAGAAGGTTAACAGTCACATTATCATCTCATCCTACCGGGTACCCATTGAAGGCTTTTGGCTGCACTAAATCAGGAGAGCCTAATCTGACCTAGGTCAAGGACTTTTACCACTATAGAGACATCCACCAGCACGGTGTTGTCAAGCCAAGAACAGCAATCAGGACAAATTCAAACACAGGACAAACAGACTCTGGTTAGTTTGACAAAGTCTAAAGCTATATTTTATCTCAATGACGCATGTAAGTTAATCAAAGTTGCAAAGTTGGCTGATCAAAAGATGATAACACACACGCACACGCACACGCACACGCACACGCACGCACACATGCAGGCACACGCACCACACACACACACAAGATATTTTTATGTTATTAATTGATGACTGGGAAAAAGATTACCTACAATTCTAAAAATACCTTGTTGACTCTATTTGGGTATATGTAGCTAAAGTGTCTTATCAACAGTCCCAAAGCGATCTTCTGAAGTTGAAAATAGTCACAGTAAATCTGTGATTGAAACTCACTGCAATTGAAGGGCAAGCTTATTACCTACGTCTTCTCTACATGGTGAACCAGTATTGTATTGCCATACGCCAGACATATAAACGACATATATACTACTCAAAAGAAGTTAAAGAACACTCGATTCTTTCATATCACCATAGTTACTTTGTCATCCCATGCTTCAAACATGTCAAAATAGAGTCAAATGCCATGACAGATTAACTATAGGAGCATGAAAGAATCAGGTGTTCTTTAACTTCTTTAGGGTAGAATATATTCCACCAGTCAGATATCATTATGATGTTATCAAAATACATATTCTGTGTCCCACTAAACAGAGGTCTTAATCTACTCCAATTTTGTAGCATGTGTATCCTTAGGGGTCTTTTTGAAAGTTGTTGAAAGATGTTAGAAAAGTAAGTTTATATACTTTCAATTTTGATCCCCCATTCTCAAAAACCATGTTCCAAAAGTGGTATGCTTCACGAGTCAAATAATATGATTAAAATTATGAAACCTTTCAATATTAAACTTCAGACATGAACATAATAATATAACAATCCTGACAGTTTTATGAAAACTGAAGCATGTTTATGTAAATTGAGATCTAGAAATTGATGAGGCTTTCAAATTTAAACCCCAGCCTTGTATCCCAACAAAAGATTAAACCTGTCCTCCCCATGATGAAATGAAGAATCTGACTTGCATGACACATACATGTATATGAAGAAAGTGTTTCAAGTGAGAAGCAACCACTACCGTAGAAACAAGTTGGTAAGAAACTAAAGGAAATATTTATACATTTCAAACTCATAAAATACAAGTACTACACACAACATGAAGACATGATCCCTGAGAGAATTAAATTGTGAAGAGGATGAATATGAGAGAGAGAATGAAAGAGACATTGAGATGAACAAGAAGCAATGAGGATGCATCAGTGGTCTACCATGGATGATGACTATGTGCACAAAACAGGACACAAGATTAATCCAAACAAAAAGTGCGATTCGAAGAACCTCTTACTTTGTACGTATCCGATAATCTTTCTCGGACCTCTGTGTTCTGTGGCGAGGGAATCCGTTCTGCGACGAGGGTGTTTGATAATAGTCCCCAGTCTCAAGTCTAACGAGCATTTGTCTCTCCTGCTGAGCAAAACAGGGAACAATCAGAAATGCTCCAATTCTTTGGATTTTTGGTTTATATTTTAACAAAGTCTTTTGGTCTTGTAATCATTTCTTGGTGACAAAATATGTTCAAAATGCTAGGTAGACCATTGATGCATAGATTTTAATAAGTTTTTAAATATTGAAAGTTGAAGATAGAAAGGCAACTACATTTTCTAAAGAGTTTGAAATGCAAACTTACCGTGAAATGTTAAGAAGAATTTCAACTTCTCTACCAATTGTTGGTTACAATGAAAAAGCAGATTTTTGCAAACCTACTTGACTGAAGATGGGAGAACCAAATTCTGTTAAATTTTAAAAGACATTCCCCAAAACAAATCCACTGGAGGACTTTATAAACATTTTATAACCACTCCTACTAAGACAAACATTAGAAAATCTCCAATAGAAAACATTGGAAGCAGTTCCCTTAGAAGACCTCTATGTCCCAAATGAAAGTGCATTATGTCAACATGTTCCGATCTCTATTTACTTAATGCACAAAACTGTGCAAAT
The DNA here is from genome assembly GCF_023055435.1 of Haliotis rufescens. Taxonomy (NCBI): domain Eukaryota; kingdom Metazoa; phylum Mollusca; class Gastropoda; order Lepetellida; family Haliotidae; genus Haliotis; species Haliotis rufescens. The sequence continues at coordinate 1,626,514 of NW_025963857.1, forward strand.
AAGATTATACAAGTTTGTCAAGACATCATATAAAGGTCACTTCAAATACATAATCTTTAAGAGAAAAACAACAAACTGGCAAGAAAGTTTCTTTGTTGTAAAATTAAATTGTGTGATATTTCTAAACATTCCAAAGATGTCTCTGTAACCTAGAGTTGGTGGCAGGGATCGTCCTGTGTCCCACCACACAACAAACATAGCAAAAGAGCAAGTGCTCTACCCCAACTGAAATAAAATATCCCATTCCTTGACATCTTCCTCAACACTAATCCACCCTACCACTGCCCATCCCTTCCAGACTAACACATCACCACCAGGGGAACAACATAATCCCAGCCCAGCACTCCTTCCCAACCCCCCTTCCCTACCCCCTCACCAGCCCTCCTCAAATCTACCCACTTTTCTGGATTGGGTAGAAACAAAGAAAGATCCACAATGACACAACCAACAACCAAGAAAGTATAAACACCCCACAGCTTGCCCCCTAACAAAACACACAGCCACACATCTAACAAAAGTCTTCTTTTGAACACCTGTCTTTCCATGGCTAATACATTCTTTAACATAAAAGCATCCAAATGTCCCCTTTTAAGGAAAACAAAGAGGTTTTAACATAAGCATTTATCAAACCAGCTGTATGTGGGATAAGGAATTCAACTTTCAGCCTTGCTGTTAAAAAATTCCCTCCAGAAAAGCTGTGAAAGTTATGCTATGGAGTGAGTCCCTATGTAGTTATGTGAGGCTAATTGAATCAATGGATGATAGTCTAGGGGGAGGTAACTCTAAGTTACTGTTAGAAGTTATTGATTTTTTTAACAAGCTGAGAGTCAGGAGAAGCTTGTTGCTTCTGAGTCCCTGGTGACAGTGTGAGAGGTTACATAAGGTGAAGGCACTTCACAGGATCTCAAAGTATTCACAGTCATGCAAAAGAAAAAGGCTAGCTACAAATAAACAAAACAAAGCCATCATACAACATACTTGTTTTAATTATAAACAGAAGTGTGTAACAAGTGCAGGATTTGTCCTAATACAGTCTCTATAACCAGGTTTAAAACCTGTTGAAAGCTTCTATATATATACAAGGTAAGGCTAAGGATAAACTGTTCAATCTTTAACAGTGAACAACCAATATATCTCTCAAAGATAACTAGATCACAAGTTTGTTCATTAACACTTTTTCAGTCCAAACTTTCAAATTCTGATACTGCTTTGACTAGACACAATTCCCTGAACAGCACATGTTCATAAATAAATTTCTGAAGCAAGGGGTGGTTTGATCTAACAGAGTAATCTGTGACTGGTAAACTTTCATAAAATGTTAACGTGGGTAAAAAAACCATGAAATACCTTTACTTGCTGTTTTTATGAGCAAAATCAATAAAAGAATGCACAAACAACAGCTATTTGATGAAAGAAAACAAAAAATACAAATAAACAAGCTTTGCCATGCAATACAATCAGATACAACTTAGTTGCATAAGCTGGTGGCACATGCACCGACACATAGACTGGCATACAAACACAATATCACATACAGAAAATAAACAAAAACCCATAATACAACACAATCTAAAACAATAAGAAGCTGGATGGGCCAAGGGGACATCAAACTTTGTGGCAAGTTTCATGAAGATCAGATGTACTAAGACAACGAACATACAGGCTTTTGCTTGCCACCATGAAGACTTGTCCAATCTTTCATAAGTGACAAAATGGCTTTGTTGAGGGAAAATTAGTTTTTTTTCCCTCTTAATTAAAACAAGGAGGCAATGGATGTATGGTGGACAATAAAGACGACAAGCCATGCCTGCATGTCCCCTATGACTTGTCACTAGGTTTGGTTAAGTCTGCAGCGTCAAGTAGACCCACACCTCCTTAACCATTATCTGATAGGACGGAGGCAATGGCCGATACACCCTAAATTCCTTCACACCCCACAGTTAAGACAGTGCCACTGGCTAGCGAGTGAAAACGTCAATACCTCTCAGACCCTACTACAGGTCATCACTGATGTGGTGAGGACCTGTTGGCCTGATTGTGGACCTGCACCTCACATGGTTGGGTCTGGGCTGGGTTTTAAAGGGACAGGGAGTGTTTCACCTCTCTCAGAACTTAGGCTATCACAACAGAGCATGTTTGTTTGTGGAGCGGCCACAGTCAGGAGTTTTGTCGTGAGGGTGACTTTTGGTTTCCCACTTCAGATATACAGAGTAAAGCCTCAACTACCTCTGCCTCCGACTCTGCCTGCCTCTCTTGGTCTTGGCGGTACTGCCTTTGCCGCTCCTCAAACTCCCGCAACCGTCGATTGTATTGGTCGATTTGCTCTCTCAGTATTGCGTCTTCAACCTGCAAATGAAGCGGAGATCTCGTCACCTGCATGCAGTCAACAGGACAATACAATCATGTGTGTGCATTCTCAAATCTCATCAAGGGTTTATTAGTCATTTTGGGCAATTTGTGTCAGATTCTGGTAAGGGTTTGTCAGGTGATCACTGGAGAGGCAGCTGTCATCAAAGCCACACTCCCAGAGCAAGGGGTCAACTGTGTATGGGACTCTTGTCAACACATCCTAACAGTAGCTCCACAGCCAATCTACAAACCCATGTCTACACAGATTTCCTTTTTCCCTGGAAACTGCGCCATCACCTGCACGACTGTATGTAATTAAACAAATCTGGAATTGGCAAATTATGAGCAAAGTTGGTTGTGTGATTAAGTGAGGTTAAGACAGCTGAAAGTGGGGTAGTGTCTCCACAATGCCAAGCTGAGGGGTGGCAACGAAGAATAGACCAAAAATGAGAAAAAATATTATCAGCTGCCTTGCTTAGAGAACTAACAAAGCCAGTTTTAATTGGTCGAGGTAGCATAATGAGTGTGCAGGCCCCAAAGCTTGGCTGCATATGGTTCCTAGAGGAACATTTGCCCAAACAGATTATAAGGACTCTATCCATAAAGGTGGGAAACTTGTGGACAGCTGAGCTACACCAAGCTTCCACACTCAGCTATTGATTTTTTTCTTTGTCTTTTTGTTCCCATTGTCTGGGAAAAGTTTAATTTTCTTGTTTTGGCAGCCCCAAGTTATGAATTTTATGAGCAGTGTTTGGTAAGACAGCCATCTGACTGCCATGGGTAGCAGGCATGTGCAAGCCCTGCCGACAAGTAAGAGGCATCTGCAAGACTTGCACTTTTTCCTCTCCTAGTCTTTGTCTCCATTGTCTTTGACAGTTAGCTGCCTAGGGGTGGCAGATGGGCAGAGAGTGAGGGTCAAAATGCACAAGTAATTGAGTAAGAAGAAGGGGAGAAGGGCCCCTGCACTTCCCAGTAATACATTGAACACTAGCATAGGGCTTGCCAGCCACCCCGACCAATCTTTTCCCTCTTAGAGCTACTGTGACACCCTCTTAACGCAACATATGGCTTAATTAAAAGTTTCTATGTGAAGAGAAGGAAGGGAGGGGCAGTGGGATGGGAGGGGGGCCTGATTTGGCCAACCTGTCTTTCCCCAACCCCCTAACCCCCTTCCCTCTCTCAACCCATCTGTTTTTGGCCCAGACAACAACAATCCCTATGCAATCATTGGGAACATTGGTATGATGACCCCCTATTTGAGAAGGCTGTTTCCCATGACTCCCCCCCCCCCCCTACATTGTCACCCCTAATTGTGGCTTTGGGCTGGCACTATGGGATCACATATTGGTCTAATAAACCCATCACTCTCCCTCATCCACAATATTGCACTTTTTGCAAGAAAATTGAAAAGTATTGACTCAAATTTCACAGATTTCCTGGCCAATTTGTGGCAAAACAAATTATACATGTTTTGACAGAATTCCAAGCCATAAATGTGCCTGAGTCCTAATTTGGCTGGCAGAAGTCCTACTATGAATACAATCACCACACATGGATAGAAGACTTACCCTTTTATTAAACCCTGAATTTCAAATTATTCTAATGGGACCAAAATTCTTGTGAAATTCACTAAAGGTCACATGTGAAAGCACCCTGGTTTAGCTTATGGTGGAACATAATGTCTCATAAAGCCTGACATTAAAATTCTTTGTGCAATTTAAATTTTACAAGCCATATGTCAGTGGTTTTGGAATGGTGATAGCTGTCAAGTCTGCAGTTAGGCTACTCAGACCTGCAGACAGACACTCTAATACTTTATGGCTTTCCTGGCAGACAGTCTTTAATAAAAAACAGACTTTTCTCACTTTGGGAACAAATGTACCATAATTATCCAAGAGCGCCAACCTGCAATTTTATTGCTTTTGTACCAAATTACACCCAAAGATTACTTGAAATGGCTCTTTGACAGTCTCTGTAAGTTGCTCATAGAACTTGGTACAAAGTTAATTGAACCATATTTAGAACCAAAATGTCTTAAGAGATCTCAGTGATGATTAAGTAGGATCTTGGAAAGGACTAACACTTGATTCTTTGTTTAAAACGAAAAATACTTCAAATGTGCTTCAAATAATTAATCATCTGTCATTTTTTGGAAACTGACATTGTTTTCTCATTATGTCCTTAATTTACCTAATCTAGGCCCACAATGACCTGATTGAATGTTTCTGGTGATATCTGAAACTTGGTACACATGGCACCAACTCAATCAGCCTCTTACTTCCACTGTATTTGAATCTGGTGAATGGTTCAAATTATAAGTGACTTTTCTATCTTCAAAAGCTGAAGAGTTCCAATTTCTGGCCACCATCTTGGCTTCTTGACACCCTGCTACAGATACTGTTGGGACATATGCCAGACACCAATGGAGCCATTGACTTCATATTGGCATTCAAGTAGGGTTTACTGGCCAAATATCATGTGGATCCTTACCCTTTTTTTCTAGTCACGTATTAGTAATTAGTCATTTTATCAGTTTATTGGTGAAAAGCTCAACGTAGCAATCTTATCAGCTGTGATCCAATTTCCACTTAAATATTCCTCCAATTTATCCATAATAGGGCCCCTAATTGCTAAGTTATTGAGTTTCAGGATCACTGATACAGTGTAACATTCTATTTAATTAAAAAGACCAGGAATATGGACGAAAATACTAACACAAATACATATTTTTATGTATATTCTCATTATAACTATTTATAATAAGAAACATTATCACTTTGGACTGCATACAGCAGGATTTAATTCATATTTAAACATGTTTCACATAATAACTAGCATCTCAAGCATTAACCTGTCTGTTTATTTATTGTTTTATGGAAATTTGGGGTAAATGTTGCAACACCTATGAAATCTACTAAACACTCTGAATATATTGAACCAGTTAATTTTGAAAAAGCCAAATATGAATGCAAAATATATTTTCACACATCAGGCTGTCTTATGTATGAATGAAAGAATACCAGAATAATGTAAAAGGTGCAATAAGTCTAAATGTACCTCCGCTCTGTCGTCGTCAAACTCTAAACACCCAATTCCATCAAGTCGTTGAAGGTCGATCCATCCTCGCCACACCACACACACACCGTTCATGATAAACTGGGACTTCAAATGCACCTGAAACATCATATATCACACATTATGAAAACATTCTTAAAAATTATAAAACGAGCATGTTCCTTCCTACACAGCCATGAGACCTTGGCATCTGGTGCAACATTCAGATATTAAAGTCTGACATAAAAAGTATGCAATATTGAGGTGTAAACGTGCCATTATAATTTCAGATTTATGTATAAAGTCCATATTAGTAATTAGTTCTGAGAATTTCATTAGGATTTTTTCATCAAAAGTTATACAAGCCGAACTGCAGATTTTCAAACTGCGTCCTTCATGTTCCTTTCTTCTTTTTAACAAACAACATTTTTTACGGCACAACATCATATAATCATCTTCCTTTGTCATCAAGTCCATGTTGAACTTTATCATAATCATGCACTATTAGGCAGAAAACAAAATTAAACCTTTCAGCATTTCAATGAAAATTAGAAACAAGCGTTCCACAATTAAAGAACAGTTATCCCCATAATGTTATCAGGAGCAGACTTGTCTTTCAAACATTTCATTCTGTGCCACCTCATGCTCTGAGACACTAATTAAATCAGTTGAAAACAAAATGCTGAAGAATTAGATAGGACTTGGTGGCATGTGGGACGGACGCTCTCGGTAGTCGCGACCAAGATCAACATCGCAAATGTTTCCACCTCCACGCTAACCAACCACGCGTCTAGGGAATTCTGGGAGAAGACCACGACTTTACAAAGCCACCAAGTCCCCACAAAGCAATTTTTGGGTCCATCTGGGATTTTCTCAATTTTTAGTTAAACCACAATTTCTGATCATTGTCCCCTATCTAATCTGCATAGGACAATACCAGTGTGTTGAAGTCACCGCGTCACCAAGATTGGAGTATGTGGTAAGGGGTGTGTGCGATCTTGCCGCTTGCGAGATGTCATGGTTTCATCAGCGAGATGACTTCTTTCTTGTGTGTAACCACAAGAATCGGAGGCCAATACACCACAAATCTTTCCCCTTCTGAGATTGCATATGGAAATTGAGTTTGTTCTGGAGAATCAAAGTCTGTCATATCATGACGTCATTTCCAGACTCTATTCCTCAACATGTACTGAATGGTTTCGAAGCCATTTGTCGCAACTTCTTATAGTAACTTTCATACTTTACAGTTTGACAAACATTACTTTTTAAAAGGACTTCCCAAAGTTGTTAAAGAACAAAACAACAAAAATTATACAATATCCCTATTAGAAAGATGCTATTATTACGCTGTCATCGAGAAAACGTTTTATCTAACTTGAAAAAAAAAAAATGAATCAAAAGTATGATACAACAATACAGTACTGATCTTTGAACTATATAGGTGCTTTCAAGGGTATGATAGTATACATGTATACTATCAAAGGGTCAAAGATTCTTCTCAATATCAATACCATTTTCAACGTACCGCTTACCTAGTTCTCAACAAATGACATTGGGGGGGAAGTTGAGTTAGCTATTGTATAAAGTTCTAAAACTTTTTTTTAAACACTAAAAGTGATTATTGGCACTTCAAATTCCCCTTCAAACACTAAAAAAACAGATTTGTGTTAGTGAACTCGACTAATTACAACCCCTGATTTCCTTGAGTGTATTACGTTGTTGCCCCAGTATTTGTAGTTAATGTTACAGATTGCAATATAAACAAACAGTTGTTGTCATGTGGCTGTAGTTGTAGTGTATGAACACATCCCATGACAGATAGGTGACATTGTTCAGAACCTTATCTAATTCACTCATAGATTGTACTCTGTGGTGATGTCACAACAACATCACCGCTGACACAGATAGTAGCAGCACACACAAGGGTCGATGGGTGATAGGTTTTATCAAACCTTTACTGATCACCAAATTCGGTTATCTCATTCAATAGTCTATGCTATCTTATTCTGTTGATGTTTCAAGGCTGTGAGAATGATCACATCATGCACCTATTGTCACTGACATTATACACCTATTGTCACTGATTACAACTTGGGAAAGTTGTTTATCTTAAGATATAAATACCCCATGATGTTGCTGTGTCATTGTTTACTATCTTAATTGTCATCATGAAAACTGTGAGAATCTTCTGTTATGATTCTATTGATAATCAATCTCCATGGCGACTGGGGAATAACTATGTTTTGTTTAACGCCGCACTCAGCAATATTCAAGCTATATGACGTCGGTCTGTAAACAGTCAGGTCTGGATCAGACAATCCAGTGATTGACATCATGAGCATCAATCTACACAACTGGGATGCACATCAACCAAATCAGTGAGCCTGACCACTCGATCTCGTTAGTCGCCTCTTACGACAAGCATGGGTTTTTGAAGACCTATCCTACCCGGAATCTTCACCGGTGAAAATACTATGTACTTCATCGCCACATAAATCTTTAAGCTAATTCATTTAACAGATAAAAAGTTCTATCCTGTTTTTTTAGATCTGGTGATTCAGTGTTAGAACTGCTCCCTAGCAACCTATGCTGGTTGTTAGAGGCAACAAATGAGTCAAGTGGTCAGACTCGGAGACTTGGTTGACTGCGGTACCCCTACAGCATGGAGTGTGGCACTAAACAAGAAAAAACAAACAAATTGTTCCAAAATGCATCAACAAAAGTTAAAAGACCACACATAAATGGCGCTACGCCTTGTACAGGTTAACCCACTAACCACTGCAGGAAACAACCTTGGGGCATCCTGACACGTCCATCCCACCCCCACCACTCCCATCTCAACACACCTCCACCACACCACACCCCACACCACACCCCACACCCACACCCACACCCACAACCACACCACCACTCCCATCTCAACACACCTCCACCACACCACACCCCACAGCCGCAACCACACCACCGCTCCCATCCCCACGCACCTCCACCACACCCCACATCCACATCCACCACCACCACCCCCCCCCTCCCATCCCCACACCAACCTCTACCACGATAACATGTCACCAACCAACTTCCCATTGACCTCCACTCCTACTCAAACCATCAATGAAATATAGCCACAAATCTATTTCTTCAGAACCACATTTGTAAGTGCAAACACATTTCCGTTTGTTCACAAATAAAGACTGTAGACTTTGTCCTTGAACAAGTGTACTTTGTACCCATAATGATTCTAAAAGTCATTGTCACTGCTACCATGTGACGCATTGTTACAGCAGCATACAGCACGTTTTGTCATGTGATATCAGTTGTCAACTAGCCAAGGTTACATCAGCAGAGCTGGTGTTGAAATGTGTGTTCATGCAAGTGGGCCCTGGACTAACGCTTTGACTTAATTCTTTCAACAGAAGGCCATTACAATCCTGGGAAATCCCCCATTAGTCACTGAGCACAGTATTACTAGCAAACATCTTCCTGGTTAGCTTGTTTCCGGCATAAGCGGATAACATACTTAGCAGATATCCATTGTCACTAGACAATATTTTACCGGTTACATTACTCAATGAGCTAAATATATTTGAATAAAAAGTAATATATGTCCATTAGTTAACTACAAGGGTGAGACAGTCAGTGGGCATCACAACGTCATGTTTTTATATCTGTTCATATCATCTACATCTACTTAAGAAGATACGAGTTTATGCTTTTGCTGAGAGTTGGTATATGTTTATATATATTCTGATTACAGCTAATTCAGTTGTGGAAAATGTAGTTTCATTTGAAGGAAGTGGCTTTAATATTACATTTGTTTGTTTTGTTAAGTGCTACACTCATCAATATTCCAGCCAAATTAACAGTGGTATGAAAATAATTAAGTCTGGACCAGACAATCCTGTGACTAATAATGAGCAACAATACACACCATCGGTGTATGCCACACAATCAGCCAAGTCACCAAGCTTGACCAACTGATCCATTTGGTCACAAAGCTTGCTGGGGATCTCTTATAACACTGAATCTCCACAGGGAGACAAGCATATGTCATTAGCAACCTGTTTTAACTCAAATCCCCACGGGGACACAAACATAGGTTGCTGGGGACCTGTTTTAACTCAAATCCCCACGGGGAGACAAACATAGGTTGCTGGGGACCGTTTTAACTCGAATCCCCACGGGGAGACAAACATAGGTTGCTGGGGACCTGTTTTAACTAGAATCCCCACGGGGAGACAAACATAGGTTGCTGGGGACCTGTTTTAACTCGAATCCCCAAGGGGAGACCAACACAAGTTGCTGGGGACCTGTTTAACTCAAATCCCCAAAGGGAGGCAAACATAGGTTGCTGGGGACCTGTTTTAACTCGAATCCCCATGGGGAGACAAACATAGGTTGCTGGGGACCTGTTTTAACTCGAATCCCCACGGGGAGGCAAACATAGGTTGCTGGGGACCTGTTTTAACTCAAATCCCCAAGGGGAGACAAACACAAGTTGCTGGGGACCTGTTTTAACTCGAATCCCCAAGAGGAAACAAACAAAGGTTGCTGGGGACCTGTTTTAACTTGAATCCCCACGGGGAAACAAACATAAGTTGCTGGGGAGCTGTTTTAACTCGAATCCCCACGGGGAAACAAACATAAGTTGCTGGGGAGCTGTTTTAACTCGAATCCCCACGGGGAAACAAACATAAGTTGCTGGGGAGCTGTTTTAACTCGAATCCCCAAGAGGAAACAAACATAAGTTGCTGGGGAGCTGTTTTAACTCGAATCCCCAAGAGGAAACAAACAAAGGTTGCTGGGGACCTGTTTTAACTCGAATCCCCAAGGGGAAACAAACATAAGTTGTTGGGGAGCTGTTTTAACTCGGAATCCCGACAGGGTTTGAGGTCACAGGATCATGAGAAGGATCAGCAAGTCAGCATCAATCAATATTTCTATTTAAACATAAATACCATCAAATACAGGACTTGTGGTAACATTCAAAAAGTAACAGCAGTGCACACATCCCTTTACACTTCTATGCAGTCTGAATCTTATGAGACACTTCATATAACTTTTAGAAAATAATATATGGAAGAAATGAAAGTGCATAAGTATACGTGTGTAAGCCTACTGACTATCTGCAAGGAATAATATGATATAAGCCTTGAATCACAATGTATATCACACATCAAAATGAAATACCCATCCTGAATGAGATTACATTTTTCTTATATCATGGTAAAAACTTGGTATAACAATAGCATGTTTGTGAGTATCATTTCCGTTTCAGAAGGTAAAACTTTGTTGTAAAAATAATGGATCCCTACTTTGGACTGATGCACCATGTGTGTGTGTGTGTGTGTGTGTGTGTGTGTGTGCTGAGCGTGCACAGATGGGTTGCAGTTCTGATCTACCTCACACCAGAATCAAGCACATGGCTCATGATAAACTGTCACACAAACCTATTATCAAACACTTAGTCATTATTGTATGTTAGACACACAGACAACACAACATAGTATACATTCTGCCAGTATCTGTGTAGCACAGTGTGTCACATTGTATAATATAATCTACACTGTTTATCAGGTATTAGATAACAGCTAGTATAGTACATGCCCAGAGAAACATGTTTATTATAGCTTCAGCTCCTTGGCTATATAAGTCTGTACATATCTTGTACGTGAAAACAGTTCTTTGGTCTATAGTTTTAAATTAGATCAGTACATTTAATCCATACATTGTAATAATGTAACTTGTCTAACTTACACTCAAATAAATAATCATAAAAGTTGTTTAATTCCTATACAGCTACTTCAGTGCAAGTCACATTCATAAACCAGGGCACCCCCTTATGCATCCTCAAAACACCCCCTTCTGCACCCTCAAGACACCAGTCCCCATTGTAAGGCATATCTACCATCAATCACCCACTACTCCACCTTTGTTCTGTGTTACAAGTGCAGGTACAAATCACTATCAAACAGGTCTAAGTACCATACAGAGATGACCACTCCCAACACAACATCCATCTCAAGCTACCTGTCAGAGGTCTACTGACTAGGCCGGACTAGACAAAACACAGCCGAGTAACATGTGCTTGTATCAGCCTCCATCAAATCACTGTCCCACTTGCTACAACCAGAAACAACAACATCTTACAACATCCTACTCAAACTGATACTATTTCAGATTGAGCCCTTCCTTAAGTTAACCTTGCCATGTGCAGTCCATTGAGGGTCCAGGCCCATCTCACTCCCTGCCTCACATTCCATGGCCCACCGTCATGGCTTGTAGGGTTTGACCTAGTTTACTTTGTGGGGGCGGGGGGCAGGGCTTTCCCCATGTAGGTCACATGATCATCTGGGTCACATGACTTGGTAGGCATGTGACCAGTCAGCTGATTGAATGACAAATGACGAGTAAGGTCAAATGGTACGCACAAGGAAATGGTGTGTAAATTTAGCGTGATGATATACGCTGGTTAATCCCAGTCAGGAAACGGTTGGGTCTCATATATCATTAGAAATGTACATTGTGGTTTGAGGGCTGTAGTTCTGATATACACCGAGTTCATTCAGTACAAATGTGCATAAATAATGTAGATTTGATGATGTAATATTTTGCTTTTGTGAATTTACACACACACACACACACACACACACACACACACACACAAGGTGTAGAAATGTCACATTTTAATCTAGTACAATAACAATATTATGACTGAACATACAAAGTGACCAAATTGTTATTTGGAGTGTGGTTTGAATTTTATAAATCATTAATTAATTGATTACTTAACAGTCAAAAAATGAAATTTCCATCCACAGTTTAAAGTACCTGCTAAATTGAACTTTAAACACGCAAATTTGTAAGTTTACCCAAAAAATATTTGTGGTTAATATAACATTTGCAGTGTCAGCCTTTAAAATCTAAACATGGGAGTCAATATTTAGAAAAGTTGAACAAAAAGTTAAGTGCTGGAAAAGGAATCTTGGCAGTCATAGGTCAAAGGTCATCGCTAATGACACATGTTATGCCACTCCCTGTTAAATTTGCTTAATTCCCCCATGTGAGGTGGCAGCATATTCCAAATGTTAAAATCAATGATCCCCATGTTTAGAAACTGAGGTCACAGTGTTGTGGGGATAAAGGCCTGCCTGTGGCATTCAGCACTGTGATTAAGTTAATGACAGTATGGCCTATAGCTTAGGCAGTCAATGGTCACAGTGCGCAGACACACACAGTTTAAGCCTCAATTGCAGGCACATGCTTCAATTATTTTGAGAGGATGTGTCAGCAGAGCCTGTCATCTGTTCAATATATGCCCATGCTGGGATGGAGGCATTTTACATCTATAACCACACCTTCATCGCACCCACCCCATCCCTAACTCACCATACTCCACCTCCATCTCACCCCACTCCTATCTCACCATACTCCACCTCCATCTCACCACCTCATCTCATCCACTCTAATTTCACCCTACCCCACCTCCATCTCACCCCACCCCTACCTCACCTCCATCTCACCCACCTCCATCTCACACCACTCCAATCTCACCCTACCCCACCACCATCCCACCCATCCTCATCTCACCCCATCTCCATTTCACCCCACCTCCATCTCACCCATCCTTATCTCACCCCACTCCCATCTCACCCCACCCAAATCTCAACCAACACCCATCCCATCCCAATCTCTCCCCAGAAGTGAAATAAATCTTTCATGGATGGAACTTCAAACATCACTCCACACTTAAAATGTTTTTGCTCATAACCGGATAAAGCTTTTACCATTACAGTGAATTTAGGAGAATGTCACTCCCTTTGACATTGCCAAGATTAGCAAATGTCCAGATTAAAGAACCATGCCTGGAAGGTGGGGTGTCCGGACTACAGGGTCTGCATTAACCAGGTTTCACTGTATACAAGCTAATGACACAGAATATTACATATATATCATTGAAATCAAATATACCTATATATCATTCCAGGTAAATTGATCATTAATATTACCTATATAGCATATGATGGCCCAATATTACCTATGCAACATGAATGTAACACAATGTTACCTATATATTATGTGATGACATCCAATATTACCTATATATCATGTAAATAACACAATATTACCCATATAGCATATGGCACAATACTACCTTAATAATATGTGATGACACAATATTACCTATACAACATGTAATGTATCACTGTGATACTTATATATCATGTAATAACACTACTACCTATATATATTATCTAATGCCACACAATTTAACACTTATCAATATCAACACTTATCAATATCAACACTTATCAATATCACATTCACGCAATAAAAATCATCATGTGAAGACATAAATACAGAAACATAATTTATTATTGTGTACAAATTATTCAAGAATTAAACTTCTTGTTTATTTGGGTTTTTTATCTACTGGTAAGAAGTTATCAAAATCAAGACGAAAAATCTTAGAGATAATTATGATTGAAATATACAGATTATTAATACTTTTAGTTGTACCAGTTAAACTAACAAAATGACTAACCAGTTTCACTATCAATACCATGCATGCGTAAAAAAACATTTTTCATATTTCGTCAACTTCATTTAAATTTAATTTAGCATGCTTTTACAATGTCTGTGGTTTTGGTGAAAAGATTATGTCCAGCCGTGGTTAGCCTTAATTATTCGTAGCAATTAAATTTTCATGAAAGTCACATGCTACAACAGGAACCTAACAAAATCCTTAATCTCAGTTTTTTCTTAATGTGTTTGCTTTTCAAAACAAATATCATTTTTCATTTTAGTCAGATTCAATTATTACGGTGTACTGGAAGATTGGCCTTGATTAACATAGCAGTCCGTGACTCTCCTTCTCTGGCAAGATGAAAGTTTAATGAAATGAGAGTAGTGTGTTCATGATGCAAGTCAAGCAGAAAAAGTAAGATTCAAATAAATTAGGACATTGTCTCTTCTCCCCCACATTACAATTTGTAATGGCCTGGAAATGCCGGCAGTTCAAGTAATCAGCACAAACACTGCTGTGTTACAACCAATTACAATATTAAGGAATAATGTTCACAAATCAAAATGTTATGACTAAAATAATATGACATGTTTTCAGACAAGCAGAAGTAATCCTATATTCCTGACAACATATTACACAATTATTTTTACATGTTAATTTTTGTTTAATTATTTTGTGGTTTTCTTGTAATCCAATTGATTGAATTCTCAGAGATTGATCTGATGAAAGTCTAATGTTGCTGCGTACTTGATCATGTGAAATACTTTCACCACATTTCGGGCTATTTTCAAACCTCTACTCCCACCTGAAATGTCATATTGTGAATGAATCATGTAATGAACGATCAACCTTTACAAGTGTCAAAAAGAAATCAAAAGTCAAAGTTACTCATTTACACCCAATCCTATTAAATTCTGAACCTTCCAGAGCCTGCTGACCCACCTAAACCACCCCCTCAACTTCACTTAACATAATGACTCCACCCCCTCAGCTTCATGGAGCATTAGTTTTCCTAAGGTAGTATCTGCCGACTTCTGAAACTGCCTATATTACATACACTAAAGCCCTGTCCAGACCAGTGATGCATGAATCAGCTGGTGCACATGCATTTACACTGAGTATGTCAATGAGATAGCAAATGAAAATAAGCAGGAAAGATCAAAGGGTCCTTGTCATGACCCCTAGATTCAAATACTATAGCAGCAAAACTTAAGGGCCCCTTAATTTCGAACCATGACGTAGTATTTATCCTCTGTGTGATGTACAACCTGCCTGTCAGCAGCAGCATTCAAGTTGCTTCTTTTACCAACATCCTCAAGTTCATTGTTATTATCCTAAATACCTTTTCACCAACATCCTCATATAACATAATTTATTGTGTACAAATTACCTCCATAAAGTCATTATTATTCTCCCCAACTTCATATTGATTATTATTATCCTAAACACCTTTTTGCCAACAACCTCAAATTCATTCACTCCACAGCAGTTTCATCATCATGTTGTTTTTCAACTTCTCTAATATTAAATGTTATTTGTGATAAAGAAAAAATTCAAACTTTCTGCCCAAGGTCTTTCTGTTCGATTCATATACGATATAAAGCTGCATCAAATAACCATTAAATTCAATTTTGAAACTTCATCGAAAATTAATTTGTTAAATCATAAAATTCATGGAAAAACAATTTTGTCATTTTTCTCTGAATTCTTCCATTTTCTTCATAAATGATAAATGAGATTCGAGTCAAAGTTTAACCACAAATCTGAATTGATTAACCACAAAATGGAAAAAGAAAGTTGTAAAATTTCAAAATTTATTTAAATATTTTCAAAGTGTCAACCACTAACCAAGTTCCCATCTGGCGACATTGGAGGGAAACGGAGCTGAAAGTTTAACATTTGGCTGCAGCCCAGATGAGTTTTAGAGATTACCCAACATACACTGCACCGACTCACGACAAACATCAGCAAACCACACTCTGCAGCTGCAGCACGAACCAGGAGATGTGCGCTGGATCCACGCCAACGTTGGTGCATCGCATAATGTGCCGACGCGACGCGACGCTGCCCTCCACCATGGAGTACAAGACACGTCAGCTGACTCAGAGACCTGGCCAACTGTATACTGACTAACACGCCACACTGACTAACTCAGACATGCATGGTGCACCCTACACATGTACCAGAATAGTCATGTTGAAAAAGTCAGAAAATGTTCCTTTTGGATTGCTTTAATCACCTGAAACATTCCCACTGACAATTCATGTGACAGGATTTTCAAATTTCTCTTACAATTTTCTTCACATATTATTTGTTTGTTTTGTTGTTGTTTAAGGCCGCACTCAGCAATAATTCAGATATATGATGGCGGTATGTAAATATTCGAGTCTGGACCAGACAATCCAGTGATTGACACCATGAGCATCGATCTACGCAATTGGGATACGATGACATGCATCAACCAAGTCTGACCACCCGATTCATGTATGAAGTAGTATTGCTTACACTGTCTATACAACTCAATATTTGCTAAGGACCACACCTTAGACTAAAGATCTCTATGTGGTCCTTGGTAATGCTGAATGGTACATCTAGTGTGTCTGATCACACTGGGATCAGTGTTATAAACTCCTCTGGTCTATATACTTCAGATAAAATAGTCTACAAATGTAAGTGGCCTGTGTGTAAGTAGTGTTAAAGCCACTTTCAGTAATATTCCAGCAACATCACTGTGGCAGATCCCATGATGGGCCTTACACAAACTACATGATACCCATGTGGGTCTCTGACATGATGAGTGAACACTTTAACCACTCAAATACCTCAATTGGCCCTCCAAACCGCAAAGGTGTGGTATAGTTGAAACATACAATATTCACATGAAAAGGATTGGCAGAAGTTATCCCACTTATCTTCTTTGAGGGGCATTTAGAAGTTGGAGTCATCACTTGCTTGACAACGGTGTTAGAACCTACACCGAAACGCCACTCCTAATTGTAATATAGAAGTTGGTCATCCATATATCTATCCTTACTTACTTATCACACTTAGATGGCACTCTCCTATAGCCTTACAAGTATGCTCATACATTAAATGACAGAAAGGAAAGAAGAGAACCTGAGAAACCTACCTACACTGACATTGCTCACTCAAACCTTTTTGTTTTCTTTACATAATGCATGCACATTCCTTAAAGTGTTTTGGTTCACATGACTAGGTAAGGCTGCAATAGGTAATTTGGAAAAAGTGTGCTCAGACATATACTTAGTCTAATAACATACAGTTTACGACAAAAGTAAGTCTCTTCTTTCAAAGGGAAGACAAATATGAGCAAGTGCCTCAAAAAACATCTGCACAACATCCTGTGAGCCACCCACTGATCATGATAGGTCCAAGTTCGAAGCCCATACAAGTGAACCAGGCCTAAGGTTATACCTGACTGTGAGTGTCAGCACCATACCCGTGCTCGTGATTTTCACAAAAGTGGTAAACGGCCGAGACCTGCATCACTTCGGGCTTTCCTCCCAAATTAAGCTGACACGCCTCGATATAACTGGAATCATGTTAAAAGCGGCGTTAAACCCAACTCACACACTCACTCACTCATGACTGTGTGATAACCAACAGAGTGGCCTTGTGACATAATCTAGAACTGGCAATACAACTGGATTTGTAATAGGGTTGAGTCAAGCCTCCATCTAATCAGGGTCTGAGTCAAAACTCGGCAGCCTCCCATGCCAGGTGATCTAAGCCTTACTCGTTGAATGAAGTCAGTTTTAATATGCACAAAGTAGAAGCTGATATTTTCACCAAGATGTTACACCAAAGTTACATCATAAAAAACACATGTACTGAGTGTTGTTTGTTGAAGCTAATTTTCTCTGCTAATACTCTGGTAGTATCTGTTAAGTGTCATGTCCCATACTTTCAAAGTGTGTGTAAGTGAGTTCATATTTTACACTGTAACAGCCACTTCTAAACTATAAGTCATGTGTAGCAACTGAATATATATGAACTATAATCATATGTTAATCTCCTCTGAATAAGTATTGAAATATTCTGTATGACTTAATATTACATTTATTTTAAATGTCTGTTTAAACTAGTCCATTGACAATTAAAAGATGTTAAATTCTGAGCAGCCCTTTCTATGTATTAAAAATAAGCACTTTTAAAGAAACACACCCTCAAACTCTCCGCCATCACAAATCAAACCCTCGAAGCCTAGACATTCACACAGCCTTGACAAAATTTTACACAAATATTTTCAAGAAATTACCAGACACCTAAAAAACTCGGGAGAAAATATGTTTTTCTATATTTAGTTAAAAAAGGTAAAATTGACTTTAGATGTAATATTTTTCAAACACACTGAGTGCCAGTCGCCAATAGTTTTAAAAAGTGTGTTTCTGTGCTGTGAGCAGATCTTCGACAGCTGTACCTACAAGTAGCTTTGTGGGGGCTGTGCTATTGGAGGCAGTGTTTGCATGGGGGAACTACCTGCATTCCGTGATTGCTCTCACCTGAGTGTCAAACCACAACCTCTAAAGGTAGACCAACACAAACTGTGCAAATTTGGAAAGTGAAGAAAAGTAATTTTGAAAATATTTAGCATTTTCAAGTGAAAAGATACCTTTTGCAAATTTTTGAGATTTTTAAAATTATTTTCCATCATGCTTTTAAACGGATGTGATATATATTTTTTCATTTGAACAGAAAATAAAATGATAACAACTCTTTGATTTAGAAATACTGTTTTTAAAATATTAGGATTTAAAATGAAAGAACTGGACAGTATACTGAAGTAACACTTCCTCTTCTTCAATACAACTGCAGAACACAAACATGTTTTAACCTAACTCCTAATACTAACAGAAAGTGGGAGTGTGTGCTAGTCCACACTAATGCCATTTTCATAATGCTAGCCCTCCAGGATACCATGCCGCAGTTTAACATGGATACCCCACCCAGACAATGTATACTGACTCCCAGCTGACTAGTCCTTGTTTTACCCCCTTAATACTGGCGCCAGGCATGGTAACAATATGTACCATCTTCTAACAGCTTATAGTAACACAGCCAGGAATCGAACCACCAACCATCAACTCTCAAGACAACCACTCTATCCACTTGACAACGGACATAGTCAAATATCAGCAGAATTTGTTGAAAGTCAGCAGAACACAGAGAATAGGTTTAATTAGAAATATTTTTTCGTCATATTTGACAATTATACAATAAAAGACACATCAAGTCAAGCATGCACCATGTTTGTTCAGGGCTCATAAAAGACAATTCATTATCAGAATTAATCAGCAAAATCAATGGAGAGTATCAAAAAAGCTTATTGAAGCATGACACCATGTCAAGGAAAGTCCACACAGGGAATTAACACTGAGCCAGCGACCAGTCAACTGTCACAGTAATTGTATGTCAGGAGATCCTGAATGTGTTTCACAGGCATTTAATTAAGTCAGCATTCCCTAAGGTTTTCCTCCCAAACACCAAAAATACACACACCCAAAAAATGTTCTTTACACTAGCATACCATAACGACAAGAACTGAACCATTGCAATCTACAGATGGAAGACACATTAAGGCTTGTTCCGATACAATAGCATGCATGGTAGTTAATAATTTATTGGACACATTGGTAGGAAATATTTATCATGTGCAGCTTACTGTTTAATTACAATCTACCTTTGATGCAAGACAATTAATACCAAGCATGTGCCTTGAGACCCTGCAATATACAATATTAGTGAAGAAGCAAACACAAGAAAAAACATCCCACGCCTCATTTCAAGTATCTGCACGTTTCCACTGTTGCTTTCTGGGATGGTGGAGTTTCTTCAAATTTGAAATTTGAATAATTAATTTGGCGCCCATGTAATGCCACCTCATGTCGTTCTCCAACTTCTGATGCTAGCACTACGAGTTTGGCAAACTCTAATTACAGTGTTTTAAGACCAAAACAGTCAATAGGCTTCAGCAATATGCCTTCATATCAAATTCCTTTTGAATTCCCCTCCCCAAACTCTGAAAGGAATAATTGCATTCCATCTCCAAGGAACCACATGCAGTAATATCCTAGGTTACATAATGAATATTAATTTTTAAACTTTACAAATAATAATTTGCTTAAGGTGCAGATGTTAAAGCGATGGATAAGCTATTTACATGGTTCCAGAGATCATCAATTAAGTGTATTGTAACCTGCGATTAAAACTCCAGAAGCTGGAATGAAATTGAGAAAATGAACTGTTGAATAAACTGAATGTTTAAGATTACATCAGAATACATAAAAATAAGTGCATCAACCATGTTAACCAGCCACACAATTATGGATAAGTGAGGTTTGTGTTTTCATTCGAGTGTCATTAAGGAAAAACAAGTGATAACAGCCTGAATTGTTTCCTACAAACACATATTGGACAGACTAGCCTTCAATATGGTGGAGGGGTAATCCAAGGCAGCATCATAAAATCACTGCATGGGCCTCCAAGACTGTCGATGAACCTTCGTGGCGAGGGACGGACGCGACGTCGCTTATATCATGGATGAAGACATTTCATTTCAATGACAGATTCTTCATACTTATGTGTCAATACATGTCAGTAATCCATATTTTCAAAAAATATACGATAAATACATAAACAGCCGTACGGAACGAACTGACTAGTTCACAAGTTATTTGAACGTTGCGTGCTAGGATTGAAAACCACTCGCCCGAGCAACTCACTTTGTAAAGAAAAATCACCTTGTTCTAACTCAAAGTTCCGTAAAAGCTTACTTTGCGGTATCTAAAGGTACATTTAATTGAGATCGTTTAAATTAAAAGGAAACACTTATTTCGATATTGGCGTTGCGTAATCACAATAGTATGTTCCTATCAAAAGATAAACAGTTGTAGAGAGGTACGGTCTCCCGAAGAAACCCACCTTTTCCGAGAGGCGTGGTAGGAAGGTGGTGGTCGAGGATGATGACAAAACAGGATAGGTTTTGCGTTCTAAACATCAATTCAACTTTGAAAGGAGAACTGACTGATGGCAGGGGGAGTGCATACAACACGTGTCCGTCCATATGACGAGATTAACACGTGTATGTTATGAATCATCTGCTTAATTCTTTTTCAAAATGTTGTTTGACAATTTAAAATCCAAAATGTCACTGACATTTTTTCCCACACAAGCTAAGCTCGAAAAGGCGAGGAGATTGTAGGTTTTGCGGAAACCAATCCTTTCGTATAAGCTACATACGTTCATAATTCCTACACGACCCACAAACAGGTTGGACACGGTATATCATGGAGAACATTTTTAAAATCAGTGGAGTCCTACAGTAGTGAAACTGCGTGTAAATTCAGGATGTCGTATGTAGGTGTAACCGAGTTTCGCAGCCTACGAGAACACGCAATGCAGATGGGTCGCACACCTCGCCAAGCCTTTCACACCAAGCGTCTATGTGACTCACTACTCCTACGGGAGGGAAGTGGCCGTTTCCTTACCACCGAAAGTAAAATGCATCACCATACCTACAATGCCTCTATAAATACCAATAAACGGAACTATGTGTAACACTGTATGATACATGTACACGTTTAATACACGTTTCGAGGCGCAGCAGGCTACATTGTTTCAAAAAGCGAATTTGAAATCAAGCGGAACGAAACAGCGACATGCAATAACAAATGATAACCCATATGAGATTTTTGTTTGTTACATACACTATAATATAAAAGTCAATGCCAGAGAAAAATATGTTTGTTATATACAACACTACGCTTCTTTGAATGATATCCTGCGTTTGTGGTATCAAATAGCGAATTTGAAACTAAATCCCAAAATCTTGAGTTGTTTGTCAGATTACCGATATGTCTTATGTATGTCAAAAGGATCTATCCGATTATCCCCCCCCCCCCCCCCCCCCCACACACACACACTCACACACACACACAAATAAAAATAAATATATATATATGATGTAAACACCCCATTTAGCATACAAGGCAAACTTTAAAAATTAGCCTTGGAAGGGAGACAAGGATGAAGCTTAGGCCCCCACTTATTTAAACATTCTCCTGAATATGTGTCTGTCAACAACCAGTGTATTTCAGGAAGTACTGGTATAGAAATGCGAACACGCTATTTCAAGTCTCGATTTGTTTGACACGAATTCACATCAACGTGAACAACACCGACCGAAACAGATCGAGAAACGATTAAGTTAAAAGTCGCAGCTATGTAAATATTAAAACTTTGAAGTTAACAAACCCGTGTTATTTCAATGTAAGGGTAATATTCTTGGAACTGTTTACTCCAAGCTATTGAATCGCTATTATCGACCCCCTATAAATATTGAACAATACCTCGCAGGTAGCTGTGTGCATTTCACGATTTGTTCGACCCTCATAATTTCTCACCCATCAAATTTAAATTAAAGAGAAATGAATTTAAAGATACGGAAAACAGCACAGTGAGGGACCCCATTCATGCGTGGCTAAACATCGCTGACAGCATGCTTGCTTCGTAAATGATTAAGAACGTGTTTAAAAAAAACATATTTTTAGCATCGCTATGTTACATTTGTAAACAACACGAAACATCTGCGATGTAGTCTCCATAGCAACGAGATATAAACAGTAAACTACTTACCACCTTCGAAAATAACCTGTTTTGTTAATTGTGAATCGTGACAAACCAAACTGTGAGATATAAGCCTACACTGCTGACTTGTGCAACAGAAGACAATATTCTCGTTTGTTATACGAAATAACAATTTCTCGCCACAAATGTATCCGATGAAAAACATCAAACGAGCTAACAAGCATATAAACCCATAACAAACCCATTAGTCTACAGATAATACGGACGGGAATATGTTTCGCTCTGGTGTCGCCTACTCAACAATCTGTGAGATGAGATAATGTTGATATCCGGCTACACGTGCTGTCTTACACCATCAAACAACAAGAAATCGACAATATTCAATGTCAATCACATGAAGCATTAGTCAATGTTCGTATTACGAATTACAAGCAAAGCTCACGGTCTACAATACAATCGCTAATATACCCAGTTCTCTCAAGCCTCATGAAACGTTTCATTTGTAACATATCACACCAGTTCTTTGTTAGACATTCTCTTTAATGCAAATAATAATTACTGCTAATCAAAGACTGTAATGAGTACCTGGCATTTTTCGAACGTCCTTGACTGATCGGTGCTACAGAATGTCATGCAACTTAACACGGCCCAGCAGTTTGCGTGACGGCCGTGGCGGATTCAAGTGAACGCCGGGCGCTTCAGTAACTTGTCGATGAACGTCGACTTCAGCACTGAATGTGTGGAACTATGGGTGCGTTGGATAGTATGGAAGGTAATTGTCAAAAGGGGTCCCTCGCTGCTTATACGTATAATTACACGTTATAGTTTCTCTGTGAAACGAGTCTTCACAAATATCAGGGAAATCACAGCATTTAATGATTAGGCAATGGTCTCAAAACAACACCTTTTTGCAGTCGTTTTGTGGCAGGTATATACTGACTGTAATTGATTCCGCATTAAGAATAATGTCAACACACGTTGATTATACATACAATACAAAATACAACACGGTGTGTACAATGTAACAATCCTTGTATAGAAAGACATTCAGGAATGTAACCAGAAAGCGCTCTAGATCGATGAAAGATTGTCATGGAGTAAAAAAATGTATCTCTTTAGTATTTCATGATGTGACTAACCTTCCCTGGTTCCCGGTCGAAATTGACAAATTCTTGAGTGGGTGTTCTGTCCTCCGGTTTATCCGACCATGCATTGGCCGCAAAACTCAGCTGGAGATTTGTGCCAGTAGCTGTGAAAGCCTATTAGCAAAAAAAACATAAATATATAACACATATAATCATCACCATATCTTCATATTGCATAATGTATGGGCCTCAACCACGCCCTAATGATCACAACAACGCTACGTACCTAAATTATCTTGACTACGAAATAACAAACTGTCATGTAAATATTTTATACTAATGGGTTGAAATGAATGTCAATATCTATGTTAGATGACAGAATCCGTGTATCTTCATTCATTCTAGAGGTAAAGGTAAAAAGGACATGTGTCTGTTCTAGTTAATAGATTGATTAATGATACATGTCTATATGATGAATACATGTGCCATAATTAGCAATATCTCTGTTAGAGAAAATAATACATACATCATTGCGATATGAATCGATGATTCACAGATCACTGAATCACAAGGGATGTACTGTACATGTAAACAGTGCAAGAAATATGTAATTAACTCCATAAGATAAGTTTGGGAGTGGCTGCGGATCCAGTCAAGTCGAGCGACTGAGACTCAGCTTAAGAGCTGAACGCCGAGATGAGAGCCGTGACACGGACGACTGGCCCGTCAGCTGAGATACATGCCGGCGATAGTTCACGCTTTATGTCAGCATTATAAATAACACAGAAAACCCCACACTGGCGGAAATATACGTAGGTAGCTGAGGAAAGGACCTGTAGTATCGGAGTGACTTGGCCAAGGCTTGTGTCACGCCCAACGTGCTAATAATACATCATATCTCACACATGTACATACATGCTTTATATCGTGTAGCTGTGATAGTTGAATGAAAACACATTGTATCTAACATTACTTTTTAGATTGGATTTAACATTTCATAACACACAAGGGTCTTGTGTACTTGTGGTAAAAACAAGCCTATATATACCGTTATTTATGCTTAAGTCGCGCGCCTTCGCGGTTTAATGAAGACTTAATGTTTATAGTGTAGACACTAGCCTGACCCCACATCACCAGCTGACGTGGGATGGTTTTATCTGCAGTGGAATAACGCGTCATGTGTGAGTAAGCATGCACTCGAACTTGGCATGAGAGGTATAGTTTTTTTAACAGAGAGGTTATGTGAGTACATAGAGAAACACTTACCACATCGGCGTGACCTTCCCGGCATTCTGTGTGAAAACGTAACTGCCTTTCGTCGTGGGGTCTGTCCCGAAACCCCGTATACCTCACCTGCAACAGATAAATACTCCGTGAGAAAACTTTCTGTCACCACAACTGGAACCTGGCATCTAGTGACGGTATTCCGTGGGGCAACACAACTTGGCAAACTTAAACACGTGAAATCATAGCACTTCCGGGTGGAAAAAATCGCCGAAAACATCATACCTCACTTTCACGACTGAGTTTTCTAAACAGTTCGTCGTTTTCAAACTTTGCCCTTTGATCAGAAACAACTCGAGGCATTCTCACTGTTAGTTTCTCAGTAACTCGACAACGCAGCGCGCTAGACACAAGTGATAGCATGGTGCCATTCGGCTCTTCATTCATCGCAATACATAACAATAAGCGTGACAAGTCGCTAAACACTCCACTTTTCTGATTGGTCGGACGATTATGACTCGGAGATTTTCCGAACATAGCCGAGAGGCGACGTCATCCATATATGGTGATTCTCGACATAGGAATCCGAAACGTCACAATCCGTAGCCACTTCGTGAATTATTATGCAAATCTCTCTATCAATATTCAACAACATGCCCATATATGGAGGTGCCCGTCATCGCGATTAATTATTCATGATCTGTATAAGGAAGCGAGTGGCCTAGATTTGTATTTGTTTGCTTCTGTTTTTACAATCTACATTACGGCCGTGTAGGAAATCCTATCGTACCAGAAGAACCTTGGAATTAAACCAGTAGGTCATGATAGCTATATATAATTGTTGTTGGGGGTGATTTTGCACGATAACGAAATCGATCAGTTATCGCGTAGGCTATTTGTAGATCCCAGTTGTCTAAACAAGGTATCGCTACTCGTAGTAGTGGCGTACGGCGTAAATACTACGGGTGAGTTTATGAATGAAATTTCTATCGCTGTCAATTTTCTCATGAGCGGATTGACGCTCTGGTTGTTTATGCGTTCGCTACACAAACCGGGGTATCTGGAAACGCGTGTTTTTCCTAGGAGGTGACGCAAGGGGACATCGGCTTGTAAACAGTCACGGATGCAACATTTAAGGAAATAATGGAACCTTATTAGCCACATCATTTCGCCAACGCGAAAGGTATATCAGTTGTTATTTAAACACGTTGTTTGTATGAACTGCGCACGCGGATTGTTAGAAGCTGGAAAACAAATGAAAAATAGTACCACACGAAGATATTTTTTTTTCAGATTCTTTATTCATGTTTGTGAGGCTACATGGCCCAAATTACATTTGTTATTTTTGCAAACGGCATTTATATATGCTAAAAAAATACTTAAACAAGAAAACATAAATTTACGGATAACAACTTCTGGTCTATTGCATTTAGCGACGTTTCGATGTATATTGTTACTGTTACCAAGTTGGAGTGAATACAGCCACAGCATTCACACAGCCACACTACCTTGTTTGTTTGTTTGTTTGTTTGTCTGTTTTGCTATACCTGTAAACATTTATGTAACGTAACCTGGTGATATAAAATATAAGTGACAAAATACAATTTCCAAAGTACATGTATACAATTATATCAAACGAAAGAGAGTACATGCATGCAGTATGTTTGAAAGACTCGTATATCACAAAGTTTCTGGTTCGACTGAACAAAATTATTTATCAATAGAATGCCAAAAACATACATACACTGTATAGTGAATGTCACTATGACTAATACTGACAGGATACTCTCATCACTTATAAATAAACTGGTCTCGACTTTTACAACATCATGGGAATATTTTAGAGATTGATCACGATCTTGCAGAGAACACCATGCTGACATTTTGTTACGTAAGGTGATCGTGACTGCCATAACTATACGGCAGATTAAGCGAGGAAGGGAGCGGGGATAAAGGTAAAAAGGAGTTAAGAATCAAGCTGTGCAATCTAAGTAGTACTCGCTTTGTTTTTAGTCCGTCTGTCTTGTTAGTGGATGTATACCGTGATCCACGCTCTGCCTCTCGCTGTTATCACAAGACATGGTGTAGGGGCACGGTAGCCAAGTAGTTAACGTTATCGCTCGCCACGCGGTAGACCCGGGTTCGATTCCCAACATGGTAAAAAACATAATTCTTGGTATCCCACGTCGTGGTGTGGCTGAGATACTGTGTACCATGACGTCAAACGAGACTCACTCAAGATTGACCTTGTTACCCCCTCACTCACTCAACATTTGATTTTTCCATTGTTAATGTTACATGACCTGACATAGTTTTCACGGTTTTCTTCGTCTTGTGACCTGATATGACAGTCATCTACAATTATTTTATCTATAAAATACTCCCGGTCATAAAGAGGATAACAAACTACATACTTGGAGTAATGAACTACTATGTTTCTCGGGTATTAACAGATATATTCACCCGGATGAGCTGACAAGAGTAGGTTGGGTGTGAGGTGTGGGCACAAGACACGGATGCACGCACTGTATCCATGATATAAGCGAGGGAGGCAAAGCCATGGTGATATAAACGTGTATATCACCCGTAGTGTAAACGGGGGAAACAAAATGTCTGAGTGATATGCTGATATGCACATATATAACCACCATCACGGCAATTCTAAGCACGTGAACACATGATAGATAGATAGATAGATAGATAGATAGATAGATAGATAGATAGATTATGATCATGAAGTTAGGGATCATGAATACATTGGGGGAATGTTTTTGTATAGTGAAGACTGCATATCATAAAAATATCCCCCAAATGAACTTCAATACCGACTTTACAATGAAGTAAGGAAACCCATGCGTGATGCACTATGATACAGCTATCGTATTTGGCGGAAGCATACATTGGTGGTATATACACATCGTACAGCGGAGGGTAGGGTCAATCGTCAAACAAAAAAGGGGGGGGGGGGGGGGTAAAAAGACAATAATGAACATTGAGAAACAAAAAATACGTGTGCTCATGAAATAACGTCGTAGCAACTGCCATATAACGGCTACCAGTGGCCGACCTAAGAACAGGGAGCACGTCAAATCAACGCTCAAATCATCACCGTTTGTTTAACTTTGTTGACAGACACGTGTGCGTATACATCGAATCGTAACGAGTCACTAACGAAGTTAATCCTCCACATTGGCATGAAAAGGGTACCCGAGGCAAATGGGTTTAGATGAATCTGAAACTCACTACAAAGCCGTTGATCCTTATCGCAATCACCCCTAACGGTCGTTAGTATGACAATCAAGCAGTATGGCATCGTCACTGAGAGGCTGGTAGGGCAAAATAGCACCGACCATTGTCGTCGGTTTACTGCCGCGGCATCCGACACGAGATGGGCCCGAATGACAGCAACCTCTCCTTCATTGCTCATTTCTCACCTGAACATTGATTACGCCTTCAGAACTCGTAGACTTACCTGTACACAGTTACCCTGGACGACAGGGCAGGCAATCAGCTGCGTTCTTGTGTTAAGGAAAACAGATCTGTGAAACTGATAGCATTCGGGATTTATCACTTTATATAGTCTTAAAGAGATTAATCATTCCATTAAAGTTCTAATCATTAATTTAATCTTTGTTGTTGTTATTTTTCACATGTTACTCTCGTCAAATAAAAAGCGCGACAAAAGCTGCAGACAATGACTTGTGAAACCTAGTCCCTGATACAGAAGTGCATTTCCACTGACAGCGTCCGAGATTGTCAAGACAAGGCGACAGCGTTCTGAAGGTTTTCTCCTTAAAAAAACACTAACGGCAATATGTCAATCGAAAAGGAGAACCACTATTATAAATGCATTCATTTATTCTGTTTATTGTGTTAATGTCGGTAGACTATGGTCTGCTATATGAAATTAATATGTTTTCATTTCTCTACACACTTTATTTATAGACGGAAATCGTCAGTTCCCGATCCCTAATCCCATCCCTTTGAAAAGACATAAACGTTATTTTTCCACCCTGATTCTTATACACATTGAAATAAACTGTACCATAAACACTCGCATTTCATTTAGAAAAAAATCCCAAATTTTATTCCAAACAAATACAGTAAAGTACGGTTATAACGAACTCGATGGGACCACTAATTTTAGTTCGTTTTAACCGTAGTTCGTTATAAGCATATATACAGCATAACGACAGCAAATAGTCGGGACCAAAAAAGTAGTTCGTTATATCCGTCAGTTCGTTATAAGCGTGTTCGTTATAACCGTAGTTTACTGTATATCTAAAATACAAACAGCCCCTATCGCCTCCTGATCTCCACCATAGATTAAATTTTTCCCAGTGTGAAATGAAGTCGCCACAGTTAAAACTAGAATTGTATCGTTGTTTTGGTTTGTAATGGAGCGTTAATTTGCGAGCATGAACAGTCCCAAGTGTAACGGGGTGTAGGTGAAGTAAATCAGATCATGCTTTAAAACTGCTTCTCTAGTGAGAGGAAGACAAAAGAATGACGAGACGTAGTAGATGAGCTCAACACGATCCTGAAATTGACATACAACAGGTTTGACGTTACCCGTCTTTCACTGTAAAGTATAGGTAGCCAAATGTCATATCTGAAATCGTGACATTTGAAGTTACTGTTATACACTACAGGAACAAGTAATCCTCGAATGTCTATGTATTGGTGAAACACGCAGTAAACTGGATTTGCGACTCAACACGCGTATTTGTAACTTCTACGAAATAGTCTGATTCATAGCAATACAATAAGGTCATATATATACCACGCAGTGAAATCTCAGCCAAGCCACCGAGAGTTGTTGTTTTTTTATCCAGGGGTCCCAAACCAGGTGCGATCGTGGATGTGAGTGAGTAAGTTGGGGGTTTTAATCGCACCACACAACAAACAAACATGTTCAGTACATAATGCAAACCGGAAGACCACTTACAAAACAGCTTTCAGCTGAAGCCATATATAGATGTTCACACTATCAACCACTGGTTTGACTCTCTGACTCTAGATCTATGGGTGAGCGGGCTGGGTTTCGTCTGTGCGCAGTGAAAATACATACAGTCATCATAACATAATGTTTTGAATGCGTTTGATGTTCTTTGGCATGAGCAACGTCAAAACGTGTCAACGTAAAAGAGGAAAGTTTAACTTCTTTGTGAGGCTACTAATTGTAATAAAGAAGTTGTTCATCCTTATATCGTATCCTTACTAAGAGCAATGTTTCTTTATTAGATTGTTTCACTTCCACCTCCACAACTGTTTGTTCACAAGGTGGCGCCACCAAAACGGGTTCACAAATTGCACGAATGCGCAGTGGAGCCGATCCCGGGTTTGGTGAGCAGCGAGATATGTATAATTTCATCTCATTTATATTTAGTGTGTGTTAGTTCGTAATAAAATAATCTTTAATTTCACCCGATATGATTATAATTATATCATGAAACTCAGGGCTGTATTTAAATTAAACCTTTAAGTACGGCACTAATCTCTCTCTCTCTCTCTCTCTCTCTCTCTTCATTCCATTCTGTCTTTCGTCATGAATGTTAAAAATAACTTTTCTCTTTACCATTTAATACAATTGCTATATCAAACAAAAGCTAAACCTCTCAAAATATAGCCTCCATAAATTGGTTTCCATACGACTGATTCCAAAGTGGGTATTATTGTTTTTGTGCGGTATAACGATGATTATACGTTATTGATTGTCATAAATCTCTTTTATCAACTTTACTCTCCTTCCTGTTACAGCCAACCCGATTTGACGACCAGTTCAGACTTAGCCCAGTTTAGCGTAAGACCTTTCTTGTCCACCCATCCTCGCTATGCACGACCACCCGTTATAAAAACACAGATTGTATGGTTAGTTCTTCCCTAGCTCTGCCCAGTGGCCCGCAACGGGTAATATTGAGGGAGAATGGTCTCCTCTCGTCCACACCCGCCGCTCTATAGCGGTTATCTTCACGCTTTTTCAGCGAAGCGTAAACTCATTGTTTTATACCTGTGTTCCCCGGATAGAGAGGCAGCTATCACTTGTTAGCACCGAGGCCAAATGATGGAGCGTAAGGTTGTGTTGAACTCGACTGAACCAGTCCTTAATGAGACGTTACCAGTTGTTAAAAAAACGAACACTTGCACGTGCGGAGGGTTAATGGATCTGGGTGGCATTTTTGTTTTGTTTTTTGTTCACTGAATAATATTTTAGGAACTGACGAATGGCTCACATATCATTCAGCCTGGGGTAGGGTAGTAACCGTTTTCATTTAACTGTTCAAAAATTTCTTCTTTTTTATTTCTTGATGTTTCAAGCTATAATTTGCATCTTTATATAAACTGTCGGGCAAAAGAAAGTATGCATCCATGTTTGATGGTGGCTAAAAGGAAACAAACTTCAAATGGTCTATTTGAAAAGGGTATCATAGTTGTGTTTTGGACCTTAAGTTTGCATTGTTTCAGCGACTGTTTTCAGTCCAGTAACGTTTTGATAGCGTTTGTAATTTCTAATCCAATTTTCAAGTGTATTTTTTCTTTTTCAAGGCAGTGTATAATACGGTACTCCTCGTGGAACTCTTACTTGTAGGGTTTATTTTCTAAAAAATATTAAAAATTGTTCTGGCACATTTAATTATGTCAGTGGCTGACAACTTAGTCTTTGAAAAGAAAATGTGTTTCATATTTTCGTTAAATTGTTTTTTTTTTATATACAATAAAAAGGAGCCCCGTGAATCTATTCCTTTTCAGGAAAAAATCATTTACGAAGTAAGCTGCCCGGTAAATGTAAAGTATACGCCCATGTTATGATGGTAGTTAACAACGAAACAAGCAAGGAATGGTTATTCGATGGTGATGTATTTGATACAGGCATCATAGGCGATAGTACATGTATGATATGAATGAGTAACTTACAACAGGTGATGTGTTCATGACGTCTCAAGGAACATGGGGGCCGCAATTGTGCAGGACAACTTATCAAAAATGAAAAGAAATGTCATCTGAGGTTTCCTGAGAAAACAATATGTAAAATGCTGAACTTCATCATCAATAAGATCTATGTGAAATTTTCTGATAGGACATTTAGTCAAGAAGTGTTAGCATTCCCATGGCTACCAAATGTGCTCCCCTTCTTCCTGATCTTGACTTAGGCTTCGATGATCTGACATGTTCAATAATCGCCGAATGGTCCACTCCCTTCCACTGATTTACCCACCTGAACTGGAAACAAAAGATGAGTGAAACAGCCTCATCTGTTTCAGATTCAGATATATGCATAATGACAAAACAATATCCACAGGTCTATGGGAAGAGGGACGACTTCAACTTTCCAATAGTCAACATTTTCTTGTGTCGAGCAATATTCCCGCTGCTCCAGCTGTTGGTTTCTGTATTTCACAACCGTGTAGGTACAGCCGAGCATGACCTTTCTACTTTTTAAAAGAGCGTCATACAAAATGATGTCTGATGCAGTTCCCTATTTTGACTTGTACCATAAGTTCCCGTGCTTTTTTTGTGAACAAATGACTTGTATTTGCAGGTGTTTGAGACGGGTGCCACCGGGAGGGCAGGGTATGCTCACCATTTCGCGAACCCTTAGTATAATCACTATGTGATAGTGATTCATAAACGCAAGCAGGTGCTATAGTCGGAATTATACACTGGACCCTTCTGATGATTATGGAAATTGTTTTGTCGTATTTATGGTACGCCACGAGGCTACATCCCTTTTATGACAATTAGTGCATGCTATACCAAATATATGCCATAAAACATGTGAGATATCTTGTAGGTACTATACCATATCTGCACATTCGACATGTGCTTATATAAATACTAATATAGACGGCACATGTGCAATAGCGTATATATACTATAAACACATGCACGTGCGATATTGTATATCGACATGTTCTATATCAACTTATTTGTGCGATATCTTATTTATGAATTCAAACATGGAAGTATAACATCTTATGCACGACATTTTAAAGACAACTTCGTAATTATATATATTATTTTACAAACTTGGCCTTCAGTGATTTCCTGCTCGACTGGGGATCGGGTGGCTAGGCTGTGTGACTGGGCTTATTGTGTGTCGTCGTAAACTGGCGGTGAATGTCGGTCCTGCTACCAACTACTGGGGGCCTTGAGTATTGCACACACTGTTTTTCTCAATAATTATTACATGGATATGGCACAAGTTATATTACCTGTATAGATTACAAGTTACATGGGTATTTTACAAGTATTATTACATTGATATTTTGCAAGTTACATTACACGGATATATTAAGATAAGTTCTATTACATGCATATATTACAAGTTATATTACCTGGATATATATTACAACTTATATTACCTGTATAGACTACAAGTTATATTACATGGACATGTTACAAGTTATTGTACATGGATATATTACAAGTCATATCACACGGATATATCATATTCTATATTACATGGGTATATTACAACTTACATTATATGGATATATTACAAGTTATAAAAACACGAAAAAAAGAGGTAGCAACCTGACATCTGCATGTAACATTAACACACCAAAAGGAATACATATGAAAGCAAGCATAATATACACAAGACGTTGTCACATATATCCATTTCATACCGATCATTTATGTCGGTTTGCATGTATCATCACTGAGGCCTTACACAAAGAGCTATGATATGCGAGTATGTCTTTCTGCTATAGTTGAACGCTCTGGCCGTTTTTCCGATATAACAATCATTCTGAAAAAAATCCTTTTGTGCGTGTGGCCAATAGATGCTACAGTGTCGCACGTGTAACAAAATATTACCATGTAGTTATTGTTAATTATTGAAATGTTTTAGTATAGTTGTATCATATCAAGTTATTAAAACAAAGTCTACTTTTTTACTTTAATCACGGATACATTTCCGCCACAGCTGATGGATGACACATCTGGCACATCGCACAGATACAGCTGGCACACAATGCTGTGGCATATAATAGAGCTAGGCCGATACGTTTTTTGACGATATACGACACGCATGTTAATACTAAGGTTGCGACAGGATGCACGGTACGACATATGAACACGTGACAGTTCGTCGCGTGACAGCCGAATTCAATCATCAACGGGGCGATAATAGGGTAAATAATCAAGTATGGTTAACATGCGCCAACTGGAAATAGTAACACCCGGATCTTGCGTGACAAGACATAACACTATCCACTAGGCCAATCCCTGGATTTCATGAAATGTGAGACGGACAGGTTCGGTTGTGTGTAAGAGTAGTGGCCAGAAACATATATACAGTAAACTGCGTTTACAACGAACACGCTTATAAAGAACTGACATATATAACGAACTTATTTTTTTTTCTAGGCCATTTGCTGTATATATGGTATATATATGCTTAAAATGAATTACGGTTACAACGAACTCAATTTTCCTTTGAGTTCGTTATAATCGTTTACTGCATATATAGTTGACGTATGTTTGTTTTCTTGATTGACGCCACACTCAGCGATATTCCAGCAATAGGACGGCGGTCTGTAAATAGATGAGACTGGGACAGACAATCTAGTGACTGACATCATGAACATCGATCTACGCAATTGGGATACAATGACATGCATCAACAAAGCGAGCCTGACCACCAGATCCCGTTAGTCGCCTCTTACAAGCATGTTAGAAGATCAATTCTGACACGGATCTTCACGGGTTCGCTGACGTATGATGTTTACACAGTCACATTGAAGGGTGATGGTTAATATACTACAGCTAGTCTTCTGTACAACAAACCCCCGTTAGTCCGACCCCGCTAACACGGACACTACACCTTCTGAACCAGTACTGCTGGTACTGTGGATGTGTTTATAAGGAGAAAAGGACAAGTCCCGGGACAATTACCTACCGTACAACCCTGAATAAAATCCCGCCTTGAATAAATGCCGGGTCAAAAGTTCGACACCTGGCACAAGGCGTCAAACAAAAATGACCAAACCAAAAAACCAAAAAAACCGCCTGCCTCGACAACAGCCGGGCGTAAGAACATATGAGTATTAGTAACAAAATTTGTTGTTTTTTTCATTCTCAAATGACGTCAAATGAGATCGTCCATTTTTATATCATTCTAAGCTTTTCTCGTGACTAACATTATATCTTTGTCCACAGCAGATATCCATTCTTTGCCTGCGTTGACGCCCGTGTGTTCGCTCCACTCGTTAGACCTGACACCATATATAGTGGTCGTGAACGAATGACTGACACACAGGATCTATACCATACGTGAGACATGTAGTGTAAATGTATTATTCAAGTAGAATTACAACACCCGATAAGGACCCTTGTGACGCGACGACAACCCAAAGATATTCATTTGAATCATTTCCATATTGTACCGTGAGGTTCCGGGTTAGAAGATATGTTTTCAGTAACCCATGCTTGCCGTAAGAGGCGACTAACGGGATCGGTTGGTCAGGCTCGCTGACTTGGTTGATGCATGTCATCGTATCTCAAATGCGTAGATCGATGCTCATGTCACTGGATTGTCTGGTCCAGACTCGATTATTTAGCGACCCCTGTCATATAGTTGGAATATTGCTGAGTGCGGCTTTTATGTCCACGGTATCTTAATTTCACCTGCCGCACAACATAAGAAATAACCAAAAATCTCAATTTATTAAAAAGGCTGTCGATAATCATTTGGACAGTTCAGTTAACATGAACACTGAGAGCAATAAAGGTACAATGGTCTTCAAGCACATGGCACGTAGGCATGATCTATGTCGGTTTAGTGTGGATGGCATCGAAATAATGGTTCTTGAACATTTCCCATGCATAAAACGAACCGAATTAAAACTCTGCTATCGGCAAGCATAATTAACGGGAATATGAAAAAAGCAAAAAACGTTACAGTTTTTCCGTTATGGTAAGTTGGTAACCATGGTAACTTGGAGTATGTGTCTCCATTCAAACATAAAAAAATCGGTTATAAGTATACAACACTGCTACATTCTACCCCGAGGGAGCCTGTAGCTTGTAACTTTAATAACAGTTCCTCCGATATCATCAATTCCTATAATGTAATTTCGTGGTATCCTGTAATTAAAATGCGACAAAACCAAAAAATCTTTGGATATTTTGTCGGGAAACCTAGATTGGCTTTACTTTATGTAGTTTAAATAATGGGTTACTATTTCGAAATCTGTTTAAATTGTAATCTAAAACCTTAAAAAAGACATATAATAGGACAAGAAATATACGTGTCTGAAGAAAACATGCAGCAAACTTATTCAATAATGTCCAGGCAAGCAGGCTCAACTCCCGAGGGTGATACCAGGGCTGACGTATATTTCAAAATTAAAAAGAAACAAACGAGTTTGGTCAAATGAAAGACAATCGGTGATCGCATGGTTGTAGAAGATCGTTTATGTAGCCTACAGCGGTTAACACACCTATTCCCAGACAACTACAAGAACATGTAGACATTGCTT
The DNA here is from genome assembly GCF_023055435.1 of Haliotis rufescens. NCBI lineage: Eukaryota > Metazoa > Mollusca > Gastropoda > Lepetellida > Haliotidae > Haliotis > Haliotis rufescens. The sequence continues at coordinate 1,662,843 of NW_025963857.1, forward strand.
GAGACAGATCCATGGAGATACTGTTCTGGGAATTCTAAAAGTCAGTGAGTTGAGTTGGGGTGAGGTGAAATGGAGATTAACATCGCGTTCAAGACTGCGTGCGTGTGTGTGTATGTGCGTGTGTGTGTATGTGCGTGCGTGCGTGTGCTTGTACAATACCGGATTTACGCCAGGTTGTAAGTGCTATCCTACTGAGATACCATGCCGCAGTTTAACATGGAATACCTATTAAACACGGAATACTAACTCCGAGCTGACCAGACCTTGTTTTATGACCTTAATGTCGAGTGCCAGGCAGGGTAACAATAAGTACCTTCTTTTAAATGTCTTTTGTATGGCCCGGAGATCAAACAACCGCTCTCAGGACATATGCTCTAATGACTAGACCACGGAGGCGTCCACTTAAAGTTAATGGTGGGTTGATCTATATAGAACCAACGTTCAGCTCTCATTGCCATCCAATACCTTTTCAAAGTCTTCTGCGACATGTATATGCAAGTTAATGCTGTTTTACGCAGCAGCCAACTGCACTATATAGCTCGGCCTACGGATAAGTAATGGAGAATTTGACAGACAAACCCAGTGGTTTATCGTCTATGTTAAGAACAATGTCGTCGTCGGGGTGAGTTGAAACAGATGCCGGCTTGATGTGGCATTATTCGAGCAATAGAACATGGGACGGATGGACACTAGAATTACCTATCGCCAACTATCAGTGAGGTCACAGCCTGGAGTGGTCTCCCCTTCATGTAGGTCATCCCGAAAGATAAGGGAAATACAACACGCTCACATTAGGAACGCCAAAACAAATAGAGAGGACACTATTCCTTAACCATGATTCGTTCGTCTGTGTTAAATGTAAGTGGCATTTAGAAGTTTATATATCAGTATTTGCTTGATAATGGTATTATCTGTACTCCGCATTGAAAGAAAAGAAGAAGCTGAACTCAACATCAACTTCTTTTAAATTAGTCACACTACGAACTGCGATACAAATTTGCCGTAGAAAATGAGCGACTAAAATCATAAAGATTTCATAAATTAACTTTTTAATTAGATTCAGTATATGAGTTCTATATTAAAATTATTTAGGCAGTGAAAAGTGTAGCTATCGCTTTACCTCGAGCCATTATGGTTTCACCCGTGTTACTATAATTATATTTTGTTACAGTTAAACGCATCAACGGAAAAAAAACCTCCACAATAAGGTAATCCCACCAAGAGGACTGCCATAAAGACATCCAAATTACTTCAATACGAGGTTAAACATGCAATGACATTCATATGTCACGTACTGCAACCTTTAGGGCAATAATCCCCTCAACTAATCCTTATTCAAATATTTAACCCAATATAAATGTACAACTATTCAAGAGAGTGAATCCCCGCCCAAGGCCGACACAAACAATTACTACTAGTCGTCTACTAGGTTAGCATCAAGACCATGGATCTCGGCGATTCAGCTGTCACGTTCTAGTCGCGAGTCCAGTAGCTTGGCACGCGACAAGAGCAACACAAGGCTATATGGTCACGGGTCTCAACTCATATTATTGTAGCCATCCGCTCTGACCCCGGTCTCTGATACAAGATGGATTTAAACACGTGTGTATATTCCAGGAAACACGTTCTGCTGGCTCAAAAATAAAACTGGAAAATAAAAAAGGTATTATATATTGTAGTATTCAAATCGGGATGGCTGGAACTTGAATATTTTTCAGATTATTTTTGGCAATTATCTTAATGACAAATAGATACTAGAGATACCATTTAACAAATGCTCAACATTTCAAAATTTCAAATGTGTTTTGGTAAGTCTATTGGACTAGTAATATATGTATTTCCATATAAAGCCCAAAGTGGCTGTTTCAAAGGATGTGATTCAAAAGTGATAAATGTCCATTACCAACCAAGATATTAATGAAACAATGGCGTACGTGTACATTGCTGGAGTCATATACTTTATATGTTCATGTACTTTGTCGTGCATATATTTATCCTAAAAATCAAGACACAACTGCAAATATCCCTGAGCGTCGAAACAGTTGCATTGCCCCACATGTACCGTAACAGCTTACTGTGATTCTGAAAAAAACATGTTGTTGCCTTTAACATTGATTAGAAAATGTATTTAATCTGTAGCTCAGTGCATGATATTTGCGAGATCTAATTGTACATGCACGTTATTTATGCACCAGCAAACAGTTTTATGCAATATCTGTCAAATACGAGGTCAAAGAAATCAACATATTTTGTTCCCTGATATTAATCTGCTCTGATTTTCTAACATTTCTATTCTAACGAGGTATGGTTTTGTCAACGTGGGCAACGTAATCGTTTCACTAATTATCATTGAACGTCAGGGGAATAAAGTTTCATTCCGCCTTTTCAGGTGTCTTGTTAAAAATCATTTTAAGTTATACCGAGCTCCGTGATTCGTTTGCACTATACTGTTTTTTCAATCACTCAATCAATCAACTGTGTCACACGGGGCACTTTCAGCATATAATGCCAATAAGGGCACTGTTTCATTCATATTTTTTTATTCAAAAGTTAGAAAAAAATGTTAAATTATTTTCAGATCTGTCATTTACTAATGGAAAATACATTTAAACGAATCACAAAACATGATTCGTGACATTATTCAGGTGCAATAATAATTTATCTTTAGGGACCTGGCAAACCAGCTTTTCCCTCCAAGTTCTTTTATGGCGCTTCGATCAACTATAAATATTGACTTTTGTAAACACAATGTTTTTATTCATGATACAATTTGTATTGCATAATAGTGCCGACACAGATGGACTTAAATCCCGCCTTCATTCAGTTTTCTAAAACCTTTGTAGCTTTTTTCCTCTAATAATTGTCAATTTAAATGAAACTAGTCAAAATGAAATAAAGATTCCGTTCAGATTTCATCTGTTTAAATTCAAGCTTTAGAAAGTTTATTGCAAGCTGACTGTTCGCTCAAACTTGATATTGTAATGTTAACAAGAAACGAGGTGGTTTGTATATTCACTAATGAAATAACCGTGTAAAGAATACCCTTCTTGTGTTGGTGTGAGCGATAAGACCGACCAATGAAATTCAAGCTTAATGAAAGCACCAATCACGAAGACGATGATCAAATCAATTGTTGAGAGATGGTCCCCGATTGGCTGTACAGGGTTGACCGCTCCATGCTGTTTTTAGTTCAGTTAAGAAACAGAAGCGACACACCTGCCTCTATTAAAATAATGAATTCAACTCGAGTTGTAATTATGCGAGATAATGCATGGAAAATTATGATAGACATAAAATTTCATGTGGCATAATTGAAAGCGACCAAAGGCGCCGACGTTTTATGGAGTGTGATGTACGATGATTGTTTCAGGTATCGTCGAATTACATAAAAATAATAAATTCAGAATGTAGACATTAATAATATATCATTGCCTGCGTGCATGTTTAAGGTGTTATACCGTTTGTCACGCCATCAGCGATGAAATATTTCCTCAATTTAGCTAGCAGTGATTAATATTACATTGTTAATAATTTATTTTTGTTAGTTATAGGAACCCAAATTACTGAAGGGCAAATCAATTAATAATGAAAATACATCAAACGTAGCAACGCTTTGGTATTTCTGGGAATATGTAATGGTTCTTACTCGTGTATGACATATATCTCTCATGCATCTTACAGAGTCATTAACCAGGAAAAAGGGGGGGGGGGGGGGGGGGGGGGGTACTTGGAGGTAATAGACTGGAAAAGGTAGGAGCGGTAACGGTCACGGAGAAGGGGACGAAGGTGGTGTAGGGTATGGAGACGAAGGTGGGGTTGGTGATATTAAGGGGGGACGAAGGCGGGGATGGGGATAGAGACGAAGGTAGTGATGGGGATGGAGACGAAGGTGGGGAGAGTGATATTAAGGGGGACGAAGGTGGTGATGGGAATGGCCGCGAGGGTGGGGAGGGTGATATTAAGGGGGACGAAGGTGGTGATGGAGATGGCGACGAAGGTGGGAATGGGGATGGCGACGAAGGTGGGAATGGTGATACTGAGTGGGACGAAGGCGGGGATGGGGATGGTGATATTGAGGGGGACGAAGGCGGGGATGGGGATTGTGATATTGAGGGGGACGAAGGTTGGGATGGGGGTTGCGACGAAGGTGGGGAGGGTGATATTGAGTGGGGGGTCGGGGGGTCGGGGGGCCGGAAGTTGGGATGGGGATGAAGACGAAGGTGGGGAAGGGGATAGAGACGAAGGTAGGAATGGGGCGGTGATGGGGAAAGCAAGGGAAGGATATGGTGATGGGGGTTGCGATGGAGTTGGATGGGACGGTTATGGTGTCAGTGACGTTGTGGGAATAGGGACGAGGGTGGTGATGTGGGGAGGAGGGCAGATGTCGATGGGACGGTGATGAGGAAGGGTAGGGTGACGGTGACTGTGATGGAGACGTGACGGCGTTGGAATGGACAGTGATGGGGACGGTGATGGTGACGACGACAGAGAGGGGGACATGGTGATGGCAACGGGGATGGGTGATGGCGATTAGGAATGGGATGGAGATGGTGATGAGTACGGTTATGGTGATGGCGACAGGGATGAGGATTGTGATGACGGGGATGGAGACGGGCATGGGGACGGGGGTGGTGACGGTGATGATGACTGCGACGGGGATGGTGATGGTAGTGGCGACGGGGACAGTGGTTGCTGAAGGGGATGGGGACGAGGGTGGTGATGGGGACGGGGATGGAGACGGCGATGTTGACAGGGACGGGGATAACGACGAGGATGAGGATGGAGACGGCGATGTCGATAGGGACGGGGATAACGACGAGGATTGGATGGAGACGGCGATGTTGATATGGACGGGGATAACGACGAGGATGAGGATGGAGACGGCGATGTTGATAGGGACGAGGATAACGACGAGGATTGGATGGAGACGGCGATGTTGATATGGACGGGGATAACGACGAGGATGGGGATGGAGACGGTGATGTTGATAGGGACGGGGATAACGACGAGGATGGGATGGAGACGGCGATGTTGATATGGACGGGGATAACGACGAGGATGGGGATGGAGACGGCGATAAGGATGGTGATGGTGATGGTAATGGCGACGGGGATAGTGGTTGCTGAAGGGGACGGGGGACGAGGATGGTGATGGGGACGGCGTGATGATGATAATGATGAGGACCGTTATGATTATAGGCAGGTTTATATTGGTGGTGTTGGTGATTGGATCGGTGATAATGTATGAATGTTCATTGTAGGGATGGATATAGGATTGAAATTGGTTTCATACGAGGCATGAGTTTGAGGATCACAATCACTATATCAAACCAAGCACAGAATTTCTGTCGCTCGTGCAATGAGAATCAAGTGATCGCATGGCTATTCTCAGTGTCATTCGAATCGGTTTCAAAACGAATTGATGGCAGCAGATATGTCCAGAGAACTTATCTGAACATAATGGGGATATAATACAGTGGATAATCGAGGGTGACGTTCTAATTGCCCAGCCATTGCGGAAAAGCTACTGTTGAGTGGAGTTCCCGTCTTTAACAGGCCCCGAGTCCCAACCTTTAAATGAACCCAGCCCCAAGATATGAACGTGCGAGAGCGGGTTCACTGCGATCCGGCACGTGGCATGCAGAATACAGTGAACACAAACCTACATCTCGGCAGTACCTAATTACCGTTGAACATAATATCAGTTGTCGTTATGCTCCTCCGTAAATCAAGCCGCTCGACAGTCTCTCTGGTTGTCAGTGTCGGTCATTAACATCATTTGCTCGGGGACTGTTTCCACAGAGAAACGTCATAATCACGGCAATTCATATAATCCAATTTCCCTTCTAGCATCAAATATAGAAATAAAAAGTTAATTTCTGTTTTCAACCTTTCTCGCAATAGATGCAAGCTTAATCTCATTCTAGTTAAAATATTGCACAGCTGCTAAACTGTCATGCACGAAGGACAATGTGGGTCAGTCTAAAACGGGCAACATTACACTGCTTATTGGTAAAAAAATCCAAACAATGGAAATGCTTCTTTATATTAAAAATATATATATTGATAAAAGACATTAAAATTCGTCAATAGTCGTAATTCGTTTGTGATGTCCTTAAGGACTGTATATAAACAAAATATAGTTTACACCCATGTTGGATGGTGGCTACATATGAAACAAACAAGAAATGTTTATTCGAGGGCAATGTGTTTGATACGGGCATCACAGTTATGTTGTGGACATTAAGTTTGCGTTGTATCCGCGAATGTTTTCAGCCTTATAAGGTTTGTAATTTTGGGGTCAAATCCAATTTTCAAGTGTATACTTTCTTTTGCGCGGCAGTTAAGATAACCTGATCGATGTCATAAAGTTGCGCAAATACTATTCGACAGATTTGTTTGTATTCTTTTGTTAGAAATACATGAAAGAACTGAAAGTTTTGGGTTTTTGTTAAATCAACATCTTGATAACCAAAGATGTTAAGGACCTTAAATTGATTAAATGTATCTCGAAATTTTAAATTTTAAATTTTGAGATACATTCAATCAAATTAAGGTCCTTAACATCTTTGGTTATAGCCATATCAAGATGTTGATCTAACACTAGCATCCTTGCGTGGCCCTATCATTCTCTGGGCAGTAGGGGCAGCACTAGGACAAATGTTGATCATGCTAATTAACTATAATGTGGTTATACCAAGCCTAAAAGAGAAGGAAAGTGGCTGTGTGATTTTTAAAGGCCTATTTCAAACTAATGACGTACCAACAGGGTTATCAGCTATGCTGGTTTGACATATGGCCCGTAAATAAGGGGGCAGATCAGCCCTTACTGGGTTTGCTGCAAACAAAGAGGGCCTTAAAAAGCCCACCTGATGTGCCCAGTTAGTAGCCGAGAGGGGGTACTAACATTCGCGTTACTTTGGGGCAGAACCAGTCCACCATGGAAGCGTGAGCCGGTCTATTGATGAGATCTTTATGACCCCTCCTGGTGTAGATAGTGTTACCTCAAGTCGTCTTTGCGAAATTAATACACTGGAACAGGGTTCAATACTGAATGAAAAATCTGGACTGCACCCGACGGGATGATGTCAAGTTGAAACACGAACCAGAACAACACAAGTGACCCCCATTTTTTCCCAATTGAGCCTTCGGGCGATTTCGGCAATGTCCGTAGCGGAACCTGCATCTTTTCGAGTTGTAAAGGTTCGTGGCGGCGTCACAGATTGTTGGCATCAAAAGAGGTGTCAAAGCTTCAAATCTGCTGACAAACTGTCGAGAAAAGTGGGGGAAAGTAGGATCATTTTCTCGGCATTTATTTGGAGAACAATATTTAATATGACCAACACGTGTATTTTACACGACAGTTATGAATACGATCCTTGTGTTGAATCTCGAGTCACTGTTTGGGCAACGATATCATCATTATCATGACGTATGGAAAGTTATATGAAATTACAATGACAAATTGTTCTTTTTGTGTGGTCAGATTGAAAAAATTATAAGACACTATGAATGTTCTAAGTGACGGTGTAGAGTGATGATGTCAACAAACGACTGGTGTTAGCTTGGTTTACTGTAGTAATATCTCATTATCACCAGTGTATCATGTGCAAAGTAGCCAGGGGTAGTGTGATGGTTAATACGTGGTTTCCTCACACCGAGGACGATATGTAGAACAGAGACTGGAAGAGTGGACGTACGAGGCTTGTAGCTATATACTGCATCTAAACTATAACTATACGGTAGAAATACTATATCATGTACACATACTTTAGCTTTATAATGTCGCTATGATGTAGTTATATTGTAGCTATTTAATTTTGCTATACTGTAGCTTTATAATGTCGCTTAGATGTAGTTAGTGTAGCTATTTAATTTAGTTATACTGTAGCTATATATGTCGCTATAATGTAGCTATACTGTAGTTCTATTATAACTATATCATGTAGCTATACTGTAGCTTTATGATGTCGCTAAGATGTAGCTATATTGTAGCTGTATATGTCGCCATAATGTAGCAATACTGTACCTATATAATGTCCCTTTGATGTAGTTCTACTGTAGCCATGTAATGTAGCTAAACCGTAGATATATGTCACAATACTGTAGCTGTATTATTTAGCTATATGTCGATATACTGTAGCTACACTGTAGCTTTATAATGTCGCTATGATGTAGTTATATTGTATCTATTTAATTTAGCTATATATGTCGCTATAATGTAGCTATACTGTACCTATACAATGCCCCTAGCTGTAATATTTAGCTATATGTCGCTATACTGTAGCTACACTGTAGCTTTATAATGTCACTATGATGTAGTTCTACTGTAGCTTTTTAATGTCGCTATGTAGTTATACTGTAGCTATATAATGTAGCTGTACTGAGTAAGGTGCCCTTAGTTCTGGGAGTAATGCACCCGTTGTTCCGGGAGTAATATGCCTGTTGTTCTGGGAATAATGTACCCGTTGTTCTTGGAGTAATAAGCCTGATGTTTCCGTTGTTCTGGGAATTAGCTGACAATTTTGACATGTAAATCAACATGTCATACGTATAGATATATAATGTGTCCGTTCTTCTTGGAGTAATGTACCCTGTTGATCGGAGAGTAATGTACCTGTTGTTCTGGGAGTAGATTTCCTGTTGTTCTGGGAGTATTGGACCCGTTGTTCTGGGAGTAATGTGTCTGTTGTTCTGGGAGTAATGTGCCTGTTGTTCTTGGAGGAATGTGCCAGTTGTTCTGGGAGAAATGTTAACCGTTCTGGGAGTAAAGTACCTGTTGTTCTGGGAGTAATGTGCCTGTTGTTCTGCGATTAATATGCCTGTTGTTCTTGGAGTAATAAGCCTGTTGTTCTGGGAGTAATGTAACTGTTGTTCTGGGAATAATGTACTCGTGGTTCCGTTGTTCCTGGAACACTCAGTATGTACCTGTTGTTCTGGGAATTAGCTTACAATTTACATGTAAATCATCGTGTCATACGTATAGATATTCCCGAATACTAGTATTTGCTCAAAATAGAGGACAGTACCTGAATATCTGAGTCTAGCATGCAGGATTTTTTTATTACGCGGATCAGTTTGTGAAAATATAATATTTGTACTGACACGTTATAAACCTACCTCTATATAACTACAAGATGGTCCCACAGTAGAGGAAAGAAAGGTTGAAGCTTTTGGAACTGAGAAGTTCATTGTTACAAACTACTTTTCTTTTCTTTTTTGTTTAAGGGCGTCTTTGTGAAAAGGATTATAAAATGAACCAAACTATTAGAAAAACAAAACCAGTTACAAAATGTTAGAAGTTTTCTCGCACATGCGTCTGATCAATATCTAATTGCACCCTACCATAATCTTAAGCCGTTTGTTAAGTAAATACGGGTGACTCTTCTACGCGCTTGTAACCATAAACTGTTTCAACTTTATCACGGACTTGTCACGTTCAACTATATGACGATTCATATCCCAGAAACATGCTCCAATATAGGCATTATTTGACGAATTTAACATCTGGGAAGCAAATTCTTCACCTTTCGAATAAAAGTCGCACGTTTGACACGAATGTACCAGTTTGCTTTATGAGATAGAGTTACGCCGAGATGTTTGTGAATGTTGTACACTCCCACTCACATCATGATTGATGTTGGCGAGTTAAAGTGACCAGTCAGTCATCCGCTAAGTCGCTGCTGACACTGCTTTCTATAGCCTCTGTAGTTCTGGCAGCAATACTAATATCTAATCATAGATAGATTAATAATCAACTTCGACGAATAACATTGTTGTTTGATGATCGAGTTGGTCATTAGAGTTAACAACGCATTACAATGACCCTAAGTCCGTTCCCTTGATTGTGTCCATGATACGAGTTTACCCCGAACACCATGATTTTCAAGTGTGTGGTGTAAACCCTTGTGCCATTCTCTGTCAAAGACATTGATGTATCGCAGACTGACCAATATAATTACAGTCCCGAACAAATGTTGTTGAAAGTTCAGTTCCTTGACTTATAGCGTCAAGCCTGACTGATTGATGTTACATAGGTGTGGACATTGATCATTCTGTAGATCATCGCAATTGTCCATGAAAAAATAAGTTGACATCGGGTCCTCCACTTAACATGCTGAATGTTTTGGAAAATAATGTGCTGTAAACTTGACACGTATATTGAACCAGTGACCCTATGTAGGCGTTATTTCCACTATATCCAGATGAAGGAAATTTATTATATTAACGCTATTGGTTACATATGAACATAACGCCTTTATATTTATCACGTCAAGTTGCTTTGAATATACGGCTATGGCCACTTTGATTCCTAGTTCATGACTTGATATGTTGGACTTTCCGTCTGCAAGCTTCCGTCGACACGTCGTACAACTGAAGACTGTTCTCGTCGGAGTTGAAGTTAACAGTAATAACACACTCACGTTTTTAAGAATATTTCGTTGCGCTTATATTTAGTAAGATTTACGAATGTTAATATAACAACCAACTGAAGCTTCACAATGTTCTCTTTTACTGTTGGAAACAAAACACAAAGAAAGGGACATACGTCTCGTGACCTAATGTGCCCCGATTATTAGACTGATATTTAATCTCTGAAATGCACCTATTTACATTTTGTGTGTGGTTAAATTATATTTTAGAATATACGAGTAGTAGAAAGCAGCTAAGAGAATCCCTAAGAGAAACTGAACAAATCTAAATTGCCAAAGTGCTGTAGACTTGCTTGCTTCAGATTTTTTTTTCAGGGGTTGTGTGAGAGACTACCCGATTATTGATGGAGATGTTTTGCTATATAATCTATAGCAGCCCACCATAGTTTAACATTTCACTCTTTGTCTGTTTTGTGTAATATAAATCAGTTAAACTGAACGTTGCAGTCAGTTTTGTTCGGTAGATGACCGTCATGTTCACGTAATTGTTCGAGTCGGTATATTAGTCAGTACTTAGCAGGTTTCGGGTCTAAATTTGACACAGAGTACCTGTCCAATAATAAAATCCGTTTGGTTTTTAATCCCGTTATTTTACCAACATTTAGAAAGCCCCATTATGCCTGTGTATAACTAATTTTAAAGGGCTCACATCAATCACTGAAACCTGGCTGAGACATTGGAGCCAGCTCGCCATGCTTGACTGCGCAATGATCAGCGGGCGTGTTGCACAAGCCGGAAGTGAGAGATGCACTTGTTAATGTCCATATGTCGACAACTTGTTTGTGTATTGTGAGTTTTTTTATATCGGACAATGGTGCCGCACTATTCACATCGTACGGGAAACTGTGTCTGACGAGTCTCTTCAATGTCGTAAATATGGCTAAACAATGCGACATTATAACCCTTGTAAATAGTCTTAATACTGTAGTTGCCGTGCTACGTATAATGAAGGATGACGGGCCGTGATAGTGTTTGTTCAAAAATGAGTTATGAACATGGGAAATGTCATGTATTGTTTCCTACGCGGATCGCAAAGGGCCACACGGAATGGTTTTGAAATAGGCCACTGACTGCTCGCTCGTAAGTGCGAATAACGGTTTAAAGATGCACGTTTTCCTTTGAACATAACAAAAGAGTTCCGCCAATGTTGAACAGTTGGTTTATACACCGTTTAGTATTGCAAAAGAACATTTACAAATCCTCTTTAGTATTGTTTGTTCATAGTTTATCTAGAATAAATTAAGTGCATCTGTATGAAAATACGTATGTAAGCCTTGTTTTCACATCAATAATACACGCTCTCGTTGGTGACCACGTTGAATAAGGATGCAATTTCAAATCGATAATAGTAATTCAAGTTTATTGATTTCATGTTGATCATATGTGTCAACAGTGTCGCGTGTAGGTATGCACATACTTCGCAGACTACCAGTATGAGTTGGAGGGGTTAGCGCGGCCGGGTTTCAATGTTGTCACTTGGTATAAAATCCTTGAAAATCGAGGACATTCTCGATATACGGTAAAGTATTGTTACGTCTTTGTCATGTTTTTCTGTGTCACATTGTGACATACATCATTGTCATATTTATCTGTATCATAGTGTGTCATGCATCATTGTCATATCCACTGTATCATAGTGTGTCATGCATCATTGTCATATTTATTTGTATCATAGTGTGTCATGCATCATTGTCATATTTATCTGTATCAAAGTGTGTCATGCATCATTGTCATATTTATTTGTATCATAGTGTGTCATGCATCATTGTCATATTTATCTGTTTCACGTTGTGTCATACACCATTGCCACATTCATATTATCATATTGTGTCATACACCATAGTCATATTCATATCATGACATTATGGCATACCTTATTGTCATATGTACCTGTATCACATTGTGTCATACCTCATTATCATTTTTACCTGTGACATTGTGTCATACACCATAGTCATATTCATATTATCACATTATGGCATACCTTATTGTCATATGTACCTGTATAACACAGTGTCCTACATCATTGTCATATTTATATTATCACAATGTGTCTTACCTCATTATCATTTTTACCTGTGCCATTGTGTCATACACCATAGTCATATTCATATTATCACATTATGGCATACCTTATTGTCATATGTACCTGTGTCACATTGTGGCATACACCATTGTCATATGTATATTATCACATTATGGCATAACTTATTGTCATATGTACCTGTATCACATTGTGGCATACATCATTGTCATATCATATATGTATACCAATGGTATCATATATTATCTTATATTACTCAACGCTACAACGACACGTCGTAGTTGTTTATCATATGTCATACCCCGTGTCATATATCACTGCATCCCAATAACCCCAACAGCTGTGTATTAATGCATCACATCATCTTAAAACAGAACAATTCACATAACACTGTGTAACAGTAACACTTACACGTTCAATCATGCCATGCTATATCACACTGTCCCATCAGCTTGTATTACATTGCCATTACGTCATACCTCTTCATAACGCCTCGCAAAGCCTTTTCTGTACCTGGATACAGTGATATATGCCATGTCGCTGATCAATTGATAATCCAATTTCATGTTATCGCCACGTGTGAATGATGCCATTTAACTTCGTAACTAGGCAACTGCGTCATTCTGAAATAGAAATATTTCAAACATTAACTGACGTCATCAGCACCGCTAAAGCCCAGCCGTCTTGATGAAAGATTACAAATGATGAACAGAAAAAAGTAAGCTATTCGTGAAATATTAATCAAATTGAGTATATGATTGATTGGAATTTCACATTTATGAGCTTTGCCAATCTATATTTTAGACGCTGCGTCAACCGCGAATTAAACTGAAATTCTCTTTTCATCTGCTTGAAGTCAATATTCCTTTGACACAATGTCTGTCACGTTTTAACACATTGTGTTTGACTGTGTCGTGTCACGTTTTATCACATTGTGTCTGTGTCGTGTCACGTTGTGTCTGTGTCGTGTCACGTTTTATCTCATTGTTTGACAGTCGTGTCAAGATTTATCACAATGTGTCTGACTGTCGTGTCATGATTTATCACACTGTGTCTGACTGTCGTGTCATGTTTTATCACATCGTGTCTGTGTCGTATCACGTTTTATCACATTGTGTCTATGTCGTATCACATTTCATTTTGTCTCATTGGTTCTGACTGTCGTGTCACGTTTTATCACAGTGTCTGTGTCGTGTAACGTTTTATTACACTGTCTGACTGTCGCATCACGTTTTATCACATTGTCTGACTGTCGTGTCACGTTTTATCACAGTGTCTGTGTCGTGTCACGTTTTATCACATTGTGTCTGACTGTCGTGTCACCTTTTATCACATTGTGTCTGACTGTCGTGTCACCTTTTATCACATTGTTTGACTGTCGTGTCACCTTTTATCACATTGTGTCTGACTGTCGTGTCACGTTTTATCACATTGTCTGACTGTCGTATCACGTTTTATCACATTGTCTAACTGTCGTGTCACGTTTTATCACATTGTCTGACTGTCGTGTCACGTTTTATCACAGTGTCTGTGTCGTGTCACGTTTTATCACATTGTCTGACTGTCGTGTCACGTTTTATCACATTGTGTCTGTGTCGTGTCACGTGTTATCACATTGTGTCTGACTGTCGTGTCACCTTTTATCACATTGTGTCTGACTGTTGTGTCACATTTTATCACATTGTCTGACTGTCGTGTCACCTTTTATCACATTGTGTCTGACTGTCGTGTCACGTGTTATCACATTGTCTGACTGTCGTGTCACGTTTTATCACAGTGTCTGACTGTCGTATCACGTTTTATCACATTGTGTCTGACTGTCGTGTCACCTTTTATCACATTGTGTCTGACTGTCGTGTCACCTTTTATCACATTGTCTGACTGTCGTGTCACCTTTTATCACATTGTGTCTGACTGTCGTGTCACGTTTTATCACATTGTCTGACTGTCGTATCACGTTTTATCACATTGTCTGACTGTCGTGTCACGTTTTATCACATTGTCTGACTGTCGTATCACGTTTTATCACATTGTCTGTGTCGTGTCACGTTTTATCACATTGTCTGACTGTCGTGTCACGTTTTATCACAGTGTCTGTGTCGTGTCACGTTTTATCACATTGTGTCTGACTGTCGTGTCACATTTTATCACATTGTCTGACTGTCGTGTCACCTTTTATCACATTGTGTCTGACTGTCGTGTCACGTTTTATCACATTGTCTGACTGTCGTATCACGTTTTATCACATTGTCTGACTGTCGTGTCACGTTTTATCACAGTGTCTGTGTCGTGTCACGTTTTATCACATTGTGTCTGACTGTCGTGTCACCTTTTATCACATTGTGTCTGACTGTCGTGTCACCTTTTATCACATTGTGTCTGACTGTCGTGTCACGTTTTATCACATTGTCTGACTGTCGTGTCACGTTTCATCACGTTGTGTCTGACTGTGTCGTATCATGTTTAGTCTCATTGTGTCTGACTGTCATGTCACCTTTCATCACATTGTGCCTGACTGTCGTGTCACATTTTATCAAATTGTCTGACGGTCGTGTCACGTTTTATCACATTGTGTCTGACTGTCGTGTTACGTTTTATCACATTGTGTCTGCCTGTGTCGGGTCATATGACCTTGTGTCGTGTCATATTGTATTACATCATTTGTCTCGTATCGCGATGAATCACATTGTGTATTATTGTGTCGGGTCATATCACATTGTGTCATGTCACATATCACATTGTGCCTGATTGTGTCATTTCACGGTGTATCACACTGTCTGGTTATGTGGGATCACGTCACATTGTGTCGTGTCACGTTGTAAAATGTCGCAGAGTATCTGATTGTTGCATTATGTCAAACTGTACCACATTAAGTCATTTCACATGATAGTTATTTCAAACGACGATGCGTGTCGTAAGAGGCGACAAACGGAACCGGCTGTCCAGGTTCGCTGGCTTGGTTGATGCATGTCATCGTATCCCAATTGCGTGGATCGATGCTCATGATGTCAATCACTGGATTGTCTGGTTTAGACTCGATTATTTATAGACCGCCGTCATATAGCTGGAATATTGCTGAGTGCGGCGTAAAACAACAAACAAACAAAACAAATTATAAAAGCATATTTGCTTCGTATTGTCACGTCGTAGTGTTATATGTCACAGTAGTCAGCAGTATTCCAGGTATTTGACAGCGGTCTGTAAATAGCGCACTGGGCCAGATAACCAGTGATTGATAATATGAGCAACGTCCAACGCCGTCAGTATGCGATAACACGTAATCAACCAAGTCACCAAGCCTGACCGTCCGATCCACGACACGCATTCGTGCTGGGAATCTATTCTAACCCGCTCCATTCGGGTGCTGCCTGAACAATACATATTTATGTTTCATGACGTTACAAGACTTGTAAAATTTGCTCCCGTGTCTTTATTCAGGCAAGCAATTGACTTGCCTTTGCATGTGTTTGTAACGGGTGCCCCCGGTGGGGCAGGATACGCTCATCTTTTCGCTGACAACTGTTATTATCACTATTTCATAGTGATTCATAAACACATGCTTATGAAGTTGTCGGGACCGTACAGTGGACGAGACATGTTTGTGTGTCTATGGAAGAAGCCACAGAGACTTTTCGCATAAGCCCGCTAAACAACAATTATATTTATAATACAGACTTCATATTTGCCCATCAAAACAAGTAAACAAATAGTTTTCGGAACTGAAATATTGACAGAGCAATAATTCTACTCGGTCTTCTCCAGTATCGGTGTTTAGATATATACAACTCCAAAGAAGTTAAAGAACATCCCATTCTGTCACATTATACCATAGTTCACCTGCAATGACAGATTCAATATCGTACTATGAAAGAAAATGGTGTTCTTTAACTTTTTCTGAGTAGTATAGAATGCCAGCACCCATTTTAAGTCACGACATCGATTTCGTATATTTTCTATGAAAGCATCCTAAATTATGTTAAAGCTTCAAAGGAGTGAGTAACTTAAAATTTAAAGTCACATCGTCAGTATTTCAGCCATATCGTGACTAAAAAGTTAAACATTAATAACAAATACATTTAGACAAAAACCTGTCAACAAAGGACAGTAAAATAACTAGACTGTTATATTTAAAACTAGTATGCAACCACAAAAAGATATCACTATACATAACCTTTAAAGGATATAACGAATAACCAATACCATGCCCAAATACCGCGGGAAGTGAGCCCAAGGTGGTCGACGCTCACCTTTAACTGCAGTTACGTTAATGACAAGCCGAAACAAGCAGCGGCATCACAGAATGTGTTTTCAAAAATATAATTACGATTACTTGTTTCCGAAAGAGTTCTTTCAGGTCACAGGGCTGTCAAGTGGTTCTCTTCAGCCATCCCGCACCCAAATTATTCGCAATTAAACGATTTTCCCCTTATGTATCTCAAATATTCTTATTCCACGTATTTGTCCGAGTCACCTGTGCTCTTTGTTATTTTATATAATTGAAATTCCCAATTTTCAATGTTCTCAAATTCGCTATTTTAGAGATGGAGCTTTCCAGCGGCGCGAGACCCGACGAAGCTGACCCTAACTGATTTCAGTGAAACAGGAACAAATCACGTCTTTCACTGCCACCGCTTGAAAGAATGGACAATCAGAAAAGGTTAAAAGAACGTTTTCTTTAGGTCAGTAGGCTCTATAATTTTCCACCTTTTTAAGTAGGCTCGCTCGGTGCCGAAATCTCCCCCACTGTGTTACAATCAGTCAGCGGGCACGTGTGCAGCGGAGATGACTATGCACCATTGTGTCGTCTTAACGAACGTGAATCATTTTAACGTGAATGGTCGATAAAATGACCAATTAAAGATTTAGAGGGATTACCCTTTTTATTTTAATTATAACTTTTCACGGGGTCTGGACACCGTCACCCATGCGGTAATTCAAGCCTCTGCTATGGTGGACCATCGAAGTGAATGGCAGCGGGTAAAGAGTCCTTACCCTTGGTTTCCTATTTTGTTTAATAAATCGGGGTGGGGTTATATGCCCCTCGCTGAGACCCAGACTGAACCTCGATACGCTCCGGGCAGCTTTCCCCAAACATTATCATATTAAAACCTATTAAATAATACATGGAGATTTTTTTTTTATATTCGGCGGATATAATGTTGGTGTGTTATTTGATACCCCAGGCGAAAGACAAGGTGTTTTAACGGGTGACGGGGCATTCTGCCCTTGTACAACGGCCTTAATATCAAGGGCAAAGGGAACACTATATTGGGCTCAGGGCGGGGTTGGGGGTCGCTGCCGTTAATCATCCATTGTCCCCATCGCGCAGTCTAGCGGCTAATGTCAACAAATCTTATCTCATCTACAAGTACGACCATCGCCTTAGTGGAAGATGCTTTCTAAATGTTTTAATTGATTGTCGTGCGCTGGTGGCGAGCAGATCAATTTGGGCTCACCTGTAATTGTTTTTCGTTTTTAATGAATATCTGCTTCATTCTTTGCGCACCTGTAACAAATGGCTGCCAGTCCAGGCTCTTCTCGCCCGAATCACCTAAGGTTTTGTCAGACCTGAATATAATTTCTGACTCTGAATAAAATAAGATCTTGATCCCTCGCTTTCACTGCATCGGAGCCAGGCAAGCGTGAAGTCTCACAAAAATAAAGATCTAATTTAGGGAACTAAAATGGGCAATAACAGGCCCCTGTTGACAGAACCTGAGAGATTTGGTGCCATATAGCGCTGTGATATGAATCGTCAGTATATCCTCACAGCTGTGAACAAGGCGAACCGCCTTTAATGTCAAAGTCAGGGCTCTTATCAACTACCGCTTATCAATTTCATTAACACTGTCATCCCACAGATTATATTCATTACAATATTTTTTTGAATTTCAAAAGTTTTCACAAAGGTGTGGTTTCGTCTGATTATCAGCAATAACTGGTTTGAAAACGAGTGGGGAGTCTGCATGAGCATTTGTGTCTTGTGATATCCTATTACAGAATGGACGAGTCTTCTTTTCCTTCTTTTACTCCCAGTCTCCAATCAAAGGAACGCACCACAAACTGTATGCTCACCTGGCTCCTCTCTTCTAACAATATTCATCATCACCATGCCGGTACCATCATCATCTCCCTCTGTACCATCATCCATATCCTCTGTACCATCATTCATCTCCCTCTGTACCATAATCCACCACCCCCTGTACCATTATCCATTTCCTCTGTACCATCACCCATCTCCTCTGTACCATCATCAATCTCCTCTGTACCATCATCCATCTCCCTCTGTACCATCATCCATATCCTCTGTACCATAAACCATCTCTCTCTGTACCATCATCCATGTCCTCTGTACCAGCATCCATCTCCCTCTGTACCATAATCCACCACCCCCTGTACCATTAACCATCTCCTCTGTACCATCACCCATCTCCTCCGTACCATCATCAATCCCCTCTGTACCATCATCCATATCCTCTGTACCATCATTCATCTCCTCTGTACCATCATCCACCCCCACCCCGTCTTTGCCATCACCCATCACCCTCTGTATCATCATCCACCTCCCCACACCATCAACCACGCCCCCCTGTACCATAATCCCTCTCCTTTAAACATCACCCATCTTCTTTTGTACCATCATCCATCTCCTCTCTACCATCATCCATCTCCATGTACTATCATCCATCTCCTCTGTACCACCATCCACCCCCGTTACCATCATGCATCTCTGTACCATCATCCATCTCCTCTGTACCATCATCAATCTCCTCTGTACCATCATCCATCTCCCTCTGTACCATCATCCATATCCTCTGTACCATAAACCATCTCTCTCTGTACCATCATCCATGTCCTCTGTACCAGCATCCATCTCCCTCTGTACCATAATCCACCACCCCCTGTACCATTAACCATCTCCTCTGTACCATCACCCATCTCCTCCGTACCATCATCAATCCCCTCTGTACCATCATCCATATCCTCTGTACCATCATTCATCTCCTCTGTACCATCATCCACCCCCCACCCCGTCTTTGCCATCACCCATCACCCTCTGTATCATCATCCACCTCCCCACACCATCACCCACGCCCCCCTGTACCATAATCCCTCTCCTTTAAGCATCACCCATCTTCTTTTGTACCATCATCCATCTCCTCTCTACCATCATCCATCTCTATGTACTATCATCCATCTCCTCTGTACCACCATCCACCCCCGTTACCATCATGCATCTCTGTACCATCATCCATCTCCTCTGTACCATCATCCATCTCCATGTACCATCTTCCACCTCCCCATACCATCATCCATCTCCCCCTGTACCATCATCCATCTCCCTCTGTACCATCATTATCTGCCCTGTACCATCACCCATCTCATCTGTACCATCATCCACTTCCCTCTGTACCATCATCCGGCCCCCTGTACCATCATGCATCTCTGTAACATCATCCATCTCCCTTGTACCATCATCCACCCCCATCCCTCTGTAGCATCATCCATCTCCTCTGAACCATCATCCATCTCCCCCTGTACCATCATCAATCTCCTCTGAACCATCATCCATCTCCCCCTATACCATCATCCACCTCCCTCTGTACCATCAACCATCTCCCTCTGTACCATCATCCATCTCCCCTGTGCCATCATTATCTCCCCTGCACCATCATCCATTTCCTCTGTACCATCATCCATCTCCTGTGTACCATCATCCATCTCCCCTGTACCATCATTATCTTCCCTGCACCATCATCCATTTCCTCTGTACATCATCGATCTCCCTCTGTACCATCATCCATCTCCTTTATACCATCATCCATCTCCGTGAGTACCATCACCCATCTCCCTCTGACCCATCATCATGTCCTCTGTACCATCATCCATCTCCCTCTGTTTCATCATCTATGTCCTCTGTACCATCATCCATCTCCCTCTGTACCATCATCCATCTCCTCTCTACCATCATTATCTCCTCTGTACCATCATCAATCTCCCCTGTATCATCATCCATCTCCTCTGAACCATCATCCATCCCCCTCTATACCATCATCCACATCCCTCTCTACAATCATCCACCTCCCTCTGTACCATCATCCATCTCCTCTGCACCATCATCCATCTCCCTCTGTACCATCATTCATCTCCCTCTCTACCATCATACATCTCCCTCTGTTCCATCATCCATCTCCCTCTGTACCATCATCCACTTCCTTCTGTACCATCATCCGGCCCCCTGTACCATCATGCATCTCTGTAACATCATCCATCTCCCCTGTGCCATCATTATCTCCCCTGCACCATCATCCATTTCCTCTGTACCATCACCCATCTCCCTCTGTACCATCATCCATCTCCTGTGTACCATCATCCATCTCCCCTGTACCATCAGTATCTTCCCTGCACCATCATCCATTTCCTCTGTACCATCACCCATCTCCCTCTGTACCATCACCCACCTCTTCTGTACCATCATCCATCTCCTCTGTACCATCATCCATCTCCCTCTGTGCTATCATCCATCTCCCTCTGTACCATCATCAATCTCCCTCTGTACCATCACCCATCTCCCTCTGTACCATCATCCATCTCCTCAGTACCATCATCCACCTCCCTCTGTGCCATCACCAATCTCCCTCTGTACCATCATACATCTTCTCTGTACCATCATCCATCTCCCTTGTACCATCATCCACCCCCATCCCTCTGTAGCATCATCCATCTCCTCTGAACCATCATCCATCTCCCCCTGTACCATCATCAATCTCCTCTGAACCATCATCCATCTCCCCCTATACCATCATCCACCTCCCTCTGTACCATCAACCATCTCCCTCTGTACCATCATCAATCTCACCTGTACCATCATCCGTCTCCTCTGTACCATCATCATGTCCTCTGTACCATCATCCATCGCCCTCTGTACCATCATCAATATCCCTCTGTACCATCATCCATCTCCTCTCTACCTTCATCCATCTCCCTCTGTACCATCATCAATCTCCCTCTGTACCATCATCCATCTCCTCTGTACCATCATCCATCTCCCTCTGTACCATCATCAATCTCCCTCTGTACCATCATCCATCTCCCTCTGTACCATCATCCATCTTACTCTATACCATCATCCATCTCCCTCTGTATCATCATCCATCTCCCTCTGTACCATCATCCACCTCCCTCTGTACCATCAACCATCTCCCTCTGTACCATCATCCACCTCCCCTGTACCATCATCCATCTCCTCTGTACCATCATCCATCTCCTCTGTACCATCATCCATCTCCCTCTGTACCATCATCCATATCCCTCTGTACCATCATCCATCTCCTCTCTACCATCATCCATCTCCCTCTGTACCATCATCAATCTCCCTCTGTACCATCATCCATCTCCCTCTGTACCATCATCCATCTCCTCTCTACCAATATCCATCTCCTTCTGTACCATCATCAATCTCCCTCTGTACCATCATCCACCTCCCTCTGTGCCATCACCCATTTCCCTCTGTACCATCATCCATCTTACTCTGTACCATCATCCATCTCCCTCTGTACCATCATCCACCTCCCTCTGTACCATCATCCATCTCCTCTCTACCATCATCTATCTCCCTCTGTATCATCATCCATCTCCCTCTGTACAAGCATCCGTCTCCTCTCTACCATCATCCATCTCCCTCTGTACATCATCCATCTTACTCTATACCATCATCCATCTCCCTCTGTATCATCATCTATGTCCTCTGTACCATCATCCATCTCCCTCTGTACCATCATCCATCTCCTCTCTACCATCATATATCTCCCTCTGTACCATCATCTATCTCCCTCTGTATCATCATCCATGTCCTCTGTACCATCATCCACCTCCCTCTGTGCCATCACCAATTTCCTCTCTACCATCATCCATCTCCCTCTGTACCATCATCCATCTCCTCTGTACCATCACCCATCTCCCTCTGTACCATCATTCATCTCCAGTGTACCAGCATCCGTCTCCTCTGTACCATCAGTATCTTCCCTGCATCATCATCCATTTACTCTCTACCATCACCCATCTCCCTCTGTACCATCACCCACCTCTTCTGTACCATCATCCATCTCCTCTGTACCATCATCCATCTCCCTCTGTGCTATCAACCATCTCCCTCTGTACCATCATCAATCTCCCTCTGTACCATCACCCATCTCCCTCTGTACCATCATCCATCTCCTCAGTACCATCATCCACCTCCCTCTGTGCCATCACAAATCTCCCTCTGTACCATCATACATCTTCTCTGTACCATCATCCATCTCCCTTGTACCATCATCCACCCCCATCCCTCTGTAGCATCATCCATTTCCTCTGAACCATCATCCATCTCCCCCTGTACCATCATCAATCTCCTCTGAACCAGCATCCATCTCCCCCTGTACCATCATCCACCTCCCTCTGTACCATCAACCATCTCCCTCTGTACCATCATCCATCTCACCTGTACCATCATCCATCTCCTCTGTACCATCATCATGTCCTCTGTACCATTATCCATCTCCCTCTGTACCATCATCCATATCCCTCTGTACCATCATCCATCTCCTCTCTACCTTCATCCATCTCCCTCTGTACCATCATCAATCTCCCTCTGTACCATCATCCATCTCCTCTGTACCATCATCCATCTCCCTCTGTACCATCATCCACCTCCCTCTGTACCATCAACCATCTCCCTCTGTACCATCATCCACCTCCCCTGTACCATCATCCATCTCCTCTGTACCATCATCATGTCCTCTGTACCATCATCCATCTCCCTCTGTACCATCATCCATATCCCTCTGTACCATCATCCATCTCCTCTCTACCATCATCCATCTCCCTCTGTACCATCATCAATCTCCCTCTGTACCATCATCCATCTCCCTCTGTACCATCATCCATCTCCTCTCTACCAATATTCATCTCCCTCTGTACCATCATCCATCTCCCTCTGTACCATCATCCACCTCCCTCTGTGCCATCACCCATTTCCCTCTGTACCATCATCCATCTTACTCTGTACCATCATCCATCTCCCTCTGTACCATCATCCACCTCCCTCTGTACCATCATCCATCTCCTCTCTACCATCATCTATCTCCCTCTGTATCATCATCCAGCTCCCTCTGTACAAGCATCCGTCTCCTCTCTACCATCATCCATCCCCCTTTGTACCATCATCCATCTTACTCTATACCATCATCCATCTCCCTCTGTATCATCATCTATGTCCTCTGTACCATCATCCATCTCCCTCTGTACCATCATCCATCTCCTCTCTACCATCATATATCTCCCTCTGTACCATCATCTATCTCCCTCTGTATCATCATCCATGTCCTCTGTACCATCATCCACCTCCCTCTGTGCCATCACCAATTTCCTCTCTACCATCATCCATCTCCCTCTGTACCATCATCCATCTCCTCTCTACCATCATCTATCTCCCTCTGTACCATCATCTATCTCCCTCTGTACCAGCATCCGTCTCCTCTGTACCATCATCCATCTCCCTCTGTACCATCATCCATCTCCTCTCTAATATCATCTATCTCCCTCTGTACCATCATCTATCTCCCTCTGTACCAGCATCCGTCTCCTCTCTACCATCATCCATCTCCCTCTGTACCGTCATCAATCACCTCTGTACCATCATCCATCTCCCTGTGTACCATCGTCCATCTCCCTGTGTACCACCACCCATCTCTCTCTGTACCATCATCCATCTCCCTGTGTACCATCATCCATCTCCCTCTGTACCATCATCCATCTCCCCTGTTCCATCATCCATCTCCTGTGTACCATCATCCATCGCCCTCTGTTTCATCCATCTCCCTCTGTGCCATCACCCATTTCCCTCATCCATCTTACTCTGTACCATCATCCATCTCCCTCTGTATCATCATCCATGTCCTCTGTACCATCATCCACCTCCCTCTGTACCATCATCCATCTCCTCTGTACCATCATCTATCTCCCTCTGTATCATCATCTATCTCCCTCTGTACAAGCATCCGTCTCCTCTCTACCATCATCCATCTCCCTCTGTACCATCATCCATCTTACTCTATACCATCATCCATCTCCCTCTGTACATGTACGTGAGGTGTGTGGGCACCAGCTCAGATATACATGAGGTGTGCGGAGCTCCAGCTTAGACATAGCTCCAGCTCAGACATACATGTGGAGTGCGGGCACCAGGTCAGACATACATGAGGTGTGCGGGTACCAGGTCAGACATGCATGAGGTGTGCGGGCACCAGCTTAGATATACATGAGGGGTGCGGGCACCAGGTCAGACATACATGAGGTGTGCGGGCACCAGTTTAGACATACATGAGGTGTGCGGGCACGAGTTTAGACATACATGAGGTGTGCGGGCACCAGGTCAGACATACATGAGGTGTGCGGGCACCAGGTCAGGCATACATAAGGTGTGCGGGCACCAGCTCAGACATACATGAGGTGTGCGGGCACCAGTTTAGACATACATGAGGTGTGCGGGCACCAGCCTATATATACATGAGGTGTGCGGTCACCAGCTCAGACATACATGAGGTGTGCGGGCACCAGCTCAGATATACATGAGGTGTGCGGGCACCAGCTTAGACATACATGAGGTGTGCGGGCACCAGCTTAGACATACATGAGGTGTGCGGGCACCAGCTTAGATATACATGAGGTGTGCGGCACCAGCTTAGACATACATGAGGTGTGCGGGCACCAGCTTAGACATACATGAGGTGTGCAAGCACCAGCTTAGATATACATGAGGTGTGCGGGCACCAGCTTAGACATACATGAGGTGTGCGGGCACCAGCTTAGACATACATGAGGTGTGCGGGCACCAGCTCAGACATACATGAGGTGTGCAGGCACCAGGTCAGATATACATGAGGTGTGCAGGCACCAGCTTAGACATACATGAGGTGTGCAGGCACCAGCTTAGACATACATGAGGTGTGCGGGCACCAGCTTAGACATACATGAGGTGTGCAGGCACCAGGTCAGATATACATGAGGTGTGCGGGCACCAGCTTAGACATACATGAGGTGTGCGGGCACCAGCCTAGAAAAACATGAGGTGTGCGGGCACCAGCCTAGATTTACATGAGGTGTGCGGGCACCAGGTCAGACATACATGAGGTGTGCGGGCACCAGGTCAGACATAAATGAGGTGTGCGGGCACCAGGTCAGACATACATGAGGTGTGCGGGCACCAGGTCAGATATACATGAGGTGTGCGGGCACCAGTTTAGATATACATGAGGTGTGCGGGCACCAGGTCAGACATGCATGAGGTGTGCGGGCACCAGCTTAGATATACATGAGGTGTGTGGGCACCAGGTCAGATATAAATGAGGTGTGCGGGCACCAGCCTAGATTTACATGAGGTGTGCGGGCACAAGCCTAGATTTACATGAGGTGTGCGGGCACCAGGTCAGACATACATGAGGTGTTCGGGCACCAGGTCAGACATACATGAGGTGTGCGGGCACCAGCCTATATATACATGAGGTGTGCGGGCACCAGCCTAGATATACATGAGGTGTGCGGGTACCAGGTCAGATATAAATGAGGTGTGCGGGCACCAGCCTAGATTTACATGAGGTGTGCGGGCACCAGCCTAGATTTACATGAGGTGTGCGGGTACCAGGTCAGACATAAATGAGGTGTGCGGGCACCAGGTCAGACATACATGAGGTGTGCGGGCACCAGCCTAGATTTACATAAGGTGTGCGGGCACCAGGTCAGACATAAATGAGGTGTGCGGGCACCAGGTCAGACATACATGAGGTGTGCGGGCACCAGGTCAGATATACATGAGGTGTGCGGGCACCAGCCTAGATTTACATGAGGTGTGCGGGTACCAGGTCAGACATGCATGAGGTGTGCGGGCACCAGCTTAGATATACATGAGGTGTGCGGGCACCAGGTCAGATATACATGAGGTGTGCGGGCACCAGCTTAGATATACATGATATGTGCGGGCACCAGGTCAGACATACATTAGTTGTGCGGGCACCAGGTCAGACATACATGAGGTGTGCGGGCACCAGGTCAGGCATACATAAGGTGTGCGGGCACCAGGTCAGACATACATGAGGTGTGCGGGCACCAGCCTATATTTACATGAGGTGTGCGGGCACCAGCCTATATATACATGAGGTGTGCGGGCACCAGCTCAGACATACATGAGGTGTGCGGGCACCAGCTCAGATATACATGAGGTGTGCGGGCACCAGTTTAGATATACATGAGGTGTGCGGGCACCAGCCTATATATACATGAGGTGTGCGGGCACCAGGTCAGACATACATGAGGTGTGCGGGCACCAGCTTAGATAAACATGAGGTGTGCGGGCACCAGGTCAGACATACATGAGGTGTGCGGGCACCAGGTCAGACATACATGAGGTGTGCGGGCACCAGCTCAGACATACATGAGGTGTGCGGGCACCAGCTCAGACATACATGAGGTGTGCGGGCACCAGCTTAGACATACATGAGGTGTGCGGGCACCAGGTCAGACATACATGAGGTGTGCGGGCACCAGGTCAGACATACATGAGGTGTGCAGGCACCAGCTCAGACATACATGAGATGTGCGGGCACCAGGTCAGATAAACATGAGGTGTGCGGGCACCAGTTTAGATTTACATGATGTGTGCGGGCACCAGGTCAGATATACATGAGGTGTGCGGGCACCAGTTTAGACATACATGATGTGTGCGGGCACCAGCTTAGATATACATGAGGTGTGTGGGCACCAGGTCAGACATATACATGAGGTGTGCGGGCACCAGGTCAGACATACATAAGGTGTGCGGGCACCAGCTTAGATATACATGAGGTGTGCGGGCACCAGGTCAGACACATACATGATGTGTGCGGGCATCAGCTTGGATATACATGAGGTGTGCGGGCACCAGGTCAGGCATACATGAGGCGTGCGGGCACCAGGTCAGACATACATGAGGCGTGCGGGCACCAGGTCAGACATACATGAGGTGTGCGGGCACCAGGTCAGGCATACATGAGGCGTGCGGGCACCAGCTCAGACATACATGAGGTGTGCGGGCACCAGGTCAGACATACATGAGGCGTGCGGGCACCAGCTTAGATATACATGAGGTGTGCGGGCGCCAGGTCAGACATACATGAGATGAATTGAGCTCCAGTTCGATCTACACAATTGGGATACGACGAAAAGCCACATATATAGATAAAAGTTGACACGAACCCAAATAACAATATACAATACAAATAATAAAACTCATGGAATAGCTGAACAAAATTATGAAGAAAGCGACACACTGTGACAATGGCATGCGTCCGTTCTGTTAAACATGGACGTTTTTGTATGTTTGTGTGTACATGAGAAGCCAGTTCCTCTATATCACTGTGTAATCTAATGAAAAAACACTTCTGTTCTGTTCTGAAGGACATATATGAACCCCGTTGTGTAAACTACCAATTAAACGTAGATTGCAAGAGCGAGCCCCAATCAGCGCGTGTATCAAGTCATTAACGTTCTGTAATATTCCAACTTCTTCAGTCAATTAACATTTCCGTTTGACACGGGGATTTTCAATTAGCCTACCTCGGAACCGTTTTATACTAACATCATACAGTACAGAAACGAAATACAAAAAACGACCTGCTAAAACACAATTATCCTATCAACGACACGCACGGTGGTTCAAGAACAGGTGCTCGTTCTATACTGTTTGTTGGCCCACCTACATATCCGTAGCTCCCTTTTCTACAACTTTCACCGACACGAGTCTCTTTCTATCCCTTCTTGTAGGACCACGTGTCTTTCAAAGCTTCCTCTTTCGCCGAGTTAAATTTGACTTGTGTTGTAGTTTTGTTTAATAGTATTTCACGCACCACTGATCATCTCAACATGGTTTTCCATATAGTTTGTGGTTTCCTGAAGTCGACTAAATGGCCCATGCAGATCTTTCAGTTTGACAAAGACGAGCATGTCGGCTTCGCTGGTGGTGCACGCTCACCCGCCTACACGAACGTGCATCCACAAATGCACGTGCTGGGAATGCGAACGTCCTGCAGATTATGTGCATGCACGATGACGTGAATTATTGATATTTGATCATGTGTGATTGTGGCAAAAGGTTAATTTTAATTAGTCGAAACGGGAAATCCACGAAGCAGAACGCACGGACCTCACGTTGCTGCGATATGCCTTATAACCACTTAATTTCGTTGTTCATTTCTAACACAGAATCTGAATTACTGTGTGTGATCCGCGGTTGTTGGGTCGTCGGTTCTTTTGAACGTTATGTTGTAAAGCTGATGTCTGCGTCATGTCTTTGAAATTGTAGTAATAATCTAACATTGTTTTCAAGACTATTAACCCGACGAAAAGCATTTGTTGATCATTTACAACAATGGCGTGTTATACTTTTTTCAGTGACAGAAAGGTATGAAAAAACAACTGTGTTAACCGTATTCCTTCATTCGTTCATGTCATTATCAGCTGTTGTGTGTCTCGGGGCGACAGTGAGACACGGTAAAACGTCAACAAACGTGCACAGAATTACCAGGGTTTTTTCCGACACATCTGATTGGCTAAAGGTCCTAACTTTCCTGTAAACATAATCACACAACCGTATTTTTATTCACTTACCGACATATACGTATACTTTATTATCTCGAACGTGAACTTTAAGTATGGATTCCGCTAAACTGAAGGGTGTAGCGGCTTGGAAGACATGGCGAACCCTGCTTCGAACGGCTCACTCTATGACTCTCAGTTACTAGACACAGAACTGGGAACACTGTCGTAGATGTGACACACATATTCTTGGATGTCGCACACATTACATACATTCTAATAACAATTACTCCCACCCTAGGTATACTGCCCCGTGGTGATTCCGATTCATAATTGGTCTTACGCTGGCCGGTCGGTTGGTTTGTTGATTAACGCCGAACTCAGCAATATTCCAGCTATATGACGGCAGTCTGTAAAATATAGAGTCTGGACCAGACAATCCAGTGATTGACATCATGAGCATCGATCAGCGCAATTGGGATCGATGCCATATATCAACCAAGTCAGCGAGTCTGACCACCCGATCCCGTTAGTCGCCTTTTACGACAGGCATAGTCGCCTTTTACGGCATGCATGGGTTGTTGAAGACCTATTAGGTAGGTATCATGGACCCGGATTTTGTTTTGATAACAACAAAAACGGAAAGGCAACAATTACATTGAATATGTAGATGTTTAGTTTGTCCGGCTATGACCACCTTTAGACATACATGCATGGCCACATATACTATACAACAACCCCATGCGGGATTCCGAGGCAGAAGAGGGCCCCAATGTGACCTGATGGTGCGCCGTGAAATGCTGTCGATCACTGGTTTGTCCGGACTGGCATGGACATCAACAGGAAATCTGGACTTTACTGTATTATTGCATACAGAGTAAAACATTCAACGACATCTATTTCTAGGTAACGGGATAATGGCGACATTTTCAAGGCGTGTCAAGTCGCAAGGGAGTGTTTTACAGTGCCGTCGGGACTATAAGGTAGTTCCAAAGTAGGGGTTTGATTTGGTTTGGTTTGTTTTTTGTTTAACGCCGCCCTCAGCAATATTCCAGCTATATGACGGCGGTCTTGTAATAATAGAGTCTGGATCAGACAATCCAGTGATTGACATGATGAGCATCGATCCACGCAGTTGGGATACGATGACACACAACAACAAAGTCAGCGAGCCTGACCTCCCGATCCCGTTAGTCGCCTCTTACGACAAGCATAGGGACCTATTCTACCCCGGATCTTCATGGGTCCAAAAGACGAAGAAAAGACCGTAGATGCTGGATTATTTTAGTTTGGTTGTTGTTTAACGCTGGTCTCGGTCTCGCTCTAAGACGACGGACTGGACCAGACAATCCAGTAATTGACATGCGCCGTTGGAAGAGGGCACGATTATACATCATACATTTTGCAGAGTATGACGTCCCGATATGGTTTGTTGCCTCTGGTGACATGCATAGATTGCTAGATACCTATTTCAAGCCGGCTTCCACGGGGCTTGAGTGCTACACATACTACCCAATAACTTACTATACATCGCTTTCCTATTTTTTCAGTCATTTCACGAAATGCATAAGATTCAGACATTTCACGAAATCCAGTGGTTGATATCATGAGCATCGATCCACGCAATTGGGATACGATGACATGCATCAACCAAGTCAGCGAGCCTGACCACCCGAACCCGTTAGTGGCCTCTTGCGAGAATCATAGTCGCCTTTTACGGCAAGAATGGGTTGCTGAAGACCTCAGATATGTCATTCTATTTAAATATAAACTTGACATATGAGAACCGTTTTTTCTTTTCTTTTATTGTTGCAAGATAAAAATATATCCTTATCAGAAGTGGAGAAGTATATATAACTAGCTCTGACACGAGTGAAAAGCAGTATAACACACTCCTCACCTCCAGGCAGCCGTGATATGGAACAAGCGTATAGCGCCACTGCCACAAAGCCAGAATGAAGTCGTCATTAAGGAACCCGTATTTACCGTTATTATCTATGAAGTCAGATATCTGATGGCGACCGCTTGATCCCTGAACACTATACACTTACATAGGCTGCATGGCGATCTGTGTCGCGAGCCGACGGTGCCACGGCAGTTCCAGAAGATCGCCTTGCGAGAACAATGGCGTGTTGAGCTGTGGCTTTGGTCGGCCCGAGATGACAAACCGCAATGGTAAGGTGCAAAGAACGACACGACCCAACAGCAAAGATAATTTAATAGGATCAACCTCAGATAGGTGTATAATATCTTTATGAGGGCACGGCGCATGTCCCAAGGGCACGTGACATGATGTTAAATGTAATTTCGGGTGGATACACGAGATTATTACAGTCTATATGAAACATACGGGTCAACTACAACACGTGCAGCTCGTGGGATGGACGACTCTGCGACATTATCAAATGACACCGCGACATGTAGTTAATCCTCACCAGCGCCCTCTGCCGGCGGCGAGTAATGGACACGAGAAGAAGGTCCGACGCTGAAACATGCGTAGTGCCTGAACAAGGTCACGATAATCACATACATTGTCTTGTATATGTGATCATCACCCGAACTGGCGGCGGCCTCTTCTTCCCCGTGCAACTAATACATCTCGATGAAATCACGGATCAACGTTAACAATGGCGTCTGCTTCATCCAAATCTCATACCGCGGAAGCACGAGCGCCCGGGACGCTGTTGACAGTGGATAGTGGTTCTCTTATTTCTTTGTACTATATACACTACCTAACGAACTCACCACAGCAATACAAGGACCCGTGTAGACCTATGAATACAACTGATTACACTCATTGCAGATATGGGTACACTAAAATATGTCGAATCTTGAAACTGTTGTGTATACGTACAGACACTGAATAACTCTCGGTCATATAGAGTAAACTACGGTTATAACGAACTCAAGGGGACCACTAATTTTAGTTCGTAATAACCGTTATAAGCATATATACAGCAAATGGCCGGGACTGAAAAATAAGTTTACTGTACCATGAATTTCCCCGACGTGGCAAGTTTCGGCAAAGTAAAAGGATATTCCAGGTGTGGAAACAGATTCATCGAAAGACTGAATGCATATGTGGTGTGGCTGGCTGCGTATGAAGGGTTCTATTCTGGCGAACGTTCGAGGTATCACGATCGAGATATGGGTGTGCGAAGGTTCGAGCATTTTTGTCCTCAGATCTGTGACGTCGCGATTCTTTGTTCAGTCTGGCATCACAAAAAGAAACCTCTCTCTCTCTCTCTCTCTCTCTCTCTCTCTCTCTCTCTCTCGTTTAGCGCAATGGCTGCAGAATATCTGCATCTAATTATTTTAGTCTAGAAATGCATGACCAGGCGGAGCTCGCAAGGTGTTCCCTGTCCCGGAATGTCCACTAGACAGAAGCCATTAAAGAAGACTGACAAACGGATCCAGAACTATTAGCGACAATGTTCAACACAGCTTAACTACACATTCTGACTGTAGGGAATCCCTTCTAGGCCTCAAAATACTTTAACCATTGGGTAGTTTCATTCGATTCCTCGGAGAAGTGAAAGCTAATGTGTATCTGCACCGAGGTGAATAGCTCTTGTAAGACACCTACATATCGGAGATGGACCTAACCACTGACTAAATAACATCAGCAGCTGCACTTAATAACATGTGTAGACTTAAGTGACACATACCACACAGCAGTGGTATATAATCATATAATCACCAGATTTAGATGCACGCGATGGCAGGTACCATCACGTGACAAAAAAACATCAACCACAGGAAATGCTGCACTACAGCATCATTTCCTGTAGAAAGTGGACATTTTGCAATATTGTTCGACCTGTCGAATATAAACACAACAGGTACACAACACAATGCTGTAGGTGAGACAAGTCGACTGAGGTATTTCTGCTATGACAAGCGATAAAAATAGATGTCCAAATATCCACAATTTCAGCAGAGTGGTGTTCTGATCAGGTATTCCTGTAAAGAATACTCTCGGTTCTACCCTGATCTCTGTATTGCGGACACTGAGACAATCTCATTCTAACGGACGAGTAGGGGATATTACGTTAGACTTTGTAATATTGGGATAAAACTTATTAGACATTTAAATAGACAATTTCGGCGGAGTGTATTCTGTTCAGGTATTCCTGTAAAGAATACTCTCGGTTCTACCCTGATCTCTGTATTGCGGACACTGAGACAATCTCATTCCAACGGACGAGTAGGGGATAAGGTTACGTTAGACTTTGTAATATTGGGATAAAACTTATTAGACATTTAAATAGACAAGTGTTCTTTTTTTCACACATTGAAGTGTTGGACTTAACATATTAATGACATAACGGTGTCTAAAATGAGTAAAAAACGAACGACGTTTCAAACGTCAAGACAGTGTCGACATATTGACAAGATGTTAGTACTGTGTTTATTGCCATATGCTAGTACTTTGTTTATTGCCATATGTTAGTACAGTGTTTATTGCCATATGTTAATACTGTGTTTATTGACATCTCCAAAAATATTCAGCTTGTATCAAAGACCTGCACGTGTTCAAATATTTAAAAAAGCGCAAAAATGTAAGCGAAAAAAATCTAATTTTCATTCATATAAACAGATCCGATGACTTTCTCAACATTTCTGAAGGTTTTCTTTTTTACCTTTTTATTATGCAGATACCGTCAGCCAAAAATGGTCCCTATATACCTTGTCCACTTGGTGTGGTGCGCAATTTGGCCATCAAGACTACAATGAAATCCCGCATACGTCCCACACGGCACTGTTCACAGTGAGCTAGCTCCTGCGGATAATGAAACAGAATATATGCTTTCGATACGTCAATGTTTCCAGTTAGATCTCCCGGTATACGGAGTTTCCGGACTATGCAGGTTCATAACTAATCGGGTTTCATTGTTTAAAGTAAAAGCAATCCGTATAAGGTCTATAAGCCTTCATTATGTGATAACTGAAAGTAAAAAATGGTTTGACATACATGTATGCCATGTCTTGATTTATTTTGGTAATATGTTTTCATTTACAGTTACTCTCCAAGTAGGAAGAATGAGGATTTAAAGTTTTATGTCAGAATATTAGAAAGAGTTTGAAAGTTTAGTTGGAAGAAATCGATGTGTACATGGTTAAAACTTAGTACAGGGCCCCGGCAGAAATGAAAAAAATATATACTGCCGGGTTATTCGATGGTGACGTATTTGATGCGGGTATTACAGTTGTGTTTTGGACTTTAAGTCTGCAGTGTTTCGGCGAATGTTTAAACAAGTAACGTTATGGTAACGTCTGTAATTGTTTGGTCAGTATACTTCTAATGGTCCAGTATTTATGATATAGGCATGACAGCACAAACAACAATGTTTGATGGAGAGACATTTAATGTTATTTCATGTTCATATTACCATATTTTTATATGACTACATTATCATTGAAGAATGCCACGGCGGGATACATGTTTAGTATTATTCGATTCATGTCGCTAGATTTCAAAAGATTTTTTATGAATTAACATATTAGTGGTGTTCTAACACAACTTTTAGAATTATGAATTTTAGAACGCGTGCATGTTGCAAAGAATATAGCTTTTAAACAACAGAAGCACATATGTTTCTCTCACAAAGGGCACGCCCCATCATACACATAATTCATAACTTGGCCAAATTACAGACTTCACTTCGTCTATAGCTAAATATTATTTCCTCTAATTCATTTAAATACAATGAACATCAAGAAAAAAAATCTTCAAATAAGAATTAATGTTCCTTGTAACTTGATTCACAATGATCCTTCAATTACAACAAGTCGTGAATGATTTTAGGTATGAATTGCAATGTTCGAAACACGATAAAAACCAATTCAAAAAACAATTAGTCCCTCTCAATGGTTTCCTTAATACTGGACATGTGAGGACAGCGTCGCATGAGTCCCAGTCATATAATAGCGATAAAATTATGCCTTATGTGTCAAAAATCTTTGTGACTGATGAAATTCCCCCCTTTCAGGTTAAATACGAACAAGTGAGTTCCCCGTGGTTAAACCGAAAATTATTGAGAGCGTTGTCAAAGGGACCTAACGCCTGGGATACCACGGACTTATGTACAGTGTCAGAACGCCAAGGCATTAGGGTAATTCTACGGCTGCGCGGTACCTCAGGGTATAATCGCCGTCGCAATGCCGTGGCAATAATCTTTTACCTCCGTTCGAAAAGAATATTTGACTATAAACAATAATTCATTTTTGTCATACCTAGCAATCGATAAAAATCATACAGCATCAGGCATTAAACAAAGTGAATCGAGTTTCACCCTGGGGCGATACGAAAAGAAACAATGGTAGCCGAAATACCAACCAGGACTGAGCCGGAGTATAGCGTGTGTCCGTTGTATGATTACATGGATAGTTTTGATAACGGGCGTGCTCAAAGTCGTCATACATCATCCAGATTTCATCCAAACGCGATGTAACACTGAAATAAAATATAATGTATATCCGGCAATGAACAAACCCGATTGCCTGAGGGTAACGGGGATCATAAGTAGCCACGGTAATGACCGCTGCTCTGACTAATACCCGCCCCATTGACAATTATGCTGCGCCATTATGTCAAGACGCTGTATGTTACATAGCTGGCACCGTGTCGACCCGAGTCTGATGGTTGACGTTGGGTAAAGCTAGGGGGTGGTGGAGGTCGAAGGGAGGCGTGGCACGTGACCTTGGAGGGGAGAATTGTCTGCTATATGAAGCTCACATTTACTTTACTACCACTGCTTAGGGTTATGGGAGGAGACATATCATATTTTTCTTATTATATTTTTTTTTTTTTTGTTATTCTTGTACCGTAGGTCGCATGTATACCACCTGGAGAGGCCAAGGATGTGATAGAGCGTGGGGCTTGGAACAATGACTTGGTTCCACTTTAGATATGTATGATATGATTTGGTGATCACAAAAATTTATCCGATTTGATCAATAAATTACTGTAGAATTGCGTTGTCTCGACTCAATATTTAGGAACATTTGTCTCGTGAAGCATGTGTTATTCTAGGCTTGGTCATGAAGTGGGCTATAATGTTCCTTGATCAATTTATGCCGGTGTGCTGATAATAAAATCATTGTATCTACGATTTTTTTGTTTTGAAGCATGTTGATATTTGACAATCATGCAATATTTACACGATGGGAAACAACCCCTAAACAAAATGAATTGAAAACTGGTTCCACTGTTGGTACGCGACGCTAGCTTAGTGTTTTTAGTTTTACGAGTTTAGGTAGACGGGAGCCCAGTCAATATGAATTGCAAGTCAAGTGCCGGTACCGCAAATAGAAAACGCAATTTCAAATACGATAATAGTCAATACATATATATATCTATCCTATAATGCGTAGGTGTCTCTGCTGGATAAGCCAACGGATAAACAAGGTATCCGTTGGGGTCATATACGGATGTAGATGCAAGAATTAAAAGTCAAGTAGGTACTCTCATTGTTTCCAAACAAACATGGCGTCGCCCTTGTCAATCGACGATCGAGTCAGAATGTGGGGAAACTACTTGGATAAGTGTTATCATTATCAAAGCAACAGTCCAATACACTGAAATCCATGTCTAACTTGGACGTAGCTGAGACGTTTGAAAGTTTGGGCAACTTTGGAGATATGTATTGTGAAACAGTTTTGCAAGGACGCCAGCCAAGCGGGATCAGTTTCCATAATCGGTGTTTGTAGACCTCTGCGGTTTGGGTCCTTTCTCCAATTTAAAACAGTTCAGTTTGGTCGAAATATGCCGGAATTGTTACCTTGTCTAAATTTGTCGATCTGTGTAGATCGAACTCTGCACTTCGTAACGTTATGACCAGCTGAAATCAAGTCACGCAGACTCTTAACAAACGTGACGCCTCATAGACTACTGACTCCGAGCCGACTATAGTCCTTCTTTTAAGTTTAAAGTCGAACGCCAGGCAGGGTAACAATAAGTATACTATCTTAACGTCTTTTGGTTCCATGGGATCGAACCATCGACCTTCCGCTCTCCGGGTAGACGCCTTATCCACTACACCACGGAGGTAGTACCAATTATTATGATAAATATAACAAAATAGAGATGTAATATATTCTATACACGCTCGATAAGAAAGACATGATACACACACGACAGTCGCGGATCACTCAATCCAAAGCAACGTGATGTTCAAGGGGTACTAAACTGCCGGGCAAAAGAAAGTATACACTTGTTTATTACAACAACAAACACAATAGACATTTCAAACGTTATCAAAACGTTACTGGGCTGAAAACGCAATTATGCTACCCGTATCACCATCGAATAACCATTTCTTATTTGTCTCATTTTAGCCACCATCAAACATGGGCTACATCATGCAAAACCCATTGTTTTGTAAGCTAACTCAAATTGCATGATGAATATCAATCTTACGGTTAATGAATAATTATACTTATTACACAGAACAGCATCTCAGTTTTACACATGGTCCATGTGGAACTATACAAAGACTGTGTAGCATAGTCGCATCTTACAACATGGCGCTGTCACCTTAATCCCAGTGGTAAAGTTGTCAGTAAAACGAGATCCAGCACATGCATGATAGTCATCCAAGTTTCATTTACGTGGATGACTGGAGATGCAATACAAAATACATAAATTGTCAGAATATCCAGTTATAAGACTGCAAGTTAAACACATTAAAATGAATACGGACTAGCTGTTACTAAAGATGTGCTAAGATGGCGGTTCAACAACAGACAGCGCTACCTGCTACGCGCTGAAACCAAACCCTCTGTATAACACGGTTCTGGTCCGTAGGAAAACAAAAGTGGTTGTTGCGTTCAATACAATCCGCGATGCTGCAATAACATAAAACACAACTGTTGTAGATACCTCGGGGTCATGGCGTTTGTACCGATTTCTGCCCAAACTCCGCCATCACCCACAGCCCTCTGGGTGTGGGGCTTGCTATGGTTTCCTGTAGAGTCTATTCAATGACTGTTCCTACACCCTCCGCGTCCCCTGGCCTTTTGTGAGCCAATAAAGCGTGCAATTTTTGTAATAATCGTTATCGATTGTGTCATTTTGTTTTGAAAGAGCTATAAATTTTGAGGATTGGGGCAAAAAAAAATATCGCATCATCTGCAGCCCCAATATGTCACACTGTGAGGTTGTCCCTTCAGGCTACAAGAACCTAAGATTCCAAATTCGGATGTGAGTGGGTTTCCGATTTTTCCAATCTCGCTGAACAAACGTTATCTTTTGGTAGTGATAAATCTTATCCAAAACTGAAATATATTTAAACTCGAGGCAAATCCATGTCTTTAAGACTATATGTATCTTTTGCACTACAGTTTCGTTTGTTCAAGTTTGTATTACTTCGTCGCATTCACCTACCCGTCGTCATATAGCTGGAATATATTTTAGTGCGGCGTTAAACAACAAGCAAACAAACACATTCACCTAAACGGTATATGCATTTTAATGTATTAAATATTGACCAAATCACGGATCTTTAGCGGTACATCGACATCTTCGGAAACGGACTTTCCATTGGATGAGAAGCCAGTCAAACAAATGCGAAACTGACGTTCATTAAACACGAACTGCCACGTTTCCAAACCTAGTGAATTTGATTTCCACCGCTTTGAACAGTTTTGCACGAAATGTAATATCACGAGGTGTGAGCTTGATGTGGAAGGAGAACCATACGTGATGACGGTATTACCACATTGGTGAAACCCACGATCACGGGCATGGTGTTGACAAACTAACACGCATGATCAGTGCGAATCTGTCACTCGCGCGACTGTAGGGTTCTCATATGCCCAAGGGACGCAACTCTGCACAGCGAATTGTGGCCCCTTGCTGTGCCCTTCAGTGTATCATTAAACCTTGAAAGAAAATACAGATTAAACCACACATGTTTCATATACAGGATTGAGAAGAAAAACCGAATGTATGTGCCTGGACCCTGTGGCGAAGGTTTGAATTGAGACCGGAACGATGCTTGCATGTTCTCGGTATGGTGTCTGATTAACAGAGTCATGAGGGATAGGGGTGGCTGTAATTGTGGCGGAAGTTTATGAGATATGTTGATACTGATTACTCTGCGAAAATAAATCATGCCTAATATCAACCAGAAAAACGAACAGTATGACAATATAGCGGGTGTTGTGTAGCTCACCTTCCATAGTTGTAACGCTTCGTTCAACACACTTCAAACCAGCATTATGCCAGTAATATCACCATTGTTTTCTGTTCGATCTACCATGTAGGTGGTGGTTATAGAAGCCACAAGCATGATTGCAAATTAGTAGTTTTTTTAGAGGGGATGCCAGTCTGAATCAGAAATGGGATCAAACCTGAAAAATGTCGAGTTATCAGCGGTAGAAATTGGCACTAGTCCCGTAGTCCTTGCCAAACTGCCCAATAGTTAAGCTATCATAAGGACTAGTAGAAATTTTCCTTTTTTAAAGGTTTTGCTATATGTTATCATTATAAGGACTAGTGGACAAAAAAACCTGTTAGTTTCTACCGCTGGATATTATTTTTATATCTATCAGGATATCTCCAATTCGATTACCTAGAATTTCCTGTAACTGGACAGTTGCCGGTAATAGCTAGAAACTATCATTAAGTTTACATACCGTATTTTGATGATACTCTTTCCAATATTGTTCACCGTGGGGATTCCGTTGAGTTTCGGTCCTCGACGCCCATGTGGGAGACACCTGGAATAAGAGTTGTATTGTCACAATGTGTCGTCATGCCCCAGTGGATCGGTGCTCATGAAAGTGCAGTATGTATGTTAATAATACTGACGACAGACAATGGCAAATGAAATTCAAATCACCTATTAGCTTGTTGTATGTAATACACCCATCGATATCAAATCACAAATGAAACCTTATTGCTACCAACCACACTAATATAAATAGGCCACCGTAATATAACTTGAAGATGTGGGGCAAACATCATTCGCTCACACACTCTCTCACATTCCAATATGGCGGCTTTGGTGACCATTATGAAAATTGGTCCCGAGTGCGGTTTCAGAGCACTGATTATGTTTCCGAACAACGAAAGACGAACAAGCAGTGCCATTCAGGCTCGGGTCGGTTGGCAGACTAAAAGGGTTGAATCGTGTCATTCACACAAATCATTATCCATCTTCTAACTTAACGTTAATGTTTGTTTGTATATTTGTTGTTTAACGCCGCACTGAGCAATATTTCGTCTATATGACGGCGGTCTGAAAATAATCGAGTTTGGACCAGACAATCCAGTGATTGACATTGTGAGCATCGATCTACGCAATTAGGATACGATGACATGCAGCAACCAAGTCAGCAAGCCTGACCACCCGATCCCGTTAGTCGCCTCTTACGACAAGCCTAGTCGCCTTTTACCGCAAGCATGGGTTGCTGAAGACCTATTCTACCCCGGATCTTTACGGGTTTAACGTGTATGATCTTCATTATCTACAGCCTACACGGTAATCCCCATAACAAAGAAACCATATCTCAGTTTCACGTTTACACTTTGGTAAAACCCACGTTCTCGGGTATGTTGCTGACGACAGAAACATACATAATCAGGGCGAACCGGGATTTGAACCGACGATCATAGGGTTCTGGCACATCTAAGGAACGCAACTCTGTACAGAGAATTAAGATAAATTGCATGACCAGGTTAGCTAACAAGAAAAAACCCCAAGTGATTTAACATGCTTGACGTTAATAGGTGTCTCGAACAACTAATGTGTCTTGCTGTTGCAGGTAATAGATATAAAAAAAAATTATATAATTGTTAACTGTTACATGTATTTCACTTTAAACTGTATCTCTTTGTCGGTTGTTAGGTCAGATGTGATGGAGTTGATGATAAGGGATATTTTGTGACACATCTCCCATTAGGTGTATAATTAACGTTTGGGTTGGCTTTTGTTGCATGCATACAGATGCGATAGTTATAGGGAAGGGTCACAAAACATGACATATTTCATACGAACGGGGTTGTGTGGGGTAGGGTGGTATGGGGGTTGTCAGGCAGGGGTTGAAGGGTGGTGACATGGCGTGGGGGTGCTAAAAACAAAAACATGCATTCTTCCAGGGGGACTTGGCCCGCTTTTCCCGTGTATATACTGCTCAACTTTGGAGAGGGAAATCGGATGTGTCATTCTATTTGAACATGGGTCTACACGTGACATTATGAGAATTAGTTTTGAATATCATGGAAAGATATCTAAAGCGGAGTAGCATATATTATGTAGATCTATCTCCTAATGCTTCAGGGAAAATTCGAACCCTTGTTTGGTCCATACTCGATTATTCATTGTATCATATCTCCATTCTATTATGATACATGTTTATGAGAATGTTTATACAATACAATAGATAATCGAGGATCGGAAAGAAAGGGTAAGCTCGTTTTCGTTTTATGTATTTAAAAAAAGAGTCGAGGTTCGTGAGTCTATGAAACAAACATCTGGGGAGAAATAATTCGATCGCCAGTAATACTTTCACATAACATGATACCATCACAATAGGAAATAGATGTGTATTCTATATGTAAAGCAATATATATGCCATAGCGTCAGACTAGTCACCTGCTGTATATATTTTATATTGTATACTACGCACGCAGTAAACAATAATTTATACATATCAGACTTCACGTTATCACTTAATCATGGCGGTCGAAATCTCAGCTGAAAAATTAGGTCGTATGGCTTCAGAATCTACGGTACCATTTTGTTACTTTTCCAGTTTCTAATTGTATTTATTTTAAAGATTGACATTAATTCAGGCACAGGAATTCGCAGCTGTACGTTACAGTAGGCCTATACAGGCCGAAGTATATACGTGGGTTAATAAAATATACGTTTATCTGTACATGAGTAAACAAAACATGTTTATTTGTAGGCCTACATGGGTCAAACATGTTCATTTGTACATGGGTCAATAAACCATGTTGATTTGTACATTGGTCAGTAAAACATGTTGATTTGTACATGCGTCAATAAAACATGTTGATTTGTACATGGGTCAATAAACCATGTTGATTTGTACATTGGTCAGTAAAACATGTTGATTTGTACATGCGTCAATAAACCATGTTGATTTGTACATGGGTCAAACATGTTTATTTGTACATGGGTCAATAAAACATGTTGAATTGTACATGGGTCAATATAACATGTTTATTTGTAGGCCTACATTGGCCATAGATGTTTATTTGTACATGGGTCAGTAAAACTTGTTTTTTGTAGGGCTACATGGGTCAAACATGTTTATTTTTACATGGGTCAATAAAACGTGTTTATTTGTACATGGGTCAATAAATCATGTTTATTTTAACATGGGTCAAACATGTTTATTTGGACATGGGTCAATAAAACATGTTTTTATTTGTGTGCAGCTGTGCATTCTTGATTGCGTTAATGTTTTACCAATATTTAGAAGACTGTTCCCTGAGTATTTACGTCACATTATGAAATCTGTTTCAGCTATCGTCGGATCATAGGTTTTCGGACATCATACGGCCATGTTGATCGCGACTAGTCGCGCTCTAACAGGCGGTGTAGCATCACACAGAGATTTTTTAATGCTCGGATGATGGCTTGTTGTTATGAGAAAGTTGTCTTTTATAAGTGAACGGGATGTTGTACAGTTGTTCATGTGATATGAGAGAAATCTGCGAATGTTTCTTGCGCGTCCGAAAACCCATAACACGGGGATATATGACGTCGAATTGTAAGTGACTGAGTCTAGGTAATCCTGAGGTTGATGGCATGAACACGTCGGGGACCACGTCACACACTGATCCCCAAACAGGTCAAATATTATACATGCTTCAGAATACAGCCAGTATGCTAAACTACAATGGGCAGATTACATTTCGGGCATGCGCAGTCGTGTTGTTTTATGTGAGTGTTTGTGACCGAATT
Organism: Haliotis rufescens; assembly: GCF_023055435.1. NCBI lineage: Eukaryota > Metazoa > Mollusca > Gastropoda > Lepetellida > Haliotidae > Haliotis > Haliotis rufescens. The sequence goes on from NW_025963857.1 coordinate 1,705,870, forward strand.
ATCAGATAGACCTACATTTCGAAGCAGACGACGCAAATCTTTGAAGGCGACTGACAGGAAGTGAATCGATTCGCGCATGCGTTGTGTGCAGCAAAACAAAAATGGCGTTCAGATATTTCGCTGAATGTAAACACTTGCTGATATAGCATCATAGCAAGAGAAATCTGCGTCCTGATAGAATAAATGACCGTCAGAAAGTTAGTCTAACTGTAATTCATCATGCTCGACCTAGAGGTAGTACCAGAAAGATCTCTAGGAAACGAGCAATGGGAGTTCGTTCTTGGTAAGTTGAGTCGTTTATCTAACCTATTTATGCACATAACGTCATCAGAAGAACTATCATACACCATCATCAAAACCTATATTTTGAACAAATGTGGTGTATATATACAGTGTCATTGTAATTTACATATGAGTGAAACTATACGGTTTTAACGCTGTGTGTTCTGTCATGAAACAACGGAAAATCTAGGTGTTGCCATTGAACCAGTTGAATGTAAACAATGTTTGCACCAATCAGCTGATTTACTGGGACAGTGGGCAAACAGGGCACTTGTCGTCAAAATATGTCGAATAAAAATTGTGCGTGCAGGGGGCAAATGTTTAGGTTTGCACTGTCATGTATATGTAGTTGTATATATTCATAGATACAGCTGACCTGTCTCAATTTATGTGACCTGACTATTTGTTATGAAATGACATATTTAAGCTCTAAAAAAATGGTTTGAATGCAGAAGCAACACTTTTTGTCTCATCTGTATAAACTGTCACTTCACTTGTCAGAATCAAATGATTGGGAACTGCCTTGATACACATACATACCCTTGACTATATTTGGGACACATTGAGAATCAACTTTATATGCTGTCATCCCTGGATCTGAAGACGATTTGTTTCTACGTTTGTTTAAGAATCCTTGTCCCTTCAATTAAGATATATTTCTACCATTGTCATATCTGATTATTATCAAAAATGAAACATCGGCCATCACTTTTACAATATGCATGAACAAATGATGGATAAACTTATCTACCAATCAAAGCAAAGAAGTGGTTTCGTAAACACACTATCCCGGAAACTGTCAAGTGTCTGTGATGTTAGTGGTCATTATCAACACGCAATGATTGGACCTTGGATAATAGATTGATTTTCAATCAGGCAACAGTCATACTTCAACAATGCTCAAGTATCCAGTTACTTCACCAACAATTAATTAAACCTTATATCATCTGTTGGAATAAGTAATTATAAGAGGGATTGTTCATGAGAGTTTATTGAAGGTAATTAGCATTATGTTATTTATGTAATTGGTCGATACCTCTGCATAATAATATGCATCCCAATTCCCATGTATATCATGTCCAGGCTATGTGTACTTGCCTTATTTACCGAGGATGATTTGATCATCAACATTCAACAACATTCAACATTCATCAATCATCAACATTTGATCATCTTAGAAAAATAAATTTTATACATCAGACAAGTGTAAAGATAAACAAAATATGGTCAATTCTTGACTTAGTTTAGATACTGCTATTCTATCTTCTCTGCAACCTTCTTCTTTTCTAGTGCACAACCCCTATCCTATACACCTCAGTATATCCCCTATCCTATACACCTCTCATTCATCATTGAAAAAAATGCTTACCATTCCAGTAACCCTTAACCACATGGGTATGTATTTCAATGAAAGCCCTCTATTCACATGTTTGTGTGTAACACTTGAGTGGTGTCAGTCAGCATGTTTTGTTTAAGTAACAAAACACTGAAAACAATAGCACTAATAGGCTACTACTTGTGGATTAAAGGTTTGTGAAAGTCATATTTATTCATATTCTGCCATCAGTGACTAAATACAACATTTTCAAACTTCATGTTGATAACTGTATATTTTTTAACTTATCCTATCTCACACTATGCATTTTTTCCTTCTTCTTTTGATCCTTATGTGGAAAATGCTTGAATAAATTTTCCAGCTTCTAAAAAACAATTCACCTGGACACATCCTAGCATCACCATGGTCGCCACCCAAACAATAGGGTCCTGCACTGAAGTCCTGTGCCCTGTGACCTACCCAAGCTTACATACTTTCCCCTGCCACATCCTTCTCTTTTTAGTCGTCCAACAGTTGTGACGTGTTTGTGTGTGAGAGAATACAGTTTTGTTTCTTTGTGGTAAGACTACTACACTACGATCCTCCAGTTCAAAGCGGAGAAGCTTGCTCCTTTTCATCGTCTACGACTTGTTGTTCTCAATCACCAGTTCGCCACTCTAAGGGTCGTGGCCATGGGAATTGTCTCCATTGGCGCTCACATGATTCACGTTCAAAGAATCTTGCTTTCAAGGATCAACACTCTCACAATAAGGATCAGCGATCGGAAGTTCGGCTTTCGAATGATCAGCACTCCCCCTTGTCCCTTCAATTAAGATATATTTCTACCATTGTCATATCTGATTATTATCAAAAATGAAACATCGGCCATCACTTTTACAATATGCATGAACAAATGATGGATAAACTTATCTACCAATCAAAGCAAAGAAGTGGTGTCGTAAACACACTATCCCGGAAACTGTCAAGTGTCTGTGATGTTACTGGTCATTATCAACACGCAATGATTGGACCTTGGATAATAGATTGATTTTCAATCAGGCAACAGTCATACTTCAACAATGCTCAAGTATCCAGTTACTTCACCAACAATTAATTAAACCTTATATCATCTGTTGGAATAAGTAATTATAAGAGGGATTGTTCATGAGAGTTTATTGAAGGTAATTAGCATTATGTTATTTATGTAATTAGTCGATACCTCTGCATAATAATATGCATCCCAATTCCCATGTATATCATGTCCAGGCTATGTGTACTTGCCTTATTTACCGAGGATGATTTGATCATCAACATTCAACAACATTCAACATTCATCAATCATCAACATTTGATCATCTTAGAAAAATAAATTTTATACATCAGACAAGTGTAAAGATAAACAAAATATGGTCAATTCTTGACTTAGATTAGATACTGCTATTCTATCTTCTCTGCAACCTTCTTCTTTTCTAGTGCACAACCCTATCCTATACACCTCAGTATATCCCCTATCCTATACACCTCTCATTCATCATTGAAAAAAATGCTTACCATCCCAGTAACCCTTAACCACATGGGTATGTATTTCAATGAAAGCCCTCTATTCACATGTTTGTGTGTAACACTTGAGTGGTGTCAGTCAGCATGTTTTGTTTAAGTAACAAAACACTGAAAACAATAGCACTAATAGGCTACTACTTGTGGATTAAAGGTGAAAGTCATATTTATTCATATTCTGCCATCAGTGACTAAATACAACATTTTCAAACTTCATGTTGATAACTGTATATTTTTTAACTTATCCTATCTCACACTATGCATTTTTTCCGTCTTCTTTTGATCCTTATGTGGAAAATGCTTGAATAAATTTTCCAGCTTCTAAAAAACAATTCACCTGGACACATCCTAGCATCACCATGGTCGCCACCCAAACAATAGGGTCCTGCACTGAAGTCCTGTGCCCTGTGACCTACCCAAGCTTACATACTTTCCCCTGCCACATCCCTCTCTTTTTAGTCGTCCAACAGTTGTGACGTGTTTGTGTGTGAGAGAATAGTTTTGTTTCTTTGTGGTTACACTACTACACTACGATGCTCCAGTTCAAAGCGGAGAAGCTCGCTCCTTTTCATCGTCTACGACTTGTTGTTCTCAATCACCAGTTCGCCACTCTAAGGATCGTGGCCATGGGAATTGTCTCCATTGGCGCTCACATGATTCACGTTCAAAGAATCTTGCTTTCAAGGATCAACACTCTCACAATAAGGATCAGCGATCGGAAGTTCGGCTTTCGAATGATCAGCACTCCCCCAAGGATTATCGCTCTTCTAGGGATCAACACTCCTCCAATGATCTGCGATCGAAGGACAGGGATCAGCAATCAGGAGTTCGGTGCACTCAGGATCGCCACTCATCTAAGGATTGGCGCTCTTCTAAGGATCGTTGCTCTTCTAAGGATCGTCGCTTGGGGATCAGTCATATACACATCGTCATTCACTATGGATTCTTCGCTTAACACTTACGAAAATGATTGTCATACTGCTTTGTTGGAACGTTTGTAGACTTTGGGTCACTTCTAATCGTCCAGTTATCTGGACCATCATCACCAACAGGATTGGTTTCACTCTTATAATGACCATTATCAGCCACAGCCGCAATCCTCCTCCTTACAGGGATTACGTGAACCTCCCACGTGAATGGGAATGATTCCCCTCCTTGGCATGGGTACTCTTATGATTCACCTTTACACCTTTACCGGATTACCCCTCCCATGCTGGATACTATCACTCTCCTTGCAAGCATCTACCTTCTGCTTACAGGGCTGATAGCCACACCTGGAAATCACAGTTCTGCAAGTTGTTCCCGATCTCCGTCTCCGCTTGCGGTTCAGGACCCCACCACTTCATCTGTAGCAAATCCTGCTGTGACACTCCCTTCATCCACACAGCTGCTTCCTACTTCATGAGATCCTAATGATTTAACTACCATTCTTACACAAGATCTTCAATCTATACTGCAAACTGTCTCATTCCAGACCTCCGGTGCCTCCCACTACTTCCACATCGGCTTCGACACCCTCCGCTCCTACTGACCCTGTTGTCTCGGTGCCTTCCAAATGTGACTCCTGTACCAAATGAAGTTATGGTTCTCCACTGGATTGCAGACAAGCTTCAACTTCTGCGCAGTACATCAACCGATGATCGGCATATGTCCTTCACCATTCCCTCTGCTACGTCTCCCAACATCACGCTCCTCCCCCCCTCCCCAATCCTGTATTGTCGGATATGGCGACGGATCTTGACAAGGCCTTTGGATCCTTCCGATGGTTGTGCGATCATTTGCAGTCCCCTCGGTTTTTGTACGAAGATGCTGGCATTCATGGTTTGTGCAATTCTACTTCTGCTTCTGATCTAGAGACTTTGTGCCCAAAGCGTACGTTGACTTCTTCAACCATGGAGGATCGTGATTTGGCTTACTTAGACACTACCATTCATAGGACTTTACCTTTGGTTTTGACTATCCTCTCAGGGACTGATGCTCTTCGATCGTAGATGGTTCACACAACTTCTCCTGAAGAGACTTGTGTTCATGGAAGTGATGATCCAGGACAAGATCACAGCTATCTTAGACCATCTCGCTCATCATGGGGGATCGGTCACTGCATTGTGACATCGTGATGTGCTCCGGCATTGTTCATGGGATGGGATGTTCATTTAAGACTTGTTTATGCCACCTTCCCTAGTCCACTAAGTGACAGACAATCTCCTATGCATGCATCATCTTGAAGAACAGCAAAAGAACAATCGTCAACATCCTTTCTTCGTTCTGCTCAATGTGACTTCCATGATGTCATCAGTGGTAAATCCTCTTCCTCTTTTCGTGGACGTGGCCATCAGGGACAACATGGATCAAAGTCCTCTGGACACACTGTATCTTTCTTGAGATCTAAGGACAGCAACAAGTCTGCCAGAACTGGCGACCAGACCTCCATGTGACTTGCTTTGTCTTCGGGACAACTCCAGCCGTTTCTGTTGTACCCTCACCAATAGGTGGAAGACTAGGTCTCTTTGTAAGGAATTGGGCCATCCTGGACAATCTCTTTGTGTCGTTCCTCATACAGACCAGATCAACTGCCCCTCAATGGAACATCTCCAATGACGTTCCAATGCAGCCAGTCAACTTCCGGTTCTCAACGATGACATAGGTACATAGCTTGCAAAAAATGCTATTGGGTGCCTCAGTTTGGTTCCTGCAGTGCCAGGTTTTTACTCCCTTGATTTTCTGGTCCCGAAGAAAGGCAGCCTCAAACTTCGGCTTATTTTTAACATGAAAACATTCAACATGTTGTACCTAGAGTAGCCGTCACATTTGAGGATGACGTCAATCATGTTTCTATGTACAATCACTTGTCCCAGCGAATTTATAGTCAGTTTCGATCTGCAGGATGTGTACCTGCACTTTCCCATCCATTGGGTGCGTTGTCATTTCCCCAGTTCCTTTTGCAAGGCAGCCACTACCAATGGAGAGTGCTCCAGTTTTGAATTTCTTTGGCCCCATGACTATTTACCTGAATCATCAAGCACGCCCATGGAATAGTGTTTGAATCCTACATCAGTGATTCCATTCAGGCCAATGAAGATCCAGACATCCATCTCCAACATCTCGATCTTACACTACGCCCTCTCCATCAACTCATTTGGCACATCAACATCAGCAAGTCCGAGGCAACTCCCACTAATGACTCCAGTTAATTGGTGCCCTCTTCGACACCCACCTGGGCAAGATGTTCGTTCCTCTGGATCGATGGTCAAGGATTCAACATCTTGTGCCGATTGCACTCAAACAACCTCTTCTGTTATGACAATGGCAACAGATCTTCGGCCTTTTGATATCGGCACAGGCCCTCACTCAGATGGGCCAACTTCACCTTTGTCGGTTCCAGTGCTTCCTCAAGACCTTCATCCAGAGTGATAATTGCTGGACACCGATCTCCCTGCCACTTCATCTGCGTCTGCACCTCCAGTGATGGCCTGTAACATCAAATGTTTGTGTCAGAGTCTCTTTGAGGCCATTCATCCTGACTCTACACCTCTTCGTCGATGCATCGACCACAGGCTGGAGAGCACACTTCCAAGATCTACAGGTAACAGGGTGCTGGTTGGACGAAGAGAAGCAACTTCACATCAAAATCTCGAGTTCAAGGCAGTCATCCAGGCATCTCTCATTGGTCAGAACTTCTTCGTCACACTCATGATCCAGCCAGACAACAGCTCAGTCTTCTGAGTTCCACCAAGTCGAAGTCGCTCCTATCGCATTCAGTGCACTTCTTCCAGTTGATCAACTCCCTCAACATTCAGGTTTAATCAAGGCACATTCAAGGGGTCTCCTAGGTGATAGCCGAATCCCTCACCAACAGAATGGCACAATGCTTCTGTATTTTTTTGTGCTAGCTAATTTCCAAGGGTTTCCCCAGGAATGTGGAAGTACTCTGTCAGTGTTTACTTGATTTTAAGAATACAGTCTTGTGAATAACATATTAATGTCAAAATGAGTCGTTCATACGCTTATGAATATCTTTTTGTGTTTATCTTTGATGCTACATGCAACTTAAAAATGGGCAAGTCGACATCGGCAGAATGTAAACAAAAATTATATGATTTTAACAAAAACCCATCAATGTAGATTATTTGCCTGACCATTTAAAAGATTTTCTCATTTTGTACACAAAGTTCTTGTTTAATATATCCATATAAATTTAACAGTCAAGGTCAACTCATGGAACAGTAAGCATAGTTCTACTCGGATATTCACAATCACCAACGATGTGCATGCTGCTCCTTGGTTGTTAAAAATGAAAATATGAATATTATTCTTATTAATTATTCAAAGAATGATTGTCAACTCTTATCAATCCAGCTGTTTGCCAAAGAAATCCCACTGCTATGACCGATTTATAACAGATATATTCTTTCCATGAAACTCTAATTTGCATATTGTTACGTATAATTTGCTAAAGGGTTGTCTCTCTAATGTTTGATGTACATTGACATGATTTCCAAGAAATGACCACATACTGAGATAGGATTTGGGTAAAAATGTAAATAACAAGCATGACACTTGGAATTACAGATTATGTGGGGTGAAACATACCTAGTCGCAGGCCTCAAGTGTGACCTGTTTACCTTGCATATGATATCAAGGTGCTGGTCCTGATTGGACTTTGCCGACACTGTGGAAGATTGTAGACATGTATATAAAGATTACTTAGGTCAATAACAAAAGGATTTCTTTTTATTTTCAACTCACTGATTGACCCTGCAAATATCACTGTAATGCATTAACACTCCAGTGGAACCTGGCATAACAGCTATGTTAAAGAATATAAACCTGTAAATAGTTTTACCGTATATATCTGGTATATACCATGTAAATGGCATGTATACAACAGAATGAAAACACAGGTACTAAATAATGACAAAGAGGGCTGCTTTTGCTAATGTGCTATGGCGACAGATACAAGCCATTGTAAACTGTCCCTTGAGTTTAGCCATGTTGCACTGTAATTTGTGAAATGTACCTCAGAAGCCTTTGTACAGGATATATGTCTCATGTGTAGGTAGTCATTAGCCTAGCAATATGTGCACAATTACTAATGGATGTATGTATAGAGATTGTGGAAACGCTGCCCGGAACATGACCATGCATTACAACTAGGGTCTTGGGTCTACAGGGAATCAGGTGGAGAAAAGGTTTTCCTGGCATCCTGTGCTTGTTGTAGGATGCATCTAAGATGGGGATTAGCAGGACACAATGGCTGTTCAGTAGGGCTGTGTATTGCAGCATTAGAAATTGGCACTAGTCCTGTAGTCCTTACCAAGCTGCCCAATAGTTAAAGTATTATAAGGACAAGAAGAAATTTGCCATTTTTAAGAGTTTTGCTATATCTGATCTTTAAAAGGACTAGTGGACTAAAAATGTCAGTTTCAACTGCTGTATTGGCAAAATTGTTGTTTGGCAATACATGTATATTGCGATACAGGTGTCTGTATTGTGATAGTATTGCAATATATTGGGAGCCAAAGTGCTTGACACTAATTGTCACTGATTGTACATGCAGAACCTATTTTGTATATGCTAAAGTAAATATTTCCATGTAAAAGTTAGCATGGTCAGTTGCCACCATTTTGTAGTCATGGATACCGGGGAAAGAAAATTCACTTTCTGCGTAGATTTTAGGTTAGAAGATACAAATAATAACGGAACTTGTAACATCTTTTTTACCCAATTTACAGAAATAAAGATTGCAATCTGTACTATTAGTTAAAATATGTATTTCAGTATACTGGTAATACTGTGCAGTCCTACTGATGAGTGTGACTGGTTCCTGGGTCGGTGTGCATCAGGGAAGCCCAACTCCCAGCGTGATCTGACTGTGTGTGACTATATCCTAACACTGTGGATCATTGGGCAGTTTATGGATCACTTGTTTGTGTTGTCAAAGCTCAGTTAATTTACTGGGCCTTGTTCCACAAAGCACTCTTCACACTCGGATTATTGTAAATCCCAATCTTTAACATGGACTTAGGATCGTCCCAGCTTAAGGATGGTTTTGTGGAAGGTGGGCCAGGTCAAGAGTCAAGGGTTATGTATCACTGATATAGGGATAGGGTTGGCAGCATGGGATTTCAGTGCAATAGATATGTAGTAATTAGCTGTGGTAGTATTCGTAGTTGTGTCCTCAAAGTAAGGAGAGTTAGATGCTGTTATTGTTAGGCTGCATTAATGATGTTAATTGTTCACAAGTTCAGTATTCGTAATTAGGGAGCTCAGGGATCATTCAGCATGCTGCTATACTGTATTAAAGTCAAGGGACAACCAAGTTTTCAACTATTACACCTTGCAATAGGTTTCTGCTTAATTTCTTACACCACAAGACAGGAGTTTGTTTGAAGACATGGTGTATTTCCTCGTGTACCTAAAGCAAATGTAAATGTCATTATACAACATTGAACAGGAAATACACATCTGCACCTGACATTGTGTCATTTAGGAGATAAACCTGCTGTGTTTTGAAATTTGATGTAGTCCCTCTGTAGAATAGATGCCTCTTTATTATAATTTGGAACCTCTCGCTTTGGGACTACATCAAATTTCAAAACACAGTAGGTTTATCTCCATTCTACCATGACGGCAACAACGCTTTGAAAACTGCACTCTCTTGCAACGTGTAATAACACAGGTGCACAGGTCCGCAATCTTAGAACATTCCGAAAAGTGGTCACAGGTAGTTATGTATGGAACAATTATTACTAAAGTTCAAGATTAAAAACACCATAGTCGTGAGTAGTTCATAATAAGTGTTCAAAACACATAGTTTTTCAAAAAAGTTGACAAATAACACTCTACCAAATTTCTACCAAACTGTTGTACACTGTGGACTAACTGTCATTTCTTGGAATTTTGTGCAAGAGGTCATTTCTTGGAAATCGAACATGCCATCATTTCTATTGTAGGGGTGACGGGTAATAGAAAAAGGTTTTAAAATGCTAAACAAATATATTTCTACAGCAAACTTTATGAATTAACATTCTATTATACATTTAACATGTGTAAGTGTTATTAGTTAGTTAGCAATTACCCCCAGTAAACAATAATAAAATCAAAATAAATGCCTCTCCACCCCGAACTTGGATGTGGCAGAACTTGACCTACATCACGGTTACTCACACCTCACAGTTGGCTGACAATCTTGTGTTTAAATTCTCCGTAACGAGTTATAGAATGAAGCAAGATGACAACACCGATCTATGATGTGGTTGAACATTAACAGGTAGATTATCTGGGATTGATTGAGCTTGCTGGTACATCCATATGATTACCAATGTGACTGAGTATGACTGAACAGCCGCTTTTTAGGCTGCAGACGAGCCAGATATTTTGAAACGAGGAATCTGCATGGTATGACCTATTAATTTCAAGATTTCACAGATCAAAAGCCAAATAGTGACAGAACTTAGACATTTGTGTCCCAGAAATAGTAGATCGTGTATGATTTTCTTAATTGTGCGTGTTCTGAAATGAATTTCATCAAGTTTGATAAGCTGTCACTTCAGTTGGGACATTGTTTTCGTGGACTTTCGAAGGGGAGTCTTTTCTGATGGACTTTCAAATCCCTCCTGCCAAATCCCCTCCTGCCAAATTCTAATGGTGGTGGTTGGCGTAGATGGCAACGAATATCGATCAGAAAAAGGTTTGTAAACAACATGTTGTCATGAATAAAGTTTTTTCAAATAATTTTTATAATGTTATATTTTACTTTCATTGTTGGTTGTTTCAATGAGGAAATAGCTTAAATTGTTCCGATTCTGGTCACCATAGAACATTTCTCTAACAGTTTCATAAACATTTCATTTGTATGCAAAAGATATGCCTTTGTTAAATCTTTTAATGTCATCATCAAAGAAGTCAGGGTTGCGGCCTAGATCGCCCCAAACATCTGATATCAAACTACCATATTTCCTCTATTTGACGCTACGCCGTCTATTAATTTCGCGAGTGCCCTTGGCGTGTATTTGAGACCTGGCTGGTATTAGAGACCCAGCGTGTATTTGAGGACATATAGATATGTTTTACAGTTCATATGGGGGTGATCAATCGGCAGCCATTTTCTATGAATCGATATGTAGGCTATCTATGTATTCATACGCACATTTTTTGTGAAAAGGCTTAATATATTTGAAAGGGGTTTCTGTAGCAAAAAGGAAACCCCTTTTTAACCAATCAGAATCAAGCATTCATCAATGTCATGGTAGAATTTCTTATTATCAGATCCTTTCTTAGTAAACCTATAAACTTATGATGGTACTTCAGTCAGTCCCACACTGAGTCCACTTTTCAGCATCATTGCATATCTTGATTATAGATCAACCTTCACAGTATGGCATTGATACACATAGAAAACATGTATGTAGTCATGAGACTTTACGACTTTTATCAGGTTTTTGCAACATTTTTTATGAATTTGGTATAGTGTATATGTTCCAACAACAGTGTCTACAACATTAGTGAGTGAGTGAGTATAATTTTTCAGTGAGTGAGTATAATTTTTCAGCCGCTTTTAGCAATATTCCAGCAATATCACGATGGGGGACACTTGAAATGGACTTCACACGTTGTACCCATGTGGGGGAATCAAACCCGGGTCTCCGGCGTGACGAGTGAACGCTTTAACCACTAGGCGCCATCCCCCTGTCCCTTCAGCATTAAGAGACCAAGAATTGTTTGTCCATTTTACTGAGCGTGGTCATCAGTGAAGCTGTTCTGGACATTTTGGAAATTACGAAGACACTCACACATCATGAATAATAATAGACCTCATGAACAAGATTTCTTTTTCTCATCATTTGGACTGCATTTAAACATATGTGTTCCTGATTTACAACAAAGTATGATTTTCAGTCTGCAATATTCCAAATGGAAAATATTTTTATGAATACAGCTGTCATGCCAAACTCAACTTCTTTGAGGCCATTAGGTATGTTATTTTGAAATGTTAATAGAATCCTTATTTATAATGCAGTAAAAGTTTTCTTTTGAAAAATTCAATATTATCCAAATAGGCAGAACTTTTTAATCAGGCAAATAAGCTATGCTAAATATTAAATTCCACTATCATAATTAAATGCCTATGTTTTGTTAAGTAAAAGGAAATAAATCTTTGAAGTCAGTATCAGCATCTGTCTTTTTCAAAACAGTAAAACAATTCATCTGTCCCTTAGGCATCCAGGTAGCAAAGGTACTGTAAGTCCCCATGGTCCCCGGTATGGTGACCTACCTTTTGCTTGCTGGTGATATATAGCCCAATTTTACGTTGTATTGTAATGTATTGTATTATATGAATTTGTAGTTTTATGATCACTCACTAGTTTTAAACCGACATCCGTGATAATCTAGTACTTTTACTGTCCTTTGTCGACAGGTTTATGTTCTCAATTGATGTATTGTCTAATTTGATATAGTCACTATATGGCTGAAATAATGCCGATGTGACTTTAAATATTAACTCACTCACTCACCTTGTTGTATGAAGTGCTAAATTGTCCAATGCAGGTGAGCTTCTGTACCTGTGATACTATGGTTATTAAGGTAGGATATGGAAAATGTATCTAGTACTTTTTCAAAAATAATTATGTACCCTGGTATGTCAGGTGATTATAGGGATTACAGTGTTAGTCTCTGTGTGATTCTGGTTGGTTAGATGATGGTAAACTGATGGGATGAAGTAACCTTGGTCTGTGTTGCTGGTCAGCTTGAATCCTTTGATGGCTACTATAAGCTATTCTAAATCAGCTGTCTCAGTTCACATTCAGCAAAGCTCCAGGCAAACCATCCCAATTGTCCTCACCTTCAACCCAAAAAACAACACTTTCAGAAGCCATAAACATCAAAAGATTCAAGCCAGCTATCAACTGTGACCAAGATTACTTCATCCAACCAGCCTACCATTTATGGATAGAATATTGTCACTGTGATTTTGTATCAGTAGCTGTCACCCGTTGATTTTTATCATCTTTTTATGCTTTTGCCGTTTTTCAAATTTAATTTTGGTCAAGCATTTGTGATTAGGTATGTCCCTACAGTATTAAAACCTTCAAAGTTGCTGTGTTGACTTTACTTGCCCTTTAATGACTTGCATGGCAGTAAGGACACATTGCCATGAAGATGTTTAACCTCATTTTCAGACATATAGATCACCTCATTTAAATGCCAAGGTAAATGTGAGCTTCACCTCAACTGTTCACCACAGTTCGAAATCGAATCATTCCAGAAATGTTATGGTAGACATTCAGAATCCTCTGAATATGACTTGTCACTTGTCATCATGATGCTCGATGCTTTCCCATGCATGGAGTTTACAGGGAGTTTTCACACTTCTTTCTCACTGGCACTTACTTTTGATGATCAGGTGGTCAGGTTTGGTGATTTGTGGCACTGCACCCCAACATCATCATTGCTCATGATGGGGATAATTGATTGTCTGACTCGATCCAGACTTGATTGTTTACAGGCTGCCATTGTATGGCAGGAGCCTTGATGGGTGCAGCATTAGGCAACAAAGGAACGCTTACTTTTCAATGCAAATTGTGTGTGTGGCGGGTGGAAACACCAGTGATTCATTCATGTAACTTTCATCACTATTTGGCCTTTGGTGCCCAATGGAATCTGTTTCAGCAGATAATCAAGAGTGATTATTCTCTGGCATTGATGTTTTGTATTCAGTTTTTTGGGAACTGAACCTGGTCTTTGATGCAACTAGTGAATTCTTTCATCAGTCAGCTGACCCAATGCTCCTGTGAAGATAAAGAAATACAAAGCATATAACAGTAGTAGGTAGCACATGTAGATAATATCCTGACTGATCTGCAGTACAGGTTTTACATACGGACCATACTCATTACTGCAAGAATTCTTTAAGACTGTACAAAACATCACTGATTTATTAGAAGTAGTCTTGGGGTGCAAAGGAGAAGTTCTATATGGTGTATCAGAAACTGTTTATAGGGTTTGACTGCCTTCAATTGTGTCACATCTATATGGCATCTTAAGCTCCAGGCTCCTGACTTCAGAGTGAGTGAGTGAGTGAATGTTTAACCCAAGGTTGGCAATATTCTTCCTCAATCTCTCCGTCCTGTATTGGAACCCTGACCAGGTAATTTCATGTAGACCCCAGTCAGCTTGGCCAAACATTTTAACCTCTTGATGCACATTTGGTGGGCGCCTATATGCTCTTGAGCATAAAATATTTTTTTTATAAAATGCATTTAGTAAATCATAATTTTATGTTAAGATACATTTTTTACATATGTTTGTTTCCTTCTTGTCCTCATTTTGAGTAAAGTAGTGTCTTTACATTATTATTACCTCAGGGAAATATAGATCAATTATCTTGAATGCAAACTGGTCATGATATCTTACTGAGCATACAAGACCTCTTGGTTGGTTTATGATACATCACACAGAAGACTAGAGCCTGGTGTCTGGTTAGGGACAGAGATCTAATTACATCGTTGTGTGATGCCCTCTCTCCATCGATCACAGACTGTCATTGATCTCAGTCACTGCTGTATGACATGGAACATAGGACTTCTCTGCAATGTCAGAGAAAACACTTAGAAATCATTGCTGTGGAATGTCAGTGGTAGCTACAGTGCATGAACACTTCATATTGATGAAGATGGTTGATGTGCAGGATTAACTTTCTGCACCATTAGTCCTCATGATAATAATATCAGTCGAAAAGCAAATCTCTGAGGTATTAGTTATCAAGGAAGACTTCTATTTGAGCATTGGAACTTGTGCCATATGATTTTATTGATAATTTGCATGTCTGGGTCATAGTGTCAATTTTGAAATTGTGTTCGTGACACTGTGTGCTGTTTCTGGTGGCAGGCCCCAGTTGTGATTCTTGGACACAATTCTTCCCTGGTACCCCATGCTTGTTGTAAGAGAAGATTAATGAGGATTGGGTTACTGTGGCTGACATGGCTGATTCTGTATCATTGTTCACTGATAGTGTTGATAATTGCTCATTCTAGCAACCACTGGTCTTCATGGCCAAGTCTTGATTGTTGCTGACTGCAGCATTAATAAGTCAATTCTCACACACTTTATTGGGAGGAATGTCATGAAACAATAGCACAAGGACATTTAGTGGAATGCATTGTCAGGTCGTGTTTCTGCCATCTTTCTGTGGCTTCAGTCGTGGCTTGTCAGTCATCTGTCATTTACTTTTGCAGTGTCAACATCTCCCATGAAACTATGAAGCCTATGTTGTTAAGACTTTGCATGAATAATCCAAGTTTTGGTGTCGTTAAAAGGTGCCAACAGAATTCTATGCGGTAATTTTGTGGTGTGACTAACCTTAACACATTGCTATGGGTGTTATATATAATATTTCATCCTTTTACCTTTATGTACTGGTGGATTGCATCCATTGTTTAGTGTCAGCCTGGGGAGCAGAAGGTCGGGGGTTCGATCACCAGCCGCGTCATACCAAAATATGTTAAAAGATGGTACTTGTTGTTACCCTGCCTGGCACTCATCATTAAGGGGCTCAAACAAGGACTGGTTGGCTCGGAATTAGTATTCTGTGTCTGAGTTAGGTATTCATGGTAGTCATGCTGAACATGTAATTTTGACTCTCAGTATAGCCAGTAATGCATGTATCAATGTGTAATTTAATGAACATGCTGTTGGATGCTTATTTCATAGAGACTACTGTTTTACTTTTCCGTCTTTGTTTTTTACCCTTTTATGGCCTTTCTGTCGAATATTTATTCCAGTAGATAGTTCCGGTGAGCTACGGACCGTTGTGGCAATATTTCTAGTTCTTTGAATAATAAGACTTAACATAGTCATTAGGCTCAAGGGTTCAAGGGCTCAAGGGTTCCCTGGTAAATTGCATCAACACACTGGAGACCGCAGAACAAGAAATAATCTGGTATTCAATGTGGGCTACATGGTTTGAATATTCTGGAATTTGGTGATGATATTTCAAAACAATATTTTGGAAAGAAGATGTTAAACTACTGGTGTGTCTTTGTCTACCCTAGTGGGATTTATGATGGCTGAGCCTCACTTTGACAAAGAATGCAGATGGACCAGGTCAGCCAACAGCTTTTGTCCAAATTGTGATACCTGTATCTGTGAATAATATCTAGTTTATTCCATCACAGTCCGTCACATGCAGCTACACTTGACAGTACTTATGCTTGACTATGGATTCGATGTCAGGACTAGAGAGATGCCCATGAAAGCTATTGATCCCTTTCAATTAAATGGAACGACAGAGACTTGTCTTTGTTTGTGGTTGTTGTTGATATTGAGCACTTTGATAGATGCCATCTTTAATTTTTATGCTAATACAACATGAGCAGCTGTTCAATAAAAGCTTTCACCGACCTTTTCTTTATTTCAATGTCTGTTGAGTCTGTAGAAAAAGATATGGAGTTGGATGTCATACTCATCCCATGTGTGTTCAATGCTTTCCACACAAACCTGATTGTTTTGTCAAATAGGCAGCCATTTTGTTTTGGGATGATGTCAGTATGTTTGGTTTCAAATGAGTTGGTTTGAAGTTTGCTGAATTGTTTATCAATAGAGAGCCATCTTGTATATTTTTGTAATATTGTGATACATTGACATCTTATGATATGTTATATTTGTTTTACAAATGCAGTGTTTAGGGTTTACTTTTACGAAGATAATCACTTTATGGATAGATCAGTGATGTTTTCAATGTGTTAAGTGACATGTGATGAGGATGGTGTACAGCTGGACTTTTCCTTTCCACACATGCTTTATGAAGCAGTGCTGTACTACTTTGGGTACTGTTTTGTTATATTCAGTGAAACTAAAGTTCCACTTCCAAATCCTACACTTCTGTTGGAGTGTTTGAAGAGTAAGCTGTTCATGGTCACATTGTAACCAATGTGTAATGTAATATGTTTCGAGGAAATAATTAGGAGCTGTTACTATTGATTTTTTCCATTCTTAGAAAGTGATATTGGTTCCTAAAGTAACACGTTTACTGACAAATGAAGTAACAGGTTTTTCACCTTTTCCTAACTAACTCCCAACTGTGAGCGCTAATAATCTAGGTCAGGATCTGACAACAGAAAACAGCAGTATTGTTTTTTTGGCATGTATTAGACATAATATATTACAAATGTATTAAGTTCTTGTGCATTTTGTCTTTTCAGGCAGGGTCATGGGGAGGGTCATGGGGAGGGTCATCCCAAAATATGACAAGCAGTTGGGAGGGTCTTTGTTTTCAGTACATTAAGTACATTGTATATGTTTGAAACACACACAGACACACATCCACACACCCTCCACTCTCCCCCACCCTTGTTATAGATGACCGATCCCTAATTACCTCTAAACACACAATTCCCGCTTCCATCTAGCAATTGGTGTTGATTATTACTAGTTCCCAATTTGGTTTGGTCCCTGAGCATCCAAATTTAGTGCTTAAGACAATTCCCAGCAAAAGTGACATAAAAAACAGTGGAATTAATTACATCCCATTTTACAGTTATGTGTTAGTTTAAAAATAAATATTAGTCACATTCCACTTTCAATGATAATAGAGTGTTTTACTCTTCCATGTTCTCAAGTTTTCATCTTGAGTTTTTTTCTGTCATACTATTATCAGAGCTTTTATAAAGATGAGGCTAGTCCAATTTGTTTTACAAACAAAATTTACTTCCTACATTTGGAGATGTAGAGACAAATAAACATGATAATGTGTTTTTTTATAAAAGAATTTAAAGCATGTTTTTTGTTTGTAGTACCGTATTTTCTTGAGTATAGTGCGCACCTAAGTATAATGCGCACCCTCCTCTAGCAGATTCAGTATTTTTGGAAAAAAATTGTTTTTGAATATTATGCGCAGAAAAAATTTACACCGCACCCCTTCAGCAAATCTGGTAAACAAACAGGTGATAAGAAACTTGGTTAGTACAAATTTGAAATTTGAGATAAAAAATCACCAGACATGTTGATTTTCCCTTCAATTTTTATTTTTTATTCTGCTAGGCATTATTTTACATCCATGGATTAAGATTACCTTGTTTATTTTCTCTTAAACTAAGCCGGAAACAGCAATCAGCTGTACACACGTTTTCTTGGAATCTACTGGTGATTCGGTTTAAACTTACCCAATGATATAACTTTTGGGATTTTGAAGCAAGGATCGGGAAAATTGTATCTGAAACTATTTTTTTATCAGGAATAATAAATTCCAATGTCTTGTTATTTTAGTTGCAGATTTTACTAAATATATTCAAGATAATAATAACCCTAAGCATAGCACTTCAGTGCAGCTGATCGCTATTGCCTGTTATTTTTTTTTTCACATGGAACAAATGGACCAGTTACCGTCGAGGCTCCCGCGCACGTGAACGCGAAAACTTTGTATTGACATAGAATCGTCAAACTACAACAAATATGACTTTTAATGAGTCAAAGTATGGCATTTTTGTTATAGATGACCGATCCCTAATTACCTCTAAACACACAATTCCCGCTTCCATCTAGCAATTGGTGTTGATTATTACTAGTTCCCAATTTGGTTTGGTCCCTGAGCATCCAAATTTAGTGCTTAAGACAATTCCCAGCAAAAGTGACATAAAAAACAGTGGAATTAATTACATCCCATTTTACAGTTATGTGTTAGTTTAAAAATAAATATTAGTCACATTCCACTTTCAATGATAATAGAGTGTTAATCTCCAAGCCCTAAAACTGTCCTGTTGGTGTAGAAGCCATGTCAAACTTGATTCATTTTCTGTTATTTAAGACCACTGACATTAGTACAGCCCCTAATGTCAATCTCCTGACAAACAATATTAACCCACACTCTACCAGCCCCTAAAAAAACCTGATAATGTAAAGATTTGTATAGTCCTTAAGTGGACTGGTCCAAGCTGGTGCTCAATGCTTCACCCATAGTGAGCCATAGTATTGTGTAATGAGTCTCCAAGGACGGACATAGACAATGATAGAGGTTGTCATGAATTATTCAACTTTTGTCTTGAGTAGTACTCTGTATCATATCTGCTACTGTTACAATCAGCTCGTTTTCTCTGCGTACATGAATGATGGTTTCTGTCAGTGTTGTAATGGTCACATTGTTCTCCAACTTGTATCATTCCAGCTGACAGTTACTTTATCGGTCATGTAGGAATACAGTTTAAAAACTAGATCAGGCAAGAACTTGGTACCATCTGTTGGGAATAATGGCCTTTGAGACACAGAAGCAGTGCATGAAGTTAAAACAGAATACAAATGGAAAAGAAGAACAGAGTTGAAACAGCTGAATATTCATGTATCAATGAAAATTGTCACAAATCTATTGCCAGTGAAATCAGTTGACTGGTGTTACATTCATGTTGACACATGAAAGACCTGATGTATCAGACACCATCGTGTGGTTTTTTACTCTTCCATGTTCTCAAGTTTTCATCTTGAGTTTTTTTCTGTCATACTATTATCAGAGCTTTTATAAAGATGAGGCTAGTCCAATTTGTTTTACAAACAAAATTTACTTCCTACATTTGGAGATGTAGAAACAAATAATTTTTGTTTGTTTGTAGTACCGTATTTTCTTGAGTATAGTGCGCACCTAAGTATAATGCGCACCCTCCTCTAGCAGATTCAGTATTTTTGGAAAAAAATTGTTTTTGAATATTATGCGCAGAAAAAATTTACACCGCACCCCTTCAGCAAATCTGGTAAACAAACAGGTGATAAGAAACTTGGTTAGTACAAATTTGAAATTTGAGATAAAAAATCACCAGACATGTTGATTTTCCCTTCAATTTTTATTTTTTATTCTGCTAGGCATTATTTTACATCCATGGATTAAGATTACCTTGTTTATTTTCTCTTAAACTAAGCCGGAAACAGCAATCAGCTGTACACACGTTTTCTTGGAATCTACTGGTGATTCGGTTTAAACTTACCCAATGATATAACTTTTGGGACTTTGAAGCAAGGATCGGGAAAATTGTATCTGAAACTATTTTTTTATCAGGAATAATAAATTCCAATGTCTTGTTATTTTAGTTGCAGATTTTACTAAATATATTCAAGATAATAATAACCCTAAGCATAGCACTTCAGTGCAGCTGATCGCTATTGCCTGTTATTATTTTTTTCACATGGAACAAATGGACCAGTTACCGTCGAGGCTCCCACGCACGTGAACGCGAGAACTATGTATTGACATAGAATCGTCAAACTACAACAAATATGACTTTTAATGAGTCAAAGTATGGCATTTTTGATATATGTATCCATTCGCTGTCGACTAAAGTTCGTTTCAAGGCATCAGTAGCGGTAATCTGACCGTGGTTGCTGTTTATAACGATGAGTTGTGTGACCTTCTGATCACTTCACACATGATTTCGCCGAAATTAATTAAAACAATATTAAAAGGAATTTTGAATAAAATTAATTGAATAAGGTTACAAACATACTTCCAGATATACAATGAACACTTGTAGTGTAATTACATGATTAATTTGCGTACTTCAGTATGGATTTGTTGACAAGGTATTTTCAATGTTACATGCGCACAGTAATGTCTTTGCGTTTGGGAGGACATCAAAACTCATTATGGCGAGCATAATGTGCACCCCCTCTTACACAGCTGTGTTGTTTTTTTAAAAAGTGTGCACTATACTCAAGAAAATATGGTACACACACACCCCACACCCCTGCGATACTAGTGTTATCAGTTTTAATGTTAATTCAAGACCTTAAGAGATGAAAACATAAAATCAACAGGCATTTTGAAAATACTAATTCACAATTTCTAACAATCCTGCCTCTTGGTATTTTGTCCAGTGCTTATTCTTTAGAATGGTTAATATCTCTCAAGACAATATTATATCCAATTATGTCTCTGTCTGTGTCTATTCTGGCAGTATTTATAATTCTTATTTTGGGCAGAAAAATGTTCTTGGATCTTATGTGACATGTTTGACGTGAAACTCATCATTGACTGAAACATCAAGATATAGATTCCTCCTTGTTATGCATGCAGTGATACTTGACATCCTGTCTTTCTCAGGACCTGTTCCTCAAACATGTTTGACCACGATAATTTTATTATTATTTTTTTATCCAAATTTGTGAAAAATGTTAGGCAACAGGCATTTATTTATATGTGATATTTATCTTTAGCAAACTATTTATGAATGCACTGTGCAAATTGACTGCATGGATATTTGGTAGAACTGTGTATGTAGTGTATTTCATTAGGGGAAAAAAAGAAAAGAATATGCGTAGCAATTTGTCTATATACAGGCAAACAATAACTTGATGGGAGCCTCTGTGACACAGCTGGATTGTGTTACCTATGCACATGCACATGCACATGCACATGCACATGCACATCAAACATTACCAGACATGTGCTGACACCAATCATTGAGTTCTGTATAATTCCAACACTTACTAGAAGTCAATGCTTATTGGTTTGAGCTTATTGTGTTAATCATTCAGAATGTGAGGTAGAGTTCTATAAAAAATGCTTGAAAGTGAACTAATACAAGGTGTCATATGAAACCTAGCCAGGATGACTGTGATGCAACAAAAACATCTGCATCATTGCTGCTGCGTCAGTAACTGAAATGGTTGGTCAAATTATGGACTATGTGGTACCCTGAAATTTGTCTGCCTCTGTCACTGTCAGATGAGGGGGCACATTGACATGTCAACTACTTGGTGGAATGAGGTGGGTTCTTTCTCCACTGACTGCTGTAGTGAATATTTGTATTAAAGCTGTGTTCCCTCCCACACTTTGTGACCAAGAAGTTGATATTTATTAACCTAATTTAAGACAGATCTGGGTTATATACAGAGTAATTTAATTGAATGCCCATCCCTTTTTGAGAAAACTTGGTGAAAAAAACTCAACAAATATCTTTGCTGAAAGATACTGATGACGTGCTTAGGTTTCACTGACTAAAGCTGGGTTGACAGTATGTAAGAGGGGGTGGAAATCATCTTTTTTTTCAAAATTGGGATATTTTTACAGCTGTTCTTTTCCTACCCTCTCAGGTATTTTAAGCCTCTTCCTCTTTATTGGTCCTGTTATTAGTGATATACAAGTTACCTCTACAAAGCCATAATATTAGTTTTACAATATAAACATGAACTGGGAAATTTGTTATTACAACTTGCAAATTTTTACTGACATTTGATGCAATCTCATTAAAATCAGACCTAAGTTCTTGTTGCCGCTAAACAAAGATCTGAGGACATCCCTTTACGGGTCACGTCAGAACGACCTTTCGCAAACTTTCACAAAACTGAAATGACTGACAAGAAGTCGACATCAGCCAATAAGAAAGCAGCTTTCTCGAGCTTTACGGCACTCTTTTCAACCTGGCGACTTCTGTTTCAGACTACGCTTGAAAAATTAGTTGACATAGTTCTCGGTTAAACTTTTGAAAACTGAACAAACAAACATTCTGGAATGTCTTAATACATGGTTGAGATTGTATGGCAGTGCTTCCCACATACTGTGAAACGCCTCCTCTGTTTAAATGTTTATCCCACGGAAGCAAGAGATAGACAATAATTTTGACGGAATCAGTTGTACGGGCCGTAACTGTCGTTCGGAATACACCGTATTAACGTTTTTGAGGTTGCATGATTAGAAAACACATTCCGACTGTCACTTTCATGATCTGGTAAGCGACGCTTTGATTGGTCGGATGAAAGGTTGTTCTGACGTGACCCGTAATGGGATGTCCTCAGATCTTTGTTTGGCGATAGCAAGAATTAGGATCTGATTTTAATGAGATTGCATTTGATGCAGAATTAGGGTCGAATATCAACCTCTGAGCAGGTCTAGATAAACCTCTATATTTTAGCTCACCTTGTCCAAGACTTCATTTCACACAATTGTTTCTCTCTTCAAGAAACAATTACATTTGGCCTTCATCCCTAAATCATGACTTCTATTCCCCATTGGGTTCTGGGGAAGAATTGGTCCCCAGTGACCGACATGATCTCTGCTTGGTGTAGGAAGTGACTAAAATGGATTGGATGGTCAGACTCGGTGATTTGTCTGACTGCATGTCTTTCATCTTCCCGAGGCAAGTGAGTTAACTGATTATAAAAGTCCAGTTTCCACCCTTGCCGAACTAGGCTGGTATTATGGAGTTACATTTTGGCTGGACTAACGAGTCTATGCATAGTCCAATCAAAATCGCCCACCGAAATCGAAATCCGGTTCGTCAACTGTCATGCAGATTTCGGTCGATTGCAGGATTTGCAAAGCATGTGCACCGCCAACTCGTTGTCAGCAGATATTTTCCAAATCTTTTCATGTTTTTAATCAAGGTGCTCACGTGAATTGATGCATTTCGCGACGTAAGACCCGTTTTATCAAAATCTAGATCTTGTTTATCGATCAGATTGTCCTGACTGGGCGCCACCATTTTGTGAAGCAAACGCAAGTGATACGAGAGGTGGAGAGGCTTAGAGGGGACATAACTGGTAATAGCCACTGGTGGCGCTACGATCGAGCCCAGTAATTCCAGCCTCGTTCGGCAAGGGTGGAAACTGGACTTTTAAAGTCAGTTAACTCTCTTGTCCGGGAAGATGCATGTCTTTAAGCCCTGATGTTGTGCATTGTTGCTCATGTTTTTCTTGTTTCTTGTTAGGTCCAGATTCAATTATATATGGGCTGCCGTGATATGGCTTGAATATTGCTGTCTGTGCATAAAACAACATTCACTCATTTACTTAAACGAGCAATTTCAACAGTGAGAGAAATGAAGAGATACATAACAGGGTTCTAAATTGAGCATGAAACTCACAGGCTCCTTGTCATAACCCTAATGTTGACACTTTCAGATGTAAAGGGTCCCTAGATTCAAATACTATAGCAGCAAACCTAAAGGACCCCAGGACTCCCTTATTTCCGGACACTCCATAGTATGAAGGTTTTTCACCCAAACACTGAAAACTAAAACAGAAAGTTTTAGTTTAGGCTGCTATAAATGTGACCATTAAAAAAAATAATTGGTGATCAGTTATAACCACAACTGACAGATAATATGTCGGATTTGTTAGCATTGCGTTAACCTTTTTTTTAGTGTAACCTGGTTAAAATTGTTGTTAGTTATGATTATTTCCATGGAAAATGCACTGTCTTTCACATGAAGGATGCCAGTGATCTTTTCTCTTTACCTGCCCATTTATCAAATGATAACCATGTAACAAATAATTGGTGATCAGTTATAACCACAACTGACAGATAATATGTCGGATTTGTTAGCATTGCGTTAACCTTTTTTTTAGTGTAACCTGGTTAAAATTGTTGTTAGTTATGATTATTTCCATGGAAAATGCACTGTCTTTCACATGAAGGATGCCAGTGATCTTTTCTCTTTACCTGCCCATTTATCAAATGATAACCATGTAACAAACTTGATCTCCAAATTTTTATTTGAGTCCAAATTTCTTCAAATTGCTTTCCCTATTATAAAAAATGGTGTATTAGTCCTGTAAAAAGTGTCCAAACTGGTCCAGCACATCATACATGTTTTAAAATAATCATGATGATGGTTTTGTTCCTTTCTGTACATGTATGATTGTATGTAAAGATGTGAATGTGTGTGCACCACTGATGCTGCTGTTCGGAGCCTGAGACTAATATAGTTCAGTTCAGGTAAAATCTGATCAGCATTAGAAATTGGCACTAGTCCTGTAGTCCTTGCCAAACTGCCCAATAGTTAAGGTATCATAAGGACTATTAGAAATTTACCATTTTTAAGGCTTTTGATATGCTTTATGTAATAAGGACTAGTGGACTGATAATGTTTTTCCACTGCTGATGAAGATTCCTATATGTGTTCCAGGTATGCCTGTCTACCAGGCGGTGAACATCCTGAAGCGCCAGGATCGGATCATCAAGGGCATCCAGGTGTGGTACAGCGACCAGGTGAGAAACGCATCATGGCAGCGATCTCCATCAAAGGGAGGCACTGAAGCTGTGCTTGGTGACTTTACCAAGGTGCTTACACACGAACGACCTACATCACACATCACATAAATGAAATACTGTTTAAAGTGGCATTTAGTCAAATTCATTCTCTTTCTCTAACTCTCTCACACTCACTCACTCACTCACATTCCTCTGCCTTTGACCACTAGTCCCAAGCCCAATGTCTTAAGAAGCGTTGTGGGCCTAGTCAGATTAGCTAATAAAACCCTAAGTAGAGATATAAGTCCTTTGTACAGGATGCCTGCAGAATGGTTTGGAATTGTTGACTGTTTGTGTACAGACAGATTACTATTGACAGTATTGTAACTACCAGTATATGATATATGATACCCAGTGCTGAAGCTTTCTAGGAACATGATGGGCAGTTTTGTCCTCATGGGGATTCTTGAGAGGTTTAGGTCTAAGATGGATTTTTGCTGCTGAGTATAAAAATAATACTGGTACTGAATAGGTGAACCTTGACCTCTAAGGCAGACAACTCTTGTACTGATGTTATGTCTTCATGTCCCAATGGCATGCAAGCACTATTCAGTATTCAAAATCAAGCATGACAGCTGGGGGGTCCTTGTCATAACCCTAAGTTAAAATTACAAAATTTAGGTGGTTACAAGATTCAAATATATAGCAGAAAACCTGAAGCATCCTAGGACCCCTTAATTTCGAACACTCCCATCAGTCATTTGTTTGTGTGGTTAGACCCGATTATTTACAATGCTTACTGGCAGGTTTGTTCAAGGCAGCTTAGCATCATCATTGGAAGTTCATTCTTAAATATGAATATTGGCTAAATTAGAAGCTACATCCTTTGTTACTTCTGCAAACTGTAATTTTACAACTTTTTGAAGAATTCAGTCTGCAACATTTGTACTGGCAGCCTGAGAAGCTGATGACTGTGTTTGGGATTAGCTTTACTACCATATGTACCTTCATGTAGGATTCATTCCTTCTTACTGTACACTGTCCATGATGCTCTCTAACATATGTGTGCAAATTTGGAAAGAATCTGTTAAATACCCATATAAGTCTCAGCAAAAACAAAAACTTACAGTAGTTCTTTCTCCACTTCCTTTTTGAGTTGTGAGGCCATACTATGTTTACCCAGTGTAGTAACCAAAGAGTCCCAATTGTCAGTAACATGCATACACACAAACAAGATGTTATCGCCAAATTACAATGTCTAATTTGGTCAGGTGACACCCTAGCCCTGTGTTTATTCTGCCCCCAACTTGTCCCCAGTCCCACTCGTGAACCCTGCCTGCCTTTTAAGTCCATCCCTGTGCTCTGATTATAACCAGGAACCAGGCAAAGACACAGCTATGACGTCAGTCGGGAGAGATTTCCTCCGACTTGTGTCGTCAGCGTTGGCAAGTAAGCCCCATGACGTACCACAATGCAACAAGTTAATGCCATGCAAACAGATAACGTTGGTGGTTACTATTATTGTGTGGATTGCACTAACCACATCGATTAACGTGATTTGGTGTATCATGATAGGGGCGATTTTGTGATTGGTCAAAAGGCGGCTCTTATCCTAGTAGCGATCATTCACCTAGCTAGCACATTTTTCTGTAGGAACAGGAATAGAATGAGATATGGGACATGATATTGATTTTCTTGAAATCACTTGAATCACCGCATGAGTGTCGCCTGTCTCGATGGCACATTCACAGATTGCATAGTGAAGCTATTTATTCTATGTTTAGCAGGATTCCTCTCATGGGTTCAAGAGATATTCACTGTTTGTGACATTTGTGTTATGTTGCTATGTTGCTATGTAGGTACTAATCTGCAGAAATATATGCATGATGTCAGAGGATGTAGGTGAAGTAACATGATGCTTGACACTGATACTCATTCTAACTTACAATTCTTGGTGGTTGATGACACCAGGAGGGCTGATATTTGGCATGATTTTGGTTGGTTGGTTTGTTGTTTAACGCCGCACTCAGCAATATTCCAGCTATATGACGGCGGTCTGTAAATAATCAAGTCTGGACCAGTCAATCCAGTGATTAATATCATGAGCATCTATCCACGCAATTGGGATCGATGACATGTATCAACCAAGTCAGCGAGCCTGACCACCCGATCCCGTTAGTCGCCTTTAACGACAAGCATAGTCACCTTTTACGGCAAGCATGGGTTGCTGAAGACCTATACTTTCCCTATTTGGCATGAACACGGTTGTTGCCTTATACTGGAAATTCAGGCATCATCTTGAAAAATTAGGACCCTGCTATTTTACATGTTAGTAGTGGTTTGCATGGGTTGCAAGCATGCAGGCATGTTATCTCTTACAGATGATTGTTTGCTCATTGGAATCCCTGTCTACATGGTCTAAGGTATACGCCATTTGGGGAATACGAAAGATGAAGTTTTGCACTTAGCATGATCCGACAAGGTTTCTTTTACATGTGAACTACTTCTTAGTTTAACGAAAGAAATGAATAGTCCCAGTTACAAATTCATGGTTATCTATCTTTTAAAAAGTTTGATTAATTTTAATTAGATATGGTGAAATAAGTGCGGGTGAGCTTGGCATTACAAGAAGGAAAGTTGCTATGGGGATTCAAGGTTAGAATATGTCCTAAATCATAGAATTTGTGACTAAATGGATGTGTGGCCAGGAACGGTGACTTGGTTGATTGCATGTCTTAATGGTTTAGGTTTTGCTCATAATATCAATCACTGGATTATCTGGTCTGGCCTCAGTTATTTAGATGTATCTGGAATACTGCAGAGTGTTGCATTAAACAAGATACAAACAAACAAATGGAGAGCCAGAAACTACCATTGATGGACTTTAATACTATAGTCCACCTAATTCTAATGGAAGCAATTGAAATCATGGCTTTTCAAGTTCACTACTATAAATTGCCTCTACAAACATTTGTCTACAGCTACCTGTTAAATGGGAACCTGCTTTAAAATATTTACCGTCGAGAGGTTTCCATGTGATGTGACGTAAATATGCGTATCGCGATGCGTATCATATCATATCGTGACCTATGACATATCATGATACATATCATATGAATAATTTTAAAACCCAACAAGACAGTCGGGCAGGAGTTACCTGGCCACATTCATACATTATAGACTGCATCTTTATTCAGTTGAAATAATGCTTACAATTAATTGAAAATCTACGAGGACTTACAATAAACTGAACAACTTAAGTTGGCTTAAAATTATCTGCCAGACAGTTGGGCAGGTAGCAGAAAATTTCATGCAGCCCGACAGAAAAGTTGCCAGCCATGGGCAGGCGGGCAGGCAGTTATTTCGGACACTGTGTGGTACATGTCTAAGTGTGTCTCTTTAGACTTTTCTGTCGTATTATAAACTGACCACTTTGATAAGACTATCATATTGTTGATCACTCACTCACTCACTCACTCACTCACTCACTCACTCTCACTCACTCACTCACTCACTCACTCACTCACTCACTCACTCACTCACTCACTCACTCACTCACTCTCACTCACTCACTCACTGCAATCAACCTAGATAATTGGGGAGGGTTCCATCCATTTTTCCTGTTAATTTTATTGGACTTTCATTATGAGTGTCTTGTATACAAAGTTGTTTTCTGATTTGTTTATATCTGACAAAAGAAAGGTATTCAGAAGTATTTTCTTGTTCTTTTTTATTTGATCAGGTTGGAGATTAAAGGAATATTTAATATTTTAGCGGTTGGAGGATATATCAAATGTTGTTTGTTGCATGTAGGCTATGTACATGATTTACACACCTGCTGATTGGAAGTCTATACTTGGCAGTTTTTCTGTACCATGATACATATTGATGTCATTATCGTGATAATGTGTATAGACCCAATCCTGTAATTTTCATCATGTTGGTATGTGACTTCTAAAATCAATGTCTGCACCTTTGTTCAAATCAGGCACAGTTGTCAGTCATCGTCCACGGATCAAAATCAGGTCGACAAGTTAAACGCCCTTGATGAGTGCATACAATCCACAGTATCATTGTTTAGTTGAGACATATGTTCAGATATTACTTGAGGAGTGGAGCTTTTTAAGAAATGAAAATAGTGTGCTTTCTTATAGAAGTTCAATTGTGTGCCTTCAAAGTATTGTTCGTAAACTAGGGTCTGTTTATAAAAAGATTTCAAAAATGGAAAAACTAACAGTAACAGATTGTGTAGGAAAAGCTGCATTTTATTTCATCCATCAATTCTTATTATTCTTTTTCCGTCTGTGTTCTTCTGTCATTGGTGAGAGTTTTGCTATCCATCAAGCGTCATGACTAATGCTCATGTTTCTCTCAACAGAACCCTCTTCAGATGGACCTGGTGTTAAACTTGTCCCACGACGGCATCAAACTCATCTTCGACCCTGTGTCCCAGCGTCTGAAGGTGAGGCCTGTGCCATGCCACGTGCATGTATGTTTATGTAGGGCCAGTGGTGGAGGAGGCAGGACGTGTCCACCATTGTCACCCCAGAGACAAGTGATAATATCAATAAATACAGCCTCCGAGCACCATGTACCACCTTTTGTCCACACTTGATTACTTGCAATTGCTGATCTGCGGAGAAAAAACTCCTATCAGCATCTGCCAGTTAGGCTCATTAATTTGTTTCAATTTGGCTTTTATTTGATGAGCTTCATTGAGCTTGACAGGGGTTGAAAATGATAGAATCAGGGGGGCATGAAATGAGAGCATTCGGACCTGCTCTCTTGACGATTGCCTCTTGAGAAACATGCTACCCCTCTTAATAGGGTCAGAGAGAATCTTATCAGCCCTGGACAGTCACTGGGGCAGCATGGAGAGGCTCTTCTTCTATCCACTGGTCACTGTCACACTCAACGGGACAAAAGACATGTCAACCTTTCAAGGGGAGAAAAACGGCACGCGCTGCTCGATGAACTGGCAAAACTTAACAACGATTAAAACTTGAGTCTTTTGTTCTTTTGTTAGGACTTGTGAATAGCGTTCTTTATCACTGTCGTCCAGCAGTCATGGATAGCCATTAATCAGAATTACAGACTATTTTTTTGTGGACCTTCGTTGTGGACGCACAAATATGGCTCCTTCATTTTCTGGCCAGAGTTTACATACTGTATAGGCAAGCTGGCATCATCACCGTGTTGGTTAAAGCTCTTGTCGCTGTTTGTTGACTGATATAGAGATAAAGAATAGCTTTAGCTCCTCTGATGAATTGAAAAAATGATATGACTGTTTGTCAATAAATACCTATAAAGGTCGTTGAATCGTTGGGCATCTGGCCTGGCTGGAGAACTGGCCAGAGCAAACATAATTATTATTGCCACCAGGCTGCAGTAGAAGAGTGTTCAATAATGGCAATATTGATGGCTGTCTCAATTAATGAAATAGATGAACAAAATATGGAAATGTCCTTTATTGGATTTTGTTGAGTGTTGTCTGTAATAACTGTGATCACTTTCCCGATTGTCTATATTGTTGTTCAGACATGGGATGACATTTGATTGATGGCAACAGGAAGTTTTATCTTCCTTGATTGTGAAAGCTATTATTTTGCAACTTAATTTTAGGTTCTCTTTTAACATTTGTTCAAGCAACTTGTCTGTAGCAGGTGGAATATAGTATGAGAAATAGAAAAGGTTTTAATGTAATTTTTTTTACATTAACATGAGAAAACCTTTGATGTTAGATTATTTCTGTATGTGTACGAGCTTCGAGTCCCAAACGAGGTAAATGAGTGAAATCTGTATGAATGAATGCTAGAAGACAAATTTGATCTCTCAGTGTTACATTGTTGATCAATCAAGGGCTAAGTCTTCTGCTGTGATGCTATGGGTTATTGAATGCCCTGTCTAGTGTATGCTGATTATTGCTGTGTAGTGGGTACAGTGAAATCTTGTTAATCTGGACCCTTTTACCCTGGAAACCCTACAGTCTACAGTAACACATTACTCTACACCCATCATTAGATAATCCAGATATTTCATTTATTTTCTAACTCAGTCTTAAAAATCATCATGTATGATATTCTCAGGAACTCATTTGGGACATGTTATTAATATTAAAAAGTTAAAACTTTGATGTTTCATATTAATCATTAGTATGTGAGCATCCGGATTAAAGAGGTTAAAGTGTAGATAAGAGTTCCTCTTCTAAATCAGTCTTGAACATCAAGTATGATATTCTCGGAATAACTCATTTGGGATTTGATATTAATATTAATAAAGTTAAAACTTTTATGTTTCATATTAATCATTAGTATGTGAGCATCCAGATTAAAGAGGTTAAAGTGTAGATAAGAGTTCTTCTTCTAAATCAGTCTTGAACATCATGTATGATATTCTCAGAATAACTCATTTGGGATATGTTATTAATATTAATAAAGTTAAAACTTTTATGTTTCATATTAATCATTAGTATGTGAGCATCCGGATTAAAGAGGTTAAAGAGTTCATATTGTAAATCAGTCTTGAACATCATGTTTAATATTCTCAGAGGAACTCATTTGGTAAAGATTATTTATATTAATAAAGTTAAGACAGTGATGTTTCATATTTGTCATTAGTATGATAAGAAACAAGAAGTCATGACCTAACAACTTCTACCTGGTCAAGGATTACTGTTGTATAGTTTCTTCACAAGATGAATGTGACATGTGTAAAGGGTTCCATGTTCACTTGATAAGGACACAAAGAGAGCATGCTAATCATTGCATTACTGAAAGCTGAATGGCCATGCCCCATTGACAGGCCAATACAAACGTCCTTACAGCTAGCTTACAGTGGGATGGGTGTTCACATGATAGAGTACAAACATACAGGTACTTCATCATTGCCTTACTGATAGGTAGCAAACATTTGAGAACACAGTTGTCGTTCCGACTAGTTTAAATGTGATTGTTCTCTCTTCAATGTAAATATGAATATTCTGCAATGATTTTTATTTTTTTCTGATAGTAAATTTATGAAAATATTCATTGCCATAAAAAGCAGGAAGTGCCTTGAAATGAAATTAATGATTCTATCCATGCACACACATGTGTAGGAGGTCCCATGTTTGAATTTTTTCATAAAGAACACTTCGATAACAATGTGTTATTTCTTTATGACACCTCCATATTGTCGCCACAGACACAATAATTTTGGAGGTCTTAAATTTTTCATTCAGAAAAAACGCCCCATAACAATGGATTCTTTATCTAAACTACAGAAAACTCCTTGAAAACTGTGGATAAAATCTGTTCATGCTGTTCCGTTAAAATTGTCAACCCATATTACAATGTGTTAATACTTAGAACTGCATGAGGGTTTTCAATAAAAGATACAGAGGAATGTGCACCTGGAGGTGGGATTAATCAGAATTAATGTCCGTTTGATTTGACTGCATCACTCATGCTGTCTGTCAGCACTGACTGAACGTACCCCCTATGTGAAACTCGAATCAGTTACATCTGGGACACTTTGAGTCTCAAGCACACAAAGCTCACACTAAGGACTGCTTGTGCTTTTTGACTTGAGAATCAAATAATAAATACCATTGAAGTGTAATGGAGAAAGCTTATTGCTGGTGGTATGTCTAATGATCCCTATTAAGTCTCAGTGTGGACAGAGATCGTCATCAATTATATTCATTAACATCTATGCTCGGCTAATTATCATCCCGGCCTTTTCACTGGGTCTTAAACATATGAATAAAAATGTCAATGGTAGTTTTTGTCTGAGTTCATGTCCCTTTCATGTGCACCTGGACATTGTGGACGTGTGTCAGGTCAGTGCGAGGTGAGGGTAGGACCAGGGTGGACACCCTCACGTCCCCTCCCCTCCCTCACCCATCCATTATGCCCTTCCCTGATCCTTTGCCGTCCCCTCCCTTACAAGTGCTGCACACACGTCGCCCCGACCCCCGACAGTCTCATAGCCTTGTGTCCTACTTGACCAAGTTCAACTAGAAATGGTTGTTTTACACTGCTCAGTAGTACTACATGGGTATCTATAACAAAAGTATGGGTGTAATCTGGGTGATGATCAACGGAGGATGATGTGAGAGTTTTTATAGGAGATAATTGTCAAAAGTATATTTAATATGAAATATTTAAATGCCGTGATTGATTGAAAGTATGCATTTTTAGCATATGATGTTTGTGGGTTTTTTAATTATGTTGAAGCATTTGATCAAGAGGGTATTTTAGAAAATTACCAGACAGTAATATTTTGTTATTTTACCCTTGAATATTGTAATAAAGTTTGTCTAACCTTATGGATTTCAAGAAGGTTGTTAAGAGTATCTTTCTCTTTTGAGTGAAGTCAATGTACTGAATATTGTCAGAGAAATACTGGACCAATAGTATCATGTTCTGAACTGAATAATGATATCAAATCCTGATATCTATATTCAAGAATCATGAATAATATTTCAAAGAAATGAATGCTTTAATATTGTCATCATTAGGACGGTTTGGATGTTCATCACAGTTAAAAAGGGATGGTTTGAATTGCTCAGGCTGATCTTGTATTCATTTCACAGACATGTATGGTGATTATTGCCATCTTCCATATACCATCTGACATCCCAATTATCAGCTCATAAAAATACACAGGAAGGTTTTTATCCATGCTGTTTATCTCTGCGTGTAAACCGTGATTATCCCTTCAGCTGATCTTGAATGTATGTATTTTCTGCTCATTTGCCTCCATGACAAAGGCCTAGTCTAGATTTCCCCCCAGACGGTATTCTTCTAGGTGCCTGACATGTCCCATTATAATACTTCCCATACATGTTGATATCTGTTGTCTGTGGCGCTTATTCCCAAGCCGAGCCTATATTGTACATGGGTAGACTGGCTGGATGGGGCTGTGTTCTGTCAGCATCTAATTCAGTAATAAGAGGGAGGGAGGTGGTGGTCTGTCCAGTGGAGCTATTTACCTACCCTGTAATCCAGCAGGGAGGGTTGAGGTAGGGGCTGCTATCATGGACTTCATGCTACGGGAAGCTCTGGCCACGTAATAACAGGTATAGATGCTGCCACAAAAAGAAGCTTCTCTTAGCCGTGTGCCCGAATATGAAGCACCCTCATCACACCCACTGGCCATTGGTTAAGGATTACTGACGTTGACAAGACCAGCACTTAATTGATGAACCTTTTCATGAAATTTCTCTATCATTTAAGTACCTTCAGCTCCCTCTTTTATTTCATATTTTGCAGCTGAAAAAATGAGGATGAAAACACCAGCTCAGGGTTCTTTGGTGTTTTAAGGAGAAACCTGACACTCAATAGTTGTCCTTTGACAGCCAGCATAAAGCTTAAGTGGGGGCTTCTTGTCCTTTGACATGATTAATAAACACCAGAGATGGTTTTTCGGTGTCCGGGTAGCTGACTGACTGACCCTCCCCTCCTCCACCTTGCTGCGTGTCGTCCCGCCCGCGTTCCCTGCCCCGTGACAGTGACAAGCGACGGTATTGTCCAGCCTAGCTTATTCTTCTTGTGCAACGAGGCACAATTGAATCAAACGTCATTACAGGATTTGCTAGTCATAGTCTGCGACCTCATATTGTATCATGCCACTCGCACGTCCACCTCAGGACCCTCTGTCATTATGTAAATGACTTGTATGTTTAATGATACCGTCAGCAGTCATCACGGAGTCTTTAGCCCAGCATTCAATATTATTTTGTAACAAAACCAGGACCCCAAATCCCTAATATGAACACTATTGGTCTTGACGTGGAACATAATTGTTGTAAGTTGTTGAAATAATAACACAAATGATAATCCAACAATTACAACTCAGCTGTGTAATGCCAATGAAACAAGCTGACATCATGTTCAGATTCTTGCCTAAGTCTTAATCATCCAGTCTGTTCGCAGTTTAAATTTGCTTGTCTCAATTCATGACAGAAAACAAATTAATTTTTCAGGAAACTGTTCAGACAACAATGTTAAGGTTGGCATGATCTGGGTACATTATATTTTTTCCATATGATGGGTTAATAACAAATAGAGAAATTGGGATCCAGTCTTTGTCTCTGGAACATTGATATGATGATAGCAGTGTTAGTGATAATTATCATGATCAATCATAGAATAGTTTGCTTTAAAACATAATGTGGCAAAATGTATTTTTGCTGTAAGAAAGGTTTTATTTCTCATAGTTAATTAACTCCAAGAGCATTATCCGAAGTTAAATATCTGCTGTAATAGTAGAGGTCATTGTTGATGGTTTTATAAGTTTGACTTTCTAATTGCTAGTTCCATCAGATTTGGAGTCAGCAGGGGCTCATTGTATTGTAGAAACTAGTAACAGCTGTGACAGAGGGTATTTTTTAGCAAAGTTTAGTCTTTGATAAGAAAATTATGTTTGATTTTATGAGGTATCAACTTTCAAGTAGTAAAATCTGGCAGCCTGCATACATACTGTATACAGTGAACTATGGAATCATGTGCAGGGGTTAATATTCACATCATGTTTTCAAGTCCGACAAGGTAATTCATCACTGGAACCAGACTGGAGTCCTGTCATCAATGAATTAAGGCAGTCGTGTTCAATGGATTGAAAAGGAAAAAAGTTTCCTTTTTTCAATATTGAATGAAATTAATGTTATGAGTAATGCCACATATTAGTTTTTGTAACACATAAAGTGAATAACTTATAACAGTCCAAAAAGACACAACTATTTTGTATTATCAATGAAACATATTTTTGTTTTGTTACTTGCTTCTGATAAGAATCTTTAATAGTAATCCAGCTGTCATACACACCATTTAGCAGCAGGTAAATAAGGAATTGGATCACTTTAATGTTAATTGATGCATGTAAGTATACAAGATAGAGATCTACAAGACCATTTAACAGATGAAGTGAGATGTGAGCAACAGCTGGGTTGTAACAAGCATGGCCACACTGGACACAATGTCCTACAAGGGGTCACTGCTCCGGACACAACTCAGGGCAATAAGTCGCAGCTAGAACAAACCTCCCTCCACAGAACAATACTATACAATGAACAAATGGCCATGAGCAAGACCTGTGGATTAATCTGCTGGGTACATACAACTGCCCACAGATTTAATCAACAATAAACTATATGGGGTCAACTGGGCACGTGCCATCTTGCCTGAGTGGACATTATGTTTTTTGCATTGATCCAGACTCAAAGAACCACCTCAACAATAAGGCAGCAAGGGTCAGTTTGAGTCCACTGCACTGGACAAGCAGACAGATGTCCTGGCAGCTGACCAGCATTGCAGGACGTCTAGTCTGATGTTTGACTTGTCCCGCGGCACCAGGACCCGTCAATCCCCTAATCAACAAAGTCCCCTATCAAGGTCCCAATTCGATTGTCCTCAATTAACCCTGATTGCTTTTAGGGAGATAGCGATATAAAATATCTCTTCCCAAGGAGTCTTTATTGGCCCAAGGTGTCAGTCATGAGCACAAAATGACATGCTTCTTTTCAAATGGGAGGGACGGTCAAAAAGGCCAGCAAATTGTTTTTGTTTGTAGTGTTCAATTTGAGGAAATGACCATGTCAGTTAGGACAAGAGAACTGATGACCAGGCCGTGTTCAGCTCTAACTTAATATAATCTGGTAGATTGGCTAGTGTGGAAATAAGGGACAGTGGCCATGATCACAGGGCAGACTTGATACCATGAAACAGAAGAAGACCTTAGGGACATTTGGGGTCAAACAAGGACGCCTTGTCCACTCAGGGTGGGTAGTGGTGACTTGGCTGTGACAGATACATTGTCTCCTGACACTATGGTCAGCCGGATTCATCAACGTGCAGACACTAGAACAAAACCAGAATAACTCTTACCATTAGAGTTACATCCCATCTATGTTTCAGCTCATAGTGTCAATGTACAATGATTAAATCTGCTGAGATAACAAGAATAATAATTTTGGGTGAAATTATGGAATTGACCTGTTTGAGTATTTTTTATGACTACATGTCCCCTAATGTGTAAAGATTATAGTGAATGAATAAAAATAGGAACTTGTGCCCCTCCCATCCACAGGCTGTACAGGGGCAGTGCATGGTATGAGTCGGATCAGTGTCTTAGTTGTCTGTGCAAGAACATGAACATTTATTATATTTATGTGATAAAATGTTGCCATATATGTCTTCCAGCTCCAGCTATGATTTATCATCAAGAAGTATAATTATGTGTCATAACCTGCAGATCTTTTTTTCATGAATGTATATATAATGTTGCAATGAAGTTGTTCATATTATCCAGTTATGTGAAGTCTGCGTCTTGTTGAGTAGAGATTTATTGTAAAACTTACATTTTCCTATTTTACTTAAAATTATGTGTCCATTCATCATGTTCATATCAAGATTTTGCTTTTTAAGTTTCTTTTGTAAAATATTTGTCTAATAATATGCTTCTCCCAAAAGTTAAATAAAACCCAATCCTTTTATAATGCAATAGTTATTATGTCATGTCATGACATATTTTTTATAGTAATATGAAAGAATCAGGTGTTCTTTAACTCTTTTGAGTATTATATGATAAATGCCAAGGGGAAGTTTGGTTACAGTGTTTGTTTAAACAATCATTGTCATACATGGGTGCAGATAAAATGTTTGGCACATTTGATTGTTGACTAAATTTTCAGGTTGTGTCATTGGTCATTGTGTCCAGATGCTATATATTTGTAATTCAATTTCAAAGTTGTTAATACTTGTTTCTATTGAATCTTTAAGTGTTTTTTTCTGTTTCCTTTCAGATTATAGAAGTAAACAATATGAGCAAGGTCAAATTAAAATATTGGTAAGTGTACTTTGGCGAAATCTAACAGCTGTAGGTCTTCATGACAAATCAGGATTGTTATTATTCATTTGTGAAACTAATTTTGTCATATTCCCTGAAGGTTGTAAATATCAACATATTCAATATCAGGGCAAAGTGTAGTGAGATTTTTTATTGATTACGATAAACATTTCACAGATTAAATCTTGATGTTTGAAGGGGAACATAATACGGCTCTAAATGAAAATATTTCACATTTTGGCTTTGATGAAGGTGCTATTGTGTTGACAAATTGCTGTTTGATGGTTATGTCTTATTGATTTAAAACCTGGTCTCGGGGAGCAGTTTTGCCATTATCAAATTTGTAAAAGACGTGTATTAAGCCATCAATTTGAGCCTGATTCAACCGACAAATCTGACCCGGTCATTTCAAAGAGTAGCCTATGGCAATGGGGACATAATCTGACATTATGTTGTGTCTGAATGAAGC
Source organism: Haliotis rufescens (assembly GCF_023055435.1). Classification (NCBI taxonomy): domain Eukaryota; kingdom Metazoa; phylum Mollusca; class Gastropoda; order Lepetellida; family Haliotidae; genus Haliotis; species Haliotis rufescens. Next base: position 1,744,270 of record NW_025963857.1, read on the forward strand.
AACGGAACTCTCTTCTCGCTCTAACCTCTTCAGAGCAGGGGTAACGTTATGACAGGAAGCATTTTTATTGCCTTAATTGCGTTCACAATCGATCTCCATCAAAATGAGACTAAGGGTTAAAAAAATGATTTTACATTCCACTCCTTCCTATTTATGCCCTTCTTTTGTAGCTTTGATTTTACAGCTGGGAAAGCAGAGCCTGTTGTTTGGAGCTCCTCTTTTTGCATGCATCCGAAATATTGTTTTTCATTAACAAATGATTAATTGGCTATTTCACAGCGGGGTTCACTTCAACACGGCACAAGTGCGTCCAACCATTGAGCAAATTGACCAGTCATTCGGGGCAACTCACCCTGGAGGTACGATTTCGACTTTGCCATGACCCATGACAATGTGATGACAATACGCATTTGTCACGCTGCCGTGATAAAAGGGGTAGCTAAAGAGAAGGGCTTAAAGATCACTATAGGGGTGGAAAGGGGGAATTAGGAGAGCACATGGTTCACCAGGATGGGTCATCATTACGATAATAAGCAATTAAACCTTTAAACTCTTGTTAATAAACGTGGATTGTTTCCTTATAAATGTTTAACATTGTTTGACATGCTGCTTAATAATGCAGGGAGTGCATTTAAAGAGACATATTTAGAAGCAAACAATATTGTTCTGGAAAATATTTCTCTGCTTAACTCTCACCCATGTAATCAGTTAATGACCAAGGGTTTAACATGATGTACCGTATTCGACGTAATAAGTGTCCAGAGCGCTCTCAAAATTAGGAATACGGGGCTCTTATAAGCATATTATTTTGGTGGAAAAAAAACAGTTAAAAGATAAATTTCGCGGTTTATGCTGACAGCCTGAAATGTTTATATACGACAGATATATTTTTCCAGAATTTATTTGCCCATATAACACACGAATGCGTATTATACGCATAGTTCAGAGGACTAGTGTAAACATTATGTCACTAGTTATCCGAGTTTGTAGCTATCCCTGCTTTGAAAGAGACAAAAATGTTTACTATGGTTATTTTTTCTGTCAGGTTTATATAACAGTTCCAATTTGTAGCAAATTGAAGTATTGATAACTGGTTAAGAAAATAGGAGACTCAGATGATAATGAAGAAGAAGAAGAAAAATAGTTTATTTAAGTGTCCAGCGGTGTATACATAAAATTACATCAATTTATACAGGAGGTAAAATATATTAAAAGATATACATCGCCCGGCCAGTGTGGGCCTATTAGACACTAATGTTCTTAAAAGCACTGCAAGTGCTAAAATAGTTAGAGTGGACAGTGATGAATATATTTATTAATGGTGCACAAAATACGTGATAAAAATAAAATACTTGTAAATTTATAACAAGCATTGCCATACAATGACATGTTTTATAAAATATACAGAGGCATACAATACTAGAATGGGTTTATGACACGTTGTTATATAACCTACGTTTGTACATGGATTTAATTAGTGCAGCTACAGAATAGGATAAATTATCGCACTTCATAAGGAATGTGGTTTGATCTATAGGGGTCATGAGACAAAAATTTGGGCAAAGAGACGAGGCATAACCCCAAACATATTCTCGTTGATCTGCATAAAGATTACACGTTGTTAAGAAATGAACCTCGTCTTCGATACTGTTTGTATTACAGTGTTTACAAATACGATTATGTAAGGGAATTTTTGGTTTCAAGAAACGACCAAGTTCGATTTCTAGAGGGAGGGTACCACATCTAAATTTAGCAAATATACTACGATGTTCTCTGTTGGCTAAATTAATGACATATTTGGAGGTACTTAAAGACGTTTTAAACAGTCGATATGTTCTTAACTTAATACCATTTGTTAATCCTCTGTCATCCCAGAGCTGTTCAAACCATAATTCCTTATTCTTATTGATGAGTATATTTCTAGCATGGTCGAAGTCACAAGATAATAGATTAGTTATAACAGAAGTAATTGATTTCACATCGAATAATTTCTTAACTGAATTATCCCATGACTTACAAAATTTAGATGACCATCTTTGCACTATATGCATTAGCCTGTTTTCATCTGCCAAACTCAGCCTTTTCCAGAAACGTACTATCTCAGATTTTTGCTTTGTATAGTTAGATGACCAGACCATTTCCCCCCTTACTGCCAAATTAGGTGTTTTGTTGCCTACTCCCAAGAAAAGCGGCAAGCTCTATTTTGGATAGCGTTAATACAACTAAATTCTTTGGTGCCCCAAATAGCTGAACCACATGATAAATTTGGTTGAACTAAGTTATTGTATAAAGTAGTGAATACATCGTAATCGTTGCCGCCCACCGCTTTAAACTTACTGATAATTACCCCAAGTGCCCTACTGGCTGATTTAGATATTTCTTTTGCTGTATAATTCATATCTAAGTTTTCATGTAACCAAAGCCCAAGATACTTATATGAATGAACAATTTCTATATTTTCCGCACCACAAGTAAAGTGATAGGATGACTTAACAGAGGATATGTTACAATAATCGACACAGGTTAACATTGATTGTAATGACTTTTCATGGAGTGCTAAAAGAGCGATATCGTCGGCATACAATAAAATACTGATTATAGAATTATCAACCTTTATTCCGCATTTAAGATCATTAATTTCTTTAACTAAATCATTGATAAAAACAGAAAAGAGCATTGGCGACAGAACAAATCCTTGTTTTACACCGCTAAATACAGCGAAGCTGTCAGTCATTTTACCATTTATAAAAACCTGAGAGCTATTATTTTCATATAGCGATTTAACTGATCGGAAGAACTTTCCGTTTACTCCCAATCTATGTAATTTATACCAAAGACAATCGCGGTTCAAACGATCAAAGGCTTTCATGGCCTCGATATAACAGACGAAAGTTGGGAGTTTAACAGATTTATGGCTTTTGATGATGGAGAATAAAGTATAAATGTGTTCTGTTGTACTTCTTTTACTGTGGAAGCCGTTTTGCTCTTCTGCCAAAATATCATTTAATTCCAACCATCTAGAAAAACGAGTATTTAAAATATCCACGTATAACTTACATGGTATTGATATTAAAGAAATTCCACGGTACCCTAATGGGTCACGTGGGTCTGTATCAGCTTTTTTGAGAGGATAAATTAAGCTATGACGCCAAATATTAGGGCAAACATTGTTGTTAAAACAATATGAGAATATGCGCAATAATACATCAATACAGTAATTATTTTTTAATGCCTCGGCAGGTATAAAATCTAACCCAGCAGCCTTACCACATTTAGCACGATTAATTGCATGGAGGACCTCCTCGCGTGTTATAGATGCATCTAAAGAGCCTGTGTCCACAGTGCTGGTACAAGTAACGGAATCAGAAGATACACACTCCACTACGTGATGGAAGTGGTTATCAATCGAACTGATCATAGATGTCGCCATTGTATAATTTACAATAATCAGATTTCCATTTATCCAAAACTTTGCCCTTATCAGAGACAACCGTCCCATTTTCCACAACTTCCCAGGGAAGTACTCCTATCATTAACTATTCCGATTTTCCCGATAGCCTTCCAAAATTCCCTGGAATACTTATCCTTATATTTATTAAGAAGTGTTTGTTGTTGTTGTCTCTGGTAAGACCGCTTCCGAGCCTGATAATACTACATCACTGGATCTTGTCCTCAGCACAATTGAGTAGTCACAGGCTTGCGGATTAGTGTCAATTTGAAGGTTGTTTGATGTCATTGCCCTGTGCTCTGCTGTTTTAGTACTCCTTGTAATAAGAGGTAAGCTAAACAAGGAGGACTTGCTATATATATATACAAATGGAAAAACTAAACGAACACATACTATAAAACACGAGGAGAGGAAAGTTATTGCTGTTTGTAATATCATTGCTTGATATCAGTGAAATAATCATGTTGTGAGAAATGGATTGCATCTAGTGTATGACTACGTAGTTGAACAGCCTCATGTCAAGTTAGGGGTACATGTGGGATGTTGCAAAATACATCGCTTTATATCAGTTCTGTACAAGAATATCAACAATATTATCCCATATGACATGCTATCCAAGTGTTTGGCAACAGAGACTCTACAAAAGTATTTAACACACATCATCTTAAAGTCATGTCAACCACTCCCTATCTAACTACCCTTGGCAGTACTTTCCATGAACTACTGTAAACGTTTGTGGGTCTCACAGCTCCTGAACCACATTATTTTTACTTCAACCCAGCTCTTTGTGTAATGCAAAGGCCCTAAATGTGAAAAAAACGTCCTCAGGTTCTGAATCTCCCGTCTCACTTAAGCTCCTTTTCAATTTAAATGGAGTTATTTGTTTGTATCAAAATTATATATTTTCAGAGACAAAGCATTATTGTAAGTCTGTGGCTCTGCTAGCCGGAACTTGACGCATTATTGTCAGCAGGTTTTAATGTTATTAATGTTATATGTACTGCTGAGCTTACCAGACCAAGCCAAAGTTTGCTAGACTCAGGGCTCAGACGAGTGGCTAAAGTTGCAGGCTGTTGTAATCTGTTCAAAAGCTTATTGACACTATTACTGTGTGTAAACAGGCATTGCTGGGGGAGACAAGGCTGAGGTCGTCATATTGAAAGTACAAAAATAACTTACTGCATTCTGCCTTGACAAACACATCACACTGAATTAAACAACATGTTAGATACTGTAGTACTGGTTCTAGAGAAACGCAATGTATTTTTGGAAAGCTCATAAAACATAAATTCATATTTCACATTCTTCATATTGTTAATTTCAAGATGTTTCATCAAAATGTCAACTTAAGCTTTCAATCAGTTATATACCGTTTTCATTTGCTTTTTTTTCAGTGTACATATCTGAAAAGCAGTTGTTTGTTCTAAATTTCCGGGGGCTTTCATTTGACTTCCCAATTGATTCCAAGTTTGAGGTGAGTTTTCGGGTGTTGTTTAGAAGCAGTAACTTGTAATAAACAGTATCCTTTGAATGTGATATTTGACTGAGGTTTTAGTGATTTTCAGCATCACTTTATTATGTTCGTTTCCATAATGTCAGATTAGACATTTTTTTGCTGCGAATAGCTGAAAGATTACTGATGCAGCGTTAAGCAATAATTACTCACTAAGACCATTCAAAACATAAGTTTCTCAATATGTCTTCTTTTGAACACTAACTTCTGAAAATATCACCACCAATCTCGGTGTAGTTGTGTTAGGAAATTACAAGTTATTCCACTCTCCTATGTATACTTTCTTCTTCTCTTTCATTTCATCATGGCTTCATTATTAGTTAGAATCTGTTTTTTGCTTTGAAATGATTTCTGTGACAAGCTTTTTTTCCTCCTGACCCCAGATTGACAAATACATGAGCCATGTAAATGGATGTTTGATAGTGAGTAGAGGTCTTATCACCTGGAAACCTGCAGCATTTGTTTCAAACCCTATGTCTAAGTTTCTCCAATTATTTCTTGTCTGCCATTAATTAAGTCATGACTGCCTTTCAGGGTAATTGTTTCCTCTAAGATCTGTAATAGTAACAGTAATGTAAGGGAGGTAATACCGTTTCACACAGATCTAAGCATGCGGTCAACTTAGAGAAAAATTAAGAAAAGTCATGATCCATTCATTTACGATTTTTCAGATAATTATTATTATTTTGTTTGTTTTGAGGGGTTTTGTTTGTTTTTAATTTTTGCATTTTGTGGTATGTGATGCATTCCCCATAAATGTGAGTCCATGCCTTGCTTATCTGTTTCACATTCTGTAGCTTTGTACTGCACAACCTGTCCATTATAATGGTTGCAAGAATTTCTTCTGTTCACGGTTACTGCCAGTCACCTACAAAGCACAAACTCTTATAGATTATGTTTATGAAGATGTGCATTATATGGAAGGAAGTACTTACATATGGGTACAGTTATCAAATAGTTAATCTAAATCACAACTAAGAGATATTGAACATAGAAGTCCAAAGAGATAATTATAGCTAAATTGACATTGAATATTTCAGTGACATCAATGTCAGTATTTAACTTAATCACATAGATTGAAATATCTTTGTATTATGAGAGTCTTTTCATTTCCTTAAGCACTGGGATACATTTGTTTTGTGTGCATCTTTAGTTCCACTTGAGTATAGTTGATTTATGTGAAGTTAAGATAATATTACTCAATTTCCAGGTTGTTTTCAAAGACATTCGATGCCAAAAGCTTCATTCCCAGTATCTCTGATCCCATGGGTAGTCTGGTGAACTGTGCTTGTCATAGGAGCCAACGGAAATAGGAAATGGGACGTTTAAGTCAATACATGAGCTGGATGACGCACCCCAACGATGCAAAATGTTGCTCATACTATCAACCACTGTTTCATGTGGCCCAGACTCTGTTCTATCTGGTTCAGCTGAAATAATTCTGTGGATGCCAAAAGACGTTAAAAGATGGTGCTTGTTGTTACCCTGCCTGGTGCTTGCCATTAAGGGCCTAAAATAAGGACTGGTCAGCTCAGAGTCAGTATACTGTATCTGAGTGGGGTTTTCATGTTAAACTTTGGCATGGTGTCTCAGTGGGCTAGCACTATAAACGTAGCATCAGTCGGGACTAGTACAAGCAGCCACACAAACACACACACGTGCATGAATGTCGCTATGTCAGTGCAATAATCTTGAATGCGACATTGAACCCCATTTCACCTCACCGCACCTGAGTGTAGAGTAATATAGCATAACGCACTAACTATTCCATATCCTTTGTACAGCTAAAATTATACTTTTGATGATAGTTTAAGAAGCAGTGTTTGAAATACAGTCAACCTGCCAGTCAACTTCTGAGCAGGACTAGATCTTTTCCTAGGAAAGTTTCCATTCCTGATTTGAACTAGTTCATCTGTAGGCTAGCTTATGTTGTCCTACATTATGTATTTCAACCCTTTTATAGGAACAGTATGCTTTTCATCATCAATTGTTTCACAGCCAAAGTATGCTCATGGACTGGGATCTCTTCAGTTTCCAAATGGAGCTTCTCCCACAGTGTCGAGAATGTGTATATACTCAGGAAACAGTCTTCAGGAAACAAAGTAAGTTTTCCCAAGAGCCTACAGATTGCATTGTGTCCTGAGTATGTTCCTCAGTTTGTCAAGGACTAAATCTTTTCCAATTCAGAAGGTGCCTTGAAACCTTACCAAGTGTCTTAAACTGAGTTCCATCCAGTTGCTTGTTTATCATGACCATGATATATTCAAGTCTGATGTGTAAGAATATGCAATGATATGTTGAATGGTTTATGTCATTGTAGAGCACCTCCCTTGCCTGTTTCGTGTTTCCATGGCAACTGTTTCCTGGATTGCCTGGAAGTTCTACGAGAGCATAATACAACTCTGGGACTTAAGTTTTTACTGGTGACTGAGGGTAAGTGGAGCTATGTAAACAAGTAACTGCAACAGCTATATGTGTTTCAACAGTATTTCATACAAGAGAATCTTTCAGCAAAATACAAATACAGGTCCAGCCAGGTGAGCTACAGAGCCATCATTTGAGATAAGATATAAATATAGCCAACATTAAAAAATTAAGTCCTCGTCATACTGCTAATGTTAAAGATTGAGGGGGTGCATGGATTCAAATATAGGAGACTTTTCCCACCCCTCATTTTGGAACACCAACAAAGTGTCTTGTTTCCAATGTTTTGAATAGACATATGGCTGACCACAGTAACTGCTACACAAGTATCTTAAGTGTTCAGCTCAATATCCCATAGCTGTGTTGCTATGAGTTTTTTCTCAATGATAGGTTACTTTGCCTCACCACAACACTGAACGTGGTTTGCAACCTAAGGGAGATAACTCCAGGCAAACCTTACACTTTATGTACTGTCATTCAAGGTAGTGGAGCAGGCAAGTTGCTCGATCCAAGGAAGAGGCCTATTGAGAGAATTGTTCGCTTCGGGGATTCATGTCAGGTGAGAGATGCACATAATTTTTCTACATTTCTGTCATTTCATCAGAAATTAATTAGTCAAAATTTGTGTTTGATTACATTAATTTTGGTGTCAGATATGTTTGATTCTACTGAAATACAGTAGTATGTATATTCTCATGATAAACTTTATCTTAACATCTTGACTATCATTAACTAAATACCTTTTACTGTACTGTTGCTGTGAGTGATGTAAATGTGACTAATAGAGATAATCTGTAGCAACAACATCACTGTAGTACAACCCATTTTGATTGAATCATGGTACGATGTGCTGTTATTCATGCTAATACTGTGCTGCTTAGTGTAGTAGTACACAGATGTACCCTAACAAATTGAACTACATACTGCACACGTGGCTGAGCTAACGGCACACACAACAGTTTATGTGACAAGGTTATTCCATGTTTCATAGAAGTTTATTACATATTTCATTGGTTATTCTGTGTTTCATAAGTTTTTCCATGTTTAGTAGAAGGTTATTACATGTTTCATCAGTTATTACATGTTACATAAGTTTTACATGTTCCATAGAAGGTTACTACGTGTTCTATAGAAGGTTATTATGTGTGTCTATAGAAGGTTATTCTCTGTTTCATAGGTTATTCCGTGTTGTGTAGGTTATTCCATGTTTCATAGGTATTGTGTTTCATAGAAGGTTATTACATGCTTCATAGAAAGTTATTACGCGTTGTATAGAAAGTTATGATGCGTTTCATAGAAGGTTACTCCATGTTTCATAGAAGTTTATTACATATTTCATTGGTTATTCTGTTTCATAAGTTTTTCCATGTTTCGTAGAAGGTTATTACATCAGTTATTACATGTTTCATAGGTTTTACATGTTCCATAGAAGGTGTTTATGTGTTTCATAGAAAGTTATTACATGTTTCTGTGTTTCGTAGGTTATTCCATATTTCATGGGTATTTACATGTTTTAAAGAAGGTTATTACATGTTTCACAGAAGGTTATTACATGCTTCATAGGTTATTACATGTTTCATAATCTATTCTGTGTTTCATGGAAGGTTATTACATGTTTTGTAGGTTATTACATGTTTCATATGTTATTCCATGTTTCATAGAAGATTATAACGTGTTTTGTTTGTTATTATGTGTTTTATATTAGTTTATTTCATGTTTCATAAAAGGTTACATGTTTCAGGATGTTATCAGTGCCTTAGGTTGTCCCAGCAAGGTGTTCTACAAATCTGAGGACAAGATGAAGATCCACTCCCCTGAGGCTCACAAGAGGGTCCGCTCTCGCAGCGCTGACTTCTTCTACAACTACTTCACCATGGGGGTTGTGAGTACAGCATGACTAACTGGGGTGGGACAGGGGGTAGTTTAGTGGATAGAGTGTGTCTACTCTCGCAGTGCTGACTTCTACAACTACTTCACTATGGGGGTTGTGAGTACAGCATGACTAACTGGGGTGGGACAGGGGGTAGTCTAGTCGATAGAGTGTGTCCACTCTCGCAACGCTGACTTCTACAACTACTTCACTATGGGGGTTGTGAGTACAGCATGACTAACTAGAGTTGGACAGGGGGTAGTCTAGTGGATAGAGTGTATCTACTCTCGCAGCACTGACTTCTACAACTACTTCACCATGGGGGTTGTGAGTACAGCATGACTAACTGGGGTGGGACAGGGGGTAGTCTAGTGGATAGAATGTGTCTACTCTCTGTAGACAGGTCGAGCTGGGTGGTGCAGTGAGTGCCCTCCTTACCCTTAGCGGGATTTTGTTCAGTTTGTGACTTGGGTATTGTGTGCACCCTACTTTTCCAAAATCATGCTTCCATCAGGAATAAAGTTTGAATTTGACTCTGGATAGGAGTCTGTCAGATAATGTTTGGAAGGTCTAGCACTTAACAACACAGATGCTGACTGGTGAGGAAAATTATATACTTGAGTTTTGAATGATACTGACTTTGATTTGCAGGACCTGTTGTTTGATGCCAACTCCTATCTTGTGAAGAAGTTCATTCTCCACACCAACTTTCCTGGACACTATAACTTTAACATGTGAGTCTTGTTGGCCACTGTGCCACATACAATTGCATATACCTTGTTAATGAGTTTTATTGTGTGTGTGTGTGTGTGCACGTGTGTGAGATTGTGTGTGTCTGTGTGTCTGTATGTGCTGTGAATTAGTTCCAATGAATGCCTGGGCATATATTTCTTCCAGACATTCTTTACCAACTGCGTTTAATTGCAAGGATTAATAACGGGTAGAATTCCTTGTATAAAATGTACTAACTAAAAAAAGTAGTACTATTTGTTTGAACCTGATGCCCAGATGTTGAAGAAAGTGCTTGTTTTAGCAAAGAAGGCGTTGGGTACATTGTGGCAGTAGCTATGAGTGGGATTCAGTGAGGAGGATGCAGTATGAGAGTGTCTCTGTCGCAGCATGCTGCTCTTTGTGTGTACATTGTTAGCATGTCCCTAATCCAAATCTCACTACTATGGAGATCAGGCGACCACCATGACTGCTCACCAGTAGGGATTCCAGGTTAGAATTGGTCCCTAGCAACCTATGCTGGTCGTAAGAAGCAACTTACTGGATCAGGTGGTCAATCTCAGTGATTGCGTTCCATCCCACCCAAATGGTGTGGACTGTTGCTCACAATATCAATCACTGGATTGTTTGGGCCAAACTTATGGTATGGCTGGAATACTGATGAGTATGGCATAAACACACATGCATGCATGCAAAATACCTGGTTAGTATGAATAATACCACGTAGAAGACATTATTACTACATGTGCCAAGAACTCTATCAGAGGACATACCTATCAGGTAGTACATCAGACTAGTACTGACTGTGTTTCATGCAATTTCTTCACTCCCCCACTTGTCTCCCTCAGGTACTGTCGCTGTGAGTTCAAGCTGCCTGTGATGGTGACTAGGGAGAAGCTGCAGCACAGCCTCATGGACGACAGTGACTTCATCGTCACAGCCTACTCCAGGGTACTACTTCATCACTTGCAAGAGAATTTAGAAGTTCCATCTAATAATTGATTATTTACACCATGATGATAATGTTAGGCCTTAAATAAAAAACACTTAATGCTTAAAAAGAACAGACACTTCTAGAACAACCTGTAAAACAGAACATGATGCATGGTCTTGTGCCTATGTCAATCTAGGTCATTGCTGTGTAGATGTGGTGGTATTGGATCAGTATATGGTCTCTGGATAGATCTTTCTGTATTATTACAGTCCAATCCTCGGTTTTAAAACTTGAATAAGAACATTACCAGAATTGTATGAATGAAACGTTTTAGGTCAAGTTAAAGTCAATCGTTAAAGGTAATCCTAATATAGACAACCTTCAAGTAATTATAAGGCCTGTCTGGTCATCAGTTTGACAGCAACCTGTGCTTGTCATAAGAGACAATTACATGGATCAGGTGGTCACTCCGTGGCTTGCGTGATTGGTGTCGTCATACTCGACAGTTTGGGACATTGCTCATAATAATAATCACTGGATTGTCTGGTGAGACTCAATTATTACAGGCTGCTGTCATATGGCTTGAATACAGCTGTGTGCAGGGTTAGATGACAAACAAACATGGCAGGAGACAGGAAGTGACCATCTGTGTTGTGTTTCAGTGGAATGATGTACAGTCCTCCTTGCTGAAGGCAGATGAGCGGCCTGTCATCCTCAACCGTTCCTCCTCCACCAACACCAGCAATCCATTTGGCTCAACATTCTGTTATGGCGTGCAAGATATGATATTTGAGGTGAGCAGGCTGTCACGGACAGTGTACAGGCGGGGCTGGACATAACCTCTAGCCCGTACCAGTTTTGTTAATGTTAGAGGTAGCCTATGGGCTTGTAGAATTTCAAACATTTTGGGGAGTATTGTCATAAGTCGGGCTAATTATCATCACTATTCGGGCTAGTATAAGTTCTAGGTTACTTTCCATCCCTGACAGGGGCTATGGCAGTGCCGTAGCCAGCCGGGGGGGGGGGGGGGGGGGGGCAGTTGCCCCCCTGGATTTTTTATAGAAAACATTTTTCCTTGTGAAAGTTAACTTGAATAAGAAATGAATAATCTTATTTGCCTCCCCTGTCAAAAAAAGTTAACTACGGCCTTGCATGGACTATGTCCTTCACTTCTAACACTTGGTGTCAAATCAGACATTGCTATCCATGCTTGTTGATACATAAAGTAGCAAGGATGTAGGGCTGGGATGAGACCAAAATTACCACACAGGTACCCAACCCCCCAAACTCCTTCCCAGCGTGTGACACCTTCATTACACTCTCGGTAACATCGCTGCCACCAGTGTGGGTGCAGCCATTACAAGAATCTTGAAATTTGGCCTCTAACCCCAAATGTAGTAATGTTCATACTTTTGTATATGTCTTTGAGAATGCCATCATATCGAATTTTGAAAAGGTTTAAGACTGACCATGTTTTCCAGATGAATTTACTTTGTTGTTTGTATAATCAGATTGGTTCGAGATTGCAGACTAACGGAAAATCAACCAACTTCTCCCTTACATTCTTACTATATCAATAACATGATAGTTTTAATAAAATAGAAATTCAAATTGACAAAGAAAGAAAGTAATTTAGCAGGGGTAAGTGTATTCTGCTGTAAGGGGTATGTAACTCACTGCTGTCTTTCTTTGACTAGTCGACCCTTTTTCCATGTGTATTGAAGTACTCCTCATGTTTACTCTACATGTTTACTCTACTCACCCCGTGGTGATTACAGGTTAGAATAGATACCAGCAACCCATGTTGGTCATACAAGGGACGTTGCTGATAGTATCAATACTGGATAGTCTGCCAAATTCATTCATAAAAAAAGCAGCATGATTTTGATAAATGGATGCTATTACTTTTTGGGGGTTGAGTGAGTGAGTGAGTATGGTTTTTACGCCGCTTTTAGCAATATTCCAGCGATATCACGGCAGGGGACACCAGAAATGGGCATCACACATTGTACCAATGTCGGGAATCGAACCCGGGTCGTCGGCGTGACGAGCGAACACTTTAACCACTAGACTACCTGACCGGCCCTTTTCGGGGTTGAAACTAGGGCTGGGACAGGTAACTTGGGTACATGGTCAGATGGTCATGCGATATATTGTTTAATGACAATAATCAAGCTCCATGGTTACACTACAGTTTGCCTTTCTTTCTGACTCTGCACTCTTTCCTGACTTTTATATGTTTGAGTAAAGATAAAGTTTCAGTCAAGTTTGGTGTATGCATCATCTGATTGTTTTATACATTTATCTCAATACTTTTTGCCAGGGTTCCAGTAAAACAATTCCCAATAAGACATTTTGTACCTATCTCTTGAGACCTACAGTGGGTAACTGGTAGGGTCGGGTAATAGGGCGTCGGGTACCCGGGTAATAAATTTGGACTGATCCCATCCCTAACTAACATGAGAAGATCGTAATGTGACAACAGCACACAAATGAAACACAGAGCAAGTGTTAAGTTTGAATGTGGATCATTCTGTCTGTGACAAGTTTACTTATACAGTTTCCGATAGTCAAAAATAAACCATTCATACACTAGCTACAGTTCTCAGGGTCATTTAATCCTCGTAGTTCATGAGGACATGAAATTGACTGGTAAACATGTGGTAACGATTCCTCCACAGGTGATGCAGAACCAGCATATAGCCTCTCTCACCTTGTATAAACCCTCAGCAGCCCGGGAGACATTGTCTGCCTCTTGATGGCACCACGACGTACATCCAGATGCTTGTGGACCAGACTCCGAACCCAACACATACCAGCAACGGTTCTGTCATAGTGGACACCAAGTGACACCTGTGTCGCCACACCTTGCCATGTCAGGAAGCCAAGGAGGGTGCAACAAATGTGACCTCTGACCTGGCAGGGGACATAACTCTTGCATGTCATTTATCTTTTGAGATTACAGGATCATGGGAAGTGTCATCTTAGTACCCATGGACATGTTATATTACATCTTAGTATGTTTCCCAATTCTCAAGGAAGTTGTTCCCTTCTGTACAATATCCAAGTTATGTATGAAACTTGACAATAATTACCAACAATGGGTTTCCCATTCCAGAGTTTGTGATGATGATGAATGTTTGCCTCGTCAAGTAGAGGAAGCATATGGATCTATATACTGGTATATGATTTGATGAATGTATTTATGTCTACGCTTCTTACATTGCTGACACTGTTGGTGATGTTGCTACCACAGTGTAGGTAGGGGAGCTCTGACACTCCATGTGCCTGTAATAGGAAGCCTTCCTTGCTCTGTTGTCACCCAACCTCATTTCCACGGGACTTTAATCAGTCACTTCTTTTGTGGCATGGCAATTATTAATTCATTCTGGGCATTGAGTCTTTCAGTGACGCACAGATATTGAAAATGTAACCAAACACCACTGACACAAGACATCAATCGATCTGTTCTGACTTCTAGTCATGTTTGTGAAATTTTCATCAACCAAGTTCCTGATATATTATCATCAGTAATGGTGTAATTGCTAGATCAGCCAGACTTTCATCCTTATTCCATCCTTTCTGTCTTCAAGTGCAACTACCCTACAAACTCTATTCTTTCATCAAATCTTACGTATTTTATCTGATAATATCCACTGAGCATTGGCAGAATATCAGAGCATAAAATATGTATCACAGATGCCTGTATTGGTCAGTGTCTAGCAGAGTTGATAGCTTGAACAAAGGACACCCACAGGATTGATGTTCCATGTCTGGTATAGTAGAGACAGTCCTGGCCCCTCCATGTAGGGAGGTATATCAATCAAGATGTGACACTTAGTTTAACTTAGTTTAATGACTGTTGTAGTCAAGTTGTGAAGTGTAGCAGTCTAGACCTGAACTTGATGTCAGTGTCAAGAAGTCATGGGAGATATTGACCTGATTGGACAAAATGTAGCAGGTTTGATCACTGTGATGCTAGAACTCTTACAGCAAGCAGACGAAACAAGATGCATGTGGAAAAAAAATTGTTTGGAAGCTGTGCTGGAGGAGAAAAAAACATGGATGGAGTGTTCAGAAGCCAGACAATTATAGAAGTGGTATTGAACATTCTACGCAATTCCCAGTTAAACAGCCAGTGGGATGTTTGAACTTGTACAGCAAATGTGAATGAAGACATTTTGGCAAGACTGTGATTATTATCTACAGTGTCTTGAGACATCACAGGGGGTGGTATTGATGAGTATAGTACTAAACAGACTGTTCACCTTCATGGCTATGCTATCAGCATTGGAATAGCAAGTTGGATGATGACAAGTGATGAGAGGATTGTTACTTTGACGGGGTACCAGCAAGCTTGATGCAGTCTAGTGACAGTTATCTCAGTCCTACAACCATGGACATTCAGTGTTATCGTAAGGCCTTGTGGCCATGCCAAGACCAGTTTGTTTCAAAATATCGCATCATGAGTCGAAGTAACTGAGATTGTTTGGACAGATGGACCCCAAGACAGAGAGTCTGCGGTCTGCAGAATGATATTGTACATTGATGGCCTTTCACATCGAGTGGGAATTGATGTACAAGATGTGATGGAAACTGACATAACAAGGGAGTTTTTTAGATGGTTGGTGTGCTTTCATATTGTTGGGAGTGACCTGTTGAGTTTGCTGTTTGATGCAGGTTTGTTCTTGGATTGAATTCTTTGAAGAACTGACTGAGTTGGTGATGAGTTGGAGTTTCAGTATCCCATTGATGATGCACAGCAGCCGTTATGTCTCTGCGAAGCTAATGCTGTTTTTCTGGCAGATTATCCCTTTACCAAATGATAATTAATTGTTATCTGTGTGTTATCAGTTGATAGTTTTCCCCATTTTGAATGTGTTCTTTTTCACAACCTAATTTTCTTGATACATAAATGATATCAATGTTTTATGAAAATGGTCATTTTTAACCATGCTCCAAGCATATGGCACTTTTAAGGGGTTGAACTTTACAGAACTGTTAGTACATGTACAACCAAATAGTGATAGCATTTAGAGAAGCATTCTTGGGAAAAAGAATTGACACCAGCCCAATGAATATCTCTTATTTAGGTTGGGCTCTCAGACTTTCAGGCTACGGTTCACCCCCGATTTTAACCCATGTGTCTGGCTGTTCTTTTAGATGCAGTTAATCATTTTAGTGGGATAGGAGAAAAAGATGTGTGTCCGTGTGTTTTAAAAATTTTGTGTCTGGTTATAGTTTTAATCTCTATTTTATATGATAGTTGCCTTTTTATATGGAATTGTCAGTGTTGATGTGATAAATTCAGTCATACAAGTGCTATGCTAACGTTTGAACAGAAGATTAATGAGTATATAAAAAATAGAAATAGATGAGATGAGTGTTATGAAAATAAGTAGTTCAACCCTGACCCCTTCCACAAACCCCAAGTCTTGGATGATTCCTACTGTAGCAATAGCCCAAGTGTGAATGAGTTCCATGCTTCAGAATTATTTTGGCTTCTTCGAGGGAAAAATTTTGACACTTTGATGAAAAAGATACTGCTCTCGTTGCTTTATTGTGTTGAATGGAATTGAGTTGAAATTCTAGATAATCAGTGTAAATGAGGCTGAAAAGTGAAAATGCTGTTATTTATTGAAAGAAAGATATAGAATGTTCAGGTAACCCAAGCTGACAACAGTAAGCTGTGGTAATTGGGACGAGGGTAGTGCTTGAATATACTTGTATGTTGTCCTATGTGTCTGTACATATGTGTTAACAGTTGTGTACAAACTAACTGTATATTTGAATGTTTAACACAGGGAAAGCCTGTAAGTATTGCAAACAATAAACTGAGGTCATTGGCATAATCAAGTCGGGAATCTGAATGTCATAAGTTAGTGGAAGGAAGTATTGCTGAGATTACTCTGTATGATGGGTAGTAGAGCTTTAGTTTCCATGATTGTTGCACTTATCCCTTTGATTTGTAAATTAGTCAGATGGGAGATTTTTGTTTTAATAAATATCAAATAAGTTTCACATATATTTTGGTAACACAGAAGTATGCTGTTCATTTCAAAGAGAAGTGACTTAAATCTTGCCACAATTTTTCCTGAATCACTATTTTTGTAAGGTAAGCTGTGTTTGAGTATGAACAGCAGTAATTAAGATAAAAATAATTTGGGGTATAATAATGGTAAGGAAATACGGTGGGACAAACATGGTGGCAGCAGAACTATTAGGATCTCTCTGTGTCTACTTACAAAACACGGTCAACAAAATATGCTATCTGTAGTTGTATACAGGATGTTGTATGTAAGGAAAATGTTTTGAATTGATACAGAGAAGCTGTATGGAGAACTGATGTGGTCATTTTAAACAGGAAATATTACTTTGTGAGATACTAAAGTTGAGCTTGCCTCGGGGTTTGCACTTAATACAGAAATGTGATACAAAGGTGTATATTTTTAGAGATGATTGTGATGAGTGTAAGGTGGAACCAGTCGTGTCAGCCCTGATTTATCCAGTGTGTCATTTCTCCCATTCCTTTATGAAGTACACCCTGGACCCACTTGCCAGCACTGCTTCTGTTTGGAAGTGCCATCACCAGCTCCTTTATCATGATCACAAGACTGGTATAACACAGAGAAGTCCGCATGCTACAAGATGTTCCAGTCATGTATATGATGACACACAAAAGTCGAGACAAATTTGGGTGATATTGCCATTGTGTTAGCCACGAAAGAACGGTGTAATTTAATTGGATGGCTATTTTTGGTATTGTCATTTGAATTGGAGTCAAGCAAATTGGGATGGCGAGTGGGTCCATGCATTTATCATACTAGATTGGAAGTATAAAACACAAGATAATCGAGATGTGTAGTGTAAGTTAGAATATACAGTGGCTTACAGCAGCTTCCAGATGCTGTGTCTGTCAGGGTATGCTACCTTCTTTCTGGGAAGGATACAGATCTGTATCATGATACTGACATGATACACCATTGTGATGAGGGCTATACAAACATTGCCTTCTGTACTTGCATTTCAAATGGAGAAACATGCCAGACTGTTTGTAACCATCTAAATGTCCTTGACCACAAATATTCACCTGGAGATGAGCACTGATTATTTATAATAATACCTTTATAAATTTTCTGATGACACATTCGTTTTTGTTTTCATAGTGACATGCTCCTATTGACATTCAGAGCAGAAATACAAAATCTACGGACAACAGTGATTGCCTCCCTTTCACCTCTGCTGCTTTGTCTCATATCTTTCAGCAGGTAGCAGTGGTATTTCAGAAATGTATCAAAAGACCAAACTCTAATGTAGAGACTTCAGGAAGATCCTGAAACTTGAGGATTTAGGAATATAATGGAGTGGTGCGTACCCATTTTCCAGGTGTATAATTGTTATAGTGTATATGATACTATGTGTTGTATCTGGTTATGTATCATGTTGAAATGTGAAGTATCTTGACAACAAGTCTTGTATCAGGTGTCATTTTAAGAAACAGTTGACATTTTTGAAAGAATAGGTCTTGCGTGTCAGTAAGACAATGTGGTGTTTATGTGATTTCTCTTCAGTGTAGGAATCAGAGTTATTGATATTCCATTTTTCTGATTCAAAGTTAATGATTCAAGTATTGCAGTTGTAGAATTTCCCTGACAAATGAGTTTCTGTAGTATGTATGTACATATTAGCATTATGAATGCCCTGAACTACTGTACGTTGTGAACAGTGTACGCCCGTTACGTCCCTGTCTGGGACAAGTATTACATAAATAACACTGTAGCTAGCGTCACTACATTGTCCTTGATCACACAGGGAACTGAGTTTTTTATGAATAACTTGTATTATGTATGTCAATGGGATGTTTTTTCCAGTGCATTTGTCTTTGTAAATACAGGAAGCACAATCCATGAGCAGTCTGTACAGGCCGTGTTGTGAGGCAGTGTGGTCTTCTATACAATGATACTGTTACTCATGAAACTGCTAGACTTCCATCCCCACAGCTTCCCACCTATTAATACTACTCATGACAGATAAACTGTCGTAATATGAAAGAATCGGGTCCTTAACGTTTTTTAGTTGCATAGAACAAACATTGTATAGAACGTCTCTTTCTCATTGCCTGTCCTTCAAAGAAATCTTAGTGCTACGACTGTCGTAAGTCTGGGTTATAGTATGGGAGTTGCGATCACCTCAGCGCTAAGATCACTTTGTGGAACTGGTTCCAGTTGTGTATTGTTTCATGGATGGGAGTTTGGCAGTTGTCGAGAGGTAGCAGGGATGTTCGCTGTGTTTGAATTTTATCCTTGTGGTACTGATACTTGATAATGAACAAATAATTAATTTGGTACATTTTATATGAACAATTGATTTTAACTTATCAAATTTTTCAAAGCATATCTGTGAGTTTTATTGTTCAGCTGTTATGTAGGATTAATGAAAACTTTTTGATTGTGTTACTTTGCATGAGCCTTTTCTCTTGCTAAGATCTTTCTCTTGTGATCGGACATGTTTCACTGCTTGATCTTATTAAGGTTTTATGTTTATCAAGACAGACGTTGAAACTTATTGCATGAAAAATATGTTAAATGTACGATTACTCGGTATTATCAAAAGTTTTAAAAGTTAAATGTTATATTTTTTGTATTTCTGAAGTATAGATTTAGAAATAAAAATATTTAACCCGTATTTTGTACATCTTGTGCCAAATAATAGCTGTTCTTGACGAAAGAAAGCATTGTCAAATTAACTTTATTTTCCTGTGTCTTGACTATGATGTGAAATTAAAGTGTAAAGTTTCACTGAGCAATGTCTGTACAGTGAAACACATAAAACCTTAGTCAGATTTCCCTTTATTTCTTGATATCACTTCTGTATTCACTTGTTATAGGATAGCATGTGTTTTTAATGTACATAATGTTTGCAGTCTGTTGTAGGCTGGAGAGAGAGAGAGAGAGAGAGAGAAAGCGAGGGAGAGAGAGAGAGAAAGCAAGGGAGAGAGAGAGAGAGTGAGCATATAATGACTAAGGAACTATGCAAGTGTGATGAAAGGAACTATTGGGAAGATTTTGAAAAATTGTGTTTTGAAATTGCCATTTCAATGAGATTATTTCCTACTAGATTGACCATTATATTGTGCATGTAGGCTTACAGCCTTCAGGTGATTGAAATTCTACTTTTCATGGCCAATGATTTGTTTTCTTACCATGTGGATTTCTGAAATCTTTGTACAAAAAAGTTATATTTTGTGATGATGAGTCAGAGGCGATATGAAAAGTGTTGCATGTTCACAGTTTGGGCGGAGCTGTGGTTCTTGTGGGCCCTGAACAGGGATATGATACTGGTAACAGTTTGTTGTAATGTTAGAGCTGTTTTTCCATATACCCTTGTAGTACAATCAATTTTTGTGAGTGTCTTAAACATCCACAAATATCTCTGAACAAGAATATTCAATTCATATACATGTAGTTATTCATACTATACCTTGTTAATATGATTTAGATTCTAAAACACAAACAAAACATTTCTGTTCAGGTATTATTTGTAATTCTAATATCCAAGATTTTGTGTGGAAAGAGAATTTGTGTTTTCAAACACTGACATACACGAACATCTAAAGTACAGCTGTCAGACCGTGAAATATTCATAGTCAGCTCTCATTACACTTCACACAGTATATCACAAAAGCAATTTTGCAAACATAAATTCTCCTGAGGGTCGTTTGTTTTAAGGTTCAGTGAACCAAAGATACTTTCTAAGATATTATTCCTGAAACAATTCCCTCATTTTGCAAATACAAGTTAAAGAACCCCCGATTCTTTCTATCATATTACAACCTATAGTAATATGAAAGATTCAGGGGTTCTTTCACTTTCTTTAAATAGCATACATGTATTTGCAAAAATGAGGGAAATTGTTTCGGAAGTACAGTAAACTCCGGTTATAACGAACACGCTTATAACGAACTGACGGATATAACGAACTTACTTTTTGGTCCCGACTACTTGCTGTAGTCATGCTGTATATGTACTTATAACAAACTACGGTTATAACGAACTAAAATTAGTAGTTCCTTTGAGTTTGTTATAACCCTAGTTTACTGTAGTGAAGTAGTGGAAATTATTTTTGTTACATTGACTTTACATAGAACACTTGGGAGAATTTCATTTTCAACTTACATATTACCAATGACTACAATTCTACCACTCTTATACATACAAGGGTTTCAAGGCAATTGGCATATTGGGCACCTAGGGCGTTTCTTTTCCATGTTATCTCTTCTAGTCTTAGGGTGGAGGTATATGAAAAGGGGTAAAACAAATTGTACTATTTTGTATGAATACATTAGTCACCTTTCATTGTCATGTCGATGGGAGAGGATAAACTGTTACCTGCATATACTGATCACTGTTGATGTCACATGGTTCATAACTGGCATTGACAGTAGTTACTCTGGACTTGTAATGACTCTCATGGTCAACGTGGTCATTCAGTCTTCTATTTGTCCTGTCTTCATCGTGTAACCACATTCTCTTATCACAATGTGTAATGTCATCAAGTCATTATAACCTGTATCCCTTTCTTACCAAAGACATCTTAATCTGACATGCATGGATTAGTATACTGAATTGTCAAGGTTTAGCAGATCTGTTTCTATGTAAGTCCAGGCCAGTGTAATTTCTTGTTTTTTTGGTCATTATACCAAAGCTTGATGGCAAAATACACATAACATGTTGTCAAGGTTGAATTGAGGTAAATTTTCTGAAAGAAAATATGTCTGATAAAAATGCAAAACATTTTCATCAAACACAGCATTATATATTTTTGGGTTCTATTTTAAAACAAGAACAGGAATTGATCTGGCTTTGTTTGACAATAATGAGGTTTTTTTTTGTATCATGTATGTTTCAACTACTAGATTGTACCTCCTTCACTGTGGATAGGAAGTAAGTTCACCTGTGTGACTGTTTACAGGTTAATGTGACATAACCAGAATTTCCTGGGTAATCAATGGTCACACATATTCTAGTTTATTTTAAACTGTGTAACACAGGGGAAAGACACACTCAGTTTGTCAAAGGTAATGTATTCCTCTTAGGTTGGTGCTGCTGTTTATATCACAGTCATCTATCACACAAGCCCGGAACTGGAGGATTTGGTTGTTGGGGCCAAGTTATTGCCCCAATAATGGATATGTATCATCAAACAGGGCACATGGAACAGCCATTCCAGCCTAGTCAGGGACTATTTGCAGACAGTGCAACTTTAACACTTGTAATGTTTTGCATGGAAGAATTGTGTACATGTATGTAACAAAGAGAAAAAAATAATTTGAGTGAACATGCGCATATTTTATCATAATAGCGCAGTGACATCATTAAGATAAGGTTATTGGCATGAAAATGATCATCAAATTTAGGATAGTTATTAATTATTCTCATTGAAATCAGACATTTTACTTGGATAGGATACCTCTCTGCATGGTGATCTGACAACTCTCCAGTTCAACTAATCAGCATCTAGGCTTCTACATTCTCTGTATGAGTGAGCAGAGTATTCAGAGCAGCCTTTTGTGAAAAAAATGAACATAAACAGGCTGTTCCAAATGGAAGTAATAAAAGTTTTCACCGTTATATTGTAGATATTTTGTACACCCTCTTGTTTCTAATCTTGACCAGTAGAGGTATCAAATCAGAGATTTATGAGATTGATTAATTTACCTACCTGTCTGAAAAGGTGGCATACTATGTGAATTTAAGTCTATGAAAGGCATTAAGAAGTGATACACATATGGAGGAGAATTTATGGATGTCAACTTCCTTATTAGGTGATTGAAGAAGTAAGCATATACTACGAAACGTTGTGTTCCTCATTATAATGAAGTTGACATCCATAAATTCTCCTCCTCATATGTGAATTTAGTTTTTGATTTCCTGAAGAAAGATTTAATGAGTGGACATAATGTGATGCAAAAATTGGATATGTGCTATATGATAGAAAAACAGAAGGCCATACTTAATTATGAGACTTTGTTCCTGCTTTTCTGATTTCAAAACCCCCATCTTACTTTATGAAGACACTTTTTATCGTTTCCTTCTGTAACTGCAGAAAGGTTTGACCTGGAATGTCAGGGTCACTTTCAAGAAAAAATATTATAGTTGGAAACAAACATTGGATGAAATTCTTGTAATTAAGTTACTCTGACCCTAATGAATTTTTGCAGCATGCATGATGTTTTGTATGAAGTTACCGGTATATATGAATAGGCACCTCTGTGATTTGGCACATTTATCAGATAATGAAGACTTTGCCTCAAGGGATCAACATGTGAACATCAAAACATGGTAGTGTACTCTGTAGTACTTGGAAATTGCTGCTTCTGTGACTTGAGGCTTTATTTGAAGGGTATATTAAAAGCATTCGTAGTTCATGGAGACATTTCCTGTAACAAGTAAGCTTACAGTTTTGACAGCTTTGTTGAGAGGACCTGACTGCAATGTGAAGCAGTGGCTGCAATGTGAAGCAGGAATGCCTCCTCTACTACACCAGTTTCTCAGGTTGATGATTGAACAGTAGAAGATGATGTTCCAAGAAAGGCCAAGTTATTTGATAAAGGCCCAAGCAGTCATCAAGTTACTGTGTCTACTCAAATATGTTGTAATTTCAATAATATTTTTTATTTATTTCCGTATGCAAACATATTATGATACAGTGTATCTTCATAATAAGTGGCAATGGCTCGTGTTTGCTCAACTCCATGTCAGGAAGAGGTAGTTTGTCAAAACAGTCTGTGTGCTTGCCTTCCGTTTGTGCTGTCCGCTGGAGCATGCATTCTAGTTCCACTGTTCCACAATGATCTCAAATTTTATGTTGCCAATACCTCAGTTGCCAGTCTGTCGGTCTGCCTTCCAGTACACCCGCTGCATATCTAATGTCCCCTCTACACCCTCATGTATGTATATAAACATTTATCATTGGAATAAAGCAAAGCTTTAATATCAGCCTTGGTCTTTTCAAATATGTACTGTTGATGGAATACTCCATGCTTGTATCGCAAGAGCTTACTGATGAGATGGTGTGTCATGCTTTGTGCCGTTGTACAAAACAGCCTCAGCGCTACGACTGTCGTAAGTCTACGTTTTGGAGTTCTGCTAAGATCACTTTGTACAATGGCTCCCTGGTGGTGTATCATGCTTTGTGCATCATTTGCAGGCCATCGTTATTATTAACAGGATATTCTAGTTGCCATCTACCAAATGGTCCAAAAGGAAATCCACTTATCTTCCTGAATTTAACTGGTCTAAACTTGGTCTCAACTCTCAATACTGTCCGAATCCATCACAGTGGTACAGCTGGAACATTGCTGACTACACTAACATTTCCGATATTTCACTGGGTCCTAAGCACCAATCAGCAGCATTTTCGATCCTTCCTGGAAGTCTGTGGGAATGGGTGTACCATGGCCT
This sequence comes from Haliotis rufescens, assembly GCF_023055435.1. Lineage (NCBI taxonomy): Eukaryota > Metazoa > Mollusca > Gastropoda > Lepetellida > Haliotidae > Haliotis > Haliotis rufescens. Next base: position 1,768,651 of record NW_025963857.1, read on the forward strand.
ACAGCGGACAAATCAATGGTTGTTGGTGTGTGTATATATATGGTAACAGTGTGAACATATTGTCCCCTTACAGCCAAGTTCTGACACACAAATGCTCTTCCTTCAGTGCTCCACTATATATGAGCCACACAGTCAACCATAGAGGATTGAGCACCATTTAACACTTGATGGTTACTGCAATCATTGGGTCATCCTCAGAGTAATCACAGTTCACATCACAAGAAACATAGTCCTCATGTAAGGTATCTTTATTCACAATGGTTCACATGTTAATGGTGATAGACGATGGAATATGAAACGTGTCAAATATGAAAATAACATGCTTTTCCATCAAACAAATGTATAAATTAAACAGTAAAAATTACACATCCTTCACCAAATATTTCTCTTTGTACAAGACAGGCTTGAAAGTTTTAAAGGAGCAGAACCATTCGTTTTTATAAGCATTCATTGAAAAAAACATACTTTTTTATGAAATGACATAAAAAGTTTATCTGGTGTATGTACCTTCAATGAGAAGTTGTGCATTAATTGCATTTAGGTACATGAATATTAAAATAAGCAGTCTGTGTTGATTTTTACTGACAATGCCATTCTAATTATTTAACACTCAATCTATTGCTAGAGAAAGCTCTCCATACATTACAAGCTGCATACAATTAGCCTCATATCTGAGCTCAGTCATGAAACTACACAAAAGTCCAAAGAATCCTTTTCATATTTGATACTCAATAAATATTACTTCCCCTAAACCAAATAACATTGCATTTCAGTACAAACTGACCCTTGCTGTGCATATCTTGAAGCCATCACCACTCATTCTCGTACACACAGCACATTACAACACTGGGCATATTGCTATTGTGCCAACAACTGCATGAGCTATTTACAGGATCAGGATCAGGGCACCCAGCATTCAATTATCTTTCCCATAATTGTTAGAAACTACATGACCAAAGATTAATTTTAGGATCCAAGAATACCTCATTTGAGAGTATTTGATTCCAATCATTCGAGGAAGCATTACTCTGGACATAGTGAAACACTCACAGCCCTATACAGGGGGCTAGCATCCCATCAGTGAGTGAGTGAGTTCGGTTTGGCTTAGCACTCCTTTCAACAGTATTTCAGTCATATCAAGGCATGTACCTTGATTTGGGAGGAAAGATTGAAGTGATGCAGGTCTTAGAAGTTTCACACTTTACCATGAACATGGGTATGTCGAGTCAAACCTTGAAACATTATCAGGGATAATCTGGGATTCGAACTCACAATCACAGGTTTCTAAGGGATGCAACTCTGTACAACACATTGCAGTGCCAGGGACAACTGGGCCCTATCAGTGTGTAAGACCAACTTGTCATCCCTGTCTGTGAAACATTTCCTACAGTGAAGGATTCCTGTACTGGTCTTATTTGTCTCCATGACGATTCCGGGAAAGGATAAGTGACTGGAGCCCTGAGATGCCCTACAACTGGACATTGCATCCACACAATTAACACGACTTGAATAAAGGCACCTACAATATTCCTATGCATAGATATTCCCTCTAGACGCAACAATAATCTCGATGTACAGCGGATCACTCCAACCACAGGACTAGATGTTTGGGGATGGGGCAACATTGTCATGTTTAGTGCCATTTCTCGTTTCGCATCCATAGTATCGTAAAGCTTCCAAAGTAGTTAAAACATGAAGCTTCATCTTTATACAATACTATCATTACTTTAACAGTATTTCATGCACAATAGCACCTCAGCTTGATGTGGGAGGAAAGCCCAAAGTGATATAGATCTTTGATGTTTACCACTTTGGTGAATCCCACGAGCACGGATTTGATTCAGAAAAACCTTGAAACTTAAGTGAATCTGGGATTCGAACATGTGATCTTAAGTTTCTGGCATGTCCTAAGGGACGCAAGTCTGCACAGCAAACCATGGTGCCTTAGACAACTGGGCCACCCATGCCACCAAGTACTAGTGTTCAGTCTGTTGAGACTTCATCTGCACATGCCTGTCAGCAACTGGCTGGACACTCCCACTCCACCCCACCACACCGTGTAAGCTCTATCTATACAGCCTCTACACCCAACATTCATTCACAATCACACATGTTAATTCAGCAAGGAAACAATACCCTCCAACCTGGGCCCATCACAGAAATCCACTTGTTCTGATCATGAACTGCTGCATACTCTTTGTCTTCAGCATCCAAGACACAGGAATCTTATTGGGACAAGACTTGTGGGCTTTACTCTTTCCAGTTTTCTACTTGTAATATTTTTAGGGTAGGAAACTTCACCAAATTAACCATAAATCCAGGGGTACATATATGATCACTGAATAAAAGATGCTGTAAAATACAATGGAAAACTACTATTTAGGATCAAAATAACTTGTTACATTGTCCAGTGGCAGTGACTTGTACAGATGTTAAAATTTCATTCCTATTTTCGTCTACTTCACCTCTTCTGCACTGACCCCTTCATGACCTTGAAGACAGATCTTGAAGGTGATCAAATGACACAGGAGAAAAGTGATGAAGTAAAGGGCCTACTCTTTAACTTTATCCATGGGGATTCCAAGTAGGATCAATGTGATCCATTATCAATTAAATCTACTGATTAAATGTACTGAAAAGATTTGATATTTGAACAAGAGTCCTGTTTCACAGTGTCAATGTTTATCATTAATGGTCATACATCTAGCTGATCAGCTTGTCCCTCTCTTACAAAACCAAGCCTGCTATAGTTTGATGGTGACGTCACTTTAACTCTTGGTTTTCATCTACTTATTCCACAAGAACACTTCACCAAGAATTTTGGATCTCATAAAATTGTAATGATAAATATCTCATTTTAGTCAATAGTTGGTTGTACTGGATCTAAGAGGTTCAAGTTCCGTGTAGCCCTCTCCACCCTCGGTCTTGTGGTGTGCAAGTCGATTCAACTCTTAAACTCCCATACACCACTACACGTAACTCGTGTCAGACGGAGCCCACGAGTGGTTAGTTGAACACATCTGCCAATTCACTAGTGTTGGTCCTGTTACAAAGTGGGTGCAAACAAGTCAAGCTCAACTCTAAAACAGTCATGAAAATGCAACTCAAAGTTTGTCATCACACACAGGAAACTAAAAGGCCAACAAGCCCAAGCGAGGGCTGTCATCAGGTACAGGTTCGTCAGTCCAATAACTGACCATATTCACGCAAAGCCCCAACAAACAACATGCAACTAAAAATGATGTATATTGCTAGTAAGGATGATCAAATAAAAACAGTTGGGTTTTCATATTTGAATAAAAGTGTATGGGAGGATGGCCTACTTGTTTTGTTGAAAAGATTAAATATATCATGGTTTCAGAATATTGTCTGTTGTAAACAAGAAATGTTGCCATATGAGAACCAAGCCTATATATTGTTGACATTTAAAGTTTGTAGTTTAGAACATAGCACATAAATATTGCAGAAGTGTTTTTGTACAAAATGCGATTGAATAAAAGATTCTCAATATGAATCCAAATATTGTTTTCCATGACTTTCTGTAATGATATTAAGTTCTCGACACTGAAGTCAAGAGTTCATTGGACGAGTTGGTCCTCTTGAGTTGGGTATGGCATCTTGGTTAACGTTTCAACTTCTCTTTCAAGTGAGAGGAATCATACACGAAGGAATATATCATCATTCAAATGTGCTTTTCAAAATGTTTGAAAAACCCCAAAATGGCAGTGACCACAATCTGAATAGTGCATCTTCTACGAAGTCGAAATTGTCTTGCTTCCTCATTGCTGGTGTTGAAATGTTTAAACTTATTGTCAAGAACCATGATGGTCACTGATGCTCACCATCGCCATGGCAATGTTACATGCATCAGACTGACACATAGGCATTTCTTCAAGCTATGATCCACAAATCCAGTGTCTGACATCCCGAATCCTCATTGAATAAAATCACCTTTTTTTAATAAGACCATGCGATTCATCATTTGGGAGTTTTAGAGCTAATCACAGGCATTCTCTCCGCTCATGATACAAACTCCTCTCCACCAATCAAAATGCTGCCTGCTATGCTGTGGCCGGGTCTTCACGGGACAAGATTTGTGTTGTTTCTAGGGAAACCCAGGACAAGCCTAAAGATGGCGGACTGGCGCTACGACCTTCACCTTGGCTTGTCTGAAAGACAGTAATCAAAGACTGAAAACACAATGTTCCTTGAGCACATTGCGGTTCAATAATTACATAAGTTTTTAAAAGATAAACAATCAAGCCCTCAAGCCAATTACCAGAATGAAGAGAGCCATGGAAAGAACAATATTTTCAGCCACATTACCCAGCAGCCATTGTGAGCAATACACATGACTACACAAGCTGACGAACATCACACAGGAGGCGGTGTGAAGATATTTGAAAATATTGCAAAATAAATCAACATGGAAAATGATATATGTATTTTTGCTATAGTCAATAATAGTGTATTTTTACAGGTAAAAAAGACAGCAAAGACAGGCGTGCGTGAGTGATGATGATGATGATGATGGTGGTGGTGGTGGTGGTGGTGGTGATGATGATGATTGATGTTGATGATGATGATGATCGCTATACAGTAAATACAGAACAACAGAAGGGAGGAAAGGGAGGAAAGGAAGGGAAGTTTGATCAATGCCTCAGTCAGCAATATGGCAACCACTGAAAAATGGGATGTGGACAATCTAATCTAGACAGCTAGACAGGCAGATGATCTCAGGGATGTCTCTATGATTTCAAACTGAGTGCCCTTGGCAGACATATTGGAAAAATATACTTATTTGGCTCAACATTGGGATTGGTATTTTACCAATGTATTCTCAGCACTGCATTCAAAGCAATACAACTAAGCACTGAAGCCTCTTCCCCTTTATCATGTTTGTTGTCCACATCAGTGAAATACAAGTCTCTGCAAGGCCAGAGCATTAGTCATGCAGGAATTGGGAAGGACTGGCAGACCAAGATAAATCCCTGCGTTGTAAAAGAGTGAGTGAGTAATGAGTTTGGTTTTACGCCGCTTTTAGCAATATTCCAACAATATCACGGCGGGGGACACCAGAAATGGGCTTCACACATTGTACCCATGTCGGGATTGGAACCCGGGTCTTCGGCGTGACGAGCGAACGCTTTAACCACTAGGCTTCCCGACCGCCCCGTGTTGTACAAGAGGGTGGTATTACAATCCAGCATATCACACACTACCATCCGTCGATGTCAGCTCTTCACACCTAGTGGGGACAACTGCTCCCTGGAATCGCCCTGCTATGGACCAGACAAGAGGTGATGGAAGAACTTGGCTTGACTTGTGACTGCTATACATTTCACATTGCTTTCAGGGTCACATGTTTGGCACATACTCCCCTCCCCAGTACGAAGATCATTTAGAGTTTTTTTATGCCAATAAACTGCAGTTCTCCTGCATGAGTCTTTAGCTGCATAGAACAATATTCTTTGCTAATCATTCTTCTCCACAAAGCGATAGAGTGAGTGAGTGAGTGAGTGAGTGAGTGAGTGAGTGAGTGAGTGAGTGAGCTTAAATCATTGCATTGGTATAACAGCCTCACCAACAGTTTTTATGAGTGAGTGAGTGAGCGCATGAGTGGGCTTAAATCAGTGAATTGGTATAACAGATTAAAAAAGTGTTTATGAGTGAGTGAGTAAGTGAGTGCATGAGTGTGCTTATATCAGTGAATTGGTATAACAGATTAAACCAACAGTGTTTGTGAGTGAGCGAGTGAGTGAGCGAGTGCATGAGTGTGCTTAAATCAGTGAATTGGTATAACAGATTAAACCAACAGTGTTTGTGAGTGAGTGAGTGAGCTTAAATCATTGCATTGATATAACAGCCTCACCAACAGTTTTTATGAGCGAGTGAGTGAGTGAGTGAGTGAGTGAGTGGGTGGGTGGTTGATTGGGTGAGTGAGTGAGTGAGTGAGTGAGTGAGTGAGTGAGTGGTGTGAGACACGGCAACCCTTGAGGTGTGGTACTGTGCGATTGTGGCAGCTGAAGAGGGCAACACATCGTCACAGCAAGATTACCTGGAACTACATATACCTTAGACTCCAGCATATCCTGCAGGGCCTCCTCGTGGACCAGAGGCTGCCACTCACTGAAGCTGCAACACCAATCACCAAATAAACTCTATTCAAACAAAATAATTAACATCAGAATAATAACAAAAGATTTTATCATTCAAAACTGGCTTCAACAGGAGATACTTGTGTGAGATCAAGTGATATCTCCTAGGAGGTATCTCTACAATAAAATTGCATCACAATGCTTTGCAGACCAGTGTGATGTCATTGGCTACCATGGCATCACAATCAAATGACATCACTAATCTCCTCTGCCACAGAAGCCGGTCAGCTGTAGTTATTACTGTTGACAAAGGGAACAAGTTGGAAGAATGATGTTGAATGACAAATAGAATGCCACCCTTGAGTCTTTTGATATCACATATATCAACACTCCTTGATAAAAATTCATACTTTCATTGTTGACATATTTGATCAAAAGACAGCAGGGTGAAATTCTCTATTAATGAAACAACTTTGATTATTTCTATCTTCATGACATTTTCATACTGAAAATCTACAGGATTGCTTTCCCTTGAAAAATATAATGCCACGTTATTTCCACATTTTCATGGAAGTATATAGTCAAAGGGAGGTAATGAACTGTCACATTCACAAGGCCCCATTCCACACGATTCACTTACAGCAGGACTAGGTATTTGTAACAGCATTTAGATAGCACTGGTCTAAGGAAACACATGTTGCTCTTCTCGGATATCCTAATGCAACACTATTGGATAGGATAAGAGTGTCAATAAGTCTACTATTAGAGACAAAAGAGAATGAAGTGATTTTAGATGAGGTGAAATGGGGTTTAACGTCGCGTCCAAGATTATTGCACTTATATAGCGATGTGCATGTACGTGTGTGTGTTTTGTGTGGCTGCTTGTACTAGTCCGGACTGATGCTGATTTATAGTGCTAGCTCACTGAGATACCATGCCGCAGTTTAACATGAATACCCCACTCAGACACAGTATACTGACTCCGAGCCGACCAGTCCTTGTTTTAGCCCCTTAATGCCGAGCGCCAGACAGGGTAACAAGTACCATCTTTTAACGTCTTTTGGTATGACACGGCCGGGGATCGAACCCCGGAGCTTCTGCTCTCCAGGCGGACGCTCTACCACGAGACCACGGAGGCGGTGAAGTGATTTTAAGTAGTGAGTGAGTGAGTGAGTATGGTTTTACGCCGCTTTTAGCAATATTCCAGCAATATCACGGCAGGGGACACCAGAAATGGGCTTCACACAATGTACCCATGTCGGGAATCGACCCCAGGTCTTCGGTGTGACGAGCAAACGCTTTAACCACTAGGCTACCCGACAGCCCCTTGATTTTAAGTAAGCATCAGTCAATTACAAGTTAATCTCACATCACATGCCATCTTATATCTTCCTAACCTAGGCTTGAATTTGTTCTCTTAGGCTGTACTATGACAAGGGATGACCATCTGATAATCGTGGGGGGGGGGGGATTATTATTTTTCAAACACGTTGCAACAAAGTAATTTTTGTGGCAGACAATATATCATTTTTTTTCTTAAATTTCTGGGACAATATCCAGTGGTCAGTCCCTAACTAAGTGGGAAAAGTAATTATATGTATGTAAGATAAATGTTGGATTCAATGTTTGTCTATGATTTGAATTACGTGCGACTGTTCATAGCTTTGTACAATATCTAAGCTAAAATAACAAACATAATTCTGCCATTGACTTTTCCATACTTGCTGAAAAATTGTGCTACATATGATCAGAACTGTCATATTTTGTCAAAAAGCAGAAAAAAACCATTCCTATCATCCTGATAGTGCCATAATACTCAATCATTACAATTACATCAGCAAGTTCATCAATTAACTCTTACCGTATTGCATAGGGGTCATCGGACGCTGGAGGTTCATAGATCCGCTCCTTGGATGCCTTGACAGACTCCGCGACCTGCTTCTTGTAGCCTTCAGGGTCCTGGTGGTACCTATAGCAACACAATGCTATCTATAGCAACACAATGGCATCAGATTAATTATTTGTTTGTTGTTGTTTAATGTCGCACCCAGCAATATTCCAGTGATATGATGACCAGACAATCTAGTGATTGACGTCACAAGCAACGATCTACACAATTGGGACACGAGGACATGCATCAATCAAGTCAGCAAGCATGACCACCCAATCCCGTTAGTCACCTCTTACAAAAGGCAAGGGTTGCTTAAGACAAATGTAAACCGGATCTCCACAGGGGGTCTGATGCAGAGAGCACAAGGAATGAACAAAGGGAGACAACTCACAAATCAGCTGCTTCTTGATTCAAGGGAGCCTTTGTCTCGATCTTGTAGAATATCCTTCTTGCATACAGCAAAACCTGCCAGATGTGGTTCACATTGCGCCTGTTGAAATAGTGAGTGAGTGAGTGAGTATGGTTTTACGCCGCTTTTAGCAATATTCCAGAAATATCACGGCTGGGGACACCAGAAATGGGCTTCACACATTGTACCCATGTCGGGAATCGAACCCGGGTCTTTGGCGTGACAAGCTAACGCTTTAACCACGAGGCTACCCGACCGCCCCTGTTGAAATAGAGTATCTTCAAATCAGAACCAAGAGCAGAAAGCAAGAAAGCAAACAGATTTCAATTCATACTCTGCGCTAGTGTCAGAAGCATTTTGGCGAAAACAGAAATGAGATGATTCCTTTGAAACAGGAACAAACTTGATGTGGAGTCAATGATGACATCGAAACGTCACTTCACATAGCAGCTGCAGCTGTTTGGACTACACTATACTCAGCAAGGATAAATAACAATGTTTGATGTACCAGTATGTATGTTACCTGTAGACAGGATAAATAGTAGATTCCCTTTAAGTGAGTGAGTATGATTTTATGCTTCTTTTAGCAATATTCCAGCTTTATACTGGCAGGGGAAACCAGAAATGGGCTTCACACAATTCCTTTTCATGTGAGTACCAGTATAAATGAATCCTTCCTAAAAATATGTGTACACTTAGGATGTGGACAGCAGCAATTAACTTATCTGGACATTTAGTCTACTTGTCCAGAGAAGTGACCAAAAATTGTGTTTCCATCACAATGTACCCATTTCTAGATACAGGAAGATAGTTTCAATTTGCTGTTCTAAGTTCCTGAGTATTTGTGTAGCTAGTGAGTTACCTCCACTTGGGGAAGCCCTTCTTGACGTCCAGCAGGCCAGACACGGGATGAACCAAAGGATGAAACACAGGATACTCAAACACCACGCTCTGAAATAAGAACAAAGTATCCTTACCTCAGAATCTGTGCAGTGAGACAAGGCAACTAATCTCTCAGGGAACCCCATGGGGAGACAAGTATGGGGAACAAGGGATCTGCTAGGAGACAAGCAGGGGTAACCAGACCTTTTCTGCCCCTGAATACCAAGGGGAGACAAGCAGGGCCCTTTTCTGCCCCTGAATACCAAGGGGAGACAAGCAGGGACCTTTTCTGCCCCTGAATACCAAGGGGAGACAAGCAGGGCCCTTTTCTGCCCCTGAATACCAAGGGGAGACAAGCAGGGCCCATTTCTGCCCCTGAATACCAAGGGGAGACAAGCAGGGCCCATTTCTGCCCCTGAATACCAAGGGGAGACAAGCAGGGCCCTTTTCTGCCCCTGAATACCAAGGGGAAACAAGCAGGGACCTTTTCTGCCCCTGAATACCAAGGGGAGACAAGCAGGGGTAACCAGACCGTTTCTGCCCCTGAATACCAAGGGGAGACAAGCAGGGGTAACCAGACCTTTTCTGTCCCTGAATTCCAAGGGGAGACAAGCAGGGGGACTGTGGTCTGTCCCTAACTTACACAAGGGTCAAGTGAAGACAGAGTACTTACAGGACAGTCACAGTCCGTGTCGGGGAAGTTGTCAGGGATGGTGAGTGTGAACCTGAACACACCCTCCTGATACAAGCCCTGCCGGATAAACAGCACACCGTTCCAGACTGAAACACACAGGGCCAACATCTCTCAGTACAAACTATCAACACACCATCCTAGTGGTCAATACAGGAAAGAATAACCTTTACTTCATGAATGAGTGGCATAGTCCATTACGTTACAGGGATGATGGACTTAGATCAGCTACACATTAGCTTTACCTGCACATATTTCTTGCTGAGCTCTTGTATCAACAACAATCAACATGCTTTGCTTTGCACTGAATGTGGACAATATATTTAGTAGAGATAGCATTTTATTTAGCAATTTTCGAATATGAGTCATGCATAGAAGCTGATTAAGGGTGTCAAGTAGCTTATGCCCGTGGTCTCAGCCCATGGGTTTAAACCTTGACACTCACACTGAGTTTGCCAGCAGGTCTATCTATCCTCGCCTGTATGACAGGGCAGGGCATGTGACACTGTGTCTACAGGGCTAGGTGAGGCAGGGCATGTGACACTGTGTCTACAGGGCTCGGTGAGGCAGGGTATTCTATTCACAGGTCATTACAGTGTAGTTTTATATCACTACAGACTACAGTCTCACAACTAGACTTACTGCGAGGTGATGTGGCCGACGGCATAACATATATCCCTGGAGCTTTCAAAGAACATAGCTGGTTGCTGGAAAATGACAACATTGATTGTGAATATTGATAAGTTTCACAAAGCAGAAAATTTAACCAGTAGCTAATGAACTCTTTCAGATTGTTTAATTGAATGCAGGAATGATCATTTACAGATATAGCTACCAAACCTGTATAAAATTATTTGAATGAAGTCAATACGTTGTACATACTAATCACACTACGTTACTATCATGTCTTCCCTCAAGGTAATACATCTTCCCTCAAGGTAATGCATCTTCCCTCAAGGTAATACGTCTTCCCTCAAGGTAATACGTCTTCCCTCTAGGTAATACGTCTTCCCTCTAGGTAATATCTCTTCACTCTAGGTAATACGTCTTCCCTCTAGATAATACGTCTTCCTTCTAGGTAATACATCTTCCCTCAAGGTAATACGTCTTCCCTCAAGGTAATACGTCTTCCCTCTAGGTAATACGTCTTCCCTCTAGGTAATATCTCTTCACTCTAGGTAATACGTCTTCCCTCTAGATAATACGTCTTCCTTCTAGGTAATACATCTTCCCCCAAGGTAATATGTCTTCCCTCAAGGTAATACGTCTTCCCTCTAGGTAATACGTCTTCCCTCTAGATAATACGTCTTCCTTCTAGGTAATATGTCTTCCATTTAGATAATACGTCTTCCCTCTAGGTAATACGTCTTCGCTCTAGTATTTTCATACTTACTACTCAGCCATGAGATTATACTCCTGGAAGAAAGGCCCATAGCCATTGGTTCCTTTAGACACTGGCATTGTGTGCTGGCTTGTATGTCTTAACATCAGTTCCTGGGTGTCGGGAGAAGGAATGCTGGGTAACCTCCGCCCATCTGACCGGGACGGGGGCCGAGGGGAGGGTGTGTTACTAGGGGATACGGCTGCTGCTGCTGCTGCTGCTGCTCGGGAAGTCTAGAAACATGTGATACGATGTTTATACCACGTTCCGATAATACACATATACAGAGAAACCTTGCACTCCATCAACTCAATTGGAGCATGATTGGCCCACTGATCTGAAGCACCACAATTTCCTGTGCGTCTCTTACACATGCTCTAAACCTATGATTATGGATCTGAGTCCCAGAATCACCCTGGTTACATATCTAGGTTTGTCAGCACCATGTTCGTGTTTTACACCGAAATGGTAAACATCTGAAACCGGTTTCATTTCAGATTTCCTCCCCTGTGAAGCCAACACGCTATGACAAGCCATTAACTCAATACATTGATAAAGGTGGTGAACTGGAATAGTTGAGAATTATAGTCCTGAAAAGCTGCTAGTTAATGAGGACTGACACCAATGGATTTTCACTTGTCCTCAGCACGATTTAGTAGACTTGGGCTTGCAAACAAGCATGAATTTTGAATGGTTCAATAAAGCACTGTAGCCTCATATCAGTATGCCTATTGACTTGAACAATGATGGTTAAAACTGGAATGCAAGGCTTTTCTGTTGGATCAATTTAATCAAGGGTTGGCTGATTTCAGGTTGTAACCAAGGAACGATCATGAAATCAGTCATCTCTCATTTTCTGAATTGATAAAAGTTCATTTTAATCAATGCATGAAATATTCATCACTCAGTCACTCACTTAAAGGCATAACAATAACAAGTCCTAATGCAGTGGAAATGTTTTAAAGTGACAATGACCACATTGAGAGTTTGGGTCAAAAGTATTACTCACCACTAGATGCTGATGTGGTCAGAGACGCTAATATTAACTACCCATGATCAGTGATTGAAATTAAGCATGAAAGTCACGGGGCCCTTATCATAACCTGAAAGCTAATAGTAATATTTGAAACTTCTGGAGGACACTTTAAACGCTATAGCATCAAACCGCTACAACCCCCTAATTTTGAACACTGCATGCTGTCGATTGAATACTTGTGTTCACAATCTTGCTGTTTCAGACAAGGTGTGCAGGATTCAAAATTCCCTGTATTAGCGAGACAATGGCAGGTTAAAATCACAATGGAACAGTCATCATGATTACAGTCAGTTCCAGGTGCCTGAAGGGGGCACCTAGAAATCAAGGTCCTGTTCCACAAAGGGATCTTAGCTATACAACTATTGTAAGCCTATGTTGAAGTATGGGAGTCACAACATCCTTAGTGCTGAGACCACTCTGTGGAACAGGGCCAAGATTTCTTCATCAAACCTGTTGATCATATGAATCCAGTGATGAATGTAATTTGAAAAAGTGAATTGCACAACACATGGAAAATGTATTAAACATATTATTTCATCATGAAACAGAAAAAAATATTTAAAACATCACTTAATATGAACCTATGTAAAATTATCACATAAACATACCTAAGGGGCAGATTGATTCACAAAATAATCCTGTAGGTTGTAACTAAACAGGCATTATCAGTTATTCAAAGATGGATAAACAATGCTGTTCATGTAGCTCACTTAAAAACCCAAAGGCACATGAACAGGTTAATTAGTGCCCTGTGGCATCACATTGCTATAAGTTGTAGCTACCTGCACTTTATCAGCCGGGGTGCTGGACATCTCCAACCATCGAGCCACAGAAAGTCTGTCACACCTCCGTATGACCTTCACCTTGTCATTGCCTCATGGTTGCGTCTCTGTAGAACAAAAATCCATCGTATACACTGCTATCACAATGAGAAATAGATAATTTAACACAGAAACAGCCTAATCGTCCTGCAGCAGATGTCAAGCCTGACCCCCAGCAGCTGGTGCATCTACTGCCTCCCCAGTGCAGGATCAACTGTCAATACCCAGTGTATATATGTCATATCTACTACCATTAAGAACTCTATCCTGTGATGTTGACCAGCAACTGGTGCAAAAACTGTCTGCCTGGTATGGGATCTACTGTCAATACCCGGTGCATATATGCCGTATCTACTGTTGTGTAGAACTCTCTCCCATGATGTTGACCAGCACCAGGTGCAAGAACTGTCTGCCCGGTATGGGATCTACTGTCAATACCAAGCATATATGCCGTATCTACTGTTGTGTAGAACTATATCCCATGATGTTGACCAGCACCTGGTGCATCTAATGCCTGCCCAGTATGGGATCTACTGTCAATACCCAGCGCAAAACAATCATTAAAATCAGATGTTAGTTCCCGCTACCGCTAAACAAAGATCTGAGGACATCCCATTCTGGGTCACGTCAGAACGGCCTTGACCGACCAATGAAATGACTGACAAGAAGTCGACATCAGCCAGAAAGAAAGCAGCTTTCTTGAGCTATACAACACCAGTTTCAAACTAGCGACCTTTTGAAAAATATTTTGACAAAGTTTCAAAACATGAAAACTGAACAAAAGAACATTCTGGAATATCTAATAGAAGGCCTAGATTATACAACCGTATTTCTAATTTCATACACTAAGGTAAATACAGAATGATATATGTTCTCCCAAAACCACAACTGATAGGGGTTAGGTCTTTAGAAGTGATACACATAAGAGAGAATTTATGGATGTCAATGTCTTTATTATGAGGAACACAATGAATGAATCACATGGGTAAGCATACTCCAAACGTTGTGTTCCTCATAACAAAGATAGGAGTTAACACTTGTAATCTCAGAGAAAATCAATTATCATTCATATTTCACACATATATTATTCATTAAATATTATTTGTTCCTTAATGATCAATATTCAAACCTGAGACAGTAATCAGAAAGTAATCAGTAATATAACAGTAATCAGTAATTAGACAGTAAACAGTAATCATATCCATACATCATGATAGATTGTGTGCAGTAATCATTGTTATTCAAACGAGATCCCACTAGCTAGAGTGTATAGTGTTATAACTAGGATGTACAAGATCGTATTACTACATGCATACATGGCAATATAACACTATATTACACACATGTAACAGTTTACAACAATGTAAGAATATCTACATCAGTTTATAGTTCAGTGGTTGTCATAAACTCATATCAGGACATGTACATACATAAATCTACATAATGTATTAATATACACATATGACCATGATGACAGTTTACAACAATATATTACAACTGTATCTACCCTGAGTGACTCTGACTGTCCCAGATGTAAACAATCCATAAAGCTACACAGCAACACATGTGCACCTGAAGTCCTACAGCAGGCAGAGTTGACAGGCTGTCCAAGTGTTATCACCTAGATCTGGTAATCTGTCATATCTGCCACAGATAGTTACATCACAGCAGGGGGCGACTGCTTAGGTGAAGGTGCAGTGATCAGTCACTACACTATACACCCGACCTCCATGATAACAGTCACGCCAGGTCTAGCACACAGCTAAAGGTGCAGTGATCAGTGACTACACTATACACCCGACCTCCATGATAACAGTCACGCCAGGTCTAGCACACAGCTAAAGGTGCAGTGATCAGTGACTACACTATACACCCGACCTCCATGATAACAGACACACCAGGTCTAGCACACAGCTAAAGGTGCAGTGATCAGTGACTACACTATACACCCGACCTCCATGATAACAGACACGCCAGGTCTAGCACACAGCTAAAGGTGCAGTGATCAGTGACTACACTATACACCCGACCTCCATGATAACAGTCACGCCAGGTCTAGCACACAGCTAAAGGTGCAGTGATCAGTGACTACACTATACACCCGACCTCCATGATAACAGACACGCCAGGTCTAGCACACAGCTAAAGGTGCAGTGATCAGTGACTACACTATACACCCGACCTCCATGATAACAGTCACGCCAGGTCTAGCACACAGCTAAAGGTGCAGTGATCAGTGACTACACTATACACCCGACCTCCATGATAACAGACACGCCAGGTCTAGCACACAGCTAAAGGTGCAGTGATCAGTGACTACACTATACACCCGACCTCCATGATAACAGTCACGCCAGGTCTAGCACACAGCTAAAGGTGCAGTGATCAGTGACTACACTATACACCCGACCTCCATGATAACAGTCACGCCAGGTCTAGCACACAGCTAAAGGTGCAGTGATCAGTCACTACACTATACACCCGACCTCCATGATAACAGTCACTTCAGGTCTAGCGCACAGCTAAAGGTGCATCTATCCTTCAACAACTAGCCAAAAATTGGTATATGACTTGAAATAAATCATTTATCACAGGGAAGCCTCCCTCCTCCCTAGGCATCCAGCATACCACTGTATTTGTCTTGGCATCCACTTTAGAACTCTTGAGTCATAACTTGTACACAGCCAAAACAAGTAAATGAGACTGGGATTTTCACTTAGAATGCATGACCATGCATACTCATAAGCAAGGGACTCAATATTTTATTGATTTCACACTTTGAAAAAAGAAAGAAAGCCAAAATATAATTTCAACATGGAAATTTTGGCATCCAGCGTACTGCGCTACGCCATCCCAATTACCACTCAACTGGGCTCGGCATCCAGCGTACTCGCTGCGGCATCCGGAATACCACTTCATAGGGCACGGCATCTGGAATACCACTTCACAGGGCATGGCATCCGGAATACCACTTCACAGGGCACGGCATCCAGAATACCACTTCACAGGGCACGGCATCCGGAATACCACTTAACAGGGCACGGCATCCGGAATACCACTTAACAGGTCACGGCATCCAGAATACCACTTAACAGGGCACGGCATCCGGAATACCACTTCACAGGGCACGGCATCTGGAATACCACTTCACAGGGCATGACATTCCGTGTACGAAAAGTAGACTTGCAAACTCAAGCTACATGTAACCAGGCTGCAAATACTACTTCAAAGGGTTACTTGAATACATGTCATATCAAAAGGACTCACAAAGACATAAACACCTACTCAGAACACATATTAACAGGTTACAAATAAACATCAAAGCAGTGGAACATCACTACGATGAATCATCGCCGAGGAGCATAGCCATGTCAAGGATTCATGAGGGATTCAAAACTAAGTGCCCTTCACAGGCAAAAAGGAAATTGTTTTACTTAATTAAAAACTGTTATTTTATTGAAGTTCATATTTTCTTCATTTCAGAGGTATTTTATCATTGTATTCAATGCAATAATGTAAGATTGAACCACTTCCTTTTGGTCAGTCCTGTTGTCAGGGAAATACAAGTCACCTTGACCAAGCCATAACATTAGTAATAAATATATACTTTAATTGAGAATTCCCATTTGAGAACGTAACTACGGCCAAGGTGTCTAATACTGGACTCTGGGCAGGTCTTGATACAAACCATGCATGTCATAGTCCATTAGAGAATGTTTTAGAAACAAATACATACCCTGTCCTTGATTAAAGTTAACCGATATAACTAGGTCTGTATGTATATACCCATCCTGATTTCAGCATTACAAGACAAGCATACAAACTGAAACATTTCAGAGCACCTGAATATAGAGCAAGTGGACAGGCCAACTCGTGTTGAATTCTAGATACAATTTGTTTTTTAATAATCAACAACTTTCAAAATATTTCCTTGTATCAGTAGCGATGCTATTCACCCGCAATGTAAAGACTGTCAGGGTGACAGTGACAGCGCATCCAGCCACACACGACTAACTCTGCTACACAAGCATGAGACACTTTCACTTCCCCCGTGTTACACCTCACACGTCCACCATTGACAAAAACTGTTCAAACGTCTACCAGAGCTCCAGATAAGCTGCGTATCTGCATAAAATACGCATCAGAAATGCAGAAATACGCAGTAAAATAAAATCCAAGCGTATCAAATACGCACCGAACATTACAGATACTCTACAAAAATAAAACTTGTGCGTATCATCAAAATATTGTGAAGTAACCCTGCGTATTCAATTAGCAAATCAGCAACGTATTTTGAAATTATAAACGGGCATTCCGTCAACCTTGCCAAACTCCACGATGACAGTTACATCATGATCATTTGCCATCACACTTCCTTGTTGAAGTATCATGGTATTTTTTAGTCCTATAAAGCTCTCGAACCCACACGACACCAGTTTGCAGGGACAAGATGAAGTGTTTTTAAATATTTAACTTCAATACCCACATGTGTAAAAACTAGTGGGTAACAGAAATTTGAATACCCAGATAGAATTACTGATACCCAATGATTTTAAAATGCATGGGTAAAATACCCACAACACCAAAGGCTTATCTGGAGCTCTGTCTACATCACGTGACACTCAACACATCAAAAATGAGGAACCATAAATTTTCTCATATATTTTCTAAATCATTACTGATGACTTAGACAATTATTAATTAGTCCTAAAGACCATTGTGGACACATGACATCGCATCAATCACATTCGTTACCTAACATATCAACTCTGTCAAAGGAGTTTGAAAATGTACCGTAATTCCCAACATAATTCTATACAAAGTATTCACAATAGAGTAAATGTTTCTTTAGATCCATACAAGCAAAGTGCCGATATGACCCGTGAAGATCCGGGGTAGAATAGGTCTTCAGCAACCCATGCTTGCCGTAAAAGGCGACTAACGGGATCGAGTGGTTAGGCTTGCTGACTTGGTTGATGCATGTCATCGTATCCCAATTGTGTGGATTGATGCTCATGATGTCAATCACTGGATTGTCTGGACCAGACTCGATTATTTACAGACCGCCATCATATAGCTGGAATATTGCTGTGTGCGGCGTTAAACAAGGAACAAACAAACTATGGGCTATATTATTGCTGAAGAAACTACTAGACCATCTAATAACATTTTATCGATAGAAATAATTTTGCCTTTAGGTAAACATGGTTAAGAATTCACCAATCCCATGTTTGACTATATCATAATTTAATTTTGTTTAATAAGTAAACATTGTAAAGGGTCCACATTTCATGAAAAATCTCTTAGACATCTGCTGTAAGCTGGATCTAGACACCATTACCATAACATGGGTTAAAACCAAGGCTCATTTCAGACACCTTGTTTTGTAAAATAACTCAACTTTGGGTGATGATAGATGTTCAGAGTAAGGGTCTCAGCAGGTCAGTGTTACACATTGTTAACTAAAGCTTCCCTATCAGCCTCACATGAAACTGGAGCTAGACACCAGTGCTGATATACATGATATACAACATTCCCAGTGACCATGGAGACATGAAATATGTTGCTAGTCAACATTCAGTGAAGTCTTCAGCAGCTCCTCTGACCTTGAACCAATAAGGCACTTATGACTGACTCCCAGGGCACTGCTTCTCACAGGTATACAAGCTGGGCACAATGTATAGTCACACTCATGCTCTTTTCAATACATGCAGATTACCAATACATTCCCACATGGAGGCTCACATTTCTTTAAGGAAGTGAAATTAGTTGATATGTATCAGTGTACATTTCATTACCATGGATGAGTGGTTCTGTGTATGGTATTGGTCAGTATTAACAGACTGACAGTTCTCACACACAGACTTGGCAACATTATCGAACTGTCTGAACAACTTCTTTCTGTGGCATTTAGAAGTTGGTGTGATGAAATAAGACAAGTTCTATGGATGAACAACTTCTTTATTACAATTAGTGTGACGTTTCGATGTAGATCCTAACACCTTTATCAAGCAAGTGATGATGTCTGATGTCTGAACAAACCATCACCTGATTATCATCATCCAGATTTCTCACATCCTCCTTTCCGTTATTTAAGACTTTCTCTATTTTTGTTTGGAATGAAAAACACACAACAAACGCGGTGATTATTTGATTTATGGATGACGATACAAATTTTTCTTACCAATCTAGTCTGTTAATAGCTAACTAACTGCAGTAATTAAAATCAATTCAGAGTCACTCTTTCACTTGACATTTTAAAAAAGAAGTTATTTTTTCTTTACAGCACACAACTAATAATTCTTTTCAGAGATCAATCAAATATCAATGTCTTCGAAATGTTATTTTATATTTGACAGTAAGCCATGCCAACATTTTTCATGTTTGGAGAAGGACAGCCATGTTTAGTGATGAAAGGAAATCCTGGATAGTAATGATTAACAAATATTGACAAACATCAATCATTCAACAAAATATACTTATTGCATTCATACACAATACACAATAATACACAATACAAATAAATAAAAATCCAACCTCCTTTCACAA
This sequence comes from Haliotis rufescens, assembly GCF_023055435.1. NCBI lineage: Eukaryota > Metazoa > Mollusca > Gastropoda > Lepetellida > Haliotidae > Haliotis > Haliotis rufescens. The sequence continues at coordinate 1,788,409 of NW_025963857.1, forward strand.
AGCAGTATATGGGGACATGATGGAGCCCCCAAACACTCCTACCTTAAGCACTGAAGAAACCTCCACAAACACACCACACAGAAATGAGAGTCTCACCTCCACTTCCTAGTTTATGCTGTGATAGGTGTTGACTAAATCAACAGGTAAATAGCCGTCTCTTAAACTGAGAATGTGTCACAGCAAGGTAAATATGTGCCAAGAATTCCCCCTGAGACTGTCAGCCATCACTCAACCCCCAACCAGGTAACAATCAACCCCGCTAAGACAAAGGTAAAATCTACACCTAGGAATACCTCCTGGCCATCGACACAACATCAAAGCACAACGTAACAACTGCCTTATTGTGTTCAAGAGCTCATCATCACCTACTGGATTATTTCATTTGAGATGTTTAAAATTCCGAGCAAATGTTAATCACCTGGTTTAAAATTGGGTGCAGTTTCTTTTCCACTTAATGACATCTCAGTAGTTGAGGCTGATTAGGTAAATACGCTTATCTCCATGGCAACACATGTTCACACTATATTTTTAGAAGCATGTCTTTCGGAATTGCATCAGTGAATCAATTTGAGATTAGGGCTAAATTTCCAAACATTTTAAAGCTACACGCCTGTCAAAACTGCCTGCTTGGTATACAGTGAGTATCTGGATGTAGCATCACTCTGGGCTGTATTTCAGTTTTACCATGGCATTTACACCCACCCATATCTTTTTACCCATATCCATCCACAAAAACAGCTTCAGTAGAAAATACACTTCGGCATCAACACCTATCCGTATCACTAGTGAGTGAGTTGTGTTTAAAGCCGCTTTTAACAGTGTTCCAGTTATATGACGGCGTGTCAGTTTAATGTGGGAGGAAAGCCGGAAGTGATGCAGGTCTCAGACGTTTACCACTTTGGTGAAACCCATGAGAATGGGTATGATGCTGACAAACTTAGAAATATAATCACGGCGAACCGAGATTGGAATCCACAATCATAGGTTTCTGGCGTGCCCAAGGGATGCAACTCTGCACAGCGAATCGTGGCGCCTTAGACAAATGGGCCGCTCGTGCCCCCAATATACCAACTGAACCATGGGAAATTTATAAAACATGACCTTTAGCATCATCATAAACCTTAGACTGCTTCCCCTGAATAAGACAAAAGATGTTTGTATTGAGGCCTATTTTATGTTTGTTTTACACAGTTACTTTGTCAAAATAAAGATGAACATCAGAGGCTCAAGGCCTATTGTAACTCAAAAACAAACACACCCAAATTGAATAAAACAAGAGTGAAACTATGACCTTGCAGGCTGGTACTTTTCTAAACCTGCCCCAAACAGATTCAATTCAGCACTTGTAGAAGTAATGCGTGTCTTATTATCATCCTAATATCCTCCTAAAATCTTTCCATTCTTATTTCTTGTCAATAGATCAACCCCCATGAAGTGTCGTAAAGCTTTGTTTAGGTATGGGAGTTAGGATCACCTTAGCACTAAGATCACTCTGTACAACGACACCCAGAACTACATCTTTCTATTTTTGTTCGAAGTAGGTTGGCTTCTGATATATCATGACATATTGCTCAGTCAACCAGCAAAATAACATTAGATAAGTGACTTCCTTGAACAAAATCCCACTTGAATCAATGATTGAACAGGTGCAGGCACACCTGATACCTACGTACCTGGCTAATATCAGTCAGATTGATGTATGTGATCATGCAGGGCGCGTGAGGCTGATGTATGATCAGCTAAACACTACCTGTCTGATGAGCTGTGTGGGGAAACACACAAGGCCGGCCTCCCCTCATAAAACCAGGACCATTATCACAGAGAATCTGCGATTCAAGTGAGTGAGTGAGTATTGTTTTACGCTGCTTTAAGCAATATTCCAGCAATATCACGGCGGGAAACACCAGAAATGGGCTTCAATTGAACCCGGGTCTTCGGCATGACGAGGGAACCCTTTAACCACTGCTCAACATGACTGCCCCTTCTGAGATTCAAACCCAGGACCCACCATCATGGTATGCACACTAGCAGAATAAACTTATAGATGTTAGAAACAAGGTGGTCAGACACACTTCCAAAAGCACTATAGAATATTCTGGCATGTACAGTTAGTGAAAAGAACAAAAACAGATGTACCAACTGGACCATGGGAAATTTATGAAACACGACCTTAAGTATTATCATAAACCTCAGACTGATTCCCCTGAATAAGACAAAAGATGTTTATTTTGAGGCCTATTTATGTTTGTTTTACTCAGTTACTTTATCAAGATAAAGATGAACATCAGAGGCTCAAGGCTTCTTGTAACTCAAAAACAAAAACACCCAAACGTAATAAAACAAGAATGAAACTATGACCTTGCAGGCTGGTACTTTTCTAAACCTGCCCCAAACAGATTCAATTCAGCACTTGTAGAAGTAATGTGTGTCTTATTATCATCCTAATATCCTCCTAAAATCTTTCCATTCTTATTTCTTGTCAATAGATCAACCCCCATGAAGCAAATGACTCTATGTAAACATGGTAAACATACAAAGCCTACTATCAATCTCACCCTGTGGACATAACATCCCATAAACACATTGAACCTCCATATTTCTACACAAATCATACACATCACCACTCAAACAACAATACCTTTAAAAGAAACATTGTCCACAGCCAAACTGTAGCTCACATGTGTATTTCTACACAGCTACAAAAGCTTTGACTATATCTGTTTCCACAGACCCGATAATGGACTTAGATACTGTGTGTGGTGCCAGTTGAATGGCCGACAGATTGCTGATACCCTTCACGAATGGGTTTGCTAAAGAACATATCCATCAAGTACGTTACAACCAGGGCAGTCTCTCAATACCATGTTGACAATGAAATATGACTCTTTCCTTGGTGAAGTTACCTTTTAATCACGACATAACAAATAATTATTACTCTTTCATCCCCACCCATATCATCACCAAACACCCGCCTCACCTTGTTATTGCCAAGTGCAAAGACAACTGCATGCTGCATGTATTATCGTCTTTCTCAACTTGAGGCAGAATACCAGACTGCAGTACCTAGTCCAACCAAACAGTCAGGACCTCCACTTTTTTTTGCGACTATGCATGTCGAAAGAGGCGACTAATGGGTTCAGGTGGTTATGCTCACTGACTTGGTTGATGCATGCCATCGTATCCCAATTACGTGGATCAATGCTCATGATGTCAACCACTGAACTATCTGGTCCAGACTTGATTATTTACAGACCGTTGTCACATAGCTGGAATATTGTGGAGTGCGGCGTTAAACAACAAACAAAACAAAACGTCAACAATCTATACTACATACTGTGCTATAATGGTTCTATTTCATTTTTATCCTGATCAATGTTATACATAGTATATATAGTACAATGCTAGGTCAAAAAAGTCAAACAGGGTCCAAACCCCTGTACATTATTGATTTTCGAACTTTTATATATCCTTGAATGATGTATTCAAAATGTCCTTGTATCAAAGCAGCATCCATAAAAAGTTGTCCCCATTGACACATGGGATCCAAACCTCTCTCGCCTGTCCCTTTTTGTGTCGTGGGGGATTATAGCTAGGTCCCAATGGGTGCCCTCAACTCTGCGCAGAACAACTATCAAACATATGGCTGGGGGTTTCAAAGTTGGTAACATATCCATTACATATTCGTTTGTTTTGTTTTTTGTTTAAAGCCGCACTCAGCAATATTCCAGCTATTATGATGGCGGTCTGTAAATAATCGAGTCTGGACAAGACAATCCAGTGATTGACATCATGAACATCGATCCACGCAATTTGGATCGATGACAGGCATCAACCAAGTCAGCAAGCCTGACCACTCGATCCCGTTAGTCGCCTCTTACAACAAGCATAGTCGCTTCTACGGCAAGCATGGGTTGCTGATGACCTATTCTACCCCGGATCTTCACGGGTCCATTTCATATTCAACATGTTCAATGTTACTGATGTATTCAATGTTACAGATGTACTCAAAATGTCAACTATACAAACTACAGTAAACTACGGTCATAACAAACTCAAAGGGATCACTAATATTAGTTTGTTATAACCATAGTTCGTTATAAGCATATGTACAGCATATACACAGCAAATGTCTGGGCCTAAAACAAGTTTGTTATAACTGTCAGTTTGTTATATTATGAGATGTTCGTTATAAATGTAGTTTACTGTACATACTCAGCTGATAGTATGCAATAGTGGGTTTTAGGAAAACCTAACCCCATTGGATTTTACCATATACCATGTTCAAAAATCAAACCTCTAAAAAATCTGTATCCCTTAATGATGTAGGAAACATGTCGTCCTTGTATCAAAGAGATGTCCATAAAAAGAATGTGTCCCCATTGAAGTTTGTATGGATGGAAGTATGACCAAACCTCTATCTCCTGTGTCATTTTGTGGTGGAAGATGTGTGTGAAGGAGTTTCTTTCCTCAACTCTGTGTAGAGCAATTATCAAACATATTTGCTGAAGTATACCACTGAGCCATAACATCAATGGTTGAAGGGAGATAAGATTCATAATCGTTCATTTCTCAGTTGAATAAAGAAGGTGGTAAAACACAAAGCATATGAATATACTACCAGACAACTGGGATAGTATTCATAAGAATTTTATTAGTCCCTTAATAAAATGAATTATCACTAGTCTCAGGTTTTTGGGAAAGCTAGAGTCGCACTCTCATTATCTGTGGATATGTAAAACAATCTCTTATTGCTAGATCTAAATCATTAAACTTGAAAGCAAGGAATGTATGAATAACTTTATTTTAACTTCACTGGACTGCCAATTGATCGAAGTACCTAATTAAAAATAGTATCAATATTAATGATATTTGAATGCTACAAGATGACTGATCCCAAACGGACTACTGAAATATGTCAGAGTTCAAAGCGAAATCCATACTCTATGTTAATGTACCAAAGAAGGAAAACACATGTCAATATGATTGTCAATGGTATAACTTGACTGACAGACAAAACACATGTGAATATGATTGCCCATGGTATAACTTGGCTGACGAGTACATTTTGACTTTTCTTTCCTTGAGACAAGTTTTTCTTTAACATTTCCAAACGCTTTTTGGTGATACACTTTACAAACTAAATGTAACATACGAATAATCAGAATATTAATGTGAATACATACCAAGTGTTGCGGCATACCCTGAATATGAACTAATATGATCCACTGTATATAGCCTTGCAAATACTACACATACCGCTCCAACGGCAACACCCTACTCAATAAACAGCGATTAGCGTAGCGATGTCACAGCGCTAGACCCTTTACCTATAAACTTATGGAACTTTCCCGTTGTGATTTCACATTTACACAAGTGAAGTAACTTCGACTGCTAAAAACACAATAATGTTTACCTGTAGGGTAGTTTCTGTGACTTGACTAGCACTGCCATCTACTGGTAGTAGCTTTAGGGGAAGCAATCTTCTTGCTACCGAACAGAAGCTATGCATGTTTAGAGGTAGCGTGCCCTTTCCACCACACCAGACCGCTCGTCCAGTTATTTAGTATTGGTTTGACAGTAGGTCTTTTTGCTGTTTAGAATTGAGGATAATGAAATCATTTCGTATATGCTTGATACCTGACGCTACGTGAAACGTGTTTGTTATCCAACCTTTCATTTGTGATAAAGCTACATTGTTTACTATTTTGTGCAACTATGTTTTCATTTTTATGTCACTCTAGCCATATATATATGCGTATGATGTGTATGTTATAAATATAATAGCAAACACGGTATATCAGTAAACACAGTGTGAATATATGATGGTTGTTACATTGTTAGATATTTCGACGACTATCTTGTATTTCTCAAACATGTATACCGTATTTGTTTGCGTGACTGAGGGAGTGTTGTTCCGCCACTGTTAGCAAACACCGTGGTCTGTAATGGAACGGTGCAGGCGAGGCACTATCAACAGCTTATATAGCACGATCCACGTCCCCGGGGAGGTTACATAGTGTGACTTTGTTTATTCCACTGCTACACGACATGGGGGTATCGGGGGACAATACAATACTAGGGAATAATCCCTGCAATCGCACCATCGTGTTTCATTGTGTTGTTCCTGGGGTACATTCCAGTGTCTGCCAACTTTTCATGCTATTTCAGTCAGTGTCGCAAAAGTAATTTTCACAGCGTTATTTTTGCACTTAAATACACCAGTAAATAATTGGCTCATTTTATGACAGTAACTATCCTGATGGATGTCGTCAACGGTTCATTCACTGTTACCGTATATTCCCTGTCAGATACTTTGTTAACATCGTATATTAAAACTCAAATTATGTAAATGTTGCGGAGATGATTTTGTATTATAGCATACTTTAATTTTATGGCCAAAATAGATTGAAAAATGTGCTAATTTGTTTGCTACACAGAAAACTCATTGGAAGACTTGACAAACTTTGACACCAGGTGTATAGTAGTATTGATAAAGGTAGTCGTTAAACTGTTTGAAAAATAAAAGTTAAGCCAGTAAACAAACACATTTGTGTTTGAGTGAATTGACTTTAAACTTTCCAGGAATGAATATTGTTCTAGGCAAAATAGTAACGTTTACTGTATTTTCCGTGTATTGTATTCGCAGTAATAAGCGCCCTGGGGTTCGTTACACAAAGCGATTGTAGTGCTAAGGTGATCTTAACTTCCCTTTAACATAGATTTACAACTGGCATCTTAGAAAATTGACAAACACAATTATTACAATATTACACAGCGAGTTAATTTGTTGAGTTAATAAGCTGTAGTGAACATACTTACATGTAGTTTAAACATCGATTAAATATTTTCGATAATAGATACCAGTGTTAGAAACTAGTATTTTTAGTCCACTAGACATCATAATGTTAACTACAAATTTTGTAGTGTGCAGTTTGGCAAGGACAATAGGACGAGTGATTTGTTTCGGAAACATAAAAAAACCACCCTTCACGCGATATCTTTTTTCTCTTTCTAACCAGAGACCAGTATTTGGTCCATTCAATGGACTAGTTCGTATGTTTGAAACTATGGAGGTATGAGCCAATAAAATTGTAATGATTTAATAGTTGCGCGAAAACATCCTTCAATGTCTTGGACTATCCCAATTTAGATTGAAAATCTGTTCAGCGGGGTATATGAACCTTTTAAAGGGAGAATCGTCTAAGGATACGGTAGGCTGTTTAGTTCTTGTCGAGATAAATTTGAAAATTGTATTAAAAAAAAACCTGAAATAATTTTCTGCATGAATATTGACACGCTTGGTGTATTCTTCCCCATGTGGAGTTCAAGCACGAGCAGACAACATCTCGCCGACTAAGGGAGATAACTAGGGATTTAACGTGATTCAAGCGAGAAGAAACATGGCCGACGTCGATCGGCAGATCGAACTTTTGTTCTTTGATACCTTTTCACATGAAAATGCAGAGGTGATAAATGTTCAATATACTTTGCACGTAATTTCTTAGACGCAAGGGAAGATGGACACAATGTTGCATCGTTAATACTGCCACTGATTTGCAAATGCGCCTGTTGCTGTTTTCGTCACATGGCCCGCTTAAAACAAATCTGTAATTTTGTAAAACTGGACGATGCAGGGTTGTTTACAATGACGCCAGGATGTAGATCTGGAGAGCAAACATGGATAGACTGTCCCTTTTATTGTTTCATTGATCCTCCTTGGATTATGTAACTGTCTCGGCGCTTGAGGAAACGACATCTCTATCATGTCTGTGTCGTCCCATTAGGCCTGCCATGTTTACTGTCTAGGACATGTAGCATCCCCCTTATTGTCTACTCACTTGGGACTCCCGACGGCATACAGGAACGTCTCCCGAGTAGGACAGTGAAACGAGCAACATTGCAATTTTCTGGAAGCAGCTCATTTCGCTAATAAATTGGCTCAGACTGTGGCTCTCCCTCCACTGAACTTTTATGCATCTTTGATCCTTTGGGTTAGTTGTGTTAGGATTAGTGTAGGTTACCAACAACTCTATCCTCATCCCTTGAATGTCCAATCAAGCAACCCTTTACAATGAGTAGGGCGAGGTACCTCTTTGGGCACCACTTGCTAATCTGTTCCCCTTTGGGTTAGTTGTGAGTGAGGGTATGGGTTAACCTCTTGTTTCACAAAATAATCCAATGTAATGTGGGAAAATCTGTACACCTTTTATGAAGTTTCTAACCCTGTTATTAGGAAGGTTTAACCCAAAACTAAACAAGGATGATCTGTGAAATCTTGTGGATAGATTTCCTGGTTAGAAATATATTATACTGATGAACATATGAAGTTCTTTTAAACAGGTCAACACACACATTTCCATGAGTAGCAATATACTTTACATGCTTTATCATGTTTATGCATGTTATGATTTAGCAGAGGTGTTACTGGATCCCAGAATACACTGAACCTAACATGCTTAAGCAGCTAGCATGAAGTATTTCATGGTATTTTATATCATGTAATAATGTGTATCTTTAGCTTTTACATATGGTTCATATGACATGTCACATATAATTACTTTGTCAACATGGTCAACAATGCTCACAAAATCTAATTACTAACTTGACATTTTTTTGTTTTCTTATAGGAGCTTAACTTAGACTTGGTACAGTTCCCTTGCCCAGTGATAATCTATGAGGTACGAGTGATTCCACTCCGAACACAGGTCCAGGCAGACTTTCCTGGAGGCGTGAGACTTGGGTAAACAAATACATGGTTAACTTTGTTTGTTTGTTGTTTAACACTGCACTCAGCAATATTCCAGCTGTATGACGGTGGTCACATGGTTAACTAGTCTAATGCACTTCATGTTACTTTAGACAGTGATCAATATTCTCCTCTACATTTTCTTGATACACTTTATCATGCGACAGAAGAACCAAGGAAAGATGAACATGATCATGATGATTTATCAATTTAACTGAATACCGTAATCACACTTGTCAGGTATAATGATCATAGTTCATAATCACAGATGCAACATCGTTTTATGTGATTTGATAGGGCATGTCTGCGTTCACATATTCTAAATAGTACTTGCTTGTGTTGCAGAGCTACCAATCCCTCGTCATTCAAGTTGGAGTTGTATGCCAACAATCTCAGCACACCAAATGCCTCCACCTTTCAGAAGCTGGGCATGTATGTATATCACACATTTGTATCTGTAATGTTAAAGTCACATGACTAGTGTTCACAATGATGTGGGTCCATGAGACTTGCTTCAACACTTTTTGATCTGGAAACTCCCAAGTCTGTAGCTCTTAACATGATGTTATGCCAAGGTCCCTGGACTTTTGACCGCCTCCGTGGTCTAGTGGTAGAGCGTCCCCCACCGAGAGCGGAAGGTCCGGGGTTCAATCCCCATCCGCGTCATACCAAAAGACGTTAAAAGATGGTACTTGTTGTTACCCTGTCTGGCGCTTGGCATTAAAGGGCTAAAACAAGGACTGGTCGGCTCGGAGTCAGTATACTGTGTCTGAGTGGGGTATTCATGTTAAACTGCGGCATGGTATCTCAGTGTACTAGCACTATAAATCGGCATCAGTCTGGAATAGTACAAGCAGCCACACACACATGTGCATGCATGCCGCTATATAAGTGCAATAATCTTGGACGCGACGTTAAACCCAATTTCACCTCACCTCACCCTGGACTTTCATTCTTAATTATCAGCGACTGTATTAGCATGATTAGTCATGTTGGTTGTTAATAGTTTTGTCAATAGCACACCAGTCACATCTGGGATTTGTGTTGGCAGATTTGTCAAGATGACAGGCTCAGTGATTGAACGTTGTTCATAATATCAACCAAATTGTCTGGCTCACTCTGAGGAAACAAACATAGTATCGAGTGGTGTATTATGAACGGCAAACACTGGTTGTTTATTTCAGCCTGGACTACAAGGAGAATGTCACAATTATGATGAAGCCAGATGAAGACGTGAGTTTGATTTGATTGGTGAAATTTCCAAAATGTAAACTTTTTCTGGTTCATGGTAGTATAGTTATAACTACTGTGCTGGCACAATCAAGGTCAAGATCTGTGTTAGAATCAGCAACCCATGCTTGCCGTAAAAGGCAACTATGCTTGTCATAAGAGGCGACTAATGGGATCGGGTGGTCAGGCTTGCTGACTTGGTTGCATGTCATTGTATCCCAATTGCGTGGATCAATGCTCATGATGTCAATCACTGGATTGTCTGGTCCAGATTTGATTATTTACAGACCGTCGTCGTATAGCTGGAATATTGCTGAGTGTGGCGTTAAACAAACAGTCAAGGTGACTTTTATTTAATTATAAAGAGGAAGAGCCTTGAATGCATTGACTTCATCTTCAACCTACAATTAACTTAGTATTCATGTGTGTAATTTGTTTGAAATTGTTTATTCCTTGCAAATATATGTGTATTTAGCAATGTGATACACTATACAAAGTACACTCTAAATTGAAGGATAAATCATTTTGGTTACTACATTTAAGAAACAAAAGAGTTTCCCCAAACTGATTTTAGCCTAAGAGATGTACATGTTTCTGGCACAGACTGTACATGTATCTTCCTGCTAATGTCTGTGTATGTGTGTAGGTGCCGACTGATGGCTTGATACTGAAGGGTTGGTACAACACACTCACCCTGGCAGTGTATGGCAGCATGACAACCGTGGTGATGAAGCCGGAGAGAGAGTCCCCACCCCCTCCACCCCCACCAATACCAGCACCCAGGCCAAAAACACAGGGTAAGTGAGACTGGAAAGGGATGCCCCCTCCACCCCACCACAACCAGCACCCAGGCCAAAAGCACAGGGTAAGTGAGACCAGAGGGAGAAGCGCCCTCCCCCTCCACCACAACCTGCACCCAGGCCAAAAGCACAGGGTAAGTGAGACTGGAGAGAGATCCCCCCTCCCCCTCCCTGTCAACCACAACCTGCACCCAGGCCAAAACATGACTTTCGGCACATTCTAGTATTTAGTAAGAAATCAGGAAAAATCTGCAAAAGGAAACTCTATTGAAGTTGCATGTTTTCATATTCAACACCCCGTGCTTGTCCTCTAGAATGACCTGGCTGAAATGTGGTCCAAACAGGGTGGATCTGTCTCATGCTATCAACTACTTGTCTGGCTGTCCAAGACTTGAATATTTACAGGCCAACTTATTATTCCTGAAATTATGTTAACCACAGCATAAGCCTTCCTTTCATTCGCTCCAACACAGGTAGGTAACATTTGTGAGAATTTGAAAGAGCTAATTATTTGTGAGATCCAAAAGCAAATGTAGAAACCTAATAATATGGTGGTTTTGTTTTCCAGAGAGCCGTGCCTCCAGCACTCCCGACTCCCACCAGGAAGTAGAGGTGAGGCCCCCACCCAGACCTGCACAACAGCATCCTCTGGATCTCCTGGAACAGGCCGTGCAGCAGCAGCGCCAACAGCAGCAGCTCCAGCAGCAGCAGCAACAACAGCAACTTCAACAGCAACAGCAAGTTGCTCCACCCCAGGCACAACCACCATTCCTACATGCCCCTCCCAACCAGGCTCCACCACCTCAGCCTGTGCCACCTCCTTCTGTCTCTCTTGTCCCCCCTCCACAACCTGTCCCCCCTCCAGACATCATGTATCGCTCCGTCCCTGGGGCGTTTGATGCCCCACCTCAGCCGGTTCCACCCCCAGCTATATTAGAACCTGTGAGAGACTTCCCCGCTCTTCCATCAATAGCTCCTGTAGAACCACCTCACGATCCCGAGCCGCACGAACAACCTCCCAGAGAGTTCCGAGACTTCCCACCGGAACCAAAGGAGCCATATGACTCGAGGGAGGAAACCCGGTCCCGGGACTCCTACGACTGGGACTACCACAGAGACAGGGACCGTGATAGAGATAGGGATGTTAAGCCTCGGAGAAACTCCAGAGACAGTGACAGTCGAGATTATTCCAGTTCCAGGGAGAGTTCCCGGGAGCCTAGAGACTACCGTGATAGAGACAGAGACAGAGATTATTATAAAGAAAGAGATCGGGAAAGAGAGCGAGACAGGGAGCGAGACAGGGAAAGGGAACGGGATAGGGAACGGGAAAGAGAAAGAGAACGGGAAAGGGAAAGAGATCGGGAACGGGAAAGAGAGAGGGAGAAACAGAGAAGGGAAGAGAGGGAACAAGAGAAGGAAAGGGAACGTCTCCGGGCGTTTGAGGAAAAAGAGTCGAGACCTCGCAGTCCTCCACAACCACCGATTCGGAGAAGGTCATTTGAGCGATCAAGGTCAAGGTCACCTATCATGCGTGAAGTGCGGCCCCCTGAACCACCACCACCTCCAGAAGAAGAAACAGAGCTGGGTATGTCTGTCATCTACAGAATTGTGCTTTGCAGTAGAACAGCGCAGTAGAACATTGTAAAGATGCAGGAAGAATTGTCTTATGTTTATGTTGGTAACAAATTTTGTTTGCTTTGGTTGCAGGTGAAATCCTGGATGAGGGCCAGGATGAAATCTATGATACTCTTACCCCAGATCAGTCTCCCCTTGATGCTCTGTTTTCTGATGGAGAACTGCCGGTATGTGTGCAGGATTTCATGCTTGTTTAGACCAAAATAACATGTCTTGTTTTTGGTGGCATTAGTTTCTGCCAAATATCAGATAGCTGAGCGGTGTCAGGTATTACCTAACCTCTCTAGAGGATGGATATGTTTTCTGGCTTTTGCAGTTTTGTGATATGACTGAAATGATGTTCAAAGCTGTGTTAAGCCTCGCTCACGCATCTAAACCCTTCCCAACCACTACTTTCAGGAAGGAGAGGATGGAGGCTATGAAGACATCTCGTCAGAGGACGACCTCATGGGGGAGGACGCAGACATCATTCCAGTGAGTCATTGCCAAGATAATCTAAAACCAGGGACATCTTTTAGCAATTCTGGAGTTTATGTATGTTTATTTTTAAATGCATTAAGCTATGTGTATACAGTTTTGAAAACAAATGAATCTTTCATAAAATAATGTTTTGTAGGAATGTAATTGTCGTGTCATTGTTTCAAAATGTTGTTGCAGGGCATGGATATCTACGAGCTGGGTGACGAATCGTGGACATATCCAGGATCTACTTTCAATCCACTTCATACATTCATATCTCCGCTGGCAGTAAGTAGTACTCAGGGATTATTCAGAACCTACAATCAGTCAAGATGCCTTTGTCATAAAAACCCCTTTGACAGTTATTGACAGTTTTACTGATAAGCCATTTTGAATGAGACTATTCCCAATTTGCCTACACTTAGTTGAGAATCCTGGCTAAATCTGTGTTTGTGTGACAGACTTTCTGTGACCCGTCGTCGACCCTGTATGAGCTGGAGGTGACAGCGCTGGAACAGGCAGATGACAAGTCAGGGGAGACAACTGAAGAGGGGACAGATGAAGGTCCAGAGGAAGCTGTCAAACTTGGGAACGTCCTGAAGCAGTTCACTGACGATGACAAGCATGATAAGTAAGATGGACGCTTGGTCTGATGAGGCTAAACTATAATTTCTCAAGCAGTGTTCATGTGCCATCTAGTTGTTAGGATTTCATTGGACCATCATGGATCCAATTTTTTGTTAACAACAAGAATAAGGTAACCCTTTACAAAATGGCTGCCAACATATGTTTTCAGAATCCAGAAAAAGAAATTACCCATAAGAAAATGGTTATCTGTTTTTGAACAATTTTACAAGGAAATTGCTTGATAAAAAGTGTTCGGAATTAAGCAAGAAAGTCCAGGGGTCCTTGTCATAAACCTAATGATAAATCTATAACAGTTACTGGGTGCCTAGGTTAAAATAATGTAGGAACAAGCTCCAAGACCCCAGGACCTTCTTAATTTTGAACACTGATAATGAAAAATGATGTTATCGAGTAGGATTCCTTCAGTTTGGGCAATGGAGTATATCAAGAGTTATGTGAGAATAGGGGACACGTGTCATATGGCTTTAGCATCTCTGTCATGTAAAACTGTTCCCATATGCCCTCAGTATTAACTCTGTTGGGATTACAAAGCAGACTCCATGCAAGAGGCAACTAACGGGATCATGTGGTCAGGCTTGCTGATTTGGTTGATGCATGTCATCATATCCTTAATGTGTGGATCGATGCTCATGATGTCAATCACTGGATTGTCTTTTTCAAGACTCGATTATTTACAGACCCCTGTCATATGACTGGAATATTGGTGAGTGCAGCGTTAAACAAACAATCAAACAAACAAACAAACCTGTGCTTTGTCTTGACCGAATGCCATGGCTGATGTTTGATGAGGGGAATGGCTACTTGTCTGCCTGGGTTACTGAATCTTATAAATCAGGGTATATAATGCCAATTCTCTTTGTGTATTTCAGGTGGGTTGAAGCTTTAGAAAATGTTCCTGGGTACCTGGTGAAAGGATTGTCCTACCTGTTGGTCCGACACCACAGGACAGGTGAGTTCTGAAACATCAAAATTCTGCTTGTTGGCTTGGTCCACTTTCCAATTATACGCTACTCAAAAGAAATTAAGAACACCCGATTCTTTTATATTACTGTAGTTAATCTGTCATGGCTTGTAAAGTAACTATAGTAATATGAATAAATCGGAACATGATGACCACTTCCATGATCCAGTGGAGAGACAATTCAGCCAGAAAGTGGAAGGTCCAGATGGTCCGCAGTGCCATTAAAAAAAAACATTAAGAGATGTTACTTGTTGTTACCTTGCCTGGCGCTCAGCATTAAGGGACTAAAGCGAAGAGTGGTCAACGTGGAGCCAGTTCTTGGTGGGATATTGCTATTGCTTGATTATTGCTCCAGATGTGTATCATTCATGTAATATTCGGGGGCAAGGGTGGCCCAGTCGTCTAAGGCGCCGCGATTCGCTGTGCAGAGTTGCGTCCCTTGGGCATGTCAGAAACCTTTGATTGTGGGTTCGAATCCCGGTTCGCCCCGATTATGTTTCTAGTTTTGTCAGCACCATACCCGTGCTTGTAGGTTTCACTGAAGTGGTAAACGTCTGAGACCTGCATCACTTCCGGCTTTCCTCCCACATTAAGCTGACCTGCCGTGATATAACTGGAATACTGTTAAAAGCGGCGTTAAACCCAACTCACTCACTCATGTAATATTCAATGTGTGTGATATCTGAGACCTGCTGCACTTCAGGCTTTCCTCCTACATCAAGCTGACAAGCTGGGATGTAACTGCTGTGATTAAAAGCGGAGTTAATCCCAGCTCATTCAATCACTCACTAATTGTGTGGCAATCGTTTCTGTCCAGATGTGTTGAATACACTTATGATGTGGGCAATGGATGGCCTTGACCTTGAACAAGCCATGCAGCAACCAGAATCGGCATTCAAAGTGCGTCACCTGAAGATGGGGATACGGCTTGCCGGGAGCCTGTGCAGCCTCAGTCCGGACATCTCACTCAGCATGCTGGTGAGTCCTGCAGCCTTGTCTCACATCACTCAACAGTTATCTTATAATGATTCATAGATCATATAGCATTGGTCCATGCATGGTACTCTCACTGATAAAACATCAGACGTCTGCAATGAAATTCAAATTCATCTTTGTTGTAGTTTACCAGTATGTGAGAAGTGTACTATTGGTGTGGTGGGAGTAAACTTTTAAAAATAATGCTAAATGTGACATAAACTCAACTCACTCCCTCATTTGGACCGCCTCTGTGGTCTAGTGGTAGAACGTCCACCCGGAGAGCGAAAGGGCCGATCCCTGGCCGCTTCATACCGAAATTCATGAAAAGATGGTACTTGTTGTTACCCTGCCTGGTGCTCGGCATTAAGGGGCTAAAGCAAGGACTGGATGGTCGGCTCAGAGTCAGTATACTGTGTCTGAGTGGGGTATTCATGTTAAACTGTGGCATGGTATCTCAGAGGGCTAGACTAGTACTACAGCCACGCACGCATGCCGCTATATTAGTGACCTTAAACCCAATTTCACCTGACTTCACCACTTACTGACTTGATCAACAATATGTCCACAGAAGCGGGATGTCCAGCACAAGCTGCTCGACCTGTTCCTGTCCCCGTACATGGCGTTCAGCGTGAAGCAGCAGATTGTAGCCGCTCTCGACAAGACCCTGTGCTTCTCCAGTGGTCTGCTGTGGTTCCTGGGCAAACACCCCCAGCAGACGGCCAAGAAGGAGGATGGCACGGAGGCTGTGTGCTGCTACAGGAGGCTGATGGACATCATGCTCACTAAACAGGTAGTCCAGCATTTAGGTGGCCTTGGAATCTGTTTTCGTTTGGTACAATAGAAGAGTGGGTACTTTATTGTGAAGCGTGTGTTGGGCACCATTGTCAGTGTAGGATTTGTACACACTATGTTACTCCATTGCTCGTGAATACGTATGATCAAAGAACCAAGAGAGAGAAAGCAGAGTTTTAATTAAATTGTGTCAAGAAGTGTTCACTGAACAGCTAGCCATCTTCCCGAGGCAAGTGAGTTAACTGACTATAAAAGTCCATTCTCTTTCTGATTAAATCCTCCTTGGGGCACTTATTGCATTTTCCTTGCTCAAGAAAATCTATATGACATAGTTGTAACCATTTTCCTTAATAAAAAATGTTACCACACAAAAAACTTCGTTTTTGTATGATATACGACCACCCTTACGGGGCCTCATCCCCAACGGCGCCTCACGTCAGGGGGAGCAACTCTCACCCAAATCACTTTCCTTATGTCATCTGTAAGAGACAGACGTGTTGATTTTTCACACAAGACAAAAATAAGAGAAATCTATCGTTCGACAAGAACCATGGCTGACCAAACTGTATGTATGGTACATTTCTTTCATTGCAAAGGCGTAATACCTCGCATTGTGAAGTTATAGAGTTGTAATAATACGCCACGTGCACGGTACCTTTGAATTCAAATGGCCGTAATGGCGTCCATATTGTAGTTCCACGGGTTGATACATGTAACACCAAGGCCATTAAGAAACGGCTCCGGGTTTTGTTATATCATACAGCATTGGTCTACAATTTTTTCCTTTACAAAACCCAAGGTGGTGTGTTAATTCATAAACTACACTTACCTATTTTACGGGTTTTACACCTTAGCGCGTAACACGCCCCTTTGGTGTTATAATTATACTACGACATTGGCTATTAGTATCGCGTTACAAATCGCATTCTACATTACGCCTTTGCTTCTATTTTCACAATTTATGCACGTATCTTTCCGATCTTTATATCGCACTGATACACGTTGATGCCCTTCCCGCCCACCTCAGAAATTACGGTCTTGTTTACAAGACCTTCAAACTGTGTACGGGTTGTTCTAAGACAGGCACGAACGCTGCCTAATATGTCTGGCGGAGGACATTGCCTTTACCCCCCGGGGCCCCCAAAAAGAACAAGTTGACTTGTTCCACTTTAAAGAGGTCTATTAAAGGCGGGGGTAGATATCAGATCTACTAAGACATTCCCCCCCCCCCCCCCCCTCCCCATCTAAAAAGGGTAAAAAAGCTGCCGAGATTGTCTCCCCCGCTCCCTCTCCGGGGGCCGGGGGAGAAGGCTCGAGGGTCCCCGTAGTAAGCACTGCACCCTCTCCTGCACTGTCTTTGGCAGACTTTTCTGCGTTACTTAAGTCGCAGATGGCGTCGATGATGGAGGAGGTAAAGTCTCAGC
This sequence comes from Haliotis rufescens, assembly GCF_023055435.1. Taxonomy (NCBI): domain Eukaryota; kingdom Metazoa; phylum Mollusca; class Gastropoda; order Lepetellida; family Haliotidae; genus Haliotis; species Haliotis rufescens. The sequence goes on from NW_025963857.1 coordinate 1,806,082, forward strand.
TCCGAGAGGAGATGCGGACCGAGCCTTCCCCGTTGTCGGCGCCGGACGCGGCTTCGAGACCTTGTGATATGCCCGGCGTCGGCCGAGGCAGGCCACTTGGTCTCGGGGACGATCTCAGACCGGGCTTCGGCTCCGGCTCGAGGTCGCTCCCCAGCGTAGTGGTGGCGGGCACCGGCCCGTGCACTACCGACGCACAATTTTCCCTAGCGGAGCCAGACGCCTCTTCCGAGGCCGAGGTGTCCACTAGTGGATACCTAGCCCGGAGCCAGGTTGGTTCCCTTTGTCTCGTGGACGATCCGAGACCGAGCTTCGGCTCCGGCTCGAGGTCGCTCCCCAGCGTAGTGGTGGCGGGCACCGGCCCGTGCACTACCGACGCACAATTTTCCCTAGCGGAGCCAGACGCCTCTTCCGAGGCCAAGGCTTTCACTAGTGGATACCTAGCCCAGTGCCAGGTGGGTTCCCTTGAACCTCCGGCACCTCGGCACCGGGACTCGGCCTCGGGCCGGGTGCAGAGACACGTGCGGGACAGGATTGTCCAGGTACTGCCTCAGGTGGCTGCGCCCATGCCAGAGTCGGAGACACCCAACTTGACTAAGGTCAAGCAGGGCCGGCGGTTGCCCCCCCTTTCCCGTGTGCGGTGCGGAGTTGAAGGCTGCTTACATATGCTTCGAGGAGCAATATCATAATGCATGCCAACAGCTCCGTGTGTCCGTACACTCCGCGTATCTGTCGGCTGTACAGAGGGAGTTAGCGGGAGAGGGGCCGGCCGACTCTTCGGAGTTGGCCGCGCAACTAACGGAAGTTCAGTTATCTTGCGCGGGACGCTATTCGTAGCTGTGCCTCGCAGATGATGTGCGCTGTTATGTGCATGCGCAGGCGGTGGATGTCGGTATCTAAATACTCGACTTACACACGCCAAGACCTACTTGCTTTGCCGTATAAGAGGGTGCCACCCTCTTCTCTGGGGCTCATCAGGTGGTCCGAGAGGCTGCTCAATTGTATACTTCCATCAAAGACTCATAAGGCCTTGTTGGAGGTACCAAGCGTTAAAACCGCGTAAGCGGGCCTCTCCAATTGTCCCCTCCTACGCTAACGCACGGGTCAGACGTCCACACCTGCTTGGAAGCCGCCGCTTCCTTCAGGTATAAGGGCGCCGGGAGGAGCAAGAGAGGCACGGGCCGGGGCAAGGCAGCTGGTCGAGGCCAACAGCTTTTTCGCGGGGCTGGGAACGATGGGTTCCCATTAGCGCCCGAAGAGCCCCGGGTGAACCCACAGTCGCAAGTTATCGGGAAAACTCATCCGCTCCTCCACTTTTCCGGGATAAAGCACACTCCGGTGCCTGCTACCCGAGAGAAGGCGGAATTCCTCCGTGCCGAGGTCGACGCACTTCTTATGAAAGCTGCGATCGAACCGGGTCCCGAGGGACAGGAAAGCGAGGGCTTCTACTCGACTTGTTTCCTAGTCACCAAACAGTGATCTCAACTGTCGAGACAGGAGAATGGCTAACGTCAATAGACTTAAAATACGCCTATCTCCACATACCAATACACCCCGAGTTCAAGAAATACCTGAGGTTTTCTTTCGACGGGAGGTGTTATCAGTTCAGGGTTCTACCATTCGGGATCTCCACGGCCCCGAGGGTGTTAACCAAGCTGATGTTGATTCCCGCCCAAGTGGCCAGGTCAAAAGGTCGGTTCTGCCATCCGTACCTCGACGACTGGTTACTAAGAGCTCTATTGCAATCCCTGAGTCAGATAGCTACACAACAAGTGATAGATATTCTGATCACTCAAGGGTGGATGGTCAATCTCAAGAAGTCAGATCTGAGCCCCACTCAGAATCTAGTCTTCCTAGTGGCTAATTTCAACACGGTGAGAGGACGTGTATCTCTGTCACAAGATATCAAGTCCCTTAAGCGCAAGTCACACTGCTCGTACATGGCTCCAGTTACTGGACAACATGGCGGCGACAGTGGATTTGGTCTGGCGGGCGCGCTTGAGAATGAGTCCCATTCAACAAGCACTCCGTCGACTTCGGGCGAACTCGGAAGATCTCGAGACTGTGCTCGAGACTCCGTAGTGGCTCATTACACACCTCCAGTGGTGGACCGAGGTGGGGAATCACTCCCGTTCCGTCTCTCACAGTTCAAACAGACGCGTCACTCTCCGGCTGGGGAGGCGTTCTGAATGATCACACTGCCTCGGGACTATGGTCCCAGCAGGAGATCAAACTGCATATCAATGTGCTAGAACTGAGAGCGGTCTGGTTGGTGTTCCAACGCTTCCCGGATCTGCTTCGTGGCCAAGTGGTTCGTCTAGAGATGGACAACCAAACGGCGATGACTTACATCCGGAAGCAGGGGGGAACGGCGTCTCCGTCGCTTCGACGAAAGACGTGGCAGTTCCTACTATAGTGCGACTCTCACGATATCAGGGTGCTACCTGTTTATCTCCCGGGGGTGGACAACGTCCGTGCGGACGCTCTGTCTTGCCGGATCCTCGCTCCTCACGAGTGGAGGCTCGACCCGGGGATATTCGGGATTTTCTCCCTGTTATACAGGTCGTTACAGGTGGATCTGTTTGCGTCTGGGTTAAATAACCAGACACCAACGTTCTGCTCCCGAGTCCACGACCCGAGGTCGGTGGCACCGGACGCCTTTCAGCTAGATTGGACGGACAGTTCTGTGGGCATTCTCCCCAGTACCTCTGATTTCCAAGGTCCTGTCTCAGCTAGGCACTCAGCCTGCGCGACTAATTGTGCTCCTGGCACCTCTTTAGTCGGCGCAGAGTGGGTTTCCAGTAATACTCAGGTTTCTGGCTCAGCCTCCTGTTATATTACCTTTACGACCGGACCTCCTATCCCAGAACGGGGCCCTCCACCCGAATCTCAGGATTCAATTGGTGGCTTGGCCACTGTCAGGAATCGCCTCCAGAAGAGCGGTATTCCTGCACGAGTTGCAGACACAATACTGGCTTCGCGGAGGGATTCGACAAACGTTCAGTACGATAGATAGGCCTGCTATGCGCCCTGGTGTGTCGATAGAGGGATTGCAGATCTTTTTTCTGCAGATCTCGTATCCGTGCTTGAGTTTCTCCAGTCGCGACTAGATGACGGCCTGGCCGCATCAACAGTCCGAGGGTACTCTACAGCTATCGCAGCTTTTCACGTCCCTGTCGACGGGGCACTTCTGGGTGCACACCCATTAGTGCAGCGCTTTTTAGCAGGTGTGGACAGGATCCGACCGCCAGTCCAGCGGATCAGTCCCCCTTGGGACTTGTCAATCATTCTCGATTGGCTGTCCGGTCCTTCCTTTCGGGATCTGTCGTCTCTCTCTCTTCAGCTGTTGAGCTGGGAGACGGCGTTCCTTGTGGTGGTAACGTCCGGCAGACGGGAAGGCGACATTCGTGTTATGTCAGCCGATCCCAAAATAACTGTCTTTCATGGGGTCGATAAATATCACCGGGACAGTCAGTTTTCGTCTACCGGACTATTACCGTCCTAGGGTCGCACACGATTCCACGTGAACGGCTCCTATTGAGCTACCTGCTCTTTCACAGCCTTCCTCGTCGGGGACCACTGCAAGACATGCTCATGTCTTGGATGTCCGCACGACTCTCAAGGCCTATATCAGCAGAAATATGGGTGTCCGTAAGGATAACCAACTATTTTGCTGTTACTGCGGTAGGAAGGTTGGCTCCCCTGCGAGTAAACAATCTATCTCGAGGTGGATAGTTTCAACCATTTGTACAGCGTATACGCTTACAGGGAGGGACCCCCCTACCAGGTTGAAGGCTCATAAGGTTAGAGCAGTGGCTGCGTCAAAAGCGTACGCCGCGGCTCTGCCCCTTGAGCAGATCTGCTCTGCGGCTATTTGGAGCCAGCCGAGCACGATTCATCAAACCTTACCAACTCGACAAACACTCAAGCGAGCGTACTCGGTTTGGTCAGTCAGTTCTCCGAACTGGGCAAAGTTCTAATCTCTAGCTGATTGAGCATTCGAGATTTTAGACAGTCTTCCGGTTATACTGCTCAGTAATGGTCCGGATTTTATCTTCTGCGGTCGATAAATATCAGTCCTTACTACTCGATAATACTCGTATTTTGCGCACGCACTCCTTCGATCCTCGGGGACCCTCTGGCCTAGCTCAGCGCTGGTTATGGTCTCTCGTGATCTACGCCCTTATATCACTTGTTCAAAAAAGTGTGGGGGGGTGGGAGGTGTTTCGAGTTCTCAACTTATGACAAGCCGCAAAAACAGGCTTTATCATAATATATGGTCGACCACGCCCTGTCTCTAGCCCCCGCCTTTCGACGGTGGTGCCTCACGATAAGGTTGGTTCCATTTATTGAACTTAATATTTTATTCTGTTGAATAATCAAATACAATGTATTTATTTACGCCTGTTGCTGACGGATGCCACTTCCTAGATTATCTTTGGGAGTCTGTCTTGATGCAATAAGTGCCCCAAGGAGGATTTAATCAGAAAGAGAATTTTACAAACCTGTAGAGGTTATGAATTCTCTGATGAAATCCTCCTTGGGGCACGGCCACCCACCTCCCCACATTCCGTCAGCATTTGACATATGGAAAGTGATTTGGGTGAGAGTTGCTCCCCCTGGCGTGAGGCGCCGTTGGGGGTGAGGCCCCGTAAGGGTGGTCGTATATCATACAAAAACGAAGTTTTTTGTGTGGTAACATTTTTTATTAAGGAAAATGGTTACAACTATGTCATATAGATTTTCTTGAGCAAGGAAAATGCAATAAGTGCCCCAAGGAGGATTTCATCAGAGAATTCATAACCTCTACAGGTTTGTAAAAGTTTCCACCCTTGTCGAACTAGGCTGGTATTATGGAGTTATGAAATCCGGTTGATAAAATGTCGTTCAGGTCTCGGTCGATTGCAGGATTTGCAAAGCATGTGCACCGTCAACAGGCATTTTCCAAGTCTTTTCATGTTTTTAATCAAGGTGCTCACATGATTTGATGCACTTCGCGCTATACAAGACCTTGACTATCGATCAGATTGTCTTGACTGGGCGCCACCATTTTGTTTGAAACAAATGCAAGTAATACGAGAGGTGGAATCTGATTAGTCTATAGAAGAGGCTTAGAAGGGGCATAACTCATAATAACCACTGGTTGCGCTACGGTCGAGCCCAGGAATTCCAGCCTAGTTCGGCAAGGGTGAAACTGGACTTTTGAAGTCAGTTAACTCCCTTGCCTCGGGAAGATGCAGCTAGCTAGCCTTGGCTTGACACTATGGGTTGATGAGTGAGCACCAGTAACAGCAAGAACTTTAATGAAATTGTGTACAGGTCATGTAATGTTTCTCTTTAATTATTTCAGTTGGCGAGAACAAGCGTTGCATTGACTGCTCTGAGTCGGAAAATCCACACCTTCGACTTGTTCCAGACTCTGACCCACACTATAGACCAGTGAGTACCAGGAACCTTTCCAAGACAGGTGTCACACATTTAAGGGGCAGTGGGGTACTTTGTTTCAGGGAGGGTTTGAAATGATACAAGGATCTATCTTGACCTGCCGACATGTGGCAGCAAATGTCAGTACAAATTGTCAATTTGAATTTGAATTTTCTCAATTCCCCTGAATTTATGTACATAAAAACATTAAGAAAATTCAAGTTTTGAACAAAATAATGATTGTTTTCACCAGGGGCACTTAGTTTGAAATCCGTGATAAATCCCAGTGAAAGGGGAGGGGTATATGTATGTTGCTGTCATGTGTTATCAGTGTACTGGACACACTCCCCCCTCTGGAAGATGATGAGATGAAAGGGGCGGAGGGGGAGGGGGAGCCGGCATCACCCCCCTGCATGGAGGAAGAGGATGTGGACAAGTTGGTGGCCGCCTTGGAGGAAGTGACCAAGGTCTTCATGCATGCAGCTGAAATGATTGTGAGTATTGCAGGGGCAAGGGAGGGGACAAGAGCAGGGTGAGGGGACAACAGCAGAGGGAGGGGCAACAGCAGGGGAAGGGGATAACAGTAGGGAGAGGGGCAACTGCAGGGAGAGGGGCAACAGTATGGAGAGGAACAACAGCAGGGAGAGGGGCAACAGCAGGGAGAGGGGCAACAGCAGGGAGAGGGGCAACAGTTTGGGAGAGGGGCAACAGTAGGGAGAGGGGCAACAGTTAGGGAGTGGGGCAACAGCAGGGAGAGGGCAACAGTTAGGGAGAGGGGCAACAGCAGGGTAGAGGGGCAACAGCAGGGAGAGGGGCAACAGTTAGGGAGAGGGGCAACAGCAGGGAGAGGGGCAACAGTTAGGGAGAGGGGCAACAGCAGGGAGAGGGGTAACAACAAGGAGAGGGCAACAGCAGGGAGAGGGGCAACAGTAGGGAGAGTGGCAACAGTAGGGAGAGTGGCAACAGCAGGGAGAGGGGCAACAGCAGGGAGAGGGGCAACAGCAGGGAGAGGGCAACAGCAGGGAGAGGGGCAACAGCAGGGAGAAAGGCAACAGTTAGGGAGAGGACAAGTGTAGGTTAGGGGTGAGAGTAGAGGCAAGTGGAAAAAGAAGGGGAGGGGCCAAACTAGGGGGGAAGGACTACTATGGGGAGAAGACAAGTGTCGGTTAGGGGTGAGAGTAGAGGCGAGGCGAAAAAGAAGGGGAGGGGCCAAACTAGGGGGGAAGGACTACTATAGGAGAAGACAAGTGTCGGTTAGGGGTGAGAGTAGAGGTGAGTGGAAAAAGAAGGGGAGGGGCCAAACTAGGGGGGAAGGACTACTATGGGGAGAAGACAAGTGTCGGTTAGGGGTGAGAGTAGAGGCGAGTTGAAAAAGAAGGGGAGGGGCCAAACTAGGGGGGAAGGACTACTATAGGAGAAGACAAGTGTCGGTTAGGGGTGAGAGTAGAGGTGAGTGGAAAAAGAAGGGGAGGGGCCAAACTAGGGGGGAAGGACTACTATGGGGAGAAGACAAGTGTCGGTTAGGGGTGAGAGTAGAGGCGAGTTGAAAAAGAAGGGGAGGGGCAACATCAGGAGTGGGTCAAGAATAGATATTGGGCAAGAGATGGGGAGAGCCCTACAGGGTCATTCAGCCAAACAATGAATTTTGTTCCAGGCTCAGCCACGTCGTGGACTTCCAGGGTCTCATGTGTTCTCATCAGGAGACCCTCCACCCATGGACCCCCTACCCAGCCTCTTCCATACAGCTTACGAGTGGTGAGTTGTCATTGTGGCTCCTATGCCATGTTCACTCATACACAGAATGTGGTGTAACAACTTGCGTATCTTTGGAAGAATGTTCCTCTTACTCTAGCAGTAAATGGGTACCCGGTAGAACAGTAATTTGAACTACATCACCATGCCGACTGGCTACAAGTTGTACATGCCCCAGGGAGATGATCATGATTTCTGTGTAATCTAGTAGTACTGTGCTGCATCACCGTGTAGCATCAGAATCATTAGGTAAGGCCATCAACAAATAATTTTCCATTTCCCTTCTTGATGGGGATTTTGTGATCATGCACTGATTGTTTAAAGATTATCTTCCTAATTATGACTGAAATGAACGACTGTGGCTGCATAAATTGTTCCTAAGGCTCAAAAGAAAAACAACCATGAAATCAGGAATATGCACTTTGTTATCCTGTCAAACTGCCTAGAAAGTATCAAGTCCTAAAAAGCAGCAAAGGTTATCCTTAACAAAATGGCAATTCCTATTTCGAATCCCAGGGTATAAAATGTCAAAACACAAATAATCAGTTTGGTGTGGCCTTAATGTGGGATGTAGTCAAGTATGTGTGTTTCAGTCGCCTGCTGGAGAGTATTTTCGTGTTGACATCTACGCCAACAACATCGAGTCAGCCCAGCATCTTCACTGCGGTACAGAAACTGCTGCTGCATCTGATCAAGACTCAGCAGGGGCTGCTGTTTCTCAGCTGGAAGCCCGACACAACCAACGGCATCATCAGGTCCCTCATACAGATGACCGTGAGTTTGCTGGAAGCATGTTGATGATGTTGCTAATACTGACGATGATGTTGCTAATACTGATGTTGATGTTGTTAATACAGATGATGGTGTTGATAGTACAGATGATGTTGCAAATACTGACGATGGTGCCAATACTGACGATGATGTTGATAATACTGACGATTGATGTTGGTAATACTGACGATGATGTTGATAATACTGTTGATGCTGTTGCAAATACTAACGATGATGTCGATGATATTGAAGGTGTTGCAAATACTGACAATGGTGCCAATACTGAGGATGATGTTGATAATACTGACAATGATGTTCGTAATACCGACGATGATGTTGCTAATACCGACGATGATGTTGCTAATACCGACGATGATGTTGCTAATACTGACGATGATGTTTGCTGATACTGACGATGATGTTGCCAGGAGGACAGCCCGGAGGAGGGGGTGGATGACATGCCGGCCAGGCAGCTGGGGCTGGAGCTGGTGTATCACCTGCAGACCCTCCAGTATGTCGACCATCTCCTGGAGTACCACAACAAGCGTAAGTAGAGCCCCAGAGTCCCAGTAACACTGGTTAACTGGATCCGGTGGGCAGATGAGTGACTTGCTTCATTGGGTGTCATCTTAATCCAATAGCATGGGACATTACTCATATCAACCACTGGTTTGTCTCGTCCAAACTCACATATTTACTATTGCTGACTCGGCATTAAACAACATTATCTCTAGATCCTTTCATGCTGAAATTAGTGTTTTACAGTCAACTCATGTGAAGTAACTATTTGGACAAGGGACTGTGAAAACGTATCTACGTATCCAGAGCTTTACTGCTATGCGATGAATGTAACCTTTTCACCATTCCTACACTGCACTTCATTATGTCATATGAGTAGCAACTGATCGCAGACTTGTTGGATTTAACTATCTTGTCAAGTAAAAGAAACATATTGTCTACATTTGGTGACTCAGAGGACCTTGAAAATGTATCTAGCTATCCAGTTAAACTGGTTTTTTTTAAATGGCATTTAGAAGTTGGTGTCATGAACAAGGAAATTCTTTTATTGAATGAATGCGACATTTTGGTGTAGATACCGTTATCAAGCAACGTCACATTCATTGTAGTAAAGAAGTTGTATATCCATAGAACTATCTCCCTTGTCTAAACTCTTCTTGTTATCAGGAATTAATGGTGAATAAAGAATGACCCTGTAGGGACCAGACGAGAGTGTCAAGTAATCAAGTATTGTACATTGTGTTGTCTTGGTTTCAGATGGCAAAGCTCGACCTCTGGATGATCCCGAGCCACTGGGTATTCTCCAGAACCTGTTCTCAATGACCTTCACCTCTGTGTCACGTGATGCCATAGCTATGTTCAGTACGATGGGTCGCGATGCAGTAGTACATGTCCTCAGTCAGGACAACAACCTCAGCGTCCTCCTGCCATTCGTCGAACAGTCAGGTGAGATAATGCTGGTACTATATAAACCTTTGAAGTCATGCTTGCCTGCTTGCCCGAGACTATTAAATTGTGCTGAGGCTGTGTATTATGTAAATATACAGTCAAGTTGTCTCTGGTAGACCTAACAGTTAACCCAGTTCTCCCTCCATCAGCCAGCTCCTTCCCCTGTCTCTTCATTAAGATGTTGTCTTGACTGTGTTCAGCACAGAGGGTACTCACTCACTCACTCACACTCACTCACTCACTCACTCACTCACTCAAGGAATGGGTCAGTTTGTAGATTTATGATTTGTGCCCTTCCAGGTGATGAAGATGGAAACCGCCGCCTGAAGAAGTCGGTGTGTGCTGGCTACACGACCCACCTGCTGTGCCTGGTCATCAAGCTGTCCAACAACGTGGTCATGCTGGAGAAGTTTGCCGCTCGGATCCTGGCTGTCAGCGAGCAAGGTAGGGCTGTAGCTCAAGGACTGCTTGGGGTAAATAAACTCATGTCCTCAAAATGCTGAATTTAAAAAATATTGAGTCAGAATTAACCATCCGGAATCTGGATAAACTAGAGGGATAATTGCTATCATTATCAAAAGAACAGTTTAATGTACTGAAAATCAGTGTCCAACTTTGTTGACATAGCTAAGGCATTTTATAAGTTTTGGCAACTTTGGAGATATAAATTTCAAAACAATTTTGCTAGGGCACGAGGCCTAGCCAAGCAGGATCAGTAGCCATATCTGTGCTTGTAGACCTCTGCAGCTTGAAACCTTCTCCACAAATTAAAATAGTCGCTTAATTCAATGTTTATTCCTAATGCAGGATATTTACCATCCCCAAACACACTCGCGTGATAACCTCTATAACTATACACATCCATGGGCACAGGTTTGTCAGCACCATACCTGTGCTTGGCAGAAGAACTATTGTTAAAACTCACTCACACATGTATATCATCATTAGACCTAGTGACAAGCGTCTAAATTAGAGAGTTTCTGATTGGTAGAAATGCTCTGCATGTACTTCTGATCCAATCAGCTGCCAATATTTGTCTTCACTCCTTTGAACCATCCATCTTGTATGGTGCAGATTTCAACAGTCGACTGACTGAGCTTGAAGAGTGGGTCGCGCCCTTGAAGAAAGTGACTTGTGTGTCCCGTGACAAGATGTCTGATCTGATAGGTCAGCTGAAGATGTATTCTGAGGATGTACACAAGCTCCCCCCTGGCCTCGTCACCACTGTCCGTATCCTCCATTACTTGGCTGTCCCTCCAGAGAAGCTGTACACACAAGGTTTGCCTGTACTTAAGTCTGTTGAGAAATGTGGCCGAGTTGTCATAGTCGCCGCTCATCACTGATCTCTAGCCATCGGCATGCCTGAAGCCTATGACTAGGGGCTCGAGTTTCAGTTCACCCTGACTATGAATGTTGGTTTATTAGAACCATAACTGCTCGTGGGTTTCCCGAAAGTGGTAAATGTCTAACATGCATCACTTCAGGCTTTCCTCCCACATTAAACTGACATGCCATGATATAACTGAAATATTGTCCAAACGGCATAAAACTCAAATCACTCTGTTGAGATTGTAATGAGATTTATAAGGAATGTTTTTTTAAAAAGTTATTTTTTAGTTCATATTTGAAATAGTCTCCTGGGCATACTCCCCGACAACTGTATTCCATAATGCTTCAGTGGACTGGCTACCTTGCTATGCTTTCAGATTTGTGTATTAGTTAAACTTAAATAAATTACAGTTGCATAAAGCACAGCATCTCACTGTAGAGAGTTTCATATGGGGATCCTTGGAACCGATTGGAAACCCAGAATGGCCCCAATTTTATGATCTTTGATCTGCTAGCAAAGTATCTGTGCTCATCGGTTTCCCTAAACCTCAATGAGTTGCATCACTTCAGGTTTTTAGTTGACCATGACCATGGCCTGGCATGCTGTTACATGGCTGAAATGCTGACCTTTCACTCACTCAGAGTTGCTTCCCTTAGTTGTGCCAGAATCCTATGATTGTGGCTGAGTTTCACTCCGAATAGGATCCTGCTGCATTTCATCTAACAGAAAACAGATTATGAGTTAAATGTGTCCACAGTGGGTGTACCAGATTTACTGTGCTGAACGGGCCTGTGCACAACAAGACAAGTCCATCATTACACGTTCACAAGTTAGAGAGATTTATTTCCAGTACAACAGATTAGGGACAATTTGCCTTGTGACCACGAGGGCAAAAGCTATACAATGATATAAATGACAACAGATGATGCCAAGGCATATTTTCTTTCTCAACTCACTCACTGATTATTGTTGTGGCAGATTCTCAGAGTGAGATGAAGTACATGTACGCCCTCGTGGAGCTGTATAGCGAGGAGTGCTTTCCCATCTTCCTCAACTTTCTACAGGTACGTCGCACTGGGCCATCGGGAGGATGCTATGTTTACCTTCAGGAACTAATCCAGTCATCCATTCAAGGGCATGTTGTAATTCAACAGTCAACTCTATTGGCCAACTCCAAAATCCCTTTCTTGTGTTTATTTTTATCTGTGAAAATTAGAAATATGACCTTTTGGCAGTATTTTAAGGACTTTATACAAACAAATAAGGAACATTGATAAACATCAGGGATGTGAAATCTCCGCGGAAACGCGGAAAATCGCGTTTTTTAAAACAGTAGTCCTCGGGAAAAATCATCTTCCGCGTAAAGATATAATCAAAGATTTTTAAAAAAAACACTCCTAAAAATATGATCGAAAACCTCTTTTTCAGGAAAACCTGCTCACATCCCTGAAACATGATAAATAACGAAATTAAGAATCCCATTACCGTATTTGCCATAATAAGCACCTTAGAATATTGACAAAGTGGAGATTTTATTAACATGATTAAAACCATACACAAATAATTAAATTTGTTTTCAGAGACAAGAGTTGTAGTCAACAAACTTTGTTCAAACGTTTATGAAACTAAGACCTTTTTTTATAAGAAAATATGGATTGTCATGTAACTTTTCGGTCTTAGTAAGGGATGCTTGGAAATATTACTTACAGATTGGTCTTGAAGTTGGTTAAGGGTAGGGATTATGGCATAATACAGCCAATACAGTGTTTTCATTTTATCACAAAGATTATCGGCGTCAACAGACCAGCTTGCTGTATTTTTCACTCATACCCTGCCTTTACACACAGAAGCTCAGTGAGAGCCTGCTGCGCCGCTGGCAGAAAGGCATCCAACTGAGCAATGATCAGATGTCTCGGTACTTGGCCATCATCCAGCCGTCACTGTCTATTGTGAAGAGGACCATCGCCTTCGTTATAGAGGGCAGGGGAGCAGAGGTGGGTCATGGCTGCTTCCTAGCTGTCCCCATGTGGGTAGTTTGGTGGGCTAGGTGTTTGCACCGAAGGCCTGGTTTGATTTGACATATGTGAACAATGTGTGATGCCAATTTCTGGTGGCCCCCTGGGGCGGTTGGGTGGCCTAGTGGTTAAAGAGCTTGCTCATCATGCCAAAGAACCCGGTTTGTTTCCCGACATGGGTACAATGTGTGAAGCTCATTTCTGGTTTCCCCCGCCATGATGTTGCTGGAATATTGCTAATTGTGACATAAAAATCCTCACTCAGTCCCCATCAACACCCCCCACCCCCTTGACAAGTGTTTTTATTCCCATCTAATGCCTCATCTCTTCATTCATCAATCATTGTCAAACTGATGTTATCTTTGTCATTTGTTCACTCAATCCAGTTCCTGGACAATCCTTCATCTTATGTCTCCCTGTTCTTCAATACGTCTTGTCGGCCATAATATGTGATGTGTTTTTGTGTTTGCAGTTCAAGGACTTGACAGCCCTCCCATCCCTGTTTGAGCTCCATACAGTGTTGTGTTCAGTACCCATCAGTGTTATGCACAGTCAAGAGATTGCAAAGGTACAATCACGAGTTTCTATTTACTCTAAACACTAAAGGTTAACTACATCATAATGATATTCCAGTCCTTCAGACCATAAAGGGGCAGGGCCTATCCACGCTGCTTAGGGAGCAGTTCTCAAGCTTCATGTCCGATAAAAATCTTTTATGGGGGGGCAAGAACTAAATGCAAGGCCTGCAAGTTTTCCATTTAAAAGTGGCGTTAAACCTAACTCACTCACTCACTCACAAACCATATACAGTGAGTACTCTAACTAATGAGTGTTCTCTTATGGGGTGGGCGAGGGTATGTCTCAAAACTTGAGGATGGTTTTTGTTGGTGAATTTTCTAATTGTTTTCAACTCCAAATACTATGGCAACAGCCATCAGGGTATGTAGCCTGGCTGGACCGTGAAACATGTGGAACATTTAGTATGATGATGACTATGTTATCACAATAGTGGGAGATTGCAGTTTTTAAAGCAGGAACTAGTTTTGTAATTATGACGTGGTATGGAGATCTGCTAATAAATCTTCGGTGATGGGAAACAGGTGTACAAACCCTGGAGAAATCAGAGAGAAGTCATGGAACATTCCCGTCCTTGTGGAGTATAAACCCATAGGAGTTGAACCTATTCTGTTTTGAATATTTTTTAAAGTGATCCATACACCTTTTGAATAAGAAATAATAAAAATATTTTGTTTGCTCCCTAAGGCATAACAGAAACTTATGATCATGTGTTTCGAATCCCAGTTCGCCCTGACCATGTTTCTAGGTTTGTCGGCACCAAACCTGTGCTAGGTTTCACATCTAAGATCTGCACCACGTCAGGTGTTGCACCCATATGGAGCTGACATGCTGTGATATAACTGAAATACTGTTCAAAGCGGTGTAAACCCAACTCACTTTGGCTAGCTAGCATATGAAATGAACATGTCTCTTGACATGCATGATTGACAGTTCATGAGCATGTGTAATCTCTGCTTGCCAGCGTCCCATATTTGGAAATGTTTACCTATGTATTGAAAGGAACATGTGCTTCAGTACACAGACTATTTTTTTTCATATTTTGTATCATGTTTGAGGTACGGCTGCTTTCTTTCTGTCTCATTAAAAGTACAGAATATAATACTTTCCTCTAATGCAATTCAGATAATGGGAAGAAGCAAAATCAAAAGTTGTATCAAAGTGCCTCTTTGTATTTTATGATCATACCATGGCATTGAATCAGAGGTATGTTATTGTGATTTGATACCTCTGATTGAGAAATCACTTTCATGGATCCTCCATGGTTGAATGTTGTCAACATAAGGGTCAACAATATTTCAACTGGATGATACAATTTGAGTTTTGTTGTATTTTGGAGTTGAAGTTAATGGTGGATTGTTCACTGTGAGAATCAGAATGTGTATCTAATTTGCAGATCCAGAAGGACATTGTGGATGCGATCCTAGCCTACACCCAGCCAGCTCTCAACCAGGACGCTGCCACAGAAGAAGGTTGGTCTTGCTTGTCTGTTGCAAGACTTATTATGGAACTCCTCTACTACACATAGACTTGCAGCAGTCGTAGTGCTAAGATTGCCCTGTAGATCGGGCCCTGCGAGCTGTACTGCCAAACAGCCGTTTTAATGTGCGCAGCGGGGCGGTCGGGTAGCCTAGTGGTTAAAGCCTTCGCTCGTCACGCCGAAGACCCGGGTTCGATAACCGACATGGGTACAATGTGTGAAGCCCATTTCTGGTGTCCCCCGCCATGATATTGCTGGAATATTGCTAAAAGCGAAGTAAAACCTCACTCACTCACTCACTAATGTGCGCAGCTGAAGAACTCTCGACATTATTTCAGTGGAGGCTGTGGTCTGAATTATTCCACTCATAAAATACAGAAACACCTTGAAAGCTAACACTAGCTGTGACTATCAATGCAATAGTATTAAGATAGTTTAATGATAACAAAACAGTCCTTCATTATAGACAATATTTATTGGACATCCTTGAATCATTCAAGAAGACAAACAAGCTGAACAATTGATAGATCACTGGGAGGTAGTTAGGGCTTTAGAGAAGGTAAAGTAAAGAATGCTATGATGGACAACCATGATGCATTAGATCAGTTGGTTCACCCCTGGAGTTTTATTCTGTAAATGAGACAAAACCTCAACATGGTATTGGGGGCGCGGGGGTAGCCTAATGGTTAAAGCGTTCGCGTGTCACGCCTAAGGCCCGGGGTCGATTCCTGACATGGGTACAATGTGTGATGCCCATTTCTGGTGTCCTCCGCCGCGATATTGCTGGAATATTGCTAAAAGTGGTGTAAAACCATACTCACTCACTTAAAATGGTATTTTTAGGTTTATGATTTTCTGAATTTTTCTGTAATACGTTTCAACCCACTGTGTGAAGACAGTGTCAAGTAGCATTCACTTACCATGATGCCTTGTATGTGTTGTAGGACTAGCACAGAGCTTGTGGACAATGATGTTGACAGACCTGTTGAAGTATGCCAAGAAATTACCCTACACTTATCTCAGTGGACTCATCATGATGTCGGAGTTACTTCCCCTACCACTGCCTCTTCAGACGAAAGAGGTGACTTTGCATTGCCTGTTAAGGGTTGCTTTGGCTCAATATTCTTTGAAGTCAATCAATTCATAAAACACAATTCATAGATTTTCCAGATGCAAATGTCTGCCACAATACAATAAACTCAGTTCTACACTTAATGCTCCGCTCCCACAAAGCTAGCTACCTTTCAAAAAGAAATAAGAAATTATTATTATCTCTTTCCTATTTTCCCAATCAGCCATTGGATAGCCCGGAAATAAGTCAGGTCGTGATGACCCGCAAGTTGTGGAGTGCCCACCTCCATCCCCTCTCCTCTCTCGTCAGTGACCTCATCAGGGCCTGTTCAGGTGAGTCTCTCCTCTCTCATCAGTGACCTCATCAGGGCCTGTTCAGGTGAGTCTCTCCTCTCTCATCAAGGACCTCATCAGGGCCTGTTCAGGTGAGTCTCTCCTCTCTCATCAGTGACCTCATCAGGGCCTGTTCAGGTGAGTCTCTCCTCTTTCACCAGTGACCTCATCAGGGCCTGTTCAGGTGAGTCTCTCCCCTCTCATCAAGGACCTCATCAGTGCCTGTTCAGGTGAGTCTCTCCTTTCTCATCAGTGACCTCATCAGGGCCTGTTCAGGTGAGTCTCTCCTCTTTCATCAGTGACCTCATCAGTGCCTGTTCAGGTGAGTCTCTCCTCTCTCATCAGTGACCTCATCAGGGCCTGTTCAGGCGTGTCTCTCCTCTCATCAGTGACCTCATCAGGGCCTGTTCAGGTGAGTCTCTCCTCTCTCATCAGTGACCTCATCAGGGCCTGCTCAGGTGAGTCTCTCCTCTCTCATCAATGACCTCATCAGTGCCTGTTCAGGTGAGTCTCTCCTCTCTCATCAGTGACCTCATCAGTGCCTGTTCAGGTGAGTCTCTCCTCTCTCATCAGGGCCTGTTCAGGTGAGTCTCTCCTCTCTCATCAGTGACCTCATTGGGGCCTGTTCAGGTGAGTCTCTCCTCTCTCATCACTGACCTCATCGGGGCCTGTTCAGGTGAGTCTCTCCTCTCTCATCAATGACCTCATCAAGGCCTGTTCAGGTGAGTCTGTCTTCTCATCAGTGACCTCATCAGGCCTGTTCAGGTGAGTCTGTCTTCTCATCAGTGACCTCATCAGGGCCTGTTCAGGTGAGTCTGTCTTCTCATCAGTGACCTCATCAGGGCCTGTTCAGGTGAGTCTCTCCTCTCTCATCAGTGACCTCATCAGTGCCTGTTCAGGTGAGTCTCTCCTCTCTCATCAGGGCCTGTTCAGGTGAGTCTCTCCTCTCTCATCAGTGACCTCATCAGTGCCTGTTCAGGTGAGTCTCTCCTCTCTCATCACTGACCTCATCGGGGCCTGTTCAGGTGAGTCTCTCCTCTCTCATCAATGACCTCATCAAGGCCTGTTCAGGTGAGTCTGTCTTCTCATCAGTGACCTCATCAGGGCCTGTTCAGGTGAGTCTCTCTTCTCATCAGTGAGCCTGCCGTGATATTGCTGGAATATTGCTAAAAGCGGCGTAAAACCAAACTCACTCACTCACTCTCATCAGTGATCTCATTGGGGCCTGTTCAGGTGAGTCTCTCCTCTCTCATCAATGACCTCATCAAGGCCTGTTCAGGTGAGTCTCTCTTCTCATCAGTGACCTCATCAGGGCCTGTTAAGGTGAGTCTCTCTTCTCATCAGTGACCTCATCAGTGCCTGTTCAGGTAAGTCTCTCCTCTCTCATCAATGACCTCATCAGTGCCTGTTCAGGTAAGTCTCTCCTCTCTCATCAATGACCTCATCAAGGCCTGTTCAGGTGAGTCTGTCTTCTCATCAGTGACCTCATCAGGCCTGTTCAGGTGAGTCTCTCCTCTCTCATCAGTGACCTCATCAGGGCCTGTTCAGGTGAGTCTGTCTTCTCATCAGTGACCTCATCAGGGCCTGTTCAGGTGAGTCTCTCCTGTCTCAACATTGACCTCATCAAGGCCTGTTCAGGTGAGTCTGTCTTCTCATCAATGACCTCATCAGGCCTGTTCAGGTGAGTCTGTCTTGTCATCAGTGACCTCATCAGGGCCTGTTCAGGCATGTCTCTCCTCTCTCATCAGTGACCTCATCAAGGCCTGTTCAGGTGAGTCTCTCTTCTCATCTGTGACCTCATCAAGGCCTGTTCAGGTGAGTCCCTCCTCTCTCATCAGGTTTTCCTGCCCCGATTCGTATTACATATCAGAATTGGTGGCTTGTTACTTCCCTCCATTTCTCTGCACCTAACACTGACTTGTATTGCAGGCTCCAGCTGCCAGCCTCTCCAGCAGATGTTGTGTCGTGTGTGTTGGCAGCTGTCAGACCTCGCCTCCCCCTCCGCCATCATGATCACAAGGTGAGAACTACACAAGAGTCTACAGATGAAGGATCCCTGCCTCCTTAGTCATGATCCCTACCTCCGTAATTAGGATCACCACCTACCTGGTTAGGATCTCTGCCTTCCTAGTTACTATATCTGCCTCCCTAGTTAGGATCTCTGCCTCCCTAGTTAGGATCTCTGCCACCCTATTTAGGATCTCTGCCACCCTATTTAGGATCTCTGCCTCCTTGCTATTATCCCTGCCTCCCTTGCTATGATCCCTGCCTCCCTTGCTATGATCGCTGCCTCCCTTGCTATGATCCCTGCCTCCCTTGCTATGATCCCTGCCTCCTTGCTATGAATTCTGCCTCCCTTGCTATGATCCCTACCTCCCTTGCTATGATGCCTGCCTCCCTTGCTATGATCCCTGCCTCCCTTGCTATGATCCCTGCCTCCCTTGCTATAATCCCTGCCTCCCTTGCTATGATCCCTGCCTCCTTGCTATAATCCCTGCCTCCCTTGCTATGATCCCTGCCTCCCTTGCTATGATCCCTGCCTCCCTTGCTATGATCCCTGCCTCCTTGCTATAATCCCTGCCTCCCTTGCTATGATCCCTGCCTCCCTTGCTATGATCCCTGCCTCCTTGCTATAATCCCTGCCTCCCTTGCTATGATCCCTGCCTCCCTTGCTATGATCCCTGCCTCCCTTGCTATGATCCCTGCCTCCCTTGCTATGATCCCTGCCTCCCTTGCTATGATCCCTGCCTCCCTTGCTATGATCCCTGCCTCCTTGCTATGATCTCTGCCTCCCTAGTTACGATCTCTGCCTCCTTGCTATGATGCCTGCCTCCCTTGCTATGATCCCTGCCTCCTTGCTATGATCCCTGCCTCCCTTGCTATGATCTCTGCCTCCCTTGCTATGATTTCTGCCTCCCTTGCTATGATCCCTGCCTCCTTGCTATGATCATTGCCTCCCTTGCTATGATCTCTGCCTCCCTTGCTATGATCCCTGCCTCCCTTGCTATGATTTCTGCCTCCCTTGCTATGATCCCTGCCTCCTTGCTATGATCTCTGCCTCCCTTGCTATGATCCCTACCTCCCTAGTTACGATCTCTGCCTCCTTGCTATGATCCCTGCCTCCCTTGCTATGATCCCTGCCTCCCTTTCTATGATCCCTGCCTCCCTTGCTATGATCTCTGCCTCCCTTGCTATGATCTCTGCCTCCCTTGCTATGATCCCTGCCTCCCTTGCTATGATCTCTGCCTCCCTTGCTATGATCCCTGCCTCCCTTGCTATGATCCCTGCCTCCCTTTCTATGATCCCTGCCTCCCTTGCTATGATCTCTGCCTCCCGTGCTATGATCTCTGCCTCCCTTGCTATGATCCCTGCCTCCCTTGCTATGATCCCTGCCTCCCTTGCTATGATCCCTGCCTCCCTTGCTATGATCTCTGCCTCCCTTGCTATGATCCCTACCTCCCTTGCTATGATCCCTGCCTCCCTTGCTATGATCCCTGCCTCCCTTGCTATGATCCCTGCCTCCCTTGCTATGATCCCTGCCTCCCTTGCTATGATCCCTACCACCCTAGTTACGATCTCTGCCTCCCTTGCTATGATCTCTGCCTCCCTTGCTATGATCCCTGCCTCCCTTGCTATGATCCCTACCTCCCTAGTTACGATCTCTGCCTCCCTTGCTATAATCCCTGCCTCCCTTGCTATCATCTCTGCCTCCCTTGCTATGATCCCTGCCTCCCTTGCTATGATCCCTACCTCCCTAGTTACGATCTCTGCCTCCCTTGCTATGATCCCTGCCTCCCTTGCTATGATCCCTGCCTCCCTTGCTATTAATCCCTGCCTCCCTTGCTATGATCTCTGCCTCCCTTGCTATGATCCCTGCCTCCCTTGCTATGATCCCTACCTCCCTAGTTACGATCTCTGCCTCCCTTGCTATGATCCCTGCCTCCCTTGCTATAATCCCTGCCTCCCTTGCTATGATCTCTGCCTCCCTTGCTATGATCTCTGCCTCCCTTGCTATGATCCCTACCTCCCTAGTTACGATCTCTGCCTCCCTTGCTATGATCTCTGCCTCCCTGGCTATGATCCCTGCCTCCCTTGCTATGATCCCTGCCTCCCTTTCTATGATCCCTGCCTCCCTTGCTATGATCTCTGCCTCCCTTGCTATGATCTCTGCCTCCCTTGCTATAATCCCTGCCTCCCTTGCTATGATCCCTGCCTCCCTTGCTATGATCCCTGCCTCCCTTGCTATGATCTCTGCCTCCCTTGCTATGATCCCTGCCTCCCTTGCTATGATCCCTGCCTCCCTTGCTATGATCTCTGCCTCCCTTGCTATGATCCCTACCTCCCTAGTTACGATCTCTGCCTCCTTGCTATGATGCCTGCCTCCCTTGCTATGATCCCTGCCTCCTTGCTATGATCCCTGCCTCCTTGCTATGATCCCTGCCTCCTTGCTATAATCCCTGCCTCCCTTGCTATGATCCCTGCCTCCCTTGCTATGATCCCTGCCTCCCTTGCTATGATCTCTGCCTCCCTTGCTATGATCCCTGCCTCCCTTGCTATGATCCCTGCCTCCTTGCTATGATCCCTGCCTCCTTGCTATGATCCCTGCCTCCCTTGCTATGATCCCTGCCTCCCTTGCTATGATGCCTGCCTCCCTTGCTATGATCCCTGCCTCCTTGCTATGATCCCTGCCTCCTTGCTATGATCCCTGCCTCCTTGCTATGATCCCTGCCTCCCTTGCTATGATCCCTGCCTCCCTTGCTATGATCTCTGCCTCCCTTTCTATGATCCCTGCCTCCTTGCTATGATCTCTGCCTCCCTTGCTATGATCCCTACCTCCCTAGTTACGATCTCTGCCTCCTTGCTATGATCCCTGCCTCCCTTGCTATGATCCCTGCCTCCTTGCTATGATCCCTGCCTCCTTGCTATGATCTCTGCCTCCCTGGCTATGATCCCTGCCTCCCTTGCTATGATCCCTGCCTCCTTGCTATGATCCCTGCCTCCCTTGCTATGATCCCTGCCTCCCTTGCTATGATCCCTGCCTCCCTTGCTATGATCTCTGCCTCCCGTGGTATGATCCCTGCCTCCTTGCTATGATCTCTGCCTCCCTTGCTATGATCCCTACCTCCCTAGTTACGATCTCTGCCTCCTTGCTATGATGCCTGCCTCCCTTGCTATGATCCCTGCCTCCTTGCTATGATCCCTGCCTCCTTGCTATGATCTCTGCCTCCCTTGCTATGATCCCTGCCTCCCTTGCTATGATCCCTGCCTCCCTTGCTATGATCGCTGCCTCCTTGCTATGATCCCTGCCTTCTTTGTTATGATCCCTGCCTCCCTTGCTATGATCCCTGCCTCCCTTGCTATGATCGCTGCCTCCTTGCTATGATCCCTGCCTCCCTAGTTAGGAAAACCACATCATGGAAATAATTAACAGTGCTGGAGTAGTCATGTTGTGTTTCCCATCGCTGTATGACTGAGATAGTGCTGATACAGCATTAAATATTTATTCACTCACTCATGCTGTGTTTGGCTGTAGGTGTCTGCTCGACATCATCATTGAGCACTGCAGGATTCTTCCGGAGGGAGAGAATGGGGAGGACAAGGAAGGAGAGAAGGAGCCAGCGGTGAAGGAGGACATATATCCCTTCATCAGGGCCGGACAGGTGACAAAGTCCCTCAGCCTGCTGGGCTACCTCCTGTCCCAGCCCACCATCAAGATGGCCATGTTGCAGCTCATTAGGGGAAGGTACGACTTGTTCGTTTCTTGTTTTGGATTATGGGTTTCACCAAAGTGGTAAGCGTCTATGTCATGCATTACTTCAGACTTTCCTCCTACATCAAGCTGACACGCCGTGATATAACTGGAATACTGTTTAAAGTGGTATTAAACTCACTCACGTGCTGCTGAATGACACAGATAACATCATGTGCATTTCTAACACATCTCTCTCATGTTTCTCCAGCTGTCCCGAGGATGAGAAGTATACCACTATCGTGCCCTTCATGCTCAATCTGCTGAACGAGGTCTCGGACAGACCCCCTCACATACAGGCACAGGAGAACGTGGTGGTAAGTCTGCCCCCAGTGTCTGTCCCCAGTACCCTTCTGTGTGTGAGAGCTGACTGATTGCATGGTGTGTCACCTAGCTTTATTTGTGCCAAGGTCATTGCTCATGATAACCACTGGTTTGCCTGACCAGTAGGGTTGGGACGAGTCCACATATACTACCTGGGTACCTGGGTACCCGACCCCCTCTTACCCCACCCTACCCGGGTACCCACTGAAGGTCTCAAGAGCTGGGAACAAAGTGTCCGATTGGGAATTGTTTTACCTCAGCCCTAGCAAAAACTATTAGATACATATGTATCAAATGATGAGATCCTGCGTACACTGAATTTGACTACAGCTTCGTCTTTACTCAAACATATACAAGTAAAAAGGAATGTGTGCATCGTCAGAAAGAAATGCAAACATTAGCGACTTGTAGTGTAACCACTCAGTTATAGCAAGTTTTTGTCATTGAACACTATATATCACGTGACTTACCAGGGGTCCGGGTAGCACTGTGGGTACACGGGTCCTACTCAGGACCCACCTGCCGCGAGTCCTGAGTTACCCATCCCAGCCCTACTGACGAAGATAGGTTGCCATGACACAGCTGGAAAATTGCTACTTGGCATGCAACACTCACTCGCATCCCGTTACCAAATAACAAACTGTACAGTCAATTTCAAAATCCCATTTCTTCGTCAAACGCATGTTGCAGCCTGATCATGCTTGTCATTAAAACATTGGCTTGTTTTTCCAAAGACCTGGATATTGATTTCCCACATGGGTAGAATGTGTGAAACCCATTCTTGTCCTGCTTGTGTTATTCCATGAATAATGGTATAAAACCATAGTCACTCAACAATATCTAAGATGTGTTTGTGTAATAGGGCTGTGATGATACTAGCATGTGCTGTTATCTGAGCAAGCCATGGGTGAATAAAATGAAAAAATCCCCCCCCCCCCCCCAAAAAAAAAATAAAGAAAAGAAAAAAAAGCCATCTTTTCATAGACAGGATGGCCAAATACCTGGCACACTGATGATTTACAGTTGGCAGTGTCAAGTATGGCACAATGGATGGAAATATTTACGTTTTCACTACTCATTTTCACTAATAATTAGTGTTTAGTGTAACATTTATTAAAGAATACAGTTAAAATAAGAATCGATACTTTTTACTTAATGTGAGATTGTGATCGAGAAGTAAGAAATCATGATCCACCAATGCATCGGTGTATCGTCCCACTACTGCAGTGTAATGTGTGTGTTTTTTGTTTCAGTCAATCCTACAGAGTCTCTGTGACACAGAAATATCTCTAGTCTCCTCGGACACAGCTCTCACCGAACAGGTCTGTGTTTCTCTCACAGTGGTCATCTGGACTTGGGGTGGTGGGGTAGCCTAGTGGTTAAAGCATTCACTCATCGCTCACAAGGTTCTGTCCCCCACATGGTACAGTGAAGCCCGTCCCTGGCCGCCCTCACTGTACTGTTTCACCGAAGTGGTACACGTCTGAGACCTGCATCACTTCGGGCTTTCCTCCCACATTAAGCTGACGTGCCGTGATGGAAATGGAATGCTGTTAAAACTGTTAAACTCACACACTCACTCCCTCTCTGTACTGGCTGGGACAGTGATAGAAGCTAAATAAGCCCACTCACTTGTTACAGGCTTGTCCTTCCTCACTGCAAACACTTGAGCTATGTTGAGATTTAGATGGGTCATCAGTGATAAAGAAATATCTATATACACAGATGATTCAGAACTTGCCTCTAAGGTGCCACAATTTCCTGTACGGAGTTGTGTCCCTTGGGCATGCCAGACCTGTAATTGTCCCAGGTTTGTACTGATTACATTTCTAGAGTTGTCAGCCCCATACCTCGCTCATGGGTTTCACCAAGTGGTAACAGCTAAGACTTGCATCACTACAGACTTTTCTCCCTTGTCAAGATGACGGACACACTGTGATAGGACTGAAATAATGTTTATACGGTGTTAAGCTTTCTCCCTCCCTCCCTCCCTCCCTCCCTCACTCACTCACTCACTCACTCACTCACTTGTGTCAAAACTGATGATTTTAGAGATTTGTAAGAGAAGAGCCTACTATTTGAACGTGAGCAAGTCTCTGACCCAAGGTGTGTCACTGACATATTTAGGATCCTTATCCCACCTTGTCCCTTAGAAGGTTTTCTTATGTTCACCAGCATGCAAACTAGTGCTGTAGATAAGAATCATCAAGGGAAGTGGACAAATGGTTGATTGTGAAACTTGAACTATGTCTGTATTTCACCCTGTAGATAATCAGCAACTCACTGCCGGAGACGGACAAGCTGAATACTGTGATAACAGCTCTCCTCCAACACATGGGGAACCCCGACCACGCCTACGCCTCCATCCTTCCCTGCGTCCGGACACTAGTGATGCTCACGGACCACGACTATGGCTTCTACAATCTTGTCAAGTATGTGTTCGAGTTCAGCCTGTATTTAGCACTTGTTGTATCTGCAAATGTTACTAGAGAAAATACAGTCCACTCCCAACCCGGATAGTTTTCAAAAATCCTTTATTTCCACCATTCTTTCCCGTGACAGTAGCACATAACAAGGACGAACCAAAAACTTGAATTCACCTGAAAGGAAAGATTGGTTCGAAATTGAGGGAGTCTACTGTAATTGAAGGTTATGTGTCAAAATGAGGGTTGATGGTGAAAGACTATTTTTTGTTTCCATGATAACAAAGTAGTTTGCAAGGGTTGTGAAAAGTTATCCAAACCTAATATCCAAGGATACTTTCTAACTGTGGTAATCTCCCCAACAGATGTCTGGAGAAGAACACGACCGTGTTCAGCAGCCTGCTGTCCAGGGTGAACAACACCTTCAGCAAGGACAGCTCCGACTGCCTCTCAACTCTCTCCGTCAGTCTCGACTTCCTGCGTCTCCTTGTGTCGCTCGACCCACCGGAGGAGGAGGAGGGCGTGGCACGCTCCTACATCATCAACAAGCAGCAGCTGAGGGGACTGTTGTCATGGACACCAGACCAGGATCACCCTCTGGACGATCTGGAGAAGCTTCTGGAGGTTTGTGCATCTTTGCTTCCATGTTTTGCCTTCCATGGGATGATGGGTGAACAGGGCTTAGACGATCGTAACTCTGATACTCTAAAATAGACTTACGACAGTCGTAGCTGTACGATCACTATGTGGAACAGGGCCTCTGTACCCTGTGGGTAAACTATACGAGGTAAAATGTGGTTTAATGTTAGTTTCAAGATTATTGCATAAATATAGCAACATGCATGACTGTGTGTGTGTGTGTGTGTGTGTGTGTGTGGCTGTGTGTGGCTGCTTGTACTAGTCCAGACTAATTCTGGTGTTATGGTACTGGCCCACTGAGATACCACGCCAAAGTTTAACATGGATGCCCCACTCAGACACAGTATACAGACTCTGATCCAACCAGCCTTTGTTTTATCCTCTTAATGCAGAGTGCCAGGCTTTTAGCATTGTTTGACGACCTAGGAAAGAACCACCAGCCTTTCACTCTCTGGACAGATGCTCTATCCAGGGCCAACTATAAAGAGAGAGCTAGTCATGATGAGTTATCTGGTTGTGTGTTCATATGCCGATGTCACTGAATGTTGAATGGCACTCATGTTATCAAACATTGTTTGGTCAAGACTCAATTATTTTGAACGAACTAACAAGTTTTCTGTCAATGTGCCTGCAAAGGGCTCTTTGCTAGGAATCCAAAGGAATCTCTGAGATGATCACCAACAGTTCAGATATGTTCTTGTGGAAATGTTTTGATTATCATGTTCCTGGTGTGTTGCAGGTGTTTGCCAAGGAGGAGGAGAGCCTCGAGAGCCTGCTGGAGAGCATCACATCCCTCACCAAGATGCTCCGAGACCCCGACATCACTCCAGGAAAAGGTGAGTGTCATGGTGTCCAGTGTGTATAGAGAGAACAGTTTTTATCACCTCTTTCTTTTTGTGAGGTGTTGTTTTTTAATGACCAAACATCATGTATCTACATAGCTGAAATTGTTTGAGGGCAACATATACATATCTTTTCTGGTTTGTTGTTAATTTTTATATGTTTAGCACTTTATTAGCTAATGCAGTTAGAATCTGTTCCATGGCCATGGGTCATAATGTCCAGTAGCTACGGACAATCTTACATCAAAGCCTTCAGTGACCCCAGCTTCTACCCTTTTAGTTTTCAGTCTTCAAAACCTGCCCCCTGTGGGGATTCTGAGTAAGAATTGGTCCCCAGTAACCTATGATTGTGGTACTAAGCAGCACTATGGATCGGGTGGTCAGGCTCGGTTGATAGCGTGTCATCGTACCCCAACAGCATGGATTGTTGATCATGATGCCATTCACTGGTTGTCTGGTCCAAATTGATTGTAAATAGGCTGCAGTCATGTGGCTGGAATATTGCTGAGCGCGGCATTAAACGACAAATCAAAATCTGACGTATTCCCAGTAGAATATGTAACACATTGGAACAGAACGTGCTCTGATACGTTGTTTCTTGTAAAACACATGCAGTTGAACCTCGATGTGTCGAACTGGATGTTGTCTCAAACCCCCGATAACACGAACTTTTCCCCAAGTCTCCATGATATTAGCACAAGCCTCATTAACATTTTATTTTCGATTGGACAGCTTATAAAATCACGTTGACTCCCAAAACAAATACTATGAACATGATTAATGCAAGTATTTTCTTGATGTTCCCCATTCATATGATATGTCATTAGGAAAATGTATTCTGACAGATCTGACGGAACCGGAGCTGTCCCCACCGGAGCCTCTCAGTGTGTTGTTCAACAAGCGAGCTGTGTTCACTGTCAGTGATAGTGATGATAAAAGACTGAGCGCCACCTACTGGCTGGCTAATCCAATCACGGAGGAACCAGACTCCGAGCCGGAACTGGCACGCTGCAACTTGGAGGATCTGTGTTCAAAATATTTCCCGGAATTTGATCTGGAACAAGAACTGAGAAAAGACTCTATGCCGTCTGCTGAAGACATTGTTAAACCTAGGAGACTCAGGTGCTTGATTCACTTCACAGTATTGCAGCAAGTCATGGCAAAGTGTAGTATCGCAGCAAATAATGGCAAAGTGTAGTATCGCAGCAAAAAATGGCAAAGTGTAGTTTCCCAGCAAAGAGTTGTTTTGATCAGTGAATGTGTTGCAAGATTTGTTTCGCAGCTAATATTTGAAAAATATAGCATCATGGGAAAGAATGGGAAAATATTGTATCACATTTAATTGACGTGAATTTTGCTACCCCAACAATCAGTGGCGAAATAGAGTATTGCTATGAATAGGACCATTAATGTCTCATTGAGGAAAAGCGGAAATATATAATGTTCAAACATGGCAACTCATTCACTCAGACTATATTATAGTCACATCCTCACTTCGTGTATGTTTTGTTCCTGCCATGTATCAGTGCAATATACAGGCCCCTGTACCCCGGGCATGGGTGGCCCAGGTGTCTAGGGCACCACAATGTGCTGTGTTTGTCAGAACCATAGCCATGTCGTTGGTTTCACCAAAGTGGTAAATATCTTTGACCTGCATCATTTCGGGCTTTCCACCCACACTAAGCTGGTATCAATGTGATATGACTGGAATACTGTTCAAAGCTGCATTGAACTAACTCACTTACTCCCTTACCTCGGACATAGTTCATCCCCCATATTTGTCGTAAGAAATGATTAGAAGTTATCTCTGATTATGTTTGGTTGTGTCCTGAAACCTTGTTTTGATGGTTGCTCATGTTATCGCACACCTGTTTCATGTGTCAAACACTCGGTTGTTGACAGGTCACTGACAGGGCCCCTGCTGTGTGGTGCATCATGGGCAATTTCACTCTCCAGTTGCTCAGATATATACTACTCAAAACAAGTTTAAGAACACCCGATTCTTTCATATTACTTGACTTAATCTGTCATGCCATGATGGAGTGACTATGGTCATTTGAAAAAATCGAATGTTCTTGAATGTCTTTTGAGTAGTATATATTACAGCGTGTGCCTCAACCTCACACTCTACTTTTGTCTCTTTGTATCACCTTCAGCAGAATTTAATGTAAATATTTAGATATAATAATTTAGCTTTGTGTAGTCGACCAAACACAACTTGACTTGAGTCTGGCTCCGGCCTAGTTACTGAAGATTGATATAACCTGTACCCTGTGTATTGTTCTCAGTGTGGCGCCGTCAGTATCTGCGGATTGCAGCTTTAGACAATAGTCACCTCAATCACTCTACAAGGGTACTTTGGAAACGTTACAAAAGACATAGATTTCCACAGAGCAGTGATAGAAACTAACAGTTTTAGACCACGAGTTATAACATATAGCAAAACCCTTAAAAATGGCAATTTTCTAATCGTCCGTAGGATACCATAACTAGTGGGCAGTTTGCAAGGACGACAGGACTAGTGCCAATTTCTAACGCGGCTCAGAGTTGCTATGAGCATGAGTGAACCAAAATCTAATACTATTCACTGTTCTCCTGACAGAGACCGGCGCCGATCTCAGGAAGTGATCAATATTAACCATCGTGGCAGGAGAGGAAACAGACCATTTGGTACGTAATGCTTGGTTAACTCAACAAAAACTAATTTGAATTCTCATCTGTTTTTTTAAATTATCT
Organism: Haliotis rufescens; assembly: GCF_023055435.1. NCBI lineage: Eukaryota > Metazoa > Mollusca > Gastropoda > Lepetellida > Haliotidae > Haliotis > Haliotis rufescens. The sequence continues at coordinate 1,835,011 of NW_025963857.1, forward strand.
GATTCACTTCCCCTGCATGTTTCTTTCTGAAGAATATTTTGTATGGTTTTGTTTGAATGTTAAGTTGCACCAATGCGAGGAAGAGGCATAACTCACGGCATGATGGCCTCCAACCGGTCCGACCCGTTCCGGTCTCGACCACCCAACACTAGTCGTCCTCCGTCCATGCATGTTGATGACTTTATCAAGATGGAGAAGAACCAGCGTCACCCTGACAACAACCCCCAGGGCCAGCATATGCACACTGGACCGCCACGCCGAAATGACAAGGTAGGGACACGTACTGTCATTGTGGTGATGTTTTCGTCATCTCTCTCTCTCTCTCCCTTCCTCGGGGCGGTCGGGTAGCCTAGTGGTTAAAGCGTTCGCTCGTCACGCCGAAGACCCGGGTTCGTTTCCCGACATGGGTACAATGTGTGAAGCCCATTTCTGGTGTCCCCCGCCATGATATTGCTGGAATATTGCTAAAAGTGGTGTAAAACCAAACTCACTCACTCACTCACTCACTCACTCTCCCTTCCTCCCTCGCCCCACTACTCAGAAGAAGAAGCGATTCATTCATATTACTATAGTTAATATGTCATGGCATGACGGTATTGGTCTTCAAAAGGGCTCACACCATATCAGGGATCACCTATTAAGATCACTCTCTCTCACTCTCTCTTACTCTCTCTCTAAGGCTGATGACATCATTGTTAAGAGTGTCAGCATTCGTAAAAAAATTTGTTTTTGTGACATGAAGGAACAAATGAGAGGTCGAGGCCGAGGCTTTGGGGATCGTGGAGGAGGTCGAGGATTCTCCAGCAGAGGGCGCTTCTTCACTCCACCTGGGAACTATGCAAGACGGGACCAGGCACATGGAGGTACAGGGGTCATGGGCATCGTACTTGTATTGGGGGCGTTGAAACTCTCTCTGCAGTTGTATCTCTCAGGCACGCCAGAACCCGATGATCAAGGGTTCAAATCCCAGTTCACCCTGATTATGTTTTGTCAGAACCACATCATGCTTGTGGATTTCACCAAAGTTGTAAACATTAGAGCATCACTTTGGGCTTTTCTCCCACATCAAGCAAACACGTCATGATATGACAATTACTGTTCAAGGTGGCCCCAGTCAACTCAGTCACTAGTTGAATTGAGCATATGACACACCGGACTATAATAAACCACCTAATGTCCTCAGTCTTACAACACTCAGTCAGGGTTCAATCTCCTGAATAAACGACTGAAAGCATCATTCATGTTGTTACTAATTCTTTAATTCTCAGCATAAGTATTTGACACAGTATTCAAGCGGATGAGCAGATAGAAAACAGCCATGAGATTAAAAAATCTGTGGTGTAGTGGACAAAAGCTGTCATTGTAGGAAGTCGAGTGTTGCGTTCTGTGTATTTGCTGGCCAAGTGACTGTGTGTTTTGTCGTCTCCAGCTGGCAGCTCCCGTGGTGGTACCAGTTCCTACATGGGCAGACAGAAGTACAACTTTGCCAGTCCCAGGTCCTTCCAGAGAGGAGGGTAAGTGAGACGCGAGCTTGTGCTGCCCTGGGATTGTTGTAAGAGCTGACAAAATTTGTTATCAGATTTATGATAGATGGTTGCAGATAAGCTAACCATGGCCTGATGGAAATGTTATTGAACCAGTGTTGGATCAGGAGGGGAGGTGGGATGTCATGAGGATTGATCCCCCTCTCCCTTTTAAAGAAACTGAGCAGCCCCTGTAAATGGGAGGCTGCCTAATTTGCTTGATTTGGGGCTCCTCCGCCACGTGCTTATGACACACTTCCTTCCTGAGATACCTCCTATATATCTTGGGGGAATTCTCTGACATATGATTGGATGGCCTTGAAGGTCATGGTCACTCAGTATGAACTAGGCATCAAGAGGTTTGTGTACAAGATAACTTGAGTATTAGTGATTGAATAGTACTATGAAAGTTGAAGAAACTTAGTATGCATGATATCTAAGACAGTTCTTGATTACATCACCTTTTGGTAACCTTGATATAAGGTCAAATTTTGTCTATTTGTCATGTTGTTTTACAATGTTCAACTTACAATATGAAATAAATCTTGGTACCATTGGTTAACATATGCCAGTCAATTCTGATGAGTAACATCTTGAGTTCCTACATACACAACGAATTTATCTTACTGACATATTTTAATATGACTTACAACAAACTCAAAATTGATAGAAAACAGCTGTTTGATTGAGTGGAGGTTAGCTTGTGCTGTGTCATGTGACTTTCAATGACTTGGAGAAAGCATGTGGTTTTTATATTGGAAGCGGGGGATAAAGGATTTATTCTTGCTCATGGCTAGGTATAAGGGATTTATTCCCCTCCAAGGCGGGTCACAAAGTGTTTTATGTGGACCAATCAGATCTCATCATTCTGACGTGGAGGTAATATAAAGTATGTTGTAAGTTAACTGATTAATCTCATGTTGTTCCTCTCTGACTCCTGACAGGCATGGTGACCGAGCCAGCCCCACTGACCGCCGCGGTGGGGGCAACAACACCGGGGGGAGCCGGGACTCACGCTTCACCCCACGCGGGGGACGAGGAGGAGGAGGAGGCAACCAGTGGCTTGGGAAAGGGAAGGATGATTCCAGGTAGGGACTGCATGCCACTCTTCAACACTTTCACCCCATGGGGATTCAAATAAGTCTGCAGCATTCTGTGCTGGTCATACAGGACGAGTGAGTGAGTATGGTTTTACGCCGCTTTTAGCAATATTCCAGCAATATCACGGCGGGGGACACCAGAAATGGGCTTTACACATTGTACCCATGTCGGGACTCGAACCTGAGTCTTCGGTGTGACGAGCTAACGCTTTAACCACTAGGCTACCTGACCGCCCCCCATACAGGACGACTTTATGAATCATGTGGTCAAGCTTGGTGGCTAGGTTCATTGCGTGTCAACATATATTTGTTTTGTTGTTTAATACCACACTCAGCAATATTCCAGCTTCATGATGGCAGTCTGTAAATAATCGAGTCTGGACGAGACAATCGAGTGATTGACATGAGCATTGATCTACACAATTGGTATACCATGACATGTATCAACCAAGTGACTGAGCCTTACCACGCGATTCTATTAGTCGCCTCTTTTGACAAGTATAGTTGCCTTTTACGGCAAGCATGGGTTGCTGAAGACCAATTCTACCCTGGATCTTCACGGGGAGGCGTGTCATTGTACCCTGATGGCATGGATTGTTGCTGATAATATCAATCACTAGATTGTCTGGTCCAAAGTTGATTATTTACAGGATGCAGTTATGTGCTGTTATATTGCTGAGTGAGGCATTAAACAACAAACAAACAATACTATCAAAAGGCTTTGACATGGAAATGACATATCTTTATCAAGTATCACACAGATAAAACAGTGTGTAATCTTTAATTATTGTCTCACTCATTCAAAAAGCTTGCCTCTACTTGGTGCTTGCTCTTTAGTTTTCTAATAAGATGTTTAGGTTGGAATTGCCATTATGTTTCATGCTTTTGTTCTGAGACCCCCCAAAGAGATGTATTCAAGTGCTAGTGATATTACACTATTAATGTACGATTGTGACATCAGTTGTTGTCAAGTTTCATAACACACTGATCTGACCCAGTGACCCACGGCACAATGATTCACTGTGTCCCTTAGGTGTTCCAACAACCTCTGATCATAGCTTCAAGTAAGAGAGATATTAATTGCAGTAGCCTCTATTATGATTTTTTTTATGGCATCAAGATCTTCACATAACCTTCAGATACTGCATCACCAACAGAGTCAAATGTTTCATTCTGTTTCAGGTTTTCTGGCAGTTTCCGGGGACGAAGAGATTTCAGTGGAGGCGGAAGACATTTCCGGTCATTTACAAAATAATTGCTTCCGACCTTGTAACCATGGTAACATGGCTTTCCTTCATGATGCCAAGCGTCAACCCTGGATGGTGTCATCAAGCCAGCTGAGGTCACCAGCTTCCTGCAGCTACAGATGTGTAACAATCCTGACTGAAGAAGTGCTAATGTTTTAATTCCAGATATCAGTGTGCTATATTGCCCATGTCGTATGACCTCGTTTCACCTGGGCCCTTTTACCTTGGAGAAACTTAACATTGCTATATTTTACAAAATTAGAACTCTTCGCAAACTTTGGGCTCTGTGGTTAAATTGCTATAAAATATGGCTCTGCTATCTTGTATTATTGTAGATATTATGTTGAAAAAGCTGTTACGATGTTTACTAGCTGATGAGTCAGTGTGCTTGGTCGGCCTTGGTCTGGAAGAGCTAGTCAACTGCCAGGAATGGTGTTTGGTGGTGTCCAGCTGTATCATAGGGCAGGACTGTATTTAAGTTTGTAATATAATTTCTTTCAAATATTTTATAAAAGTATTATAATTCTGATGTTTTTGAAGACGGAATTAGGAATACATCTGCATTTCAAGACAAAACATTTTGTGGACTATTTGAGTTCCAGTGCTATTATACTCTAGATGTATGATCGTGCCAGGTTCTGTTTGTAACCACTGAGTTTCTGCAGCAGAATGGGGCATGGGTGTCCCAGCTGTCTACAGAGCTCAATCCACTGTGTGACTGATCTGACAGAAAAATATGAGTGTGGGTTCAAATCCCAGATTTATCCTGATTGCTTCTAGGTTTGTGTGTGTTAGGGTGTCACGAAAGTGATGGCATCTAAGACCCAAGACTTCCCTCCAACATCAAGCTGACATGCCATTACAAGCAACAAAGCTGTGTTGAGTCGTACTCACGCATCGAGTTTCAGCAACCACAGCCTGCTTGCTGCTTCTTGTATGTGAAGAAGATGCTCTCTCTGACAGACCAGCATATGAGTATTGAGCCAGCATACTGTCATGTTTACTATGTAGATACATATAAATCTACATGATTGTCTGCATGACTGTAATGAAATAGCAGTATTTGTCATATCTGACTGATTCCATCTCTTTGCTATACGCTGGTTCTGTGACAATGACTTGATAAGCAGAACTATTCTTCTATTGTGCTATTTAGACCATGATATAACTGGAATACTGTTAAAAGTGGTGTCAAACCCTATTCACTCTCTCCATTGTGCATTGAAATATCAGTTGGACTGCCGTGGCAGGGTTGGAGATACAGCGTGTCCTCATCCGCATGCAAGCCTCTCCCTGTCATGATACAACCACTGCTTGTACATCACCAGTTCAGACACCTGGTGACCAATGCCAGTAAATGCCATCTCCTCTTGCCTCCTCAGCTCAGGGCAGGTTTTGTTTTAGGTGTGACTACAAGATGACACTGACCTTTATGTTCCATGGGCGATATTGCTTGAGTGAGGCCACCTGTCTCCTAGGAGATATCACAACTATATTGCATCTCAATACTTTGCAGACCATTGTGATGTCATAGGTTACAATGACATCACAATCTCTCTGCCACTGAAGATGGTTAGTTCTACTTTCATGGTCAATACAAAGGTTATCACTGTTTACAAACTAAAAAGTTCGAAAGTTATTTTGGATGATAAATAGAATCTCACCCTTGTTTCTATTGACATCAAATATATCAACATTGGTTGATAAGAGAGTTATACTTCACAGCAAGTCTCAGAGTTCTCAACTTTGTTGTTATACAACAATTTGATTTGATTGTGTTTGATGTTAAAATACGAGTGAGATTCTCCATATTCGTCTTAAGACTAAGACTGCTTTGAGGAGAGAACCTAGTTGCTCATATAACAGATGTTTTAAATGATGGCATCCGCTGACCAGAACTGAATACTGGAGAGTGTATATTTTGACGAAAAAATATTATATGTGCTTCATAAAATATCAGAATACAATTGAATTACAGATTTTAAAGATGAATCTGATTGATGGAATTGTTTACACACGTGTTGTGTATTTCAGTTAATAGCATGTCGTCACCACCTGTCAAAGTGTATATTATTTTTTATGATGTGTATGATCATATTCTCATATATCATTCATTGCTACAATTTTATTTAAATGCATAGAATTGTAGTGCTACATGAAGTTTCATGGTGTAATAAAACTAATCACAAAGGATATACATAGTTACAGTGTTACAGCATCAGTGGCCCAGCAGTCCAAGCCACTGCAATGTTTGCTGTGCAGAGTTGTGTCCCTTTAATGTGCCAGGATTTCCCTATAGTGTTTGGAATCCCAAATTGCCCTGATTATTTTTATCGGCCAACTGAGACGTCTCAGAATTACCCAATTTGGTGATGAAAAACACTCCTTCCAGCAACACTGATGACTGAGGACATCACAGCATACATTCATCCTGTGGGCTGTCTGGATTGGAATTGGTGCCCTGTAGCCTATGCTTGTTTTAAAAGGCATCTAAATGGATTGTGTGGTCCAGGTCAATGACTTGGTGACTGTCTTCCTGGTCTAGTGGATAGGGCGGTTGCTGCAAGAGCTTTATACCAACAGCACTGAAAGATGCCTGGCGCTCTACATTACAGTGATAGGACTGGTCGTTCAGAGTCAGTATACTGTGTCAGAGTGGGATATCCATGTTAAACTGCGGCATGGTATCTCAGTGGGCTAGTACTATAAAACTGACATTGGTCTGAACTAGTGCGGGCACCCAGCACCCAACACACATATTATATAAGTGTAATAATCTTGAACAGAGTATTAAACCCCATTTCAGTTCATCCCACTGATGGCTTGGTTGATTGCCTGTCATGTAGCCTGACATTTCACCCCATTTGATTTCACGGAAATGGTAAAGGTCTAAGACCTGCATCACTTTGGCTTTCCACATAAAGATGACAGGCCGTAATATAACTGGAATACTGTTCAAAGCGGTATTGAACCCAATTCACTCACTCACTCCAAGATAAAAGGATCTTTGATAGTTTCAAGCGGCAGACCCATGTTCGCAGGTTTAAGCGAAATGGTAAACATAAACGATCTGTGTCGTTGTGGAATTTCCCCGCGGTAAGCTGATATGCTGTGACATATTGAAAGGTGTGTAAAACTCACCAGTTACCTACTTACACAACTTGATCAGCCACATGGCTCTGGTAAAATTGTACCCAATCCGTGGTGTGACTAAAATACTTTCCAAAGCAGCATTAAACACAAATCACTCATTCATAGCCGACCATCGTCAATACATCGCGATTTTTATACAATGAGCGTGGTAGTGTATACAAAACCGCCATCGGCGACAATCCAATATGCCGCCGGATTTCAAGATTAACTGCTGTAATCACGTGGATATTCCGGTATTGGCTCCGAACTATGAAAATAGTCTGACTAGTTTGATTGATAACATACATGTAAATCATGGCCACATGTTGCCTGGAGGTTAAGACACAGGCTCATCACGCCAAGGACCTTAGCTCCTCCACACCTGGTTTCAAAATGGGAAAAGCCAATGTGTCCACGCCATAATATGACAGGATTCCTTAGTGCTAAAGTCGGCGTAAAACCGCACTCACACACTCACAGACACCACAAACCAAAACCTGCGTAACCATCAAAGAGAATATATTTTTATTAAGATGTATGGCATAACAGATTTTGATGCCCCCGACTCAATTTGAAACCGAAGGTGCCTCAGTCAGTCATATCATATACCAGTTGACGCCACTTGATAGCAAGCCAAGTACTATACACATATATCTACCATCTATCGTATTACATATAATATGAATCATCGTTGGATGTAAGTAACACTACTCTGCTCATTCGGTTCACTGTGCAGACAGCGCTCGTTATATTCCGGTAGATGATCTAGGTAATGTTATCAAACCAGTATATCCTAAACGTCCTGCGCTGATACGTGACTACGATCTGGGGAGGTAATCGCTGCTTCCTGTGAGACGACAATGCATCATCCTGACTGACTCTTCCTTCTCCCAAATATGCCCGCGTTCGTTGTAACATGATGCACGCTTAGGTCACAATATAGCAATTATTTAGATTTTTATCCGAATGTGAAAACCGTGCGAGGCGGGGTCATGTCTTAAGTTTGTTTAATCTTTTCAAAACAAACTGTTCAAGGTGTATGTGTTCGTTGGCTGTCATGTGGTGTAATTCACATGATTCGTGGAGTGAGTGAGTATGGTTTTACGCCGGTTTTAGCGATATTCCACATATGGTACCCAGGTGGGGAATCGAACCCGGGACTTCCGGGTGACGAGCGGACGCTCTAACCTCTCGGCTACCCCACCGCCCCCATAATGCATGGATGTTTGTATACTGTGTGTTTCGTCAGCTAAGGGGCGGACCATTTGATATCTAGGGGGGCCCGTTTTTTTCAAAAACAACAACAAACAACAAAGCTCATAATTTTGTGAAAATATAAACTAAGCCTCCATCTGCTCAAAAAGCAAAGAAACTCGGCTTCAATAAAAAGAAATCTCGACCGCAATATGACCATCTTCATTTCGTGAGCAAAGCCATAATAAAATGGGGGGCACGGGTGGCCCAGTCGTCTAAGGCGCCGCGATTCGCTGTGCAGAGTTGCGTCCCTTGGGCACGCCAGAAACCTATGATTGTGGGTTCGAATCCCGGTTCGCCCCGATTATGTTTCTAGGTTTGTCAGCACCATACCCGTGCTCGTGGGTTTCACCGAAGTGGTAAACGTCTGAGACCTACATCACTTCGGGCTTTCCTCCCACACTAAGCTGACACGCCGCGATATAACTGGAATACTGTTAAAAGCAGCGTTAAACCCAAATCACTCACTCATAATACAATGTAGCCTATTGCAGTTGGGGATGCATCAGTTGTGACGATGAAGGGTTTGTTTTGGTTGGGATATGCAAGGATGGGGGTTCTTTTGGGGGTTTGCTTTAGCTTTTCAATTGCCTGTTGGCAATTGTTGGACCATTCGAAAGACGCGTCTTTTTTCAGGTTGTATAGAAGGGAGGCGATGCCAGAAAAGGTTGCTACAAATTTGCGATAATACAAGGCCAAACCTAAGACATTTTAAGGACGTCATGGACATTTTTAGGGGGTGGGATCTATGTGACTGAATCTATTTTTGAAGGATCGACATAATTGCCGTCTTTGCTGAAAATATGCCCCAAGTAAATGCCATAGGAGCATTTTTGAGGCCGAACGGGATGCGATTCCACTCCAAAACACCATCGAGTGTAATGAAGGACGACTTGTATTTGTATCTGGGTGGAGTGGTATTTGCCAAAAGCCACTAGCACAATCAAGGACACTAGATATATTGGCCTGGCTGTCGCCCATGTCTGGCATCAACGACATCTTCAAAACGTGGTAGAGGGGGAAATGTAGGCTAAGTAACTACTCTGAGGCATCTATAATCTACGGCAAAGCTGTAAGAACTTCCCGCTTTTTAAACATGACAACGGGAGAGTGCCATTCAGAAGAACTGGGCTGAATTATATTGGCTCCTAACATTTTTTGCACCTTTCTGGAACATTCTTTCCTAATGGCTGCATTTTGCTTATCAATTGGGAGTCTAATGCGTCTGGCGTCACCTGTTTCTATGTTATGATGATGTAAGAGAGTATGTCCTAATCCTGACCAATCTGAGGCAGAATCTGATTTTTGTGATTGGAGACCTGCATTTAACTGTATACTTGTACTTTCAATATTGTCACTATTTTTAAAACACTTTTGAGGACAAAAGCTCCATGACGTTCAGGGGTATTGTTATAGTGCAGACCACTTCAATAGGTTCCTTTGAAACGTCATTTATCCAAAATACCTAATTGTTTCAATATGCTTCCTAAGTGCACAGAAATTCTATCTCCTGTTTTCTTTGTTTAACGCCGAACTCGACAACATTCCAGCTTTATTACAGCAGTCTGTAAATAGATGTAAGATCCGGGGTAGAATAGGTCTTCAGCAACCCATGCTTGCCGTAAAAATCGACTATGCTTGTCGTAAGAGGCGACCAACGGGATCGAGTGGTCAGGCTCGCTAACATGGTTGATGCATGTCATCGTACCCCTATTGTGTAGATCGATGCTCATGATGTCAATCTCTGGATTGTCTGGTCCAGGCTCGATTATTTACAGACCGCCGTCTTATAGCTGGAATATTGCTGAGTGCGCCGTTAAACAACAAACAGACAAACGTGAGTGGAATTATACTTCACCTCAACTCAACTTTCCTGCAATTTTGATTCCAGACAGATCAACATTTGGAAAGTGATGAAAAGGAAAAACTATATTACCAGCAAGTTTTAACCATATCCCCACATTACTCTTTTGCTAAACCAATTCTCATGATCTGGTTGAATCTGGAGATAATGGATCCTCCAATTACAGAGACAATGGTACAAATCCACGCACAGTACTAACTATACACCGTCTAGACGTGAATAGAAAGTATCTGCCAAATTCCAGAGTCTAGTACCTCTTAAAATGTTTAAGGCTGTCGATGAAAGACACTTTGAAATAAATCAGGTAATTACCGTAAGATATGCTGGTCGTGAAATGGCTACCAGATTTTAGAGCCTGGCATCTCTTTAAGACAGTCGATAAAAGTCAGATTTAAAATAAAATCCTGTTATTTACGCAAATTTAAGTGTTTGGCTGCACAATAGGAATTTCTGTACGGCGGTTGGGGATTCTGTGTTGAAAGCCGTTTGAATACCGGATCTGTACGATGAAACAACATGATCAAGGTACGTCAAGTTATTACGTTTCCATTCCAATAACAATACAAGCTTCAGCTGACATTTGGCTAACATTCACCGCAGAGTAATCCCTTCCGACATAGAAATTGATTTGCAAATTGCACACATGATTTATATTCGTGTGACATTTGCCAACTCAACATCTGCCGACCTATAGTTATTGTTATACAGAGGACCCCGTTATAACGTGATACTGGGAGCCAAGGATTGCGGTTGTGGATGCTTGGTATTTATACGTGTGCAAGGTCAACACGTTCACAGACAGACAGAAAACTCCCCATGGGGATTTATCTGAATAAATGAGAATCCCTCCGCACAGACATCATGTCAGGGGTCACGGGTGGCCCAGTCGTCCAAGGCGCTGGAGTTGTGTCCCTTTGGCGTACCAGAAACCTGTCAAGGTGGTTTCGAATCCCGATTCGACGCAGATTATGTTTTCTAGGTTTGTCAGCACAATGCCTGAGCGCGTGGGTTTCACCAAAGTGGTAAACATCTAAGACCTTCATCACTTCAGGCTCTCTCCCACATAAAGCTGGTCCCTACGTGATATCACTGAAATCATGTTGAAAGCGGCGTTAAACCCCCTCACTCACACTATTCTAAGTTGCTGTACGGGATATTATTGACACTGTGTGAAGTCTATTTAAGGGATCGCTTCAAACGTCCGATGACGGAAAAGATTCACTGACATAGACTTTCTTGAAGGAGTCCAACATGTATCCAACCTTGAGCCTTAGAACCATTCCTTAATCTACCCGAGTTATGCCTTCCTTAATTCTGTGTGTCTCATAGCCACATTAAGCTTTATGGAGGGCGGCGGGCGGGCGGGGGAAAAACACCCAAACACACAATTATAAACTGGCCTTGGTTGAGTATACAACTGACAGGCTGTCGATTATTCAAGATGAGATATGTGCAACAATTTCATCGCCATTGTGCGCACGCTATGTATAAATCGCAGCTGTAACTGTATCGATGTCGAGAATTGTAATGACGAACGAACATAGTTGAAATGGCAGAAGAATTATTTTATAAAACACAATTTTCGTCCAAAAGAATTCCAGTGCGGGAGGGAAAAATATTCAAGCGGGAGAATTGAAAGATACAAAAGCGCGTGACGGTAATTGAGGACCAGTTGTAGATGAGAAACACGTGCACGCACGCACGCACGCACGCACACACGCACGCATGCACACACGGTCCGTTTATGATGCCCCCCTTGGAAAAGTCCTAAATACCCAGTAAAACCCTTCTCACTCTTTCACACAAAACTAGAACAATAGTCGTTTACAGTGGCTGGCCATTAAATATTCAGGAGCAAACATATCTGGGGGACCTAAAACCCGGTGAGGGAAAGTTTTGGTGTGTAAGCCCCGAGGACAACTTATTGTGACCAGCATTTTCGGGAACAAATTATTTTGTTCAACAAGATGCCCCGCCCCCAGGATTTTACATGGATGGGTCCAAATGAGTTCAACAAAGCCGCGTTGTTCCACCCTCACCCCAGCTTGTGCACAAACTGATTGTGTTTGATCGTGTAAATCCCATCCCTCGGGTCACGGCTTGAAATCACGTGACACATGTCTGTGCAATAAAGCCGGTCTACATGACATTGTAAATGGCACCAGACCACTGTTCCGCGAATCTCCCGTGACGATTTCGGCATCTGAGCTAAACACACCAGGTCTGTTCTGGGACGCAATGACGGTGTGATTATTTCATTACATCCACAAACCTATGTATCGTGTTTCTTTCCGCTACACTGTTTCTCCCTGAGCGGCTTGTACGTTTTCAAATTTGGTCGTATGTTATTCCCAGCAAGGATAATTGCTGTGTCTGGTGGACGGCTCAGATGAAACTATGTTTAGTATAAACCGCAATATGGATGTGTTGATGCGGTCTGATTGTGTTTGGTTCAAGGGCTCTAATTGAGTTATGTTGTGCCCTCTGATTGTGTTTGGTTCAAGGGCTCTAATTGAGTTATGTTGTGCGCTCTGATTGTGTTTGGTTCAAGGGCTCTAATTGAGTTATGTTGTGCGCTCTGATTGTGTTTGGTTCAAGGGCTCTAATTGAGTTATGTTGTGCGCTCTGATTGTGTTGTGTGTTGGGGTGACCTGCTTGCTGTATTGATGCAGTTGTGTTGTTGTGTTGATGACATCTGGTTGTTGTGTTGTGTGATCTGGTTTGTGTGGTGATGTTGCATGGCTTTGTGTTGATGTTGTTTGTTTGTTGTTTTACGCCGCACTCAGCAATATTCCAGCTATATGACGGTAGTCTGAACATAATCGAGTCTGGACCACACAATCCAGTGATTGACATCATAAGCATCGATCTACGCAATATGGATACGATGACATGCATCAACCAAGTCAGCGAGTCTGACCACCCAATCCCGTTAGTCGCCTTTTACGGCAAGCATGGGTTACTGAAGACCTATTTTACCCCGGATCTTCACGGGTCAAACTGTCTTCGCCGTCATATATCTTGAATATTGCTGAGTGCGGCGTTAAACAACAAATAAACAAACAACCAATTGGAGACAGCTTACCCTCTGTTGTTGGCAGAAAGGAGGTATACACTGTGCTTTGAAGACAAAAGCAGACGGAAGCAATCTAGAATGTTTAATAAGTCCATGGCTGCCGATTGTGTTATCTGCCAGTGCTGTCAGAGGTCCGAATGTCAAACCAATTCAATTATTCAATTAGGTGGACGTTTTAGAACAAAACTCGACAAAGTAGTTTTATAATGAAATCGGAGAACTGCACTTTCATCTCGACGCTGACATTTTACATCTGATCTTTCATTTTGAAATTGTCTGTTTCCGTTTTCTGTTTTCAAACAAACATTGTCTCTTATACGTACATACAGTTGATGTAGTCACTAACGTCCTGCCCTAGAGCTACGAGCCACTCCCACCCTTGCGTGCGGACATGATCGCACTCTCTACCGACTGGGTTCCGTCTAGGCGCAAACGGGCATAGTTAAAAGAATTGTCCACTCGTTGCGTAATGATTTACGAAGATTTCCCCCATGTCATATATATTCCAGATGCTATATAAACATATCGGGACTCACTGTTTTTATACAGTATGATTGAACACGTTTAACTGTATCTAGGGTATACTTTAGATGCAAGACGTGTAAATTATTCCTGAGAGATTTTTTGACCGAAGTACTTGAAGTCATACGCGCATCCTGATTGGTTTGTCGTATTTTCGCACATAACATTCATCGATAGAGGGTCGAGTCTTCTTGCAGGTTACGGAAAGGGGCTAGTGGTGACGAATGTCTCTCTACAGGTTATGCCTTTTTGTGTGACGACGCTGAGGGGGGGGGGGGGGGGGGGGGGGGCTGCACCTCCAGAACAGACCTGGCTTGACAGGTTGGAACAGGTCTTCATCAACCCATGCTTGTGGTGAGAGGCGACTAACGGGATCGGGTGGTGAGGCTCGCGGACTTGGTTGATGCATGTCATCGTGTCCCAGTCGTGAGGATTGATGCTCATGATGTCAATCACAGGGTTGTCTGGTCCCGACTCGATTATTTAAAGACCGCCTTCATATAGCTGGAACATTGCTGAGTGTGACGTTAAACAACAAACAAACAAACTCTCCTCGTGAAATAATGTGTCTTGTCCCGAGACAACGTCTGGCATGATCCATTGCAGCGCGATAATCCCTGATTCCGTGTGCCGAGTGATTAGCGTCCAAACACCCCCTATAAATTGACATGTTTGATACGCACGACGGACCTGTCCGGAACGAATCAGTCAGCTGACCCGAACACCCCCTTCCGACGCTGGGGCCTGTGCACGTGCCCAACGACCATGCTGAACCAACTCCCTATCGCAAAATCTAAAGTTTGTTATTCTGAACACGCTGTCGTCACTTCCGGAACCTCGAGGCTGCAATCAAAGACGTGGTGATTAATGTAGTGTCATGGTTGAGTGGCGATGAACAACAATTAATTTGAGCTTGGGGTCAGATTGGGGACAACCTTACACCATTTAACCTTTAATTAATTCAAGTACGTTTTTTAGATTTAACACAAGATTGTGTTACTTTTTTTAAAAGTGTTAGATGCTGCAAACTGTTGTAATTCAATTGGCCTTGGTGTCAGCATTAACTTTGATGTGCGCAGAAGTTAATTATGTTAATGTCACTTCTAAGGATACGCACAATCCCTATATGTTCGAATAAATCAAAATTACATTTTGCATGCTTTTGTTGTGTCGTTATAACGCTGTACCCAGCGGTGTTCAAGATAAATCACGGCGGCCATTACAAAAATCGAGTTTTGACCGGGATAAACTAGAACTATGAGCACCGTCTCACGCCGCATCTCCCGAGGCAAGGGAGTTAACTGACTATAAAAGTCCAGTTTCTACTCATTTAACTCCCTTGCTTAGATGACCCGTGAAGATTCCGGGGTAGAATAGGTCTTCAGCAACCCATGCTTGCCGTAAAAGGTGACTATGCTTGTCGTAAAAGGCGACTGGCGGGATCGGGTGGTCAGGCACGCTGACTTGGTTGATGAATGCCATCGATCCCAATTGTGTGGATCGATGCTCATGATATCAATCACTGGATTGTCTGGTCCAGACTCGATTATTTACAGACCGCCGCCATATAGCTGGAATATTGTTGAGTGCGGCGTTAAACAACAAACCAACCAACCAACCAACCCTTGCTTAGAGAAGATGCTTACGCCGTCGTGCGCGACACAATGACACGCAGTCTACCGAGTCAGGGAACCTGACCACCCGATCCACTTAAGTCGCCTCTCAACACAGGGTGATTGAGACACATTCTGACCCGGGCCCCAATAACAGGGAGCTCCCGGTGTGTACTGTATGTGTTCTTCTAATAATGGACCACATCGGTGATCTCGGGGAAAAGCGTGTCCTCAGAGAGCGGAAGGCCGGTGGTTCGATCCCCGGCCGCGTCATTCCAAAAGACGTTAAAAGATGGTACTTGTTGTTCCACAGCCTGGCGGTCTGGATTAAGGGGATAAAACAAGGACTGGTCGACCTGGAGTCCGTGTACTGTGTTGGAGTGGAGTATCAGTGGGCTAGCACTATAAAACCGGCATTAGCACAAGCAAACACACACACACACACACACACACACACACAAACGCACGCACGCACGCACACACACACAAATATATAAGTGCAATAATCTTGAACGCGACGTTAAACCCTATCTCATCTTCCCGCACCTCACTTCTAATAACGTTACGTTTATTGGTTTACGTGGGGGACCAATCTAACGGTCGATTCGTAGCTTGTAATCCTGAACGCGATGCCGGAGTCTTTTCCTAAATGCAACTGTTTGAAACAATGATAAAAGCTTTTCGGAAGACCAATCAGTCTCGAGTCGTGGCATGTACACAGTAACCTAACGTCGCTGTGATCGAACATACAGAGGATACAAACCGAGGGGGGTTGATATAGACTTCAGACCAGCTAGAGCGGGGCCATGCACATTCGTTTTCAATTGGCTGGGGTAGCCATGGTTATAGGCTCTTTCAGGGGGCGGTGGGGTAGCCCAGCGGTTCGGCATCCTGAGGACCCGGTTCGATTCCCTACATGTACAATATGTGAAACCCATTCTTGGTGTGTCCTTGGTGGTGCTTTTGCTGAGTTTTACGGTACCTGTCGTCCGATTCACAAGGTGTTGGTAGCGTTACGACCTATCATAACTATATAGTTTATCATAGGCTTACGAATGGCGTAGAATTACGAACGCTCTGTGAATCGGGCCCTTAACCCCAACTTACACAATACATGGACACCATCGTATGTCAGGAAGCTGTTTAAAACGCAATCCAACATAGACAGATAGATATTCGTGAAAAAAAAACCCATGGCAGTTTAGCAGGAAATAGTTTTCCTCTATAACAATCTTCAAGTGACAGACAGACAAACAGACACTACCTTACTTTTGTTCACATAACATGCATAAACACTTTTACAACAGCAATAACTGGACAAAGATAATTTTGCTCCAGGTTTTACAAAAACAAATTTATCTGCAAATTATAATGTAAATTCTCATATCTTCTACCTATTGTGTCTTGGGTCAGAAAGCCATAATGTCACATATGGCTGCAGTGTTACTTATCCTGCCAACAGTTGATAAAGGTAGTCATCGACTCATGCTAAATGACTTGAAGACCTGAAGTAACCCGTGGTCAATACACGCCATATTAGAATTTTCTTTCTCCACACGTTGTCATAACATATTCATTAAACATATCTCGCAAAACAAACAATCTGTCATTGTGTAGTGTCCTGTATTTTTGTCACGTGTTGGTTTCAAGCCGCGTGTGATATGGCTGCTCGATAGCTACCTTTAAGTAGGACAGAGGAACTCCTACCGTACATGTCTTTACTCGAAGTTCAACATTAACTATTAGAGAAACGGAGACTACATCAATGTGCTTTTATCTTGAACACAATTTCTCACACTTGTTTCCTTCTACTAAGTGGATGGCATTTCGATAACGTTTTGACCACACCCAATAACAGGATCCACATTGACGTCACGTGATCAATGCTTGAGCATGACTCATGTCACGTGGCTCTCACGTCACACCCTGGGGGCCCTGGTTCTATTTCCACAGTAGCGGAGAGCACCCCCAGTCGATAGCCACTCATTTATGAACCGAGTTAACGATCAGCCTAATAATATGCTCTTCCCGATTGAAGGAGAAAAAAACAGTTTGAAGGGAATAATCCGCAGTGCACGATAGAAATGAATTCATGTTGATGTTTCTTGTAATTAACGGCTATCCTTAAGCGCCCTTTGACAGCGGATATTTTAGTACTGATGCGTAACACAATATTGCTTTTCCTGCATTAAAGAGAGAATCTCACGTGTGTGTTGATATCAACGAGCGTTGAGTGAGTGAGTACGGTTTTACGCCGCTTTTAGCAATATTCCAGCAATATCACGGCGGGGGACACCAGAAATGGGCTTCACACATTGTACCCATGTCGGGATTCGAACCCAGGTCTTCGGCGTGACGAGCGAACGCTTTAACCACTAGGCTACCCGACCGCCCCCAACGAGTGTTGATATAGTTGATATCAAAAGACACGAGGGTGAGATTTTATTTATCATCCTACATCATTCTTCCAACTTTTTCAGTTTGTAGACAATATTAAGCAGTGTCTTAGTATAAAAGTACTACTAACAGCTTCAGTAGCAGAGCCATTAGTGATGCCATTAGATTGTGAAATCATGGTAACCAGTGACGTCACAATAGTCTGCAAAGCATTGGATGATAAAGGTATATGTTTTCTATTAACTCACTATGACCGTTAGCTGCATTACGCCGCTTTGAACAGTATTCCGGTTATATCACGGCGTGTCAGCTTAATGTGGGAGGAAGCCTGAAGTGATGCAGGTCTCAGACGTTTACCACTTCGGTGAAACCCACGAGCACGGGTATGGTGCTGACAAACCTGGAAACATAATCGGGGCGAACCGGGATTCGAACCAACAATCAGAGCTTTCTGGCGTGCCCAAGGGACAGTTCCAATATGGACACCTCCAAGTGCTGACCGAGGTGATCTATAGGACTGAGATGGGCCGAGCTTGGGTAGTTACCGTTATCTACATCAATGTAATCATGACTTTAAGATTTGTTTGTTGTCTGTTGGTTAACGCCGCACTCAGCAATATTCCAGCTATATGACGGCGGTCCGTAAATAGACATCATGAGAATCGATCTACGCAATTGGGATACGATAACATGCATCAACCAAGTCAGGGACCCTGACCACCCGATCCCGTTAGTCGCATCTTACGACAAGCATAGTCGCCTCTTACGCAAGCAAGGGTTGCTAAAGACGTATTCTACCCCGGATCTTCACGGGTCAGGGGTTCTTCACGGGTCAGGGGTGCATGTAGGTAGTTGCCATTATCTACATCAATGTAATCTTGACAGGCTCACTTTATGAACAACGCTCCGTCCGAGTTTAAGAGTGGGTGAGTGAGGGAGTTAGGCTCATGACCGTCTGAACAGAATTAAACATGTCAGCTTTCTGCAGATATTTGCCACTTTCGAGGAACCAGCGGGCATGTGTGTAATACTGACAGACCATGGATCATAATCGGGAAGATTTTGGGTTTCGAGGCAAATGTCAGCGGATCCTGGTACGGCGCTAAGGGACAAAACTTTATACAATGAGATAAGCGGCTAAGACAGCTGAACCCGTATAAGCTAAACATACAACTATCTACTCGAGAAATTTTTACCAATGAGAGTCTCATACTTTTCTCCTCATGTAAAGAGTACTTCAGAGTAGAACATGTCGACTGTGCCTGACTGCAGCTGTCAAACACAATGATTTCTCGTTATTTCAGAGAATAATTGAGTTACTGATTTTGTAGTTTTGCAGGAAATTCCGGTCAATGAAATCTCGAGAGCGAGAAAGAACTTCTTCTCTATCCTCCCGTGTGAAAACATTCCACTGAGGTCGTGTCAACGTCCTCGAACTGTCAGCACTGCGCATGTCAACTACACAAGGATAAAAGTTGGGAGAAATGGAAGAAAAACGGCGATTACGTGATGGGAGTAACAACCATCATTCCATCTGAGCTACGTGTTGGCATCACTTGTCAGTTTGATGTCGCAATTAATTTGTTCCAATCGGAGCAACTCCCTCAGCAGACGACATCAAGCAGCCGACTTATCCAGCGCGCGGCTTGGCGTAAATCCAATTGAAGGAGGACTTCAAAGCACATCGTTCTGCAACCTGCTCCTTACAGCGCAGAGCAGTCCACAAACTGGGCAAATCAAATCAATTACCCTTCAACTCTGGGCTCAATCTCTCCTAATAATTAGATTCCAGTTTGGTTTGCCGGGCTATTCATAGGTGCGTGTTGCGTAAATGAAACTCTTGTCTGTATCCTCACGGAAGTCAATACTGTAGGAACAAGTCAACCGGATATAGCCAGTCACGCATGCGCAATTGCTGATTGCTACAAAGAACAAGATCAAGCCAGTTTAAGAGAAATATCCAGCCAGTTATCCAATAGGCCTCGTTTAGTATGTACTTGACCCGACAGACGTACACGCGATTGGATATCTGGGTAATATGTCAAACGTTATCACGTGCACGGCACTTCATCGCCATGAGAGCCGGTCCGTAACCACGGGAACATCCAATCTGTGCCGGAGATGTTTAATAGCTGGACGATGGCTGTTTCCTGCGTGGTTGCCATCATTTTCTTTTCAGAAGAGTTAAGAAAAAACAAAAGGATGTTGATGCAACCAGGGCCGTAGCTAGGGGGAATAAAACGTAAGAAAACATGTTGCGGTACATTTTAAACACTCATAAAAAAAACGACCAAACACAAGCAGGACCTTACGTATGTCTGAAACATAGAGAACACGAAGTTATTCCAACCCCGTCATGGACAGGACACACTGTAGTGAGTGAGTAAGGATGGTTTTTTAGCAATACTCCAGCGATATCAAGGCTGCGGACACATTGTACTCAAAGGATCGAGTCTTCGGCGTGACGAGCGAACGCTTTAACCACTAGGCTACCACAGCGCTCCTAACAGAACAGTTAGATCACTGTGACCAAACCCAGATATCATCAAAAGCTAATGCAACAAGCAAACACAACAATATCGAACCAACTCCACGGCAGTTTTCACAACCTGTTAATTAAGATCTATTTATCTTTTTTTTTTGCTACGCTAGTCTGTCTCACAGTTCCTGAACCATTATATTTTCCCTTTTGCCCAGCCCTTACTGTTATACTACAGCCCTAAATAAGCAAGTGGCTCAAACTGGGGCTCCTATTAAACTAAAATGGAGTTATTCCTTTCTATCAAAATTCTATATTTTCAGAGACTTAGCGTTAGTCTAGCTGGCAACTGCAGGAAGGTCTGAGTCTCGTCCCAGAGCTGGGTCAGCAGGGACCCCTGGGTAGGCTGCATCAAGACGACCATTCTCCTCGGTTGATCAGGCCCTTCACCACGACAGACACATACACGTTATTGCCTGCAGCGGTGAGGCGAGGCAATCGGCTCGTCTCAATCCCATACATAGCCATCTCCGCCATCGTTTGGGGAACTCCATATTGAAACTACTTCTCTGTGCACAATCAAATGACACGATCCAGTCTGGGGCCAGTCCTCAACCTTGAACGTGTTCCTTTGTTTTTTCCTTCAAATCAACCCGTGAAGATCCAGGTTAGAATAGTCTTCAGCAAGCTATACACCTGCCGTAAAAGGTGGCTATGCTTGTCGTAAGAGGCGACCAACGGGATCGGGTGGTCAGGCTCGCTGACTTGGTTGATGCATGTCATCGATCCCAATTGTGAAGATCGATGCTCATGATATCAATTACTGGATTGTCTGGTCCAAACTCGATTGTTTACAGACCGCCGTCATATAGCTGGAATATTGTTGAGTGCGGCGTTAAATAACAAACCAATCCTTCCAATCAAAGTGTTTACTAGTACCTTCTTTGTGTTCAACAGACCATGACCTGTCTACCACACACGGCCATCTTGTTGTCCGTAATGATGGTGGCGGAATAAGCCGAGAAGACCCGATTGTGAGTCGGGGGTCAAAATGAACATGTTTCCTTGCCTTTGTAACCAGCCACGTGATCTCTGTAAGGACAACGGGTATTTCTGTGAAACAAGCGACGTGTTGAAATAAAACAACGCCATCACGATTGCAGCTATGTAGGGTTAACGCCTCCGGTTCTTTCACGTATAAACCGGAAGTTTATAGAACCGGATATCATAAACCGGGCGTCCAGAAGGGCGCGACCAACCAGTTGTGTCGGTTGCGTTGAGGTGTAAAAATGTGATCAATATAAACCTCTTTAGATTCATTAATGACAAGAAAAAATCCATTTAAGCCATAACGACCATTTAAACTGGGCCCCTGTCTGCAACAGCGCATTGCTATAGGGGAACCAGATAAACGACATGGGACATTATATCATAATAGGACTGAACAGGAAATTACAAAGCTGGTAAAAAGGTACTCAATTTTGGAAACTGGCAAGCCATTATATTTACGTGAATAGTTAAGATAAATCATGTTTCGTGGTTGGGGGCTGACTGGTTCCTTAATTTCACAAGCTCGTCATGTGATATCTGAGGTCCGCGCAACAACGGTAGGGGGCGTCTCACAAGTTTCTATGAGGAAGAATTCAAGACGGAAGTTTGACAGGGATCAACATGCATCAGACACTAATTATAGGTAAACCGTCTTACTAAATCCCCCCAGTTAAATTCAAATTTAACCGTATTCGTGTTAATGATGTTTTCGATGTCATCGTGTTATCTAAAATGTTGATGCATTCCAAAAAAAAATTTTTTTCAAAATTTGAAAGTTCGACGAATTTCATATGACCCCTCTGTACCTGCAGTGCTAAATTAACTGCAAGTGATACAGTTCAGGGTATGGGTTTAACAGATCGTGCCTGTGATGTGATGCACGTGGACTGTTTTCAGCAACAGTGTATTCAATGCTTCGCTTATTTCACTGGATAACCGATAATTGAGACCAGACTAATTTTGCATATAATTTCATTATTGTCGATTTTCAGCATATTTGAAACACTCAATGTCAGATTTTGCAGCGCATGGATTAAGCAAGTATTGATTGCCATAAAGCGCCCATAAACTTGCTGTGTCTGCCTGGGTTTTGACATTGGAGGTAATTTATGTGTGTTCGGTTGAAATCGCACGTGTGTTGTCGAGGCGAGCTTGCCACGTACATGTATTAGTATTCGTATAATGCAGGACATTTTGTATTACGCCACATTCATCTAATAAATACATGTACTGCGAATTGCACATCAATTTCTCCGAAATTTGTAAATTATTTTTTAAAGAACATATTTTAGAACAGAAATTGAAATAATACATCATTGTATATGTGTAGCTCCCCTGACAATGAGATGGTCGGATGCAGAGACCGTGTGGACTTCAGATAGAAAAGACATCCTGGAAGGATGACGACTTATGGGAAACCTGCAATGCATAGAAACCACCTTGTCTGGTGGCCATAGTAACAATATTGGTATTCGAACTGCCATGTGTAAACACTTCACTGGCTCCATGATACAAAAAAGGATCGGGGAAATAAAAATCACAAATGAGTTGGCGTTGACAAAATCCCAATACTGAGAAAAGTGGACAGAATCGGAAGCTATCCCATGTACACAATCTACCTGGGCCTAGTTTCATGAGAAGATTACAGATAGACTTGACCTTCAACATCCATCTTGTTTGTGTCATGTTTCACAATCTGAATTGAAGTCATTACAATATGTACCTAACCTTACCCCCTGAAATCACATGACATGACTGTCAAAGACATGTTATCATGCTTGCAAACCTTATAGGTAATATGTTTGTTTCAAATCCCCTGTGTTCTGTACTAGCCAGATTAGGTCCCCTAGCCGTAGCGGGATGCGTTGATTGTGTGTTCGAAACCCGATGATAACCCGATTAGTCAGCACCATAACCACGAGCGTTGGTTTTACCAAAGCGGTAAATGTTTTCAACCATATTTTTTGGCACTAATGCCAATACAACTTGGAACGAAGTCAAAAGTATTGAGAGGCATGTGTGAAATCATTCCTGGAAATTACCCGCGTTGCTATGACTACGAAAACCACGTAAAAGTGACATTTACAGACGCGATGGACTTCTTCACCGCAGGGAGCTAAATATGGAATGAGACGGATATAATAAGTTTACCTTATGTCTGAGACTTATTGGGGACGTGTTATTGATAATGATATATAGCAATAGTATTGTGATACATAACGCTCCGTGAAGATCCGGGCTAGAATTTACCTTCAGCGACCCATACTTGTCGTAAGAGGCGACTACCGGGATCGGGTGGTCAGGCTCGGTGACTTGGTTGATGTATGTCATCGTATTCCATTTGTGTAGATCGATGCTCATGATGTCACTCACTGGATTGTCTGGTCCAAGGAGGTAAACAAGGACTGGTCGGCTCGGAGTCAGAGTGATGTGTATGAGTGGGGTATACAAGTTAAACAGTGGCATTGTATCTCAGTGGGCGAGCACTATAAAACCGGCATTAGTTCGGACTGGTACAAGCAGCAACACACACACTTACACAAACACACATGTTGTCATGTCGTTCTCCACGTTATTGCCCATGTCGTTGTCCAAGTTGTTGTCCACGTTATTTCCCATGTCGTTGTCAACGTTGTTGTCAATGTCGTTGTCAACGTTGTTGTCCATGTCGTTGCCCATGTCGTTGTCCATGTCGTTGTCCATGTCGTTGCCCATGTCGTTGTCCATGTCGTTGTCCACGTTGTGGTCCATGTCGTTTTACATGTTGTTGTCCACGTTACTGTTCATGTCGTTGTCCAAGTTGTTGTCCACGTTGTTTACCATGTTATTGCCCATGTCGTTGTCCATGTCGTTGTTCACGTTGTTGTCCACGTTGTTGCCCATGTCGTTGTCCATGTCGTTGCTCACGTTGTTGTCCATGTCGTTACCCATGTCGTTGTCCACGTTGTGGTCCATGTCGTTACCCATGTTGTTGTCTACGTTATTGTTCATGTCGTTGTCCAAGTTGTTGTCCACGTTGTTTACCATGTTATTGCCCATGTCGTTGTCCACGTAAGTGTCCATGTCGTTGTCCACTTTATGGACCATTGCGTTGTCCACGTTGTTGTCCATGTCGTTGTCCACGTTGTTGTCCACGTGGTCAACGGTTCCGTGTTTACAGAGTGAAGGATACACAGTGACAAGCCAACCACCAAATCGTCCTTGTTGGATCCAGAGAAAATACAACACAAGCAATGATTATATCAACTCTTGTATTGAATAATATATTTCCAAGAATGAGACAGTCGTATGTACAGAATGCATCCATTGAATGATACAAAATGCTGCTGTCTTGCATAAACTCTTTCGGATGGTGTCTGCTGCTAAAATAGATTTCGCCGCATGTCAAAAACATCCATACATCACATGGCACCACCTCCCAGGCCCGTGATTGGTTATGTATTCCAAGACAATGAATAACGAAACATAGTTCCACATTATTCCAAGAGATATGATACAACGTTATCTTCATACAGAAACAATGGTATGGCATGCATGTCTGTAAAATGTACATCGAATGTTAAATTAATTAGTAAAGCTATGTCACCAATGATTTAATACAGGCAGGAAATTAGTACTTACCATCCTCGGCAACCGGGGCTATAATGTCTCCACCAACATATATGCTGGCTTTATGTGCCAAATAATACCCCCGACTGTCGAGGATGCTCGTCTCATTTGTCCCATTCCGGGTCGTGTTCTCGAAGCGGTTTTAAGTGACTATAATTATACTCACCCACAAAAAAACCCCGAAAAACATACATGTTGGTTAATATATGAAGACTTTATCATATTCAAGAGATATTAGATTGGTTCGATGCACAAACGAACATACTGTTATGTTGTATGAACCGACGCTCATGAACCCATCAAATGTGACGTCATAGATCCATGACTTGAGATGCACCATTTCTCTCGTGCAGTATTAAGTTTGGAAATCACGTGCAGCACATCGTGATAAGAATAAAGACACCATGTGGTAACACTTGACTGATTGTTAGTTTTGTCATTAAGTAGTACACATTGGAAACATCTCTTCTTAACGTACATACTTCTCTATGTTTCTTTGGTTCGCGTTTCTTTTGGCGGTGAGTATATTTGAATATTTGTTCCAGATCAACATGCCAAAACAGTGTTTCGTCCTAGATTCACTTTGTAGCTATGACATTATTCCAACCACGTTTCAAGTTGACACCACTGATGTCGCTTCGAGAAGACGACCCTCAAATCGTTCTAGAGATATGCAGTGAAACCTCGAAAATCCAGACGGTACCGCTCCCACAGAAATCGCCAGGGATAATAAATGTCCGGATGTCTGAATCGTTGTACGTCCTTTTGTACATTTATAGTCATGCCGTACCATTCCAGATTAAAGGGGTTTCACTGCAGGAAAATGGACACAATGAAGGCAGCATGCAACTGACAGAAACGACCTCTTAGCGGCCTAAAGAAATGATGATTCTCATCAAAAGTCAAGGCAATTTCTTGTAAAGAATATCTTATTTGGGAGATATTTCGGATAATATTTCATATATATTTTCGCCATATTCCTGAGGTACTCATGGACAGGGGAGGACGAAATGCGATGTTCAGACAGCCAGGAGAGTCCCTTTAATTCGGAGAACGGTCCCTTCATTAACTGGACTCTCTTTAATACAGGATTCCACCATACGGTTGTACGAACGTTCAGTCTCTTCGAGAATATGGGACGTCTTTCCCCTGGAGTTTTCTCCCCTGGCTGTCTGAGAAGATCAGATACCAACATGATTGTCATAATACCTTCACAGCCATAGTATTATGCTATTTGCCAACAACTCATTGGATAGAATAAATATGTAGGGAGGTATGGGTCTTACGTATTATGCAAGCGGTTTTTATAGGATGACCAGTTTTGACCACATGGCATGACAATGGCGATGAACAGCACCAAACTCGACACATGGTTCAGAAGACAAGCGACCAATACTAAATATACAACAAAAACAATACTAGACAAGTCCTCGTGCCAGGCATACTACACATCACATACTATAGAACATATAAACTTAAGTCCATTACTCGATATAGATGTTTTGTTTCTTTATGTGTTGTTTAACGCCGCACTCAGCTATATTCCAGCTATATAGCAGCTGTAAGTAATAGAATCTGGACCAGACAATCCAGTGATTGACATAATAAGCATCGACGCTGTTGGGAAACGATGGCATGCATCACGCGGTCCCTTTAGTTGTCTCTTACCACAAGCACGGCTTGTTAGACAAGTTCTAACCAGCAGGATCTTCACGGGGAGCATCACCCGATCCCGTTAGTAGCCTCTTACGACAAGCACGGCTTGTTAAGACAAGTTCTAACCAGCAGGATCTTCACGGGGGTAACCCATGTCACTGTATGGTTCTGACAGCAATCTCGGCACTGATACTGCTGGCTCGAACAACGGTAAACTCGACATTATGTTGATGGTCCCGAGGACTTTGAGCTGGAAGTCTTTTATATTTATCTTACTGCATTGTGTATCTAAAATAGTAACAATATACTGGCTTCCGGCGACGTATGCGTTGGGTTAACAGAACATAATGTTTCCGGAAGTGGCTTCTGGCAGATGATCAAACCCCGTCTTTAAGCACCCAAATATAATGTATGTTTGAGCAAGCTCTTAAGCACCAAAAGCTTAGAGCTCTGAAATTTCATATCAGTGCTGCCATATATATGGACAAAGTAGCAACGAATTAGTGTGAGTGAAAGAGTGAGTATGGTTTTACGCCGCTTTTTGCAATATTCCATCAATATCACGGCGGGGGGACACCAGAAATGGGAATCGAACCCTGGCCTTCAGCCTGGCGAGCGAACGCTTGAACCACTCAGCTATCCCACCGGCCAAGAAGTAGTGTAGTTGTGTTCATCAGATAATCAAGTAAAAGTGGCGGAAATTGAAAGGTTGCATTAATTGATAATTATTGAAAACAACAAACCATGTTACAAAAAAACGAGAACTTGTATCCAGGAAGACTACAATAAATGCACATGGTGTACCAAGGACACAGTCTGCTAAATGAGTTAAACACCACCAGAATCAACGAAACACCACCAATGTTCAAATAGTATATAGCAGCCATCGTTTGAGGAATGTTACCGAGTCATATCACACTGCGGACACGATGTATGTATACTGTCCACACGATACACCACATGCCTGACACAGTAACCATGGTAACCTTTTTTCAAATTTCTGCAAAGGCGTCTTCGATGTCACCATGATGTATCTTAACCTTGGCCCATCTGCACAAATGATCACAATGTTAGGACCACCAATAGCATAATGCAACCTCAGATATATCAGTAACCATGGTAACCTTTTTTTAAACTTCCGCAAAGGCGTCGTCGATGTCACCGTGAAGTATCTTAACCCTGGCCCGTCTGCACAAATGATCACAGTGTTAGGACCACGGTTAGCATAGTGCAACCTCGTGATAATCAGATCTTTTACTCCCATTCCACAGTGTATCAAATCGGAGTAACGCATCTGGTTATAATGGGGCATTACTGCTGAGTTCACTTTGTGCGCCCGGGCCCAGAGTCTCTGCCATGATGTTTGACACCATGCTGTATCCAGACTTCAGCCGTACATCCATAGCACTTAAGACATCACTGTCACATGTTTCGTGACGCGATGTGAAACATTCACGTTAAAGGGACGTTGGAGACGCTGGAGGCACCAGTGTCGATGCTGTTGCATCACTTCATGAAGTAGTCGTGGCGTTCACGGCACCCAGACTTTAATCGATACTGTGAATGGAATCTTGTTACACACAGGGACAGCTGATATCTTCAACAAACACAAGCGCAGTAGGCAAATATATTCCATTAGATCACGTGGACACAATCCTTCCGGAATTCACGAGTGCAGATTCAAATATCGATGGAATATTGCGGCCGCCAACATGCACGTCAGTATCAATAACATTCGTTCAAATCAGTCACGTCCAAATAGCATTGAGGTATCTTTTGTTCAAGCACTATATCGGACTCTCAATGCATGTTGCCTTTTCTTCCGAGTGGCACATGTGCCTGTCATCCGTTGTAAAGCAACAAGATTAACCATTCCTTCTCTGGTCGCCGGAGTTATCTCCCCTGTTACATGACTACAAGGTCGTGACCTTGCCACCCTTGTCCCGTTACTGCAATGTCTGCAGGTCACGGGAGTTATCTCCCCTATTGGATGACTACAAGGTCGTGACCTTGCCACCCTTGTTCCCGTTACTGCAATGTCTGCAGGTGGTCGGTGTTGTCGTCTGCTGAGAATCCTCATGTTGAGCCTGAATGTCCCGCAACACCTCAAGAAGCTCACGGCGCTCCGTGTGCATCTTCTCCAGATCCTGTCTTCTCTTCAGCTCCAGCTCCAGGAGAAGCTTGACCTTCTTGTTGATCTTTCCAATGTCTTCCTTCAGCTCGTCTATGTTGGCCTGCAGTGCGGCTTCCCTGGCCACCATGTGACATCGCTGCATGTCCAGACGCAACTCCATCTCCTTCTTCTGGTCGTCAAGCCGACAAATCATCTCAGACCGCAACAGTTGGATATTTGACCGGAGTTCGGCAATACAGTTGTGTTCCCGCTCATCCAACGTCGTTACAGTCAGACCACAGCCCTTTGTGCACTCTCTGCTGCCGAACTCGCACTTCAGCATGTGCTGCTCGAGCTCTGCGGGGGAGAAGGTACACGTGCACCCCTTGTTTGGGCATGGCACCGGCTGTTGAGGACATACCTCCTCGTGTTTGCTTACAGTCTCCAGATTGCTGATGTGTTCACACCCCTTACGGAAATTCTTACACCGGATACGCAACCTCAAAAGATCGTTTTTCATGTACCGGAACAATGGCCGTAGGTTTCGCGGGCGTAATGGATGACGGTCTTCTGGACAGGAAGCCTCGTTCTCGAGCCAGCCCAGAATGCACTTGCGACAAAACGCGTGCTCACACGGTGCTTGCTGGGGGTCTTCTAGAACGTCGCGACACACACAGCAAAGCAGGCCTTCGTTTACTTTACCTATGAAACGGTCCACGTCATAGCCCATTGTCCGGAGCTCCACACACCGCGGCTGAGGCGGCGACTCCTACTGCGAGGTCTGGAAAATAAAGTTTCGTAATTAAATATATTGGCCATCAAATTCATTACCATCTAAAAGCAAGATGAATCATCAACCAATTTTAAAATACGTGAATGCGAACTTTGTAACGTGAGACGACACAACAGTGCATTCTATCCACAAAGGCTGTGACTCGTCAATAACATCCCGCTAGATGCACTTACGGCTTAAGTTAAATTCGGTCAAACATTGCACTTTGTGGTTATATATAATATAACAAGATGGCGTCTACATACAACTGGACAGCAATGACATGTCATTCCTTTCAACCGTTTCTACATTAACGTCAAAATCATCAACATCGGCAATAACATCCGACCTTATAAGAGTGCATATCTATCTAAAGAGGCTTACCGTCATACCAAGAGGCCATAACGGAGGCTATTTTGCAGCAACCTTCGGCCCTCGCTATAGCGGCTTATATCTCATACGCTCACTTGACGCAGTGTGCAGACATATCGAAGTGTTATCTAACCTGGCCGAGGTATTCTTGTCATATCAATCGATAGTTAGTACACGAGGGCTGTACATTACAACGATGGCAGATTACGGGCTATTTGTTACCTCATTACTCACAGTAGGTCACTTGAACAGTAGTGATGTGTGTCGCTTGCTCAACTGTTAGAGATAACAGTCCTACGGCTAGTGAGTGAGTTGGGTTTAACGCCGCTTTGAGAGGTCATACCACTAAACACCGATCGGGAACATTTTTGTTGCATGTTGCCCGCTATATATGTGAAGTCAGTGTATAGCAGGTGCCCGCAGTAGAGTCTGGATGTCGGCAGTATACGGCAGGTGTCCGCTATATATAGTCTGTACACTGCAGGTGCCCGCTATATATAGTCTGTATATTGCAGGTGCCCGCTATATAGTCTGTATACGGCAGGTGCCCGCTATATATAGTCTGTATACTGCAGGTGCCCGCTATATATAGTCTGTATACGGCAGGTGCCCGCTATATATAGTCTGTACGTTACAGGTCCCCTTTTTTCATCATACAACAGGTGCCCGTAATATGCAGTCAGCGTACCACAGGTGTCCAGTGTATGCAGTCAGTGTGCATAAGTGGCTTGCAATGAGGTTTATGTAAAACAATTATCCGCCATGCATGCAGTCAT
Source organism: Haliotis rufescens (assembly GCF_023055435.1). Taxonomy (NCBI): domain Eukaryota; kingdom Metazoa; phylum Mollusca; class Gastropoda; order Lepetellida; family Haliotidae; genus Haliotis; species Haliotis rufescens. Next base: position 1,865,566 of record NW_025963857.1, read on the forward strand.
TATATATGCTACAGGTGTTCGCTATCAGTATACTACAGGTGTTCGATAACAGTATGCTACAGTGCCTGGGTAATGATCAGTATGCTACAGGTGTTCACTATCAGTATACTACAGGTGTTCGATAACAGTATGCTACAGTGCCTGGGTAATGATCAGTATGCTACAGGTGTTCGCTATCAGTATACTACAGGTGTTCGATAACAGTATGCTGCAGTGCCTGGGTAATGATCAGTATACTACAGGTGTTCGCTATCAGTATACTACAGGTGTTCACTATCAGTATACTACAGGTGCCCTTGTGTACAGACAGTACACAGTAGGCGGACGCAGTGAAGACTATCCGACTTTAGGTCATATGAAATCGCCACCACCTTATATTGGTATTCTGTTGCCCGGCAGAAGCCAGGATGTGACAGACCTAGTGTAACACAATTATTTTACCGGCAATTTAATGTACTTCCGGTTCCTGCCATACAGTCAGTTGAAGCTTGTACATAACAGGTTGCCCGTGAAGATTCCGGGGTAGAATATGTCTTCAGCAACCCATGCTTGCCGTAAAAGGTGACTATGCTTGTCGTAAAAGGCGACTAACGGGGTCGGGTAGTCAGGCTCGCTGACTTGGTTGATGCATGTCATCGATCCCAATTGCGTGGATCGATGCTCATGATATCAATCACTGGATTGTCTGGTCCAGACTCGATTATTTACAGACCGCCGTCATATAGCTGGAATATTGCTAAGTGCGGCGTTAAACAACAAACATACATACATAACAGGTGTCTGCTATATAAAGGGAGTTCTAGTCAGTATATGACAGGCGCCCGATCTATTTTCAGTTAGTCAGAATACGACCGGTTCCTGACATATAGTCAGCTGTATAGTTGGAATATGACAGGTGCCTGCTATATAGGAAGCTCTAGTCAGAACAAGGCTGACACTACACATATAGTCCCCTTTAGCCAGGTGCCATTTATGTGCTCCAGTATCAGCACGCCCAAGTTTACAGTGTGCAATATGGCAGCTGGTTCATCTTGCCAGACCGGACAGTTTACGACCACGATCGCGCCCCCAGGCATTCAGACTTACTCAAAACCCCGACGTCCTAGACGTGTAGAATGTCACATTCTCGTTCTACAACTGCTGGCCCTAGCAGCGAGCACCTGTACACTGACTAGAGATAACATGACTGCCCCAACGTACAACTGTACCGTGCAGCAATGGTAAACGTATACTGTAAACGCTGATGTGACAACGATACATTTCATTCGGAGGAAACAGATCAAACATATAGGTATCTAGTCTTCATAAAGATGTAAATATTAGCTCTTAAACATATTCATCCAAACATACCTGAATCACACACATCCCTATCGAACCTGCACAAGGACGGATCCATCACTTTGAAAATGGAGGGTCCAAAATATCAATAACCCCTCTCCTCTCAGCCAATTTTCCTCCAATATGTGCCAGTATGGCTCCTGGAGTACGAGCAGGAATGAGTTTATTTGTCCACATGCGTCGCGGACATTAAACCTGGCCTTGGTATGGCCTCGCGTCAACTGCACATTACGTTCACCCCCCTCAGAGTTACAGAGAAAGTCGGGGAGTACACGGTTTTTAATTAACTCGACATAAGCCCATAAGCCTATTTAGAGACGTGACAGTGTCTTTCATATTGATTTCCGTCAGCAGAAATGCTCATATTGTTTGATCAAGTGTGGGTACTGTTTCCGAGTAAACAAATATTATTGTCATACCGTCGTTGAAAATTGTGTCTAGGATTATCAATATTTTTTAATATGTTCATATCATTCGCGTAACTTTTAATCAACATGCGATTTTACGAGTTTCATTACAACGTGTTTGTGTGAACGTTCCAGTGAGTGAGATTTTTACTGTATTTCAGTGACATGGGAGAAACAGTCGCCCTGACGCAGATCGCATCATCGATTATACAGTTATATATGGAAATGCTACACTGGATAATCGAGGGTGCGCAGATTTTGGCTGTTGTACATGATCACTTGTAACATGACCACAGCTGGTGATTGAATCTAGAACCATGTAGCGGAAGGTACGGGACATAACTCTTACATAAGCACTTAGCGGATCCTGCAGGGAACCTACGGGATATAACTCTTACATAAGAATGTAGCGGATCCTGCAGGGAACCTACGGGACATAACTCTTACATAAGCATGTCGCGGATCCTGCAGGGAACCTACGGGACATAACTCAAACATAAGCATTTAGCGGATCCCACATGGAAGGTACGGGACATAACTCTTACATAAGAATGTAGCGGATCCTGCATGGAAGGTACGGGACATAACTCTTACATAAGAATATAGCGGATCCTGCAGGGAAGGTACGGGACATAACTCTTACATAAGAATGTAGCGGATCCTGCAGGGAAGGTACGGGACATAACTCTTACATAAGAATGTAGCGGATCCTGCAGGGAAGGTACGGGACCTAACTCTTACATAAGAATGTAGCGGATCCTGCATGGAAGGTACGGGACCTAACTCTTACATAAGAATGTAGCGGATCCTGCAGGGAAGCATGGTGAAGTTGTTGTTTTTTGTTTAACGCCGCACAGAGCAATATTCCAGCTATATGACGGCGGTCTGTAAATAATCAAGTCTGGACCAGACAATCCAGTGATTGACAGCGTAGTGAGGGTGATCAATACAGGTGTATATATTAATTTAAAAATATAATGTTTCTGATCATTTTCGTGTATACTAAGAAGTTCGTTGCATGGTCAAAATATGTTCGCCCCATCGAACTAAACAGTCATATTATCATTACGTTATTTTACGGTACAGAAACTAAATACGCTCTAAACACTTAAAAGGGGCAGTATCGTTAAAATACACAAAGTTAAATAATAAATGAAATATCTGAAATTTAGTGCAAGACATATTATAGTACTTACTATGAAAGGGAAAGGAACAGAGCCTTCCAAACCACGCAAAGCGTCAAGGAACAATGTTGATATAGCATAGCGAAACCCCAGTCTACAAGACAATTAACCCCCTACCTAGACAGATAGAAGGGGCCCAATGACAAAACAAAGATTTTATCAGTACAACAAGTCGAACATGTCAGGTAAGTGTAGATGTCTCTCCCGGACAACGAGTGTCACATGTCACTCTGACAGTACTGACAGAGCATAGGTCACACGATACCACAGGTAGGCAAGTAATGTCACACGATACCACAGGTAGGCAAGTAATGGAATCGTGGACGAGCGTCTTGTCAGAGCTGTATCCAGCCCCATGAACAAAAGTACAATTACAAGGCGCCGCGACTGGTGGGAAAATAATTTCACCTGTTGTGATATCTAAATCCCTGTTTAATCCCTCGCTCTTCCCTAGACACAATCCTTAAATACCAAAATACCAAGTCGCAGTGTGAAATGTTAGACTGTGTAATTGGCTTCTGGATCAGACGGAGTCTCCAACATTGTCTCCATATATACCGTATTTAACCGAATTAGCTTTCTAAAACTGTATACCGTAATGAACATACGACGTGATTACCACCAGACTAAACAGCCCAGCAGTCAGTAACTTGCACTGGGATATACATTACCACTGTCACAGAAGTCGTCAGCACAAATACGAAGATAATGTAGTGATATGAACTATTATATGATAACTATAACGTAGAGACATAGCTAATGCAGGAAACACATTCCAAATATATATTGTGAATCTCAGTTATTTATGCATATACGCTCAGGCAAACTAACTGATTTACTTCAATGCTGTAAATATATTAAAAAGGCTATTGTATTACGTTCATCCCATTTGTAATACTTGTTTAATGTTGCACCAATATGTATATTCTATATTTATTTGTACATGAGCCTGTGGCCTTTATACTGAATAAAGAAATTGAATCAGACATAGCTATTATATGCCGAGAGATTCACCTCGTTCCAACGCCACGTGGACGAATAATAACAAGACGTTCAACATAATGGTGAATATATCCCAAAATAGAACATTGTTAAATTCACATTTGATCACATTTCACCCTCTCAGTGTGTGTGATATCGTGCCCTTCGATCTGTATAAAAGTTTTCCTGTTGTTTGTTTGTGTTTTTATCAAAAGCCCCCATGCTGCAACTATTAGGAACATTTTGTCATAAAATCGTCCTTACCTTATCGGCCGATCGTGTACGAATCTCACAACTTAACGTCAGGCCACAATAACGTTAACCCGCTTCGACAGCCAGCACTTATCAGTCAAGGCGTTAACGTCAGAGTGATCCACTGACAAGATCATGATGTCAATTTCAACGACCAAGACGCTCTGTTGTAAGTAGTAATCAATTGTAAAGGGGACAGATTGACAAAAGACAAGTGTCAATACCTGAGTAGCGAGTCATTGCTGGGTCCTCGGACACAGCTGTTCACGTCCACTCTATTGTTTCAACATATCACCTGTTACCTACCTGTAATTAACATGCTATGTACACCTGTCAATCGCCGCTTTGTTTTGATAGCGCTGTTGACGCAAACCAGGGCAGCAATTAGGGTAGCAGTGTTTTCGCATTGTTGTTTGTTTACTCTGTATTTGAAGTCTGTTTCAATTAGTGTTGTAGATTGGTCAAACACGAGCTGTACAATAGGTTTTTATCCAAATTACTACATATATAGTTTTATATAGTCCTACATTCTAGTATGACTTCTAACGAGAACCACGTGGAGTATTCTTAATTAGAACTCAATGCCATGTTTTCACGTTAAAAGCAGAGTGACATGTTTCAATTAGATACACAAATCACAACGAAAGTGGCGACTAGTCCATCCTCGTTAGACCAGGGTTTTTATTATTTCAACATGATAAATACCCTGGGCTTAATTACCACATTAGCCAACATAGTCAACTTACAATGAGGAGCGAGAAAAATGCTATGTTTTTTTAAATTTTTATAAGAGATGATGCTGTCACTTCTTTGAGGAAGTTACGGCAGCGAATGGTCCGTGCTTATCTGAACATATCAGAGGGACTATATAATACACTGGATAATCGGGGATGCGGTCCGTGTGCGACATACGCTTGCAGTCGGAAAGCGCACGTTAAATCTCCAATATAAGTAAGTAAAGGGGATGCGGTGAGTCTGCCTGTTGATGATCTCCTCCGGATTACAACGTCCAGGGTTCGAATCAACTCATGTGCACAATGTACGAATTTCATCAATGGCGCCCCCGATGTTATATTTCAGGAATATTGTTGCAAGCGACGTAAAGTCAACTCATATATTCAGCAATATTCGTTTTTTGTTAACTTAAAAGAAAGTAAACATTTGACAGGTAATATAATTGTGAGTGAGTTGTGTTTACGCAGATATTAGCAATATTCCAACAATCCCAAGGCGGAGGACCCCAGAAATGGGGTTCACACATTGTACCCATGTCGGGAATCGAATCGGATATTCAGCTAAATAGCTCAAGCTTTAACCAATAGGCGCCCTACCGCCCATCCCGCACTGAACATGTAGTGTACAAGTCTGTATATAACAAGCATGTCCTTACAGCGCAGCACATTATCACAGGAATACAAATACTTCTAACATCCAATAAGCCCTGTACGGGCCAGTACACATTTACGTGAATCAAATATTGACACAACTGGTTAGTAGACGCTTCTCATTCCTGAACTGGAATAAATCATGAAAAGGCGCTCAAATGTCTCCATATTGGAGTACGTAAACGAAGCCAGTAGTTGTACACTGTATTCAGACAAATACCCATGTCTCGTCAGTACAAAGCAGCAAATCTTACCTGTCGCCTTTAAGGAAACCACCCGCGCCAATGGTCACTCAATGTCAACACAAAAGGCATGTGCCTCCATATATCTCAGAAAGCCAGTTACATTTGTCTAGCAACATGAAAGCCCTTTGACCGTTCGGACAAGTCTATTCCGTTTGATCCCACAGTTTAAACAGAAGGCCTGGGGTTAAAGACCCCAGGATAATCAGCATGACACATCAATCAACTGGAATCGGCGTTGTAAGACCAGTACGGTGTTAGGAGTTTGATAGCGTCGCTGTTCTATTGTCCACCCTCGTTAACTTCACGCTTCATTGGTGGTCCACAATACGTTGATCACCACTTCAGGTGGGTCGAACGGACTTCGATCGAGAATAACCATTGTAGATGGACTTGTAAAGGAGCTGTGATGCAGTAGACGTGCAGACAGATTAAAGCGCTAACAAAGCTGGGAAAGGGGATGGGCGGTCGGAAAGCGTTATATGAAAACACGCAACAGAGAATGTGGGCGAAATCCCTCAATCCTTTCCATGGTTCACAGTTCATTAGTCCCATACAGTTGTGGAATACTGAGTTTGTAAATATATCATATATATATTTATAACTTAAAGTGCTTCTTCATTGAGTGAGCGGTGGGGTAGCCTTGCGGTTAAAGCGTAACGTTAACGTTAACATAAATTGTTGTTGACAGCACATTCGTCCTCATTGCTATACCTGTTTTAACCCAATAGGGTTGGCGAGTTAGCCTAGTGGTTAAAGCGTTCGCTCGTCACGCCGAAGACCCGGGTTCGATTCCCGACATGGTACAATGTGTGAAGCCCATTTCTGGTGTCCCCCGCCGTGATATTGCTGGAATATTGTCAAAAGCGGCGTTAAGCCATACCCACTCACTCACTCATCAACAGGGGGACAATAAGGAGGCCGTGGACGTCGTTGCAAACAGTAACAAAGTTGTCATCCATACAATTGTCACGTCTTCATATTCTCCCAACTTCTACATGCCTGTTAAACACTTAATACTTAATTATTTCTTTGGCTGACGTTTAATATTTTTACCGATGTAATTACACTAAGAGAGCATCCGTTTACAGAAGTGATAACATTTTTAAATTTTGAATATTGGAATGGTAAATATTTTCAGTAATATCAGCGAGTGCAAAGTTTTATGATCATTTCAAACAAAGGTATAAACACGTGACTACTGCCGTCTCATTCATCTGATGAGGGAGTAGTAAGCTATACTCCGAAACGTTGTGTTCCTCATAACAAAGAAGTTGACATCCATAAACTCTCTTCCTAAAAAGTACCTTGAAGTGTAGATATGTTTGAGGATGTACGGGAGGCCCAGTCGTCTAAGGCGCCGCAAACCTAAGATCCGATACATAAAAAGCACCGTGTTGTGTTTGTTTGATTTCGGAAGAACAATATTATTTTAATTGTTTGCAAACAAGCCCTCTGCCTCATAAACATAAGGGTGATATCGTCGGTTCTGTGGTCAAAACCTAAGCTATTCGCTATATGCAGAGTTGCGTCCCTTAGCCGACAGTATTCAGACCCAATTTATAACTCTTGGTCTAGATCTGCCCGCATCATGTCTGTTGGTTTCATCAAAGTGGTAAGCGACTATGAAATTTACTATTTAAAAGAAGTTAAAGACCACCCTCATTTCCTTCTTATTTGTACTTCATATTCAACATTACGTTTACGTTTATTGATACATATTTTCACACTAATCCATCCTATGAAAAATTCGTAAATCTTATGTCTTCTAAATGTAAATACACTATTACACAACGTGCTAAATACATCTACCACGCTTTTAGATTACGCGAGTCACTCACAATTGACTGATGTATTATTTATGTATTATATTCTTTTTATGTATTTATGCGTACACTTTAATGAGATCATGTATGTTCTATGGGCCTATGGCCTGAAACTTGGAGGAAATAAACTCTATAAAGACCACCCGATTCTTTCATGTTACTCTAGTTAATCTGTGAGTGAGTGAGTATGGCTTAACGCCGCTTTTGGCAATATTCCAGCTATATCACAGCGGGGGAACCAGAAATGGGCTTCACACATTGTACCCATGTCGGGAATCGAACCCGGGTCTCCGGCGTGACGAGCAAACGCTTTACCCCCTAGGCTACCCGACCGCCCGTTAGTCTGTTACGTCATGACAGATTAACTATAGTAATATGGAAGACTCGGGTGTTCTTTTACTTATTTTAAGTAGTATAATTATGTCTTCATGGATTTCACCCGCATTGAGGTTGAAGGACGAGGAATAGCTGACATAGAGGTCAAAACGCCATGGAACCCAACTCTGTAATGTTGGACAGCGGGCTGCTTAATAGGGGAGGCAGACCCGACAACCGCGACGCTCCTGTGACGGACACGTTATGGTTAATAGCAGATGGCCTGTATCGTAAAGACAACATATGCTATCTCCTTTAATAACACAGTGCAGAACGCGTGGCATGAAACAAGGTAACACATCACGAGGTCATTCACGAGACGGCGAGACTTCACGCCCTGCTACAGCAACATGGGCGATTGATATCACGGGAAGATAGCACACGAGGGAAATCTCGAGGATGGAGTCAGAGAATAAATTCGGACAAACATGTTTTTATACAAAAAGGAGATATATGTATTCCCATCGCAACACGGATTCTAAGCCAACAGCCTTCTCTCTTCAGCTTAGGTGTAAATGACGTCTCGAAAAGTTCCGCTCAGCCAATTTTCTAAAGAAGGATTTTATGTAAATTGCTTCACGTTTTGAGATATCAGTAAAACAATTCATTATACGAGGGTGTGAGATATCAGTAAACTAATTCATTATACGAGAAACTTAACACCAATGCCAATCTAAACGATTACGTTCATCGCTGGTATTGTTGACTGATGCCGACGAACAGATCACCTGACCGGAAGTAACACGCGATCACTAAATGCATTGCGAGGTTCTATGGTTCTTCTGACGCCATGATTACATGAAGCACGGAATGAAACAATTCATCTGTTACTGCGGCTACTGGGCTTCATACAAAATCTAAATAGGAATCTTTGGGGTCGTGTGATGGATAACACCAGCCACAGCTGCATTGGGGGAGAACCTCCCCTTGAAAACTATAGATGGTAATATTGTATTTATATAACTCCATTCATATCTGTATCAAGTAAAAATATGCTTACAAAGCAGTTTGCAGACAAATCACCATGGAGACGGTGCGATGCCAGATATCTATCCTTTAGAACACGTTTATGTGTTCAAATGTGTTAAAACATCCAGTTTGAGTATATTTCTCCTGAGTTGCTTTCGTCTACATTTCGCAACGTGTTTAAGTTCAAAGGTGAAGGACATTGCGATCTGTGACCAACAGCGAGTCACGCTGATCAGTCTATGCTGGGCAAACATTAGACTGGTTCCCGGATCCTCAGCCTGCAATGGTGTCGCTGCTCTTGCTCTGCCTTCCAAGTCTGTCGCAGGAACGAACGGGAACCAGTCTAGACTAACCTGGGTATGAACATCCGCTAATTATTTTGCGGGGCAACACCCTAACGCAGACCGCGACAAGTTGTCGATTGGAAATGTAGCTATGATTATCGCACACACGTTCTCCTACTAACTTCTGACCGCCTCCGTGGTCTAGTGGTAGAGCGTCCGCCCGGAGAGCGGAAGGTCCGGGGTTCGATCCCCGGCCGCGTCATACCAAAAGAACTTGTTGTTACCCTGTCTGGCGCTCGGCATTAAGGGGCTAAAACAAGGACTGGTCGGCTCGGAGTCAGTAGACTGTGTCTGAGTGGGGTAATCATGTTAAACTGCGGCATGGTATCTCAGTGTGCTAGCACTATAAATCTGCATCAGCCCGGACTAGTACAAGCAGCCACACACACGTTCATGCACGTCGCTATATAAGTGCAATAATCTTGGTCGCGACGTTAAAGCCCCATCTGCGGTAGTAACTACCGCACTCTAGTGGGCGGAGCTTATACAAGTGATTTGACAGGTCAATATGACGTCATGATAACACATACATTTCATTGGTTAATGCGTAAACGGGTGACGTCATGTAAACACCCACCCACGTGGGTCGTTTGACAACAAGGACGTAAGTTTTAATGGTAATATAAATATCTACCAAACGATTCCAAGACTTTTCAACAAACGCGTACGTCTTTGGTTTCAAAACCTACCTGTAATGTCGTCTTCACATCTTCATAAAATGATACCGTGGAATGTCCACGATTTATCCCACACACAAATTATAGTTCTAGATCTTTGGACTAGAACGAAATACATTTGTCGTGATGCATATGAGCAGTGTAAATGAAGAAACATAATGTGTTGGGGCACCAATCGCTAATCTGTGGTGTACGGTATATCTGCAGTTTATAAATAGCATTTCTCACAATATATACAGTAATCGGTGATTTCAACAATGTTTTTCTTCGTTGTGTTCGTCTTGCCTCATCTGGAATCTAGATGACAACGATCGTGTAAAAAACCCTGGTAATGGTCAAAAATATTTTCAAGTGATCAAAGTAGTTTCTTGTCGTTTTTTCATTGCCCAGTAGCAATGTATTTTGGCAAAGTCTCACTTGTCCGATGAAGCTCCTCATGCCGAAGTAACTCGATCCGTGAAACTTGGTAGGTCCCAGTGACCCAGATCCCTGTTGATTGGCATGCCAAGTGTCATTTACATAAGGCCATCCATATTTTTTGTATGTGTTTCTCCCCTCAAGCCTCAACTAATCAGAGACCGGGCGGACGAAATAAAATATATGACTTATCAAAAAATGTCTTTCAATAATTGTGTAAGTTATTTGATGACATTTTAAAAAAAGGTTCAACACTTGATACTAGAATCTAGTCTATGAATTAATTTATGATGTAGATCGATTCGCTTTGCTTCGGAAACGAATTTTTAATAAACAACGGAACAAAGATAAAGTTGACCTGGTTCTTTTATGACGGTGCAATTGTAGATCTAGTAGTATTTCTTTTATTAGATCGGTGCGCAATATTCCACAGCGGCAGCAAAATTCAGACACGAAGACATTATATTATTTCACGTCGGAATGGAGATAAAAATATTCAAATACGGACAGCCTCACAGACTTCGAAACGATGTTCAGATACATATTTGTTCACATTAATTCTGTCATGTGCGTGAAAATGGGTTTCAACATTACTTTCATCAAGCTTACATTCAGGTCGCTGGCTATTTCGGCATTAACACATGTTTTGTCTCGCAGCTCAAAGCAACAATGTTTCTCTCAGATACATTTTTCTCTCCATCCATGACGAACATCTGTCATAATGTCAATGCCTCAACATTCCTGGGCAGCTGATTTCAACAATGTAATACACACGGCCTCATTCACGGCGTCATCGCAAAGATTCCTTCCAAATACCCACCACGTGATCAGGGTTACGACCTTGGGATAAATTAATAAATTATTTTGCATTTTTAGAAATGATTTGTTTTCGTGAATATTATTTTTTTTAAATATCCTGTACATGGTACTTTTGGATTGCACTGGGCATTTCTTTTATTACTTTCTAAAACTTTTTATTTTCGCCTTTCCGACCACGCGATCTCCTAGCAACCACGCCCCATGAGCGCATCGAGTTACTGCTTACAACTGTCAAGAACTTTGCAATTTCGCTTGTCTTCAGTATGAGCAACAAAACATTTTCATGTGAAGCCTAATTTGACGAAGAATTGTTCGAGATAGTCAGGGAGCCTTAGGTAATTTCGATTATGACATTGGTGACTTTATCGTGGAGAAAGTTCCAATTCAAGATGACATCATTCCGATTCACAACTCGAATCGACAAGATGGCGCCTCTCTTCCCGCCCTTGCAAGTGTAACAGAAACTTTGATAAATTCAGTGCCGATTCTTGGGATTAGTGAATCAGTGTCACAGCTAGATTTCATTGTGGAACAAGATGAAGCCGAATATGTTTGTTCACATTTCTTTTGTAAACCATGCATGACACGGCACAGGCAATCGCAGTTAGGGAATGGTGCAGCCACCATGTTGCAGAAATTCGTCGATTCGAACACATTGCTTTTGGACTGAGCTAAATAAACGAAATGTTTGGAGAGATCGTAGATACTTGGACTTGAAGAAACGGAAATAAATGTTGCAGCAGATGAAGGATCGGTGTGGACAAAACGGGAAAGGGATCCCAGATTATATTTTAAAACTTGTGCGCGAAGTGTATCCAAATACCCCGAACAAAAAATACATGGGACAAGTGTGGATCTAATGATCAAACTCAGTTTTGTGTGTGAAAATTCTGTGAAAGAAAAGGAAATTCATAATTAAAGTTGTCTTGGAATATGTGTATTGGAGTTTTCGTTTATCGTAAGTACAATATTATCTGGATACGCCTTCAGTAGGTCAAAACATCAAGTATATTTCGTTACTTATTTACCAGTTGCTTATGTGCATTGTTATGTTGATACACGTGACATATTCATCTATTGTAGTCAAGCTGAGAAATATTGGCGCAACTTCTGGTGCTTCAAATTAGGCCCCTTCCTAAACACGTTGAAAAATCTGTGTAATAATTTAGGTTTTATAAATATAAAGTGATTATTGTGTGGCACAAATCTAACTGTTGAATGCAAATGACCAAAACTAAACAAATATCTGTAATTTTCGGATTGAACTCAAAGAATCGCGTCGTCAATTTCGTATTTAAATATCGTAACTGTTACATTAACCGAAACTGATGTTCTGCTGCTGTTCTGCCGTAAAAAAATATGCAACACAATACACTTTGACCACAAATGCATTGAATGTGTCACATGTACACATGACCATGTGCTTTGCTATTTATAGCGCAACCGTAAATAAGCTCCGCCCACTGTGATTGATGCAGACGCCAAACACGATCGATACGATTTTTTATGATAAAACTACAGAAAATCTATTGACTTATATCTTGATATGGAGCCATTTGTTGTATCCATGGTTTGTCATTCAAGTTGATACGAAGTTTGACGGTCAATGGTGATCTGGTTCCCTTATGGTTTTCAAAAAACGTCTCCCGACACTCGGTTGTGTTTACATTGTCAGTCATTGTTCGAAACTGAAACACCGCCACCTTGCGGGCTATTTATAGTCAGGGTGGGGCTTTAAACCCAATTTCACCTCACCTCCTACTAACTTCTGGCTGTTTCACAGTGCGGCAACCAAGCCCAACACAGACGCTCGAGCGAGGGAGTTAGTTTTTGAACAGTAATTCTTGAAACAGTTTCACCGTTATATCACGGCGTGCCACGCAGCTTGTTGTGGGAGGAAAGTCTGAAATAGTGCAGGTCTTAGACGTTTACGATTTTGGTGGAACCCACGAGCCTAAGGGGGCGCAACTCTGCACAGCGACTTGCCGCTCCTCAGATGACAGGCCATCTGGCCTCCCTATGATGGGGACTAGACATGTAGATGTCTGTGTTGCTTCGCCATTAAAGCTTCAAGTAATACTTGTGTAGAGTGTGGCGTGGGCAGGGTGGCCTGTCTATATGTATATTCCAGCCTCAGAACCCATTCATGTCCTTTCATGTTGGTGATTCATGTTCTACCGATGTACTGAATATATTCAGTGGAAGCAACTATGGTCATCAATCTCATTAAAATCAGCTCGTTTACTCCGACACGATAACTCTCTGCATGAAGAGGTATCGTTTTGGAGTAACAGATCTGATTCTATTGAGATGCCAAGTCTACCAAATATGATTATAGGCATGACATGCTAGCTTTCCACACCACAGAGTGTCGGAGCCACACCCTGAGATCACGAGTGAGCGGTTTTAGAAATAATCCAGCAATATCACGACTCAGGACACAAGAAAAGGGCTTCACACACTGCACCCATGTGGGGATTTGAACCCGGGTCTTCGGCGTGACGAGCTAACGCTTTAACCACTAGACCCCCCCCCCCCCCCCCCCCCCCCCGATCATGTATGATTATGTGTAGCTGTATCTCCATTGATAGTTAAGTGGATAGCGAGACTATATCCAACTATCCCATGCCGATGCAACGTTCACTGCACCTTTATCGCCATGGATATTTTTTTTTGGATAGTGAGACCATATCCTACTATCCTATGCCGGTGACACGTTCACTATAGCTATATCTCCATGGATAATTATGTGGATAGTGAGACCATATCCTAATATCCTATGCCGATGCAACGTTCACTGCACCTTTATCGCCATGGATAGTTTTTTGGATAGTAAGACCATATCCAACTATCCAATGCCGGGGATACGTTCACTAAAACTATATCTCTATGGATAGTTTTTTGGATAGTGAGACCATATCCAACTATCCTAGCCGGGGATACGTTCACTAAAACTATATCTCTATGGATAGTTTTTTGGATAGTGAGACCATATCCAACTATCCCATGCCGGGGATACGTTCACTAAAGCTATATCTCTATGGATAGTTTTTTGGATAGTGAGACCATATCTAACTATCCCATGCCGGGGATACGTTCACTAAAGCTATATCTCTATGGATAGTTTTGTGGATAGTGAGACCATATCCAACTATCCCATGCCGGTGACACGTTCACTATAGCTATATCTCCATGGATAGTTATGTGGATAGTGAGACCATATCCAACTATCCCATGCCGGTGACACGTTCGCTATAGCTATATCTCTATGGATAGTATTGTGGATAGTGAGGATTCCCTCACTGTAAGTGACACTGAAAATAATGAAAATCTCTCTACAACATTAAGCCATGAATAATTCATTTGTAATTTCCTGGGACAAAGAAAGAAAATGAGAAGAAAGCGACCCGTCGCGTGGCTATTGATTAGCCAGAAACACACGTGTACCCAGTGGTTATTTATTTAGAATTATTTCCGCTCTTTATCCGCATGTAACGAAGACACTGGTAATTCCACACTTTTACAAAAACTGTCTACTTATGCCCAGACTAACGTGTTATTCTTACTTGAGGCATGCAAATATTTAGTTAATCATATGTATCAGTAAATTAATCAGTCTAAGTTTTTTCTAGCATTTTCTTGATGATGAAATAGGTAAGGTGAGGTGAAATGGAGTTTAACGTCGCATCCAAGACTATTGCCTTATATAGCGACCTGCATGCACGTGTGTGTGGCTGCTTGTACGAGTCCATACCAATGCCGATTTATAGTGCTAGCCCACTGAGATACCATGTCACAGTTTCACATGAATACTTCACTCAGAAACAGTATACTGACTCCGAGCCGACCAGTCCTTGTTTTAGCCCCTTAATGCCGAGCGCCAGGCAGGGAAACACGTACCTTCTTCTAACGTCTTTTCGTATGACGAGGCCGGGGATCGAAAACACGACCTTCAAACTCTCCGAGCGCGGACGCTCTACCACTAGACCACGGAGGCGGTCGGTGATGAAGTACGTCTAAATTTGCTCGTCACGCCGAAATCCCGGGTTCGTTTCCCCACATGGGTACAATGTGTAAAGCTCATTTACCGTGTCCCCAGCCGTGATACAGCTAAAATATTGCTAAAAGCGGCGTAAAACTATACTCACACAATTTACCAAGGAAGCATTCTTTAAAAGATGTGGACATGCGCTGTGTAGAAGAAAATGTATGGAATTACGAAAGACAATTAATTGTCGTGTTGTCGCCGTTTCAAAACCAAACAAATATGGCACAATTAACCAAAGCGAGATAACAAAGGAAAACTGCATGTAGCTCGACTCTCATATGCAACATGCTATCAGTTTCTTGTTATAATATCACTCCACACATTCAAAGCAAACCTAAATCCATCAACAGTCAATGCTGAAAGTGTAGCGTCAGCGCAGCACACCCAGGGAACCAGGCTGTCAATGCTGTAACTCATATCCTAGATTCCCACCTATGTGTAATGTATTACCCTGACCGACGGAGACTCGGGACTACTACAGATGTCCCAGGGGGATTCATCAAAGAAAGTGAAATGGGGTCTGGACGGTTTTTTATTGAACGGAACATGCGAGTGATGTTGCATTGTAGATTGTGTGCTCAGGCGGCGGTTGTCTCCCCCTGGTTGTATTTGATTACACGCCCGCCAGGGACGCTGTGAAACGGAACAGGAAGTTCTTTGAGACTCCAAGACATAGAAGCCCCTTTGAAATGGAGAGTACTAGGCTTGGGGCTCGGTGCAGATTGGCAGCTGGTTTGAGAAATACTTCCACAACCGTAGTTACCACACATCCAGACGAGTGTTCCTATTTTATACGAATACAATTAAGGCGCACTTTCGCGACCTTGCCCTGGTGAAACTCAAGAATAAAACAATCGAACCTTCTCGTTTGAGTCAATTGCTGTTTGTTAAATGCTGAATGAGATAATGTGGTGTAACAGTGGTTGGACAATATTTCATGGCGTTTCAGGTTAATGTTGGAGGATAGACCGCAGTGACGCAGGTCCGCTTTTGTGGGCAAGCCATGTACAGTTACATACCCTCTAACCATTTGTCAAGGAATTTAGTTAAGTTCTAAAGAATACCTGACGCCCCATACCGCATGCATTTGTCCTGTCATGACGCCTCTTTCAAAGACATACGGAAGTTACGTCCCTTATCAGTGGCTGGATCCGTAGTCAGAGGTTGGAATCGCAGTTGCAGCGTGATTATAAACTTGATAACACCACATGTTATCTCGAGCAGCGTCTGTTGGACTCTCCTCCAAAGTTATTTAGCATAATTTTATATTTTTATAAGTTACCATCTGACACTGACGCACCATTATATAACCGAACTACCATTGAAAGCAGCGTCCATCTCTACTCCCCCACAAACACTCGGGCCGTGACTTGTGTCTCCCGAAATCATCTCATCTCTCCCTGGTCATCTGGAGCAGGTCTAGCTAAGTCTACACATATACATCTGATATAAAAACATCACCAAATCCATACGAATCCCGTTTCAATGAATACCAATAAATCAACGTCTCCCTCTCGTGTCGACGACCGCTGCGATAGACTCCATCAAGGCCAGGGGGCCCTCCACGTCACACATGTACGTAGCTGCGCTAATGCTATGTGAAATATGTTTATCTGAATCATGTGCCCGGCCAACGAGCTACCCCAGACATTACACAGCATCAGCTTATGCCCCTCTCTCCCCGAAGAGCTACTTCATCTATGCGTGTATCTCCTGTACAAACAATAAAATACATGTCCCCGGCGGGCCAGAACGAGGCTATTACAACATCAAGCGGGAGTATATGTGATTAGCTTGTGTTTTATGTACTGGAGAATGGCTTTCTGATATAATCGTGTTTCAACATCTGACGAATGCTGAAGTGTCATATTGAATTGCTGCTCGTAATTCATGGCGAACAAGTTGTAGTGTTGTTGCGCACGTTTCATACAGTGCATTAAGGCATTACACGGTCGTCATCACATATCGCTATGATACTTCACCATCATACTGGCTGATATACATCAGCAACACAGTTTTATCAATCCTCCATGTCACCATCGGTAGTTTGAAAATATTGATTTCCATCACAGTCATCGATTATTGTCATTGTCATTTATGATTATGATGTCGATGATGATGATGATGATGATGATTTATTTATTTATTTATTTATTTATTTATTTATTTATTTATTTATTTATTTATTTATTTATTTATTTATTTATTTATTTATTTATTTATTTTATTTTATTTTATTTTATTTTGAAAAAGAATCAAAGAGGGTTTGGGTGATCCTGGCATAGTCAGGCTGGTTAGGCTCATCGCCAGCTCCTGTAAGACTCATCATTGCCCCCTCTACACGCAGCCCAGACAGCGAATGGGACTTCTCCCAGGAAAACCCACCCAGAACTTTTCGGAGAATGTGAAGACTCCCCAAAAGTGCAGCCTTCTGCATTACCCAGATGATTATGATTATGATTATTATTATTACAAACGTATTATCATTATCAACGTTCCGTGGTATCAACATCACGTTCTTCCTGCATTATAAAGATTTTTATTATTGGTGCCATAGCTGTGACGTCAACACATCTTCGTTATTGTCGTGTGACTTGGCTGACTACGCGCATTGTACCAGGTGCGTTGATCATAATGTCGATCACGGGTTTGTCCGGTTCAGACTCAATTATTTACAGGCAGTCGTCGCGTGACTCGAATATTGCTGCATAAAACAACATACAAACAAAACTTCCAGCACCAGCATCAGAGTCATAATGACGCCAAACGAATGCGATTATGATAATTATTATGAATATTATAGTGATATGTACGGAATGTGTCCCGCCTGTGAGTCTACCAGTAATAACAGCCTTGATATCACACACACAGCTGGTACATACTGGTAGTCTGACCTATTTGTGCAACTCTGTGTCAAGAGCATAGTTTCATGATTGATTGCCTGCCAGTATAAGTGGTAGGTATGTCCTCGACACGAGGGCACGATGTTAATAGCATGTTCATATACAGCTTGTTAGCACCCTATATAGATTGATAGTATCCTATATAGAAACGACAAATCGCAGAAATTCTGCGGTGTCTGGTTAAAAAACCCCATCTATTTTCTCGTCACGTGATCAGACATATGTCAATCAATGATTAGAGAACAGTAAGTGAAACAGGTATTTCAGGCAGGTGGGGTATCTTTAACGCATTCTCATGGCAACCAGTTGAGATAACTAACTACACTTCATACTACGGACCACTGGCAACGAACTTCATCCAATTGATTGGCGTCAGTGGCAACCAGTTGAATAGAATCACTACATCTAATTAATTCATTTCCATGGTAATCAGGTGAGCTAAGTTAGACGCTGCTGAAGCCTATTCAACAACTGAAGCAATACGATTGTTGTACCACGTATATACGTAATGTCGAGTCAGGTGAGCTAAAGGCTTAACTTCCGTGTGCCGTGACTCAATGGAAGGTCATGGTGACCTGTCGGACTGGGTGTTACCCACACAATAGGTCAACACGACCTCAAGGCGAACTACAACAACTGTAGATACATCTAGTACACGTGTATACTCACACAAGTCCGGCAACAGCCTGAAGACACCACTACCACAAGGAGAACCATGCTTGAAACACGCTGTTTGTTGATAAGAGCTTAGGTTAATGCCCCTTACAAGTACAGGATTTGAAGTCGACATACACACAGTAATACCGTGTATTAAACATACAGTGCGTGTCAAAGCTTGACCACTTCAAGGTACAATCTATCTAAACATGTAAGGCAAGTTAATAATTTAGATTGTTTCACCAATTTGGGATACAAATGACACTGTGATAGGTTATCAGTAACTGTTCATGACTTCTTAATATGCAGACGATGCATCTCCCGAGGGATCAAATTAACACAGCTGAGTATAAAATCCAGCAAAGTGGCCTGCCAGTCATGAGCCGAGTATATTATCTTCTCAGTGAAAGCGCAGCACTTTGTAACCAAAGAAATTAAAAGTTTTCAGTGGATACGTCTTTCAAAACTTTTTCTTGCATTGTTTTACACACCACGTCGTAGCCCTACCACTTCTACGAGCTCCGACATCAACGACCTACAGCAAAATGTTTCCTACGCAGACGTAAATTTATATTCAGTAATAGTTGTCAGATGAGGTTCAAGAACAAAATTAATCTTAAACTAAGGATAAATAACGGTATGACCAGTAACAGCGGGGATTCCACTATAACTATTTGTAACTCCCTGGAAGGACTTTGCCTAAAAGTGGATATGTTGATTTTAAACACTACAGACGTTTTGTTAATGTCATCTGTTGACGGAGTCCTGCTATTTCAGCCCTTTATCTAACCTGGTAGAAATATTATTGACTTTCGACAACCGAAGCACACGCAATAACATTTTTGTTATTTTTGATATCTCTTCAGACTGGTTGACTCCGCGGGGATTATTATCGACTACAGCAAGCAGGAGGCAAGCCTGAAGTATCAATGTGTTAGCATAGTGACGGCATCTGTGTACCGCCAGTCCCAGTCTATCCTACCATGTGTACAATTAGGACTTGTCTACCATCTGTATACAGCAAGAACCAGTCTGCTATACGTGCTATGGCCTAGCAGACTCGAGACATCCTAACGCTGTAATGTATGTATATAGTAGCATGAGAGACCATAAAATATAAAACTTGATGGTCTCTGATAGCATACATGTACTTATTGTTATGAATAATACACACTACCTATATATGCACAGTGCATACACGAGTGTTTGGGGAATGCGCCAGGCTATCACTAAGAACGTGTATATTTAATTAGCGGTAGTCTTCCAGCAGTATATAAACAGCACGGGATTAGGCATTGTATATGTATGTATACACAAAAACACAGGTCTCTCTTCACCCGAATACGAGCTCAGCGAGATACGGTTAATAAAGATGTGGCCTGACGGGATGCCGAGTTGGTATAGGTCACAGCCATCTATACTTGTCTCTCTCCCTGTGGGGATTCAGGGGAAGAATTTTGGCCACCAGCAACCTATGCTTGTCTCCCTGTGGGGATTCCAGGTAAGAATATGGGTCCCCAGCAACCATGCTTGTCGTAAGGCGGCGTCTAAATTGATCGGGTGGCCAGGCTTGCTGATTTGCTTGACGCATGTCATCATATCCAAATTGCATAGATCGATGCTCATGATATCAATCACTGGATTGTATGGTCCAGACTCTATTATTTACAGACCGCCGTCACATAGCTGGAATATTGCTGAGTGCGGCGTGAAGAACAAACAAACAAACAACCGATGTCGTATTGCTGACGTTTTTAGACCCTGTATTCTTCTAAGACTCCCAGTCTGTTAGTATTTCTTGACGACTTCTTAAAGGGACAAAACTATTCGTAAATCCGGACGATTTTATAAGGACCGGTACCGCCCGGTTTAACGGGGTTTCTCTGTCGTGTCCCACAAGGTAGGATTTAACCCTTGTTATACACCGTGTCACATGTAGGTGGTATTATACAAGCTTATAAGGGTGGTCGGGTAGCCTAGTGGTTAAAGCGTTCGCTCGTCACGCGGAAGACCCGGGTTCGATTCCCGACATGGGTACAATGTGTGAAGCCCATTTCTGGTGTCCCCCGCCATGATATTGCTGGAATATTGCTAAAAGCGGCGTAAAACCATACTCACTCACTACAAGCTTATACACACCCCACAGATTGACAGTAACATATACTAATTAATGGGTGTTTGAATCATGCGCCACACGTCCGTGATAATAAGACCTAATGTTGTGGACAAGATGTGCATGCCAACAAGACACGACAACATAATGTTCCGACTCACAATCCTAAAGCCGACAATCGACTCATACACGTCCCGTGGGACCGGTAAAAGCCGAGTGGGTCCGAGTGAGTAAAACCGGTTGCCACTTAGATAAGCGCTTGTGATAGATAGTAATAGGTTTATAACACACTCAAGATACTACCGTTGAAAGAGATGTATTATATAAAGTTTCCAGAACAAGTGGTAATAAATACGGATATTATTGGGTCTGCCAAAATGATTCGTTTGCAAATCAATATGGGTTAAAGAGAAATATATTCCTCAAGACTGTGATCCGAACATATTGAGAACAGACCAGACTACGGAATGATTAAGAGCTCGAGCTTACCCACACACTGTCTTTGATACAAGCCTACCGCACGAAATTAGACAAATTTGGTAAAGGCTATTGAGTGAGTATGGTTTTACGCCGCTTTTAACAATATTCCAGCAACATCACGGCGGTGGACACCAGAAATAAGCTTCACACATTTTACCCATGTGGTGAATCGAACCTGGGTCTTCGGCGTGACGAGCGAACGCTTTAACCACTAGGCTAGCTCGCCTACCCTATTTGGTTAAAACAGGTATAGCAATGAGGACGAATGTGCTGTCAACAACAATGTACGTTAACGTTAGAGAACATTACAGAGGACTGTTGTGTTTCTCTGAAGCTATCTATTATCTGAAATTAATCATATCTATGGTAAATAAGGAAATTTAGTCTTATTTCAGGAGGGTTGGAGACTTTGCAAGGAAAGTGAGTTTTATTAAAATGCCTGAATATTCAACGGACACGGGCATCCTTGACATAAAGTAATGAGTCCATGACCTCGTGACAGCTCCCGGCCGGGACATCAATATCAATGGTATAGCCATCTCGTGCTGATGTCTGAAATGTACAGCGATGTTGGCGATGAAATTGGCAGCGATTGAATACTGACAGCTAAATAATCGCATTGTTCGCTGCACTGAATACAGCTGCGAACAATACCAGCGGAAATACATTGTCAGGGCAGAGGCAGAGAGATGCGCAGCCCTGAACACGCTTATTGGTCACGAATGCAGTGTCGACAAACGGCATGAAACAGCTCAGCCCCTTCGATATCTGTACTGCCATTGGCAGATCACTGGCTTTGGCGGTTTTAACGCTGGTTTGTCTACCGTTTGCTGTACAGTCAACTACGGTTATAACGAACACACTTATAACGAACTGACGGATATAACGAACTAACTTTTTAGTCCCGACTATTTGCTGTAGTTATGCTGTATATATGCTTATAACGAATTACGGTTATAACGAACTAAAATTAGTAATCCCTTTGAGTTCGTTATAACCGTAGTTTACTGTATATAGGAAACGAGCAAGTACGCACACACGCTTGATTTTATTCACTTTTATATGTACACCACTCCCTCCGTATTCATGTCGTTGTGTTATCGATATATGTATGAGTGAGTTTTGTTTGTTGTTTAACGCCACACTCAGCAATATTCCAGCTATATGACGGCGGTCTGTAAATAATCGAGCCTGGACCACACAATCCAGTGATTGATATTATGGGCATCGATCTGCGCAATTGGGATACGATGACATGCATCATCCAAGTCAGCGTGCCTGACCACCCGATCCTGTTAGTCGCCTCTGACGACAAGCAAAGTCGTCTGTTACGGCAAGCATGGGTTGCTGAACACCTATTTAACCCAGTGCTTCACGGGTCGAATGAGTGAGGAAATTGGCTTTAATACGAGTGTGTTGGTTTTAACGCCGCTTTGAACAGTATTCAAGTTATATATCACACGGTGTCCTTAATGTTGGAGGAAATATCGACATTTGAACGCGATACGTGGCTACTTCAGTGTGTCGTTAAAGTCCTATATACATTAGTCATGAATTAAGGCTGTTACAGACACTAATTATACTAAGAGTTGGTAAAAGGATAAATGTACAGTAAACTACGGTTATAACGAACACGCTTATAACGAACTGACGGATATAACGAACTAACTTTTTAGTCCCGACTATTTGCTGTAGTTATGCTGTAAATATGCTTATAACAATTTACGGTTATAACGAACTAAAATTAGTAGTCCCTTTGAGTTCGTTATAACCGTAGTTTACTGTAGATGGATCTGTGATAAAACACTGGTCAGCTCTGTAGATTAACTCTGGACGTAGCCCCCATTTGCAGGGGTAAAAGGTAAATAACAATATTTCCACCTATAGCCAGAGATCTCGCGAGATGTATGCAACTCGACGCTGAGAGCACGTAATCGCATGGAACTTCAGTTTATACAACTAACCGTATACAACTTGTTGGCAAGCGTGCATAGGCCTCCAGGTACCCCAAAGGAAATAAAAAACAACAAGTCCGGAGTTCAATCCCCATGAGAGCCCGAACAGTTGATATTTAATGCAAAATAAATTCTCACTAAATGCCCTGAATGTGACGTGGGTCCCGATTATTTCCCTCGTTTATTTGTCTTGAAGCAGTGACAGAAAATACAATCTGTAACAATCATACTAATAATCATCATAATCATAATAGGAGTAAATAGTAATAATAATACAAGTACCACTCACACTATTTAAAACGGCCATTCCCTGATAGCACTTTAGGAGGTGTTAAATGGCTTCGAAGTTTGAAATTTGAAGAAAAAATCAAGATTGTTATTCATTCCACTCAGCACTGCTTGACTGAAAGCTATTTCAAGCGGCCGCCTAACAGCAGAAGATGGTCGCCACAAATCTCTAAACTAATGGGTAACCATATTCGTATTAACAGTCTCACTCCAGAAAAATGAAACAGCGTTATTGATACTTTTAGTCAACATGTGCGCCTTCACAATCTAGAAAAATAAATTGATTTGTGCAGATGGCAACGATAATAATAGCTTTCAATCGGACGGCAGTCCGTCTAAATGTCGATCACCAACAATCGAAATCCTACTCAAAGTGAAAATATCAGGGTTGGAGTGTTCACGGTCTGGTATTAACGACAAAACACTAGGGAGTTTGACAGATTACGGACATTTGCAAGTGGGCATATCGTGTCCAATATTGAGTCTCGTCTTGTAGTTCGGGGACATGTCTCCGACCTGTCGACAGGCTGTCATAATCTGTTATGATATTGACATGCCGAGCGTGGTGCTGTTTGTAATGTCAATATGACGAAACACAAGCCGTTTGACCTAAGTTTGACATGCAAATAACGAAACAACGCAACGACAGACAGCAAGCAAGCTGTGTGTTTCCAGTGAACACAACAATCTTGGTTTGTTACATTGAAAATGATCAAGTGTTATAAAATATATTTAAAAGCATCTTTTTCAGATCGCTATGTTTTCATGTAATCAAGGATATTATCAAATATACTGTATTACTGACGTTAAAATATAAAGGAACGGATATAAAAAGAAAATCTTCTTTGACGTGGCATCCTGAAAATTAACGGAGGGTTCAGCCATAGCACAACAGATATGATCTTCAGAGTTTGTAATCACGTGGGAATCGAACCTGGGAATTCGGCTTGATGCACGCACACTTCTATCACTTGGCTACCCCACTCCAAGTAGAAGAGTATCGAAAGTAGTGCCCTAGAAAGTTGTTTAACGCCACGCTCAGAAAAGGTCCATCGATATGTGACGTTGGCATGTAAGTAATCGAGTCTGGACCAGACAAACCAGTGATTGATGTGAGCAACGAGCCACGCCATCGGGGTACGATGACACGCAATCAACCAGGCAACAAGGTTCCCCAAGCTCGTCCACCCGATCATATATATATATAAACATAATTTCCTTTGCTTGTTTGCATTCGACAATATCGTACACGGCTCGAGTGTAACATTGTTTGTATGTGACCATATCGTACACGACTCGAGAGTAACATCGTTCGTATGTGACAATATCGTACACAACTCGAGAGTAACATTGTTTGTATGTGACCATATCGTACACGGCTCGAGAGTAACATTGTTTGTATGTGACCATATCGTACACGACCAAGAGTAACATTGTTTGTATGTGGCCATATCGTACACGACTCGAGTGTAACATCGTTCGTATGTGACCATATCGTACACGACTCGAGAGTAACATCGTTCGTATGTGACCATATCGTACACAACTCGAGAGTAACATTGTTTGTATGTGACCATATCGTACACGACTCGAGAGTAACATCGTTCGTATGTGACCATATCGTACACAACTCGAGAGTAACATTGTTTGTATGTGACCATATCGTACACGGCTCGAGTGTAACATCGTTCGTATGTGACCATATCGTACACGACTCGAGAGTAACATCGTTTGTATGTGACCATATCGTACATGGCTTGACTCAGCCGCCTGGCTTGACTCGCGTGCATCCTTCCACTAACCGCCACTCCGCATCCGCTGGTCCAGAGCGTGGAAGTCAGTTGTTATTGACAAGTCTATGCGCAGGATGACGACTAATCTATTGAACACAGGCGTTGGGTTGGCAGATTCTCTTTGTTGAACGCTGACTAGGAAACTATCTCGGCACCAATCTCACTGTGTTATAGGTAATAATGTATTTATTACATGATAAATCTGCCAATTTAGGCCTACTGGTATTAGCTGAACTAGTGATATTTCTCAATAATGATGATAAATGGGGGAGCGGTGTTATGAGAATGTTCAATATTTCTAAAAGCGGCACGAAGTCAGCGTCGTGTTCCATGTAGAAAGGACATAAGCAGGCTCACTGAACGCCAACGACGAACAGCATCAGCCCAAAGTGATTATTTTGTAAATCCCTATAGGTTTACATATACATTCATCATGTTGATCATGCAGTAAATCTGATATGTCGATGGCATGCTGTATTTAGGCTACATGAAAGCCGTGTTATTGTTAATTATGTATGCCTTGTTAGTTTTTATCAAGTTTTTAGAATAATCCAGCCCGTTCCAGCTCAGACGTAATGCGTATGTATGTAAAACATGTACATATATATTCCGACATTACGACATACAGGAGGCTAAATATGCGGAGATATCGTGATCCTTGGAACTTCTTTCAAATGTTGATAATAAAAGTGGAAATGCTGTCTCGTCTCCCTGATTGACTGATGTAAAGTACGCATGTTTACTTGCATGGAGGTGAACACCAGCGGGATATCGAGCCTCTGTTGGTCTAACGTAATGTAACATGCATGGTGGTCAATACCAGCGGGATATCGAGCCTCTGTTGGTCTAATGTAATGTAACATGCATGGAGGTCAATACCAGCGGGATATCGCGCCTCTGGTGGTCTGACGTCATGTAACATGCATGGAGGTCAATACCAGCGGGATATCGACCCTATGGTAGTCTGACGTCATGTAACATGCATGGAGGTCAATACCAGTGGAATATCGAGCCTCTGTTGGTCTAACGTAATGTAACATGCATGAGGTCAATACCAGCGGGATATCGAGCCTCTGTTGGTCTAATGTAATGTAACATGCATGGAGGTCAATACCAGCGTGATATCGAGCCTCTGTTGGTCTAACGAAATGTAACATGCATGGAGGTCAATACCAGCGGGATATCGAGCCTCTGTTGGTCTAACGTAATGTAACATGCATGGAGGTCAATACCAGCGGGATATCGAGCCCCTGGTGGTCTAACGTAATGTAACATGCATGGAGGTCAACACCAGTGGAACATCTAGCCTCTGTTGGTCTAATGTAAATATAAAACGTCAATGCAAGTCTTTGTTTATCAACCGAAGCAAAATTCTTGGGTTAAATAGCTTTGAAATGTATATGAATGGACCACTGAAAATCAGTGATGACACCAGATGATCGCGAAAATGGCAAGCATGACCTGCCCTACCGGTAACAACCGCCATTCCCACAATTTGCAGCAAAAAAATTAGTATGTATTACAAGAAGCCCACATGTAGCATGCACAGAGGTCAACGCCAGTTCCTGCTGCCTTCAGGCATATCCTGACTGTGTAATCATCACAACAGATATATGCCGTCTTATCACACACAGACTGTGACTCATATATATCACATGCAGAGGGATACATTGACATTAGATTTATCACAGGCTGGCGATACCATATGGCAGCCATGGCTGGTCACAGGCCTACATACCTTGGCTTGAATATATCACCGTCAAAGAACAGACGTACACGCCCGAGCTTGAATATATCACCGTCAGAGAACAGACGTACACACCATAGCTTGAATATATCACAGTCAGAGAACAGATGTACACACCCTAGCTTGAATATATCACCGTCAGAGAACAGACATACACACCCAAGCTTGAATATATCACCGTCAGAGAACGGACGTACACACCCTTGCTTGAATATATCACGTTAAGAGAACAGACGTACACTCCCTAGCTTGAATATATCACCGTTACAGAACAGACGTACACACCCGAGCTTGAATATATCACCGTCAGAGGACAGACGTACACACCATAGCTTGAATATATCACCGTCAGAGAACAGACGTACACACCATAGCTTGAATATATCACCTTCAGAGAACAGATGTACACACCCTAGCTTGAATATATCACCGTCAGAGAACAGACGTACACTCCCTAGCTTGAATATATCACCGTCAGAGAACAGATGTACACACCCCAGCTTGAATATATCACCGTCAGAGAACAGACGTACACACCCTAGCTTGAATATATCACCGTCAGAGAACAGACGTACACACCATAGCTTGAATATATCACCGTCAGAGAACAGACGTACACACCATAGCTTGAATATATCACCGTCAGAGAACAGATGTACACACCCTAGCTTGAATATATCACCGTCAGAGAACAGACGTACACTCCCTAGCTTGAATATATCACCGTCAGAGAACAGACATACACACCCAAGCTTGAATATATCACCGTCAGAGAACGGACGTACACACCCTTGCTTGAATATATCACGGTAAGAGAACAGACGTACACTCCCTAGCTTGAATATATCACCGTCAGAGAACAGACATACACACCCAAGCTTGAATATATCACCGTCAGAGAACGGACGTACACACCCTTGCTTGAATATATCACCGTCAGAGAACAGACGTACACACAAACCCTAGCTTGAATATATCACCGTCAGAGAACAGACATACCCTCCCTAGCTTGAATATATCACTGTCAGAGAACAGACATACACACCATAGCTTGAATATATCACCGTCAGAGAACAGACGTACACACAAACCCTAGCTTGAATATATCACCTTCAGAGAACAGACGTACACACCCTAGCTTGAATATATCACTGTCAGAGAACAGACATACCCTCCCTAGCTTGATATATCACAGTCAGAGAACAGACATACACACCCAAGCTTGAATATATCACCGTCAGAGAACGGACGTACACACCATAGCTTGAATATATCACCGTCAGAGAACGGACGTACACACCATAGCTTGAATATATCACGGTAAGAGAACAGACGTACACTCCCTAGCTTGAATATATCACCGTCAGAGGACAGACGTACACACCATAGCTTAAATATATCACCGTCAGAGAACAGACGTACACACCCCAGCTTGAATATATCACCGTCAGAGAAAAGACGTACACACCATAGCTTGAATATATCACCGTCAGAGAACGGACGTACACACCATAGCTTGAATATATCACGGTAAGAGAACAGACGTACACTCCCTAGCTTGAATATATCACAGTCAGAGAACAGACATACACACCATAGCTTAAATATATCACCGTCAGAGAACGGACGTACACACCATAGCTTGAATATATCACAGTCAGAGAACAGACATACACACCATAGCTTAAATATATCACCGTCAGAGAACAGACGTACACACCCCAGCTTGAATATATCACCGTCAGAGAAAAGACGTACACACCCTAGCTTGAATATATCACCGTCAGGGAACAGACGTACACACCATAGCTTGAATATATCACAGTCAGAGAACAGACATACACACCATAGCTTAAATATATCACCGTCAGAGAACAGACGTACACACAAACCCTAGCTTGAATATATCACCGTCAGGGAACAGACGTACACACCATAGCTTGAATATATCACAGTCAGAGAACAGACATACACACCCTAGCTTAAATATATCACCGTCAGAGAACAGACGTACACACCCTAGCTTGAATATATCACCGTCAGAGAACAGACATACACTCCCTAGCTTGATATATCACAGTCAGAGAACAGACATACACACCCAAGCTTGAATATATCACCGTCAGAGAACGGACGTACACACCCTTGCTTGAATATATCACGGTAAGAGAACAGACGTACACTCCCTAGCTTGAATATATCACAGTCAGAGAACAGACGTACACACCCCAGCTTGAATATATCACCGTCAGAGAAAAGACGTACACACCCTAGCATGGATATATCACCGTCAGAGGACAGACATACACGCCCTAGCTTGAATATATCACCGTCAGAGAAAAGACGTACACACCCTAGCTTGGATATATCACCGTCAGAGAACAGACGTACACACCCTAGCTTGAATATATCACCGTCAGAGGACAGACATACACGCCCGAGCTTGAATATATCACCGTCAGAGAAAAGACGTACACGCCCGAGCTTGAATATATCACCGTCAGAGAAAAGACGTACACCCAAACCCAAGCTTGAATATATCACCGTCAGAGGACAGACGTACACACCCGAGCTTGAATATATCACAGTCAGAGAACAGACGTACACGCCCGAGCTTGAATATATCACCGTCAGAGAACAGATGTACACACCCGAGCTTGAAAATATCACCGTCAGAGAAAAGGTGTACACATCCTAGCTTCAATATATCACAGTCAGAGAACAGACGTACACACCCGAGCTTGAATATATCACCGTCAGAGAACAGATGTACACACCCTAGCTTGAATATATCACCGTCAGAGAACAGATGTACACACCCTAGCTTGAAAATATCACAGTCAGAGAACAGACGTACACGCCCGAGCTTGAATATATCACCGTCAGAGAACAGACGTACACACCCAAGCTTGAATATATCACCGTCAGAGAAAAGGTGTACACACCCGAGCTTGAATATATCACAGTCAGAGAACAGATGTACACACCCTAGCTTGAATATATCACCGTCAGAGAACAGATGCACACACCCTAGCTTGAATATATCACCGTCAGAGGACAGACGTACACGCCCGAGCTTGAATATATCACCGTCAGAGAACAGACGTACACGCCCGAGCTTGAATATATCACCGTCAGAGAAAAGACGTACACACCCGAGCTTGAATATATCACCGTCAGAGGACAGACGTACACACCCGAGCTTGAATATATCACCGTCAGAGAACAGATGTACACACCCTAGCTTGAATATATCACCGTCAGAGAACAGACGTACACACCCGAGCTTGAATATATCACAGTCAGAGAACAGACGTACACGCCCGAGCTTGAATATATCACCGTCAGAGAACAGACATACACACCATAGCTTGAATATATCACCGTCAGAGAAAAGGTGTACACATCCTAGCTTCAATATATCACAGTCAGAGAACAGACGTACACACCATAGCTTGAATATATCATCGTCAAAGGACAGACGTATACACCCTAGCTTGAATATATCACCGTCAGAGAACAGACGTACACACCATACTTGAATATATCACCGTCAGAGAACAGACGTACACTCCCTAGCTTGAATATATCACCGTCAGAGAAAAGACATACACACCCAAGCTTGAATATATCACCGTCAGAGAACGGACGTACACTCCCTAGCTTGAATATATCACCGTTACAGAACAGACGTACACACCCCAGCTTGGATATATCACCGTCAGAGAACAGACGTACACAGCCCAGCTTGAATATATCACAGTCAGAGAAAAGACGTACACATCCTAGCTTGAATATATCACCGTCAGGGAACAGACGTACACACCATAGCTTGAATATATCACCGTCAGAGAACAGACGTACACACCATAGCTTGAATATATCACCGTCAGAGAACAGACGTACACACCCCAGCTTGAATATTTCACCGTCAGAGAACAGACGTACACGCCCTATCTTGAATATATCACCGTCAGAGAACAGACGTACACACCATAGCTTGAATATATCGCAGTCAGAGAACAGACGTATACACCCGAGCTTGAATATATCACAGTCAGAGAACAGACGTACACACCCTAGCTTGAATATATCACCGTCAGAGAACAGGTGTACACACCCTAGCTTGAATATATCACCGTCAAAGGACAGACGTACACACCATAGCTTGAATATATCACCGTCAAAGGACAGACGTATACACCCTAGCTTGAATATATCACCGTCAGAGAACAGACGTACACACCATACTTGAATATATCACCGTCAGAGAACAGACGTACACTCCCTAGCTTGAATATATCACCGTCAGAGAACAGACATACACACCCAAGCTTGAATATATCACCGTCAGAGAACGGACGTACACACCCTTGCTTGAATATATCACGGTAAGAGAACAGACGTACACTCCCTAGCTTGAATATATCACCGTTACAGAACAGACGTACACACCCCAGCTTGGATATATCACCGTCAGAGAACAGACGTATACAGCCCAGCTTGAATATATCACAGTCAGAGAAAAGACGTACACATCCTAGCTTGAATATATCACCGTCAGGGAACAGACGTACACACCATAGCTTGAATATATCACCGTCAGAGAACAGACGTACACACCATAGCTTGAATATATCACCGTCAGAGAACAGACGTACACACCCCAGCTTGAATATTTCACCGTCAGAGAACAGACGTACACTCCCTATCTTGAATATATCACCGTCAGAGAACAGACGTACACACCATAGCTTGAATATATCGCAGTCAGAGAACAGACGTATACACCCGAGCTTGAATATATCACAGTCAGAGAACAGACGTACACACCCTAGCTTGAATATATCACCGTCAGAGAACAGGTGTACACACCCTAGCTTGAATATATCACCGTCAGAGAACAGGTGTACACACCCTAGCTTGAATATATCACCGTCAGAGAACAGACGTACACCTGTCTTATGACAGACAGCCGATGACATTGACATGTCGACCATGTATATATCACATGTAGACAACAGATATGCCTTCCATATTCTCATCAGATAAAAACGATAACAGATATATGCCTTCCATATTCTCATCACATACAGACGATAACAGATATATGCCTTCCATATTCTCATCAGATACAGACGATAACAGATATATGCCTTCCATATTCTCATCAGATTCTGACGATAACAGATATGCCTTCCATATTCTCATCACATACAGACGATAACAGATATATGCCTTCCATATTCTCATCACATACAGACGATAACAGATATATGCCTTCCATATTCTCATCACATACAGACGATAACAGATATATGCCTTCCATATTCTCATCACACACATACGATAACAGATATATGCCTTCCATTTTCTCATCACACACATACGATTACAGATATATGCCTTCCATATTCTCATCACATACAAACGATAACAGATATATGCCTTCCATATTCTCATCAGATACAGACGATAACAGATATATGCCTTCCATATTATCATCAGACTCTGACGATAACAGATATATGCCTTCCATATTCTCATCACATACAGACGATAACAGATATATGCCTTCCATAATCTCATCAGATACAGACGATAACAGATATATGCCTTCCATATTCTCATCACATACAGACAAAGACATATATGATTCAATGTAGTGAATATTAATGTCACTTGGGCATGCCAGTGTTCTATGATTGCTGGTTCGAATACACGTGTTAGTGGGTTACTACAGTGTGGTGAGCGTCTAAGACTGGCACCACTATCGAAAGCAGCCTTAAACCAAACTCACTCGCTCACTTACATACTCACAAGCCAGCCCGCCCGCCCGCCCGCCAGCCTGCTCACTCACTCACTCACTGACTCACCCGACAACCCACTCATTCATCCCCTCGCTTACTTACCCACTATGCTTGTCGTAAGAGGCGACTAACGGGATAGGGTGGTTAGGCTCGCTGACTTGGTTGATGCATGTCATCGTATCCCAATTGCGTTGATCGATGCTCATGGTGTCAATCACTGGATTGTCTGGTCCAGATTCGATTATTTACAGACCCGTCATATAGCCGGAATATTGCTGAGTGCGGCGTAAAACAACAACAAACAAACAAATTTACCCACTCAGTACCCCCCTGACCTGCTCGCCCACTCACTCGCTCGCCTGTCCGCCGACCCACTCACTAACTCACTCGCTATGCCTGCTATATATATGTTCTACATATCCTAGTTTGTTGTGTCAGACAGACGGGCGAACACGTGCATTGACCCTACAACAAAAACACAATCTCGGGAAAATACAGACATATGCCAGCCGTACATAAACAACATTACGCTGCCGGAATACTTCCAGGTCTCGTATACTCAATATACCACAAACAGTCGGCCACACATATGGCAAACGAGCTTGCAATCACATTAAACGAAGACGAAACTCCGACACAGAATTCAATTTGAACGCTGGCACACGCCGTGGGTATGGCGGTATTGATCACGTGAGCTTCCTAGCATTAAAGCGGTGGAGGGGGTCCGACAATACATCGGGAAGTCTGTGGAAAACACCGAGATACTGTTCTGACAACTACGTATGTTCCGAAAACATTAACAACTGAAACAGTATTCGTGACCTCGTGTGTCATTCCGGGAACACCGAATGTTTTCTTGTCGGACTAATCACGGAAATACGCTGTTTGTTGAAAGCATCCTCGATTAGTCGGGGTATTACCTCCAGTCTTGTTGTGATACACACCCTGGTCCCTTTCACTGTTCAAATGCCACGGCGAGAAAATCTGCCGTTCAATCACATTATATAACCTAATCTTTTATGATCGTTTGTTTTGCTTGTTTGTTGTTTAACGCCGCACTCAGCAATATGTGTAAATAATCGAGTCTGGACCACACAATCCAGTGATTGATATCATGAGCATCGATCTGCGCAGTTGGGATACGATGACAAGCATCAACCAAGTCAGCGAGCCTGACCACCCGATCCCGTTAGTCGCCTCTTACGACAAGAATGGGTTGCTTGAAGACCTATTCTACTCCGGATCGTCACGGGTCTTTTTGTAACTGAAACAAGCAGCGACATTTGTAGTGTTTGACACGCCTTGCTGTGTGGCGTCTTAAATACCACTGCAAATGCCTGATGGCATAATGGGTTCCCTCCCCTGTCTTTATACTCAAGAAATCATTTATAGTTACAAACTTCTTCTCTTTTGAGGCCATGATTTTGAATGTAGATCAATGCTGAACGCTCGTCCATGAGAGACATTTTGATTGGTCGTAGAACACCCCTGTGCCAAGTTGGTAAAGACAGAGATTTAAACGAAGAACGAAGCTCTACTGTTGCGAATGAGTCCAGGGTATGTTTAAAACAGATGTATGGGCGGATCCAGAGGGGTCGGGGCCGTCTAGGGGGTCCGGCCTCCCCCCTTTGACCCCTCTCCGAACCCTCCCTTTTGAAAATGCTTGATCCGCCCTTGGAATGGAGGCATAAGCTGGATAATGGAGGATGTAGATTTCCTTGTAGAGATTGATAAACCAATGTGTTTATGTTGGCAAATTCCGGATATAACGTTCTAAAAGATACCTTTACAACAGTTCGTCATCACCGAATTCTATCTTCACATGGACAGGGTTCAACTTTCTGTTAGAGAGTGAGAATTTCGTCATATGCGAATCCGACAATACACGGAGTTGTTTCATAATGGTCTTTTATGGAAAAAACTCCAATTCCGTTCTTGAAAATATTCGGGTCATTCCGGGACGAGCCTTCTTGCAAGTCAAGGAAAGAGGCGCGAGACACTTTGTGTAACGTGGCGGTGCTATTTTATAATGGCAGTAACTTAATAATAACAAAACGGACTATCATGAAAACGTATCATGACAAATGCATGGACGACCTTAATCAGATACACATATATGAACAAGCAAATAAAACATATTTAATAACGATCGTCACGTTAGCATGAGTATTCCAGCACAGAATACCCAACATTCCACTCAATATCACGATATGCATTGAGAAACAACTATATCTAATAAAAAACTGGTGTAGGTGTTCTTCTGGTTATTGTTTTTTTTAAATCATATTCAATAATATCGCATCAATGATCCATATGATACATGTATAGGGCTGTTGAAGTACGTCATAGCTTATTATTATTTCCCATGGGGAAACGATTGCAGGGAGGAAAATACAAACCATCTTTGTCTCGACATTCCACTATCAAACAGGTCATTTTCATGTTGTTGCCCGAGTTGTGTAATTCGGCCGACGTGTTACATGCAGGTCGCATCTATATAGGCGATGTTGTAACACTGGGCGTATGCTACACACCGACGGAATGTATTTGATAAACTCCGAGGCTGTGCGTTGGCGTTTTATCAAAACATATCATAGACAGTGTCGTTGGGTTAAGACTCCATGCATCGACGTGACGCCTGCATGGAGAAAAGTCCACTTTCCCAGGGCGATTTTAAGCTTGTCTTAAACAGCACTGAATGTGTCGTTGCGATACATGAACCTGTCAAATAATGTAATGCAATGTAATTTAATTTCGTTCTATTTCTTCTTTTAAAAGGCGAGTTATTGCGTTGTATAGAATAACGTCCGCAGGATCCGCTGATCGTGGGTTGACGTCATACCGAGTATGATCCTTTGTCTGCACGAAATACGCGTCAATCTCATCTATGTCATGCGTCAACTTCCGCTGTCACCCCATGCTAACGGTTGCGGTGGGGTAGCCCAGTGGTTAAAGCGTTCGCTCGCCACGCCAAAGGCCCGGGTTCGATTTCAACATGGGTACAAGTGTGAATCCATTTCTAGTGCTCCCCGTCGTGATATTGCTGGAATATTGTTAAATGCAGCGTACAACCATACACACTAACTCATTCTAACGCCTCTCTATAGAACTGATATACCGTTCCAAAGGTCGTGAAATCCAACCCACTCACTACTACTGATGTAAACACTTAATAAAACAATCAGTTGTAAACATTTTGCGTTTTACTCACTGACAACATAATCGCACATTGGTCTCATTATTAGCTTGGCATCATCAAAAGACAAACCTGTTTATCACTGAGATAAAGAAGGAATTCAAATTGTAATCCCCAATACAGATTAAATCTGTAAAAATATTTTTAAAACGAGCCTGACAGTTTTCTTTCGCTTTTCTGTATACGTTTACACGTGGCCGCTATCGCTATGACACTTCGATATGGACATTGTCAGTAGCAGCCAGAGACAGACGCGGCCTCGTTGCTAGTTCTGCCAAGTCGTGTTGTATTTTCGGACGTAACCTGCTACAAGACACCCACGTCCAAGCCTGTAATCTAATTGGCTCCCATGTCAATAGAAATCAACGCGGAAGTGAGTAAACGTTCTTGTTTGATTTCGTCATGATGAGCCCCGAGAAGGAAGCGACATGCTCATCCCGCCTGTGTAACCTCAATAATATCACACGTGACAAATCCACTACATGACACTGAATACATATATGGACTCACATATCGTATAACCTATAAACATATCAATCGAATGTCGAAACCAAATTCAAATGTTATCACTGCCACTTCAATGATTGATTTGAATATTCGTCAATATTTTTCATTTAATATTGAACACATGACCCGTTATCTCCATTGAACATTTTTTCAGATGATTTATTGAACCGAAATGATATCATTAGAAGCGATTATTTCTGGATCATATTTGCGTAATTGGTGGTATAATGAGGTGTTTTCGTTTTCGGTTCTTGACAATTAAATACTCGTACATTGCAATGCTGGACTGACAACATAGCGTTAGTTTCAGGGACAGAAGCGTAACATGTACATTTCATATAAACATTGACAGGTTGAAATAACGCGCACTGTCACAATGCCGTGCTATAGGGCTGAGCACCATTTACCAAAAGGACAAAAGGTTCTAATAACGCTACTATCATTCCTTTGTAGTAAATCGTTATCTGTCCACAGTTTCATACATCGAGACTAAATACCAGCAATACGAATAGCTCTGAGCTGCCTGGCAGCCCCGCTATACGCTATCACTGCACACAGTATACAAGTATGTGTCAACGCGCCTACCTTGTCTACCCGTCATAGCGCCTGTGTTATTGTCTCCGACTTTTGTGAGGTAGTCCAACATCAACCCTTTCACTGCCACACACTCAACACGACTGTTCTGTCGGATTTACGCTTCTCCTCCCAAACCGAGTGACTCATGGGAAAATCAATGGGTAATTGTTGAAATGACTTCGTTGCGAGCGCTGCCTGACTAACACACGCGATAAAACCGATACTGTCAATGGTGACGCCTAGCCGAAGTGGACCAACTAAGGGGGATAACTGATGTCGATGTGTAAGTTTTCACCACGTTGACCAGCTCATCATGAGAAAGACAATTTTAACTCTCTTCTTCAGATTATTTCTTGCAGTGTTAAAAGCCATGACACGTCAGATAAAAATCCAATAAAATGGGGTGAAGTTATCAAAGTTATTTTATTAAAGATCTGTTCAAAATGCAATATTCTAACCCGCGTTTATGAGAGGGACGTGTTTAAAATGTGCTATCTCTCCCGACAGTGCCACGGGTTGTCAATATCAAACGCCGTACAGCTGGTGACATATTAATAGCTTGTACATAGCTGATAAAAGTGTAGATTCATAATTCAGTCTGCCGTGTGCAGGAAGGCACGGAAATGCTGACACATGAATATTCTAAATCATACTTGTGAATTTCATTTATAATTTTATCTCGCTAAATACGCTGTATAAAACACAGACTGTCTGTAAACATGCACTTGATAATCGTATAATCAGGAAACCCTGGCATGTGTTTTATTCGATAAATTCTCTTGTAAGATGGCCTAATACCCACAAATATATATTATCTCTCATAAACTTACTCCATATGTAACTCGCGACCATTACAGAAATGAGCTCCCCCCCGAACACTTCTTTATTTAAAAACTCATATTTTTCTGAGACACCGCAGTTACCAGTACTCACATATATGTACACTAACTACTTACATAATTTTAATTCTCACAATTTTATTTCACCTTAATAAGTAAAGACCCATTTTTCCTAGCGAGTTGGTATTTCGCGCATTTTTAATTGTTTCTGTGTTCAAACAAATTCCTATATTTGCATACGCCGTGACAATATTAACCACATACACGTTGAAGAAGAGCATGCCTTTAACGTACAAAACATAGATCACGAGTCGCAACGACCTGGTGACGACAGTTTTCTGTAACAAACTTCTGAAAAACAACAACTCCAAAACGAAAGCTCGGAAAACAAACAACTGGGAATTTCCTAAAAGTGGAATCCGCCAATTTCCTCTATATATACATATACATATCATATATAAACATTGTAAATGTATATTTTATTTCTCGTCGAATTGTGTTCTAAATGCATCAACAAATGTTTAGGACCAATTTTTCTATTTGTTCTATTTGACCAGGTGTATTTTCAATGCCTAAGCACTGTTACACATGTACATATTTTTTAATGAAAAACGACTGGTTTAAAGTAGTAAAATCTTCCGTATAAAAATAACATATATGGTTGTTCTGAGCTGAAAAGGTTTTAAAACCTAAATTTTCATAGTTATTAATAAATAATGTTAATGATTTTTACGCATGTCTCAAACGCCATGTGTGTTTTCTCACAAGCCATTGTTTTTTACCAAAGTTCCGTTTAAGTAGACAGTGTGTTTCAGCTGCTTGTAGCGCGGCATCAATATTTAACGAGCAATAACAACACGGGCTATTGCCTCCGATTGTTATCATTTTGTGTTCCGTCATCAGCCCAGCCTAGCCTACACATAGCTTCATATTACACGCTGTCAGTCACCCAACACGTGTGCACCCGAGATGGCGTTCCCCAGCTCATTCTTTAAACATGGACTCGTCGTCTCTGAAAAGATTGTTTGTAGTTTAACGCCGCACTCAGCAATATTCCAGCTATATGACGGCGGCCTGTCAACAATTGAATCTGGACCATACAATCCAGTGATTGATATCATGAGCATAGATCTACGCAATTGCATGGGATACAATGACATGCATCAACCAAGTCAGCGAACCTGACCACCTGATCACGTAAGTCGCCTCTTACGACAAGCATGGATTGCTGAAGACCATTTCGAACCCGGATCTTAACGGGTCTCGACGAAAGGAGAAGTTGTGACCTTAGTTTGGATGAAGTAGGTTTTGTTTAACGGAAAGCCCACACTGAGAAAAAGGAAATTCTACTTTAAACGTCATTAATAACAGCAGTCAGAAGGTTAGTAAACAACGAATTTACTATCATGCCTGGTAGACTGCACGCATATGTTGAAGATTAGTAAATATCACTTATTAAATTAGTATAATGCACTACTTAAACAACACTGTAAAAATATGTTATGAACGTAAACACATACAAGACATATTCAGGAGTGTAAACATCCAAAACGGCATGCACCTTGGGTGTGTTCTATCTAAACACGATTGGGGTTTAAACACATGAAATAAGCTATCGCCTCATAGCCTAAACACCACCAAAACACATCCCCATTGTCTAAACATGTGTAGAAATAAAACACCTTAAAAACATGTTTAGAATTAAAACACCTTTAAACATGTTTAGAATTTAAACATGTTAAATAAAGTGCATATTATCAGGCTATAAGTCAAATATGGATGAGACGTATAATATACATTTATATTGAAATTAGATGTGCAAATCAGATTCAGAGTTACTTGCATTACACATATACCAACAGGGCTTGCAACGAACTTGGTACAATTAACATTAAAATGCACAAATACACCACGCTCATGGTGACATAGGCCGCCTCCGTGGTCTTGTGGTAGAGCGTCCGCCCGGAGAGCGGAAGGTCCGGGGTTCTATCCCCGGCCGCGTCATACCAAAAGACGTTAAAAGATGGTACTTGTTGTTACCCTGTCTGGCGCTCAGCATTAAGGGGCTAAAACAAGAACTGGTCGGCTCGGAGTCAGTATACTGTGTCTGAGTGGGGTTTCCAAGTTAAACTGGCATGGTATCTCAGTGAGCTAGCACTATAAATCGGCATCAGTCCGGACTAGTACAAGCAGCCACGCAAACACGTGCATGCACGTCGCTATATAAGTGCAATAATCTTGGACGCGACGTTAAACCCAATTTCGACTCACCTCATGGTGACATGGAAAATTGACCCTTGTAACGACAGCAGTCTCCGCAGCATAGGTGGTAGCGTGACGGACTACAGATAAAGAGGTTGCAGGTTTGAATCCCACCGAGACTTAAACTTCTTTGTGTTCATCAATGTGTTGTTGGTGTACGCCTAATAGTATTTCTCTCATACAGGACGCTGATATTGAAAGTATATCTGATTACTAATAAACCTTATTCAGATAGACCACCTCGTCAAAAACATACTAACTGATTAGTAAAGTCTACAAGAATGTTATAGTGTATGTGTGGACTGTGAAATTTATTAAATACAGTAAAGTACGGTTATAACGAACTCAAAGGGACTACTTATTTTAGTTCGTTATAACCGTAGTTCGTTATAAGTATATACACAGTATAACTACAGCAAATAGTCGGGACCCAAAAGTAAGTTCGTTATATCCGTCAGTTCGTTATAAGCGTGTTCGTTATAACCGTAGTTTACTGTACGTTAGTAAACTTAACAAACTATTTCTGTCAGTGCAAAGTGATGTAGATATTAGACGTTTACCACTTTGATTAAACTCACGAGCACGGGTATGGTGCTAACAAACAAAGGATTATCATAGGGCCGACCTGGGATTCCAACCTACGGTAATTGGATCCTTGCGCGCAAAAGGGGAGTAACTCTGAACAGCGAATTTAAAATTCACACGAATGGGCCATTCACCCAAGCCCCCTTTCACTGAAGTGATAATCACACCCTCAGCTAACAATTGATAAAAAGCTGGACGATGACACCAGCCCTCTTTGTCTGTAGTGTTAATCACGTTCTTACATCGTGTCCACCTGCTTACGTACTTAATTCAATCAAGTTATACTTTAATTACAATTAACTGGCACGGTCTTACACGGGAGACGTTTTAGACCTATTCTTAAAACGGCAACTTTGGAGTTGGCTTTACAATGAGGAATTCAATTAGCTAGTTTTTTGCAATTTATTCTTAGTTGTACATACCGTATTAGCTCGAATTAACACCCGCGTATCTTCAATGTATGGACTTTCTGCAACATAGTCGTCTTAAGTGCCACAATTTGCTGTGCAAAGCTGCGTCTCTTAGGCGTGCCAAATAACTATGATCGTAGGTTCTAATCCTAGATTCGACCTTATCATAATTATTGGTTTGTCAGCACCACACCCGTGCTCGTGGGTTTCACCAAAGTGGTCAACGCCTAAGACATATACCTCACTTTAGGCTTACCTTCTATCCATAATCCTTGCACGTTGCTGTAACTTTCATATGATATACTTGCCCCTTGACGTACCTTCACAAGGAAATGCCTCTGTCACAGGACACATCACGAGAAACACACAGACCCTCTCCGATACTGATATAAGCAATTGTTGGTTGCAGCGTAGCTATACTGCGCTCGCTTCACAATTAAGAAGGCACATAGTCGTCTAAGGCTCCGCAATTCAGAGTTGCGTCCCTTGGGCACGCCAGAAACCTATGATCGTGGGCTTGAATCCCGGTTCGTCCCTAGTATGTTTCTAGGCTTGTCAACACTATTCCCGCGCTAGTGGGTTTCACCGAAGTGGTAAACGTCTGAGACCTGAATCACTTTCCTCCTACATTAAGCTGGCACGCCGTGATATAACTGGAATTCAGCGGCGTTAAAACCAATTCCCTCACTCACAATCAAGAGGTATCAAAGCGACCATTTTCGCGAGGCAAGGGAGTTAATCGACTATAAAAGGCCAGTTTCCACCCTTGCCGAACTAGGATGGAATTATGGAATTATATTTTGGCTGGACTAACGAGTCTATGCATGCAGATTTCGGTCGCTTGCAAGATTTGCAAAGCATGTGTGCCGCCAACACGGTGTCAACAGATATTTAAAAAAAATATTTTCATGTTTTTAATCATGGTGTTCACGAGATTTAATGCACTTCGCGAAGCAAGACCCGTTTTATCACAATGTAGATCTTGACTATTGATCAGATCGTCTTGACTGGGCGCCGCCATTTTGTTTGAAGGAAATGTAAGTGATTTGAGAGCTGGAAACTGATTGGTCAATAGGAGGGGACATATAAGGGACATAACTTGTAATAGCCACTGGTGGCGCTACGATCGAGCCTAGAAATTCCAGCCCAGTTCGGCAAGGGTGGAAACTGGACTTTTATAGTCCAGTTACCTCCCTTGCCTCGGGAAGATGCAAAGCGACCAACATACATTACATTAAGGCAGAATGTCTACCTCCTTAATACACTGAAGTACTTAACTGGTTGTAAGAGATCCGTGTCATATTGAGTATATTTTCACGAACTCAAAATTCCAGTTATTACAAAATAGCCCCCTGTTTAAATAAATTTTGAAGGAGGGAACAAAGAACCAGATGGGCCTTCGGGGGAAAACCCCCCAAAACCCTGTAATAATCGTGGTATGTCCCGCATCTCGTGCAGGAATGCGTGTGTAACATCTACATCACACCTAGAACCTGAGTTACTTTCACAAAGTTAGCAGCCGATTGCCTTAAATATGCATGTAGTTTAGTGTTGAAAAGATGCGACTTCGGTACCAGGCCTTCCACGGAACACAACATTGATTTCACAGGACACGTGGTCAGCGAGCTAATCACTAATCAGCCGGGAGGAGACGGTATTTTAATTTGACCGTTTCAAGGGAGCGGAGACACCGGTGCTACATAATTCAGTGCGGCGGATTGTATTAACAATTGTTTCTGAGAAAGTGTTGAACCAACGACCTTGGCCTGGAGCTCAAGGTAACCTTATTTATGTTTCAACTGAGAACTTGGATGGGAAACAATTCTAAACTATGACATTTACCATACAACTTACCAGAAGACATCAGTCGTGAAACGGAAAGGGCTTTCCCCGAACAGATTTTAGTTAACTTTATAATAAATAAACGAAATGAATCAATTATACATGTAGAAAATAATATAAATCCTGAACACAAGAATAAGAACAGAAGTACAGTTAACATCAAGCTCATTCGCATCAGATTTACGTCACCACAGAATGTCGCGCCAGGGGAACTTCCCAATTAGCCAATAGCGATATTTCTGTATCTCGAAAACGAATGGTCTAAAATATCTAAATTTTACTGCATTTGGTTTTCAAACCATTAATCCTTCATCTTCCTGATTGGGAAGTCAAAGTTCACTCAGGGCTCACGTGACGCGACCTTCTACGGAGGTGACCTCAGATCTTGATGCAGAGAGACGGAAGTGTATGGCATAGGGTAAGATGGATCGGCTTTTAATAAGATTGAGTTTTAGTATTCATATATGACAAATCTTAAAAGCATGCATCCCTTTACCTACTGACTAACAGA
Source organism: Haliotis rufescens (assembly GCF_023055435.1). Taxonomy (NCBI): domain Eukaryota; kingdom Metazoa; phylum Mollusca; class Gastropoda; order Lepetellida; family Haliotidae; genus Haliotis; species Haliotis rufescens. Next base: position 1,909,304 of record NW_025963857.1, read on the forward strand.
ACGCGGGTATTTCGCTCAGTGGTCTCAGTAAGGCGCCACATTTTACCCTGCAGCGTCATCTCCCTTAGTTGCTATCAGGACCCGCTGATCGCAGGTCCGAATACCGGTTTTGCACAGATTGTGATCTTCACATATCCATGCTCAAGTGGTAAACTCCCGGGCCACTTTCCGCACACATCAAACTGGCAACTGTTCAAAGTGGCGATACACTCACACAGTTATTACAGCCACGGAGACGCTCTTCCTTGGGAGTGAGTGAGTTGAGTTTAACATTATTCTAGTTATATCGCGGCGTGTCAGCTTAACGTGGGAGGAAAGCACGAAGTGATGCAGGTCTCAGACGTTTACCATTTCGGCAAAACCCATGAGCACGGGTATGGTGCTGACAAACCTGGAAACATAATAGCGACGAACCGGGATTCAAACCCACAATCATAGGTTTCTGGCGTGCCCAAGGGACGCAACTCTGCACATCTAATCGCGGCCTAGGACGACTAGGCTAGACTGATATACGTAATCGGTTAAAGACAAAGTGGGTTTTGAAAGATCTTTGAATCAAGTTTGCTAGAACTGCCAATCGACACGTGTATAATCACACAATGGACATACGTAAGAGGATAGCGAACAATGACACAGGAAGTGACGTCAGACGGGACACAATTACAGGGAAACCGAGAGCACAGAAACACAGGGTGACGTCGTTTAAGAGGTGGAACAAACATATACTGACGGGCAAAAGAAAGTATACACCCATGTGGCTTTAAACGAAACAAGCAGGAAATGGCTATTCGATGGTGCTATATTTGATACGGCCATCGCACCTTTTGAAAATTTGAAATAAATAAAAAATAAATATAATCCTTATCAGGTTTAATAATTATAGAACCATGATGCTGAAACGAAACATACGCCAGGATAGCATCCCTAGAACCTCGCAACAGTTTTCCTGGCTGGTTAGTGGTCGAATTACATACAACCGGAAGTTAGCACTGGGCTCCGTCTCCACAACTTGGAACAATCGAAGAATCAAATCATGTTCGTTCGAGCAAATTAAACCAAGAATAAGACGTCACGCTTTTGACGTTTCCGTTGATTCTGAACCAGTAATTCACTGGCCATTCTGAATGTGCATTTTAACCAGGAAAATCACGCAACTGTAAGTCGGTGTGCAAAATTATATAAAAATTATATATCAACCATCACACGGTTTAAGTGGGAGAAATCCGCGGAGTCTGTTGATTCCGGAAAGAGAACCAATTCGCCCCTGTTGATTCTACTTCCGGAATCCGCAGATCCGAGTGATTTCTCCATTACCCATTGGATGCGGATTGTTGCCTGTACCCAAAAAGCCAGTTATATCACAGAGTGGATGCCTAATGGCTGGAGAATACCCACTGTGCCACCCGTACCACTTACGCCATACCATCATCGTACTTGTTGCCAAACCTAATCACAGATGCTAGCCAGCCACCTTAAGTGGCGATGAAGGAGCGTGGATCTAGTGGAAAGATTATAACAGGGGCATGTATATCAGCTGAGTTCTGCAATATTTGTGTTTTTCTTTCTTTAACGCCGCACTCCACACGCAATATTCCAGCTATATAAAGGGTGTCTGTAAACTAGCGAGTCTGGACCAGATAACCCGTTGATTTATATCAGGGGCATCCTTCTACGCGATTGGGACACGATGACATGCATCAACCAAGTCAGCTGGGCTGACCACCCGATTCTGTTATTCGCCTCGACCCGGGGTAGAATAGGTCTTCAGCAACCCATGTTTGCCTTAAAAGGCGACTATGCTTTTTGAAGGAGGCGACTAACGAGTTTGCGGGGTCAGACTCACTGACTTGGTTGATGCATGTCTACGTATCCCAATTGCGTGGATCGATGCTCATAATGTCAATCACTGGATTGTTTGGTCCAGACTCGATTATTTACAGACCGCCGTCATACAGCTGGAATATTGCTGAGTGCGGCGTTAAACAACAAACAAACAAACAAACAAATGTCATTCGCCTCGCACGACAAACATGGGTTGCTGAAGACAGGATACTCTGTGTAGCGTTATAACGGGTATGTGGTGGAAACATGTCCATCACCTTATATACAGCTGACAGATCTGCGGAGGCAACTTGTGAATGTTTACCGTTGGGTGCAGATAAACTCATTCTGCGCGGATAATGTTGATGCACCGAGATGAGAAAGCTGTTGACATCACCGGTTACTGGTACGGCAGGGACGCTAGTCTCCCTCCCCCTCCCCACTCCCCCTCCTCCGAGTTCCTTATCTTCCGCGTGCAGGAAGCAAGGTCCCCGCGCCGCAGACAGTAACGTCCGTATCTCCTGCAGACACTTCACAGTAGAAAGCGAAACTACAGTGTCATTGATTAATCCAATCGCAAGTTAGATTTATTTAAAATGTGGTAGAAAATAGACACAACGACATACATACGTACTGGCTATAAGATTAATGGCGTCGACATGGATTTGAGCGAGGTATATCAATGCACCTAACGGAAAATGTAAATGTCGGCATTGTGAATATTTGAAAAGTAATGAATGGTGGTTCACTTGTACACGAGTTTGGCAGTTGGGACGTTAATAGTGGCGTTGCCAATGAGTTAAAATAACTTGAGTTTGAATGTCAGTTGCTGGGAAGGGAACTGTCGTGCTCTTCACGATTGTCTCCCTTTAGTTGCTTCGCTGCTTTGGTTTGGTGAGTTGGGTTTAACGCCGATTCTAACAGTATTCCAGTTATATCATGGCGTGTCAGCTTAATGTGAGAGGAAAGCCCGAAGTAATGTAGGTCTCAGACGTTTACCACTTCGGTGAAACCCACGAGCACCCGTATGGTGCTGACGAACCTAGAAACATGAGCGGGACGAACAGGGATTCGAACCCACAATCATAGGTTTCCGGCGTGCCCAAGGGACGCAACTCTGCACAGCGAATCGCGGCGCCTTAGACGACTGGGCCACCCGTGCCCGCGTTTTGAATAGGAGTACCGGTACTAAGTTCGCTTTCGTCATCTTTGCTAAATTCCGTGGATTATTAATCCTCTTCTGTCTTGGATGTTCAAAATGTTCCACTCGCTTTAAAATACGTTATTTTATCACTTTAGGTTGGTTTCAAAAGTGAGTGAGTGAGTATGATTTTATGCCGCATTTAGCAATATTCCAGCAATATCACGGCGGGGGACACCAGAAATTGGTTTCACACATTGTACCCACGTCGGGAATCGAACCCGTGAATAAAGAAGTTAAAGGTATATAGGATTCTAATTGTAGAGGAGCCAGCGTATGGTGTACGTCACAGAGGTCATGACGTCACGGGTGTGTATAGAATGGTCCATTTCTGCCACGAAATAGATATGAGACATAAGGCATGATACAAATATTTTGTATTATCTGTTACATATTCTAGGTCTACTGACATCCTGTGTCATTATGCCTCCATCACGTAAAGCGTGCATCGTGCCCTCGGTCTCTGGTTTTGGCCGGTCACAGATTCTATTATTTATAGTCCGCTGTGATATAACTGGAATATTGATGTCTCAGTGAAACCGAAAACAAGGGAGTACTACCTCCCCCCTTCCCCTCCAGTCGCGCACCTGTCATGGAGACAGTATATTTACACGTGGCCAAAGGCTGACCCACAGTTATTTGCATAGGGCAGGTGACACGGTGTCAACACCTGAGATGCATTAAATACACTGTCTGATTAAGGCCAACCTTACACAAATATAGTCTTTATATGGCTAGTGTAAAGTTCTATCTGCTCACAGAAACAGTAAGAATGATAAACATTTATTGATATTAGGAAGATATTCTGACAGAAAAAACGCTTGTTTTGTCAACCAAATATTTGTATCCTTGTGGGTAGGCGCATGCTTGCAGTGCTAATATTGAACATTTCCGGGTTGGATCTACGTTATGAATTGACGGAAACAAACGCCCGACCTCGTATCTTTTCCATCTTCCTGAGGCAAGAGAATTAACTGACTTTCAGACTCTTGGTTACTTGCGACATATAGTTAAACTGTTCAATACTGTAAATTCAAAGTTTAATCTAGCTTACTTGCAGAATGTGTCATATAATAATAGCATTGTTGCGGATATGAGTGCATATCCAGTGAAACTTATTTAGTCCGGATCTCGTTAATATGGAACCCATGCAATCAGGACGATTACTACTGGTAACTTTCACGTACAACTACTTACCTATGATTCCTTAATCGGGACATTCGTTAATCCGGACGATTTCACTAGAATCGGTCGAGTCTAATGAAGGTTTTCACTGTAAGCGTCTTAGACTACATTGTCTCAGTTCTAAAGAAAAGTAAAGCATAATGTACGTTGATATTATGGGTATATATGAGTTTGTGTTTGGGGGAAGGGGGGAGGGAGGGAGGGAGGTACTAAACATACATTCACACATTAGGAAGGTTAAATAACCAAAGGGTCAGCTTCACAGACCTTGTGTTTATAGATGCAAAGACATGCGTAGTGTTTTAAGACACCCCAATCCGCTGTTCACAGCTGTTTCCTTAATGCGTGCCAGAAACCTGTGACCCAGAGTCCAAATCCAGAATTTGTCCTGATTATGTTTTAGATTTGTCAGCACCATACCTGTGCTCGTGGGTTTCACCAAAGTGGTAAACGTCTAAGATCTGCATCACTTCGGGCTTTCCTCCCACATTAAGCTGATATAACTGAAATATTGTTCAAAGCGGCATAAAACCAAATTCACTCAGACGGCAGAACAGGTGATATAACGGATCGTGTATGAGCACTGGTAATAAATGACGTTTTCAATATGGCTGCCAAGGCGGCCATATCTAAAATAAAATAATCTTGATGACGCTATAGCTGGGTGATAACGTTTAACTTCATTGTTTTTTCAGCGGAAAGGTTAATTGAAAGGTTTGCAGAAAAACGACGGACACGAGCCACGACACATATGAACCTTCTGGAAGCTAACGCGTTCTGCAGCCATTGATTAGTTGGACTTAATCCGTCTTTTCGTGACGAAACCGTGTAACCATGTTAACCCGGGTGTTACAAAAGTAATTAAATTGTTGCCAGTATCACTATATCACATTTCTCTATTGTCAAATCATTGATGTGTTTGTAACATTCCTTTGATGGTACAGATAAGTTCGGGGGCGGTCGGGTAGCCTTGTGGTTAAAGCGTTCGCTCGTCACGCCGAAGACCCGGGTTCGATTCCCGACATGGGTACAATGTGTGAAGCCCATTTCTGGTGTCCTCCGCCGTGATATTGCTGGAATATTGCTAAAAGCGGCGTAAAACCAAACTCACTCACTGAATCACTACAGCTAAGTTCCCGAATGCTAGGATTTCCGGTCTAACGAGGTGCGTCATTTCACTGTACTTGGTTGAAGATGTACGACTGTGGGCTACCTTTCTGCATCCAAGTATAGCACTCCGCTCCGTGTCCAGACACATCGTGGAGGTAGATCACCAGGCCACAATGGTAATCCATAGTATTATATCATTGATAGCGTATACGGCCTCTCGGCATTTCTACTTCAAGACTGTTGCACTGATTGGTTGACACGGGGATCAATGGTTGCGTGGTTACGGCACGTGCAATACTCGCCTGTGTAGCGGTATGTATGGCTGTTGTATCAGCCCCTTGTTGACACTCCACATGGGGTAGATATGATACTGGTGTAGGTAATAGTGGAGGGGCTGGGTGGTACAAATCTGCACGTTGGTTGTCCCTGGCAAGAGTAGTATTTATAGGCAGCGAAAAGCGTCGACCAGTCATTCGAACCAGAAAGATCATTTATTTAGAAGTTGGATGTAAACTATACATAAAAACAATTTCCGTCCGGTATATGAACAATGACAGTACTTTTGTCCGGATTATCGAGTTTTCGTGGTATATGATCAATGACAGTACTGTTGTCCGGATTATCGAGTTTTCATGGTATATGAACAATGCTAGACCTCGGTCCCACACAATTTGCTCTACTTTTCTCTGCGTAATAATCCTCTCATAGATCCTTTCTGTTGTTAGGCTTCACTACATTTCTATGAATTCAATTCATTCTTGGTTTTACATGAATACAAAATCCACTGTCCTCCAATAACGTTAACGTGGCCGTGTATCTTGAGGACGCTAACAAGTATAATTGCAGCATTGCGTTATTATCATAAACAAATACATATTCGGCGCAACTTGAAAATGTTTGTTCTATGAACCACGTGGCCTCGACAGCTACAAATAACCTGTTGTCTTGTCTTGTCTTGTCGGGCAGTGTAACTTACACCGGCAGTCACACCCGACTTGAGGTGATTAATCATACCATTCGTCACCACTCGCCCCTTTCCGTAACCTGCATGAAGACTCGTCCCGCCATCGACGAATGTTATGTGCGAAAATACGACAAACCAATCACTGGGACTTCAAGTCAAAGAATACCTCACGAAAAATATTTTGAGATTTTACACATGTCTTGCATCGAAAAATATACCCTAGATACAGTTAAACGTGTTCCATCATACTGTATAAATACCGTAAGTCCGATGTGTTTTAAATAGCACCTAGAATATATATAACATGGAAGAAATATACGTAAATCATTACGCAACGAGTTGACAAGTCTTTTAACTATGTCCGTTTGCGCTCAGACGGAACCCAGTCGCAAAAATGGCCACATGATGGGTACGAGTCACTATTCGGTTTGTCCCGGCATAACACGAGTTGAATTGCATCAGTCCCTTGCATATCTTCCTTGGTAGATACGCCACGTATGTGAAAGTATACATATACTGTGCGATACAGTAATGGTATTCATACCAATTACAATATAATAACTATATACAATGAATACTGGTCTTCACAGTGTTCCTTACCAGTATTATACAATATTGTCATATATCAACCTGACTTTCGTCAGTACGCTATACAATAGTATGTGTCATACTACTTTTCGCCAGCACAATGCAATCATGGCATAAATCATATTGACATTCGTCAATACTGTACATTAAATGGTAAATGTCATACTGACTTTCGCTTTCACTGTACCCTGTGACATGTATCATATTGACGAGAATGTACAATACGGAACATTTATTATTCATGCTGACCTTCGGTTCTATAAAATGACGGTATATATCATACTAAGATTCGCCAGTACTGTACGGTATATATCATACTAAGATTCGCCAGTACGATACAATAACGGTATATATCATACTAAGATTCGCCAGTACGATACAATAACGGTATATATCATACTAAGATTCGCCATTACTGTACAGTAATGGTATATATCGTACTGAGTTTCGCCAGTACTATACAATAGCGGTATATATCATACTACGATTTGCCAGTACTATACAATAACGGTATATATCATACTAAGATTCGCCATTACTGTACAGAAATGGTATATATCGTTCTGAGTTTCGCCAGTACTACCCAATAACGGTATATATCATACTACGATTCGCCAGTACTATACACTAACGGTATATATCATACAAAGATTCGCCAGTACTTTACAGTAACGGTATATATCATACTAAGATTCGCCATTACTGTACAGTAATGGTATATTTCGTACTGACCTTCTGGCAGTCTCCCCTTCACCCAGGTAAAGGCCGGACTAGTCGTATGTTAATGATACAGCGAAATAGATGTTGTTGTCACAACACTATAGTTGTCAATGCTCATCTGTTCAGAACGTTGGTCCGTGGAAGTACATAGGGTAACCTCTGTCCTGTTAAAACATCTTGAGACTTGACAACTTGTTTTTGTCATGTGACTGCGTGTACTTGTCAGGTCACGTGGTGGGTCAGGGCGATCGATATGAGGGTCAGGCCAGGGGGGGGGGGGGGGGGGGGGGGGTTCAGTGGGTACAGCGAGTGGGGCTAACTCGGTATCAGCTGGTGTCGGAGGTAACCACAAAGTGGTGCAGGTCGTTGACGTTTAATAGGAATTAGAACCCATTATACGTAGATCCTGTAAGGTCTAAGGGACATAACCCTGTATGTCGAATCGCTGCGCTGTAGATCACTGTATTGGCAGTGTTTTCTGAGAGAGAGTTTTCGAAAATATGTGGTTAACTTAGCGGATTTTTTTCCGATGTGTCTCAGACCGTATATATTTAAAAAAATTATTAAATTGTGCAATTAACCTTGTAAACCTTCCAACAATTTATGTGTCTTTTAGTAAATAGTCTTAAACCATGCGTCCGTATGGTAAACCCTCCTTGGGACATTTCATAATCATTCTCAAGATGTTCTGTATAATATAAAATAAGTATCATTCGTTACCCAAAGTGAAGATCCGAGTTAGAATCGGTCTTCAGCAACCCATGCGTGTCGTAAGAGACTAGTAACAGGATCATGTGGTCAGGCTCGCTGACTTGGTTGATGCATGTCATCGTATCCCAATTGCGTACATCGATGTTTATGATGTCAATCACTGGATTCGATCATTTGCAGACCTGCCGTCATATAGCTGGTTTATTGCTGAGTACGTCAATAAACAACAAACAAACAAACAAACAAACAAACCATGCGTTGACTGATACATGGGGTTCCTCTACAGGGGTCCTACGGGATACAACAGCCACTTAAATTCAAGTGCCATCTTGAAAAACCCTTGATTTTTTTGGCATTGACCAACCCATACATTTCACAAACACACAAAAACTTAAGCTTTGAAATAGTTACCCAACGTGTCTTATATTTAAGAGTGAGTGAGTGAGTGAGTATGGTTTTACGCCGCTTTTAGCAATATTCCAGCAATATCATGGCGGGGGACACCAGAAATGGGTTTCACACATTGTACCCATGTCGGGAATCGAATCCGGGTCTTCGGCGTGACGAGCGAACGCTTTAACCACTAGGCTACCCGACCGCCCCGTATCTTTAAGAGAGATACATGACACAGCGAGCCCATCATGCATCGATTTTAGTATTTAAATACACTCAAAACAACTGAGGTTTGTTTTTGAAAAACGACAGCCATAAACGTTTTTAGATTAGATTTTGATTGAGGTTTGTTTATTCATAGGAAAGGCAATATCTTTCTGAGATCGTTATTGAGTGTTGCTTTCATATATTGAACATTGAATCTGACATTCTGAATAGCTCAGTCGTGTTTATTGATTTTGTATACAAACAGTATCCGTCGTAATTCATATTTGTATCAATTAATCTATATCACATCTCAGATTCTAAGAATATGCGTAACATTTTGAGCTGTGAAACTCAATTTACACCACTTATGCATTACAGTGTGGGCAATATCGTGTATTTCTCTCGCGCAGGCTGTTACTGTCTGACAGGTACGTCCGCGTTATATACAACGAGTGACGGAAATACACCCCTCTGATTCACAGTCCCCTGGGGTCTAATGAGAAGTCCATGTGGGTAAATGTTGACACTGCTGGTAATGGCTATAAAAGACTCACGCGGTTTTCTGTGCAGTGTTAAAGGGAGTCTACGAGGAGAGTGTCAGATTTGTATTTTAATCCTCAGCTACAAATAATTCGTTCATTTACTTTGGTGGACTCGTGGATAAATGGAGAGATGGGTTTGTGAGTGAGTTATATTTTACGCCGCTTGTAGTAATATTCCAGCAACATCACGATGGCCAGTAGCCACACCAGAGCTGGGTTCCACATATTGCACTAAGGTGGGGAATCGAACCCGGGCCTTGAAGGCGACGATCGAACGCTTCACCAACTGCAGGCTACAGCACCGTCTCTGACAGGAGGACAAAATACGTACAGACCACTAAAACATCCCTGTTGTTGTAGTACATATTACATTTATGTACAGTGATATATGTCGAGGTGAATGTTTTTCTCACTATTAATGCATAATATTCGTACACAGCGACATTTTGCTACCAGGGACTTGACGCGTTGTTTCAGTTCGCGTGAACTGTTACACGGATTGAAAGTACGCTTCATACAGTGAGATATCTTCAAGGGAGGTTACTCTGTGTGCACTAATGCAACATTTGCCAGGTATTTATGATCCCGGTAATGAACAAAGTGAGTGAGTGAGTTTGGTTTAACGCCGCTTTTAACAGTATTCCAGTTATATCACGGCGTGTCAGCTTAATGTGGGAGGAAAGCTTGAAGTGATGCAGGTCTCAGACGTTTACCACTTCGGTGAAACCCACAAGCACGGGTATGGTGCTGACAAACCTAGTAACATAATCGGGGCGAACCGGGATTCGAACCCACAATCATAGGTTTCTGGCGTGCCCAAGGGACGCAACTATGCACAGCGAATCGCGGCGCCTTAGACGACTGGACCACCCGTGCCCCCGGTAATGAACAAAGAAAAGAATAGGCTATACTGTCTGCATATAGATCGTTCCTTGCAAGACAATATTAATCACAGCAACAAGTGCCAGTTTTTAACCGTCTTCAGGCTCTACCACTAGAACACGGAGGCGGTATAATATATAAATAATGAGGTTATAATATATTTTCATGTGGTTATCAACTTATTCCAAGATATCATTACAATAAGACCAATATCTTATGGATAACAGTGAGTGAGTTGGGTTTTATTCCAGTTATATCACGGCGTAATATGGGAAGAAATCCCTACGTGTTACGGGCCTCGAGCGTTTATCACGAGCACGAGCATAATGCTGACAAACCTTAAAACGTAATCGGGGCGACCCTGATTCGAACCATCGTTTATAGGTTCCTGGCCCATGGGACGCAACTCTGCACAGTGAATGCGGTGCCTTAGACAACTGAGCCACCCGTTCTCCCTTATAAACAAAAAGGGGCGGTCGGGTAGCCTAGTGGTTAAAGCGTTCGCTCGTCACGCCAAAGACCCGGGTTCGATTCCCGACATGGGCACAATATGTGAAGCCCATTTCCGGTGTCCCCCGCCGTGATAGCTGGAATATTGCTAAAAGCGGCGTAAAACCATACTCACTCACTCACTTATAAAGAGAAACTATTTGCAGGACAAATGAAGTGTTGGAATATCTTGACTCAAACATACAAACATCTCATACTGTTGTATCTAAGCCGCTGTGCTATGCCCCCGACCTACATGATCAAAGAGAGCACTTTTCGCCATCTTTGAAATACTCTTTCCTGCATGAACTGGGCAGCGAATGGTGTACTAGAAATGTACTGGGGTGTACTGGGATACACCACTGACAACGAGGTAAATTGCATATATTTTCATATGTATATATCCGAGGATAGATACAGTCCTATTGTATAGTGTACTACATATTTTAGATATTCAGTTAGTCTGGTTTTTGTAGGGCCCGGTGTCCGAGTGGCGCTGTGAAGAGTTGCGGCTTCTATAGTTGTCAGGATCACCTAGTCGGGGGATCGAAACCTTGAACCTTGATCTGGCAGCACCATATCCGTCCTCCTGCATCGTTACAGAGAAAAAAAACTATATACGGTCCGTTTTCTCCAACATCAACTAAATACTGCCTACCTGCGTTATACACAACTATCACACTGTGCCATATACTTCATTGCTTTACGACCCGTGAAAACCTGGGTTGGTCTTCAGCAACCCATGCTTGCCTTAAAGGGCAACAATGCTTGTCGTAAGAGGCGACTAAGCGGATCGGGTGGTCAGGCTAGCTGACTTGGTTGATGCATGTCATCGAACCCAATTGCGTGGATCGATGCTCATGGTGTTAATCACTGGATTCTCTGCATGATGTCAATCACTGGATTGTCTGGTCCAGACTCGATTATTTACAGACCTCCGTCATATACCTGGAATATTGCTGAGTGCGGCGTTAAACAACAAACAAACAAATCATTGCTTTACAGGCAATGATAAAATATCAATGTGTGTATTTGTTAGCATTTTAGGAGATATAACATCTTAAGAACCGGTGTAAATAGTTTACAGCGCACTGATCCCTGCATACCACACATAGAGGGCCTGACTCAGGTAGGGCGGGAACAAAGGTGTGCTGCCCTCGCTGATCTAAGAAGAATGCATGTGACTCAGACATTTCTACCTGTGATTATTATGTCTCAATTTACGTGTCTAGATTACATATCGTTAAACGAGGAAATGTTGATTTAAAAGATAGATAAGTATGCTTGGTGGCGTGGCTTAAGATAACCTTCCTTATAAGGATTAAATTGACCCACGGTCGTGAAATAAGGGCACTTTGTGTGAAAGTCCCCGCTCTATACCTAACATATACAGTGATATGCACAAGACACATGCATACGTACAGCTGGACCCGCGTGGAGCCATTGGTGACATGCATGTACAGATAACACACACGTACCCATGTCTTCACATATGTGTTCACATATCCTTCCATCCATCCACCCTTCCACCCATCCATCCTTCCATCCATCCACCCTTCCTTCCATCATCCACCCTTCCTTTCATCATCCACCCTTCCATTCATCCACCCTTCCACCCATCCTTCCTTCCATTCATCCACCCTTCCACCCATCCGTCCTTCCATTCATCCACCCTTCCACCCATCCTTCCTTCCATCATCCACCCTTCCACCCATCCACCCTTCCATCCATCCATCCATCCTTCCATCATCCACCCTTCCTTTCATCATCCACCCTTCCACCCTTCCATTCATCCACCCTTCCACCCATCCTTCCTTCCATTCATCCACCCTTCCTTCCATCATCCACCCTTCCACCCATCCATCCTTCCATTCATCCACCCTTCCACCCATCCTTCCTTCCATTCATCCACCCTTCCTTCCATCATCCACCCTTCCACCCATCCACCCTTCCATCCATCCATCCATCCTTCCATCATCCACCCTTCCATTCATCCATCCACCCTTCCATTCATCCATCCACCCTTCCACCCATCCATCCTTCCATCATCCATCCATCCTTCCAACAATCCATCCACCCTTCCATCATCCACCCTTCCACCCATCCATCCTTCCATTCATCCACCCTTCCTTCCATCATCCACCCTTCCTTCCATCATCCATCCATCCTTCCAACCATCCATCCGTTTATCCACCCTTACACCCATCCTTCCATTCACCAACCCTTCCATTCATCCACCCACCCTTCCATCCGCCCATCCATCCTTCCATTCAACCGCCCATTCGTCCGCCCATCCACCCATCTATCCATCCATCCTTCCATCCATCCACCCTTCCTTCTATCCACCCATCATCTACCCTTCCACACATCTTTCCATCCATCCATCCTTCCACCCACCTTTCCGACCATCCATCCATCCACCCTTCCATCCACCCATCATCTACCCTTCCACACATCTTTCCATCCATCCATCCTTCCACCCACCTTTCCGACCATCCACCCTTCCACCCACCTTTCCGACCATCCATCCTTCCACCCTTCCATCCACCCATCATCTACCCTTCCACACATCTTTCCATCCATCCATCCTTCCACCCACCTTTCCGACCATCCACCCTTCCACCCACCTTTCCGACCATCCATCCATCCACCCTTCAATCCGTCCATCCACCCACCCTTCCATCATCCACCCATTATTCACCCACCCTTCCTTCCATCCATCCACCCACCTTTCCACCCATCCATCCATCCATTCACTCACCCATCCATCCGCCCATCCATCCACCCACCCAACCACCTTTCCACCCATCTATCCATCCATCCAAACTTCCATCCAACTATCATCCACCCATCTTTCCATCCATCCATCCACCCACCCACCCACCTTTCCATTCATCCGTCCATCATCCATCCATCCATCCATCATCCACACTTCCATCCACCCATTCATCCATCCTTTCATCCATCATCCACCCATCTTTCCATCATCCATCCATCCATCCACCCACCTTTCCATCCATCCACCCATCCTTCCATCCCTCCCTCCACCCTTCCATCCATCATCCACCCTTCCATGCACCCATCCATCCGTCCTTCCATCCATCATCCACCCATCTTTCCATCCATCCCTCCATCCATCCATCCACCCACCCACCCACCTTTCCATTCATCCGTCCATCCCTCCACCCTTCCATCCATCATCCACCCTTCCATCCACCCATCCATCCATCCTTCCATCCATCATCCACCCATCTTTCCATCCATCCATCCATCCACCCAATCCACCTTTCCATCCACCCACCCACCTTTCCATTCATCCGTCCATCCATCCACCCTTCCATCCATCATCCACCCTTCCATCCACCCATCCTTTCATCCATCATCCACCCATCTTTCCATCATCCATCCACCCACCCACCTTTCCATCCATCCACCCATCCTTCCATCCATCCCTCCACCCTTCCATCCATCATCCACCCTTCCATCCACCCATCCATCCATCATCTATCCAATCCTCCGTCTATCTATGAAGCCACCCCTCCATCTGCCTAATAATACACCGTGCATGCATAGAGGTCAATGTACAGGCACAACGCGAGTTCATATGCAGCTTGAAGTATAACTGTATAATGTTAACATGGCATATAGAGTCAGCTATATGACAGGAGCTATATGCACGACCCGTTCCCCACCACACACACGTAAGTGCAGGCTTCATTTTCAGGAATATGATGATGAGTAATGCATAAAGAAAAGAAAAAGTTGGAAAAACGTATATCTTGCTTTTTTCCAATATATGCACAGCTGATGGACCCGATCAATAATGCCTGTATCCCACACGCGGCAGGAAATTGTGACGCACAACATAGTAAATATTGTGTTCTACGTCAATCACGCTCTTTAACGCTGTCTGTAACAAAGTTACAACAATGTTGTGAAAAAGGAATTAAAATGTGGAAACATTTTTTACAATGCTTTTTTCGTACTCACAACATCCTGTCGATTTGTCGCCTCTTCTCTAGTTATTTAATTTGCGACTTGTCTGTGTATTTTTTTTGTTTCAGTGACTTAGGTCATTGTCCTAGCCAAACAGGAATCAACAGGAAAAAGCAAAGTTTGTTTTGGAGTTTCTGTCTTACGAAATAAAAACAACTTCGACGTTTACTCGACACACTACTGATAGCTTATACGAGCTCAAGTCGAAAGTAATGTAAGAATTAACAGGAAAACATTCCTAGGTGAAAAAATCAGGTTGCGGTTTTAACTTCGGCGTGGTTGTAAGCCGTAGTTAAACACACACTATTTAGCGTGGACCGACGTGTTACGGGGAATAAACTGGTCCACTGCCCTTGGTGCGCGCGCTCGTTCAGAGCGAGGAGTATCAAGGGATCGGAACCAGTCTACAGAGGAAATAAACAACTGGGCGAGGTTTATCCCTACATTCCAACCTATTAAACTGTAGTTTTTTATGTCGTAAGTGAAACATAAATTCATGAATTTGGTTTCCGGAAAATTCTGTTCATTTATAAAAGGTTACTAACTCGTATAGAGAAAAATATAAACAGTTTTAAAAAAAATACGATCACATACAAATGTTTACGGCTAAAGAAACGTATTTAACCAAGGACACCAATGTTAGTAAAACCCACGCGGTAAGCTGTGAAAAATCGTTAAAGTACTTTAGGCCTGTGATTACGTCAGTGTTGCTTGGTATTAATGATGACTACTGACTAATATTAGGTGACCTTATCAGAACAGTATACGACTGTCAGTACAGGTATGTTTGAACATGTATTTATGATAATTCCAGCACATGTATCTCAGGCAATGATGTCCACGGTGGTGTTTAAGATATAAGGATTATCTGTTGGCAAATATACCTCCTAGTTCGAAGCCCGCAGCTGGGTGTTAAAGTAAATAGTTGCACTATTGTGTTCCGCCGAGGAGGTGAATCAATTGACCTAATCACACCTATATGTCTATTTATCTTTGCGCCAAATTAAACACAATATAGGACAAAAAGAGTGTAAAAAGATTTACATTTTAAGTCATGGGAATACAAAAAGGTTTATAGGTTAAAAAACACCTGGGATATTTTTGTTTTTTCATTAATAATTAAAAACTTCTGAAATATTCATTGCACGTCCCTATAGCCAAATAAGTTAATTCCAACTCACGCAACGAAATCTTATATGTCTCAACGGCCCGATCGAACATAAAATGGTCTAATTAATAATGCATGGTCACAACAGTAAATATATTTTAATTCAGCTCAGGCTCCAAGTGGGATTAATTTCAGACGACACATTGTCTGTGTATAAATATCGGAATTCGCAGAATTCGAATGGAACTCGTTTTTTGATTGATTGTGTTTGAGACAGGTTTCCGTACACATGTTCTCAATGTTTAATCAGTGTATACCAACACAATGGTGTTGCGTTGCTCGTACAGATGATTTTTCAATGATGTACAGAAACCAAGAGCATTTTTGTTACACCATGTGAAGAGTACATACTTCGAAACAAGTATAACGAGCATAGTTATTTCACACCCTAGTTTACGAAAACAGGTCCCCGTCATTCATTGTTGATTTCACCTCATATCCGTGCATATCTTCCGTCTATCCCCGGCGATGAACGTTGTTATCAATGAAAACACGACCCCGGGCAAAGAGGACCTAGCGAAATGTACGAGCACCTATTTCAAGTATGTGGGGATATTGTGACAAGTTTGAAGGCCGCTATTCAACAAGCTCTCGGAGTGCCGATGACATAGCTTCCGCGTTTGTCATTCAACAATATTGGGATAAGTTAGTCTTAACTTTTATGCTTATGTCATTGGGGCGTGAATTTATCAACACTCAATTCTCGTAAAACTCGTTTTATGAAGTAAAGTTAACTGACTTTGTTGGTAACGCGCAGATAGAAAATCTCAGTCCAATTTGATGTCCTTATACACATAAACAATTATGTCTATTTCACACGCCAGAGGTATATAATGAATTCATGTTTCTGTCATGCCTATCACACATTTCCTAAGATGAATTCAGTGTGAGATCCTTTAACACCACTTTATGAGATATTTACTACATATAATAAGCCATTTTATTCAGCATGGATGTAAACATCTTGTTAAAACTACTAAAGCATCGTACACAGTTTTTGTGTGGTACATGTTTTATGCAGTACGACAATGGTGCGTTGAGATATCGGAATACACAAACCTACGCGCAATACATTCCCAAGATACAACACACCCCGCTATGTTTTCCTTGTTAGCCAGTCTCATGCATGTGTATTATTAAAATAATACCTGTGCATCGTACGATTGCGTGTTTTATAAAGGAGAATTGTAATCTAAAGCGGACACCTGTTACAATAACGTCACGAAGCGAGCCGGTGCGTGACGTCACACAGGTCAGAGGTCAGATCAAGACGAAGCAGACATTTTACGCAGCCATGTATATTTAGTGTGGAGAGGAACGGTGTTGAAAATGGTGTAGAATTCGTGTGTTTTTCGACAGTGACAGTTATCTCAATAGCTACAGGATGAGTTTACCACACAAGAGTGTTCTACATGTGATGAACAACTATGAAAGACACAATAGAAAGGTCAGTGTTTTGAAAATTCTCTCCTTCTCGCAGGATGAAGACTGTCAAACGTTCATATCAAGTGATAGTATGCCCTGGCCTCTCGGGGTTGGATGGTGGTGAAGAGGTGTGCGTATTTTGATGCTCACCCCCACATCTCTTGTGTATGTGCTATTATGGTGACAGTTTGCTTGCCTATGTTATTGGTGTATTGTTATTGTTAGATCTAGGTCAATATTCCATCAACGAATTTTAGTGTTTATGAAATACGCATTGTTCCGTTTGAAAACATTTTGAATGATGCATTTCTTGAGCTCGTGTGTTGAATTTGCTTCTCAGACGACCCATAAGATTAATGTGTGTTGTGTTAATAAGAAATGATCCTCGATAATTTAGACTATTCTGGTTTTGTTTAGCCAATGTGTAACATTGTGTTATTACTTCGGGGGGGGGGGGGGGGGGGGGGCACATGAACTTGTTATTGGTCAGTAAATAAGATATGTACTCCCTATAAGTAATCAAAGAAATTAGAAGGTACATATTTTATTACTGACCAATAGGTTCCTGTGATGCAGGGATACTAGGGGATTAGCTTGATAAACCAACCCCAAGTGATATCTTCTATGTTTCCCCCTTAGAAAGCCTATCTCTTCCTTAGGCCTAATTCTTATCTGTACGGGCGATAGAAACTAAAAGTTTAGCCCACTAGTATTTATAATGATAACTGTTTTTCATATAGCAAATTTCTACTAGTCCTTATGATAATGTGATAACTTAACTATTAGGCAGTTTGGCAAGGACTGTGGGACTAGTGTCAATTTCTAACACAGTGTATGCATAAATTAATGGCCTTTAAATGCATATTTCTATGATAATGACAGTGAATTGTGTAAAAAATATCAGTGTTAAGATTAAGGGGGAGTGAGTGGGGGCATTGATGTTTTTTGTCATAGTATTTATGTCAGGGACCGCTTAAACATGCCAGATCTTTAAATAACGCATCGTATCCCAGTAGTGAGAAGAAACCAGTGACATTTCTTCCTAATATTGACACAGATTATGTACCCCATTAGTTAACTACCTGCTTTCTGTCCTTGATCAAAGAGGTAAAAGTGAGAAAATATAAAATGTGTATGCAAAGTAATTCATATTAAGTTGGAAGAATCATATGAAAGCAAAGGCGTGTCTAAATATACACAGGAATGTCGTCTGCTGATAGCAACCCACTGAACCGGAACAATTGCCCAATTATGTTGAAAATAAGGACATGTTATACAATGGTACGCGGTCATGATAGGGTGTGATATTTGAGATCAGTGGGTGAACAAGTGCATGTGTTTGTGTTGAGATAGTCGTTAAAACTTGATGATCTGTGTTTAACTTACACAAGAGGAACAGTCTTGACATGAATCATAATTTCAGTATTACTGCTGCAGCAATTGTAGGACATGACAGGTGTATAACATCCAAGCGGGATGTCGCTGTCTAGGAAATAGAGTTAACTGATTTTGATACAAGAAGGGACAACTTTGCATGTCAGTTAAGTCAGGGTATGAAACTTGAAATAAAGTTTCTTTCACCAATATCTGTCATGTTTATAGATTATAAATTTATAACCATTACATTATTTTGTGTTGTGTTAATAAGAAATGATCCCCGTTAATTAAAACTATTCTGGTTTCGTTTTGCCTATTTGTTACATTGTGTCATGATGTGTTTTTACTTCATGGGAGGGGGGAGGGGTCACATAGGGTAGGTGGTAGAAGCAGGCCATAGGAACTTGTTATTGGTCAGTAAATAAAATATGTACCCCCTATATGTAAGCAGAGAATCAGGAGGTACATGTTTTATTCACTGACCAAGAATGAGTTCCTGTGATGGGATACCAGCAATGTTAGAAATTGGCACTAGTCCTATAGTCCTTGCCAAACTGCTCAATGGTAAAGGTATCATAAGGACTAGTAAAAATTTGCCCTTTTTAAGGGTTTTGCTATATGTTATCATTATAAGGACTAGTGGACGAAAACTGCTAGTTTCTAACCCTGACTAGGGGATTGGCTTGTTAAACAAACCTCAAGTGATGTCACCTTTGTGCCCCTTCATGTTGAGAGATTATAATTTTAAAACCATTGAGCAGAATTAAGTTGTGACAAATTTGTACACATGTAACCTACCTTCATGTTATTTCCAATCAGAGAGTGACATGAACTCTTATGACTGTCAAGCTGACACGCCATGATAAAACTAGAATACTGTTAAAAAGGTGTTAAACCTAACTCACTCACTCACTCTTATGACTATCACTCAGTCTATCAATGAACACGTCTGTGGAAAGGGTGTACCTGGAACCTTTCGTATGTAAAGTGGGGACTTGGATGGCCCAGTCGTCTAAGGCGCTGCGATTTGCTGTGCACAGTTGCGTCCCTTGGGCATGCCAGAAACCTATGATTGTGGGTTCGAATCCCGGTTCACCCCAATTATGTTTCTAGGTTTGTCAGCACCATACCCGTGCTCATGGGTTTCACCGAAGTGGTAAACATCTAAGACCTGCATCCCTTCGGGCTTTCCTCCCACATTAAGCTGACATGCCGCGATATAACTGGAATACTGTTAAAAGCGGCGTTAAACCCAACTCACTCACCCACTCACTCACTCACATGTAAAGTCATTGAGTTGTCAGTCTTTCAATGTAAATATTGCAGGACATTATTTTCCAATCTGGAAATGTTGCTTGTGCATTGATTATATTTAGACTCTTAATCGCGTACTAAGTATTCACCTGATTATGTGGTAACCCTGAAATGTTTAAAAAAAATAAAGAAGTTGTTATCCACAATGTTTCTTGTCTTGATCATGTTCGGTGTGTAACATATTAAACACGTTGAAGTCTTCAGGCTGCTAACATGGTCTGTCCGCAATGCATGATTGTAATTATTGTAGGCATCAAATTACTGTTAATGCATCAGTTCTTAACAAGCCATCATGGTCAAACATTATTTTAAAAATTTAAAGGAGAAAAAACCCTCCCCACCGACCCATATCTGTTAGGTCTGTAAAAGGTATTCTTTTTCAGCTAATAGTAATGGTTGCCTGATGTACATAAACGACTAACACTCTTTCACTCATTTGCACTGAATGTTCACTTACATTGACTTTAGCATGTTTAATGCTGAAGAGGAGTGTTATACAACTCTGGAGTTGCAAGCTCTTTGAAATACCCCCAAGAGTTCTCTCAGAGCAATTTTCATGCATGGGTGGTCAGCTGACCGCGCGACATGGCTATTGTTAGGGGCACCTGTCTACACCTGCAGGTTATTGTGTCCAGGGAGCGAGTGGGAGTCACCACGCATACCACCACTGACCTCTGTCTGTCACCGGAGGCGTGTTGGGTTACCTCAACAGGTAGCATTTAGCTACCTGGCAAAATCCGTGAAGATTCCTGTTAAGAATCTGGCGACTTAGTAGATTCGGTAGTAGGGTCAGTGACTTGGTTGGGTAGCCTATTGGTTAAAGTGTTCGCTCGTCACACCGAAGACCCGGGTTCGATTCCCGACATGGGTACAATGTGTGAAGCCCATTTCTGGTCTCCGCCCCCCGTGATAGTGATGGAATGTTGCTAAAAGGGGCGTAAAACTATACTCACTCACACACTTGGTTGATTGGATGTCACCGTATCCAAATTGTGTGGATTGAGGCTCATGATGTAAATCACTGGATTGTCTGGTCCAGATTTCAGTATTTCCAGACCGCCATCATATAGCTGGAAAATTGCTGAGAACAGTGTTGAGGAAACAAACAAGCAAAACTTGGCTACAGGGTTACATCGACTGGTAGTTCGTTACCTGTTGGCGTGAATCGGTGATGGCACCTATTACCATTAACTGTAAATAAATGCTTCAATAACACATCCATTATGATAGAGATACAGGTATTTTCATGTGAGGATTACCTGAGGGGATGTGATGCACAATGTGACAGCTAATTGACAGATGTTACATTGATATTTTTAGACTGTTACAAGTTGTATGATTTTGAATGGAGTGAGATAGTTGTAACATGCACAGTTGCCAGTAGTGATCCGTAGTGGTCTGACGTTCATGTAGCAATTTATTGCAGTAATGATTCATGTATTGAGATTTGAACCACAATCTGTTGCATGCATTCTTTCATTAGTAATTTAAGAACCTAAATAAATATAATCCGTAATTTTGACAACTACGTTATCATGCATATAGGAAATCGATCGTGAATAGTTTCTCTTACATAAGACTCAGTTCCTAATTTTGAGTTTCATCCTTTCAGTTTTGACTTGTCACTTACATAAACTTGGCCAACTGAATGAAATATGCATGATTTTGAAAAACGCAATCACTTCAAGCTTTTCTCCTTCCTTAAACTGACATGCTGTGATGTGCCTGGAATACTGTTCAAAACGGCATTAAACCCTACTCACTCACTCACCCAAATATATTGTGATATGTATTAAATAGTATTACAATTCATGGTTTACTGGTAATACCGTGCACCTCTTGTTGCCAGTATGGTCTCAGTTGATTAATGCTTGATGTTTTATTTCAAGTAAGTCATTGATTTCATAAAAAAAGTTGCATATAATGAAATCAAAATATCTTTTACATAAACATGATCAAGATGGTGTAGATTTTATTTAAACATGACAGTTCAAAATGCAGCGATCGATCCCATTGTCAGAGCTACAGATAAGCAGCGTATTTGTGTAAAATACCCCCACAAAATATTTAAAACCCAATTACTTCCAATTAACTTGCATACAGAAATGCATGCAGAAACTCAAATGTATATAAACAGCTCGTGTAAATACCCAATGAACCTTTTTCAGCATCCGTACAAAGGAGCTTATTTCCAAAACACAATTACGAGCTAATTTACTTTCCAAGTCAAGCCTGTATATTTAGAACCGTTATATACATCTAAAACATTATTTCATTTTTTTTAAATCTTAAAATGTTCACTCATTTTGGGAAAATCCAAAGAGTGATGAATAGATGATTGAAAAAATATTGGTTATTCAATGAAAAATGTAATAACCCAATTAAAATAGAAACATTTGATTTAAATCTCAATTGCTCAAAAGGTCTGGAGCTCTGCATTGTACAACATAGTGCAGTGCGATACTGTGACAATTTGTAAGTTAAGGCCCTCTGTTCATCCATGTATGTGGTATATGTATTCTCATGGCCGGATACAGAGAGGGGGGGGGGGGGGGGGGGGGGGTGTGTGTGTGTGTGTGCTTATTTCTGTATAAATTACCACCAAAGACAATAAATAGATCTTAATTGTGCACCCCCCTTTTCAAAAAAGCTGTATCCGCCCATGATTCTAATTGATAAAATAAGTAAAATTAAGATTTGAGCACTTAAAAATTTAATTTTAGGACTAGCGTGACTAGTTTGTACCAACATTATGACTATGTTAACATGGGGGCACCAGCTGTCTGAGGTGCTGTGATTCGCTGTGCAGAGTTGCATCCCTAAGGCACGGCTGAAACCTATGATTGTGAGTTCGAATCCTGGTTCGCCCCGATTACATTTCTAGGTTTGTCAGCACCATACCCATGCTTGTAGGTTTCACGAAAGTGGTAAACGTCTGAGACCTGCATTGCTTCGGGCTTTTCTCACACATTAATCTGACATGCTATGATATAACTGGAATACTGTTAAAAGTGGCATTAAACCCAACTGGCTCACTCACTTTCTTAACACACTATTGACTGACAGCATGGTCACCAAATTCAGATGTATCAATGATTTATTTTGCAGAATACAAACTTTCTGTTTAGCACTCTAGTAATATCTCCTGTTTTCTACTACATGTATTTCGACCTCCCCCTCCCCAGCATACGCCAGGTATTGCAGGTACATGGACGTGTGTGAGGGTATTGAACAGGTGACTCCCCCTCCCTAACATACACAAGGTATTGCAGGTAAGGGGATATGTGTGAGTTGTAGCCCCAGCATAATGAAGGTATCGGACAGGTAACACCCCTCCCCAACATACACCAGGTACTGCAGGTACGTGGCCCCGGGGTGTGTTGTGAGGGCTGACCCCAGCATAATGAGGGTATCAGACAAGAACTGTGCCAACAATACTGTAGTTGCCTTAAACTCCCAAATGAATGCTGAGCCCCTAACTGCCCAGAGCTAATTCTTTCATTCCAACCATATTTTCCCTTTCATGGAATAACACAGCCTCTTGAACTGTTAGCATGCTTGAGTATTTCAGTCATTGTTGCCTTGTTGATTGTATGTGATGAAGGATTACGCAGTAGATTTCACATGGACCTATTGCTAGTGATATTATATAAAAGAGTTTTTATCTTTTATCACCTGACATGTTTGTCTTTAGCTAAATCAACGTGAGACTGATTGTGGTCCCAAAAAAATAATTTCTGCTCATCATGCCTTCTGATTTGAAGATCATCATTAAAGTAACATGTTACCATGGTTACTGCAAGATGCAACAGTAGATGTCTGTATTTAAACCACACATGACTCATTGACTTTTTAACTTAATCTGCACTTTTTGAGGTTGTTTTGAGTCAGCACAAAGAAGAATGCTTGTTCAGTTTATGTGATTTGAATCTGCAGTATACAGGCTGTTTGGCTGATGAGTCGCGTGACACTTAAGGACCTGCATAAATCGCCCCTATTCAATCTGCCTGGAACTTGAATGTCAGTCTTCAGGGTCAAGGGTCATGGGGCTTCCAGAGCAATTGTGTCATGTATCAATATGTCAGAAAGAGTTGTCAGGAACCATGCATCAACATGATTCATCGTACTCTATTTTATACATGGTATTAAGACTATTTTGATGGAGCTGTTATTCCCTAGATAGCAAAATATACAGTTATATGTTTACCAGGCAGTAACAGGTGTTAGAAATCATTATTCAAATTTCAATATTTGTAACACCTATCATGCTTACAAGATTAAATATATTTAACCATCTTGCATTGGATGTGATGCAGAGAGATTGACCTTGGGGGTTGACCTTGGGAGTCACCTGTCACAATATCATGAGTTTCATCCCAATTATATTTCCTGACTTCATTCTGTGGGAGAGCAGCCTCTTCAGTAAATACCAAGCTCAACAAAGAGTGTTGTACACTGTTTATGCCACTTCTGCCAGAGTCAGGGGAGACTACTTCGCAACTATGTATCCTAGATTCATCTTTGTTCTGGCGACAGCACCAATTCCATTTTGCATATTGAGTTTGCTATTCCATGTATTATTAATAAAAGCTGAGCATGCTTCATCCATTTGCACCTTAGACATCTCAGACCAGATTTCAACTTATTATTCTCTCATATAAAAATGCTTTTTCCCAGAGCCTTTCCTAATGGAAAAAAATGGTAATCCACCTTATTTTAATTTCAAACCCTGTTGTGAGGTTGTAGTCTTGAACACAATTTTCCTCGCCACAATGGTAACCATGGTAACTAAAAAAAGGTAAATAAATGTCTCCCTATGTTAAACAAACAGCAGCATGAACAGATGCTTAGAGACAGCAGTGTTGACGGCAGGATTGTAATGTAACAGTATGCAATATTTGAACAGCTGTATCTTTACCATCTGTTTTATCTAGTTTCCACCATATGCACCTTACTAACTGACATGGGTGGTAGGGTAGCCTAGTGGGGAGAGTGTTTGCTTGTCAACCCGAAGGCCCAAGTTTGAACCCCCACATGGGTACAAAGTGTAAAAAGCATTTCTGGTGTTCCCTTCCATGATGTTACTGAACATTTGGTATCAGCAGCTTAGAACAATACACTCACTCACTCACTCACTCACTCACTCACTCACTCACTCACCCGCTCACTCACTCACTCACACACTCACTCTGTGGGAAACTGGACCAAACTGTTGGACTTTCTCAGACTTCATATCACAGAGGGTCTTTTTCCTTTCTTTCCCTTTCTTTTCTTCTTTTCCCCTCTTTCTGAAACCTCCATTCTTCAAAGTATGTCTCCCACAAAAGATTCCCAAACATTGTCCATGCTTGAACTTCGGTCCTCAGAACCTTCTTTGTGCTTTACAAAGTGATCAAAGCAAAGGAGAAATGTGAAGACTGAAGAATTTCATGCTTGGCACATTCCCATGTTTATCATCTACCTGGATGAGACACTTACAGCATTGAGTAGAATTCTAATGGACACGGAGCACTTAGGATGCTTCAGGCTGATGTGGCTGATTTGTGCTGTTTGCTAAGGAACTTCATATTGGAGAGTTAATATGTGTACTTGATTCTAGACACCAAGCCACCAACACCATTAGAACAATGGTTATGTAGCACCTGTAAGATCCTTGAGGATGAAGAGCATTACATCATGTATTGCTACAGAAATGATGAGAGAAAAGTGACAATAATATTTTTTTTCTTTGTAACATCTCTCTCTCTCTCTCTCTCTCTATCTCTCTCTCTCTCTCTCTCTCTTTCCCTCCCTGTCTCAATCTCCCTAGTCTCTCTATATATTTCTATATATCCCTCCTTTCTATATATATTAAATTGCATATTTTACATACGTTGCTGGTTTTGAAGTGACTTGCACTGACATGCTGTTGATGAATTGGAGTTGACGCTGTGAAATACCTGGAAAATAGTCTACATTTCTCTCAGCAGTGTCTTGTCAGCTGTGTCGGGCATCAGGACAGGCTGTCTGATGAAAAACAATGTCGTGATATGAGGGTAAACAGTGAATCAAACAAAAATTCCCCACACTCAAGCATGTTTATTTAACAACTTTTACAAATCATTGCATTTTTTCAAATTAAAAGTAATGTTGAACACATATTTTACCATATTTGAGTATGGTAAAAAGTGGCCAATTTGTACCCTGATTTGTTTACGGACCTCACGTGAGTTGCCCTCATTCTATTAGAATTTATTCTTGAACAAATTTGAGTTGCATTAGCCATCGTAAAAAGTTTGCCACTGGTTACTTGTGAAAGAACTCTGTCTTGGAGCAGGTCGGTTTGCGTTTACTCAATAAACACATTGGGTAAACAAGAGGGGTACAGCAGGGAGACACTCTGCCACCTTCTTTATTAATATGATGCTCTGAAAGAGCTTGACAGTGTTTTTAGAAATGAAGAATTTTCAGCAGTTTGATATGAAGAAATTCTAAGCATTCATTGCATTGTCATTCATTCATTTTTACTTGACATGAGGCACTGTCCTGGAATGTAACCGCTTGTCTGTTTCTAACTTTGGAAATGAGTGTGTCTGTTTGGTCATGAATTTTAAGTAAATGAAACATCATTTCATGGGTAGGATTGCCCCTCAGGTTTGTTTAGACAACATTGCTCCTGAGTTCAGACATTGTTTCAGATTAGACATGTATGAAGGAACCGTTTAAACGAAACACTTGTCTACTAAGTGTGCCTGAAAACCCCACAGAATCTTATTATTGCCTTCTGTATTGGACAGTAGTGGATGTGCTCATCTGAATATTTTGAAAATATTAAAAATATATCATATATTTGTCATGGTTATAAATAACTAAAACTTCAAAATCATTTAACAGATGTTTTGCAATGTTATGTTAATTCTTAAAAGGCCAAGGTAGGGTAAGGAAACTTTTTGGAACATGAGACATAATTGATTTAAGAAGTGAGGTAAACCTCTACAAGATTTATCACAATTATCAGATGTGGACACATGAATGAGAATTACACTAAACGTTTTTTTGTACTATTGCATGTTTGGGATTTATGATGACATTAAAAGCACAGGTAAGGCGAGAATGTGTCAATATTAAAGGCTGATTTTAGAGGTTTTCGCGAAGTGTCTTTCTGATATTTGAACATAAGCAAGTCTTTGACCCATGCTGAATTTCTTAGGAGACAAAATGTATGGTAAAACTTCTTCTTGGGTCAAGAAGGACTCATTCCTCGATTTTCTCCTGAAGTTCGATAAATTAGCATTTGTCACTCAGTTTAGCCATTATGTAATTGATCATGCTAGAATTCCAAACATGTATGAGGTAGATAGAAGAAAAGGCAAGATGTCAGCCATTTGAACATGTCCGAAAATGTTCATACCAATATTTCAAAACGTTCCAGGTCTTTATGATATGACATTTACAGGGTCTCCATCCTTTCCCTCCAAGTATTGTTTGTTGGCAACTTCCCAAAAGCTCAGACAGGACCTCACAAATATATCTCTTCAAGGAAATATATTCAGCTATAAACCTCTGTTCCAAATTGCCAAGTAATGCACAACTGCAATAAAACAGACCTAGAAAGGTGGATGAACATAACTTGTCAAATATGCAGCCTTTGAACTCCGGATCCAGTTCTGCAGTTGATCAATTTATGGCCATCTTTATGGGAATAAATATGACTGAGATTGTGATAAGAATAAACTACCGGTATGTTCCATCAGTCCATTTATGATTATAACATTGCTGGAGGGTGGTCACTTTGACATGTGTGATATCATTCATACCAGGTACATACTTCATCTTGGTCTTTGATAGGGACAATATTGTCTATATCACCTGACCCATGGAGATTCTGGGTCAGGCCCAGACTGATTATTTACAGGTCTATATATCCTGTGGGGATTTGGACTAAGAATATAGGTCCTCGGCTACCTATGCTTGTCGTAGGAGGCAAGTAATTTGATCGGCTGGTCAGGCTCGCTGACTTGGTTGATTGCATGTCATGATATCCAACCCGTGTAGATAGATGCTAAAATGATGTCAATCTCTGGTGCAGACTGAATTATTTACAGACTTCCGTCATATAACTGGAATATTGCTGAGTGTGGCGTTATACAACTAATTGTAGTATAAAACATCTACTTTTATACTCTGAGGCCTAAAATTCAATGTAGTGGTCGCGAAAAAACTTCAAGATTCATATGGCTACTAATGAATGAAAATCAAACAGGTTTTAACAAGGCAAGATACCAAAACATTGTTGAACAGTGATGATAAGGTCTCATATTTTTTTCACATTTCACTTACAAAGTCGGATGAAATAATAAAAAATATTTATTCATTTTAAGGAGGGAATATGCTCCGATGCCTATTCTAGGTTTTCATGATCTGTGACTTGTGTCAACCTGAGATGTAATCTTTGTCAAATTAGGGTAATCACACACAGTTAGATTAATACACATCAGAACTATTTCGTGTACAGAGTAACAAAGTGTTTTTGTTATCACTCGACTCAAACTTGTTAGGGGGCGGTCGGGTAGCCTAGTGGTTAAAGCGTTTGCTTGTCATGCCGAAGATCCAGGTTTTATTCCCAACATGGGTACAATGTGTGAAGCCCATTTCTGGTGTCCCCTGCCGTGATATTGCTTTAATATTGCTACAAAGAGTGTAAAATCTCACTCACTCACTCAAACTTGCTAGGCCTGCCAAATTTGCCCGAGCTGAGCCCCACTTTAATTAAGGACCTTTTCAAAATGATAGCATAACTTCAGTACTGTTCTCAGCTTGACAGCGGAGTCTGTCAGGGACATGGGCACACAGTTCAATCCCGATTGATTCACTTACCCTAGCCTATATCCAACATGGCATTTAAATGTCAGGATGGGGATGAATGTTTTTTCACTCTCTGTTTGCTCAACTCATTACCAGGCAGTGCGGGACTGGTCTCGCCAGCAGGATGGCAGGAAGTGGGACTTAACACGCACTTCTGTAGACGACCAACAAGAGTCGGACAAATTAACTTCTGGCTACTACGGGAAAAGTAATACTGGGGATTTTCAAGTCTTTTCAAGGCGTTTGGAAGTGATACACATAAGGAAGAGAATTTATGGACGTCAACTTCTTTATTATGAGGAACACAATCTTTCCGAGTATATACTTACTACTTCATCATGTGAATGAAGGAGTAAGTATATACTCCGAAACGTGATCCTCATAATAAAGAAGTTGACATCCATAAATTGTCTTCCTTTTGGGGATTTTCAGTTGAAAAAATCAGGCAGAACGGCTTTAATCTGTTAGGAATTAATATTGAATTGGAAATTGATATCATATTTGAAATTGTTTGAAAGAAGTTTTGGGTGACCTGCCATTTTAGATGTGTCCATATGGAGGCCTGTGCCTGTTCATGATGATGTCCCTAATAGAAATAATAACAAGGCCATTTGTATATTGCGCTGTATTTCCACACCACACAGGAGCATGCTCACAGCATGACAGTATTATTATCTCACTGGGGGCACGGGTGGCCCAGTCGTCCAAGGCGCCGCGATTCGCTGTGCAGAGTTGCATCCCTTGGGCACGCCAGAAACCTATGATTGTGGGTTCGAATCCCGGTTTGCCCCAATTATGTTTCTAGGTTTGTCAGCACCATACCCGTGCTCGTGGGTTTCACTGAAGTGGTAAACGTCTGAGACCTGCATCACTTCGGGCTTTCCTCCCACATCAAGCTGACATGCCGTGGTATAACTGGAATACTGTTAAAAGCGGCGTAGAACCCAACTCACTCACTCACTCACTCACTCACTATTGTCTCACTCGATTTTCATTCTCAGCTTCCTGGGTAGTATACATCCCAAGCGGCCTGAGGCGCTATTAGGTGGGGACAACTTTTTAAAAATCCTCATCACAATAACATTACATTGAAAAGTTCATGTTAGTTCAGACCTAGTCCTGCACCATGACTGGAATATATTTATTTTATTGATTTTTTTTTTATCTAGAAACGTATACAAAAGCAAGTCTAGCCAGTTTTAGCTAGCTCTATTCCACATGATATAAGCACAGGGAAAATTATTTCGAGTCGAGAAGGGTATTGTATAATGTAAGATTTCATAGACTATGTTAGTCTAGTCAGACCATATGTTTTAAGATAGGTATGCACTTATTGCTCATTTTCTCTTTTTGTCATTTCAAGGAAATTCCAACGGAAATTCAGATACCACAAACTGAATGTATCATGTATATGTTAGGAATGTCAGTATCAGAACTAGTTGAGAACTAGTAAGCAGGTGAGCGTGAGAGGCAGTCGGAATGACAGCAACTGTATCTTAGTGCAAAGGAATTAGAGAAAGGCAGATGGCAGATAGCGTAGCTTCTGTCCTAGATTGTCGGGTGTGTGGGATATATGTGGGGACGGTGTATTGTATACAGCCAGAGGGATCTATTGTTGTCAGTGTGTTTAAGTTCTTGGCAAGGAGGTGACAAGATGGAGTGGTATTTGCCTTGGGGAACCGCTTAGATCCAGGCCCTATCACCTGGAGACAAAACCCACCCCCTCGATCCAGTGTAGCGCTGTTAGCCTGGGGGGAGCTTCCTATATTCAGGCCCTATCACCTGGAAACTAAACCTCTCTATCAGACTTATAACACAGCACATTCCTACCTCGAGGTGCTAGGGAGTCACCTTGCTGCCTGTAGATATACCATTCTCCAGAAGTTTGTAAAATGGTACAAGACTCTTGTATTGTATGAAGACAAATGTATTTTTGTTCAGTGTTGTGTTTAATGTATAGTGTTTAATGGGAGACAGGGTACCTTTTTTAGGTGTGTGTATACATTTTACATGTTCTGTTGTAATACACATCTCAAAAGGACCTGTGAAGATACGGGATAGAATAGATTTTCAGCACCCCATGCTAGCCGTAAAAGGTGTCTATGCTTGTCGTAAGAGGTGACTGACTTGGTTGATGCATGTTATCGTATCTGAATTGCAAGAATCGATACTCATGATGGATTGTCTGGTCCATACTCAATTATCTACAAACTGCCTTCATATAGTTGGAATATTGCTGAGTTGGGCATTAAACAACAAACAAACAAACTACTCAAAAGTAGCGAAGGAAGACCTGACAACATGACAGTTTAACTATGGTAATATGAAAGAATCGGGTATTGTTTAACTTCTGTTGACTGGTATATATCTTCAAGCACCTGCTGAACATGTCCAGGACCTAAGTTTGTTTGCTTGTTGTTTAACGCCGCGCTCAGCAATATTCCAGCTTTATGACGGCCGTCTGTAATTAATCGAGTCTGGACCAGACATTCCAGTGATTGACTTCATGAGCATCGATACACGCAATTGGGATACGATAACATGCATCAACCATGTCAGAGCCTGACCACCTGATCCTGTTAGTCGCCTCTTACGGCAAGCATGGGTTGCTGAAGACCTACTCTACCCCGGATCTTCACGGGTCAGGACCTAAGTGCTCTAACAAGCTAAGCTCATGACGAGGAGTGTGACATACTGAAAGAGATGTAGCATCTTCCTGAGGCAAGGGCATTAACTGACTATAATAGTCCTGTTCCCACCCTTGCCGAAGTAGGCTGGAATTCCGGAGTTACATTTTGGCTGGACTAACGAGTCTATGCATAGTCCAATCAAGATCGCTTAACAAAGTAGACATCCTACTCGTAAACAACATGGATTTCTACATGCAGATTTCGACTGCAGGAATTGCAAAGCATGTGAACTGCCAACTGGGCGTCGACAGATATTTTGCAAATCTTTTCATGTTGATCATCCATGTGCTCAAATGATCTGATGCACTTTGAGGGGTAAAACCTGTTTAATTACAATATACATATTGATTATCGATCAGATTGTTTTGACTGGGCGCCTTCATTTGAAGCAAATGCAAGTGATGTAAAGGATGGAATCTGATTGGTCAGTAGGAGGGACATAGAAGGGACATAACTCGTAATAGCCACTTGCGGGACCTCGATCAAGGCTGGAAATTCCAGCCTAGTTCGGCATGGTCGGAATTGGACTTTTGTAGTCTGTTCATGCCCTTGCCTCAGGAAGATGGAGTTGTAGAAGTGCAGATCAAGCTTTATCCCTGTTGGCATTCTGAGTTAGAGCTGATCCCAAACAACCCATGCTTTGATGGATCGGTGGTCAGATTCAGTGACTTGATTGTATGTTATTGTAACCCAATGGCATTTTATCATTTTATCAATGCTCATAATATCAATCACTATATTGTCTGGTCTGAACTATTTTCAGTCTGACATATATTGCTGAGTGCAATTCTAATCATTGTTAATCAACAAACAAACAAAAGTCTCAAATGTGTTTATTTCCTGTTTATCTTTGTAAACTATGTTTATAATGAACACGCTTAAAACAAACTGATGGATATAGCATGCTGTTTTTTGGTCCTGGGCATTTGCTGTGTATGTCCTTTATAAATGCTTATAACGAACTATGGTTATAACATGTATAACAAACTAAAATTAGTGGCCCCTTTGAGTTCGTTATACATGTTACTGTATCGCGAAATTAAAGTTCAAAAGCTGATGTAGGTGAGACCAGTGTGAGACTACAAGTACATGTACTTCAGTGGACTTGTGGCCGATTCCTTGCCTCATGTTGATGTTTAACATACCTTCTTCTCCAAGTGTACTTGATGTCCAGTTATTTGCCAGTGTTAAATCATTAATCTTACTGGAAGCTCCATGTTTGAAACCATGCTGAATACATTTACTTGAACCACAATTCAATCCTACATATTTACTCCTTAAATAGTGTTGTTATTTACCTTGATTAATGCTTTCTGAGGTGTGTGCAATATTACTGGTACATGTATATTGTATGTATACTGAACCGAAACAGTTAGGGATCATGAATATATTTGGTGATATATTTTTGTAGTGAGACTGATGACACAAGTTCAGATGCAATATCCCCCCAAATATGTTTGGTTCAGTATGCATACAATATACCAGTAATATTGCATTTGATTTACCGGTAGTAGTTCAGTGGCTAACAAAAAATATCAATTCATACAAAATGTTATTTTTGAAAGCAGTTGCCATTCCTTTGGCAATGCCAACATTTTACCACTCACACAAAACAAATACTTGTCTCTACATGATATGTGCTGATCTATGTGTACAGTAACTAAATGGTTGATGCATGTGATCGTATAACAATTGCGTGGATCGATGCTTATATCAGTCACTGGATTGTCTTGTCCAGACTTGATTATTTACAGACCGCCGTCATATAGGTGTAATATTACCGAGTGCGTCATTAAACAACAGACAATCAATGAATCAATATATACAGTCTTCCGTTGAACTTGACAAGTACTGTTCAGGGTTTGAAGAGCACAGTCAATAGGATAAATGATGCAGCATTGCAATAGACATAAAATGCAAGTGATTCAATGAGATATGATTGGCTTAGCAAGCAATATTATTTGCATTTGTTTCCATAAGCCAAAAATTAACTAGCTTCGGAGAGAAGCTGTCTATTGTTGGTAATCGAGGGGTCATCTCAACATGGCAGTTCGCAAAAATATCTCGTCGCAGTATTTTCTTTGGTGTGATATTCGCAATATTTTAACGGCGCAGAAATAAAGCTGTTTACAATAATTGTATAATACTACTACTGTTTCCTGATTGGCTTATGATAGAGTGGGTGGCACTTGGGTTGCATCATCATTGCTTTGAACAATTTCATTGATTTCGTACTGTTGTCTACATTGTTTGTGTGTTGATTAAAAAGCAGTCTGTTAAGTGACTGCTTATGTGTATATTTTTAAGAATTAATTATATAATCTTTTACATTTATACATAAATACTACAAATATTGAAGTCAGTTCTTAATTATTTGAAAACAAAGAGATTGGAAAAACATCTTCTATTAAACGATTAAGCTCTATGCATATTTAAAAAACAAAACATTTGCAATCTTGTTGTCCTGCTTGTACAGGGTTAGAAATAAATTTATTTTTCACTAGTCTACAGAAATTATATGCTACAAAGATGCCATCTACCTAATACCTGGTGGTCCACAAGGAAACGTGACTGGTCCTTCCTGAATCTTTCTGGACTCAGATTTAATTTCGAACACTGTATTCTAATAACATTATCAGTTGCTTACATCAGCTCGTGCAGAGGGCCTTGTTTACATATACCAGCTAACTTCCGTCTACCTTCCTTCGACCCCTGTACTAGGACCCTAAATCTTCAGCCGGCAGAGTATTGGCAAATTGTGAGCACTTGAAAGCTTAAATGTTATTCCGTTACGTGGGAGGACCTTCAGATAGTTTGCTGAAGTGATTTCTGTCTACAGAACGGCTCATATACCGGGAAGGAGTGTTTCGGCAGGGTGGCTACTTCTGATGGATGATATCTAGGTGTCAGAACTGACGTACCCGACACACGGAACGGTTAACGCTGCATAGTTCCGTCTCCATGGTTCTAGTTTGTGATAGCTTAGTCGGGGATCTACCCTGGGTTTTGTTGTCCTGCTGACTCGAGGATCAACGTGTCATGTGGACCTTTGGTATTGTTTCCTACCTGGAACTGTTGTGAGACGAGTGTGTGCGAGTCAGGCCATTGTGGAAGTGCTTCCTGGTCGTCGTAGTTCCTGCTAGACCTGGTTGGTGATGGTCGAATGCGTGTGAAGTCCTTGTCTGCATCGAGTGTCTGGTACTCTGGAGCAGGTCATGGAGGAGCTGATCCCCTATAATGTTTGTGATACGTTCATGGAGTGTGAAGGGAACACCATACATGAACCCTATGACAGATCAAGACGGTTTATGGTAAGGCAAGCATGAGTCTTCCCCAGTTACCAGCAGCGATGCACAATATGATGCAACAAGACTTTCCAATAGACTAAGGATAATTTTCCTGTCTACTACTATGAATTGTGTAGTACTACTATGTATGTAGTACTACTGACTCTCAAGACTGCCTCTGTGGTCTGGTGGAAGAGCGTACGCCAGGAGAGCGGAAGGTCCGGGGTTTGATCCCCGTCTGCGTCATACCAAAATATGTTAAGACATGGTACTTGTTGTTACCCTGTCTGTCTGTTACAAGGACTGGTCGGCTTGGAGTTGGTATACTGTGTCTGAGCAGGGTATTCATGTTAAAACTGCGGCATCAATAGCACTATAAATCGACATCAGTCCAGACTAGTACATCTTAGCAGCCACACACACACGCACGCGCGCGCACATGTGCATGCACGCCGCTATGTAAGTGCAATAATCTTGGACGCGACGTTAAAAACCATTTCACCTCACCTCACCTCACCAACTCTTAAACAATGTGATCTAGACAACAAGTTGTCTGACTTTAACTCTTAAACAATGTGATCTAGACAACAAGTTGTCTGACTTTAACTCTTAAACAATGTGATCTAGACAACAAGTTGTCTGACTTTAACTCTTAAACAATGAGATCTAGACAACAAGTTGTCTGACTTTAACTCTTAAACAATGTGATCTAGACAACAAGTTGTCTGACTTTCATTTTTTTTACAGTCCACCGTGATAGCTGCTGTGTTAAAAAAACAAATAAAGAAAACAAACTGATGTGTTTTCATTATAAAGCAGCACTGTATGTTGCCTGTGTATGGTTGTGTGGAGATTTCGAGTTAGAATAGGTCCCCAGCAACCGAAGCTGGTCGTAAGAGGTAACCAAATGGTGCAGGTGGTCAGGCTAGGTGACAGCCTGTCACATCAAACCGTGATGGTGTGGATTGTTGTTGACAATATCAATCACTGGATTATCTGGTCCAGACTCGATTCTTTACAGGTGGGCATCATATGATAAATTGTGTGAATATTGCTGAGTGCAGCGTTAAACAAGAAACAGAACTGTGAAGAGCCGTGGTAGAATAGGTCTTCAGCAACCCATGCCTTAAAAGGCGACTATGCTTGTCGTAAGAGGCGATCGGTCGGTCAGGCTCGCTTACTTGGTTGATGCATGTCACCCTTGCCAAATTGCGTGGATCGATGCTCATGATGTCAATCACTGAATTGTCTGGTCCAGACTCGATTATTTACAGACCGCCGTCATATAGCTGGAATATTGCTGAGTGCAGCGTTAAACAAGACACAGAACTGTGAAGAGTCGGGGTAGAATAGGTCTTCGGCAACCCATGCTTGCCATAAAGGGTGACTATGCTTG
This sequence comes from Haliotis rufescens, assembly GCF_023055435.1. NCBI lineage: Eukaryota > Metazoa > Mollusca > Gastropoda > Lepetellida > Haliotidae > Haliotis > Haliotis rufescens. The sequence goes on from NW_025963857.1 coordinate 1,945,614, forward strand.
TCGTAAGAGGCGACTAACGGGATTGGGTGGTCAGGCTCGCTGACTTGGTTGATGCATGTCATCGTGGCCCAATTGTGTTGATCGATGCTCATGATGTCAATTACTGGATTGTCTGGTCCAGACTCGATTATTTACAGACCGCCGTCATATAGCTGGAATATTGCTGAGTGCGGCGTTAAACAACAAACAAACAACAAGAAAGAAAGAAACAAAAAGTGTGTTTGTACCACATATTGTAATGTCCGAGACAACATCAGGCGCCTGAACAGAACAGACTAATTCAATACAACAGTACTAATGAAATATCTCTCATTTACATGTTTTCTTCTAATACTACATGATCATTCATTATCTAAGCTTTTAGAATTACAGAGGTTATTTATGTTCGAGCTGGAGTGAATTACATTCAATCAAATCCCATCAAGACTTCACTTCCTCAAGGCTGATATCAGCTCACTCCATTGTTAACAAATTAATCTTCATTGTAAGCCAGTTACCTTGTACATGTCTGAGGTCACCTCCCACATTTAAGTATGATTCATCATGATTAGGAAAATTAGGTGTTCCTTTGAAATATTACACATGGGGAAATTGGGAAATTGGGCAATAAGGCGTAGGCTCAATTATCAATACAGAAGTCAAGTCTTTGAAAAGCATTTAGAAGTGATACTCATAAGGAAGAGAAATTATGGATGTCAACTTCTTTATTATGAGGAACACAATGTCACAACACCTTTTGTAGTCTTATCACTTTTGTTGTTCTTACATGTACATATATATGCTCTGTGTCTCATAGCTTTCATTCACCTCATGAAGGAGTAAGCATATATTCTGAAACGTTGTGTTCCTCATAATAAAGAAGTTGACATCCATAAATTCTCTTCCTTTATACAGAAGTCTTTGTGATCAGGAAAGTCTTGTTTGATCAGCCCTAAATGGCTGATATAATGCTGATTTGAGTTTAGATTTAATCACTAGTTTGTTCAGGGTATGTGCAGTATCTAGACACACAGTATTATCTTTTGAATGAATTTAACACTAAATAAATACAGGTATGATCATATAAATTTCAAAATGACTTCAACTTTATTTGGTCAGCAAACAATCTGTTATTCATGCTGTAAGTACGACAAGGCGTTGCCCATTGTGTAGCTCCAATCACCCAGTTTAAACACGCTATCGGTGGAGAGGTCTCGGCTAGGGGTAGACACAAACCCTTGAAGTCTGTACGATGATAAGCCAGGTATGTTGACTGCCATGTCAGATGCAGGACTGATTGTCAGCCAATGTAATCAATACAGGTATGTCATAATCCGCAGTAACATGCTGAACCTCAGGCCAAACAATGTACTTATGTTTCAGGAAACTAAATAGCCCTTCTAGATAGATAGCCCTTCTAGATAGATAGTCCTTCTAGATAAATAGTCCTTCAGATTGACAGGAGGTCAGCGACCCCGGAATAAAACAAAAAATGGTCCGCAATTTCTGAGCGACATTGGTCCTATTATTGCTGTTACGTGTTGCCATGAATACCTGACCCATAATTTTCCAAGCAGTCCTGCATCATGACTGGAATATGTGTATTCTATGAAAACAAAACCAATCTAGATTTATAAGACAACAACTTTAGCCAGATGTATTCCACAATCAGCGTCGGGAATTATTATTATTTTTTTTATGTTTTAGAGGAGAGTAATGTATTGTATCGACCATATGTTACTCTAATTTCCAAAGTGCGTGGTCATTTGACCAATATTCGATTCCCGACATGGGTACAATGTGTGAAGCCCATTTCTGGTGTCCCCCGCCTTGATATTGCTGGAATATTGCTAAAAGCGGCGTAAAACCATACTCACTCACTCACTCACTTGACCAATATTAATTCACATCAGTACATGGAGCATGTCAATCTGGCTGGTAGCATTCCACCAGATATTGTCCGGAGTAATGAATTACTGTAATTGCTGGTGCACATGACACGTATTAAAACCATACACTAGTTAAGTTTGTTTTCAGATAACGAGCGTGAGTGAACAAATTTTGTTCAACATGTGTGTTCAAACGTTGATGAAACTAAAATGTTTTTGATAATAGTTCCTGGGTAATAATTTATCCCTTCTATTCTGCTTTTTTCTGTAATATATGCTGGAAATCTTTGTCTGTCTTGTAAATTTTCGTACGAGAAGGGGATGCTTATATCATGTATTAAGATTCCTTACAGATTGTTTGGGTATTTTGTCAGGGGATGCTTATTGAAGCAAAGCGCTTATTGAAGCAAAGCACTTATTGAAGCAGAGCACTTATTGAAGCAGAACTCTTATTGAAGCAGAGCGCTTATTGAAACAGAGCGCTTATTGAAACAGAGCCCTTATTGAAGCAGAGCGCTTATTGAAGCAGAGCCCTTATTGAAGCAGAGCGCTTATTGAAGCAGAGCGCTTATTGAAACAGAGCGCTTATTGAAGCAGAGCGCTTATTGAAACAGAGCGCTTACTGAAGCAGAGCGCTTATTGAAACAGCGCTTATTGAAGCAGAGCGCTTATTGAAACAGAGCGCTTATTGAAGCAGAGCGCTTATTGAAACAGAGCACTTATTGAAGCAGAACTCTTATTGAAGCAGAGCGCTTATTGAAACAGAGCGCTTATTGAAACAGAGCCCTTATTGAAGCAGAGCGCTTATTGAAGCAGAGCGCTTATTGAAACAGCGCTTATTGAAGCAGAGCGCTTATTGAAGCAGAGCGCTTATTGAAACAGAGCACTTATTGAAGCACAGCGCTTATTGAAACAGAGCGCTTATTGAAGCACAGCGCTTATTGAAGCAGAGCGCTTATTGAAACAGAGCGCTTATTGAAACGAAGCTCTTGTTGAAGCTGAGTGCTTTTTGAAGTTGAGCACTTATTGAAACGGAGCGCTTAATGAAACGAAGCTCTTGTTGAAGCTGAGTGCTTATTGAAGTAGAGCACTTATTGAAACAGAGAGCTTATTGAAACAGAGAGCTTATTGAAACGAAGCTCTTGTTGAAGCTGAGTGCTTATTGAAGTAGAGCACTTATTGAAACACAGAGCTTATTGAAACAGAGAGCTTATTGAAACGAAGCTCTTGTTGAAGCTGAGTGCTTATTGAAGTAGAGCACTTATTGAAACAGAGAGCTTATTGAAGCTAAGTTCTTGGTGAAGCTGAGTGCTTATTGTGGCGAGTAAAGTATGGGTGGTATGATGTAATGTTACTTTGTATGCATTTTTCCAGTGATAATCGTCTGAATGTTGGTGTGTCTGGATTAACAGGGTCTGGTTTGATGAGGGTTCATCGTGTAAAGCTTTGTATATTAAGTGACAGTTAAAAATAATTAAATATATGCTTTTTGATGAGTTTTTCATGTTGAATCTGTACATGTGAAATGTCAGGCCATTCATAAAATGATGGGCTGGTCGGGTTAAATAATTTGGTGTGGATAGTCAGAGCCAATTCCATTCTACTATCATCATGTGATGTCTAATCGATACGGATTATAATGTTTAGCAATTTGAGTATGTTTGGTGTAGGTATGGGATATATATTCTTTTGTGATGTAATTTCAATAAACATGACAATAATCTGATTGTAGCAGTTGTCATAGTTGTAATCAACTTGTTTTTATTACGAAGTGGACGTTCATATTATTTTATGCTTAGATCGTCTCAGTAAACTGGGCTCTGTCTTCATATCAGCCTCAATCATTTCAAAAGAAGCATATTCCAATTGTCACATTTTTAAGTTGTGTTTTGGAATGTAAAGATGGGAATTTGAAACGATTACGATCGTTTACTGTTCAATGTGAGAGCTCCAGTAATTGTATGAATTTTCAGTGTGATAACCAGCATTAGAAACTGTTCATTTTTCTCGTTATGGTCTCACAGTCATATGTATATCACTGGGTCATGCACCCTGAGGGTCTGGCCTGGATCACTTTCATTCAGTATTAGTGATCTCTGTACAGACGTTATGTATGGAATGTGGATGGGTTGATCGGTTGATAAGAGCACGAGAGCTTTTAGTAGATATTGGCAATGTTGAACATGTTTTATGTCCATACAAGGTAGTTTCAGTAAGATGTATGGTTTGACTAGGCAAATAATGTTTGTTGGATGAGAATGGGGAAATTAAGCTCAATCACGATTATACAGGAAGGGATCTGTCAGTGGACTTGTCATTGGGATTTATAAATAAATTATGAAAGATTACTTTGTGATAATTAGATCATGCACATAAAGTAATTACCGGAAGGAAATAAAATGATGTGAGAAAAATTGTTTTCTAATATCTGAAAATATCCATATTGAGCATCATGGTTCAGCTCTAGTCCTGAGTAATATTTGTAGGTTCAGCTAGTAATCATGGTAATAGTCAATCTATCAACAATAATAATCACTGACGTCAGGCAGAAAAACAAGTTCAGCCTAGTAGTATAGATTTATAGATATTCCACCTCAAGTCTGCAGCAAATGTTGGTAAAAATTCAAAATTTGTGATTACAAATTTCCCATTTCATGTTATGCATTAATAACTAATGCTGTGTCTTTGTAGAAGTAACTTGCATTTCACTGACCAATTTGAGCAAAATAAATATTTATTCACAAATTGCCTACCAAGGGCACTTAGTATCCTGTCTTAATCCCTGAGTAGACAAAATATTTGAAATTGGATTTAAAAAATTGACCACCAACCTAAATGTTTTAGGAAAAAAATTGGTAAACCCAAAATAGGAAAGAGTCTGACCTAAGGTAGAGCCCATTGTCTACATTTGCTTTGTCAGATCTTCAGTGGTGACAGAGGAGGGTCCACCATGACACTATTGTGTCTCCATCCTACCTGTTTAACTGTGTTATCACCCACCTACAGAGTGGAATATGAATATACTGTGTTACAATGTAGCTGGTAGGGCTTGGATATTAAAACCTTGAGAAAAGCTGATAGGCGGTGAAGGCTTATTGTGATAAACCAGAAAGGATGCATTGTGGTGAAGAGGGGTTATTATCATGATTATGGGTATTCCAGGATGAAGAGGTGTGTAGGTAGACAAACACCGACATCGTGCAGCTGTGTGTAAAGATTCTCCAAGTCCAAGTCAGTTTAGCTTGTTGCTTGACAGATTTTCTCCGTCAAAATACAAGGGGAGGCAAAATAAGATATGAAAGATAGTAAATGTTGATTTGAGGATAATTTCATGAAAATATCTTGAGCAGTTTTAAAAGAATACAAACAAAAATGTTGACATGTTAAAAAAAATAACATTTTGCAAAAGATGCTGTAATTGTAATTATTTTTTTAATTTTGCAAAATATAGGTTAGCCTCATCTTAAAGATAAAATAGTAATAGGTCTGTCTTAATGAAGAAAATAACCTCAGGTTCTGATGTAAATATTCAGCATAATGGGTAAATGAATTTTTGTTTGTTTTCAGTGACACAGATTGTTTCCATTAAATCTGTAACAGTACCATAGGACATTTATAATGATGGCTCATGATCAGGTCTATTCATAGCGGTTCAGGTTGTGAATATTGGACTGCAACAGGTGCCAAATTGGTCTGGCACTTACATACGTGTGAATGCTCTTTATAGACAATTGACATATTCAGCAGCAAGGAAACTGTAGAGTGATGCATCCTGAAGCTGGACAAAGACACCACAGTAATGTCCTTGTCGCTGTGTGCCTGACAACTGTCTCCTGTTCGGCAGTAATGTGACACTAAAGGTTATAAGCTGCTTGTAGTTGAGGGACTATGACACATGCCCTGTGTTGCAGGTATACGGTTGACTGCAGTGTGGACGTATAACTAAAGTATTACAGCGTTAGAAATTGGCACTAGTCCTGTAGTCCTTGCCAAACTGCCCAATAGTTAAGGTATCATAAGGACTAGTAGAAATTTGCCATTTTTAGGGTTTGCTATAATGTTATCATAATAAGGACTAGTAGACGAAACATTTTAGTTTCTACTGCTGTATTACAGCATGTCTTAACTAGAGCTGTAATGATATCAACGATACCTATGATATCATCGATACTAAGGTACAGATGATATGAAATCGTCAGTTTGTGAGATCGTTATTCACTATAAATAGAACAGAAACTGATAGAGTTACCTCCCATAATGGCAGAAGTAGCACAGTGCAACTTTAAGCTTGGCAGGACACGAGGACGTGGTAATGAGGGCGTGCCCACTAGTAAACTATTGTGTTTTATAACCATCGCATAATTTAAAGATGTTTTGTTTTTGTTTTTGAGATAATAAGTAAATGTATGAAACTAGAGGTTTTAGAGTTAAATTTCAGTGATTTCATCATTTTGTACATTTTGTTGGTGTATCGTGATACCAGTGGTATCGTCAGTCTGTATCGTGATACATATTATATTGAAAGATACCAGGCGATACTCAGCTCTAGTTTTGACAGGGGTAGGCACAATTGGTCATATCCAACCAGTCCACAGCTCAATTCAGACTAGACAGGTTTATGTAAACTAACTTTATTTTGGATGAAAACAGCTAGTCTCTAAATTTAACTAGTCTTGGACTGACAGACTAGTGGCCATGTGTATGCCTTTTTTAAGAATACTAGTGCATTGCATATTATTTTTTCTGATTCCTTATAAAATTTCTTATTTTTGTAATGTTTTCAGCATGTAATAGCTGCCATTTCATACAAAACCCAAACTTTGTGCTGTTACCATGGTTACAGTTAGGGAATTGATATTTTCCAGTATTTATGTAAATAAGTCTGTAAATACAAAGACATGTTGAGTGTCATTGTGACAATGTGCAACTCATATATATGTCTGTACTCATGAAAACAGTCATACAGCCTGGAGTCTGAGCCTTTATTGAAGTCTGTTCCATGACAAGAGTTACTATAGTCTGGAAGGTAATTTAAGGTACCGACGTTTACTACAATATCTGAAAAACTATTGGACCTACTCCAGTCAAAGTTGGTATGGAATCACGCACGCACGAATACGGTGTTAGCGTTGGGCGTCTCAACGTGCATGATTCCCGTGCACCCTTTTGAGTTGATTTGATTGGTTCAACTGTGTCATATGGCCTTGTGACGCAGGGGTAGCATTATGCAGATGGCTGTTTCAATGAATGCTCATTCCACCCATGACGAACAGGTCTGGGTGTTGATGAAATATAGTGATAGCTAAATAGACAGATTTTTTATTCATGCACCGATTGTCTTTAAATGTAATATCCAGTTATGTATGACTGTTTAATAATCTCATACCAACTTTGACTGGAGTAGGTCCGATAGTTTTTCAGATATTGTAGTAAACGTCGGTACCTTAAATTACCTTCCAGACTATACCTACCGTTTGATGATGCAAAGTGAAAAGTATCACTGTTCAAACTTTAAGCCAACTCACCCACTATCTCAGATTGTTGCAATTCTTTGGCAATATGGATCTGGACTGTGGTCAACTGCCTACCATTAAACTGGTTGCACACAGGTCTATCGGGTTTTCCATGCCCCAGGGCACACTGATCCCTGCCCTCTCAGCTGGCAGTTAGTGTGCTTTATGGGATTACAAGCCCTCGTACTGCCCACAGCTCAACATGGGATACATCTCGTAACGCATTGTTGTGTTATATGGGATTCCAGAGGCCAGTCTTGAATAGGACATGCAGATACACCTTGTCGCTCAATACTTGTGAAACATTTATACAGCCTTTGCCTGTATCCTGTTCTTAGACATGGTGATTAATAACCCCATATTTAGAGGGATGTGTTTTTGTTGATTGTTGTTGGGAGACATTTATTTGAGGCTGACGTGTTGCCACATTAATCATGAGATCTTGTGTTTCATGTTGGCTTCAAGGAGTTTTTGTCCATTGCCGTGTAGTTGGTAATTGCTGTGAAGTATTGACCATTATGGTTACCTTGATGAAGTATGGCACAGTAGTTTATCATGTCAAGTCGAGTAACTAAAAAGGATTAAGGAGCAATTGTAATTGCTGAGTTGCCATGGTAACGGCTGACATATTGTTACATGATGAATTGATTGTTTGGTTTTATAGTTAGTTTTATGATTAAGTCTAAATTTGGTGAACTCTAAAGGCACCCTAAAAAAACAAGAAAAAACAAGATCAAATTAGTTCAATCTAAGTATTTAGACACCTAATAAGGTGACAGTGGAATAGGGTAGTGGTTAAAGTGTTCACTTGGCATGCTGAAGCCCTGGGTTCATTTCCCACATCGGTACAATGTGTGAAGCCCAATTCTGGTGTCCCTGAAGGAATATTGCTGGAATACTGATGGAATGGTTTCAAAAGCAGTATTAACCTGTACTCACTCACCCTTTCAAAATAAGGGGGTGGGGGTGAAGTGCTCTAATAGGGTCCTTGACGATTGCTGCCATAGTATTTGAACAAATTTAAACCTTTTGAATTGCATTCTCAGTGTTGAACTCTTCATACTGGCACGTCAACTGTAAGTGTGTCCTTTCTTGAGATGTTGTTATGACATGATTAGTGCAGAAACAGGTTCTAGAACAGGAGTATTGATGGATGTTATCTCAAGTATTTTATCAGATTGAGTTAGGCGTACAACTATGATTGGCACTCTAATGATGGTGTAATCGTGATGAAGTTATCACCGTGTGATCTGCACCACCACCAGGGGGCGTTCTGTGAGATTGATGACTGTATTATGATGTATAGACTCTCGTCACATCATCTGTGATTTATGTCGGATGTGACCTGCACTTCCAGTACGACGGCACGTGACAGCTTCGACACTACAGTGTTATTGCATCAAGAGTAGACTCTTTGTTACTTGTGTTATGCAAGTTATGCGTAGTTTTTGACAATTCAGTCATAGATGAATTATTGGTGAAGACGACAATGACTTATGGTCGCTGATAGAAGCATGTCTTGATCATTTTGTCTGTGTTCATTTAGAGTATCTCAGCATTGAAGATGAAGTTTCTTATTCAAAGGGTCAGTATGTTGTTAGTAGCTGATACCAGCTTTGGTGCCATCGTGAATGTTTCTAGTGGGATTAGAAGATGTTGCATTTAGGCAGCAGTCTCAGTGAATGACTTGTTTCAGTGGTGTAGATACATTGAGTTTGACCTTTCTTGTCCAAGGATCATGCAAGACTAGTTGTTTGGGTAGCTTCATGAGATTTTTACACTTCTTGATTTTTATTGGTCAAGGACTGGCAGATTCGCAGACATGTTTAACAGTGTTTCCATTTTCAGCTGCTTCTCCATGTGTATCTCATCAGTTTTCATCGAGAGTTCTTTGTGAATCCTGACCTGCATGTTTTGATCTACTTGTGTATTTTTAAGATTTATCTGAACAGCATGTTGTAACGTGTATGTGTTCAATCACTGATCTCTTAGGAGACATTTAGATAAGGCATGTAGATCTTATATTTAGCAAATTTTCTTGATATTTTGAGAATACATTTAGCATATTTACATTATACATTTGGCATCTTTTTATCATATATTTAGCATATTTTCCTCATATTTTGACAATACATTTGGCGTATTTTGATAATACATTTAGCATATTTTGATAATACATTTGGCATATTTTGATAATACATTTACATATTTTCATCATAAAGTTAGACTCCTACATTTCGATTGTGTAGACTGAAGTGCACAGATAGTGTGAGTTCCAGTATGTGACGTGTTGTGATGGTGTTCCAGGGTTCCGATCCGTTGATTCAGACGGCACGAGGCAAGCTGCAGTCACGCCGCTCAAAGCTGAATGACCAGATCAACAAGGAGCTCCGGATGCGGTCCGGGGCGGAGAACCTCTACAGGTAAGACTGAGTTCAGTGTTGAAAACATGCTACAAGCTGTGGGCATGGTGCAGCCATAGAAACTAGCAGGTTTAGTCCACTAGTCCTTATAATGATAACATATAGCAAAACACTTGAAAGGGGCAAATTTTTGATAGTCCTTATGGTACCTTAACTACTGGGCAGTTTGGCAAGGACTAAAGGACTAGTGTCAAATTCTATTGCTGTACTGTGAGGATGCTGAGCAGTTGATGGTGAGCGAGTAGATTGAGAGTGAGAGAGAGTGAGTGAGTGAGTGAGTGAGTGAGTGAGTATGGTTTTACGCCGCTTTTAGCAATATTCCAGCAATATCACGTCAGGGGACACCAGAAATCGGCTTCACATAATGTACCCATGTCTGGAATCGAACCTGGGTTCTGGCGTGACGAGCGGGCACTTTAACCACTAGGCTACCTGACCGCCTCTGAGAGAGTGAAGGAGGGAGGCGTGAAAATATGAAACACTGTCTGTGTGACAAGTCCACAGCAGAGTCCAATGGGCAGCGTTTGAAATTTATATAAGTCTGCAAGTTCAATTGAGGACATATCCTAGTGGATTACCACATTCACCATTAGGTAGATGACTTACATAGATATAAATTTATTTCTAACCAGGATTGAGACTGAAATGTATTTCTTACATTGTACCCAGCAAATGGGGAAGGAGTGAGTGAGTTTGGTTTTACGCCGCTTTTAGCAATATTCCAGCAATATCACGGCAGGAGACATCAGAAATGGGCTTCACACATTGTACCCATGTTGGGAATCAAACCCGGGTCTTCGGCGTGGCGAGCGAACGCTTTAACCACTAGGCTACCTGACCGCCCCACATGGGGAAGGAAAGCTAGGATGTAGACAGAAACCATTGGAGCACAGTTTTTAATATGACCACCGTCCTGAGGCTAGCGTCAAGTATTAGTTCACTACTAGCTTGTAAGGCCAGTTCCTGATGCATGTCATAAGACATTCAATAAACTAAAAGCTACTGAAACAATTATGCCTATGTGCCATACTTATGGCTAGTACTCAGCATGCTCAGTAGTTTTAAAAACTTGGAACATGGTGAGGTTAAGCCAACCATATGGAGACTTGAACTAGTCTCTAAGGAAATGGGTATTAGTTTTAATCGTAATTCCTAGATTATATAAATACAAAGAACAAGTTGTTCCTATAAAAGACTGGTATCCATATCTAGACTTGCTGATTATTAGAATAGAATTATGATACATCCATGCACTTATCATTCAGTAAAGACTTGAGCAAGGCTACCACATCCACTACATATGATGAAAGTGTATTTGATAATGAGTAATCATACTGCAACCAGGTCAACCAAAACACAATAGCTATGTTGTAATTAGTCCCATTTGATATCGGACTCATCAGCAGCACATCCTGTGCAGAGCTAGCAGCCAACAGGTGCCCCCTGCTCACCGAACCTCACACTGTTCCTCATGTTATGGTAATATACAGGTCCTGAAGCCTGTTGATCATGTTGGTTATTGCTTGTCATATTGGTGTTTAAATTGTAAGGGGCATGGGTGACCTAGTCATCAATTCACTGTGCAGAGTTATGTCCCTTGGGCACACCAGAAACGTAAAAAAATAAAATAATAATTGATCAAATACATAAGCCTGGCTAAATTGTATGAAAATTGTGAAGAGAAAGTCAAACTCTGAGCAAGACCTTGTCCCAAGATGATTTCTTTTGCTCTTATGTTCATGTCTTGTACCCATACATTGCTTCATGATAAACTAGTATTGAGTCTTGTAATGGATGACAACGTTTGAGAATCAGAACAGCAACGGTACTCTGTGTGCTTGGAGCTGAAGACTTCGGTTCAGTGGTTTTGTTGTTGTTTGGGTCATGTTCAGCCTTCAAAAATTAACGCGAGTCCCCTAGCCCGAAACTACTAAATTGTGCTGAGGACATGTAGACTTCCAAGTATTTAGCTGCCCTCTAAGGCAGTGCTTTATCGGCACCTAAAAACAGCTGGATGAACAAGAGTGAATTGGATTTGTCTGTTTGTTGTTTAATGTCACACTCAGATATATTCCAGCTATATGACAGTAGTCTGTAAATAATTGAGTCTGGACCAGACAATCCAGTGATTCACACCATCTTACGACAAGCATGAGTTGCTGAAGACCAGTTGATGACCCGGAGAGGCAGTCGGGTAGCCTAGTGGTTAAAGCATTCGCTTGTCACGACGAAGACCCGGGTTCGATTCCTGACATGGGTATAATGTCTGAAGCCTATTTCTGGTGTCTCCCGCCGTGATATTGCTGGAATACTTCTAAAAGCGGTGTTAAATCATACTCACTCACTCACTCACTCGCTCACTCATGACCCTGATGTTCACACATGTAACTGCACCTTGTGATGTGTTACTGTCACTTGCCCCTATCAGTCACATCAAATTAAGAGAATGAAGGACAACAACGTCAGGACAATGTGATCTATTCCTGCACACCAGATGTTCATGTACCGCAGACCCAATCCATAGGTTTAACCGGATACCTAGACTTTGACTAAATTGAAAGTTCCGATAACCTTTGTGCACTACATCGATGAAAGGTCAGTCGTAGCAGACCTCGGTGTAGGCCTGGAGCAGCTTAATGATGGGACTTAGCGAGCCAGCTGTTGTAGTACATTAACATGAGATGAAGCCCTTCCTACACGTTTTGAGACATTCTCCACCAGATTATGCAAATCGTTGATATTGTAACCAGATGCAGACATGGAAACCTTTCATCTGAAAGTCTTAAGACATCAACCCAGGTTAACTGCTCCATGTGTGATCTGTATGTAGCATGTACGTGAGGTGTAGTTAACTGTATGCATTAAGTCAGGTGTATGGCTTTATTGTATTTCTAGACCAGTGAAGATCCAGGTTAGAATAGGTCTTCAGCAACCCATGCTTGCTGTAAAAGGCGACTATGCTTGTAAGAGGTGACTAATGGGATCGGGTGGTCAGGCTCGCTGACTTTGTTGATGCATGTCATTGTATCCCAATTATAGCTGGAATATTGCTGAGTGTGACGTTAAACAACAAACAATCAAAAACATTGTATTTCAAATGAATGAGTTGGTATTGGTTTATCCTGCTTCTATCATGGTAGAGGGAAACCAGAAATGGGATTCATTGTACTTTTGTGGGAATTAAACTCAGTTTAGTGGTTGGGGAGTAAATGCTTTAACCACTGAGCTACCCCAGTGCCCCTTTAAGATGAACCATGAACATCAAGCGAATTAAACATTTCGTCATGGTTGGAGGTGCGATCAAAGGCATTGCCCATTACCTAATAGATAACAGATAGTGCTCTATGTATTGTGTGAACCCCATGTGAAAGATCAGATGAATTAACTTAACGGTATTCAGGTCACTGTGTCAGGGCTACTGTGGGATCTACGGAGTCTTGATACATATGACATAGTTACTGTGCCTGGTCACATGAATTATCATAGTGTAGTAACATGCTACAGCTTGTTTTATGAAGACAACTGACAGTAGGTATACATAAAGGTATGCCACTAGCTGCTACATTCTTAAGTTAGCTGAATAGCCCTGTTTGTGGTCATGTAATAGTCATCACATTTATAGTCTATTCAAATGAGTTATGACAATACAGACAATAACAGAATTGTAACGAAATGATTCTAGGCATTGTCTGGGGATGGGACATATCCCCATATATTTTCTCAAGTCATGCTTGAAGAAAATGTCACCAACAAGTTTGCCCCATGATTTGTTTAAGAAAGACAGTTTGCTGTCCCCCGTGTACAAAATACAAAATTAATTCTTTCAGTGCTCGATCCTTCTCTCATGCTGGTGACTCTCTATGGAACTTCCTTCCTTTCAGCCACAGTATCACTGTGTTTATGTCTAGACTTAAAACGTACCTTTTTGAACGCTGCAACTGAATGTGTATATTTTTACTATCTTACTGTCACGGGGCGGTCGGGTAGCCTAGTGGTTAAAGCATTTCATTGTCACGCCGAAGACCCGGGTTCGATTCCCGACGTGTACAATGTGTGAAGCCCATATCTGGTGTCCCTCGCCGTGATATTGCTGAAATATTGCTAAAAGCGGTGTAAAACCATACTCACACACATTCACTCTTACTGTTGTATATATATGTACAGATGCTGTGTTTTTGCGCATTGAACATGGCCCTCAGTGATGTGGAGGGAATTTTGTGCTATAGAAATAGCAATATTATTAATTATAATGATGACGACGACGATGACAATGATGACGATGATGATGATGTGAAGTATAGGTTTGCTCTGTATTAGTTTTGTCTAAGCACAAGGAGGATTACCTAAAAGACCATTAATGTCAGCAGACTGCATCACCTGCAGGCCATGAAATGGAGTGCTTACCGAGCTGCATGCACCATGTATCTGCCGTGAGTCGATGGCTTGGGGCGAGGTGACCTGCCGGGAAATGGTGTATGCAGTATATTGTTATTTGCCCTACACTGAGGAGGTGTGATTATGTAACGTTCCATGGATTGCCCATTCCTGTGGCCAGTGGCAGGCCAAATTCCTAGAGCACTGACTTTATCATGTTTGCAGCTGTTATGGCAAGGTCACAGTGGTTTATGTATGTTTGGGGTAACCCATGGTGTGGGAGTTGGTTGACACAATCTTTTAAAACTGTTTCACCCATGGATGCTGAGGATACCAACAACACGACTTTGGAGTCGAAAGGGATGTAGAAAGAAAGCATTGGGCCTAGGCTATTGTTTTGATTTTGTTAAGGAGGTAGACTTAGAAACTTTTAACAGGGCAATTGTCACCATTAAATTTTATTTGATAGATTTTGTTTTTTCTTCTTGTCAACACCATGGTGTGTTTGATCTGATTCATGGTGAGAAACTATTTAACTGAAAGATAAATGGGGCCACACCATCTGATTAGTCCTGCACCATGACTGTGGAATATATTTATTTTATGAAAAAAACCCAATCAAGATATGTATACAAAAGCAAGTCTAGCCAGCTCTAGCTAGCTCCATTCCACTTATGAAATCAGAAATGGAAAATTATTTTAAAAATGTTTAAATCGAGGAGGGTATTGTGTAATATAAGATTTCATAGACAACATGTTAGTCTACATCTTGATTGACTGGAATGATATGGAAGTATGTTAGATGGTAGATCACACGGGGGAGGTAATTTAAACAGCGTCAGACCGCAGGCATATAGCAGGTATATTGCTGAGTGCGACGTTAAACAACAAATAAACAAAACAAATCATATTAAAACACTAAGATCTACTGAAAGTGATATTCATGCTAGCAGACTCAAATGCTTTCAGCAGACTGATTTGGTCACAGGCTTGCTTGGTGTTGTTATCACTACATGAAGTTGTAGCAATATTCCAGCTATATGATTGGTTGGTTGGTTTGTTGTTTAACGCCGCACTCAGCAATATTCCAGCTATATGACGGCGGTCTGTAAAAAGTTGAGTCTGGACCAGACAATCCAGTGATTAATATCATGAGCATCAATCCACGCAATTGGGATCGATGACATGCATCAACCAAGTCAGCGAGCCTGACCACCCGATCCCGTCAGTCGCCTCTTACGACAAGCATGGTCGCCTTTTACGGCAAGCATGGGTTGCTGAAGACCTACTCTACCCGGGATTCCAGCTATATGAAGGCGGTCTGTAAATAATTGAGTCTGGACCAGACAATCCAGTGATTAATGTGATGAGCATCGATCCAATCGATTGGGATACGAAGCCAGTGAGGCTGATCACTCGATCCTGTTAGGCAATCACAGGTTGCTGAAGACCTATTCCACCCCGGATCTTCACTGATCCACTACATGAAGAGTAGTTGAGTGGCTTAGGTTTATGCACGGGGATGCAATAGTTGGCTTCACTTTAAAGCGAACATGCTCCTCTATTACTGCCTATCATCACAAGATATAGAGTTATATTCTGGAAGGTAATTTAAGGTACCGACGTTTACTGCAGTATCTGAAAAACTATCGGACCTACTCCAGTCAAAGTTGGTATGAGATTAATAAACAGTCATACATAACTGGATATTACATTTAAGACAATCGGTGCATGAATAAAAAATCTGTCTATTTAGCTATCACTATATTTCATCAACAACCAGACCTGTTCGTCACGGGTGTAACAAACATTCATTGTAACAGCCATCTGCATAATGCTACCACTGCGTCATAAGGCCATATGACACAGTTGAACCAATCAACTCAACTCGAAAGGTGCACGGGAATCACGCACGTTGAGACACCGAACGCTAACACCGTATTGGCGCGTGCGTGATTCCAGTACAACCTTTCGATCCAATAGTTATTCAGATATTGTAGTAAACGTTGGTACCTTAAATTACCTTCCAGACTATAACATTATTGAAATTCCATGATGTAGTGGTACAGTTGCCATGGAATCTGTTTAAAAACCAGAGTTTTAGTTTTAGCCCATTTTCATCACTCTGTAAGATTTCTATGCCGTTGATGATTCTTACAAACTATTTAATTAAATCTGCTGCAAAACTTGAGTCACGTAAGAGAGATAGCATGTATCGTGTATATATGAGACAGTCTGATAGAAATGGTTTATCCCTCTGCTAGTTCATTTGTGCCTGAGCATTCCGTCTGCTCATCTCATCCCCAAGCATGCTGAGAAATATGACAGAGTATTCTTGTCACCGTGGACCGTCTGCTCGTCATTCACGTTGACATTGGGGTTCATTATTTGTGGCTAATTCATGATACGTAGGCTGGGCTTCCAACCATAGCCACAGGTGGGCCACTTTGTGGGGAGATGGTGTGTAACACTCGTCTCGGTTACCAAGGTTACCAAGTTCTACTGTATGACTGAATACAAGGCAACCATGTTTTCATGATTCACAAATGTTAGTATGAGACATGGAATGACCCCATGGTGATTCAAGGTTAGAATTGCACCCAGCAACCTTAGATGCATGTCAAATAAGAGGTGACAGATGGGATGGGCTGGTCAGGTTGGTCGACTTGGTTCATAGCATACTATCGTGCTCCAACATTACCGATTATTGCTCACAATATCAATCGGGGGCACGGGTGGCCCAGTTGTCTAAGGTGCCGTGATTCGCTGTGCAGAGTTGCATCCCTTGGGCACGCCAGAAACCTATGATTGTGGGTTCGAATCCCGGTTCGCCCCGATTATGTTTCTAGGTGTGTCGGCACCATACCCGTGCTCGTGGGTTTCACCGAAGTGGTAAACGTCTGAGACCTGCATCACTTCGTGCTTTCCTCCCACATTAAGCTGACACGCCGTGATATAACTGGAATACTGTTAAAAGCAGCGTTAAACCCAACTCACTCACTCACAATATCAATCACTGGCTTGTCTTGTCCAGATTTGATATTTTACAGGCCACCATATAGCTGGAATATTGCAGAGCACAACACAACACTTAACAACAAATAAAGAAATGTTTTTTGACAGATATCTAAGTGGTTGGTTGTCACCATGGTCGCAGTTGTGAATGCAACTTGTGGTAAATGATAATCCAATTTGTCCACAGTTGGTTTTCAGACTAGAATTTGTAAGAAAACAAATAGATTTTGGCAAGTCTTGGAACTAGCCGACTAGACATGCTATGGGCCATGTCTCCCCCTGACATTATCAGGATGTCCCAGTCCACGCTATACTTGAACTATACGCAAGAAAGCCACAGCCAGCATGGGGTGTGACAGGTGTCATGGCTGCTGAACATGTTTTGTGCCTTGAAAGCAACTGAAAATAGTCGCCCTTCTTTTTTGCAAATAACTCCCAAAGTTAACTGCCAAGGTGTTTTTTGTTCATGGCTGGAGTAAGATAGAGTCATATAGATTTTCTTCGTTTTGTTTAGGTGCATTGTTTTTCATCGATAGAAACTGACAGTTTTAGTTCACTAGTCGTTATAATGACAACATGTAGTAAGACCCTTAGACCCTCTAACACTGTTTTTGCTATGATGTTTCAGAGCCACGGACAACAAGAAACTAAGAGAGCAGGTCGCTGTGGAGCTGTCATTCTTCAATTCGAACATCCAGCTGTTGAAAGAGGAACTGTGTGGCCTCAACAGCAGCGTAGAGATCTACCAGCATGACAAGTGAGTCGCCCCAGGAACAAGGCACAAAATGGGCACCCTTCCCCTTTAACATGGTTAAAGCCCAGTCTCTGAAATAACTGCCTGCCTGCCAGCCTGTGGCTGGTAACTTTTCTGTCGGGCTGCATGAAATTTTCCTCCACCTGCCCGACTGTCTGGCAGATAATTTTTTAATTTTTTTATAATTCCTTGTAGATTCTCAAGTAACTGTTTGCATTATTATATAGTTATACCAAGGTTCCGTCCAGCCGTCTGTCCGTCTGTCCGTCTGAAAACTTTGTCCGCGCGATCTCTGTTCAGTGGATTCATCTCAAACTTAGTACATATAATCTGTGTCATATTGAGGGGTGCAGTCAAAAGAAAAAATTTCTTTTCATTAATTTTCCATTTTTTTATGAATTTTTCAAACCCTAACCCTATCCATTATTTAATTTGAAACTACTGACACACTAGGTGGGTCGGGGGTATTAGTAAGCCACGCTCACTTTTGCCCTTGTTTCAACTGAATCAAGACATGATTTGTCTCTTATTTTTTGCCATTTTAGAATAATAATGATGTCAATGCAATCAGGTAACTTTGAAGATGGGAAGGCAACATTTGTGGGTCACCTGTCCTTCTGTCTTGTTGGGGTTTAAAATTATTTCAAATTGTGTGAAAGCCTAACACTCCACATTGTTAGCTCATCTGTGTAATTGTGGATCTTGAAACAATTCTTTGAAAGACTCTCAATCAATAGATGTACATTTAGTTGTATTATTCTGCATGTACCTCAACAACAGTATCAACAAGTGTTTGTGTTTCAGCTGTTCCCGATGCGTGCCGATGATACCCCTCGGTCTAAAGGAAACGAAGGATGTTGAATTCAGGGTGCCGTTTATGGTGAGTACATTGCTAAAGCAATATTCCTTGTGAGGAACATAGAACGCTTCCAGAAGAGACCCGTGAAGACCCAGGGTAGAATTGGTCTTCAGCAACCCATGCTTGTCGTAAGAGGCAACTAACGGGATAACGTAGTCAGGCTCGCTGACTTGGTTGATGCATGTCATTGATCCCAATTGTGTGGATCGATGCTCATGATGTCAATCACTGGATTGTCTGGTCCATACTCGATTATTTACAGACCACCATCATATACCCCCCGGTAGCTAGAATATTTCTGAGTGGTGCGTTAAACAACAAAGAAACAAACAAACTATCTTCCAGAAGAACCTAGGATTCCTATTAAGTGCCTACAGTGGGCAGTTGGAAAAGAAGTGTTCAATTTTTTCAAAATTGCCATTTTCTTCAACAGTTCTTATTGTTTGAATTTCAAAGGTATATTAGCATTATATATAGACATTGCATGGAAAGAGAGCCTGGAAATATTTAGGGAACATGTGCTCAAGATTTGTCTGATCTGTGTAGTAGCAGATGAAGGTGTTCATGGTTTGGTAAGGGGACTGAGGTAAGTCAACACGGGTCATGGGTGGCCGAGTTGTCTAAGGCACTGTGCAGAGCAGAGGTTGTACTGGGTGTTGTGTGTTGCAGGATGTGATACTGGAGCACTACAGCGAGGACGGTCGGCTGTTTGACAAGGAGATACAGGAACTGCTGGACCTCAGACAGGTAACTTCCACTTGAGGAGGGGTGGTTGGGTAGCCTAGTGGTTAAAGCGTTCGCTCGTCGCGCCGAAGACCCGGGTTCGATTCCCGACATGGGTACAATGTGTGAAGCCCATTTCTGGTGTCACCCGCTGTGATATTGCTGGAATATTGCTAAAAGCGGCGTAAAACCATACTCACTCACTCACTCACTCCACTTGAGGAGCAATCATTTGCAAAATAGTCGACCATGTGGCATCCCTGCTTCAATGTATGATAAAGTAGACACAATTTAGCTCGTGCTTGACAACGGTATAAGGATCTATACCAAAACGTCACCTTTACAGTAAATAAAGAAGTTGTTATCCCAAAATTGTGTCTACTTTGTCATCTGTTAACTTCTAAGTAATGCTTATAAAACAATTGAATGTATTATTGTGGGCACCAATAGCCCTGGTTCAGTTATCTGTGTATTACGTCTGCATTTTGTGATCTACTACCCAGTTCACTCTCTCACTCTCGACATCGGGGGTATCCTGGAGTACGTGTTTATGCTTGTGTTTTGTGTTGCAGGCCATTCGGACGCCGCTGAGGGACTGGTCTGGCGTAGAGCTACTCACTGAGTACTTCAACCAGCTGTATTACGTGGAGAGGCGGTTCTTCCCTGAAGAGGGAAACCTGGCCATACACTTTCACTGGTATGTTTGCCAGGATAGCAATTGCTTGTCGTAAGAGGCGACTAACAAGATCGGTTGGTCAGGCTCGCTGACTTGGTTGATGCACATCATCGAATTCCAGCTGGTAGCTCATGATGTCAATCACTGTATTGTCTGGTCTAGATTTAATTTACAGACCGCCGTCATATAGATGGAATATTGCTGAGTGCGGCGTTAAACGACAAACAAACAATCTATGATGACAGACAGTAAGAAAGTGTAGCATCTGCCTTGTTTGTTGCCTGGCTATTTGGTCTTGACCTATTTGTGAGTATTTGTCCAGTAAATGCTTCATGTTGACAGGTATGACTCCCTGACTGGCGTCCCCAACACACAGAAGGCTATAGGCTTTGAGAAGGGGAGTGTGTTGTTCAACATTGCGGCTCTCTGTACACAGATTGCATGTAAACAGGTCAGTTGGTATTATGTCACATCGTGACACTGGGAAGCCCCGGAACGTGGTGAAGGTCTCTATTGACCTTGGGGTCAAGACGAGTCTTAGAATGTAGCCATAAGGGGGCGGTGGGGTGGCATGGTGGCTAAAGCATTCGCTCTTCATGCTGAAGACCAGGGTTTGATTCCCCACACCGGTACAATGTGTGAGGCCAAATCATGTGTCCCCCACTGTGCAAGTATTTCTTTTGCAAGTATTTTCTATTTCCATTTCCATAAACCATAGAGAAATTAGGCCACGCCTGACTGCTGTTTCCTGATTGGCTGATGATAGAATGTGTTGGGGTTGTTATTGTGTTGAATAATGTCACTGATTTCATGTTCTTGTCCATAGTTATTTTTGTGTTAATGATTAAATAAGCTCAAGTCTTTGAAAGGCATTTAGAAGTGATACACATAAGGAAGAAAGTTTTTGGATGTCAACTTCTTTATTATCAGGAATGCAACGTTTCGGAGTAAATGTTTACTCCTTTATCAGCTGAATGAAGGAGTAAGCATATACTCCGAAACGTTGTGTTCCTCATTAAGTTTTGATTATCCCCGTGTTATGGGTAATCGGACTCTTAAGAAGCATTCATAGTTTTCTCTCTAATCACATGAACAACTGTAATATATCTCACTCACATATAATAAAAAACTTGCTCTTATAAACACGCCATCATCTAAGTATTTACAATGTCTCTGTGATGCTACACTCTCCCATTATAGCGCGATAAAAATGGACGTCCCGAAAACCTATGATATATGACACACAAGCAATTTGATATGTTCGAGGCTGAGAAAAGTGGAGCATTCATTAAAGGGATGAAAATTATCCAAGAAAGTCTACTAGGCTGAACAGTGATAATCCCCCCCCCCCTTTCCTAATCTAACTCCCGGTTCGCCCCGATTATGTTTCTAGGTTTGTCAGCACCATACCCGTGCTCGTGGGTTTCACCGAAGTGGTAAACATCTAAGACCTGCATCACTTCGGGCTTTCCTCCCACATTAAGCTGACCTGCCGTGATATAACTGGAATACTGTTAAAAGTGGCGTTTAACCCAACTCACTCACTCACTCACTCCTAATCTAACTGGTCTTGGTTACCTGGCTAGTGCTATATTCTATACCTGCATCTTTTTTTAAGGAATTATCAGTCAATACAATACCGGTTCAATCTAAAAATTGTCTAGCAGCAGGTCACTTAGATAGAAGTAATCTTGTGGGTTGCAGGATCGAATGTCCACGGCAGGTTCAGAAGAAGCGATTCGATCATTTGAGAAAGCAGCAGGGTACTTCCGCCATCTGGAAACCCACTTCAAACATGCCCCGAGCATGGACATGCGGCCGGAGACCCTCACCATGCTGGTGGAACTACTGCAGGTAGGGAACTCCCTTAACTCACCCAGTCTCTGTCAGGATGGCTGCTGGCCTTCGTTTCACTTTTTATAGATAATTGTTTTTGAAATTTAGATGTACTCTTAAGTTTCCAATCGGCAAAGATGGCCCAGTTGTCTAAGGTGCTGCAATTTGTGTGCAGAGTTGCATCCCTTGGGCACACCAGACACCTATGATCGTGTTTTTAACTCTGGTTCTAGGTTTGTCAGCACCATACCCGTGCTTGTGGGTTTCACCGAAGTGGTAAACGTCTGAGACCTGCATCACTGTGGACTTGCCTACCACATTAAGCTGACATGCCGTGATAAAACGGGAATACTGTTAAAAGCGACATTAGACCAAACTCACTCCAATTGAAAATATGAGGAGGTTCATGTACTGATCATTGACTTTAGACGTTAGCAATACTTCAGTATTTTCCAGACATGTATATATTATGTTATGAATTTCAAAAATCTTTAAATAATGTATGACTTACTGATTGTTGCTAATAAATGTGTAATTATCTATAACTATAATGAGTTATTGAACATCTGAATTAAATTATATTAAATATTTTTCTCAAGAATTGACATTCAAAGTATCAGTATCAGGGGATAAAGATTTGTTTTGCATCATCCAAACATCAAATCTAGGACAATTTGGAATGATGATAATTATGTGACATAACAGTGCCAGTTCAGTAACTTTCAAACATAATGACAATGCATAATTTTTCAAATAAATCATTGAGCTGCTTGATGGTGATAGAGTCCCGGGTGAGTGTCAGCCATGATTCCAGTACCGGCACATTCACAGTGGCCTACACATTGATGTGTGTTTCAGGCTCAGGCGCAGGAGTGTGTGTTCGAGAGTAAGACCGTCCACGGCCTCATGGACGGGGTGCTGTCCTTGGTGAAGGTCGCCCAGGAAGCTGCATATGTGAGTGGATTTTCCCCTTAAAGTGGGCTGGACTCAAAATGGCAGTCCCTGCCAGTTTCTTTCAATCCCTTGAAAGTAAACATGTTTTGTGTGGCTTCTCAAATATTCTGAGGGAAATATATCCATGACAAGGAATATTATGGATAATAACTTCTTTAATATATATACAACGTTACAGGGCTACTTCTTTCCCCTTCATTCACCTTTTATACGATGTTGTGTATGTATTATTAGGAGATAAACATCCTCGGTTTTCAATGTAGGGCTAGGTTACCTGGAGATTTTAGATTGTATTTGGAACCGAACATGCAGCTTGAGGTTTCAGTGTTAGATTTAGTGCAGTTATATTTCCAAATTCACAGTAGAATAAAGAAGTTGTTATCTGTAATATTCTTTGTCATAATATTATCCTGCTTCTATATGCCAATAAAGATATGAATCTTGTGGTTTATCATTGCCCTATTTATGAAAAATTGTAAAATTTCACAAATGTCACTAATTTCAACATCTAGATATAGACTGGAAATGGTTACAGACTATCAACAATGGTCTTCCTCAGATATTTAGGTTGATAAAAACACACAAGATTATGAATCCAAATTTTGCTGCATTTATAATCACAATTATTTCTCTGGATGATAGGTCTCTGAAAGATTCAGAGTCACTCATAGACTAATGTCTGCTGAACCCGTCAAGAGTTATCTCCCCTTCACGTGGACAGCCATGGCACAGACCAAACACTACTACTACAAGGGACTTGCTCATTCAATAGTCGCCACGGCACTCATGGACCAGAAAGGTAAGATTGAAGTGATAGACAAGTGATGTGGATAGCCTGCCTCATTTCAGATGTTTGTTGACGATGAATACACCCCCATCAGGATTCCGGGCTATAATTGTCCCCCAACCTACGCTCGTCATAAGAGGCGACTTATGACTTGAGTCAGACTCCGTGACTTGGTGGATTGTGTGTCATTGTACCCTGATGCATGGATCATTACTCATCATATCAATCACTGGATTATCTGCTCAAAGCTAGGCTATTAACAAGCCATTTTTACCCATAAAGATCCAGGTTAGAATAGATCTTCAGCAACCGATGCTTGTTGTAAGAGGTGATTAACAGGATCGGGGGATCAGACTCGGTGACTTGGTTGATGCATGTCATCGTATCCCATTTGCATAGATCATGATGTTATCCCTGGATTGTCTAGTCCAGACACGATTATTTACAGACCGACGTCAAATAGCTTGAATATTCTTAAGTGCGGCATTAACAAACAAACAATTACACAAGCTGCTGTCATAGCTGGAATTTTGTGGAGTGCGGTGGTAATCAAAAGAATTATAAGATCAAAACATGTCTTCACACCTGTAATAACATGGCCTGTTGAAAGGTATGCGACATAGGCAGAGTGGAGAATGAGTGAGTGAGTGAGTGAGTTTGGTTTAACGCCGCTTTTTTAACAGTATTACAGTTATATCGCGGCATGTCAGCTTAATGTGGGAGGAAAGCCCGAAGTGATGCAGGTCTCAGACGTTTACCACTTCGGTGAAACCCACGAGCACGGGTATGGTGCTGACAAACCTAGAAACATAATCGGGGCGAACCGGGATTCGAACCCACAATCATAGGTTTCTGGCGTGCCCAAGGGACACAACTCTGCACAGCGAATCGCGGCGCCTTAGACGACTGGGGGAGTAACAGGGCATCAGCGGATCCCAATGATTTGTCAGCTGTACATGGAACTAGTGGTCAAAGAAATGGTGACTCAAAAACCCACAGTTTGTCTACAAATTAATTAATCTTCAACGTTGACCCTTTTTTTAATCCAGTCAGATGTTACCATGTACACGGACAATCAGTCTGTTACCAATTGTTTGTTTGTTTTTGTTGTTTTATGCCACACTCAGCAATATTCCAGCTGTATGATGGCAGTCTGTAAATAAGTCTGGACCAGGCAATCCAGTGATTGACATCATGAGCATCAATCTACACAATTGGGATACGATGACAGCGAGTCTGACCACCCGATCACGTTAGTAGCCACTTATGACAAGCATAGTTACCTTTTATGGCAAGCATGGGTTGCTGAAGACCTACTCTAACCCGGAACTTCACGGGTCGTGTTACCAATTGTACAAGTATTAACTGAGTTGACTGAACTGTGACTTGCAGACAGTGGAGACCTGGACAAGCTGAAACAGATGATGGAGAAGCTGCATGTTGGTGCCGACATTCGAGATGAAAACAACGGCCTCAAGATCCCAACAAATGACAACGACAGAAAGATTCTAGGTGAGTCCCGTGATGGGTTATCAGTAGGGGCTCACTTGGAGAATTTTCTTAAAAAGTTGTTTTTGTTAAAACTCCATAGGAACCCTTCCTTCACTGGTCTTCAAGAATTTGTAGCCAGTCCTGCTTGAACGAGACAAACCTGTTTAACATAGTTCCATTTTCTATCAGATTTATTCCATTCCAGTTTGTAGCAAAATTGAACCCTTGGGAACTGGTTCAGAATTATAGCCCTCAAATGCTACTAGTCAATGAGGACTACCATAATTGGATTTTTATGTAGTTCAGCACAAATTAAAGGCCTTGGGATCGCAGACAAGTGTGAACTTTGAAAGCTGATTAGTTTTGGGGGGCTCATGACTGAAGTACTGTTCCACGCGTGGTTCAACTCACTGACTGACCGCTGTGTTGCAGGCAAGGCTCATCTGCGGGAGTCGGTGCTGAGCCACGAGGAGGCCCTGCGTGTTCACGACCTCTGTAAACAGCTGCGGAAGATTGACACCTTCCGGGACCTGCTGCAGAAGGCTCACGAAAGGTAGGCTACAAAAGTTGTGTCATTACCAGCGTTAAACAAGTGATTAAAAAACCCATATGTGACTCGCAAGGAGAAAAGGGACCTTATGCTAGAATACAATTGTGCCATGAAGTAATAAGACTTTGGACGTCAACTTACTTCAGTGAAGATCGCCATGTGTGAATACTATACGAAAACATCTTATTTTCCCTTCTTAGTTTGTAATGTAATAAAAACATTATTTCAAAACCATTCTACTTTCAAATCATCAGACTTTATGTCTAAAAACTGCAATTATTACATAAACAGTTATAAGTCGGAAAATGAGTCTAAATGTTTGATGTCATGTATGTCTGTAATAAATATGAATTGAATCTTGCGATTGTATTTTTGAGTTCTGAAGATACTGTAGTTTTAAAATATAATGAAAAGTCAAAATGTGATTTTCACTAACAAGGTCTCTTATGTCATGGTTGGTCACATGTATTTTCATGTGAAAACACTTTGATATATTGCACATGTTTGGAAATGAAAAGACCCTCAACATTTTGTTATTTTGTAAGCGGTGACTTAAATGGGGGTCAGGTGGACAATATGTCTTCAGAATATGAATAATAGCACTGGGATGGACCACTTACAGCTGTGACAGCTAAAGGAGGGAGGTGTGAAGGCAAGGGTATTGCTGGTCAAGTTGATTGAAATAATAGTCCAATGAGAGTGACCTCCCTTGGGTCAGACTACATGTTTTGAACCTGTCTGGAATAACACAGAGCTGTTACACTGGATTTGGGTATTTTATCACCCTTGTCCGTCAAATGCTTGGATTGATTTTCACATCATCAAGCTATGGTTTTCCTGTTCCGAACAGCCACAGAATCCCTTGACAGAGGTGCACTATTGTAACGAAACTCGTTCACGCCCTTTGAAAGGTTAGAGTTATATCTCTTAGCTGCCAGTGATATAACTGAAGTAGCGGCTGTTAAAATCTGTTAACCTATGGGCTCAGCACAGTGAACCGCACTCACTCTTATCTGCAGTGATATTGCTGGAATATTGCTAAACTGATGTGAAACCAAACACACTCATTCACTCACTCACTTTGTAGTGATATTGCTGAAATATTGGTAACGTGACTTAAAATCAACTCACTCTGTCTGCAGTGATATTACTGGAATATTGCTAAAGTGACATAAAATCAACTCACTCACTCTATGCACAGGACGCTGGAGAAGTTTGAGGGCCTGGAGGAAGAAGACGATTTCTCGGAGCTGCTGACCGTGCCTCGCATCGAGGGAAAGGCAGAAAGGGAAACAAACCCAATGCCTCCTGAGTTCTCCAAGGTCAAGGTCTTGGACATCTTTGCCACACTGGTGAGACATTTTATTCCTTATGTAATGGCATTGAGATTGTATCAAATGGACACAACATATTAAATAAAATGATTGGTTAGTGTGATGTGTCACTAGAGGGTTGTACAGGTTTTATACAAGACTGTGTCACCTTGATGCTGCCACATGTGACCATGGTCACAAATACTACTGTTCCGTGAAATATGTTTGTGTCACGTGAAGATCTACAATATGCCCGCCTTTGGACTTGTATGGTGAGGTGTGGTAAGTGGGGCAATTGTGATGTAGTTGATGTATTTGGGAGTTATCATTAAATAGTTTTAACGTTCTGTTGCCTTTCAGGGTCCGATCACAATATTCAATTCACGGAATGAATGGTCAGCAGCCCGGAGAGTACAACTAGATCGCAGTGAGGATGAAGGTTTTGGCTTCAGCGTGCGTGGAGATTCGCCTGTGATGGTTGCTGAGATTGAACCAGACAGTGTAGCAGGCGTAAGTGTTCCTTGTGTTGGTTGGTTGAATAATTACAGTAATATGTAATAATTGGGCATTCTTTTACTTCTATTGAGTGGGACTCGTGAAGATCCGGTTTAGAATAGGTCTTCAGCAACCCATGCTTGCCGTAAGAGGCGACTTTGCTTGTCGTAAAAGTCGACTAACAGGATCAGGTGATCAGGCTCGCTGACTTGGTTGATGCATGCCATCAATCCCAATTGCGTGGATCCATGCTCATGATATCAATCACTGGATTGTCTGGTCCAGACTCGATTATTTACAGACCGCTGTCATATGGCCGGAATATTGTTGAGTGCAGCGTAAAACAACAAACAAACTATTGAGTAGTATACACTGCCTCCTAACTGGTATTGGTATGTTTCCTTGCAGAGGAGCTCCATGAAGGTTGGGGATTTCGTTGTGGGAGTCGGAACCATGGATACGAAGTGGGCCAAGCATGAACAAGTGGTTCAGCTGGTTCGACAGGCTGGGAGCTCGCTGGAACTCCGATTGATTACTCCCATGGGCCAGAGCTTTTTGGAAAGACTTAATGCAGATCGACCATATTCAACCGTCAGCTTACCTGCGTCACCTGTGAGAATGCAGAGTCCGAAGAGCAGTGTCTCTAGCGAGAAGAGCAACAAAAGTCGCCTCAGTGCACCGTGGATTTTCATGAGGCGGAACTCTTCAAAGGAAAAGTCAGAAAAAAGAAAGTCATCGGATGAGTTTGATGATGATATCGTGTCCAGGTAGACTCATTGTTGAAGTGTTCAACGTAGTTGCTTCATAAAAGGCCATGTTTACAAAAGGCTGTGTTCATGAAAGGCTTTGTTCATGAAAGGCGGTGTTTGATTTTGTTGGTATGTGAGACACACCAAGAAATGTCTGCATTGACAGTGCTGTGTTTCCATGGAAACTAATTCATGTTTAAGTGCTGAGGTGCAACCATTGTGTTCAGTGTTTGGGATTATGAC
Source organism: Haliotis rufescens (assembly GCF_023055435.1). Taxonomy (NCBI): domain Eukaryota; kingdom Metazoa; phylum Mollusca; class Gastropoda; order Lepetellida; family Haliotidae; genus Haliotis; species Haliotis rufescens. The sequence continues at coordinate 1,974,237 of NW_025963857.1, forward strand.
ATAGCGCTTAGCTGTCCTCACAAGATCAATTGTTGACTTTTAGGAGGTTATAAGTCGAAAGGTACAGCTGAAATATGTACATTCCCTTGTGAGAGAAAAATGGATTCCATCTTCCTCTGGCTATAACTAGCGTATCCTTGTTTGAAGGTTTTTGTTCTTCCCAGTTTGTGCTGAGGATTGTGTTAAAGATAGCCAGCCAGCTGACAATTGTGTTCATAGTATCCAGCTGACAATTGTGTTCACGGTAGGCAGCTGACAATTGTGTTCATGGTAGTCTGCTGATGATTGTGTTAAAGATAGCCAGCTGATGATTGTGTTAAAGATAGCCAGCTGATGATTGTGTTAAAGATAGCCAGCTGATGATTGTGTTCATGGTAGCCAGCAGTACTGAATGTGCCACCAGTATTATAGGTTTACAAGACTTGCTTGCCCTGTAACGACTTTCTATTACTTATATAGCTAGGGCTATGTGTTGACTGGAGTCAGGGAGGCTGGCTGCTGCTTTGTGGAGAGGAGACTGAAGACACACCCCGAGACATCCCAGTGTGGCAGTCACTGGGGTGTGGTGTGGGGATCACATAAGAAGATGAATGTGTTTGTTCCAAGTGTTGAAGTGAAAATTTGGGAAAGTCTACTATCAAATGTTTTATTTGATGCTAATTTTCTTGCTTTTCTAGCAGTTGTTACTTATACTTGTTTTGAAACTGATGTAGATGTCACCCAAATTTGAGTTTGCTACTTATGCTAACCTGACAGTGAGAACCAGCTACTACGTGTTATGGATGGGAACAACTGGACCGAGTTTCTTGAAACATAAGTTAAACAGTAACTTATAAACTAACGTGTAACTTAAGAAATATCTATACTTAAATGCAAGTTCAGGGTACCTGATTTACGTTCTTTGACTTTGATGTTTCAGATTGTAATAATATGAAATCGATGCTCATGATGTCAATCACTGGATTGTCTGGTCCAGACTTGATTATTTACAGACCACACTCATACAGCTGCAATATTGCTGAGTGTGGCATTAAACAACAAACAAACAAACAAAAGCTAAATGAAGCAGTGGGTTAGTGCAACCATGGACCAACAGAGTTGTTTTGAGGTTGCATTTACGTGGGTGGTTGATGGGGAAGTTATTTGAGGCAGTGTTTAGGTTTTGTACTTAACTATAGGATAACCGTTACATCCATTACTGTTTAACAGGGTCCTTTAGGGGTGTCACGATGCACTAAGTTACCCCTGACGATACGTCATTTATACACCTACCCGTGTATTGATTCATATTGTAATTCTGTGTGAATTTACAAAGTTATGTTCAAACAGTTTTACAATAACCTGTCCTGATAGTCAGGCTACTGTTACCTTACAGCCCATCCTGAAACATGTGGCTAAATCTGACAGCTTGATGATATTAGTGTGAACCTATATTGACCAGTTGTTTAATTGTAACAAGAGTTACTTCATGACCACAACCTGATGCGCAGTGTACATGCAACATGAAGAATTCCATGTGCGTTTTATATATCGGAAACGTATCATACCTTGACTCTAAGATAATGGTACGTATCGTATCTAACTCGACTAGTGTGACATGTATCATTACACGTAACTCTGTTAGGATCGAAGTATGGGTGTTAAGCTTCATACAGAAATGCTTTTGTTCGTTGACAGGAGACTCATATAGTCCTACATTCCACACACTTGAGCAAACATGAAATACATCTAAATGTAGTGTTAAATGTAGTGATGAGTTGTATCATTCCAGACTGAACTGTGGCTTAATTATCAACTCCACACAACCACCCACACACCCACCCACCCACTCACTCACTCACTCACTCACCCACTCATTCATGGTTGTCCTAAGTACAGAGAGACAGTGTCTCAGTTTGACACAAGCCATCGATTACATGTACTGATAATAGACGCCACACTATGGAGCACAGTCCCTTCACATAACTACAGTACGTGGGTGTGTTGTGAAACCCTTCCTTGACAGCGAGGGAAATTTAGATTGTAAGCAAACTTGCTGCAGTACTTTTTATAAACACTTGTAACACATGTCTTAAACAGCCCTAACACAAGCAGGCCATTGCTGTGGATCTAACACAGTGATATCACAAACATATTGCCATACTACTTTCTGGACAACACATTGTAGAACAGTCTGAATCATTGTGACCAAACCAGGCGCTTTCAACAACTACAACAAGCAAATTTAACAATATCCAACCCACTAATCAACGACAAGTTTGAAATTGTGGCTAGCTAGTTATTTTGTTGTAACGATTTCTATGTGTAAGGTTGCGTGTTTGCTAAGTTCTAGCTACGTCACTATTGGAGATATGTTGGTGTTGACATGGTTCAGATGCAAACCGGAATGTGATGGGTTTGTTGTGAACTTGGTGGATTGTGAGGTAGATTCCAAGTCTTCATAAATGGAGAATCTCACCGAAGTGTCTTTTGATATCAAATATATCTACACGAGATGATATGTTTGATATCAAAAGATAAGGTTGAGATTCCATTTATCATGCAACATCATTCTTCCAACTTTTTCAGTTTGTAGACAGTAAAAGCAGTAAAAAGTACTGCTAACAGCTTCAGTAGCATTAGTGATGTCATTTGATTGTGACGTCATGGTAACCAATGATGTCACAATGGTCTGCAAAGCATTGTGTTGCAATTTCATTGCAGCGATATCTACAATGTAGATATTGCTTGATCTCACCCAGGGGATATCTCCAGTTTGGGATGATGACTAGCCATACGTACATTGCCAAGATTAGCCTACTCTTCCATGATGAACTTATAACATCATACCCTTCCAGTCAACCATTAGTATCTAGACAACCATGTTTGCTGTTCCCCGCACATCGATGATAAGGGTGCCAGGGTACAACGTTACCATTGCTTGCCCCCCTTTATGTATCACGATGCTTGCCTCATGAACATCATAGGTTCAGTATCATGATGCAGATTTGTACCATTGCACTATATTTAGAAATTTCCATTCCAACTTTTTAATCTATTAAGGTCTACACTCAAATCATAAAAAAGAAAAATGATTGAAACATTTCTTTCTTTGTATTGATTTGAGAAAACAAACTGCATTGATACCTTTGAAGATCTGGATAAATCATTGGATTGTCTGGTCCAGACTTTATTATTTACAGACCGCCGTCATATGGCTGGAATATTGCTGAGTGTGGCGTTAAAACCGCCAGCAAACAAACAAACATGAATTGCATTGTAATATCATGAATTGTAAGACCATGTATCTAGGTGACAAATTGACTGCATTGTGGCACCTCTGTCTTTAACGAATGGCATAAACTCATGTTTACTAATGTGAAGTATTTGTTTACTATGTTTACTGTGTTTACTAACTTGGTTTAACATTAACAGCATTGTGAGTACAGACCCTACTCGGAGGATGAATACTGTCAGTACAGGCGAGATTATGGCATCCATTACCTGCTGTAGTATATCTGCATTCCACTGTCATAAATACTCCAGACCTATCTGCTACCATAGCTTTGTTCTAGAGGTGACGTCACCGCTCATGACCTTGAAATCAACAACAATTCAAACTGCCTCTTCCGACAAAAATCATCATCCAAACTCACAGCCCCGATGATGATACTTTGATATGCTTCATCAAATTGGAAGGCTAAACAAAGGGGAGGGAACTCCATATGCTACACGAAGCACCTAGTTGTATTTAAGATGAACGATTAGATGAGTTAAGCACTGGTGAAACCGCTGCTTGTTTTACTTATGAAAGAACAATGCCATTTGATTGGCTTGCTAATTTTATCTGACTGAAACTGAAGCTATGGTGGCAAATGGGTGGAGGGTATTTATCAACATGGATATATGATACGCTACATTAAGAAGGATGGAGATTAGTGCTGTCTAGTATGGGCCTGCCTCGTCCCCATCTCCCATGGTGCATGTTTATGACTTGTTCCTCTGAAAGGAACAAATGCAGTTTTTCCATACGTGTGTTGTCGGTTCGATATTTAATGGTAGGAAGGTTGGCAGCTTAATTGTCAAATTGTGACTATTTATTTGTGAAATATCAAATTGTGTCCTTCTAGTCTGCCAGTGCATATTGATAAACAATCATTGTCTACGTGTATTAATGAACTCATTTATCTTTTTGTCATTTTTTTTACATTTTTATGAAATATAATCTTGAGTTAGATGATAGTTATGGCAGTTAACATAGACACATATTTGTCACTTATAAGCCTATGTAGATCAGTGATTAAACACTGGTAGTAAAGAGATGGTTTGAAAAGATGAAAGGTAGAGATGAGAGTGATGCACTACATGCCTAGGCGCGTTCCACACAGCGATATTAGCACCTTGACAATCGTAACTCACATGCTCTAATATAGACTTACGATCATCGTAGCTGAGATGGCTTTGTGGAACTGGCCCCTGATGGTATTTTGGTTGAATTATTATGATGTTAATAAGTCATGGACTTTGATAATCTTTTAAGAATGTGATGTAATTTCTGTTTTTTGTCCATTGACGTGATTTACTGGCCAGATTCTGTAGTAATGGAGGTAGATTATCACTAACCATGGTATCTGTCCCCTGTTTACTGCATAGCCTGATACCTCCCCACTTGGTGTAGAAGTCCCTAGTACTGGTCAGTATTGTAGAAGTCCCAAGTATTGGTCAGTATTGTACCCATCCCAGCAGACACCTCCAGCATAAACATGTTGTCATAATACGCCCCGAAAAGATGTGTTTCCTGTTTCAGCCCATCCAAAGGCCGCAGTTTAATTGTATTGTTTCCCAATTGTCATATTTTCTCCTTGGAAAACAGTAATTTGCAGTACTTGTCAAGACCTGGTTTCAAATGAGTATAATTATTCGGTTATCTATACTAAGGTGCAACAAGTTTATGCTAGTTGCATGTAGTACAGGCAATGCCAGGATTGTCCAATTGAGAAAACAAGCTTAGTGTTGGGAGCTCCAGATTTGGATCTGTCGGGAAACTTGAAACACACATATTTTTGCCGAGTGTACAGTCTGCCAGTGTCACCAGTGGCTGTCGCAGAGACAGACTTAAGTATCTGGAAGCACTGATCACAGTCCATTTATTCCATCTTCAGGGAATATTTTTGTAGATTCAAACTGTTTGGGATTCTATTCTCAAAAATCAATTCATGGTCAAATGTTATATGTGTACTAATTTACGAAAAAATACAACAGTTTTGGATCTGCTTTTGATGTGTTTCACATCAGGTACCCCAATATGAACTTTGAGGTGTGTTCATGGCCAGTTGGACATGTTAGAGGTTCTTGTGAATCATAATACAGTAGAACATGGATATTACGAACTACGAGGGACTCGAGAAATCATTTCGTTATATCAGTTTTCACTTGGGAACGTCCACCATCTTGCACGTAATTGCAGCATTACACTGAGTGAGTTTTCTCAATTCGCTATACAAGTCACTAATTAGTGGTATTTGGCCTTTGATCAGATATCAGTACGTTAGGTTGAGAGTTTGTTATATATGTATATTTTTATATGACAATATAGAGGAGATGAACCAGGGATTTTGTAACAGTTCGTTGTATCTGTTTGTTCGCGCTATCCGTGTTCTACTGTACTTGTGCTCTGTGGCACGCCCGGTGGACACTGCTCGGCTTTAGTCAATGGATTCTGCAGGCAGAATTCACATTGTACAGACAGATGTGTCTATTTATTCATAATACACTAACCACTCATATGTCTGTAATCAAATGTATTTTTCCATAGCATGTGTTCGCCCACCTGTGTTGTATATAGTTGTAGCGCAAAGGCAGGGAGGAGAGCCTCGACCGTTTGTTCTGTTCAAGTGGTCTGTTTATGAGGATATGGTGTATGTTAGTTGGAGATTGTAGCAGTGTTCTGTAAACCATTTCTGTAGATTTCTATGTTCAGATTTCAAGCTCTGGTATGACTATGTTACAACAGCTAGCACATTTTGGGGGATAAAAGATGTGATTTTATTTAATAATGAAATATACAGGTTATCCTTGTTGCAGGTCTTTCCTAGCTGTGTGTACCGGTAGTTTATGTAGGTTTTTACATGTGGTGCCTCAAATATGTGGCTCCCATCCACACAGAGTAGGACATCCTTATGATAATAAAGCTGGAGATGTTTAGACGTTTGTCTGCCCACAGTCTTGCCAATGATGGACCAACGCAACCTGTATGTGTTGCTCTTAGTTACAGTGGGTCTTTGTTAATCCAGAAACCTTGCTAACATGACCGTTAGAGGAAATATACCTAAAGAGAAGTGTTGATGCAGTTGCCCACAAATTGGATATTATTGTCATTATTGACATTCTATTTTCGGGACTGATTCCTGTGATGTTATAAAGGTTGGACTTAGTTATTCTGATGTTTTGATCCCGAAAGTGATATCTGTGATTTGTAAGTTTAAATTATCGAACCAGCTCCATTGATGGTATGCTATTCAACTATTGACAGAAACAGTCTGTATATCAACAAATAATACAAACATCAAACAATATTGTTGTCAGCATCTCAGCTGATGTGCTACTCAGTACAACTAACTATGTTGCTACCAGACCTGAAAAGAACTTGTGTTGTATTGAGGAGAAAATATTTTTGTCAGACCCTATACTTTAATAACTGACCAATCACTGTCGACAGTCTAGGAAAAAAATAACCAGTCAGTGTGTTTTTGTGATCCCAATTACATTATTTACTTAATATACGTCATATATGCTACAACTTATGCAAGTGCTGATCCCTCCACACCATGTTGTTCTTACTGAATACATCTGTCCAATTATCACCACGGTCTGTCCTTCATTAGCTGATAATGTGCCTTGTATATGTCGATATGCATACTTTGTCTCTCCAGCATGTGATTTTTATGAGATTATGTAAACCTATAAAATATTACAGCAATGTTTGAAAACACTTGTTGCAGTTACTTCAGTGTTTGTGAATACATTTCACAAGATTGGCATGTTATATTTTCAGTTTTATGTAGATGAAGTATATTCCTAGCTAATAATCGATGATATACTACTCAAAACAAGTTGATAGGAAGGCTGTGTTGCAATATCCACCAGCCCTGACAGATTAACGATAGTCATATGAAAAAATCAGGTGTTCTTGAACTTTTTTTGAGTAGTATGCTATAATTTGTCAGACTTTGTCCTCATATTTGTGAATCTGCAATGTTAAGTTCTATTCTCATCAGCAGGTTCCTGACATGGCAATCTGTGGTGTAATTGCTGAAGTAGTGTAGCGTCCAATCAAAATGCAATTATGAAGTGGCCTCACGTCAGACATTTAAACTAAGACTTACAGCATTTCCCTTGATGTGCAATGTGTTGAGTTGAGTACTAGTGATATTGATGCCAGTATTACACTTTGCATATGAGGATATTCTAGTCAGGCTTGGCTAGACAACTCATGTCATACTTTAGTCACACTGTGTATATTTGAATGGCTTCCCGCTTAATGCTACGTCTTTAGAGTGTATTGAGTGAGTGAGTTGGGTTTAACACCGCTTTTAACATTATTCCAGTTATATCACGGCGTGTCAGCTCGATGTGGGAGGAAAGCCCGAAGTGATGTAGGTCTCAGACGTTTACCACTTCGGTGAAACCCACAAGCACGGTTATGGTGCTGACAAACCTAGAAACATAATCGGGGCGAACCGGGATGCGAACCCACAATCATAGGTTTCATAGGCCCAAGGGACGCAACTCTGCACAGCGAATCACGGCGCCTTAGATGACTGGGCCACCCGTGCCCCCTTTAGTGTATTGAAATACTCACCACTTTCACAAATACCATCAATCATCTATACTACTGAAAAGAAGTTAAGGCCCACCAAATTCCTTCATTTTACTATAGTTAATCTGTTCGAACATGACAGATTAACTATAGTAATATGAAAGAATCAGCTTAGATTTTTCAGTAGTATATGATTAGTTCACAGGAATTTTGAAATACAAGAAATGCGCTGATCACTTGAAACAAGAGTGTAAATACCGCTGCTGGTGAAACAAATTTAGGATTTGCTATTTTGTATCCCAATTGAGCCTTATAGTCCTATCTGAATGTTTTGTAACACTCCATCTTGTTTAAGAGGACATAGGTATACATGATTGTTAGAAACATTACTTTTCATTGATCTGCTTGTACATGTTACTCCATGAAGTGCTAGCTTGCTCTCTGCCTTACTAACAATTTGCCAGTGAGATCACTAGATATATTATTTTCTATTATCTACGTATGGGTCAGTATGTGGCCATGTATATTGTACCAAGAGTATTATTTTCCACTACGCATGTTGTAACAGTTTGTACATGTGTAAAGACTGTCCTCACTTTGTTCGTTGTCACGTTCATAATGAAGACAATTTTAGCAATATGGACGCTCCTCCTCATGGTAGCTTGTAGTTGTTTGTTTTTTCGGTTTGCGTCATGTTTGTTTAGTTGTTCATATTCAACACAGCATAATTATAATGTGTTCTCTCCACCTGTCAATATTAACTCTCGTGTAGTCTTCCCATTGTGTCCAGAGTTGTCTCCCCTTGACCACTTCACCAGTGCCTTTGTTTTGAGATGGTTAAGATGCTATTCTGTTTTGTAATGTAAATTATTTCATATAAGAATATAATATGTATACCATGATCTATTGGGAGATTTGTTAATATGCCAGCCACTATTTCAATATTTGACGGCAAATATGAGTGTAACAAATTGATTATTCAAAAACAGGAGATGTGAAGTAACCTAGTGGTTAAAGTGTTTTGATTCGATTCCCACATTGGTACAATTTGTGAATATTGCTAAAAAAAAAGGAAAAATTCACTCAGGCCCGAAATAGAAAATTGCTCACTAGAAATATGCCATTACCCCTTAAACATGTGAGGAAATAGTAAAATAACATTTAAGTTTTTGGTTAAATGTACATTTTTAAACGGCCTCCCTTATGAAGTCATGTTCCTGCTCCAAACTGTCTGTTCCTCAGAAACAAACACTCTCGTTTCTGTATTGTGTGGAGAAAGCTGGCACAGGAGTAGTCAAGGGGAGATAAGTGGTGTGGTCCACCTGCAGTGTTACTTTTTGAAGGGGGCTTTTGCAAAGCTTGTGAATAGATACTTACATTATTGCGATAGTTTCATACAGTGTTATATTATATTTTTGACAGTTGATGAGTTAATAAAAGCAATATAATGAAATTTCTGGCTTTTCTTTTCATGGGGATTGAGAACAGCTGGTCTCGTGTTCAGGGTCTTGTGATGACCGACTTCAGACCTCTAGGCCAGCATGCTTCTTGTTGTAGGTAAGGGCGGGCCGGCCATTCCAGTGATCTGGCCCAGGCTTATATGCAGGCTGCCGAGACACAGCCGGAACAGATCCGCCTCAGCATGTTTCAAATAAATCTGATATAAGTTACAAAAAAAGGGAAAATCTCTTTCGTGATAGCCGGTTGAGTTAAATATCTTCAGAGGGTCGAATCTTAAAATTCATAAATAAATGAAGACTGCCTTCAATCACAATGGGCTCTTTCATTTTCAAAGAACAATTTTTACCAAATTCAATAGAAATGATCAAAACCCGATTCATTTTAAACATTTAGAAATCAATCTTTCTCATAATACTTAACTTTACATTGTAAGTCATTTATAATTTAAAATTCATTATTCGTAATCAAAATGGGTTCGAGAAGGAAATGCTTTCATGGCGATGAAGTCACACATGAATTGTGATATGTGTGCAGAACATTGAAAAATGTCATGGTTAATCAAATTAATCAAACCCAAAACTAGTGGATCCGGACACAGCTAAGGGGCACAGAGAAATGCAGCAGCTTTGCCAACTGGGCCACCTGTGCCCATCATAAAGAGACAAACAACTCGGCAGCATTCAGGTTTTAATGCAAGTCCAACAGACAAAACAATACTAACACTCTCATAACAAACCAGTAACATGTTGCCGTGGAAACAGCCATCCACTATCATTCAAGGAAGTATATTCACACTTCATCCCTCCTTAGAAAGCTGTAATTTGATTGGCCAGAACGTTATCTGACAGTCTTTGCAGTGAACTAAATGGTCTTACGTGAATCACTTCTAAATGCCTTTCAAATTAAGACTTAGTCCTTATCTGGATATTTTCAGATGTATATCATGTCCACCGTCTCAACCGTTCTGAAACATTCAACGCATATGGCACTGTATACAGGGCTGGGCTGGGAATGCTGGAGAATGAACTCGTGGAACTTTCCTATACCTCTGGAACACAACAAAGGACATCAAGATCGAAACACTTGCTGGGTTTTCAAACCTCCGACTGTCATCCAAAATGTCCTCATGATATTTTTCAAATTTTATCAAGATAAAGAAGAATGTCCCAAGTTGACATGTGATGAATATATCCCTCTGTGTTTTGTCTTGGGCAAAATCACTGCTTTCTGATTCACATGCTCAACACTGTTAACTAACACCATAAATAGAAGTCTGTGAGATCCCTAGTGCCTCTTCATAATGATTTATCAGTCATTGTTAATTTGTGGAAATAATGACTGTATTAGCATGTGTTTATGAATCACTATCCAATAGTGATGATACCAGGTGTTTATGAATTGTTATCCAATAGTGATGATACCAAGTGTTTATGAATCGCTATCCAATAGTGATGATACCAAGTGTTTATGAATCACTATCCAATAGTGATGATACCAGGTGTTTATAAATCGCTATCCAATAGTGATGATACCAGGTGTTTACAAAACAACTTGCTACCACTTGTACTTGGGTACAAACCATTCAACATTAAAGAAGATTGAGGTTAGATATGTCAGAAAAAGGTTCCCAAAAATAATTACTCTATAATTATCACAACACAGGAGTCGCCTCTAAATGTGGAATAAAATGACCCCAAAAAATATATTTTACCCTCAGATTTTGCTTCCCTTGTTTATATACCCATACACCTAAAAATCTATCACAGTGAGTAGCTCTCTCCATATCCCATCATTTTTCACCATTTCAACACAATCTGAAGAGATAAAACAACAAATACACACCCAAAACACAAATACATATATATATCCAAACTGTAAGTTCGCAAGGTCAACGGCTAATGAACATTAAACAAAACGTCCCGCCCACTGTAGCAGTTGTAGAGCCCACAATAAACATGTATAGCTAACAGGAAGTAAAGGTTATACAATAGGATGAAACTCAAGACTACCAGTTGGGAGTGTCACCGGTCTACATCAACAAATACAAGTGTTCAGAAATCATCTTGGTTACTGTGCCATTAAAATGGTGTACAAAGTTTTCCAAAATGCATTAGCATTTTCAGATGTCTACAAAGCAACTACTTCTGGTTGCCCTGGGATTCCCAGCTGTCTACAGGATAACAGTCATCTTCTTATTCTTGGATCGTAATGCTGGGAAATGATCACAAAAATGCTGGGACTTCAATGAAGATGTCATCTGTGAAGACCCAGGTTAGAAATGGTCTTGTGCAACCCATGCTTGTAAGAGGCGACTAATGGGATCGGGTGGTCAGGCTTGCTGACTTGGTTGATGCATGTCATCAATCCCAATTGCATTGATCGATGCTCATGATATCAATCACTGGATTGTCAGGTCCAGACTTGATTATTTACACACACCCGTCATATAGCTGGAATATTGCTGAGTGCGGCGTTAAACAACAAACCAACCAACCAACCACAAGTTCCATCAGGCCATAACTGCTAAAAAGAGCTGTGGACTGACTAGCTGGCAAACACTACCCGAGTCTACCTGTGATTATCTTACAATTCGTCATATACTGGACATGCAAAAGCACCTGTCATCTTGTTGTCAGAACACATTAACACCATCAACAAAGCCACGAACATGACCACCTGATCGTTTCAGCATAGGTTGCGGAAACCAATTTTACCAGGGTAACCCAAAATATCCATGGGCTTCTCAAAAATGGCAACAGCATACATGACAAAGATGTTTCCTATACATGTTTTGATAAATATTTCAGCAGTCCTTCCATATCAAAGATTGAATACACAAAATATAAAGTAAACAAAATTTAGAAATTATCCCCAAATACGGAAATCTTTAGTTATGTGTGAGTTAATCAATAAAATGGTTATGGTTCATAAATGCTATAAAATGATTTTGGAGCCATGTTGAAGATGGTTTCTCGGACAAAGAAACAAAATATAAGCTCTAGTTAACATTCTTGTGTATATTAAGATGGTGGAAACATTGAGATAGAAACATAAAGATTGTATATGAATGAAAAGATTGATAATTGACATGGTTTGTTCTGGTCATAATACCTCAGTAATACTTGTGTACATTGAGATGCTCACCCAAGATTTCTTTCAACTTTGTTTCATTATTTGTTCATATTATGCTTCACCAAATACGTAAATTCACAGTTTAATAAATAATTCCCCAAACCTATTTTTGAGCTTGCCAGACAATTTAAATGTCATTTACAAAGAGTAAAGGTATTCATACAAACAAGTAAATGCTATCAAAAGGTGCCAAGCTTCCAGACAAGTCATCCAAACTATCTTCACTCCCCACACAGCCCTCTGACACATGGCACAGGACAATAAATTGTCACATGCCAGAATAGTCAAGGGAAGCAACCCATAACCAGCAAATATCAGTGGTCTCCCCTTGCCTACTACTGTAGATGTTAAAGGATGCAAAATATATTCACTTGTATAAGCACAGATATTACCATACATGAAATATAATCTAATTGTCCACTTAGCTTACAAAAACAAATAATTTAACCCAGAGATGGCTTGTTAGCAGCAATCAACACCACTATTGTGCCATGTTTTTAAACAAGGGGAGATCACTCTAAGCTGGATGGATTGAAGCAGCTAATGTTGGGTGGTAAAGGCTGTGAAGACTTCATTTATCTGTTGTGTACAGCGTATAAATGTTGTCCTGCGACTCAACTCCTTCAGCTTGGATGCCCCGACATATGTGCAGGTGGACCGGATACCCCCAAGAATGTCCTGAATTGTAGCTTCGACCTCTCCACGGTACTCGATCTCAACTGTCTTCCCTTCAGAGGCCCTGGAATAACAACAACAATATTCACTTCACTGTTCAATTCTTTAGGAATCCTCTGAACACTTAAGTGCAGATTTATGATTAGAATTGAAGTACATATCAGTGTATTAAATTCATGAAGTCAATGGAGTTGACAAACATTAATTTGAATGATAGTGTTGACCTTATACTGTTTTGAATGAAAACGAAAATACTGAAACATATGAAATATACCAGGAGACCACTAGCACACATACCAAGACACATCCAGCACATATACAGGAGACTTCTAGCACACATACCAGGAGACTTCTAGCACATATACCAGGAGACTTCTAGCACATATACCAGGAGACTTCTAGCACATATACCAGGAGACTTCTAGCACATATACCATTAGAGATCTAGCATATATACCAGGAGACATCTAGCACATATACCAGGAGACCTCTTGCACATATACCATGACACATCTAGCACATATACCAGGAAACTTCTAGCACATATACCAGGAGACTTCTAGCACATATACCAAAAAACATCTAGCACATATACCAGGAGACCTCTTGCACATATACCAAGAGACCTCTAGCTCATGTACCATGACACATCTAGCACACATACCAAGACACATCTAGCACATATACCATGATGCATCTAGCACATATACCAAGAGACCTCTAGCACATATACCATGACACATCTAGCACATATACCATGACACATCTAGCACATATACCATGACGCATCTAGCACAAATACCATGAGACCTCTTGCACATATACCATGATGCATCTAGCACATATACCATGACGCATCTAGCACAAATACCATGAGACCTCTTGCACAAATACCATGACACATCTAGCACATATACCATGAGACATCTAGCACATATATCATGACACATGTAGCACATATACCATGACATATCTAGCAGATATACCATGACACATCTAGCACATATACCAAGAGACCTCTAGCACATATACCATGACACATCTAGCACATATACCATGACAAATCTAGCACATATACTGAAGACCTCTCTCACATATACCATAAACATCTAGCACATATACCATGAGACATCTAGCACATATACCATGACACATCTAGCACATATACCATGAGACCTCTAGCATATATACTGAAGAGTTTTAGTACATATACCACAGAGCTCCAGATAACTTTTTTAGCAACTGAGTTTTAACTCAAAGGTTTCTATTTTAATTGGGTTATTACATTTTTCATTGGGTGACCAATATTTTTTCATTCATCTATTCATCACTCTTTTGGGGTTTTCCCAAAATGAGCTAACATTTTGAGATTTAAAAAAAAATGAAATAATGTTTTAGATGTATATAAGGGTTCTGACTAAATCTTGACTCGGAAAGTAAATTAGCTCGTAATTGTGTTTTGGATATTAGCTCCATTGTACGCATGCTGTTAAAGCTTCATTGGGTATTTACGCATGCTGTTTTTATACATTTGAGTTTTTCACTTAACATACTTAATGCATGGGTTTCTTTACACAAGCGAATTGAAAGTAATTGGGTTTTGAATATTTTTGGGGGGTATTTTACGCAAATCGTTGCTTATCTGTAGCTCTGCACCATAAGACCTCTAGTATATTGGACCCTTTAGTGCATATACCATGAGACCTTTAGTGGATATACCTGGGACCCTTTAGTGCATATACCATGAGACCTTTAGTGGATATACCTGGACCCTTTAGTGCATATACCATGAGACCTTTAGTGGATATACCTGGGGCCCTTTAGTGCATATACCATGAGACCTTTAGTGCATATACCTGGACCCTTTAGCACATATACCAGGAGACTTCTAGCACATATACCAGGAGACTTCTAGCACATATACCATTAGAGATCTAGCATATATACCAGGAGACATCTAGCACATATACCAGGAGACCTCTTGCACATATACCATGACACATCTAGCACATATACCAGGAAACTTCTAGCACATATACCAGGAGACTTCTAGCACATATACCAAAAAACATCTAGCACATATACCAGGAGACCTCTTGCACATATACCAAGAGACCTCTAGCTCATGTACCATGACACATCTAGCACACATACCAAGACACATCTAGCACATATACCATGACGCATCTAGCACATATACCAAGAGACCTCTAGCACATATACCATGACACATCTAGCACATATACCATGACACATCTAGCACATATACCATGACGCATCTAGCACAAATACCATGAGACCTCTTGCACATATACCATGATGCATCTAGCACATATACCATGACGCATCTAGCACAAATACCATGAGACCTCTTGCACAAATACCATGACACATCTAGCACATATACCATGAGACATCTAGCACATATATCATGACACATGTAGCACATATACCATGACATATCTAGCAGATATACCATGACACATCTAGCACATATACCAAGAGACCTCTAGCACATATACCATGACACATCTAGCACATATACCATGACAAATCTAGCACATATACTGAAGACCTCTCTCACATATACCATAAACATCTAGCACATATACCATGAGACATCTAGCACATATACCATGACACATCTAGCACATATACCATGAGACCTCTAGCATATATACTGAAGAGTTTTAGTACATATACCACAGAGCTCCAGATAACTTTTTTAGCAACTGAGTTTTAACTCAAAGGTTTCTATTTTAATTGGGTTATTACATTTTTCATTGGGTGACCAATATTTTTTCATTCATCTATTCATCACTCTTTTGGGGTTTTCCCAAAATGAGCTAACATTTTGAGATTTAAAAAAAAATGAAAGAATGTTTTAGATGTATATAAGGGTTCTGACTAAATCTTGACTCGGAAAGTAAATTAGCTCGTAATTGTGTTTTGGATATTAGCTCCATTGTACGCATGCTGTTAAAGCTTCATTGGGTATTTACGCATGCTGTTTTTATACATTTGAGTTTTTCACTTAACATACTTAATGCATGGGTTTCTTTACACAAGCGAATTGAAAGTAATTGGGTTTTGAATATTTTTGGGGGGTATTTTACGCAAATCGTTGCTTATCTGTAGCTCTGCACCATAAGACCTCTAGTATATTGGACCCTTTAGTGCATATACCATGAGACCTTTAGTGGATATACCTGGGACCCTTTAGTGCATATACCATGAGACCTTTAGTGGATATACCTGGACCCTTTAGTGCATATACCATGAGACCTTTAGTGGATATACCTGGGGCCCTTTAGTGCATATACCATGAGACCTTTAGTGCATATACCTGGACCCTTTAGCACATATACCATGAGACCTTTAGTGGATATACCTGGACCCTTTAGAACATATACCATGAGACCTTTAGTGGATATACCTGAGCCCATTAGCACATATACCATGAGACCTTTAGTGGATATACCTGGACCCTTTAGTGCATATACCATGAGACCTTTAGTGGATATACCTGAGCCCATTAGCACATATACCATGAGACCTTTAGTGGATATACCTGGGGCCCTTTAGTGCATATACCATGAGACCTTTAGTGGATATATCTGGAGCCCTTAAGTGCATATACCATGAGACCTTTAGTGGATATACCAGGACCCTTTAGCACATATACCATGAGACCTTTAGTGGATATACCTGGAGCCCTTAAGTGCATATACCATGAGACCTTTAGTGGATATACCTGAGCCCATAAGTGCATATACCATGGCCTTTAGTGGATATACCTGGACCCTTTAGCACATATACCATGAGACCTTTAGTGGATATACCTGGAGCCCTTAAGTGCATATACCATGAGACCTTTAGTGGATATACCTGGAGCCCTTAAGTGCATATACCATGAGACCTTTAGTGGATATACCTGAGCCCATAAGTGCATATACCATGGCATTTAGTGGATATACTTGGACCCTTTAGTGCACATACCATGGCCTTTAGTGGATATATCTGGACCCTTTAGTGCATATACCATGAGACCTTTAGTGGATATATCTGGACCCTTTAGTGAATATACCATGAGACCTTTAGTGGATATACCTGGAGCCCTTAAGTGCATATACCATGGCCTTTAGTGGATATACCTGGAGCCCTTAAGTGCATATACCATGAGACCTTTAGTGGATATACCTGAGCCCATAAGTGCATATACCATGGCATTTAGTGGATATACTTGGACCCTTTAGTGCACATACCATGGCCTTTAGTGGATATATCTGGACCCTTTAGTGCATATACCATGAGACCTTTAGTGGATATATCTGGACCCTTTAGTGAATATACCATGAGACCTTTAGTGGATATACCTGGAGCCCTTAAGTGCATATACCATGGCCTTTAGTGGATATACCTGAGCCCATTAGCACATATACCAGGAGACCTTTAGTGGATATACCTGAGCCCATTAGCACATATACCATGAGACCTTTAGTGGATATACCTGGGGCCCTTTAGTGCATATACCATGAGACCTCTAGTGGATATATCTGGAGCAGTTTAGTATATATACCATGACCTTTAGTGGATATACCTGGAGCCCTTAAGTGCATATACCATGACCTTTAGTAGATATATCTGGAGCCCTTTAGCACATATACCATGACCTTTAGTGGATATACCTTGAGCCCTTTAGCACATATACCATGACCTTTAGTGGATATACCTTGAGCCCTTTAGCACATATACCAGGAGACTCTATTGGCATATACCTCAAGCCCTCTAGCACATATACCTGGAGCCCCTTAGTGCCTATACCCATGGAGAGAACATGGAGAGACCTACCTGTACTCAGCGACCCCTCCAGAATGTTTCTTCATCGCAGTGGCTGAGCTCATCCCATAGAACAGTTTAATCTTCTTGCCATTCTTCTCGATCATTTCCCCTCCCGACTCGTTGTGTCCAGCCAGCATGCCCCCCAACATCACGTAGTCCGCACCTGCTCCGAACGCCTTCGCCACATCACCAGGACACGTGCAGCCCCCATCCTGTGGAGAAGAGGGGAGAGACGCACTGATCATCAACCAGGTGCATGTCTTTATGTCGTCGTTCAACCATGGCAAGAATTATACTTATAAAGGAACAAGTTAATCGACCAAAAAGGAATAGAACACAGGATATTTCTGTTTTCCTTTCAAGTAAAACAATTCAAATAAGAATTGAAAAAACTTACAGGATGTGCCTCTAGCTACTCTAAAAGATCTATTCTAACAAAATTGGGGTTGGAACCTATTGTCAATCATTCATATTAGGGTTTCTAGTCTTTAGATGTCTCGTGGGATGGTCGAGTAGCCTAGTGGTTTAAGCGTTCGCTCGTCACGCCGAAGACCCGGGTTCGATTCCCGACATGGGTACAATGTGTGAAGCCCATTTCTGGTGTCCCCCGCCGTGATATTGCTGGAATATTGCTAAAAGCGGCGTAAAACCATACTCACTCACTTTAGATGTCTCAGGCATATTCTCAAGTACTTGGTTGAAATCAACAAAAAACATGTACAGCAAATCCAGAAGGTACCATTTCGACTAAACTTGTCCCGGTTAACAAGTTTCCAGATGAACTTGTGGTACCTAGTAAGATCCAGCAGCTAATACTTAAGACTCAGTAGTAATTGTCGGGGATCCTGGGCTGACATGGGATGGACTTATGAGGATTTCACAAACATCACTGCATTGGAAAAGAAAGACATAAGCTAAATATCTTAAATCCAATATAAAAAAAAGAATAAACCCAGAGAAGCCTGTCTTGTTACTCACCGATATGATATGTCCCCCGAGGCCATGGGCGGCGTCGGCACATTCCATGACGGCACTGAGCTGTGGGTAGCCGACGCCAGTCTTCTTCCTGGTGGTGCACACGGAGCCGGGGCCAATCCCGACCTTGATGATGTCTGCCCCCGACAGGATCAGCTCCTCCACCATCTCCCCCGTCACCACGTTACCTGCCTGCAACAACAGACTCACATTACCTGGCTGTAATAACACTGACTCACATTACCTGACTGTATTAACACTGACTCACATTACCTGACTGTAATAACAGACTCACGTTACCTGGCTGTTATAACAGACTCACATTACCTGGCTGTAATAACAGACTCACATTACCTGGCTGTAATAACAAACTCACGTTACCTGCCTGTAACAACACCGACTCACATTAACTGCCCGTAACAACAAAGACTCACGTTAACTGCCTACAAGAACATGGACTCACATTAACTGCCTGTAACAACAAAGACTCACGTTACCTGCCTACAAGAACATGGACTCACATTAACTGCCTGTAACAACATGGACTCACATTACCTGCCTGTAACAACATGGACTCACATTACCTGCCTGTAACAACAAAGACTCACATTACCTGCCTGTAACAACATAGACTCACATTACCTGCCTGTAACAACATAGACTCACATTACCTGCCTGTAACAACATAGACTCACGTTACCTGCCTGTAACAACAAAGACTCACGTTACCTGCCTGTAACAACATAGACTCACATTACCTGCCTGTAACAACATAGACTCACGTTACCTGCCTGTAACAACAAAGACTCACATTACCTGCCTGTAACAACAAAGACTCACGTTAACTGCCTACAAGAACATGGACTCACATCACCTGCCTGCAACAACACTGACTCACATTACCTGGCTGTAACAACACTGACTCACATTACCTGCCTGTAACAACGCTGACTCACATTACCTGCCTGTAACAACATGGACTCACATTACTTGCCTGTAACAACAAAGACTCACATTACCTGCCTGTAACAACACTGACTCACGTTACCTGCCTGTCACAACACTGACTCACATTACCTGCCTGTAACAACAAAGACTCACATTACCTGCCTGTAACATCACTGACTCACGTTACCTGCCTGTCATAAGTTTGGATGACCTTCGAAATGTCCTTGTACATCTTTTTAATGACCATCCCAGAAAAGATATGCAAAATCATATTTATCATAAAATGTCCACTTTTTACACGACCCTCCCTAAAAATAGGCATTATTTTTTATGACCCTCCCCTTGAGACTGACATTTGTGGTGACCCTCCCCTGATTCAACTAAACCCTATTATGAATGACCAGTCCTCAAATAATACATGCCAAGCAAACCTGCATCCCGTACATTGGTGCAAAGTGCTGGGTGAACAGTCTCATCTTTGTTACCAAACTCATGAATGAAAACCCCCACCCGCCCTACATAAAATGAGCAGAGTGTAATTAATAGTGAGTGAGTGAGTTTGATTTTACGCTGCTTTTAGCAATATTCCAGCAATATCATGGCGGGGGACACCAGAAATGGGCTTCACACATTGTACCCATGTAGGGAATCGAACCCGGGTCTTCGGCGTGACGAGCGAACGCTTTAACCACTGGGCTACCCGACCGCCCCTGTAATTAAGACTTCCAAAAGTTCTCACTTCTAACCCAACATTAGACATTGGCACTAGTCCAAAAGTCTTTGCCAAACTGCCCAAAAGTTAAGGTATCATAAGGACTAGCAGAAATTTGTCCTTTATGTTATCATCAGTGGACTAAAAATGTTAGTTTCTACTGCTACTTACCATGATTGTCTTTTTGGGAAACTTCTTGCGGACATCCCTGACGAACTGCACAAAGTGTTCCGAGTAACCGTTAGCAACATCCAGACAGATGAACTTGATCTGTGGTGCCAGTTCCAGAATGTCACTTAGTTTCTGCATGTCCCCCTCAGCAATACCGGCGCTCACGGCAATGTGCTGCAGACAAACAAACTGCCGACTTGACAATCTTGGCACATCTCAGAGGTCCTTTATGAACCTTGTGTTACTTTCATAAACCTATACCTTTCAAGTCATACACATATCACACTCTACAGAATAATACTTGATACTTAATATTTTCACATCACGTGAGAAATACTTCACTTTGTCTGAAACATGAAACATGAGCTGAGACCTGTCTACAGACACTGTGGGACAGGGGTCAATTTAGCTACTGGCCCGTTGGCCCGGGGGCAGTTAAAAAGACAAAAGGCTTTCTGAAATATAAAGTAGATGGCCGTCTGGCTAGTCAAATTTCACCTCTTCTCTGTGTATGTTTATTTTTTCTAATTGGACACTGCTAACGATTCATGTAATTTTGATGAGAAAATATTTCAAAGGGGGGTTGAGGTTGTGTGAATGGTTAACTCATAGATCATCTCGGTAGGTTGACCCAACCGGCCGACATTTTGTAATGCTCTGTAAAACTACATCTTTATTTGCTAAAAAAAATCACAATGAGGCAAATGGAAGCTAAGATTTAGTCTCAGAGTGAGTGAGTGAGGATGGTTTTACGCCACTTTTAGCAATATTCCAGCAATATCATGGCGGGGCACACCAGAAATGGGCTTCACACATTGTACCCATGTTGGGAATAGAACCCGGGTCTTCGGCGTGACGAGTGAACGCTTTAACCACTAGGCTACCTGACCGCCCCTTTAATCTCACAGTGCAGGACATGACATTTTAGGGGTGAGAAGTTAAAAAAAATTCGGATCCCTCTGGGTAACGCAGTCGTAGACAAACATTTAGTTTTTGGCCAGTTAGTTTGGAGAAGGGCCAGTTACTTTTGAAAGCAGCAAGCCCTGCTGGCTCCTTACAAATTTGTGGGATATCACTGACCTCAAGTGTTTCGGTGTTGTTGTCCACAAACTCCTTCCAGGCTGCAGGCGAGTAGTGTTTGTGGATGGTAGTGAACATCTTGTGCTGGAACACAACAAATTAGTGTTGACCAGGGCAGCACTTCCGGACTGGTGGGCCACCCTGGACTCAGAGGTCACAGCCATCGGGTATCTACTCCCGGTATCATTCAAACTTGATAGTCTTCATTTAGTAATCAACATATTTTACTCCCTTGGGTTGACTGTTAGGTGAGGTGAGGTGAAATTGGGTTTAACGTCGCGTCCAAGATTATTGCACTTATATAGCGACGTGCATGCACGTGTATGTGTGTGTGTAGCTGCTTGTACTAGTCCGGACTGATGCCGATTTATAGTGCTAGCTCACTGAGATACCATGCTGCAGTTTAACATGAATACCCCACTCAGACACAGTATACTGACTCCGAGCTGACCAGTCCTTGTTTTAGCCCCTTAATGTCGAGCGCCAGACAGGGTAACAACAAGTACCATCTTTTAACGTCTTTTTGTATGACGCGGCCGGGGATCGAACCCCGGACCTTCCGCTCTCCGGGCGGATGCTCTACCACTAGACCACGGAGGCGGTCGTTGACTGTTAGGGAAATCATGAGTAGACATTTAGAGCATGTGTTGACAGAGAAACACATTGAGGATATGCAGTAGTCTTTCCACTTTTCATTTTTTGTGGTTCGATGGTCAGCAAGTTTTATTGAAGTGAGTGAGTGAATATGGTTTTACGCCGCTTTTAGCAATATTCCAGCAATATCATGGCGGGGGACACCAGAAATGGGCTTCATACATTGTACCCACGTCGGGAATCAAACCCGGGTCTTCGGCGTGACGAGCGAATGCTTTAACCACTAGGCTACCCGACTGTCCCAAGTTTTATCGGAATTAACAACAGTCCAAATATTACCTTTGCAAATGCCTTGGCAAGTTTTATCGAAGTGAGTGAGTGAATATGGTTTTACGCCGCTTTTAGCAATATTCCAGCAATATCATGGCGGGGGACACAAGAAATGGGCTTCATATATTGTACCCACGTCGGGAATCAAACCCGGGCCTTCGGCGTGACGAGCGAATGCTTTAACCACTAGGCTACCCGACTGTCCCAAGTTTTATCGGAATTAACAACAGTCCAAATATTACCTTTGCAAATGCCTTGGCAAGTTTTATCGAAGTGAGTGAGTGAATATGGTTTTACGCCGCTTTTAGCAATATTCCAGCAATATCATGGCGGGGGACACAAGAAATGGGCTTCATACATTGTACCCACGTCGGGAATCGAACCCGGGTCTTCAGCGTGACGAGCGAATGCTTTAACCACTAGGCTACCCGACCGCCCCAAGTTTTATCGGAATTGTGTACAGTCCAAATATTACCTTTGCAAATGCCTTGGCCATCTCGAAGGTGCCAACTGTGTCCATGTTGGCTGCCATGACAGGAATTCCGGTGTATGTGAGGCCGGAGTTGCGGAAGATGAACGACCTTGTGAGGTCAACCTGTAACCATGGTAACACAACATAGGTCAATGAGAGATCTAGTGGTTGACGGTGCGAGAACCCTACCATCTGTGTAACATATAGCCAGGTGAGTGAGTTAGTGAGTGAGTGAGTATGATTCTATGCCGCTTTTAGCAATATTCCAGCAATATCATGGTGGGGAACACAAGAAATGGGCTTCACACATTGTACCCCTGTGGGGGATCGAACCCAGACCTTCGGCATGGCTAGCAAATGCTTTAACTACTAGGCTACCCCACCGTCCCCAGGCCTACAGCAAACATCATTAAAAATTAACAAATCAGAATAAAAAAGTCACAAATTCATCATGTTCATGTTAATATATATAATAGGGATGTCACGGTTCACCAATATATCAATGCATCTATAATATTCTCGGGCGAGGAGATACTCAATCACACATACCTGTTGAAACACTTCAAACAGCAATGGAAAGACTTTGATGGCAAATGGTTCTGACCTACATTTTAGTGAACGATGTTGTCATTTCTAGTTAATGCTAAATGATTTTTTCCCCAGTTTGCCTGTCAGGGGCACTTTGATCAGAATCCGAGATAAATTCCTGCACGCATGCTTATCTAACATTGTGACCCCCTCGTACAGAAATCTTTTATTTATCAACAAACATAATTACAGATTGCCTTGCCCCAGTGCAAAAATGTTGCAAGTCACTTGTCTAGACTCAAGATTTACAAGTCCCGTGAAGCTGGAATATTGCTGAGTGCAGCGTTAAACAAAATAACAAAACAATTCCACGATTTACAAAACTAATTAACTGTGGACAGACAATCTGTAATTCATTGTAGTGTGTGGGTTATTGTCCAACTGCATAATGGATTGACCAGAGCTCCAGATAAGCTTTTGGTGTTGTGGGTATTTTACCCTTCCATTTTAAAATCATTGGGTATCAGTAATTCCATATGGGTATTCAAATTTCTGTTACCCACTAGTTTTTACACATGTGGGTATTTAAGTTAAATATTTAAAAACACTATTCATCTAGTCCCTACAAACTGGTGTTGTGTGGGTTCGAGAGCTTTATAGGACTCAAAAATACCACGATACTTCCACAAGAAAGTGTGATGGCAAATGATCATGATGTAACTGTCATCGTGGAGTTTGGCAAGGTTGACGGAATGCCCGTTTATAATTTCAAAATAACTTGCTGATTTGCTAATCGAATACGCAGTATTACTTCACAATATTTTGATGATACCCACAAGTTTTGTTTTTGTAGCGTATCTGTAACGTTCGTTGCGTATTTGATACGCTTGGATTTTATTTTACTGCGTATTTCTGCATTTCTGATGCGTATTTTACGCAGATACGCAGCTTATCTGGAGCTCTGATTGACACATTCACACAATGTGGTATTTACACAATGTTCTCATTGTTTAATGTTCATTTACTTCAAGTTCCACTATTGTGGAGTGAGTGAGTGAGTGAGTGAGTGAGAGAGGGTACATTATTCTCTAAATGTACAAGTTAAACCCATGTTCTCACTGTGAAGGGTTCACATAATCCATGATACAGTCAAGGACTACAAGCATCTCCAAGTTCATTTCTAACACTGCTTGATGACGATTGGGCAATTGGACACCCCACATTTCACTCTCTGTTTATAGCGATCTTTTTGATATCACCATGATATCTTTTGTACATGTTTACTATGTTACACACCGTTACACAAATATAACTGAATATTTCAATTTCATATTCACATCTTTGTCTTTCATGGAATTGGAAATAATGGAAATAGAATTAGTGCATCTTTGAGAAGTAAAACTTCTTGTTTCTGGCTGGTTTCAAAAACAAAACCACATTATCTTGTCAGACATGTTTGTACTGTTAACTTATCATTGTATGAAAAGAGCTTCCCATATATCATGTATATATAATTAGAAACACGACACCAACAATCAATAATAAATTTACATTAATTAATTTCCTGTTCAAGCCATGTGCTGCACATGGCCTAGTGTGTTTGTGTCATCCCAGCTGGTGGCCAGTGTCAGACAGGAGTCTCCAGTAGATGTAGGAAGGCTGCAGTTTAACCACATGTCTGGTGTAATATATCTGGGACTACAGCAAGTGTCAGACAGGAGTCTCCAGTAGATGTAGGAAGGCTGCAGTTTAACCACGTCTGGTGTAATATATCTGGGACTACAGCAAGTGTCAGACAGGAGTCTCCAGTAGATGTAGGAAGGCTGCAGTTTAACCACATGTCTGGTGTTATATATCTGGGACTTCAGCAAGTGTCAGATAGGAGTCTCCAGTAGATGTAGGAAGGCTGCAGCTTTAACCACATGTCTGGTGTAATATATCTGGGACTTCAGCCAATGTCAGATAGGAGTCTCCAGTAGATGTAGGAAGCCTGCAGTTTAACCACATGTCTAGTGTAATATATCTGGGACTACAGCCAGTGTCAGACAGGAGTCTCCAGTAGACGTAGGAAGCCTGCAGTTTAACCACATGTCTGGTGTAATATATCTGGGACTTCAGCAAGTGTCCGAAATAACTGCCTGCCTGCTGGCAGCTGGTAACTTTTTTGTCGGGCCCCATGACAATCTCTTCCACCTGCCCAATTGTCTGGCAGATAATCTTAAGACTACTTACGTATTCCGTTTGATCATAACTCCTCCTTGTTTAGATTACTTCAACAGAGGCAAATTGGCAATTGTTTCTCGCAATTTTTAAAAATTTAAAATGTCTGAATGCGGGAAGGTAACCTTGAAGATAGGCAGGCAACATTTATGGGTCACCTGCCTGACTGTGTTGTTGGGTTTTAAAATTATTTCAAGCACTGACTTCAGCCACTTGTCCATAGTCTGAGTCGAGTAAAACGTCTTTCAGTCGAGTAAGGTTTGCTGAAGACCATACATTGAGACTATTATCTACCGACAATGATGTCAAGAGACAGATGCAGCTGGTAGACTTGGGCTAGTTTCAACACAGACTGATATATTGACAGTCAAAATATACTTATTTCCACTACAACGTACAAGGCAATCTCCATTTTCATGATACCACTATCAACTGCACAATATCAAGTGATATCTGATTCTGAATAATTTAGTCAAATTATCCTATAAGCCACAAACCACTTTCAGTGTTTCAATATTTTGTTAATTAGACACAATTTCAGCTACCATCATGTCCTATTGGTTATGATGGTGGTGTTGTTTAGTTGTAGGTCATACATAACATGGTACTTGAAAAAGCTGAGAAAATATGCAGCTATTATGTGTCTGTGAGAGAGTGAGTTGGGCTTAACAGTATTTCAATTATATCATGGCGTGTCAGCTTCATGTGGGAGGAAAGCCTGAAGTGATGTGGTCTCAGACATTTACCACTTTTGTAAAACCCATGAGCAAGGGTATG
The DNA here is from genome assembly GCF_023055435.1 of Haliotis rufescens. Taxonomy (NCBI): domain Eukaryota; kingdom Metazoa; phylum Mollusca; class Gastropoda; order Lepetellida; family Haliotidae; genus Haliotis; species Haliotis rufescens. Next base: position 2,000,952 of record NW_025963857.1, read on the forward strand.
GTGACAAACCTAGAATTTATTGAGAACTCATTTACTGGGCTAATTGCAAACATACTACACTAGGTCTTTCGATCTGGACCCAGTTGAATGAAACTAAAAGGATGCTTTATCATGTCATTAAACCTTCATTATATAATCTAGTCATACATTGTAGAAACCTGCTTAGAATTCTGAGTGGTCTCCCAGCGGTAATCAAATGGAAGTTAGACTATGATTTTGCTGACTGCTGCATTGATTACTGCCAAAAATATTTATTCAGAAGCACTTCTTTGCAAATCACTTGTTTCCCAATTTCAAATACTGATCCTTTTTTCATTAACATTGCTAAATAACATGCTGAGGTTCCAACATTATATACAGCAAGAGAGGCGAAAATCTTGATGAACAAATACGAAGGTATTGTAAAATTCAGAAACATCAACACACAGAACATTTGTTGCTACTCTGTGACAAACTGTAGCATCATGTCTACTGTGTCACAATGCTTGGACTTCCCATCTGTAGAACTTAAGTCAAAATAGTGGTGAGTACATTAGAAACATTGCTTCGTTTTGTCTAGGGATGTCATTTTGAAAACAAAAACGAATACAGGATATCTGCCTGCTTGACTTTATTATATCTCACTGAAGTGGAACAAGTATTAAGGTGAAATTTATGATTTTGGTAAATAAAGCAAAATATATGCAGATTACAACCAGTCTTCACTACTGATCCCTGAACATTCCTGAACGATCCTGAATGCGCCCGTTAAACATGTTAAACCTACTGAAAATATTAATTATGCTCAATCAATTCCACATCACCAATCACATAACGAAACAGTTTGCATTTGTTTGGTCATTACAGTGTCATTGTGTTTTGAACGTAGTATTAGAAAATATTGCAGGTATTGTTTCAATTTATATTGAACTAAATATATATAACTAAAACAATTTTCATATTTTATCATGACTTTCTACATGTTCTAGGTACTGTTGTTCGTCTTAGGGCCAGAGGAATGAGCTATTCTTGTCTGTCTGACAGTGATTAGGCTAACATTGAGCTCTACATCTTGGGTTATTTGCAACCACATTAGAATAGAAGGCTTTAGGTGTCATAGACTTCGTAAGCTTTCATAAAGAATCGAGATTTTAGTTTTCACCACAGGACTGCAAGGATATGTAAGTAAATTAATAACTAAGCAAAAAATGATGACACGGAAGGGCATAATATTGAGAAGTGACGATGAAACCTGCAAGCCCGATTCTCCATGACGAGACATGTACTGATATAATTAGCCTCATGTCACAAGAGTAGATCTGAAACTTACATCTGCGCGGCTCCTGATTGTGCTGCGCTTTGGACGCACTAGGACATCCTTGAAATCCAACTTGATATCATTGTCGATTCTCGGCATGTTGGAAAACGCTTGATCTGCTACTGGCTACTCTCTCCGGTCACTGACAAAGTCACTTGTTAGAGCGCGATCTCGCGTGGTCTATTAATTCTTCCTCTGCAAATTATTATATTCGTGCCATCTTACTGGACTCCTAACCTTGTCTTCCTGCTGTAATCCAATAGTATAAGCACTGTATGGATCTCTGGTGGCACTCCTCACAGCGATACCGAATCCCCTTCTACAAATCGGAGTATATCGATGTCGTCACGCGTTGGGATGGAGCTTGTAGACACGGGTTAACTTGCACCGAAATAGGGAATGGTGTGGGATTTCATTTTCAAAGGCAGATGATTTGCATGACATAATTATGATATTGTGTAACTTGATATAAAATTTTGCAAGATGTAATGTGATCTTTCTTTGGATTACTTTTTGAGATTGCTTATTGGATATATTTGGAAAACAGTCATTTTGTTGCAGTGAAAATGCCACATTTACCAACTGATATCGTCGGATCATATGTCTTCGGACGGCTATTTTTATCGCGAGTACTCCCGCTATAACGAGGATCGTGGCGTCAAATAGACATTGTAAATACTCAGATGATGGCTTGATGTTGAGATAAAGTTGTCTGTTATAATTAAGTCAGATGTTTTACGGTTGTTCTTGTGATTAGCGGAAAACAATGAATGTTTCTTAGCGTCCGAAAACCCATAACACGGGGTTATGTCAAATGTGTCCTAATTAAAACAGAGACCATATAGATCTACCGGTATATGGTCTCTGATTAAAATAACCTTTTTGATGTTTCTCCACATTTTAAGACATAATGTATTTAATAACTCTTCTTACACAATGGTGTTATGAATCACGAGTTGATATATCTAGCCTGTATATCCCCGTGTTATGGGTTTTCGGACGCTTAACCACATTCATATTTTTCTTTCTATTCACATGAACAACTGTTAAACATCTCATTCATTTTTAAAAGACAACTTTCTCTTAAAAACAAGCTATCATCTGAGTATTTACAATGTCTGTGTGATGCTACTCCCCCTTTATTGCACGAATAATCGTGATAAACATGGCTGTCTGAAAACGTATAATGTCCGAAGATCTATGAGCCGAAGATATATCGATATATCCGACGATATAGGTAATGCTTAAGTGACCAACTGCTCAACCTTTTCTAAGGACTAAACTAGTCAATATATAGTATTATCCCAATGTTATAGATTTTCGTCTGAGTATTTACAATGTCTGTTTGACGCCATATCCCTTGTTATGGATTGAGTAACCGCCATATGAAAACATATGATGTCCGAAAACCTATGATCTAACAATATATTGTTTGTTGAGTTATCTTTCACAATTTGGTGTGCTTCAGTCCTGAGTCTTACTGATAACTGACTTGGACTATGAGGTCCTCTTTTCCTTAGCATTGAAAATACACAAAACTGAGTATAGAGCAGTTCTTTAAGTGTCGCTTAGCAGTTGGTATTATGTAAATGGGAGAGAGTTCTATGAACATTGTTATCAAGCATGTGATGTGTTGTTTGATAACGGTGGTAGTATCTACACTGAAACATCACATTCATTGTACTAAAGAAGATGTATATCCATAGAACTCTCTCCCTTGTTGAGTTTTGAGCAGTCATTAAATATTTTACCCTTGAAGGTCAGTCACCAGAATACTGGTTGGTTGGTTTGTTTGTTGTTTAACGCCGCACTCAGCAATATTCCAGCTATATGACGGCAGTCTGTAAATAATTGAATCTGGACCAGACAATCCAGTGATTGACATCATGAGCATCGATCCACGCAATTGGGATCGATGACATGCATCAACCAAGTCAGCGAGCCTGACCACCCGATCCCGTTAGTCGCCTTTTACGGCAAGCATGGGTTGCTGAAGACCTATTCTAACCTGGATCTTCACGGGTCCCAGAATATTGGGGAACTATTGCAATCTAAATGAAACGTTTGTGAAGGATTACAGGTAATGTCTAGAAGGTGACATCCACTCTGGTTGCCCCACCACCAGTAACACACAAGAAAACATTAATGCCATTCCATCCACAACCTGGCACTGAACGATAGGTGCATTTCACTCTTTGTTGTTTGTTGTTTAACGCCACACTCAGCAATATTACACCTATATGGCGGCAATCTGTAAATAATTGAGTCTGGACCAGACAATCCAGTGATTGACATGAACATCAACCCACGCAATTGGGATCGATGACATGCATCAACCAAGTCAGCGAGCATGACCACCCAAACCCGTTAGTTGCCTCTTACGACAAGCAGTCACCTTTTCGGCATTACACTCAATGAGTTAGAGGTGAGTTGAAGTGAAATGGGGCTTAACGCCGCGTCCAAGATTATTGCAGTTCTATAGTGACGTGCATGCATGTGTGTGTGTGTGCATGCTTGTACTAGTCTGGAATGATGCCGATTTATAGTGCTAGCCCACTGAGACACCATGCTGCAGTTTATCATGAATACCCCACTCAGACACAGTATACTGACTCCGATACAGTCCTTGTTTTAGCCCCTTAATGCCGAGCCCCAGACAGGGTAACAACAAATGCCATCTTTTAACGTCTTTTGGTATGACACAGCCGGAGATTGAACCCTGGACCTTCAGCTGTCTGCGTGGACGCTCTACCACTAGACCACAGAGGCGGTCCAAGGAGTTGATGGAGACCACAGGACTCTTGTGTGGGTCAATAGAAACAATCCTTCATGAACATCTACATGTGTTAATTATTTTTGCCCAATGGGTTCCTGGAATGCTATCGGATGAAGTAAGGCTCCACCACCTCTAATGCCCTGTAAGAAATGTTCATTTTAGCAGGGTATGAAACTCCCAAAAATTTCAGCCAGACCACAGGACTGGCTAGCTGAAATACTTGCCAGCCCTGACCAAAACCTGCCTGCCCACTATAATCATATGTTTCTCAGGATAAGCTAACGGGGTTTCTTTTTGGTTACATTTTATCATTCATCTTTACATGTGAATTAATGCTTATCATCGGGAAATATTTTGAATATTTTCACATATGAAATATAACCCGACCGTCGGGCAGGGGGATTTGAAAATCTGGCAACCCGAGTTGAAATCAACCCGTCACGGACGGTCGGGCAGGCAGGTATTTCGAACACTGATTTTAGGCTAGTGACGAGTGATGAGACCTGGATCCAGCACTAACGGGATTGGGTGGTCAGACTCGCTGACTTGGTTGATGCATGTCATCGATCCCAAGTGTGTGGATCGATGCTCATGATGTCAATCACTGGATTGTCTGGTCCAGACTCGATTATATACAGGCTGCCATCATATAGCTGGAATGTTGCCGAGTGTGGCGTTAAACAACAAACAAACAAACACTATGAACCTGGCAGCAAACAAAATCCATTGAGTGGAAACACTTCAGGTCTCCCCTAACCAACAGTCACCAATTCCAATTGTGTGGATTGATGCTCATGATGTTAATCACTAGATTGTCTGGTCCAGACTTGATTATTTACAGACCGCCGTCAAGTAGCTGGAACATTGCTGAGTGCGGCGATAAACAACAAACCAACCAACGGATCAATTGAGAAAGTTATGCCCCCCTTCTTTGGGGACAGTCATGGCATAATACACATTGATTACTTACCACAGGGAACAACCGTGAAAGGTGAATAGTATGCTAAACTATTAAACAGACCTATCAGAGAGGCGTTGCGGAAGACTTGGCTGTGGAGTTCTCCATCAGGACAATGCTCCAGTTCACACCAGTCATGTTGCAATGGCTGCTGTAAGGAGATTCTACATATCTACCTTGTTCCCCAGTGCCATTGTACTACGGATCTTAGCGCTAAGGTGATCGTAACTCCCATACCATAACATAGACTTACGACTGTCATATGGCTAAGGTTGTTCTGTACAACGGCACCCTGATCCCTAGTGACGATATTGTAAAGAAAAAAAGAAGAGACAATATGTAGATTTCTCATAAAGTTGTATTCACGATCAAACAGACTATATATATATCCTGTACATGTTGCATGTCCTGGTCATAACAGACATGCAACTATTTACAGACCACTGTACACATGGTGCTGGCCAAATGGTCGGTAGCAGTTACTTCACAAATGTACATGGTAGCGAGAAAATAAAGTGAAATCACCTGCCACTTCTCAAACTCACGTCCTGGACTTACACGTCCTATTCTAGTAACCGCGTCCACTGTCTGTCTGACATTTGTCACTGTGGTCACAAATTTCAAGAAACAAGAAACATTGTACATCATATCACTGACACAAGTACTCCCATGAATCGATACCAGGATGGAATGCGACATCCATAGTATTTTAGGGTTTAAGGTGAGATTTTTCAAATTAATACTGATTTACACATTCCTCACTCTAAAATAAGGAATAATAAAATAGTGAAAAAAATCAAATCTGAAAATCATTTGTTTTATTGCTCCAGTTGGAAACTTGCACGTTCAACACACAATCACTGTGCAAGCACTTGGCTAAACTGCAAAACCCAACAGGAAACGGATAACACGGCTCCAAAGGAATCATATTCAGATAGCATTTTGAAGAACAAAATCCAAAACCCTTTGATCTAGGTTTATCCTCCTTCCTCCTTTCATCACAAAATCTGTAAACCTGGCAATGAAAAAGTCTGTCCTAATGAGGTTAAACAAGCAACCCAACTGTTAGGGCTGTGACGACTTTCCGAACCGGGTACCCGACTCCCTACTACCCGTCCCAACAAGGGGCCCCACAATACACCGGCCTGCACATTGGGTTACTGTACTCACATTCCGATTCTAAATATATGCCCTAATTTTTAGTGTATAATGTGCATGTTTTTTCCCCAAGAAAATACAGCTGTGTAGGCGAGGGGTTTAACAAATGATTTTTCATACTGTTACAGCCATTAAGCAATATATCATGTGGCTAACCACAGGTCCGGGTAGTCCTATGGGTACCCGGGTCCGACTCAGGATCCACCCAACCTGGATACCCGAGTTACCCGTCCCAGCCCTAGTAACCGTTACATCATATTTCAAGGATGTAAGTGGAACCGTACATGTAATATACACACTGGACATTGCTTCCAGTTAGCAATACAGTAAGTACCCTGTGTCTTACATGTCAACATTTTGATTTTGAAAGTTTTCAGTACAACCAACTAAGCAATACAAACCAGCAGTAATGCCCTTCCTCAGACAGCAATGCCCTTCCTCAGACAGCAATGCCCTTAGACAGCTATGCCCTTCCTCAGACAGCAATGCCCTTAGACAGCTATGCCTTTCCTCAGACAGCAATGCCCTTAGACAGCTATGCCCGTCCTCAGACAGCAATGCCCTTCCTCAGACAGCAATGCCCTTAGACAGCTATGCCCTTCCTCAGACAGCAATGCCCTTAGACAGCTATGCCCTTCCTCAGACAGCAATGCCCTTAGACAGCTATGCCTTTCCTCAGACAGCTATGCCCGTCCTCAGACAGCAATGCCCTTCCTCAGACAGCAATGCCCTTAGACAGCAATGCCCTTCCTCAGACAGCAATGCCCTTCCTCAGACAGCTATGCCCTTCCTCAGACAGCAATGCCCTTAGACAGCAATGCCCTTCCTCAGACAGCAATGCCCTTCCTCAGACAGCAATGCCCTTCCTCAGACAGCAATGCCCTTCCTCAGATAGCAATGCCCTTAGACTGCAATAGCTATTGGAATATTTCCAAGTCAAATCAGTTTAGGAAATGTTTTTGAAAATGCAGCAATCCCTGAGATCAACTAATGAAAATTTACACTAGAGAAAAGCTATATGTTCCAGATAAAGTTGCCATTCCTGCTGACATGTCTTTGAACAGCATATTGACTGTTCCCATGATCCCCCAAACAATATAATCTCTGTTGGTAACTATGGCGATGGACATACAATATCAGCTTTATTTAAAGTCAACAAATAACAAACATTACTACTACCGACACCTTTGCATAGCAACTCCACAACAAATCTATGTGTACATTGCAAGAATATGCCACATACAGGGCTGAGGCAAACTCTTATTAGTGAAATTCACTGAGGTTTCTCACAACCAAGCTTATAAGGGACTGAATAAAAGTCAATGGACCACAGAGTCAAACTATTCAAAATGTTAAGCAAGGAATGAAATCTAGAACTCCAGGTCATGCTATGTTAGGTTATCGGAAACAAGCCAGGCACTGATTATAGAGATTATATCCTCACAGTTGATTAACATTAATTCGTACATTCTGGTTACCATGGTTACAGTACTGACCTCGAATCTGTCAAAATCACAATGTGTCAAAATTTAGAAAAAAATTCTTCACATAAAATAATAATGTGCATATTGATAACACTGCCAAAGCCACTCTAAGGGCTACATTATTACCCCGGTCAATGGACCAGTGTGCTCCAGACTTTCATTCTCGTCCTCGCGGGGAGTATACAACCCAAGCTGCATTGTAAGGAGCAAGAAGGTTACCAGTCAAATTACCATCTCATCCTACCGGGTACCCATTTACTGCTAGGTGAAAAAGAGGCATATTTCGAACAAAGTCACTTGCCCAAGGAGACACCACATGTAACATGTGCTTCAGTGTGGGGCAGGACCGAAGCCCTAGAAACTCTCAGGAGTCGAGTAGCTGAACGTGGTCACCCAAATAATTACTCTGTGACCACCATTGCTTGACTTCACCTTATTTCTGACCTGTGAGCGGTACACAGGACAACTTAGCTAACATGACGTGGACCCAAGTTCAGTATACCTATCATTAAAGGAGGACTCCACTCTGCTAAACATGGCAGTCCCAGCCAATATTCAAGTCCCTGAACACTTTCCTGGTTGTGTCTATAAGCATTTACTGATCACTCTCATTTCTGTAACTACACAAAGGCACTGTCTCAGTTTGTCACATGGATTTAATTACAATGCCTACACCTGGGCAGAAAATGGACACCAGATCATGGATCAGAGTCCCCCTTTAAGGGCTGTCATCTGAATTCTATCTTAATGTATACCACTGAAAACAAGAACACCCATAATTGGAGAGAGAAAATGAGTATGGTTGTACACCATGTTTAGCAATATTCCAGCAATATCACATCGGGGGACGCCAGAAATGGGCTTCACACATTGTACCAAAATGGGGACTTGAATCCAGGCATGAATGACGAGTCAACGCTTTAACCACTAGGCTACCCAACTGCCCCACCAGTAATTGGAAGATTGTGTTGCAATACCCAACAACCATGACAATTTAACTGTAGACATATGACAAAAATGGAGTTTTCTTTAACTTCTTTTGAGTAGTGAATGTTGCACATACTACAAGAAAAGTAATTTTGCTAAGATTATTTTTGTACTTGGAGACACCGCATAAATACACAGTAACACACCTACAGATTTCACACAGATGGCATTCTAGTAATTACATTCACACAAAACATTGCATGGAGCAGAAACATAACACAATAGGATAATAATGATTGTCTTGTCAAAACTCCAGTGAGACTTCTGATTAAATGACAGCCCAGCATCATGTCTTGTTGCCAACTCATTACATGTAGAGAACCTGGCAATGTTTGCGGGCGTCGATGGTTGGTGTCACCACATCACACCCACTTAGTGGAAGCTGCTTGCATGTATGGCACACAGATACTGGTGGCTGTACAAGGCCGTGTTTCGGTGCTGTGTTTCAGTGCTGTGTCCACTTGATGGACTTGAGATCAACACCCTCCTGAAACATCTCCCACAGGGGGCTGAAATAACAAAAGATCAGGTTCTTGGAGTGAAAACAGGTAAGAGAAATGCACAACAATGACTAAACTACTGCAACAATGACTAAACTACTGCAACAATGACTAAACTACTGCAACAATGACTAAACTACTGCAACAATGACTAAACTACTGCAACAATGAACAATGACTAAACTACTGCAACAATGACTAAACTACTGCAACAATGACTAAACTACTGCAACAATGACTAAACTACTGCAACAATGACTAAACTACTGCAGTCAGAAAGGAGGCAGGGAGAGGAAATAGCTTACACGAGATCTACCTGGCCCTGTGTTCACATCAGAGACGAATCTGGCTTACTTGGTGCCTTGTCAGCCCTGGGATCAATTCTACCCTGGTACACTTTGTTTTGTTTGCTTGTTGTTTAACGCCGCACTCAGCAATATTCCAGCTATATGACGGCGGTCTGTAAATAATCGAGTCTGGACCAGACAATCCAGTGATTGACATCATGAGCATCGATCCACGCAATTGGGATCGATGACATGACAATCCAGTGAACCAGTATACCACAGGGAGACAAGCATGGTATACTGGGATGTACTGTACCCTGGTATACCCACAGGGAGACAAGCATGGTGCCGTATTCGACCCAATAAGCGCCCAGGGCGCTTAAAAATAGACAGAAGGGGTGGGCGCTTATTTGGACCAATTCAGAGTCAAATTGGCGTAAATTCATCAGTAAGCCTTACCGTATTTTCTTGAGAATAGTGCACACTTTTTTTCCAAAAAACACAGCTGTGTAGAAGGGGGTGCGCATTATACACAAATTAATGAGTTTTGATGTTTTTTCCCCAATGGAAAGACATTACTGTGAGCATGTAACACCGGAAATACCATGTCAACAAATCCATACTGAAGTTCGCAAATTATTCATGTAATTACACTGTCTGGCTATAAAAAGTATTCTTTGTATATCTGGACTTATGTTTGTAACTTATTTCATTAATTTTATTCAAAATTCCTTTTAATATTGTTTTAAATAATTTTGGCGAAATCGTGTGTGAAGCGATCGGAAGATCGCACAACTCACCATTATTAACAGCAACCAGGGTCAGATTACCGCTATTGACGACTTGAAACAAACTTTAGTTGACAGAGAAGGGATACATATATCATAATGGCCATACTTTGATTCATTAAAAGTCATATTTGTTTTTGTTGGACGATTCTATGTCAACGCCTAATTCTCGCAATCACGTGCACGGGAGCCTTGACGGTGACTGGTCAGACTGGTTCCATGTTAAAAATAATACCCGGAAATAGCGATCAGCTGCTTCGCTTAGGGTTATTATTATTTTAAATATGTTTAGTAAAAGCTGCATCTGAATTAACAAGATGTTGGAATATATTATTCCTGATAAGAAAATAGCTTCAGATACAACTTTTGCCGATCCTTGCATTTAAAATCCTGTAAAGTTATATCATTGGGTGTGTCTTGACCGAATCACCGGTAGATTCCAAGAAAACGTGTGTACAGCTGATTGCTGTGTCCGGCTTAGTTTACGAGAAAATACACAAGGTAATCTTAATCCCTGGATATAAAGCAATGCCTAGCTGAACAAAAAATACAATTTAAACGGTAAATCAACATGTCTGGTGATTTTTTATCTCAAATTTCGAATTTGTACTGACGAAGTTTCTCATCACCCGTTCGTTTGCTGGACTTGGCTGAAGGGGTACGGTGTAATTTTTTTCTGCGCATAATATTCAAAGTCACAAATATCTAAAATAACCGGTTAAAAGACTTCAAATATCCGGAAACCTCGGTTCCCAGACGATTTTCATTTAGAACGAAATAATTACTATTGGGTCGGATACTGGGAAGTATTGTACCCTGGTACACCCACAGGGAGACAAGCATGGTATACTTGGACCTATTTTACCCTGATATACTCACAGGGAGACAAGCATGGTATACTGGTATGTATTGTACACTGGTACACCCACGGGGAGACAAGCATAGTATACTGGTATGTATTCTCCCCTGGTATACCCACAGGGAGACAAGCAGGGTATACTGGGATGTATTGTACCCTGGTATATCCACAGGGAGACAAGCATGGTATACTTGGACCTATTCTACCCTGATATCCTCACAGGGAGACAAGCATGGCATACTTGGACCTATTTTACCCTGATATACTCACAGGGAGACAAGCATGGTATACTGCGATGTATTGTACACTGGTACACCCATGGGGAGACAAGCATAGTATACTGGGTCGATTGTACCCGGGTATACCCACAGGGAGACAAGCATGGTATACTTGGACCTATTTTACCCTGATATATTCACAGGGAGACAAGCATGGTATACTGCGATGTATTGTACACTGGTACACCCATGGGGAGACAAGCATAGTATACTGGGTCGATTGTACCCGGGTATACCCACAGGGAGACAAGCATGGTATACTTGGACCTATTTTACCCTGATATATTCACAGGGAGACAAGCATGGTATACTGCGATGTATTGTACACTGGTACACCCATGGGGAGACAAGCATGGTATACTTGGACCTATTTTGCCCTGATATTCTCACAGGGAGACAAGCATGGTATACTTGGACCTATTTTACCCTGATATACTCACAGGGAGACAAGCATGGTATACTTGGACCTATTTTACCCTGATATACTCACAGGGAGACAAGCATGGTATACTGCGATGTATTTTACCCTGATATACCCAAAGAGACAAGCATGGTATACTGCAATGTATTTAACCCTGGAATACTCACAGGGAGACAAGCATGGTATACTTGGACGTATTGTATCCTGGTATACCCACAGGGAGACAAGCATGGTATACTGGGATGTATTGTACCCTGGTATACCCCCAGGGAGACAAGCATGGTATACTGGGATGTATTTTACCCTGATATACCCAAAGAGACAAGCATGGTATACTGGATTGTATTTAACCCTGGAATACTCACAGGGACACAGACAGGGTTTACTGCGATGTATTGTACCCTGGTGTACCCACAGGGAGACAAGCATGGTATACTGGTATGTATTCTCCCCTGGTATACCCACAGGGAGACAAGCATGGTATACTTGGATGTATTCTACCCTGGTATACCCACAGGGAGACAAGCATGGTATACTGGGATGTATTGTACCCTGGTGTACCCAAAGGGAGACAAGCATGGTATACTGGGATGTATTCTACCCTGGTACGCCCATAAGGAGACAAGCATGGTATACTGGGGATCTTCACAACATGGAATCCCCAAAGGGAATGTATTGATAAAAAGGTTTTACTCCCTGGTCAAAACTAGCCTCCCTGAATGTCCCTGAAGTTTAGAAAGTTGCCTTGAATCTCACCTCATCTCACGGAGTCTCTTGACGTGTTGGACACAGCGGTCAGCTGTGTAATCGATCTCCTCCTCTGTAGTGAACCGGCCAATCCCAAACCTGCAGTAGTTGTTACAATGAAACATGTCAATATCATTTCTATCACGAGAGGCAAGGTAGGTTTTTTTGTTTGTTGGTATTTTGTTATCACTGCATTCAGCAATATTTCAGCTATATGACGGTAGTCTGTAAATAATCTGGACCAGACAATCCAGTGATTGACATCATGAGTGTTGATCCACGTAATTGGGATATGATGACATGCATCAGCCAAGTCAGCAAGCCTGACCACTCAATCCCGTTAGTCACCTCATATGACAAGCATGGGCTGCTGAAGACCTATTCTTACCTGGATCTTCACGACAAAGGCATGATAGGAGCAGGTAACTTTATAAACATTGTTACAAATAAAAAATAACACTGGGAATATTTAGGACATGTTATGTATGTTCATAATGCTCTTGAATTTATTATTGAAAACTTAGGTCTTTAGTAACCATGCTTGCGGCACGAGGCGACTATGTTTGTCAAAAGAGGCGACTAATGGGATCAGGTGGTCAGGCTTGCTAACTTGGTTGATGCATGTCATCAAATCCAAATTGTGTGGATCGATGCTCATGATATCAATCCCTAGATTATCTGGTCCAGACTCAATTATTTACAGACCTCCATCATATAGTTGGAATAATGCTGAGTGTGGCGTACGAAGTATGAAATCTGTGGTAATGGTTACTTCTGGTTACTGTAATCTTGCTGAAATCTGATCTCAGCCAAAACCAGACAGATTGACATCGCACCAATCCATTCAGTACATCATACAAATCACTCTGGTTTCAGGTGATGTTCACATATGTATGACACTGGTTTGAGACACTATAAAGATAACATTTAGTTCTGTTGTATATATTGTTTGTTGATGTTAATTAGACAGAACAGATGTCAAATTACACGAGGTTTCGGTTTGTTCGTTGTTTAACGCCACACTCCGCAATATTCCAGCCATACGACGGCAATCTGTAAATAATCTAGTCTAGACCGGACAATCCAGTGATTGACATCATGAGCATTGATCCACACAATTGGGATACAATGACATGCATCAACCAAGTCAGTAAGCCTGACCACCCGATCCCAAAAGTTGCCTCTTCCGACAAGCATAGTCACCTATTCTACCCCGGATCTTCACTTGATAGTACACGAGGGAAAAGTATGTCCCTTTTGAGACCTGTGACCCCTGACTCTGCCTACCTGATAGACGAGTGGGCAAGATCTTCATCGGCTCCTATAGCTCTCAGCACATACGACGGCTCCAACGACGCTGATGTACATGCACTGTGAACACAAGAACCATACATACAGCTCCTGGAACCAGGGTGTCATATACGTTCTGTGTTACATACTTCCTGTCAGCCATACCACACTAGTATACCCACTTGAGATCCAAACTTGTGCAGCAAACAAGGATGATACGAGGGCAGTAAACAAGGATGATACGAGTGCAGTAAACAAGGATGATATGAGTGAGTAAACAAGAATGATACGAGTGCAGTAAACAAGGATGATACGAATGCAGTAAACAAAGATGATACGAGTGCAGTAAACAAGGACGCGAGTGCAGTAAACAAGGATGATAAGAATGAGTAAACAAGGATGATACTAGTGCAGTAAACAAGGATGATACGAGGGCAGTAAACAAGGATGATACAAGTGCAGTAAACAAGGATGATACGAGTGAAGTGAACAACGATGATACGAATGAGCTAAAAAAGGATGATACAAGGGCAGTAAACAAGGATAATACAAGTGCAGTAAACAAGGATGATACAAGTGCAGTAAACAAGAATGATACGAGTGCATGATACTAGTGCAGTAAACAAGGATGATACGAGTACAGTAAACAAGGATGATAAGAGTGTAGTAAACAAGGATGATACGAGTGAGTAAACAAGGATGATACGAGTGCAGTAAACAAGGATGTTACGAGTGCATGATACTAGTGCAGTAAACAAGGATGATACGAGTGCAGTAAACAAGGATGATACGAGTGCAGTAAACAAGGATGATACGAGTGCAGTAAACAAGGATGATACAAGTGCAGTAAACAAGGATGATATGAGTGCAGTAAACAAGCATGATACTAGTGCTGTAAACAAGGATGATACGAGTGCAGGAAACAAGGGTGATACTAGTGCAGTAAACAAAGATGCTACGAATGCATGATACTAGTGCAGTAAAAAAGGATGATACAAGTACAGTAAAGAAGGATGATACGACTGTAGTAAACAAGGTTGATACGAGTGAGTAAACAAGGATGATACGAGTGCAGTAAACAAAGATGATACGAGTGCATGATACTAGTGCAGTAAACAAGGATGATACGAGTGCAGTAAACAAGGATGATACGAGTGCAGTAAACAAGGATGATACGAGTGCAGTAAACAAGCATGATATGAATGCAGTTAACAAGGATGATACTAGTGCAGTAAACAAGGATGATACAAGTGCAGTAAACAAGAATGATATGAATGCAGTTAACAAGGATGATACTAGTGCAGTAAACAAGGATGATACAAGTGCAGTAAACAAGGATGATACGAGTGCAGTAAACACGGGTGATACGATGGCAGTAAATAAAGATGATACGAGTGCATGATACTAGTGCAGTAAACAAGGATGATACTAGTGCAGTGAACAAGGATGATACGAGTGCAGTAAACAAGGATGATACAAGGGCAGTAAACAAAGATGATACGAGTGCAGTAAACAAGCATGGGAGAAGATGTGTTAGTAAATGTGGCAATAATTAACTAGAAGTGCAGTTCTCACCTTCCTGATGACAATGCCACATCTTTGAGGGCCATCAGCAAACTCTCCCCTTCCACAAAGGCAAAGGACAGATTAACACAACCTGCAACACAAAACAAAACAAAAGTTCATGCATTACCTCCTGGATGAAGATACCAGGTAAACATACATGGGAAACGGACCACAACTTGAGAGAACTACAACAATCCACTGGTACCTGGGTAGGTTTGGTCCGCATCCCCATTCCTGATGACCTGCGGCACCTGGGCTGTGATGCGATCTATCAGCCTCTGGGACAGCATGTTGATCCTCTCCGTGTCGTACTGTCAACAACACACACAAAACTCAACAGGGGTCCGCTCCACAATCATAGCGCTAAAGTCATCGTAACTCCCATACTTTAACATAGACTTGCGACAGGTTTATTGTTTGTCATGATCCGCTCTGTGAGTGAGGTCGCTCCAAAACATGACCTCCATCACTGAATTTTACACTCAAATAGTTGGTTCTGCTTATGAGTACCGGGACCACCTGGTGATCATATCTATCCAACTACACATATGCTAATGAAGTCATTGCCATTCAGATGTTCCATTCTAAAAGAAGCTTAAAATGTTGAAAGGAAGTTTCTCTGAACATGCTGAAATGGTTAGCATCGTTATGTCCTTCCCAATAAATAACTATACTCAACTCACTTCCATTTCTTTGACTGCAACCTCACACGCAGCCCCAAACCCGACCACGAGGGGGGTGGGGACAGTGCCGCTCCTCATCCCCCTCTCCTGTCCTCCTCCACTCTGAGGGGCCTCAACACGCACCCTTGGGCGTCGCCGCACATACAGGGCACCCACACCTGCAACATAAAGTGTATGTGATAAGAGGGGCGTCGCCACACACACAGGGCACCCACACCTGCAACATAAAGTGTATGTGATAAGAGGGGCGTCGCCACACACACAGGGCACCCACACCTGCAACATAAAGTGTATGTGATAAGAGGGGCGTCGCCACACACACACGGCAACCCCACCTGCAACATAAAGTGTATGTGATAAGAGGGCCGTCGCCACACACACAGGGCACCCACACCTGCAACATAAAGTGTATGTGATAAGAGGGGCGTCGCCACACACACAGGGCACCCACACCTGCAACATAAAGTGTATGTGATAAGAGGGGCGTCGCCACGCACACAGGGCACCCACACCTGCACATAAAGTCAGCATATTTGACCTGAGCAGGTCGAGATACATCTCCTGGGTGTACAGTGGAATGCTGTGACACCATTACTCAGATGTGTTATACTAAAGTGAGTGCTCAATATTTCAAATATATCATTACAAATCCTTAATAAACATTGGCAAATAACATTCATGAATACGAAATGTTCAAAATAGCCCACTCATCACAGATCTCTTGGTAAGAGAGTATGGTTTTACGCTGCTTTTAGCAATATTCGGGTAATATCATGGCGGGGACACCAGAAATGGGCTTCACACACAGATCTCTTAGTGAGTGAGTATGGTTTTACGCTGCTTTTAGCAATATTCGGGTAATATCATGGCGGGGGACACCAGAAATGGGCTTCACACACAGATCTCTTAGTGAGTGAGTACGGTTTTACGCTGCTTTTAGGAATATTCTGGTAATATCATGGCGCGGGACACCAGAAATGGGCTCACACACAGATCTCTTAGTGAGTATGATTTTATGCTGCTTTTAGCAATATTCTGGTAATATCATGGCGCGGGACACCAGAAATGGGCTCACACACAGATCTCTTAGTGAGTGAGTATGATTTTATGCTGCTTTTAGCAATATTCTGGTAATATCATGGCGGGGAACACCAGAAATGGGCTTCACACACAGATCTCTTAGACAAGTTTGAGGTATTTCAGCCCTTTTCCATCATGAAATCCTCACTGGGACAAGTGAGCCTTCACTTTAATACACCGATATCAGCCGTTAGGAATGTTACATGGTTACACCACTAGCCAATTATTTATTTGTCACGCAGAGTAATTTGTGTAAATGGTGTGGGGCTCATTAGTAGTTATGCATATTTGTGCATTCAGAAAGTTTTTATGTAAACATTGAAATAAGGATTTCATAGATTTAAATATATTCCTAAACAACTAAAAAAACCATAAGGACGACCCGATTCCATAGTATTTCTGTCATGCCATCACATATCAACTATAGTGATATGAAAGAATCGTGTCGTCCTTTTTGAGTAGTATGTGATGGAATTACACCTTTTTACTGGTTAATGCATTTCATATGGTAATACTTCAAGTCTAGTTGTCCACTGACCTTTAGGGCCATACACCTTGTGTCCACTGATGGACATCAGGTCAATCTTCATGTCGTTGACGTCCACTGGAACCTTTCCCACAGCCTGGGCTGCGTCCGTGTGGAAGAACGCCTTCCTTGACCTGCAGAGTTCACCTGCAGCAGCACAAGGTCAAGGTCACAAAACTTTCCACATCTCAAGGTCAAGGTCACAAACATTCCATATGTCCATGTGTATGTTTCAGATGGATGGGTGACATTGAGTATTTGATACCCAGAAATTTCATTTGAAAGCAGCGGTGAAATTTTTGGACATCAAATACACAATAGAATCTGAAAACACACAAAGTTTATCACCATTGTAAAATACAAAAGTTATCAGTAATATTCTGTAGGACTCTCCACATGAACTCAAATGTTTCTGTTTGGCAGAATGTGGAGAACAACCAACTCAGAGAAAACTGTCCCAACTCAATACTATTTTTGCCAAGTCCAACCACACGTTATTTACCAAATTGAAAAATACTTTTCAAGAAAAAGTCCTTAACATTTCTGTTTTCCGATCACATTTCATAGACTGCATCCATTCTGCAATCAGTGTTACAAGTAACTAACACAATAAATTAGGCTGAGACCAACAGGCACATTACTTAGGACCTTGTACATAATTACAGGCATTTACTAAAGGCAACTAACAGGATCAGGTGGTCAGGCTCGCCGACTTGGTTGATGCATGTCATCGATCCCAAGTGTGTGGATCGATGCTCATAATATCAATCACTAGATTGTCTGGTCCAGATTTGATTATTTACAGACTGCCGTCATATAGCTGGAATATTGCTGAGTGCGGCGTTAAACAACAAACCAACCAACGAACCAACCAAACAAACAACAAATTGGGAAAAGCTTGTTATTTCGATGAAAATTGAGAAATATTTTTTAAAGTTCTTATGTTGCATTTTAACACTGAGGTTTGATAGCTGATGACCTACCGATCTCGTTGACAGGCTGCCGGACACCAATCTCGTTGTTAATGAACATGACGGACACCAAGACTGTATCAGGTCTCATGGACTCCTCCAACAGCTGGGAAAACAAGGAAATCTAGCTATATTGCAGAGACAAAGTAGGTGGTATTTTTGGCACTACTTCCGCGAGCAGTTCCATGACAACTCTTGGGGGGTGAGCGGTAGCCTAGTGGTTAAAGTGTTCGCTTGTCACGGCAAAGACCTGGGTTCGATTCCCCATATGGGTACAATGTGGAGGAAGCCCATTTCTGGTGTCTACCGCCATGATATTGCTGGAATAGTGCTAAAGGCTGCACAAAACCATACTCACTCACTCACTCACTCACTCACTCACTCACTCAGTACAGAGCCCTACCTTCATGTCGATGATGCCGTTGGTCTGTACAGGAAGGTACGTCACATCAAAACCTTCTGCCTCCAGCGCCCGACACGAGTCTAATACACACTTGTGCTCCTGAAAGACATGGAGTCAGAATCTGACATATCCTGTTCTATCTCATAACTCTTCCACTTTAGACTCTTGTCGGAAACCTGACTCTAGCAAAACATATGTCAGTCAAGTAATATCTGATAAAATAAAGTTTTCACTAAATTCTACTGAAAGAGACAAATTTGGGCTAGAAGACAAAAACGTTTTTCATAAAGAGACTGCAGAATGAGTATTTGGATGTGTGACTGATCTGATATGCTTACATAGCTAGTACTAATAAACATTCAGTTAAAATAAATAAATGTATAAAATTAGCAGTCAATCACTACACTGTACATTTCAGGTGATGAGAACTCGAAACTCGCATCATGGTTTATCTTTCCCTCAGGAATTAATGTCAAAGAGATCCATGACATGAACTGTAATTCCTAGTAGCTTGTTATTTATTCTCATAGTAAACTATCAAGTATGATCTGGTTGTACTAGAATTGAACAATGAAATACTGGCTACTGACGGTTTGTGTTGTGATCACATGCCTCTTCTTCTCCTTGTAGAATCTGGCCACCCCCTTCACTGCAATATTGTTTGACTCAGTGGCTCCACTTGTAAAGATTATCTCCCTTGGATCAGCACCAATTGCTGATGCAACTTGCTGTGGAAACAGAGTGCAAAAAGTTTCATCAGATTGTACAGGTGCACCGGACTACAACAATGTCAATGTACAATAACTACATAGAAAAAAAACACAGCAGTAACAACCCAGTCAATACAAAGTCTTTGACAGGCATTTAGAATTTGGAAGAACATAAATACATGACACTTTGTTTTTATGGATAGCATCTTTTGTTATGTTATTTCATGACGTTTCAGAGCTACTTCTTGCTCCTTCATCAGGTGATTGATCTTCTGAAGACCAGTGTTGGGAAATATATGGGAAAACACTGACAACGTTAAGGTGAATTACCTTTCTTGCCTTCTCCATCGCGGCCTCACTCTCCCAGCCATAAGCATGTGTGCGCGAGTGGGGGTTGCCGTACAAGCTCACCATGTATGGTAGCATTGCATCCAACACGCGGGGATCCTGCAGTTCAGTGGAGAAACAACAATAACAAATAATGAATTTTTAAACTTCATTTATCAACAAAGCATTGACAGGGGCAGGGTGTGAGGTATGTGCTTAGCCATAATCTGCTTGTCATGGGTTTTACAGTTGCTCCTTGGTCTGTTGGCAATATATACCTGCTTGTGCATTACATACACTTGCCTCAGGGATTTCACCAAAGTTATTTATGTCTGTGACATGCATCCTTTTGGGCTTTGCTCCCACATGGAGCAGACATGCCGTGATACTGTTCAAAGCGGAATAAAACCCTAAACTCACTCACACCTTACCATTGGTGTTGTTGCCTGGGCATCTAGATAAAGGGGACGCTGGTCAGCTGATGGCATGTCCTTTCGAAATCCTTCCTGTTTCTCTGTCTTCTTTAATGCTGTAAAAAGATTAAATGATAACAGTTTCAACCGTGCAAATCCACTTACTCTGTAATTCAGAAACTGACCTGCAGGCATGGTGGGGGAGTCGGTCCTTAACATTTGGGCAATGACAAGGACCCCTTGACGTCCATGGTTAACTTAAAAAAAACAGGACTTCAACCAGACAAAAAACAATGTTGACTGAAGGACGTGAGAACTCTTGGCGTGTATGATGTTTCGCTGGAGGCAAGAGCTGGATTTTATGAACGCATCTCTAAATATGAAAAACAGTGGGTAAATAAAGACCAAGAACTTAGTAAAAATGTAATTGAAAACTGTGATGGATATTAAGGGGTTGAAGAAAAGAAATCCAGTTCTGAAGTGTATTTTATCCACGGAAGGTCTAATCAGAACATACCATGACAAATGCTTGAAAAAAATCATTGTGTCAACAAAATGTTTCTCCTTTACCTGTTAAACACGGTGATGAATGCAATCCCCTTGTGTAGCTTATCAAGCCATTGTGTTTGGAGAGTAGTCTCACACATGGTACAACCCTCGTCAACATCGTGATGAGAAAGGAAACGGGTATATACGAAAACTAAATATTCGCAAGCACTAGCTTCTTGGGCGCTGCCATTACTTATATAAATAATAGTACTTTTCTCTTTACAAGTTTACCGGCACCATCACCCTTATCCGAACAGGCGTAAGGCTTTCTGCGTGATGTGGTTTGAGCTTTATAACTTGTGGGGTATAAATGTAGTGTTCATTCCACGCTCCATAGTCGGCCGCGGCCCAAACAATTACAACATAAAGCAAATAATACAAACAGATCGTTTGCATATCTTTGGAAGTCGTTGATTTAAATGGGGCCAGCATCTACCCCTGAAACAAAACACTAATATACTAAAGACAAAATAGAAGAAGTTTTATTCAAGTGTCATACATTACATAAATCAAATCCCATGTTATGATCATTGTTGAAATATAATATACCAGGCTACGAAGTCCTAAAAGCCACTCGAACAAACAAATATAAACATTTAAAAGTATAAATTCACATATGATTGTTGGTGTATAAAGTTTCGTCTTCTCTCATTTAGCCCAGGATGTTGGTAAGCCTGGCAGGCAGACGTTGCCTCGGGTTGTAAATATTACAATAATGATATGACATTCTTGGTTGCAATAGTTATTCTATTTTGATATTTCTTGACGAAAGTATCTTGAAGACAAGTAAGAAAGTAATATGAAAGTCCCCTTGTCAGGCCTTGTGATAAAGGGATGCATGACAAACTTCTTATTTACATATAACATATACCGACGTCCTGAGCCCTACACTGAAACAAAAAAACTCTATACTAAAAGTCCGGAAGGACGCATCTCTGATCAAATTGAATTTTAGGTAAGGATAAGATTCATGAATGACCAACTTCTATATTACAATTAGGAGCGACGTTTCAGTGTAGGTTCTAACATCGTGATCATTTGATTGATAACAGTAATTGTAGACTTGATATCAAGCAAGTGATAACGGTGGCTGCTTGTACTCGTCCGGACTGATGCCGATTTATAGTGCTAGCTCATTGAGGTACCATGCCGCAGTTTAACATGAATACCCCACTCAGACATAGTATACTGACTCCGAGCCGACCAGTCCTTGTTTAGCCCCATAATGCTGAGCGCAAGACAGGGTAACAACAAGTACCATCTTTTAACGTCTTTTGGTATGACGCGGCCGGGGATCGAACCTTCCGGGCGGACGCTCTACCACTAGACCACGGAGGCGGTCAACGAAGAAACGAAGCCAGTCACTGAAGGTGGCAACACGACAAAGTTGGGGTGTTGTTGTTTTGTTGATAATGAACATAGAAAATTTGTTAATTTAGATTACTGAAATCTGAATGTAAACGAGTTTCAAAACTTTTGTTGACTGGTTTACAAACAATTTCTATACGTATTTACGACAATGCACGGACGTATATATATATATATGTTCTATATACGTCTTTGGACAGTGTAATGTTTATAAATGATCAAGCGAAACCGTTCATTGTTCATTGAATGTAAGTGTTTGTAGGTATGATTACTTACTGAAATATAAACCTTACACCTAGCTGATACACAGAAGATGTCAATGACAATCTGTTCTATTATAATGATTACACTTTCATTATGACTTTAAACTATCGCGAAGTTTATACTCTGCGAACGTGAAAACAAGCACCAACGCATCCCCACGAACACTAAAAATACGTGACCCGCACACACAAATCCCCCTGTCCCCACACAACTATTTTCAAGAGCATTTATCCGTTTAATAACTGGTAGGTACAGTGATTATTATTAGTCCTACTGCTATACACATCTGTTACAAGACTATTAGCACATTATGTACATCCTTATCCATAATTAGTATGTATGTAGCTTAGTATATGACAATCCTTAAACACCAGTGTCAAATCATGACACCAAATATTTGTCAAAACACCTTTGGAGCATGCGGGATACACATTGTACGTCTGACGTTTGTAGCACCAATATTATATCCGTGCGTAAATACTTTATAGAGCGCCACCTGGGAAGGTTACTCATGTCATTGACAGCAAGTGTGCAAGTCAAGTGTGTTTTTCACCTGTAAAATGAGAGTGCCGAACAATATAACAAGACTGTTTACTTAATCAGGTCATGTATACGCGACTAAAGCTTGTGTGTAGTGGCTGTGAGTTTAAATGGTCAAAGATCAGTAGGCCTACATTGTCAAGGTGTCAGAAAACGCGAGTGTGGTGCTATGATATCAAGAACATTGGACAAATTTCAACGCGAGGGACATTGAATATCGGTCAAATTCGATGGTACACACTCAGAAGTTTCCGTGGCCCTGATCCAGTGAAGTTTCCACGACTGACCCCACAGCATGTCACAGCGATATTACAAGCCAATGAAACGTCCGTGGAAGAAACATACGGACCTGTCAAAGGATTTGAGACAAACCAACTACAGTCAAATAACCCCATAGAAGACCGTCGCGGTGAAGCAAGGTTATTGACGAGCCATAGTAAGTGGGGGGTTGGCGGCCGGTATTTGTTTGGCATGTTTGATGGCCATGCAGGTAATTCTTGTGCTCAATCTGTCCGTGAACGTCTATTTCACTACATAGCGGTGACTTTATCTTCACCTGAAATTCTGCATCAAATCAAGGATGATAAGATGAATTTGGATGAAGAACTTATGCATCAGTATAGGAGTGGTTTGGACTATTACAATGAAAATCTAGGAGCTGTTCAACAGAGAAGTCTGGCAAAGTTTGCAAGTGAAACCCTAGCAGTACACGGAGAAGAAGACACGCTTGTAGACAATTTGACAAATGCTTTTGTCAGGTTAGATCAAGATATTTGTACAGAAGCTTTACCCGAACAAAACTCTAATTTGAACTTTCACTGTCTGCAATCAGCCTTCTCTGGTGCTGTGGGTTGTGTGGCTTTTGTGGATGGACTAGATTTGTATATAGCCAATGCTGGTGACGCTCAGGCAGTGCTTGGTGTTAATACTCATGGAGACGAGTGGGAGGCAGTTGCTCTCAGCAATTTACACAATGCTGATAATGAATCGGAAGTGAACCGTTTGTTCAGACATCACCCGAATGAATCAGGAAATATTTTAAAGAATGGGCGTTTGTTTGGTGACTTAGCGCCACTGCGTGCATTTGGCGATGTTCGATACAAGTGGGCTTCTAAAGATCTGAAACATATAGCAAATACGGTACGGTCACCACAGTCTGCCATCAGTATCTATGGCAACCGACTCATTCCGAGGAATTACCACACCCCACCATATCTGACTGCTGAACCGGAAATAATC
Organism: Haliotis rufescens; assembly: GCF_023055435.1. NCBI lineage: Eukaryota > Metazoa > Mollusca > Gastropoda > Lepetellida > Haliotidae > Haliotis > Haliotis rufescens. The sequence continues at coordinate 2,025,421 of NW_025963857.1, forward strand.
CACCATCGTCTTACACCCAGAGACAAATTTCTTGTGCTAGCCTCAGACGGGCTGTGGGACACGTTATCACCCGAGAAGGTCGTTCAACTCGTTGCAGGGCACTTGGATGGTCGGCAGGTATGGGTCAACTTCCATCCCCCTCAGGGCACGACCTTGAAAGATATCAATGAGATGCTCAAACGACGGAAATCCAGTCTTGCCAATATCACTGTGGATGCAAATGTTGCTACACATTTGATTCGGAACTCCTTGGGCCCCGATCATGGACAACTTTCTGCACAGCTAACCCTTCCGGACAGTATTGTGAGATTCTACAGAGATGATATTTCTGTAACTGTGATTTACTTCGATACCGACTACATCATTGATAAGGCTTCTGTGTGATTGCTGTGCTGGGAAACTTGTTAACTGTTGTTGAACCTTTTGTTATTGCTGTGGAAAGACTTTGAACTGAAACCTCTGTTGTTAGTTGTTTACTGCATAATAGGATTATGATGATAGTTGTCGAGACAAATTTCTTCACAGTATAGGCCTGATAGTGCTATTCCATATCATACCCTCATCACAAAGGATATACAACGATTAGACTAATCAATGAATACCACTGTTAGCATGGCAAGGCCACAATATATGAATTATTAGATTTAGGTTTATAAAAACATTGTGGCCAGAAGTATTTTAGTGATATTTTACTTATTTAAACAAACTGGTCATGGCTTCTGTGTACCATGGTGTACAATAACAGTTGATGGATGTGATTTACCTGATGCAGTTATCTTTGTTTTAATACCTATGTTGTATTTCATCAAACAAAGAAAGAAATCCAACAAATGATTATTTTCTTCATCCGTAGCTACATGGGGACAATAACAAAATGCGGGACTGGGTGTTCAATAGTGAGGCAGGTGGGGTGGAAAATGTAACGATTAATTTATTGTGGCCTTAGTGTCAACACTCAACAGTGTCATTCAAATACAGGAAGCCATCATGGTCAGTTCCATGGGAAAATCACACAACATTTACATCTAGTCCCTTATCATAGGAATTTTCACATCTTTGTATCACAGATGTTCTGGGGTCATGGTTGCTCAGTTTTGAAGGTGCTGCATTTCGCTGTGCTGAGTTGTATCCCTTAGGCGTTCCAGAAACCTATGATCATGGTTTGAAGCACACTTCTTCACCCAGATTGCATCTAGACGTGTCTGCACCGTACACGTGGGTTTCACGAAAGCGATAAAAATCTGAGACCCACATCACTTTCAGCTTTCCTCCATCAGGCTTACATGCCGTGATATTACTAAAACACTGTTCAAAGCAACAGTCCCATCTCACTCACTCAAACAAATATTCTAGCAGTTCATTTTGTTAAGTTGCTGAAAATAAAAATACTTACGATTTGTTTTGTTTCCACTGGACTGCTGGACCACCTTGATTATGATGTGATCCTGATTTGGTTCGTGGCAATGTATTTATCAAACCCTGCACCCTAATGATGAAATGATGCACCAGTTACCCACAGTATTAATCTCAATGATATGATACACAACACGCTGTGTATAGATACATGTGTTATATACCTTACATGAATTAATGCTTCAATGAAGATTCTCTCGATCTCATTAAAATCAGATCTTTGTACTTGCTACTGCTAAGCAAAGATCTGAGGACAAACTGTTATGGATCTTGTCAGAATGACCTTTCATCCAACTAATAAGAGTATCACTTACCAAATCGGGAGAGTGCTGCTTGGAATGTGTTTTCTAGTCATTCCAAATGATAGTTACTGTCTTTACGACTGATTCCGTCAAAATCATCATCTATCTCTCGCTTCAGTGGGATAAAAAAATTAAAAGGAAGAGACTTTCCACAGCATGTGGGAGGTACGGTCGTACAATTATGGCAACCTGTTAGACATTCTGGAATATTCTACTCTTCAGTATTGTTCAAAGCATATAGTTGAAACTGGTGCTGCAAAGATCAAGAAAGCTGCTTTCTGATTGGCTAATCATGGCTAATGTCGACCTCTTGTTAGTCTTTTCATTGGGGACATGATGGGATGTCCTCAGATCTTTGTTTAGTGATAGCGAGAACTAAGATCTGATTTTAATGAGATTGGGATTGTATATAAGTAAAATGGGTAAGGTCAAGAAAGAAATACCTGCATTTCTGGTAACATGTACCCAATAGATTTGGGTCGTTAGGAATTAATATACGAATTTGATAATGCTGAACACAAATGTATTGTTTAAGTGAGATGATAGCTTAATTTTATTTTAGTTTGAAGGTCAAAATAGCTACAGCAACAATAATAGGCAAAAAAACACAATTTTTTCTCAATATATAAATATGTGTTTCTTCGTTTCTGTTTTCAGCAATATAAAAAATATTTGGGTGGCACGTGAAACAGTGGGTCTGTTGTTTTAACGGAAGCACAAGAAATGTTTGTGGCCTAATGATCTGCAGTTGGGCTTGATTATATTAATCGACCGCCTCCATGGTCTAGTGGTAGTGCTTGCCTCCCTGGAGAGTGGAAGGTCCGGGGTTCGATCCCCAGATGCGTAAAAAAATGGTACTTGTTGTTACCCTGTCTGGCGCTCAGCATCAGGGGTTAAAACAAGGACTGGTCCTCTCAGAGTCAGTATACTGTGACTGAGTGGGGTATTCATGTTAAACCGTGGCATGGAATCTTGGTGGGCTAGCACTATTAACATGATTAAATCACGATACGATATGAGTACAATGATCTTATTTCACCTCATCTTATTATATTATTCAAGGTCAATTCAATCTCATATAATGGCTTAGTCTAAACATGCATTAATAATATGTCCATTCGATGTGTCAGTTCTTTGAAAATATTCAGCTTTTGTTTCCTGTGATTTGTGCATTGTGAACAGTTTTGCAGTATATAGTATATTGTGTCGTGACATCAGGGTATCGTACTGCGCATAGTCCTTATCTACTATCATTATTTTCAGGGGAACCTCCAGTAGACCTGTAAGAGTTAAGTTTGGATGTATTGTGATGCTTTGAGTGTTATAATCAGATGAATTATTGAAAGTAAATACCTTTTTCTCAGAACATGGAGTGGTTTTGTCAGAGGTTTCAATCAACAAATATAGAGGACAAGGAAGATAAGGACTCTGATGTGTTTCTCATGTTGTTTTTTAGTGAGAGGATACATTAATTTTTCACCACTTACATTTGTAGCTCACCTGACTGAAAGTCAAGGGAGCTTGTGTCATTGCCTGTTTGTCAGTCGCGTCGTTCATCATAAATATCTTCTCCTAAAACACACTGGCCGATAAAGTTGAAACTAAGTGAACAAACATTTTTCAGTTACCCATCAAGTTTTGAATAAAATGAAATTTGGTATTTGTAGTTAGTTATGGGGCTCGACCTATGTTCTGTTTAGAATATGATACATTTTTACTTTGTTTTGATCTCGATAATAAATTCTCTCAAAGTGTATATATGCCTCCATAATATTTTCTGGAATTGCCAGACTAAGGGAGCTGAATTTCGACATTTTTTTATATCTCCTTATGGAGCCATCCTACTTTGTCAGGTTTGTTACAGAGTTGAGCTGGTTATTATTATTTATGCAGAAACTACTTGAATGAATATCAACGACAGTGGCTGTCTTTGTTACAGAGTTGTGTTATTTATTTATGCAGAACATATTTGTATGAATATGTGGCCTGAGTGGCTGTCATGATCTTTTAGACTGTTGACATGTTTAACTGTAGACAACATACGGGGCGGTCGGGTAGCCTAGTGGTTAAAGCGTTCGCTCGTCACGCCGAAGACCCGGGTTCGATTCCTGACATGGGTACAATGTGTGAAGCCCATTTCTGGTGTCCCCCGCCGTGATATTGCTGGAATATTGCTAAAAGCGGCGTAAAACCATACTCACTCACTCACTCACTGTAGACAACATACAGGTGAGCTACAGTTACCAAGAGGTGAGCCTAATGTGTCAATACAGTTGACTTCAGCAGGGATGTATCTAGACCAGATCAGAGGTTGATCTTCTGTCTGCAGCAAATGTCATTAAAAATTCACAATTTGGAACTTAAATTTCCCACTTTATGGTCCTATGTAAAAATATATTTTACTGATTAATTTTGTGGCTTTGTAGAAGTAACCTGTATTCACTTATAACAAGACCAATAAATAGGAACAGGTTTTAATGATTAGTTTTACATTGTTGCATTGAATGCAGTCTCGAAATACTCTGAATTTATGAAATAATCTAATTTAAAAAAATCCCATTTTTGAACATAAGTAATACTATTTCCCAATTTGCATGTCAGGGGCACTTACATGTAGTTAAGAGTCCTAGATGAATCCCTGTTCAGAGGTTTCCAGGAAGCTGTTTTGTTAATATTGAACATGAGCAAGATTTACACTTGTACCCAAGCTGATCTTGATAGATGTATGTGATGACCTTTTATATGAATATGTGATAAATGTTCACCTGGGGACACAAGGATCACAGACTTGTTCATGTTTTGATTTTCTTTGCAGTTTCAAAATCAATGTTTTTCATGCATTTTAGTTTACTATGTATTAAGCATACTTCCATACTTTATCAAGTTTATTGGGCAGCATATCACATTTCTCAGTATTAACGTGACAACATGTTGCCATGGTTACAACATTATCAGCAAGACAAGCATTATGAGATGGGATATTGTGTTACCTGGTGTCCAGGTGTGATGGGAGATGTGGTTTCATGATCCTACTCAAAAGATGCTGTACACAAAGCCCTTCATTTGATAGTTTTATTTTGTATTTTTGCACGTTAAATTAATATCAATAACTTGTTTGTCTGGTCCTGTCCTAATTGTATGCAGGCCATCATTTGCCGATATGGCCGGAATATTGAGGAGTGCTGCATGCATAAACAAACAAACTAACAAGCTTATTCAGTTCATGTATTGTTAGTGAGTGAGTATGGTTTTATGCTGCTTCAGCAATATTCCAGCGGCGGTGGAGACCAGAAATGGGCTTCACACAGTGCACCCCTCTGGGGAATGGAACCCAGGTCTTCAGCGTGACCAGAGACACGCTTTAACCACTATGCTACCCCACCGCCCCTGTTCTATTCTGGGGGCGGTGGGGTAGCCCATTGGTTAAAGCGTTCTCTTGTCACACCGAAGTCCCCGGTTCGATTCCCCACATGGGCACAATGTGTGAAGCCCATTACTGGTGTCCCCTGCTGTGATTTTGCTGGAATATTGCTAAAAGTGGCGTACAACCATACTCACTCACTCACTGTTCTATTCTGACTACAGATTGTCGATTCAGCCCGGGATGTTTCTAGAGTTGTACGTCATGTAACATTCGATTATCAAGACAAGTCCAGCTGGTATTTATGTTAAGTGGACACCAAATACTTATATATATTTACTATCTCAGGCCATATGTAAGAATGCATGGCAACAGTGAAATTCTTGTTTTAAAAAAAAATAATGTTTTAAATTACAGTTGTTGAAATGTCCTGAGGTCAGGCAGACAATTTTTCTTGTTTCATTATGGAGTTGATTTTCAATTTTGAGGCCAATGTTGCAGAGGGGAGGAGGTCTCCAAAAACTATTAATGTTTTATAGAATATAGGATATTGTTTGCATGTTTTGAAACTGTTTTTCATTTGCAAGGCTTGAATTGACAATTAGAACACATTTCCAAACATCATAAACAAGTAGCTTACTTTCCTTTCAACATGGCACATTTTGAAACATTTTTTGTTATTGGAAGTCTTCTAAGAAGATAAGAAAATCATCGGTCTGTCCTAAATCTGTTGTGATGTGCTTTTGCAACACCTGTCAGTTTCATGGATTAGCATTTTGTTTTGTTGCTAGAAATGAAGTTTCAGCTTGATTTTCCAAAGTGTTTTTTGGTGAAATCTATTTTTGTAGTAGCTACACGAGGTTTTGAAGATGACGCAGATCGTGTGATAACTTAGCTGGCTGGCTGATTCGGTCCAATGTCAAAAATGAAAAAATTAAAATGTCCCATTGTAGCAGGACATGGAGTCATCCCACAGATGACATCCTTGCCTTGTCAGCTTGCTGACGGGGTTAACGTCTTTGGTCATATGGACAAGGCGTTCTGATCAGAAGGTCCGTGGTTCAAATCCCATCACAGGACTCGAAAATTTTACGGTCGCTACACCATTACAGTTTATTGTTGATGTTAAAGCTTTGCCAGGACGACCTTGACATAAACATGATAACGTAGCCAACATTGAGAAGAAGGCCTTATTACTTAGCTTTAGTCGTTTACATTTTTCTCTTGAATACAAATCTTGAACCTCGTACATGTATGTGTTACCCCGTGAAGTGTTTTTGGAATGGCTGATTTCCCCCATAGAGCGCACTTGTTTAGATGTAATCACTTGCAGTCTGGTTTACAATGATTGTAAACCCTCCTACAAGGAGTTTCTAATACAAATTATACTTCTATACATATAAATTTGTACTTGGCATTTTAAACGTCCAATGTTCTAAAATGGAAGGCAAGAAATGAAAGGCTTCATCATGGATGATGGGGATGGAACCTGCAACCTCATACATCGTGTTTAGTTTTGTGACCCACTGTTTTCCCACTGAGCTACTGGGGCAGGTGATGAGAAGTTGTTGAATTTTACGTCATGAATCTGTTTGGTCCATGGTGCATGTGTTTTTTGTCCTACACGCTTTGATCGAATTCCTTTTTATAGCGTGACATGCTGTATTGTTTCACTATAAGGTATCTCAAAGTTTTCTTATTTTTTCTGGTATTTCGTGCATTTAGACCGTTCATAAGTTGCACGAAACACCACTCCTTGGTTTTGGTTGAAAATATGAAACAACACACAAAATAATTACCTATGTGATTAGCCACTTAATGAGTTGGATTACTTGAGATTGTAAACCCTGACTTTCAGGAACATGGTCCAATGGTCCATGGGTATGTACCCTCCCGTCAGGGTTTACAATCTCAAGTAATCCCGAGAAGTGGTTTCTCCTTTACTTATAATATTAAATGCCTCTGAATTTAAGAAAATAAGAACTCTGAACAAGTTTGTTATTTTGGACGAATAAAGTTCCCTAATTTGCATACCACAGGCATTTGTTTTACCTCTGGATAATCCCTGATTCACCACTGTTGCTCTGTAGAAAGTGTGTGTTCTAACGTCACAGTATACAACTAATTTTAGTGATTACAGTGGCACATTGGCCTCAGTCCGGCAGACCCCCTCAGGGGTCAGGTCCTCCGGTTTTTGTTTGCATATTGACTCATCAAGAGTATTTATTAGTTTTGTTATACTAAATTCACTTTTAAGTTTATGAAGCCTTTAAACCGTCATCAACACATTTACATATTGACACATCAACACATTTACATATTGACACATCAACACATTTACATATTGACACATCAACACATTTACATAGTGACACATCAACACATTTACATATTGACACATCAACAAATTTACATATTGACACATCAACACATTTACATAATGACACATCAACACATTTACATATTGACACAACACATTTACATATTGACACATCAACACATTTACATATTGACAACACATTTACATATTGACACATCAACAAATTTACATATTGACACATCAACACATTTACATCATGACTCATCAACACATTTACATAATGACACATCAACACATTTACATATTGACACAACACATTTACATATTGACACATCAACACATTTACATATTGACACATCAACACATTTACATAGTGACACATCAACACATTTACATAGTGACACATCAACACATTTACATAGTGACACATCAACACATTTACATATTGATACATTTACATATTGACACATCAACACATTTACATAATGACACATCAACACATTTACATAATGACACATCAACACATTTACATATTGACACATCAACACATTTTCATATTGACACATCAACACATTTACATATTGACACATCAACACATTTACATATTGACACATCAACACATTTACATATTGACATCAACACATTTACATAGTGACACATCAACACATTGACATATTGACACATCAACACATTTACATATTGACATCAACACATTTACATATTGACACATCAACACATTTACATAATGACATCAACACATTTACATAATGACATCAACACATTTACATATTGACACATCAACACATTTACATATTGACACATTTACATATTGACACATCAACACATTTACATAGTGACACATCAACACATTTACATATTGACACATCAACACATTTACATAGTGACACATCAACACATTTACATATTGACACATCAACACATTTACATAGTGACACATCAACACATTTACATATTGACACATCAACACATTTACATATTGACACATCAACACATTTACATATTGACACATCAACACATTTACATATTGCCACATCAACACATTAATATAATATTGCCACATCAACACATTTACATATTGACCCATCAACATATTTACATATTGACACATCAACACATTTACATATTGACACATCAACACATTTACATATTGACACATCAACACATTTACATATTGACACATCAACATATTTACATATTGACACAACACATTTACATATTGACACATCAACACATTTACATATTGACACATCAACACATTTACATATTGACACATCAACACATTTACATATTGACACATCAACATATTTACATATTAACACATCAACACATTTACATATTGACACAACACATTTACATATTGACACATCAAACATTTACATATTGACACATCAACACATTTACATATTGACACATCAACACATTTACATATTGACACATCAACACATTTACATATTGACACATCAACACATTTACATATTTACACATCAACACATTTACATATTGACACATCAACACATTTCAAAACACATTGGCACAACAAATAATGACACAACTACACCTCAACATATTTACATTTCAACACATTTGCACATGAACACATTTTGGCGCATAAAAAAAATATTGACACATCAACACGGGCAAATCAAGATGTTGAAACATTGGCACATCAACGCAGACACATCGACACATTGACACATCAATACACAATTACACAACATATTGGCATATCCACTCACATTGACATATTGGCACATGAACACATTGACACATTGGAACATGAACAAATATTGGCACATCAACATATATTGGAACATGAACAAATATTGGCACATCAACATATATTTGAACATGAACAAATATTGGCACATCAACATATATTGGAACATGAACAAATATTGGCACATGAACACATTGACACATTGGAACATGAACAAATATTGGCACATCAACATATATTGGAACATGAACAAATATTGGCACATCAACATATATTGGAACATGAACAAATATTGGCACATCAACATATATTGGAACATGAACAAATATTGACACATCAACATATATTGGAACATGAACAAATATTGGCACATCAACATATATTGGAAAATGAACAAATATTGGCACATGAACACATTGACACATCCATATTGGCACATCAACACATTGACAAACAAATTGGCACATGAACAAACATTGGCACATCAAATATTGGCACATCAATACATTGACCCAACAGATATTAGCACATCAACACATGTTGACTTTTACTTTCACATTTGTCCTCTGTACATATTTCATGAATATGGTGGAGATTTGATCATGCACAATGAAGTGAGCTACAAGTTGGCAAATTGCTGCAAAACTGCTGCTGATAGCAATCATCAGTCACTTTCTACGGATACACATCTTGTCTGACAGACTCGCAAAATGAGTAAACGCTTGCCTTCAGCGTGACAAAACACTCTCCACAAGACTGTATGACAAGACGGATGACTTCAACTTTCCAATAGTCAACTTTCCCTTCATGTCGGGCAATATTCAAGCAGCTCCAGCCTATGGTGTTTACAACCTTTGAGATACAATCGAGCATGCTCTTTCTACCAAGAGTGTGTCTTACGACTCTTGCTCAGAAGTTGTTTGATCAAGGATACAGCATTCAAGGCCTCAGTAAAGCTTTCAAAAAGTTTTATGGTAGACATGTGGAGGACATTTCCAAATTTGTCGCATCAGTGACAAAAATGATGTCTAATGCAATTCCCTATTTTGACTTGTACCATGTTTTTTTCAGGTGAACAAATGACTTGCCTTTCCTTGTGTTTGTGATGGGTGCCCCCGATGGGGTAGGATACGCTCACCTTTTCGCGAGCACCTGGTATCATTACCATTTGATAGTGAATCATAAAGACATGCTCATGATATAGTCGAAATCGCACTCGACTGCTTTATGCAGAGATGTCTACTGGATATGGAAAGGGTTTTGTCGCTTTATTGAACAGACGCCGGGTCAGCATATTTAAATATTGGTAATTCTTGAGTCACATTAAAAGGAAAGCTGCTGTCATACAAAATGCAAACCTCAAACCTTTTATTACAATCCCCATCTGCTTGGTATTAGGAGTGCTTACTGTCTTAAAAAAATAGACACTTGCCTTGAATAGGTGAATGGACACTGGGCGTCTACTCAAGGACTTATTGGTTCATTTGAATAGCGTGCTTCCTTTCATTGTATGGGGCTGGACTGTAAGGGGTCCAGTATGCTGGCGGCGTTCCATTTGTCACAAGACTAGTTCCCTCCGTGTATACACGACTATTTCCAAATAGTTGCATGTTGTTTCAGGGGCACTGTGGCTTAGTGTAGTTTCAGGGGCACTATGGCTTAGTGTAGTTTCAGGGGCACTTTGGCTTAGTGTAGTTTCAGGGGCACTATGTCTTAGTGTAGTTTCAGGGGTGCTTTGGCTAAGTGTGGTTTCAGGGTCACTATGGCTTACTGTAGTTTCAGGGGCACTATGGCTTAATGTAGTTTCAGGGGCACTACGTCTTAGTGTAGTTTCAGGGGTACTATGGCTTATTGTGGTTTCAGGGGCACTATGACGTAGTGTGGTTTCAGGGGCAACATGTCTTAGTGTAGTTTCAGGAACACAATGGCTCAGTGTAGTTTCAGGGGCACTATGGCTTAGTGTAGTTTCAGGGGCACTATGGCTTAGAGTGGTTTCAGGGGCGCTATCGCTTAGTGTTGTTTCAGGTGCACTATGGCTTAGTGTAGTTTCAGGGGCACTATGGCTTAATGTAGTTTCTGGGGCACTATGGCTTAGTGTTGTTTCAGGAGCGCTATGGCTTAGTGTAGTTTCAGGGGCACTATGGCTTAGTATGGTTTCAGGGGCACTATGGCTTAATGTAGTTTCAGGGGCACTATGTCTTAGTGTAGTTTCAGGGGCACTATGGCTTAATGTAGTTTCAGGGACATTATGGCTTAGTGTAGTTTCAGGGGCGCTATGGCTTAGTGTATTTTCAGGGGCACTATGGCATAGTGTAGTTTCAGGGGCACTATGGCTTAGTGTAGTTTCAGGGGCACTATGGCTTAGTGTGGTTTCAGGGGCGCTATCGCTTAGTGTTGTTTCAGGTGCACTATGGCATAGTGTAGTTTCAGGGGCACTTTGGCTTAGTATGGTTTCAGGGGCACTCTGGCTTAATGTAGTTTCAGGGGCACTATGTCTTAGTGTAGTTTCAGGGGCACTATGTCTTAGTGTAGTTTCAGGGGCACTATGGCTTAATGTAGTTTCAGGGGCACTATGTCTTAGTGTAGTTTCAGGAGCACTATGGCTTCTTGTAGTTTCAGGGGCACTATAGCTTAATGTAGTTTCTGGGGCACCATGGCTTAGTGTGGTTTCAGGGGCGCTATGGCTTAGTGTAGTTTCAGGGGCACTATGTCTTAGTGTAGTTTCAGGGGCAGTATGGCTTAGTGTAGTTTCAGGAACACAATGGCTCAGTGTAGTTTCAGGGGCACTATGTCTTAGTGTAGTTTCAGGGACACTATGGCTTAGTGTAGTTTCAGGGGCACTATGTCTTAGTGTAGTTTCAGGGGCACTGTGGCTTAGTGTAGTTTCAGGAACACAATGGCTCAGTGTAGTTTCAGGGGCACTATAACTTAGTGTTGTTTCAGGGGCACTCTGGCTTAGTGTAGTTTCAGGGGCACTATGTCTTAGTGTAGTTTCAGGGGCACTATGGCTTATTATGGTTTCAGGGGCTTAGTGTAGTTTCAGGAACACAATGGCTCAGTGTAGTTTCAGGGGCACTATAACTTAGTGTTGTTTCAGGGGCACTCTGGCTTAGTGTAGTTTGAGGGGCACTATGTCTTAGTGTAGTTTCAGGGGCACTATGGCTTAATGTAGTTTCTGGGGCACTATGGCTTAGTGTGGTTTCAGGGGCGCTATGGCTTAGTGTAGTTTCAGGGGTACTATGGCTAAGTGTAGTTTCAGGGGCACTCTGGCTTAGTGTAGTTTCAGGGACATTATGGCTTAGTGTAGTTTCAGGGGCGCTATGGCTTAGTGTATTTTCAGGGGCACTATGGCATAGTGTAGTTTCAGGGGCACTATGGCTTAGTGTAGTTTCAGGGGCACTATGGCTTAGTGTAGTTTCAGGGACATTATGGCTTAGTGTAGTTTCAGGGGTGCTATGGCTTAGTCTATTTTCAGGGGCACTATGGCATAGTGTAGTTTCAGGGGCACTATAGCTTAGTGTAGTTTCAGGGGCACTATGGCTTAGTGTAGTTCCAGGGGCACTATAACTAAGTGTTGTTTCAGGGGCACCATGGCTTAGTGTAGTTTCAGGGGCACTATGGCTTAATGTAGTTTCTGGGGCACCATGGCTTAGTGTGGTTTCAGGGACATTATGGCTTAGTGTAGTTTCAGGGGCACTATGGCCTAGTGTATTTTCAGGGGCACTATGGCATAGTGTAGTTTCAGGGGCACTATAGCTTAGTGTAGTTTCAGGGGCACTATGGCTTAGTGTAGTTCCAGGGGCACTATAACTTAGTGTTGTTTCAGGGGCACCATGGCTTAGTGTAGTTTCAGGGGCACTGTGGCTTAATGTAGTTTCAGGGGCACTATAGCTTAATGTAGTTTCTGGGGCACCATGGCTTAGTGTGGTTTCAGGGGCGCTATGGCTTAGTGTAGTTTCAGAGGCACTATGGCTTAGTGTAGTTTCAGGGGTACTATGGCTTAGTGTAGTTTCAGGGGCACTATGTCTTAGTGTAGTTTCAGGGGCACTATGGCTTAGTGTAGTTTCAGGAACACAATGGCTCAGTGTAGTTTCAGGGGCACTATAACTTAGTGCTGTTTCAGGGGCACTATGGCTTAGTGTAGTTTCAGGGGCACTATGTCTTAGTGTAGTTTCAGGGGCACTATGGCCTAATGTAGTTTCTGGGGCACTATGGCTTAGTGTGGTTTCAGGAGCGCTGTGGCTTAGTGTAGTTTCAGGGGTACTATGGCTTAGTGTAGTTTCAGGGGCACTATGGCTTAGTGTAGTTTCAGGGACATTATGGCTTAGTGTAGTTTCAGGGGCGCTATGGCTTAGTGTATTTTCAGGTGCACTATGGCATAGTGTAGTTTCAGAGGCACTATAGCTTAGTGTAGTTTCAGGGGCACTATGGCTTAGTGTGGTTTCAGGGGCGCTATCGCTTAGTGTTGTTTCAGGTGCACTATGGCATAGTGTAGTTTCAGGGGCACTTTGGCTTAGTATGGTTTCAGGGGCACTCTGGCTTAATGTAGTTTCAGGGGCACTATGTCTTAGTGTAGTTTCAGGGGCACTATGTCTTAGTGTAGTTTCAGGGGCACTATGGCTTAATGTAGTTTCAGGGGCACTATGTCTTAGTGTAGTTTCAGGAGCACTATGGCTTAATGTAGTTTCTGGGGCACTATAGCTTAATGTAGTTTCTGGGGCACCATGGCTTAGTGTGGTTTCAGGGGCGCTATGGCTTAGTGTAGTTTCAGGGACACTATGTCTTAGTGTAGTTTCAGGGGCAGTATGGCTTAGTGTAGTTTCAGGAACACAATGGGTCAGTGTAGTTTCAGGGGCACTATGTCTTAGTGTAGTTTCAGGGGCGCTATGGCTTAGTTTAGTTTCAGGGGTACTATGGCTTAGTGTAGTTTCAGGGGCACTCTGGCTAAGTGTGTTTTTAGGGACATTATGGCTTAGTGTAGTTTAAGGGGTGCTATGGCTTAGTGTATTTTCAGGGGCACTATGGCATAGTGTAGTTTCAGGGGCACTATGGCTTAGTGTAGTTTCAGGGGGACTATGGCTTCGTGTGGTTTCAGGGGCGCTATTGCTTAGTGTTGTTTCAGGTGCACTATGGCATAGTGTAGTTTCAGGGGCACTATGGCTTAGTATGGTTTCAGGGGCACTCTGGCTTAATGTAGTTTCAGGGGCACTATGTCTTAGTGTAGTTTCAGGGGCACTATGTCTTAGTGGAGTTTCAGGGGCACTATGGCTTAATGTAGTTTCAGGGGCACTATGTCTTAGTGTAGTTTCAGGAGCACTATGGCTTAATGTAGTTTCTGGGGCACCATGGCTTAGTGTGGTTTCAGGGGCGCTATGGCTTAGTGTAGTTTCAGGGGCACTATGTCTTAGTGTAGTTTCAGGGGCACTCTGGCTTAGTGTAGTTTCAGGGACGTTATGGCTTAGTGTACTTTCAGGGGCACTATGGCTTAGTGTATTTTCAGGGGCACTATGGCATAGTGTAGTTTCAGGGGCACTATGGCTTAGTGTTGTTTCAGGGGCGCTTTGGCTTAGTCTATTTTCAGGGGCACTATGGCATAGTGTAGTTTCAGGGGCACTATAGCTAAGTGTAGTTTCAGGGGCACTATGGCTTAGTGTAGTTTCAGGGGCACTATAAGTTAGTGTTGTTTCAGGGGCACCATGGCTTATTGTAGTTTCTGGGGCACCATGGCTTAGTGAAGTTTCAGGGGCACTATGGCTTAATGTAGTTTCAGGGGCATTATGGCTTAATGTAGTTTTAGGGGCATTATGGCTTTGTGTAGTTTCAGGGGTACTATAGCTTAGTGTAGTTTCTGGGGCACCATGGCTTAATGTAGTTTCTGTGGCACTATGGCTTAATGAAGTTTCAGGGGCACTATGGCTTAGTGTAGTTTCAGGGGTACTATGGCTTAGTGTAGTTTCAGGGGCACCATTGCTTAGTGTAGTTTCAGGGGCACTATGGCTTAATGTAGTTTCTGGGGCACCATGGCTTAGTGTAGTTTCAGGGACATTATGGCTTCATGTAGTTTCAGGGGCGCTATGGCTTAGTGTAGTTTCAGGGACATTATGGCTTAGTGTCGTTTCAGGGGCACTATAACAGTGTGATTTCAGGGTCACTATGGCTTAGTGTGGTTTCAGGGGCACCATGGCTTAGTGTAGTTTCAGGAACACAATGGCTTAGTGTAGTTTCAGGGGCACTGTGGCTTAGTGTGATTTCAGGGGCACTATGGTTTAGTGTTGTTTCAGGGGCACCATGGCTTAGTGTAGTTTCAGGAACACAATGGCTTAGTGTAGTTTCAGGGGCACTGTGGCTTCATGTGGTTTCAGGAACACAATGGCATAGTGTAGATTCAGGGGCACCGTGGCTTAGTGTAGTTTCAGGGGCACTATGGCTTAGTGTAGTTTCAGGAACACAATGGCTTAGTGTAGTTTCAGGGGCACTATAACTTAGTGTTGTTTCAGGGGCACTATGGCTTAGTGTAGTTTCAGGGGCACCATGGCTTAGTGTAGTTTCAGGAACACAATGGCTTAATGTAGTTTCAGGGGCACTATAGCTAAGTGTAGTTTCAGGGGCATTATGGCTTAGTGTAGTTTCAGGGGCACTATGGCTTAATGTAGTTTCAGGGGCGCTATGGCTTAGTGTTGTTTCTGGGGCACTGTGGCTTTATGTAGTTTCAGAAACACAATGGCTTAGTGTAGTTTCAGGGGCACTATGGCTTAGTGTAGTTTCAGGGGCACTATGGCTAAGTGTTGTTTCTGGGGCACTATGGCTTAGTGTAGTTTCAGGGGCGCTATGGCTTAGTGTAGTTTCAGGGGCGCTATGGCTAAGTGTTGTTTCTGGGGCACTATGGCTTAGTGTAGTTTCAGGGGCGCTATGGCTTAGTGTAGTTTCAGGGGCGCTATGGCTTAGTGTAGTTTCAGGGGCACTATGGCTTAGTGTAGTTTCAGGGGCACTATGGCTTAATGTCGTTTCAGGGGCACTATGGCTTAGTGTAGTTTCAGGGGCACTATGGCTTAATGTCGTTTCAGGGGCGCTATGGCTTAGTGTAGTTTCAGGGGCACTATGGCTAAGTGTTGTTTCTGGGGCACTATGGCTTAGTGTAGTTTCAGGGGCGCTATGGCTTAGTGTAGTTTCAGGTGCACTATGGCTTAGTGTAGTTTCAGGGGCGCTATGGCTTAGTGTAGTTTCAGGGGCGCTATGGCTTAATGTAGTTTCAGGGGCACTATGGCTTAGTGTAGTTTCAGGGGCACTATGGCTAAGTGTAGTTTCAGGGTCACTATGGCTTAGTGTAGTTTCAGGGGCGCTATGGCTTAGTGTAGTTTCAGGGGCACTATGGCTTAGTGTAGTTTCAGGGGCACTATGGCTTATTGTGGTTTCAGGGGCACTATGGCTTAGTGTAGTTTCAGGGGCACTATGGCTAAGTGTTGTTTCTGGGGCACTATGGCTTAGTGTAGTTTCAGGGGCACTATGGCTTAATGTCGTTTCACTCCTCAAGCTGGTGTCCGGATTCACATTGCATGTGCAGTGTGAGACCCAGTCTCGATGTCCCATGCCATGAACACTGGACTCACTCGCGTGTTTCAGTAAAATTAATTTTCATGATTTCATCCACCGACACAAATAAAAATGGGCATTAATATAGAGGAACTATCAAGGCAGATGTGTAGACTAATATTTACTGAATAAAACAGTAGCTGGAAAAACAAACAAATTCATTCCCAGCTGTCGTTTCCTTTTCATCATAATAATAGCTATTTAGTGTTCAGCAACGTTAACCCACATTCACTGAATCTGTACTAGCACCATACGTGCATTGGTATGAAAAGTAATATTTCATTGAAATCGATCAATTCTTTAGCCCTGAACGTTTCATGGGTATTATTAAATTTTATTAAAGGCTAAGAATTCATATGCTGCATGAAATGAGATATCTTGTGAATAAATTAATGAATAAACTTCCACATTGTATACAACACTGACAAAACAAGAAATGGAAGCTGGGGTGTTCTTTGTTTGTTTGTTTGTTACTAGTATTTGTTTAACGCCACACTCAGCAATATGTCTTGGCTAGTCAATCCAGTGATTGACATGAGCATCGATCTACGCAATCGGGATACGATGGCATGCATCAACCAAGTCAGCGAGCCTGACCACTCGATCCATTTAGGCGCCTCTTACGGTAAGCAGGGGTTGCTGAAGACCTATTCTCTACCCGGGTCTTCACGGGTCTGGGGCTTTTCACAGGTGTTGAACAAACATGTCCTTGTGGTTAAAGCGTTCGCTCGCCACGCCGAAGACCCTGGTTCGATTCCCCACAAGGGTATAATGAGTGAAGCCCATTCCGGTGTCCTCCGCGGTGATATTGCTGGACTAGTGCTATGAGTAGCGTTAAACCATTCTGATTACTGAAGTAATGACACCTAATGATTTAATATTCTGAGGGGGCCTGGGATGTTTGTTCAGATATTTATTCGCTCACTGAAAACGATCTATTGCACTGAAAGGGGATCTTGTTTTCACCAAATATTTTGTCAGGAAATTCATTGAACAGTTATTTTGTGTTTGTAAAACCAAAGTTTTACCAAAGTTATTTTATTTCAGTATTATCTTAAAAATTATTTCCATAGCTTTTCTGCTTTGTTTCAGAACCAAAACGTTCGTGTATTTACACATCTTCCCGAGGGCGTTAACTGACTCAAATCAAGTTTCCACCCTTGCCGAACTAGGCTGCAATTTCTAGACTCGATCGAGCTATGTCCTTCCTATTGACCAATCAGATTCCATCTCTCATGTCACTTTGCATTTGCATGGCGGCGTCACGTCATGGCGAACTGATCGATAATCAAGATATATATTGTAATAAAACGGGTCTCATCGCGCCATGTGCATCAAATAACGTGAACTCCTTTATTAAAAACATGGAGAGATTTGCAAAATATCTGTCGATGTGCAGCTGGTAGTACACACGCTTTGCAAATCCTGCAGTCGACCGAAATCTGCACGTTGAAATCCATGTTGTTTGCGAACCGGGTGTCTAGTTCGTAAAACGATTTTAATTGGACTATGCATAGGCTCGTTTGTCCAGCCAAAATGTAACTCCAGCTTAGGCAAGGGTGGAAACTGGGCTTTTATAGTCAGTTAACGCCCTGTCGTGATACTGCGGGAATATTGCATGGCGTGAAACCCTAGACTCTCCCCAGCAACCTATGCTTGTCTCCCCGTCAGGATTTGTCCCCAGCAACCTATGCTTGTCTCCCCATCAGGATTTGTCCCCAGCAACCTATGCTTGTCTCCCCGTCAGGATTTGTCCCCAGCAACCTATGCTGGTCTCCCCGTCAGGATTTGTCTCTAGCAACCCATGCCTGTCTCCCCGTCAGGATTTGTCCCATACAACCTATGCAGGTCTCCCCGTCAGGATTTGTCTCTAGCAACCCATGCCTGTCTCCCCGTCAGGATTTGTCCCATACAACCTATGCTGGTCTCCCCGTCAGGATTTGTCTCTAGCAACCTATGCTGGTCTCCCCGTCAGGATTTGTCTCTAGCAACCCATGCCTGTCTCCCCGTCAGGATTTGTCCCATACAACCTATGCAGGTCTCCCCGTCAGGATTTGTCCCATACAACCTATGCTGGTCTCCCCGTCAGGATTTGTCTGGTCTTGCCGTCAGGATTTGTCCCCAGCAACCTATGCTTGTCTCCCCGTGAGGATTTGTCTCTAGCAACCCATGCCTGTCTCCCGTCAGGATTTGTCTGGTCTTGCCGTCAGGATTTGTCCCCAGCAACCTATGCTTGTCTCCCCGTGAGGATTTGTCTCTAGCAACCCATGCCTGTCTCCCCGTCAGGATTTGTCTCTAGCAACCTATGCTTGTCTCCCCATCAGGATTTGTCCCCAGCAACCTATGCTTGTCTCCCCGTCAGGATTTGTCCCCAGCAACCTATGCTGGTCTCCCCGTCAGGATTTGTCTCTAGCAACCCATGCCTGTCTCCCCGTCAGGATTTGTCCCATACAACCTATGCTTGTCTCCCCGTCAGGATTTGTCTCTAGCAACCTATGCTGGTCTCCCCGTCAGGATTTGTCCCCAGCAACCTATGCTGGTCTCCCCGTCAGGATTTGTCTCTAGCAACCCATGCCTGTCTCCCCGTCAGGATTTGTCCCATACAACCTATGCTTGTCTCCCCGTCAGGATTTGTCTCTAGCAACCTATGCTGGTCTCCCCGTCAGGATTTGTCCCCAGCAACCTATGCTGGTCTCCCCGTCAGGATTTGTCTCTAGCAACCCATGCCTGTCTCCCCGTCAGGATTTGTCCCATACAACCTATGCTTGTCTCCCCGTTAGGATTTGTCTGGTCTTGCCGTCAGGATTTGTCCCCAGCAACCTATGCTTGTCTCCCCGTGAGGATTTGTCTCTAGCAACCCATGCCTGTCTCCCCGTCAGGATTTGTCTCTAGCAACCCATGCCTGTCTCGCCGTCAGGATTTGTCCCCAGCAATCTATGCCTGTCTCCCCGTCAGGATTTGTCTCTAGCAACCCATGCCTGTCTCCCGTCAGGATTTGTCTGGTCTCCCCGTCAGGATTTGTCCCCAGCAACCTATGCTTGTCTCCCCGTGAGGATTTGTCTCTAGCAACCCATGCCTGTCTCCCCGTGAGGATTTGCCTCTAGCAACCCATGCCTGTCTCGCCGTCAGGATTTGTCCCCAGCAACCCATGCTTGTCTCCCCGTCAGGATTTGTCTCTAACAACCTATGCTTGTCTCATCGTCAGGATTTGTCTCTAGCAACCTATGCTTGTCTCATCGTCAGGATTTGTCTCTAGCAACCTATGCTTGTCTCATCGTCAGGATTTGTCTCTAGCAACCTATGCTTGTCTCATCGTCAGGATTTGTCTCTAACAACCTATGCTTGTCTCCCCGTCAGGATTTGTCTCTAACAACCTATGCTTGTCTCATCGTGAGGATTTGTCCCATACAACCTATGCTTGTCTCATCGTCAGGATTTGTCCCATACAACCTATGCTTGTCTCATCGTCAGGATTTGTCTCTAGCAACCCATGCCTGTCTCCCCGTCAGGATTTGTCTCTAACAACCTATGCTTGTCTCCCCGTCAGGATTTGTCCCATACAACCTATGCTGGTCTCCCCGTCAGGATTTGTCTCTAGCAACCTATGCTGGTCTCCCCGTCAGGATTTGTCCCATACAACCTATGCTGGTCTCCCCGTCAGGATTTGTCTCTAGCAACCCATGCCTGTCTCCCCGTCAGGATTTGTCTCTAACAACCTATGCTGGTCTCCCCGTCAGGATTTGTCCCATACAACCTATGCTTGTCTCCCCGTCAGGATTTGTCCCATACAACCTATGCTGGTCTCCCCGTCAGGATTTGTCTCTAGCAACCCATGCCTGTCTCCCCGTCAGGATTTGTCCCATACAACCTATGCTGGTCTCCCCGTCAGGATTTGTCCCATACAACCTATGCTGGTCTCCCCGTCAGGATTTGTCCCATACAATCTATGCTGGTCTCCTCGTGAGGATTTGTCCCCAGTATTTGTGTAGCTGGAATGTAGCAGTAGCATCACACAACATGCTCACATTGGTTTCATGGTCATTTATCGTTTCATACGCAGATGTGACAAAACTGTGACAGTGCACAGACTGAACAAGAGAGCAGAAGGGACTTCTCCCAGGAAGCGAAACCCACCCTGAACCTTTCGGAGAATGTGAAGACTCTCCAACACTGCAGCCCTCTGCATTACCCAGATTGTCCGGAGGGCTGTATTCCTGGCAGCAAACCCGGGTACTCTCCCAGTGTCAGTCAACAGATTGGGAGGTAGCAAACCTAAGGCACCGAGAACAATGGAGAGTCGGACAACTTGGTACTTGGTATGCAAGCGCGACATTGTGAAAGCGAGATCCGCATAGTTCACGTTTTTCCTGAATCCTGTCGATCACATTCGTGTCAAAAGGGACAGAAAACTCAATAATATTAATGATTTTATTGGATTTATCAAAAAGGACAAGATCAGGTTCGTTGGCCTGGATAGGTCTGAGGCTGTAAAAGTTCTGTAAAATGGGGTGAAATAGGGTGTAATGTCGTGTTCATTATTACTGTACTTCTATACTCTCTTCTGCCTCGGTCTGTCTGCTTGTAGCTGGACCGAGTCTAGACGAGAACATTGTCATGTTGTAGATTACCAATGTATATATTCATAAGGATTAGTGTTTGTTGTGTTGTATGTTAACTCGGTTTATTACATATTAAATTTTCAGAATCACATATTAATTTTTAAAACAAAAATCAAGGCTTATTGTAAATGTTAAAAAAAGATAATATTGAGTAACGCATATGTATTTTCAAAGATATCTAAACCTACCCTAGCTAATAGGATAGCAACAACATCTGTTAACAATAAAATAGAATTAAACACATTCTATTTTATAGTTTACAGATGTTATTGCTACTCAATTAGATAGGGTAGGTTCTGTCTCATCAAAGAGAAAGAGTGTGTCGTTTAGGAAAATATTATCAAAGCTTGAGTGAGTGAGTGAGTGAATGGATGGGTGAATAAGTGAGTGAGTGAATGAGTGGATTTTACCACGGTTTTACGCTCCTTTTGCAATATTCCAGCATGTCACGACGGGGACACTAGGCATGGGCTTCACACACTGTGGGGAATCATTTGTTTGATTGTTTGTTTGTTGTTTAACGCCGCAGTCAGCAATATTCCAGCTTTATGACGGCGGTCTATAAAATAATCGGGTCTGGACCATACAATCCAGTGGTTGACATCATGAGCATCGATCTACGCAACTCGGATACGATGGCATGCATCAGCCAATTCAGCGAGCCTGACCACCCGATCCCGTTAGTCGCCTCTTACAAAAGCATAGTCGCCTTTTACGGCAAGCATGGGTTGCTGAAGACCTATTCTACCCCGGATCTTCACAGCTAGGCTACCCTACGGCCTGGTAGTGTAGAAGGGCATGGTTGGTTATACCTATTGAAACTCCTACTTTATTGATGTATAAACCCATGGAGAACTGCAATGCATTTCTAGTTCAATAATAGATACACTTCTATTCATGACTCAGTTAGCATGTTTGATTTTAGGATACTATTACAGCCAAATGTTTTCGACAATCCACAAGGACACATAAGCTTTCGACATTCTCGTGATAAGACAAGAACTCACAGCACACAGCCAGCCACTGATATCTACACTGAGTTTTTAAATAACTTATCTCTTCGGTAGCAATGTGTGGAATGCAGGGAGGTAGGACCTATTCTACCCTGGATCATCACTGGTCGAGTGAGTGGGTGGGTGGGTGGGTGGGTGAGTGAGTATTGCATTCGAAAAGTATTTTTAGTTATATTCCGATGCGTCAGTTCAATGTGGGAGGAGGTGATGCAGGCACTGGACGTTCGCCGACTTAACACAGCAAGTATGGGTGTGGTGTGACAAACAGTCACAAAGTCAGGTGTGGATTAGAGCACACGACCACAAGTTTCAGCACACCTACAGGGTACTACTGAGCAAGTCAAGGGATATAACAGAAGTATTAATTTAGTCTGTGCACATAAACATGTTGAATAAGTATAGATTTGAATAATCAAGTGGAATTAGTATTCAAACTAGATGTATCAATGTGTCCCTCAGCAGTTTTTTGTTTAATTGATATACACTGCACTCAGTAATATTGTGGCTGCACGTGGACAGAGTAATGAGTAATGTTGATATCAAATACAATTTTGAAACAAGAATCATCAGGATTTTTAGTTTGTTTGTTGTTTAACGCCGCACTCAGCAATATTCCAGCTATGTGACGGCGGTCAGTAAATAATCGAGTCTGGACAAGACTGGATTGATATCATGAGCATCGATCCACGCAACTGGGATCGATGACATGCATCAACCAAGTCAGCGAGCCTGACCACCCGATCCCGTTAGTCGCCCCTTACGACAAGCTTAGTCGCCTTTTACGGCAAGCATGGGTTGCTGAAGATCTATTCTACCCCGGATCTTCAGGAGGTGAAATATGCAATACGGACATTCAGTTATACCCCACTTTGGATCACTGCCATTGCACGAAAATAATAATGCTGTTCAGTATATTTCAATATCCAAATCATCAAAAGGCACCAGTTTATCACAAGACCGATCTGTATAGCATGTTTCATCAAGAGCTATTAAACGATTAAGGAGTTCTGCTCCTGAAACGGAAAACGTACATCCGACGGACGGACGGACATACGGAAACCTGGGGGATAATGAACAAAACATATTCTCTTACATATGAACACATCTGATACCTTTCATAGTTTTCTAGGGCATCCTCGAGTTATACAGTGTATATGCATCTTCATTCTGTTACAATATATACCTAATTACCGGATCGGAAGTAACCTCACAAGCACTAGCGTCCTATCGCTAATCTAGCACAGACTTCCTGTCTATCCTGAGAATAATTCCTTTTGGATGGCTATGTTGAGTGTTGTGATATTTGAACCACCTCATGGTCTAGTGAATACATCGTCTTTCCGGAGAGCGGGAGGTTGGTGGTTCGATCCCAAGCCTCACGTCATAACAAAAATACGGTAGAAGATGGTACTTGTTGTTACCCTGCCTGGCGCTCGGCATAATGGGGATAAAACAACGACTGCTCGGTATACTGTGTCTGAGTGGGGTATTCACGTTAACTGGGACACACACACACACGTCGCTATGTAAGTGCCATTATCTTGAACAGAGGAGGTTAAGCTCCATTTCACCTCACCTCGAATTTGGCTCATAAGGAAAAAGGGGGGTGGGTGGATTTCAATGGCTTGTTAAAGTGAAAACTGAAATACACAACAGGTGAGGTGAAATGGGGTTTAAACCGACCAGCGCCAGACAGGGTAACAACAAGTACCATCGTGTAACGTCTTTTGGTATGATGCGGCTTGGGATCTAACCCACTCCCCGTGCAGACGCTCTATCCATCGGACCATGGAGGCGGTCGAAATACACAAAAATAGAGTACTGAAAACAGGATGCAATAAATATCTACTCCTGAGTATACTGAATGGTAGCCGACAAACTGATAACAGCATGACATAGCGGATAGACCGATATCAGCTTTACATATATCAGACAGTGAGGCGGACATACTGGACTGCGAGTGAGTGAGTTGTATTTAACGCTGCTTTTAACATGATACATTATTCCAGTTGTATCACTGCGTGTCAGCTTAATGTGGGAGGAAAGCCCGAAGTGATGCAGGTCTCAGACGTTTACCACTTCGGTGAAACCCACGAGCATGGGTGTGGTGCTGACAAACCTAGAAACATAATCGGGGCGAACAGGGATTCGAACCCACAATCATAGGTTTCTGGCTTGCCCAAGGGACGCTACTCTGCACAGCGAACAGCGGCGCCTTAGACGAATGGGCCACCCGTGCCCCCCACTGGAGTGCGAGAAGCTTCAGAATGTCATGTTCAGAAACCAAGTGTTTGGTACTCGTTACAGATACTCCCTCTTTACCTCAGCTTTGATAAAAGTCATCTACCATGCTAATTAACACATTTTAATTAATGCAAATACATGCATTGACATGAAGCAATCACTTCCAATGTGATTCCATAATGACTATTAGTGTCGTTCAAAAATTACAACACCGATGCTTGTGTGTTGATTTCTGTGTTGCTGGTTTTATTTAACTATGGCAAACAAACATTCACAAAGCCAAAACTCCAACGCTTAATCAACTGTTATCTTTGTGTGAGGAGGCCAGGTGTTCCCAGTTAGAGGAATATCCTATAAAAAAAATATCAAGTTACTAAGGTCAAGAGCACCGAACACGCCAATATCGTAAGGAGTTACGTTGACCTTTTAAGTCAACCTATCAAAAGCCAGAATAACCCTCAACGTGTTTCTGAAGAGTACATAAATTCTGCCAAGTACATATTGTATATTGAACTTACTAAAAACACCCTATTTGCAACAAACGCCATTCTTTAATTTCATGAAATTAAAAAGCCTTACTTCATGGTATGGTAGGGTCTTGTGAACATACCCTGAAAATATGAACAACATGTCCAGTGGTTTCCCAGACAAAGCAAATTTGGTTCACTAAATTGAGCTGCTGCATAAAAATATTGGTCTGTTCAGTAGATTTGGAGAGATGATTATAGGTTGGACAGACTGACGACTTAAGAAGGCCCATAAAGGCTCATATTGACACGTTTGCTTAATTTTTCCAAATCCGAATGGTCAGTGCACTGCCACCATCTTTCAATACCCGAGTGGGGTGGTCCAGTAGCCTTGTGGTTAAAGCGTTCGCCCCTCACGCCCAAGGCACGGTTTCGATTCCCGACATGGGTACAATGTGTGAAGCCCATTTCTGGTGTCCCCGCCGTGATATTGCTGGAATATTGCTAAAAGCGGCGTAAAACCAAACTCACTCACTCTCCAAGTAGGAGATATGGTTCCAGAAATACCGAGAGGATGCTTGTCACAGCAAGATGCATCACAAATCCCATTTGACATGAATATCATTGCTTTTTAAACTGTTGTAAATATAGAATTCTAAAACAAATTAGACTGAATACAAGCTACATGATGATCACATTACAGTATCTTTGAAAGGTAAACAACATAATTCATATTGGTATATTTAACCCAGCACACTAATGAAATTGTCTTCACCTGCGAATATTTAAAAAAAATCCTTTCATGTTAATTCACTTTCATTTACATCCATAGTTTACTTTTGTGATCCATCTACAGTAAGGCTAACAGAAAGAATAGATCAGAAAATACCTGGATCAACAAGCCATAATATTTTGTCAATATTCGGTATATAACGGATGACTTCTGTAACCAGTGAACAAGCCCCAAATATATGAGTTTGGTTATTGCCGCAGTGAAGAGCATTTCAGTCATGTAAGTGCACGTCAGTTGATGTGAGAGGAAAGACTTAATAGATGGTTTGAAACATGGTGCTGACAAACGTTAAACCACAATCAGGATGAATCTGGGATTCGAACCCATGACCACAGCTTTCTGGCACATCAAAGGGATGCAATCCTGAATGAATTGTGGCCACTTTGACTGTACCACACATACTCCTCTCCCAACATACAAGATAAAGTATTGTGCCCATATAGTGTTCTTTTATAGTCAACTAAACCTTTCCATCTGTACGTTCCTAAACTCAGCCTATGTTTTTGCCACCTTAATATCAATGAATATCACAATCTTAACACATATGGATCACTTTTATTTACAATAAAATACAGAACACTGTGTGTACAAAGACTACACTGATGAATGCTTAGGACAAATTCAATATATACACTGTACATGTCATGAAAAATGTTTCCAATGAGATAACATGATGTGGTTTAAAATCCTGATACTCCTTGGATAATAAAAACATTCAACACATCCTCAACTTTAAGAACCATTCTAATTTAACATGTCACTCAATAGATTTAACAGCCACATTTAAAATAATAGATGCATTAATTGATAACACAGAAAAATATACAACAAGAAATTGCAAGGCTAACATTATTCCCCCACATGAATGTGATCTATGCACAACAAACAGTTTATCTTACATGTGATAAAATAAACAGTAATACCTATAACTATTGAATGTGAGCTCAATGAATGAATTTGTGCTGAAATTATTGCTGCGTATGATAAAATTCCTTTGGTACATGACATTTGAAACCTTTCAAATTTCAGGACAAGAGATGAAAATGATAAGTCAATGGAAGTTACAAAAGTTCATATATTAAACTTCTGGCGAGATGACGAAGCATAGCAATTTTGGGGTAGAACACGCAAAAACTATACTCTTTTACTAATTGCATCCTTGGTCAATTCTACCCTCAACTGAAGACATTCCACCATCACGTCTACAGATAGATTCCTGTTTGACTTCCAGGAAGTCGTCATTAAATCCCTGATCAGTGTACACGGCGTGCAGCTGGGCCGCTTCACAAAACATCCCTGGTCATAGTCTCATCGAATCACTTGCTGCGGAACACCAGACATGAAGCCACTGAAACCAGCAGCTTGCAGAGCCTGTGCTGAGGGCATCAACAGGTGGTTAGCACGCACAGCATCAGAAAACAGTGCATGGTAGTTAGGCAGAGGAACATATGCTGCTGTGATCACTCGACCTGAAAGAGACATGTATTGTTCAGGACCCTGTTCCGCAAAATAATCATAGTGCTACAACTGTCACAAGTCTATGCTAAAGTATGGAAGTTACAATTACCTTACCGCTGCGATCACTTTGTGGAACGGGGCCCTGGGCTTTATCTAGGATTTCAAACTAATTGCTCATTGCAGAAAAGTTGGAATTGCTTTCAAAAATTTGCTCAATATTGGGATTAAACTAAAGTTTTTTATTTCCTGAAATTCATAGGTATCTTACCAATGTCTTCTCAGCATTGCATCTCATGCAATACTCTACAACTAGGCATGAAAACCTCTTCCTCTTTATCATGTTTATTATCCACATTATCAATGAAATATAAGTCTCTACAAGGACAATACACTAGTATTTCACCTATAACACGGCATGAATGCTCAATGTGGGAGGAGAGCCCAAAGTGAGGCAGGTCTTAGATCTTTAAAAATTCGGTGAAACTAACGAGCACAGGTATCGTGTCGACAAACCTAATACATCATCAGAACTTGGGTTTGAACCCATGAAAATGTTTGTCATACCCAAGACATGCAACTCTGCACAGAGAATTGTGGCGTCTGACACAAATGGACCACCTGTGCCCCCTAGTTTGGCGATTAGCAATTTAAAAGTAAAACTTATTGTTCCGACAAGTACCCAAATTGAAGTATCATTCAAGCTACAACATCATCAACCAAGTTCAACAGAATTAAATATAGGACTCCTGAAAAGTGTCCTGCTCCATGTGTCTATTTGCCTCAGGAGCAATGCAACTTGTGAAAAGGAAATGCAATATTTGAAATACGTACCTGCAAAGTACCTTCCATGAAGAGAGTTGACTGATGCAACAGCAGCAGCAATACTTGGACACTTGACATAGACATTGCCCTGTGGCGACGCCTTATCCACATAAATATGCAATACTCCACCATGTTTATTACATTCTTCTATCACATCATCTCGGATCTCTTGATCCCAGCTGCTTCGCGTCTCTCTGTGGATGATGCAACAAGAAGAGCTGACTAGGCATATTTGTAAAGTGAAGAGCACTGGGGCCTTGTGATATGAACAGCAACAATATACAAAAAAACAATAATTCTTTGTTTAACACAGTGGTGGCCTGGACCTGATCAACCAATGGTTGGTATGACAATGCTCTATGTTGTCAGAATGTGACAGGTAATAGTTCCCTGGTAGTCATTTGTCAACTCATAACATACAACCATTGTGACAACCAGAACCCAACTCTTTAATTCCTCTTGCATGAAGAACCAGGAAACACGTACGTGCTACAAGCTTCATGATCAGTCAAATTTGAGCATGTGACCTTAGGCAGCCAATCAAATTACAGCAATGGTACCGTCCTCGTGTTTGATAAATGTCAGATTTTGACGTAAGGTTTTTGCTAAATTGTGTTATTCTGAATGTTCAAAGCAGGAAATCACAATTTACATTAAAAATATGGAACTTCGTGGATGTGTCGTGCTAGGTTACGACCTGCGAGAAAGGATTTTTCATGCATATATTTTGGCATTAAACATCGTGTCTGAGACGAGAAATCGAGGTGATGAAAGACGATGTCATTTGACTTGCATTACACACGAACGCATGAAATGATGGAAATAACTTAGATGTAAGTTTGACAACTTTCAGATACATTTTTGTTGATTTTATTTATCACTTGTTATAATATATATAAAGATTTGCTTGAAACGTCCTAATTTTGCTCTTTGACATGTTCGACGTGGAGCCGTTGTCAAAGGGTGTGTCAGAGAATATTTTTTTCAATAACATTGCGGGAAATAGTAAATAATTTTTTAATCTATCGATAGTGAGTGAGTGAGTGAGTATGGTTTTACGCCGCTTTTAGCAATATCACAGCGGGGGACACCAGAAAGGGGCTTCACACATTGTACCCATTTCGGGGAATCGAACCTGGGTCTTCGGCGTGACGATCGAACGCTTTAACCACTAGGCTACCCGACCGCCTCTAATCTTTCGATAAAAAATGATAAATTGAAATGGAATACGTATTTCAGACATTGTGAAATGTGCTAGATTTTAATATATGAATGAAATGACAGGTGGGTTCATAAAATTATATACTATTTTGATGTGACTTGGCCGGTCTTCCACCCTGCGGTGTCCGGAGACTTGAGGCTTCTTGGCCCGTGTACCGGCCTACGGTGTTGAAAGAGTTAAACACTGTTAAGAAATAACTTTTCTACTCAAATTTTGTTTTTGTATGGTAGAACACTTTTTGGCTTACACCATGCAGTCGTTAGAGTTAGGTTTGCAGGGAAATGGGACACCATAGCCTTGACCCAGTCATTTCATACTTCAAGTCACACTATGTGTGGTCAAAAGAGGTCACAGGGTAAGCTTCATGGGTGTATAGATACGAAAGATTTGCATAAGTAAAACACATCCATCCTGGGTAACCAGGCAGTTTTGAATAAAACATTTGTTGACACAACTCTAGAAAATATCAAAACTTATGACAGACTAATTCTAATAACAAGCTTTGCATATCACATTTCAATTCTACTTACGTGTTAGGATCAAACATGTTGGAAAGCATGAAGCACTGTGTTGCTATAGGAGGGGCCCCGCCCCCTGCTGATGGGGCTTGCGTTGATGCCGCTGCTGCTGCTGACCCTGTAGCATTGGCCACAGCAGCAGTCAGGGTTGCACCTGGTGCAGTTCCAGCCTGATTCAATGCATTAGCTGCATACTGGGGGATTTGGAAGCCGGTACCTATGAAGACAGAGTAACAAGTAGTATTAGTTTTATCTATAATATATTGATTATTTATGTTTTTCTTTCCAACAAATTTCTTTAGGACAATGTTTGTTGTTTAATGCTGCACTCAGCAATCTTACTCCTATATGATGGTGGTCTGTAAATAATCAACTCAATCCAGTGATTGTCATCTTTAGCATAGATCTAGGCAATAGGGATACCATAACATGCATCAACTAAGTTTGTGAGACTGACCACCCAATCTGTTAGTTGTCTCTTATGACAAGCATGGGTTGCTGAACACCCAATTCAAACCCCGATCTTCAGGAACAATTAGTATATTCAGAGTGTATTACTTTTGATCCATTATACATTAATCATACATGATCAAATTTCGAAAAAAAAGATCCTTAGGGGTGTATTTTGTGTTTGAACAAGATCAGACTATTACAAGGAGCAAGAATTGTTTTTCTCTGCAGTTCTGCGTTCAGCAATCAACCATGACATACAATCATTTCAGTTGGCTCTTCCACAAGCATTGGTACTGGGGGCCTGCAATGCAAAGTAATCCCCCAAACATGGGTGTTTGAAACCCAACAATTTAAACAAACAGCCCTGATTACACATACCTTCAGCAAGCTTGGCCATAAGTTGGAGTCTGCCTGTGGCCCCGAGGTCAATACCAGCCCGATCCATCTCATCACTGTCCAGTATCGATGCTCCCTGACTCTCTGCTGTCCTTTCCGTAACATGACCTACTTTCATGGGTCGACCAGCAAGCTCGAACCCATTCAACTGTTCAAGAGCCTTCTTTGCATCTTCTGCATCAGTAAACTGAAACACCATTGATCATCGTTAAAAGGGGGAAGTCATAAGGTGTGCGTGTGAGTGTGTTCTAGTTCGGACTGATGCTTAGTTCATAGTGCTAGCCCACCAAGATACCTTGTCAGACTTCAACATGAATACTCCACAGGGTTAGAACTCAACTCAAGTGAACAATCTCAATTGGAAGGGGTGCTAATGTACGCAAGACTTATTTATTCGTGTATAATACGCACTCTTGTGTTATATGCACCCTGAAATTATGGGCAATTAAATTCTGGAAAAATATATCTGTCGTATATAAACAGTCAGGCCGTCAGCATAAACCACGAAATTTATCTTTCAACTCTGTTTCTTCCACAAAAATAATATTCTAATAAGAGCCCCCTATTTCTAATTTTGAGAGCGCCCTGGGTGCTTATAACGTTGAATACGGTAATTTAGAAAAACAACAATTTCCTATAGATCATTAGAAACAAATATGAAGATGTCCAAACAAATTCATGCTAATTTCTAATTTTGTAACATGTACCATGGGCCAGTGGCTTTAATATTAAAATAAAACTGTTAATCATTTAACTGGGTTTTACATTTTTACATAACATTTTATCAGTTCTAACTGTGTACCAAAAATGTTAAAATCGAGTCTGGTGATGAACTTAACCCACAATACATATTCATAAGATGACGTTCACATGAACCAACATTACCCACCGACATGAAGCCATAGCCTTGAGAGCGTCCAGTTTCATGATCCCGAATTAGTTTAATGTCATCAATCTGAAAGAAGGAGACAATTAGATATTAAATAAGACAAACATTAACATTTAAAAGAAAAATCTAAATCAATGTTCAAATTTAGGAATGTGATTAAAGGTATCTTTTTTATGATGAAGAAAAGATTCAGGAGTGCTTGGATTCCATTTACAAACAACAGTCATCAGAAAATGACAAATCCCCCGCCCCCCACAAATTTGAAATAACAAATCATCTGAATGTTATTTCTTAGTCCAACTTAAGAGAATTTCTATCTAATCTGTCTGTCTGGGGACAAGAGTAATCATTGAGGCATCAAAACAATCCCATGAATGTGGGTATTTGGAACTTTGTATTTCTATGTCAGGTACACAACAATATGAACAGTCAGGGTCAAACTGGTTGCCATGAGAAGGAAAAAATCCGTAAATTATAAAAAAAATCCCTAAATAGCAAATGGCAGCTTTGACAATCTGGTCTTCGTGTGTGCACAGTTTAAAGAAAGAGTACCTATGACTTTTAGAGAGATGGTTCAGATAAACACACCATTATGAACCAGTCAAAGTCAAACTTGTTTCCATAGAAACGGAAAAATCAATTCCTTTATAGCAAAAGGCACCACTTCAGCCCTTGATTAATACATGTAGCAGGGTTTTTTATGAAAGGTATTTCACGGTTTTCCAGTTGTGCTCTGGAAATGAAATCCACCACCCCTTTTGAGACTTAGGTCCAAATTGTTTCTATGGAAATTGAGAAAAACAAAAATGCCAAAAATCTGCAAATAGCACAGGCACCACTTTTAAAACAAGAGTCATCAGAAAGATGACATATCCCCCCCGGCAGCTGTCTGTAAAGTAACCACTAGTAAATGTGCAATTCTGTATGTAATGAGTCAACAGCTGAATGTTCTTTTAGAAGCATACATTGTTTAACCTACTGAATGGTTTTCGAATTCTGGCCCGGAAACGAACCCGTTCCCCAATGGAGACTAGGTCCAACTTCTTTACATAAAAATTGTAAAAAATAAAAATTCGTAAAAAAAATAATATCAAAAGGCACCACTCAGTATGTGCCTGATAGCTTTGCCAAGTTTCCATCAAATACACTGAATGGTTTTCGAATTCTGCCCCGGAAAGGAACCCCATCCCCAATTGAGTATGTCCAACTTCATTCCATAAAAATTTAAAAAAATAAAAATGAGAAAAATCCCAAAATATCAAAAGGCACCACTCAGTATGTGCCTGATAGCTTTGCCAAGTTTCCATCAAATACACTGAATGGTTTTCGAATTCTGCCCCGGAAAGGAACCCCATCCCCAATTGAGTCTATGTCCAACTTCATTCAATAAAAATTTAAAAAAATAAAAATTAGAAAATCCCAAAATATCAAAAGGCACCACTTCAGTATGTGCCTGATAGATTTGCCAAGTTTCGATCAAATACACTGAATGGTTTTCGAATTCTGCCCCGGAAAAGGAAATGATTACGGACGGACGGACAGACGGACGGACAGACAGACTGGCTGATCGCTATATCCCCCCGCATTATATGCCGGGGGGATAAAAAGAAAAAAGCAGTCAGTCTTAATGCCTGACACTAGTGACAAAGCTATTACAAGTTATTGAATCTTGTTAATTTAAGCTATGACACAACAAAAAAGAAGTTTCTGTTTAAAGTAAAAATTTATAAATATAGACAGTTTACAAATAGATGTTTTTTAATGACATATGTATTCATCATACAAGATATTTAACAGTTGATGAAGAAAGACATGTCTTACCTCACCAAATGGAGCAAAGATACCCCTCAACATATCTTCGGTAATGTTGAAATGAAGAGAGCCCACATAGAGTCTCATGGGACCTGACGTTCCCTTCTGCAATAAGCTTGTGCTGCTGGCAGTTCGGTTCTTCTCTGCCTGAGAACTCTGTACAATGATGGGAACACCCAGCAGCTTTTGATTGTTGAGACCCATTGCTAGAGGCACTGAATCAGTCTCGGCGAACTCCACATATGCAATGCCCTTTGACCGTCGAGTTTTGTTGTCTGTAATAAGACGTACATCTCGAACCTGCAAGATAAAAAAAAATTCAATTGTCACATTTTTACATCACATTCCATTCAAACAAGTCCATACACAAATTTTGTACATTTCATTTTGAGGGAGTCCTAATTTATTCTAAACACTTGTAACATTGGTGAATTCTCATAGTTTTAGAGCTTGTTACTAATGCATGATCAGGATGGTATCACAATAATGATAAAAATAGCAGTTAGAACACTGCAACACTATTGATGTGAACAAATGTGTTGTTGCTTGCTGACAAGGTGTGAGGTGAGGTGAAATTGGGTTTAACGTCGCGTCCAAGATTATTGCACTTATATAGCGACGTGCATGCACGTGTATGTGTGTGTGTGTGGCTGCTTGTACTAGTCAGGACTGATGCCGATTTATAGTGCTAGCTCACTGAGATACCATGCCGCAGTTTAACATGAATACCCCACTCAGACACAGTATACTGACTCCGAGCCGACCAGTCCTTGTTTTAGCCCCTTAATGCCGAGCGCCAGACAGGGTAACAACAAGTACAATCTTTTAACGTCTTTTTGTATGACGCGGCCCGGGATCGAACCCTGGACCTTCCGCTCTCCGGGCGGACGCTCTACCACAAGACCACGGAGGCGGTCTGACAAGGTGTGAAGGTGATGACTTGCGTACAAATATATTATCACCTAGCTTCAGAAATAGATATATATATAAAATGTAATTCCAAACCTGACATCCATCAAATACATTTGATTTGCAAAGTTGTTCCAGTTTTAATTACATGGATTTCAAAATTGCAGCAAAGGGATTGCAGCATGTTTCTCAAGGACATTGGTTCAGCATTTGGATTTGAACATCAAGAAAATTGAAAGGGCCACCTTGAAATCATTACTGGTTTATCATGATGCTTTCATTTGTGTGTGTGCGGCAACCTTACCTTTCCAACTGAAGAGAAGAATTCTTCCAGGTCCCTTGGTCTGATTCTTGCCGACAGCTGCATACAAAATATTGTCCGAGCATCCCTTTCTTCTGGTGTCAACTCGGGGAGGGTCTCTCTGTGGGAACAAAATCAATTAAAATTTGAGAAATTTAGGAATAAAACAGGTACCGTATATAACCGTGGATAAGCCGAATTTTGAGGACCAGAAAAAAGATTCTGAATGATGATCCGATAGATTACAACTTCCCGAAAGTTTGGAAGTTGCCACGACTAGAGCCATTATTGTTATAAATTATCAATAAACTTATTATTATACACCAATGTTGTCATTTAAAAAAAAATATTTATGAATGTTTCAATTGAATGTTCAAAGTTTATTGTTCTTCATTAACTCAACAATCTTTACATTTAACAATATATGTAATCCGCAGCTAAAATATATAATCCACAGATGAAATCGCCAATAGCTATTTTGCAAAAATCATAAATTGATAGTGAACAAGTATCTACCTTTATTGAAAAAGGCAAATAAACAACTGTAACGGCGAGTTATTCCATTCGCCATTTGCAAAAACATGTGATCAGCTGTTTCCTGTGACGTCACAAACGGTGACCACTGTGATTGCTTCCTGTTGTTTAAAAGGCAACACGGTACTCAAGGAAATGAGCACTGATAATAAAGGGGCCGATTGGTATTGTTATGTTGTTTACACACACAAACACTCTCAAGTTGTGGGTGCTTAGCGGTTATGTTTGGAGTAGGGGCTTAATTCCTTTGTTTTCGAGAGATTAGTTTAATAAACTGGAGAAGCCTGTGAGTAAGTGATGGTCATTTAATTTGATAATGTATATATGTTTTTATTTAGTTATTTGTACACAAAACAATAACCAAAAATACAATGATTTGAAACTAAACATTTGACTTGTGTTTTCATTTGTTAGTACATTTTCTCACAGGTTCATAATTCTATATACACCGATTCACAAAATGGCGCTCATAATGAGATTAAAAAAAGACAAGAGAAACAGCTTCCCACATTATGAAAGTGGATGACTGGTTTGTTAAATCTTTATTAGAAATAATAATGACTTTTTCAATATAATTACAACGTTTTTCATCTTATATTATTGAATATCTGCGAGTACCGACACATGTCTTGCAGTCCGACTTATCAGTGTTTTTTGCCTTTCACTTCCTGGTTCGGCTTATCTGCGGGTCATATCATTTTCTTACGTATTTCAATGGTCAAATTAACATCTCGGGTTATCTACAGGGTCGGCTTATCCGCTGTCATATACGGTAGGTGTTCAGATTGTATTGTATCAGAATATAATGATTCTGTGATCCACTAGTTCTGGTAAGGGAATCATCACAAGATGTTTTGAATTGTTCATACCTGACTGGACTTTTGCTTATACTTCTTGGTCGACGTCTTTCTTTTGATCGACTCCGCCTTTTTCTGATGGGAGATTTGCTTCTACGTCTTTCTTTCTCCTTGCTTCGACGTCGCCGATCTCTATCTCTGCTTCTGCTCCGCTTATCTCGGCTCTTGCTTCGACCTTCACCACCTCTTCGTTTCCTATCACGATCTCTGCAAAATAAATTACCAAAACATTTACAGTTTGAATTTGGTACAATGGTCCTCAAATACTCTACAAGTAATCATGTTTCTAACTCTGAATCCACATTCAAACCTAAAACCATCTTATTATGAGACATGAGGTCATATGGCAGTTACTATGACAAAAATTGCTCCAGCATATCTAGTGATTTTACACTAAATCATTCTACTTTTCTCCAACGTAAAACTAAACCTTTGTAGAGGTAAAACATTAGCCAACTTATACATAAGCATGGTTTACAAGTCAGACAAGCTAAATAATCACTTGCAAAATGATACTTAGAGAGGAATGTTAACATGTGATAGTGTTGCTCCCCTTGGCTTACATAATATAAGCAAACAATTTCTGTCTCCATTCTACAAAAAGTTCTTGCAAAGGTAGAAAGCCTGGACAGAACACTGATTATAGTCTTTGGGTTAACAAATGGAAAAGAAGAAGACAAATCCCCCCGTCCCACAAATTGGAAAGAACAAATTAATATGACTGTTACTTTAAGTACAACTTGATAAAATAATTCCTATCTAATCAATCTGTATACAAGGGTAGTTATTGACCTATAAAACAATACCATCATGGCATGGAATTGGGACTTGAAACTTTGTAT
Organism: Haliotis rufescens; assembly: GCF_023055435.1. Classification (NCBI taxonomy): domain Eukaryota; kingdom Metazoa; phylum Mollusca; class Gastropoda; order Lepetellida; family Haliotidae; genus Haliotis; species Haliotis rufescens. Next base: position 2,062,294 of record NW_025963857.1, read on the forward strand.
TTGTATGTCAGGTACACAGCATCAAACTATAAAATCTAAATCTAAATTCTAAACATCGCTAAATTACAAAAGGCACCCAGTTGACCACCTGGTTTTTGTATGAGCAGTTTCAAGAAAGAGTACCTGTTAGTTTTAATGGTTAATACATATATACCAGGTTTTGATGACGAGTCTTTCAGAGTTTCCAAGTTGTGCTCCTGAAATGACACCTACACCCACCCCAACCCCATTAAGTCCAAATTGTTTCCATGGAAATCGAGAAATATGAAAATGCAAAAGGCGCCACTTCAGGATCTGTTGGATATATTTGCCAGGTTTTGTTGAAAAATATTGAATGGTTTTCGAGTTACTCTCTGGAAAAAAAACCATGGACGGATGGACGGACAGACGAGGTATCAACTATATCCCCCACATTATATGCGGGGGAGGATAAAAATAACAACATAACCTCATTGTTTACAAGTTACATGAAATAATCGTTGTGGTAGCACAAAATAAAAAGTTCTCATTTTACCTTTTCCTGTCACGGCTTTTACTTCGGCTCCTCTTCTTTCTGCTGAGAACAACATATCTAGTTCAACATATAATGTTAAACTTCATCTAATACCCAAAAGAGTCTTAAATTGTTAAACTTTAAGCTGAAGTTATGAATAATCACTTTTAAGCAGTTACATTAATTACCCAAAGAGACTGAGCAGTGAAATGGGAAAGCTGATTACAACTTTTGAAATCCTTGCTCATATTGGTATCTTATGACAATAGTTAACTAACATCCATCACACTCAATTTTATTTAGCAGCGCACTATAAAACACAATGCAAATACTGTTTCCAGAACTTGCAAAAATATAGTAAATTTGACAGCTCATATGCAGGCACTTATGAATCAGATTTCATAAACTGTTTGGCAAACAGCTCCCTATGAAATAAATACCTCATGGACACAATTAAGGAAACTCTGCATCAACCTCTGCAAGTAGCAGTTTGTTCTATGTCCCTTACTTCTATTCACTACAGTGAGCGAGTCCTGTACCCCATTGAACATAGGGCTCACATACCTGGTTAACGCTCAGGTTAGCATCAATTTCAAAGACCTTGCTCTTATAGCACTCAAAGAGATACCTATTTCAATATACAGAACAAATTACAATTAGAAAGGTGGCCGAAGAGTTGTTAAGATTCGGGATAGCTGCACCCTAGAAAGGAAATAAAACGCTGATGAATGACTCCATCATGAGCACAAAATCTGGAATATTGTAGTCATCTCATCCCTTCTTAAACGAGGGAAAGGACCATTTCCATTATTTGTGGTGATAGATCTTTCCTTTGAGAAACAGCCAAACAACAAAATTAATTTGAGAAACAGCATGGTCAACTTTTCTTCAGGATGTAGGGCTCCACACCCAAAAGCCTACAGAAACCATCATATGTTAGATTGAAACAGCTGGTATTCTGAAGAGAAGATAAATACTGGGAGTGTGTTCTACATAGTTGACACTATCTTGCTTCCAATACTTGCCTGAACACAACACTGTCTGACAGCTATCTGATCTATTTATTAGTCTGGACTTTCCCTCAACACTTTAAGGTCCATTGATAAACAATCCTGCCTTTCACAAGGTCATTGATTTCCTGGTGAGTTGGGGTGCAGGATAAACACCCTCAGCAGCTACTTCATTCCTTATAAACAACCTTTTGCACAACTCTGTCTACACTATGCAACTCATCTACAAAGATTACTGGTTTTAACACTAACCTTTTCTTATCTTCATGAGATCCACTTCCTTTTCTTTCTCCCTGCGAGGCCAAAACAGCACATTGATGAAATCAGCACAGCAATGGGTGAAGGAAGGAGAACAAATCACAAAGCATTAGTTCAGGTGCAAATTAAAAAGGCCCTGTTACAAATGTTACCCCTAGAATATCTGACATGTCCCACATTACCATATCTGGGCTGAAACAAAAGGTGTCAATTTATCAGCAAACTTTGGGACCCTAACACAGAAGATTGGAAACTTTCAAAATTTGAACTTCTTTCCATTCCTAATACTCATAGTTACTTTACTAGTGACAGACACTGGAGTTTATGACTGAATTTTGATGCTTGCCAACTATTAAGAACTGAGAATTGCGAACTGAAATTAGAAATACTGAAGACTCCTCTATAATTTGGAAAGTTTCCAATCTGCTTGCCAACATCACAACACTATCTTGTCGAGCACACATACAACATGATTCTTAGTATTGATGCAAGGTGATTAGAAATCCAGTTCTTTGTGGAGCGGACTTTGATGAATCATGGCATTAAGTCAGGATGCTAAGATTCCCCACCGGACGGGCTGGCTCCAACAGCTGCTGTCCAACGTCCATGTGTTATCTGAGGTGAGATGGAGGGGCAAAATTTCAGTTGGCTTTCTCATACTCAAATTATACAGAATAACAACTTATGTTTTTGTTTAAGAATGAAGTCACTTAATCAGCTGGAATAGAAGCTCTCATCTGAACTGGCAAATAGCTTAAAGCGATTTTGCTTGAAGTGGTCCCATTGAATCAGATGTGATCAATCTTGTTATTTGTATACATCTTCAGATAAATGTGCATGCATAGGTTTGGTACTTGGTCCATGGGATGGCACTTATCTCATTTGCGACTGTTACTTATTTGAAAACTTATACTTAATTATTGACCAATATACAAGAAACCATGAATACAAGTGAGATGCTTTTCTTGTTGTTGCAAGTGGGGGATACCTGGATTTCTGTCATGTATGCCATGAAGCACAGTAGGGGATAGCTGTACATGTAACAGAGTTGGCAATCTAAGACGAAAAAAAATCACCAGCATAAATATTGTATTCAGTCCAGTTGTAAAACAAGTTTTAACAAAGTTATTAACAGGACACTAACAGAACGCATCAAGAAATTCCCAATCCAAATTTTACAAACACAAAGCAAGTGCAAAACAGTCCTGTACATAATGGAACTAATCAACTTCATGAGAAGGATAAAATAAGGAATCAAACCAAATATATCCATGAAAAGAATGAGTACATATATTGTACTTTGCAAAACTGATACACACCACTGCACAATGTCCATATTACATAAGGATCTACATAATAACAGGTCTTGTGTATCTTAAAGAGGATCGCTCATACTCAATCACCTCACCTTGTCACAGATACAATTTTTATGCACCGTCTTGTCCAATTGTTTTTGATATCCTAAATTTTAACCTGTGTGATCTGTAACAATGTAAACCTGCTGCTAAAGTATATCATCATGATCATCTTTCACTGCACACTTGAAATATCCTGAAATATTACAAGTTGGTCACATCATGATAGTAAAACTCATGCATGCAACTAAATACTTACAAGGCACACTTGCAGCATAGCATATACGCTTACAAATGATATGTGAAAGCTGTCACTTCCCAAATCATGTTGTTACAACAAAGTATTAAATGCAAATAACTGTGCTTAGTGACTCTTTCAACCCATACTTTATCACATTTGCACAAATATGTCCATGTTGGACATTCAGAAATATCTTACATTTGACGTAACCTTTGAAATGCAACCTCTTTCAAATCATTGTGTTGGCCATTTAGAAATAGCAATGTCTCATATAAAAACGAACCTCTTTATTGAAGGGAGCCTCTAACATTGCCTCGACATCAAAATCCTCAGACATTGTTCCTGTTGAAGAAGACCTGTGTGGAATAAAGATATACAGTATTAGTATTAAGATACTGGAGCATTTGATATTGGATATTCAGCATTCTGACCCCTTCCCCCCTACACCCACACCCCGGTTGCTTTTTTTCCACCAAGGAATTGATGATATAATTCAGTTATAGATATTTTTAGCAGTAATATTTACCAATTTTGTATGCTAAAGTTGGGTATATAAAAGTATTAAAACAAGTATAAAGAGTGAGTGAGTGAGTGAGAGTATGGTTTTACGCTGCTTTTAGCAATATTCCAGCAATATCACGGCTGGGGACACCAGAAATGGGCTTCACACATTGTACCAATGTGGGGAATCGAACCGGGGCCTTTGATATGACGAGCGAACGCTTTAACCACTAGGCTACCCCACCTCCCCACAAGTATAAATAATCAACATTGTGATAACACAAAGGTATCAAAGCATGTTAGTAGTACAAAATTTCCTAATAAATGTTTTTGTTTCCACAGAACTTTCCAACCAGAAACCAGTATCATGAACCTTTGTCCAATGCAGTACTCTGGAACAGTAGTGTCGTTAATACTCCTAGCTAACAACTAGGGCTGTTACGATTCACTCGCGTATTCTGTGAAACGAACCGTATCCATTCATGAATTGAATTTGTTATTCTTGGTCACTAGAATCGAATATTCATCATGTTCATGAATATGCAGTCATGAGCATTTACATACCCTGACCCTTAAAATATTTTAATCCATCTCATTGTCACATTTGAACAGACACTAGTACCTGGATTAGTGAAGTATATTAATGTATAATAAATTATTAATTTACAAGCCATTTCAAATAATTATTTCGTTATTGATTCACTGAATATCATAAATAATACATCAACTGCTGACTTGTTATTGTATTCGTGAATAAATATTTGTATTTGTTACCCTATATTCATTATATGAATCGTATTCGCCTTATATTCGTTGCAGCCCTAATAACAACCAGTTATAACCACATCTGGTTTCAAACCAAAAAATAATGTATTTTATATTTTTACAATAGAATGTTTGGTGACTTTGACTATGAGGAATGTTAACAGAATAAGACAACGTCTACTTCACACAGTGACCTTGACCATCAAAGTCCCCAAAGTAATGTAGGAGGCACATGAGGTATGAATTGTCTAACATGTCACAAGCACAAGAAAAATCAGTGGTAGAAACTAACCGTTTTAGTCCACTAGTCCTTATGATGATAACGTATAGCAAATCCCTTTAAAATAGAAAATTTCTACTAGTCCTTAGTAAAAGTAATTTGAGGTAGCAGATGTTTATTGTTTTGAAGGTTGTTTAAAAAAAAAAAATTATATATGAGGGAAATGGTGGAATTGTACCGAAGCATGAATATATTGTGATACAGATTTAAAAGTTGCTAGTTATTATAAGTATTTAGGACTATTAATGTCCTCAAGACGAAATTGGTCCAAGGCTTGTAAGCACTACGGGCAACTAAGGCAATGTTTCCTGTTTAGGAATTATTTAAGGAAAACACATTTATCTTACTTTCCACAGCAAATTCTATATTTAATGGTAAAATTGCATTGTTATTGTTATTGTTATTATTATACGGCTCGGAAATAAGGGGCATTAAATATTATGATTCCATTGAAAAAGTTCATATTTTGTATTTTAAGCGATTTTTATGCATTGGTAAATGTGCTTCAAATAAGGTGCTTGGTGAAACAGGTCACTGTAGTATAGATATATACCCTGATACCTTAACTATTGAGCATTTGGGCAAGGACTATGTGACTAGTGCCAATTTCTAACACTGAAAAACCAATGGTGTTGTAGCTCTTTGAGCAAACACATCAAGCAGCCATGTTACAAGGCAATGATTGCTTCCAAATATACTATTGCTTTGTTCAGTCAGGGTTAGAACAATGTTTCTTTTCAACAGTAAAACATTATCTGATGGATATGACAATTGACATTCACGTAATGATAAAGCGGTAGTCCACAAGAAAGTGTTGCTGGCTCTTCCTGAAGATAACTCTCAGACAAGGGGACTGTAAACATAGACATCCCGTATTCCAATTACCAAAATTATTGACAGTCTACTAAGTCATGCAGCCTGATCAAACAACCATTCAGTTCTCTCTTACAAAGTGCAAAGGTTGGCTGGTGACCTACTGAAACCTAGAATACTCAGGTGTTCCCCAAATCTTTACTCCACATGGCTCTACTTCATTCAATACAGTTTTTGGATGTTAAATAGGTTCATATTCCTATCCCATCCAAAACCGAACCACTTGTCCAGCATGAATTAATTAAACTAACATTGCCTCCTGTTGGTGTTAGCACCACATGGGAAACAAATGGCATTTGCCTGAAGCATCTACTCTTCGTTATCAAAGGTTATCTGTATATTGGGTTTATCCTTCAGGACAAGCAAACATGACGCTTATTTAAGTGTTTCCAGTTCTAATCACAAACGCTGATATAAAAACTTTCTAGTAAACTGCAGGTATACTAGAATATAAACATGTAAATGTTTGTTTGCTCGCTGTGAGAGCTATATTTTCTATGAACCGTACCACCTTCATGCTGGTTATATTTTATCTAGTTACCCCTAGATAAAATATTGTATATATATATATATTGTTCTCTGTGATTACCGTCGTCTCTTGTCGACACCTTACGCAAAGTAACTGAGAATGAATTTGACGCCTTTTGAAAAATGAAAATCCAGCTCAGCACGAGGAGGTATATTTCGTGGTAATAGCAAGACACGAAGCATTTAGTGGAATCTACGATACCATGCCATATGAAGCTTGCGTCTTTGATACAAAATCACAAACACACAGAAGTGGTTGCCGATCAAAATGAGAACAAGGAAGATCAATTAATTTCGTTCTTCCAGTCTGCAAATGACCTAGTTTTTGAAACAACTCCAACATCATGCACACTCCAGTGTCAACAATAGCACTTACACAAAAATATACCAAACAAATCGTAGATACACTGTTCAGAACTTTGCACGTCTTTCTTCCAGTTCCTAATCGACGAGACGTGTATTTCAGATCGTAAACAAGGCTGTCGTTTGCAATACGTAATGGCTTCCAAATTGGGGTTTCCACGTGTCTGAACACGGTGGACCCGATCAGGGGAGGTAATAAATGCGGGTTTTGTTTTTCCCTACCGTCAGAAAAAGATATTAATTTTTCCAACACTATGATAGTGCCTTGAATCAAATTGTGACACTGTTCTTATGTGAAAGAATAATTTATATCCGATAATTTGAAGGTAGCAGGCGTTTATTGTTTTGAATGTTTTAAAAAAAATAATATTATATACGAGGGAAATGGTGGAATTGTATCGAAGCATGAATATATTGTGATACAGATTTAAAAGTTGCTAGTTATTATAAGTATTTAGGACTATTAATGTCCTCAAGACGAAATTGGTCCAAGGCTTGTAAGCACTACGGGCATCTAAGGCAATGTTTTCTGTTTAGGAATTATTTAAGGAAAACACATTTATCTTACTTTCCACAGCTAATTCTATATTTAATGGTAAAACTGCATTGTTATTATTATACAGCTCGGAAGTAAGGGGCATTAAATATTATGATTCCATTAAAAAAGTTCATATTTTGTATTTAAGCGACTTTTATGCATTGGTAAATGTGCTTCAAATAAGGTGCTTGGTGAAAATGGTCGCTGTAGTATATTTATATACCCCGATCTCATTAAAATCAGACACAAGTTCTCGCTACCGCTGAGGACATCCCATTACAGGTCATGTCAGAACGACTTTTCGCGAACTTTGACCGACCAATGAAAAAACTAACAGGAAGACAACAGTAGCCACTAAGAAGCAGTTTTCTTGAGCCTTGCGGTACTAGTTTCAAACTGGGGACCTCCATTCCAGACTATGCGTTTTAAAGTATTTCGAATCAGTCATACAGCCCGTAACTGTAGTTGTGTGTTAAGGTTTAGAGTTGGCACGACTAGGGTACATATTCCGCTACCAATGTAACAACATGCAACAAGATGTTCGTGCATGGATCTCACAAGCCAACGGTAATGAAAAAGTAGATTTAAATACACATAAACAAAGATTATTTAAAATGTAGATGTATTTCAGCAAAACTGGCACCACCAAATTTCCCCTATCTCAAGCATTATGCTAGTATTGAATCATTCATGATGAGCCAAAATACCCCCCCCCCCAAAAAAAAAACAAACAAAAACAAACCCCAAACCCACAACAACCAAAAAAACCAAAACAACAACACCAAAACAAAAACAACAACAAACCACACAAACAAACAAACAAAACCAAACAAAACACAACCCCCAAAACAAAACAACACATTGCAACAATGTAATTTTTGTGGCAGACAATTTCTTTTTTTTTCAAACAATAGGAAGCATAAATATTTTTTTTAATATTTTCGAGGACAATTTATTTTTTACGATAAAATCCCAAAACTGTCCCACGTACACGCTAGACCATTTCATATTCACATGTAACGTTTCTAAGTTTTATAACAGACAACGTTGTATGAACGTTATAACAGCGTTTATAGTTAGCTGGAAGCGAGTGTGAGAGTATGGTTTTACGCTGCTCTTAGCAATATTGAAACAATGTCACGGCGGGGGACACCAGAAATAGACTTCACACATTGTACCCATGTAGGGAATCGAACCCGTGTCTTCGGCGTGACGAGCGAACGCTTTAACCACCAGGCTACCCAACCGCTCCCAAAAGGGACTTAGAAAACATGTTACTTGAACCATTAAGGGTGTATACACAATTAAAGATCTCTGCAACTCAATAGACCTTATGACTTTTGAAAATTTCAGGAAGAAATATGTTGTTAAAGGTACTTGCTTCGACTTAGTAAAAAATTATCAGGAAAATTCCCAGGGCCCGGAGAGAGACTGTCAACAATACTGTCTGTGTTAGCCAGAACACCGGAAATAAGGTGCTGTTGAATTAGTACACCCGCAAAAGGATGCATAATATTCAACGATATACTTACGAAAGCACAAACTATATCAGCAGTATGTGAAAAAGGGAAAACATTACCGATATCTCACGACCAGGGAAGGTTACAGTTATAGAATATGAACAAAAGACACAAATCTGCTCGATTTCCAATAAAATTTATTCACCAAACTAAAATGAAATACAAAAGATGAAAATAATATACATAAACGTGTGTACTTTTTGTGAGGATGAACCGGAGAATAGAAAACATCTGTTTGGTTTCTGTAAGCACGTGAAAAGGTTTTGGAATGATCTAGGCTTGTTTATTAAAAGAATAGTTGATATCAATGATATCTTCACCGAATGTTGCAGTACTACTGGGAATTAATACTGGCTACAATTTCTTGAATAATATTATCTTATCCGCGAAAAGATATATCTGTATCTCCAGTATTGCATCAATAAACGTAACTTGGTTCTATTCTTAAGAAGGGTTAAAGATCTTGTTCATTGCCAGAAAAAAGCCGGATTACAAAGATTGAGAAACAATGGCGAATTCGATTAGTGAAATACTTCAAAAGAGATATTTGCTACGTATGTACATATACGCATTTATATACACGCTCCGACCATATATGCCCGGTGTAAATGTAATAAAATGAATATTTTACTGTGTAATACATTACATGCACTTTGCCTGACTGCATCTCACAGTCCTATACTTATCCTGACAATGTACGTTATAACAAATATTTCTAACATGTGGAAAGGTAACATCCTTCTCAAATAAGAATTTTTTTATTTTTTTTTCCAATTTTCCAGATTTGTTAGACCCGGTGCAAACAGCCACACGTTGAGTTGTTGGTTTTAATATACCACATATACTCGCTTTGTGGGTAGTTCAGTAATAATTCAGTAATGTCAGTTACATATAAAAACAAGTTTAGGATATTTCGCAAATCTTAGAAAACTGTGACACACCTGCCCCTAATTCTGAGTGAGTGAGTGAGTGAGGCTTTACGCCGCTTTCAGCAGTATTCCAGCAAGCTAACATCGTGGGCTTTACACATTGTGCCCATGTAGGAAACAAACCCGGGCCTTCGGCAAGACGAGCGTCCGTTTTAACTACTAGGCAACACCACCGTCCCCCGCTCTGTAAGTATTTTAGTAATATTGTAGTGATGTCAGGGATTTTATAAAAATGTTTAGTATATATCTGAAGTAAAATAAAAATATGTTTAGGGACGTCTGCTGAAATGTTTTTTAGTTCACTGCGACTCTCGAACAGTCGTGCACGTGGTGTTGTTATTACATATCTTAGTCAGTCTATCGTGGAGACGCAGAAAGTGCAGCTGATAATCATAGACTGAGATATACATCAAACAAGAGGTGAATAAATTCCAATTCTACCATGTGTTGTGTATTGCTTATATACCGCACAGGTGAACGGGCGTAGTAAACTCGTTCTCTGTCGCAAACGTCCCTACGCCGTGTGTCTGTCCACCTAGCACATTTATATGGACCAATACTCCCTTCTGTCTCCAACTATCATTTATGTATTTTAAAATACTTTATCTTAGCAGAAAGAAATACTCTCAATACAGAATTGCGGACGTAGTGTAAATTCTGTGCAAACACAATATGAACATATGTATAAACCTTGTTGCAGGCGAAAGCACTCACTCACGCACGCACGCACTCACTCACGCACGAACTCACGAACGCACTGACTGACTCACGCTCGCACGCACGCAACAGCTCAACAGTATTTCTCGAAGCACGTTCCATCATTGATCCAATGTTTAGTTCCCACACAAGAATGTCTGTATGACACCATTCCTCTGACAAACATACATCCGACCTTTCTCATCAGTACACATTCCATATGGATAACACATATGGTCCTGGGATGTCAGTAGTTCTTTTACAAACTTTCCTCTCTCCGTCAGATAGATGACTCTCTGCCTGTTGTGGTCTGCAACCAGGATGTCGCCTTTGCTGGTACTAGTGATACCATAGGGACACGCCAGTCCTGTGTATCCTGTAGGGCTGTACTTGAACACCACATCTCCCTCGTGAGTCAAACACATGACACATTTGGATCCATTGTCAGACACCAGGATGTTTCCTGTCCTCGTGGTACAGAGGAAGTCGGGACGCTTTAAGATGTCGTGACCCTCTTGGAGTGGACAGATTGACCTCAGGACATTTCCCGCCATATCCAGGATATCAATACAGGGAGACTGGGAACTAGCTGCTAGTGTTGATGGTGTCAGGGACGTTATGCCCCAGTACCTTTTGTTGGTTTTGATGGTTGATAGCAGCACCAGGTCAGGGTTGACTTGTACTGTTACAATCTGATGGGCATCTTGAACAGTGACAGCCACCTGGTTGTGTGTCAACTTCGTAATACCATAGGGAGATCCACCAAGCAGGAGCTCACTGTGACCTTGTTGATTGTTCCAGGTGTAGAAGGAATCCACACTGTGGTTAGACTTATCTGTGACTACAACCGTGTCAATACCATTAACCACAATCGCTACCACATCCCACGGCTCTGCCTTACATTTGCCCCTTTCACTTGTGACGTTAAGGGTGCCTTGTAAAACAGGAGTAACTCTCTGGCCCCGAAGCCCTACTATGTCTTTTGGCTGAGGAAGAGCAGCCTTCATTTCCCGCAAGTTAATGGTGTCTTGTAGCACAGGAGTCATTTTCAGGTCCAGCGCGTTAGTGGTGCCCTGTGACACAGGAGTAGTTTTCAGGTCCAGCACACCCTCATACAGGACGTCTATCTCACCCAGCTGTAGATCGTCCAGAGATTTACTTAGCTTGTCCGTGTACTGTCTGACCATAGCTATTCTCTCTCTCTCCTTCAGGTCTGAGTCTCCGACAGCTTCCACATCACCCGCCTCACACCCCTGATACATCTCATACACATCCATGTCACACTCCGATTGTAGAGCCTGGTCAATCAGCTCAGCCTGTTGTTGGTACATCTGTACTGACATATCACCTGACTTAATATCTGCCTTCAGTTGTCCAAGGTGTTTGTCTGACATCTCTTTCAGTTGATCAAGAAGATCCTTTTCCCGGAGTTTAATCCGTTCTATCGCTTTGACCTTTGCTGAGTTAATATCTGATTCCATTTGTTTAAATCGACAAGTTTCGTCCTCCAGCTTTGACTTCTTTGTCTCAATCTCTTTGCTGATTTCGTCTTTTCTCCGTGACAGATTGCCCGTCGCCCGCGTCAGTACTGCTTTCATTGCCCGTATCTCCACTCCCAAGCTGACAACAGACTCACATTTCCTGTGGTAGATTGTACAACAGGTTTGACAAACTGCTTTCTTGCAATCTTTACACAACAACTTGATGCTTTCATCCGTGTGTTCTTTACACATGACCGTTCGTCTTCGTTTGACCTTGACCTCCCCAGAAAGGTCAGTGACGTCATGATGACGAGTAGCTGGGATGAGACTGTGAACTTTGACACATCTTCCACACAGTGCATCATCACACACATAGCACCAAACAGAGGCAGGAGTTGTCTCCCCTTCCACTTTACAATAGCTGCAGTTGGTTGTATCTGAAAGATGAGGTTATACGTTATTAGTGTTTAACATACAATACACTGATGTACCAATGCCTGATTGTACAAAGTAACTAAATACAAATAATATTTGAAATCATAGCTGCCAAAAACTAATATTTCTATGGTGCTTGGAATTCCAGAATACTGTTTAGAACCTCACACGCTGATATTTGGCGTCAATAATGGAAGTCAAGAAGCACCAAAAGAAATTGTATGATATCTGAGAAATAATCAAGAATATACTGAGCCATTGTATCATACGTGAGTATTTTACATTTGTCTACCTTTAGAGGCTGGGCCAAACGCGTCCAAGAGTCCCTGGATGACAAAGATAGGATTGACATCATCCGCCCACTCCTCCACTGGTCTCTCAGGAGCAGACACTTTCGTCATCTTGTTGCAGTATGGACAGAGGAGGGACTTGGCTCTGATGGCTTCTGGTCTGGTCTTGGTGTAGTTGACGACACATTTCCGACAGAAGGTGTGGTTACACACAAGTGTGCAGGGATTAGTGAAGACATCAGAGCATATGACACAGGTTAAGTAATGTTCAGTGAGCTTCTGAGAGGTCGCCATCTGAAAGAGGACGAACAGTCTTGAAGTTCTCATCACCACACCCGTTGTATCAAATGTGGCAATCCCAAAATAAACTTTGAATACTTCAACTTTCAAAGCACCGATCAGTTAAGTATAAGGTCACTCAGAATTACATGTACGCTCGGTAAGTGAAAGAAATAATTCGATGTTGAGGAAACAGGTTTTCTGTTGTGAAAAGGGGATTCATGTTAACCAATTTGAAGTCCAGTAGGTCTGATATCCGCACTTTAAACTTGATTGTTGAGGAGCACACGGGTGGCCCGATCATACTAGGCGTCGCAATGATTAAACCGCGCAGAGTTGCGTCCCTTAGGCGTTGCAGTAACCTAAGATCGTTGGAATCCCAGATTGGTTCTGATTCTGTTTCTTGATTTGTCAGCATCATACCCGTGCTCGCGCATTTCGCATTTTTGTATATCAATACACATTAATAAATATCCCTTCTAGTCATAAACTGCTCTTTTTAACTGACTAAAGTGACCACAGAAAGCCTATACAAGACATCGTAAAATCCTGAATTCTAACTGTTTCCCCATCAGTATCGATAAAAAATAAGTAAAAAAAATAATTTGAAACACGCTTTTTTTGGTTGTTTTTTTGTTAATGCCAGTCATCATAATTCTCGATTAATATCCCACGGACCTGTTAATAATAGATATGATGAGCAACGACCCACAACGCCGGGGCACGATGACACACTGTCAACCCAGACACTGAGTCTAACCACCCAATTCACTTTGTCACTGCATCCTGCAGTCACCATATACGATATATATTCAACAGGTAACCTGACGAAATGTGAGTATAGAGGGCGCTTTTCTATTGCATACTTCGAATTCATGTCTTCTCAATGTTTGAATTAATAGGTGGAATCATATGAATAATGCTTCCACGGTATTAGCGCTAGATGATGGTTTGTCTCATAGTGACTGACTGAGTATAGTTTTACGCCGCCTTGAGCAATGTTCCAGCAATATCACCAGGACACCAGAAATAGGCTTCACACATTGTACCCATGTGGGGTATCAAACCAGGGTCTAATAGCTGGAATATATTGCTGAGTGCGGCGTTAAACAACCAACCAACCAACCAACCAACCAGCCAGGGTCTAATAGCTGGAATATATTGCTGAGTGCGGCGTTAAACAACCAACCAACCAACCAACCAACCAACCAACCAGGGTCTAATAGCTGGAATATATTGCTGAGTGCGGCGTTAAACAACCAACCAACCAACCAACCAACCAGCCAACCAGCCAACCAGGGTCTAATAGCTGGAATATATTGCTGAGTGCGGCGTTAAACAACCAACCAACCAACCAACCAACCAACCAACCAACCAGGGTCTAATAGCTGGAATATATTGCTGAGTGCGGCGTTAAACAACCAACCAACTAACCAACCAACCAACCAGGGTCTAATAGCTGGAATATATTGTTGAGTGCGGCGTTAAACAACCAACCAACCAACCAGGGTCTTTGGCGTAACAAGCGAACGCTTTAACCACAAGGCTACCCCACAGTCTCTTGTCTCACACTGAAGTGATTTAAAGTATCAAGGTGATAATAATGATTTGTCCACATGAAACATAAATAGATCAAAACCGGTCGTCTTTGATCTCGAATTTAATCAGCGAAACGTCTGATCTGATAATAGCAGATTCATCCATTCATGACATATCACTTATTATTCAGATATTGTCAAGTCAGTGAGTGTGTATGGTTTTACGCTGCTTTTAGCAATACCCAGCAATATCACGGCGGGGAACACCAGAAATGGGCTTCACACATTGTACCCATGTCGGGAATCGAACCCGGAATGTCGGCGTGACGAGCGAACTCTTTCACCACTAGGTTACCCGACCGTCCCAGACATTGTAAAGAGTTCGCGTATGGTCGTGGGAGATGGCAACGGATGGCGTGGCAGTCATAAGCCATACTGGACGGTTTGATTAGAGAGTTACCTCTAGCAGAAGAATTTTTAAATAGAGTTTGCAGGAAGAGTATTATGCATGCGTGTTTACCTTTTCAGCTATAGACAAATCTGTAATGAGTGTCCGATTACTGCCGATGTCCAGATACTACCGAACTCTCTACATGGAGATATAGATTGTGCAAAACATTCATTGGCGACAAGACCGAGTGTCCAAGGCCCAAGTGTGGTATGAACTGTGTTTACTCCATGCATACACCACGTCAACGATAACAGCTCGGATTCGTTAAAAGACTTTTTCATCAAACATTTCTTGGGAAATTTTAAAAGGATTTTGACTAGTCTGGCTTGCTAGAGGGAGAACTGAGAACGCCAGAACATGATATCATTATCATAACGAAAGTAGGGTATAAATATCTAACTTCCGGGTTGGCAACGAAGAACCAATACAGAACACAATCAGGTTAATTACAGTGTAATTACAACAGTGTGTTAATTTTTCACTAACAAGCAGTTCGTGACAATATATATACATATCTATGAACACTCGGATATCGTGTTTTAATCTGAACAGTGAATAGCGCGATGGAATGACCCAGTTCATAACGAAAGTAAGCACACGAAATAATCGAAACTTTGAAATCACAAAACAGGGAATTCCTGACAGAAGGCAACACGTGTACCCTACGAGACTGTTTGTCAGGTACTTCCTGACCCAAGAAATTCAGAAATCAACACACGTCCTTCGGGGGTATGATATACTCATCTCCGAGTTCCCAGCAAACCCACACCTACCTTGCAGTTGGCCTCAGTCCACAGTTACGCCCCCACTCGTTTTACCCGGAAGGAAAATAGGAGAATATAGTGCCCAATGTAAATTGGCTGTTCAGCCTGTACCAAGGATTTAGAGTGACTTCTGATAGCCTAAATGAAAGATTAGACATTGTATTATGTTGTATGTTTTATCGACAATCTGTACATGGTATTGACACCAGCTTCGCATGATTTGATCCCAAGTTCAAGGCCGTTGTGTGTGTTTCGGCTAATAACTACCTGTGACCATTGTTGACAGTGGTTACTGCGAAATCAAGATGGTGGTCTTTGCCGATACTTTGCGGTTTAAGATAGATATTCTTTATTTCCTCCAATTGAATGAAGATAACAATATGCAGATATAATTATGTTACATGTTTAACGTGAATTGGGGTTATATTTACACATACAAGTTCTTAGCAGGTATCGCCATATCCTAATAAAGCGGCTTACATTAATTATTACTTCTGCCCACACATCTCTTTCAAGTTCCATAATACATTCTACTAGACATCCACCAAGTAAAAACTCAAGAATGACATTTCTCCTAGATTTTAACAAAAATATTTACATCCAGGATATCACATATGGTGTTCAAAAAGTAAATTTGGGTCATTCATATTGATGGTACAAGACATAAACACGTGCTTTACAATATCATTGGCAACAGTTTTACAATAGCATTCTCTAGAGACAGTTTCAGCTGATCCGTAGAATACAAGTCTTGCAATATTAGTTAAATGGTCATACTTCTCCATGGCTAGTTTCCAGAGATAGTGTTTATTACTTGATCTTATACTAACATATCTTGACAGACTGAGTCTTGAATTAAGGTGGACTTAAAATACACCATCTTGATGAGATTTAAAAGTATAAATCATGGCCTTGGACCAGCATTTCTTATTAATAAATTAACAATTATTGACATAGTTAACAACTGTACCATTTAGGTTATACTTCTGTTCAAACTGTAGCATATTATATTTCGGAGAATTTCTACTCCTTAGATTGCATGTAAAACTATCTGTACATGCACATAAATTGACCCAGGCTAACTAGAAACACTACTTTAAAACCACAGTTATACTTTGCAGTATATAGCCTTCCTTAGAAGTAGAGTGCTCTTTTATCTATGTAATACTGTAGTGGCATGATGCTGATAGCATCCGATACAACAATACTGGGAGTACGCCTGTGTTGCCCCTGAACCTTTTTACAAAATTGACGTACAACTTCAAGCATTTCATAGAGGCCACATGATAAGATTACCCTCTCCCATATACGTGCTGCAGATATAGGATGGAGACCACCAAAATACAACCCATTATTATGATAAGTGTTGATGATTACATGCAACTCTTCACATGCAGATTTTGTACGTTCAAGAGATGATAAACACCTGCATATTTAATAGATTTCCTTTATGCAACATACATATC
This sequence comes from Haliotis rufescens, assembly GCF_023055435.1. NCBI lineage: Eukaryota > Metazoa > Mollusca > Gastropoda > Lepetellida > Haliotidae > Haliotis > Haliotis rufescens. The sequence goes on from NW_025963857.1 coordinate 2,079,348, forward strand.
GCCAATTGATACAAAAGTGGTTTGAACCTTATTGTTTCAGCATCCAAAGTATAGTGAATGAGTGAGTGAGTATGGTTTTACGCCGCTTTTAGCAATATTCCAGCAATATCACGGCAGGGGACACCAGAAATGGGCTTCACACATTGTACCTATGTCGGGAATCGAACCCGGGTGACGAGCGAACGCTTTAACCACTAGGCTACTCGACCGCCCCATATCCAAAGTATAGAACTGCACTCCTGCTTACATTATAATTTAGCTGCCACCTATCAGCATAGTTTTGAACATCAAGAAGATTTTGCCGGCCTTTATAAGAGATAGTCAACAAAGAAGTGTCGTCAGCAGTAATTATTGTGGGCCGTCATGTCGCTGTAGATAGCAAATCATTGTGGTCTGAGGCCAGTTCGGTCATCCACGGCGGTGTAGAGGGAAACTGTACCCCTTGTGTAAAATGTTCTCCTAAATTTAGATCTTCTGGTTACCTTTCTACAAAGTGATCTTATTACTATGGCTGTGGTAAGTCCATGCAAACATGCGTGTTATACCGTGATTAAGAACGACGCCATCTGCCAAGTTGCAGTTATGAAATGCGGTGTATTAACGGGAGACGTCGAGAGGCCGTGTAAATAAAGCAGAGCAGTACACAGCATTTAATTAATTTAATTTAATTAATTGATACGTTTAATGCAGACGTTGTGCTTTTGACATATGCAGAAAGGGAATTCCAAAGAGGGGAAGTTAGGTCACGTGTTACTATCGATCTTCCAGCCTTTTAGTATGACTCGTTGACTTCCTATAACTACTGTTAGCTGAAAAGAGTGAGTGAGTGAGTGAGTATGGTTTTACGCCGCTTTTAGCAATATTCCAGCAATATCACGGCGCAGGACACCAGAAATGGGCTTCACACATTGTACCCATGTCGGGAATCGAACCCGGGTCTTCGGCGTGACGAGCGAACGCTTTTACCACTAGGCTACCTGACCGCCCCTAGCTAAAAAGAAGAACAGTACATATCGTTGCAGGACGCATAAATGACAATTCTTCAAGTTGATGGATGCAACATAGTTGAATCCACAGTGATTCATTTGGTAAATACATGTGTTTAGTTTTGAAGTATAGTACATGTAGCTATACGTTGACCCTCTAAATATATGATATATACGTCAATGATGTCAATCACTGGATTGTCTGGTCCAGACTTGATTATTTACAGACCGCCGTCATATAGCTGAGTGCGGCGTTAAACAACAAACTAACTACTGTAACAACAGGTAGCACCCGCAAATCACACAATTTTCATAAAATGTAAGTGCTTGTTTGTTGCCGGACTCCACATAGCCGTCTTCCTGAAAAAACACGGGATTCATCCGATGGCACACAACTCCCTGCATTTGGTATCGCCACGGAAATCGTCATGGTAGAATGGTTATGAATTGTGTTTTGCACTCTGTGCGGCGTTATTTGAATGACTTTCTTAACTTTTGAGATATATAATTGTTCATTTTAAAATCAATTTAAAGAATTATACCATTGTAAATTACCTATATGAGTGTTCAAAAATATTACTGATATCACGCAGTGAGTGAATGTTGTTCTGCGCTACAGTCGGCTATAGTCCAGCTGTATCACGTGATCGATCCCTCAATCGAGTCTGGACCAGTGATCGACAGCATGACTATCAAGGTGCGACGTGAGGCCTTGATCACACGTCACGGATCCTGGCTACTGATCTCCTTTTGAGCCTCCTCTTGAGATAAGCATTACAGGAACCTGGGATCGGGATTCAGGATAAGCAATTATGATGGTAAGGATGACTTGAGTAAGTGATTCAGGTGACTTTGGAAACCAACGAGCTTGCGTATGGTGCTGACAAACCAAGAAGAATTATAAGGGCAGATCTGAGATTCCAACCCACAAACGAAGGATTCTTGCAGGCCTTGATGCAACTGTATGCAGAACAAAATCGGGCGCCTTAGACAACTGTGACCCCTAGTCCTGAATGAGTGAATTAATGAGATTTCGTTTAACACCGCTTTGAACAATATTTCTGTAATATGAGGGCGTGTCAGTTTAATGTCGGAGTGAAGCTCTGTTGAAGTTATGTAGGTCTTAGACATGTACCACTTTGATGTTTTTGAAAGAAAGAAATTGATAGCTGTACATGCTGATTGTCTTGAAATAAATGCCTTGCCTTTGCATGTGTATGTGACGGGGGCCACCGGTGGGGCAGGATACGCTCCCATTTCCGGAACACCTGGTATCATCACTTTCTGAGAGTGACTCAGACACATGCTTATAGTTTAGTCGGCAGAGTGGACTCTGCATGTTTTGTGGAGTGTTCTTTTGATTATGGATATGGTTTTGTAGCTTTAATTCAGTTTTGAAGGAAAAACATCGTCGGTTCCTGCCAAAGAAACAAATTGAATGTCTTCAAACAGTGACCGAATCTTTATCCAGCAAAACATCCAGCACCACTCAAACAGAACACCAAGGTATGTGTCAGCTTGGGTTGTATGGTCCAGTACCAATCAAACAGAACACCAAGGTATATGGCAGCTTGTGTTGTATGGTCCAGCACCAATCAAACAGAACACCAAGGTATATGGCAGCTTGGATTGTATGGTCCAGCACCAATCAAACAGAACACCAAGGTATATGGCAGCTTGGGTTGTATGGTCCAGCACCACTCAAACAGAACACCAAGGTATATGGCAGCTTGGGTTGTATGGTCCAGCACCACTCAAACAGAACACCAAGGTATATGGCAGCTTTGGTTGTATGGTCCAGCACCACTCAAACAGAACACCAAGGTATATGGCAGCTTTGGTTGTATGGTCCAGCACAACTCAAACAGAACACCAATGTATATGGCAGCTTGGGTTGTATGGTCCAGTACCACTCAAACAGAACACCAAGGTTTATGGCAGTTTGGGTTGTATGGTCCAGTACCACTCAAACAGAACACCAAGGTATATGGCAGCTTAGGTTGTATAGTCCAGTACCACTCAAACAGAACACCAAGGTATATGGCAGCTTGGGTTGTATGGTCCAGTACCACTCAAACAGAACACCAAGGTATATGGCAGCTTGGGTTGTATGGTCCAGCACCAATCAAACAGAACACCAAGGTATATGGCAGCTTGGGTTGTATGGTCCAGCACCACTCAAACAGAACACCAAGGTATATGGCAGCTTGGGTTGTATGGTCCAGCACCAATCAAACAGAACACCAAGGTATACGGCAGCTTTGGTTGTATGGTCCAGCACCACTCAAACAGAACACCAAGGTATATGGCAGCTTGGGTTGTATGGTCCAGCACCAATCAAACAAAACACCAATGTATATGGCAGCTTGGGTTGTATGGTCCAGTACCACTCAAACAGAACACCAAGGTTTATGGCAGTTTGGGTTGTATGGTCCAGTACCACTCAAACAGAACACCAAGGTATACGGCAGCTTAGGTTGTATAGTCCAGTACCACTCAAACAGAACACCAATGTATATGGCAGCTTGGGTTGTATGGTCCAGTACCACTCAAACAGAACACCAAGGTATATGGCAGCTTGGGTTGTATGGTCCAGTACCACCCAGAACACCAAGGTATATGGCAGCTTGGGTTGTATGGTCCAGTACCACCCAGAACACCAAGGTATATGGCAGCTTGGGTTGTATAGTCCAGTACCACTCAAACAGAACACCAAGGTATATGGCAGCTTGGGTTGTATGGTCCAGTACCACTCAAACAGAACACCAAGGTATATGGCAGCTTGGGTTGTATAGTCCAGTACCACTCAAACAGAACACCTAGGTATATGGCAGCTTGGGTTGTATGGTCAAGTACCACTCAAACAGAACACCAAGGTATATGTCAGCTTGGGTTGTATGGTCCAGTACCACCCAGAACACCAATGTATATGGCAGCTTGGGTTGTATGGTCCCTAGGGAGGGAGAATGAAACTGGAGTGCGCACTCTTCCATTGACCGGGGTAATAATGTAGCGCTTTAAGCACGCTTTAGGGTGTGGAGCTGACGCCTTATTATGATGTACAATATTAAAATATTCAATGATATAACATGGTCGTTTCATGGCCTGATTCTTCTATGTATCATGTACCTCATTCAGAAGTAAAAGGCAATTATACTTGTCGTAAAAGGCGACCAACGGGATCGGGTGGTCAGACTCGCTAACTTGGTTGATACATGTCATCGATCCCAATTGCACGGATCGATGCTCATGATGTCAATCACTGGATTGTCTCGTCCAGAATCGATTATTTACAGACCGCCGTGAAATAGCTTGAATATTGCTGAGTGCGGCGTAAAACAACAGACCAACACCATTCAGAAATATCAGCACCGTCGTCTTGAGGGCATTTCATTTCTAAGTTTATTACATTAGAATACTAAAAGCAATAGTATTATTTAAGAAATAAACCCGTGTTTTCATATACAGTCAAGTCTCGCTAATCCGACAATCGGCTTTATTGACAAACAAAAACAAACATGGGTTAATTCACAAGAATAGAGCTGCACCAATGATAAAGGTGACGCAGCGCATATACTACTAATAAACAGCGTACAGAAGGGCTTCTCTGCAGCGCCAGTCCGATTGGTTCAGCCTTGTTATTGACTGATAGGTACCACGTGGGCGAACTTGCGAACACACAAAGCAGTGACGTCACGGTTAGTAGCGCATTAATGAATGAGGACGGGTTGTTTTGACTGTTAGATTATAACTACTTCTTTAAAAAGAAACATATCTTTCTAGGAACAAGCAAAATGTACAGTGTCATTGAAAATATGATTATGGAGCGAGTGAGCAAATATTTCACTGCTGCTAGTACTATTTTAGTTATACATGACATGGAACGATGAAATGGCTTTACACATTCCGACCATTTGGTGAATCGAACCCAGGTCTTATAATCACCCTACCAGTTAGTTCGTTGTGACGTCATCGGCTATTAACAAAAACGGAATAAACAATAGTCAAATTAAATTCAAAACGCCAGAGAACCTGTGTCTTCAACCTGCCGGCTGAGACGTGTACGAGAGTAGTACGCGGATATAGAAACATTGTGATATGTCTTTGCTTATAGGAGAAAACATATCAACACGTTTTTGAAGTACACATATCTAAAGAATGTTAAGTATTGTTACTTATTCATGTATGAAACCGTATGCCTCCATAGAAAAGTGTGAACTTTGAGTTATTTACGCACACTGGAATATGTTTCGGCAGGTATTTGAGGCTGATTATTCTCAGGCGATCACGTTTTATATTTACAAGTCCACCTATCGCGCGCGCACACACAGACACACACACGTGCACACACACACACAAACGTGCACACACACACACACATATATATATACATACACACACACACACGTGCACACACACATATATATACACACATACACACACATATATATACACACATATACATATATATACACACACACACATATATATATACACACACACATATATACATACACACGCACACACACACATATATATATACACATACACACACACGCATATACATATATATATTATATATATATATATATATATACACACACACATTCAGTTGCTACACAAGAAGGTCTGTATGACACCCCCTTAAGACAAACATACACCCGCCCTCTCACATCAACATATATTCCACGTGGGTTCTGAATACAGTCTTTGGATGCCAGTATATGTTTTACAAACTGTCCTGACTCCGTCAGATGGATGACACTGTGTAGAGAGAAGTCTGTCACCAGGATGTCACCTGTGCTGGTACTTGTGATACCATGGGGACACTTCAGTGCCGTGTCTCCTGTAGGGCTGTAGTTGAACACCACATCTCCCTTAGGGGTCAGACACACGACACGCTTGGTTCCCCAGTCAGACACCAGGATGTTTCCTGTCCTCGTGGTACAGAGGAAGTTGGGACATTGTAAGATGTTGTTACCTTTGTGGAGTGGACTGATTGACCTCAGCACGTTTCCCGTCATATCCAGGATATCAACACAGGGAGGAGACTGGGAACTAGCTGCTAGTGTTGATGGTGTCAGGGACGTTATGCCCCAGTACTCTTTGCGGGTTGTGATGGTTGACAGCAGCACCAGGTCAGGGTTGACTTTTACTGTTACAATCTGATTGATGTTCCAGACAGTGGCGGCCACCTGGTTGTGTGTCAACTTCGTAATACCCCACGTATATCCACCAAGGAGGAGCTTACTGTGACCTTGTTGATTGTTCCTGGTATAGAAGGACTTCACACAGTGGTTAGATTGATCTGTGACTACAACCGTGTCAATACTATTAACAACCATCTCTGTCACATCACGTGGCGTTACGTCAGATTTGTCGCCTGCTACTCTGACGTCAATGGTGTCCTGTAACACAGGAGTAGCCTTCAGGTCCAGCACGCTAATGGTGTCCTGTAACACAGGAGTAGCCTTCAGGTCCAGCACACCCTCATACAGGACGCCTATCTCACCCAGCTGTAGATCGTCCAGAGATTTACTCAGCTTATCCGTGTCCTGTCTGAATGTGACCTTGGTTATTCTTCCTCTCTCCTTCAGTTCTGCGTCTCCGACAGCCTCCACATCACCCGCCGCACATCCCTGATACATCTCATACACATCCATGTCACACTCAGATTGTAGAGCCTGGTCTATCAGCTCAGCCTGTTGTTGGTACATCTGTACTGACATATCACCTGACTTTATGTCTGCTTTCAGTTGTCCGATGTGTTTGTCTGACATCTCTTTCAGTTGATCAAGAAGATCCTTTTCTCGGAGTTTAATCCATTCTATAGCTTTGACCGTTGCAGAGTTAATATCTGATTCCATTTGTTTAAATCGACAAGTTTCGTCCTCCAGCTTTGACTTCTTTGTCTCAATCTCTTTGCTGATTTCGTCTTTTCTCCGTGACAAATTGCCCGTCGCCCACGTCAGTACTGCTTTCATTGCCCGTATCTCCACTCCCAAGCTGACAACAGACTCACATTTCCTGTGGTAGATTGTACAACAGGTTTGACAAAGTGCTTTCTTGCAATCTTTACACAACAACTTGATGCTTTCATCCGTGTGTTCTTTACACATGACCGTTCGTCTTCGTTTGACCTTGACCTCCCCAGAAAGGTCAGTGAGGTCATGATGACGAGTAGCTGGGATGCGATTGTGAACTCTGACGCATCTTCCACACAGTGCATCATCACACACATAGCACCAAACAGAGGCAGGAGTTGTCTCCCCTTCTTCAATACAATAGCTGCAGTTGGTTGTATCTGAAAGATGAAGTTATACCTAAAGAGTGTTTAACACGCAATACACTGATGTACCAATGACTGATTGTACAAAGTTACTAAATACAGATAATATTTGAAATTATAGCTGCCAAAAACTAATATTTCTATGGTGCTTTGAATTCCAGATTACTGTTTAGAACCTCACACGCTGATATTTGGAGTCAATAATTGAAATCTTAGCTGCCAACAAACAACTCATATTTCTTGGATGCTATTTAGTCAATGTGTTTGGTTGTGTTGTCAAATAAAGCGCCTACAGAAACTGTATGACATTTGTGAAACAGTATCATACGATCATATGATACGCAAGTGTTTTACACGTGTCTACCTTTAGATCCTGGACCAAATGAGTCCAAGAGTCCCTGGATGACAAAGCAAGGTTTGACGTCATCCGCCCACTCCTCCACTGGTCTCTCAGGGGCGGACACTTTCGTCATCTTGTTGCAGAATGGACAGAGGAGGGACTTGGCACTGATGGCTTCTGGTCTGGTCTTGGTGTAGTTGACGACACATTTCCGACAGAAGGTGTGGTTACACACAAGTGTACAGGGATTAGTGAAGACATCAGAGCATATGACACAGGTTAAGTAATGTTCAGTGAGTTTCTGAGAGGTCGCCATCTGAAAGAGGACAAGAAGCATTGAATTCCTCATCACTACACCCCGTGCATAAAACATGGCTATCTCAAAATAAACTATGGACATTTCAATCCTGAAAATACCGACCAGTTCATTGACCGAGTCAATCGGTGAATTATGAAAACAATCGTTAATGAAAAACCTTCGATGTTTTGAACTTTTAGGAAAAGGTTTCCTATTGGGAAAATGAGATTGATGATTACCCAATCTAAAGTCGACTAGGTATGATGATATCCACAATTCAAACATGATTGGTAAGGGAAAACCTGCAATTCACCGTTCTGAGTTGCATCCATTAGGCGTTGCAGTACCTACGATCGTAGGAATCCTAGAATGGCCCTGATTATGTTCCTAGGTTTTCCCGCAACACACCCGTGATCGTGGATTTAGTCAAAGTGGTAAACGTCTAAAACATACAGGCTTTTCTCCCATATCAAACTGATATTTCGTGAAACAACTGAAATATAGTTCAAAGCGGCGTTAATCCCAACTCACTCACTTACTGATTGCTCAGATCACAATATATTATTATTATACTGTTTCTTAGCCTTGTTTGGCTCAAATAAACATTTGTATGATTATCCTTTTGTGTACAGATAAATAAATAACCCTAATAACCACACGCACTGTCAGTATAACTGTTCGAGGTTAATTGGCTAAAGTGAACACACGAAAGGAATATATACCACCATGACATTGGAAAATCCTGCATTGTGATTGGTTTCCTAGCGGTATCCAAAATAAGTAACAAAATATTAATTGAAATTGTGTGTTGTTTCTTTAACGCCAACGACAGCAAAATAAGACTATATCCCATCCACCTACAATCCCAGATTTGTCCTGATACTGTAACCATGCTCGTGAGTTTCGCTTCTTTGCTTTTGAAAAATATAAATACAGATAAATAAATAACTCTACTAACATAAACTGTTTGATTTATTTGACTAAAGCGAACACACAAAACGTATATAATGCCTTCTGCCATGACATTGTATTATTGTATTATCGGCACGCTTATTGGTTCCCCATCAGTATCGAAAATAGCAAGAAAATATTTCGAAACACGGTTTTGTTGTTTCTTTTTCAACGTCAGTCAGCAAAATATTCGAACTGTATCCAGGAGACCCGTATGAGCAATGCCCTACGTCGTCTGGACACGATGCCATGCAGTCAACCCAGACATTTAGTCTGACCACTCAACCCACTTTGTCACCTTACTGCATCCCGGAATCATCATTGGGTTCCTGGCACATAACAATCATTGCTCACTAACTTATTGTCAGAACTGATTGGGAAATCGCTGATACCAAGGGAGATACCACTTGCTGCTGGTTTCAGAATTGACAACAGGCAAAGAACATCTTGTTCAGGCTGAACCTGGATACCACTATCTTGACGACAGCTTCGGTAGTACCCGGACCCGGTCGGCAGTACCCTGACACGGTCGGCTGTACCCGGACACGGTCGGCAGTACCCGCACCCGGTCGGCTGTACCCTGACACGGTCGGTATTACCCGGACACGGTCGGCTGTACCCGGACACCGTCAGCTGTACCCGGACACGGTCGGTAGTAATCGGACACGGTCGGCTGTACCCGGACACGGTCGGCTGTACCCGGACACGGTCGGCTGTACCCGGACACGGTCGGCTGTACCCGGACACGGTCGGTAGTACCCGGACACGGTCGGCTGTACCCGGACAGCAGAGAGGCTGTAGTCGGACACTTCATGGTCTTTAATATTCTTTTTCAAAATGCACGGAAACAGACTAGAATGAAATATAAACTTTGAAACATATACTTCATTTTCAAGAAGTCTTATCATAAATGACTGGTCAGAGGCTTAGTTTAACGTTGTTCGCTCCGACAGGTACATCGATCGAACAGATGAAGTAAACAATCAACTTGAACGATTTCTAAAAAAAAGATTATATGATGTGACTCACAGCAAGACGTAAGTCTAATTCTATATAAAAAAGTAGAATTAACACCACATATTACCTCCATCAACCCTGCGTCATGCAGATCCTGAATGCGTTCTTGAATAAAATGCCTCTCTGTCGACACAATAAAACCCGTCCAGCTCAGCACCATTGCCTCTAGTTGGGCCACCATGGGTATAAAATGCAGTTATTTGTTTGTTGTCCCAAACTTTGGTACGCGACTGACGAATGCACAAGCAATATCTGGAACTAATTTGGTGGTGGACGCTCCTCCGCATCTACACCATGTCTGTGTGTATCCGCTAATTCTAGCATCACGATCTTCACTGTGTTCCTACAGAACCTGTTCTCGGGTTAAAACAACATCTTCAAGGCCATAAATGGAAGTGGTCTCACGTACAATAACGTTATTCCTATTCACAGAAAGAAAATATACAAGTACTTAAGTTTACAATGACGAGTCGTGTTCCAACTATATCTCGGACACAACATACATATGCTACAATATAATCCTGTTTAGGCAGCTTATATCAATGTAAGATGCAACTTTATGATACGTTGTTTGTTTGTTGTTTAACGTCGCACTCAGCAATATTCCAGCTATATGACGACGGTCTGTAAATAATCGAGTGACATCATGAGCATCAATCCACGCAATTGGGATACGATGACATGCATCAACCAAGTCAGCGAGCCTGACCACCCGGTCCCGTTAGTCGCCTCTTGCGACAAGCATAGTCGCCTTTTACGGCAAGCATGGGTTGCTGAAGACCTATTCTAACCCGGATCTTCACGGGTCCAACAACTTTATGATAGTTATCTATGCATTATAAATACAACTACATGTGTATTTATATAAATGACACATGACTAACACAATAATGTCGGACTTGTATGGCCAATTGGGATAGTTTATCCGCTTCTTCAGATATAATTGAGGGAAGACCTTTGTGATATTCCTTTGGCTCTTTTGGTTTTATACTTTTCGCAACAACTGCCGCTTTTTGATTTTCAAGGTTCTACGAGGATTACCCGCGCTTACGCTTATTGTAAAATATATCAGTATAATTAAATAAATAGAACTGCTTTTTCAGATATAAGAAAAAACCCCGAAAAATACAAATAATTACACCTATTTACATTTAAAAAAACGAATATCTACTTTGATGTATAAATAGGTTGTATGTAGACATCTAAATAAAATTATTTGTCACCATATGTGCAAATATATAGATTTCATTTCATATTATTGAATTATTTTTGAGTGGTGGTGTTGAATGCTTAGTTATTTGATTTTTTTATAACGCTACTATAGAACATTTGGTTGCATGTAACCAGTGATGATGTAGTGAGTGAGTGAGTATGGTTTTACGCCGCTTTTATGTAACCATTGATAATGTAGGATGGCGTGGCAGTGAAGTAGGAAAGCTGATACTGGACGGTTTGTTTTGAGAGTTACCACCACCAGACGTATTTTTAAATGGAGTTTGCAGAAAGAGGATTATGCATGCGTGTTAATTTTGTGTTCTGACTGTTTACCTTTTTAGCTACAAACACATGTTTGCTGAGTGTCCGATTACTGCCGATGTCCAGATACTACCGAACTCTCTACATAGAGATATAGATTGTGCAAAACATTCATGGGCTAAGGCGACAAGACCAAGTGTCCAAAGTCCAAGTGTGGAATGAACTGTGTTTACTCCATGCGTAAACCACGTCAACGATAACAACTCGGATTCGTTAAACGACTTTTTATTAAACATATCTTGGGAAATTTTAAAAGGATCTTGACCAGTATGACTTGCTAAAGAGAGAACTGTGAACGCCAGCACTCGATATCATTATCACAACGAAAGTAGGGCATATATATCTAACTTCCGGGTTGGCAACGAAGAACAAATACAGCACACAATCAGGTTAATTACAGTGTAATTACAACAGTACGTAAAGTTTTCACAAAAAGCATTTCATGACTATATATATACATTTCCATGAACACTCGGATATCGTGTTGTAATCTGAACAGTAAATAGCGCGATGGAATGACCCAGTTCATAACGAAAGTACAAACACGCGAAATGATTGAAACTTTGAAATCACAAAACAGGGAATTCCTGATAGAAAGCAGCACGTGTACCCTACGAGACTGTTAAGAAGGTACTCACTGACCCAAGAAATTCAGAAATGAATACACGTCCTCCGGGGGTATGATATACTCATCTCCGAGTTTCCCAGCAAACCTACACCTACCTTGCAGTTGGCCTCAGTCCACAGTTACGCCCCTATCCGTTTTACCCGGAAGGAAAATAGGAGAATATAGTGCCCAATGTAAATTGGCTGTTCAACCTGTACCAAGGTTTTAGAGTGACTTCTAATAGCCTTAATGAAAGATTAGACATTGTATTATGTTGCATTTTTTATCCACAATCTGTACATGGTGTTGACACCAGCTTCCCATGATTTGATCCCAAGTTCAAGGCCGTTGTGTGTGTTTCGGCTGATAACTGCCTGTGACCATTGTTGATAGTGGTTACTGCGAAATCAAGATGGTGGATCTTTGCCGATACTTTGCGGTTTAAGATAGATATTCTGTATTTCCTCCAATTGAATGAAGATAACAATATGCAGATATAATTATGTTACATGTTTAACGTGAATTGGGGTTATATTTACACATGTTCATAAACATACAAATTCTTAGCAGGTATCGCCATATCCTTATAAAGCGGCTTACAGTAATTATTACTTCTGCCCACACATCTCTTTCTAGTTTCATAATACATTCTTCTGGACATCCACCAAGTAAAAACTCAAGAATGACATTTCTCCTAGATTTTAACAAAAATATTTACATCCAGGATATCACATATGGTGTTCAAAAAGTAAATTTTGGTCATTCATATTGATAGTACAAGACATAAACACGTGCTTTACAATATCATTGGCAACAGTTTTACAATAACATTATCTAGAGACAGTTTCAGCTGATCCATAGAATCCAAGTCCTGCAATGTTAGTTAAATGGTCATACTTCTCCACGGCTAGTTTCCAGAGATAGAGTTTATTACTTGATCTTATACTAACATATCTTGACAGACTGAGTCTTGAATTAAGGTGGACTTAAAATACACCATCTCGATGAGATTTAAAAGTATAAATCACGGCCTTGGACAAGCATTTCTTATTAATAAATTAACAATTATTGACATAGTTAACAAATGTATCATTTAGGTTATACTTCTGTTCAAGCTGTAGCATATTATATTTCGGAGAATTTCTACTCCATACATTGCATGTAAAACTATCTGTACAGATAAATTGACCCAGGCGAACTAGAAACATTACTTTAAAAACACAGTTATACTTTGCATTGCATAGCTTTCCTAAGAAGTAGAGTGCTCTTTTATCTATGTAATACTGTAGTGGCATGATACCGATAGCATCCAATACAACAATACTGGGAGTGCGCCTGTGTTGTCCCTGAACCTTTTTACCAAATTGACGTTGTACAACTTCAAGCATTTCATAGAGGCCACATGATAAGATTTCCCCCTCCCAGATACGTGCTGCAGATATAGGATTCAGACCACTAAAATACAACCCATTATTATGATTAGTGTTGATGAGTACATGCAACTCTTCACGTTCAAAAGATGATATACACCTGCATATTTAATAGATTTCCTTTATGCAACATGCATATCGCCAATTGATACATAAGTGGTTTGAAGCTTATTGTTTGAGCATCCAAAGTATAAAACTGCACTCCTGCTTACATTATATTTTAGCTGCCACCTATCAGCATAGTTTTGAACGACATCAAGAAGAATTTGCAGGCCTTTTTAAGAGATAGTCAACAAAGTAGTGTCGTCAGCATTAATTATTGTGGGCCGTCATGTCGCTGTAGATAGCAAATCATTGTGGTCTGAGGCCAGTTCGGTCATCCACGGCGGTGTAGAGGGAAACTGTACCTCTTGTGTAAATTGTTCTCCTAAATTTAGATCTTCTGGCTACCTTTCTACAAAGTGATCTTATTACTATGGCTGTGGTAAGCCCATACAAACATGCGTGTTATACCGTGATCAAGTACGACGACATCTGCCAAGTTGCAGTTATAAAATGCGGTGCATTAGCGGGAGACGTCGAGAGGCCGTCTAAATAAAGCAGAGCAGTACACATTTCTTTTTGATTGATACGTTTGATGCAGACGTTGTGCTGTTGACATATGCAGAAAAGGAATTCCAAAGAGAGGAAGTTAGGTCACGTGTTACTTTCGATCTTCCAGCCTTTTAGTATGACTCGAGACTTCCTATAAATACTGTTTTTTAGCTAAAAAGAGTGAGTGAGTGAGTGAGTGAGTATGGTTTTACGCCGATTTAAGCAATATTCCAGCAATATCACGGCGCAGGACACCAGAAATGGGCTTCACACATAATACCCATGTCAGGAATCGAACCCGGGTCTTCGGCGTGACGAGCGAACGCTTTTACCACTAGGCTACCCGACCGCCCCTAGCTAAAAAGAAGAATAGTATATATCGTTGCAGGACGAATAAATGAACATTCTTCAAGTTGATGGATGCAACATAGTTGAATCCACAGTGATTCATTTTGTAAATACATGTGTTTAAATTTGAAGTATAGTACATGTAGCTATACGTTGACCCTCTAAATATATGATATATACGTCAATGATGTCATTCACTGGATTGTCTGGTTCAGACTTGATTATTTACAGACCGCCGTCATATAGCTAAGTGCGGCGTTAAACAACAAACTAACTACTGTAACAACAGGTAGCACCCGCAAATCACACAATTTGCATAAAATGTAAGTGCTTGTTTGTTGCCGGACTCCACATAGCCGTCTTCCTGAAAAAACACGGGATTCATCCGATGGCACACAACTCCCTGCATTTGGTATCGCCACGGAAATCGTCATGGTAGAATGGTGATGAATTGTGTTTTGCACTCTGTGCGGCGTTATTTGAATGACTTTCTTAACTTTTGAGATATATTATTGTTCATTTTAAAATCAATTTAAAGAATTATACCATTGTAAATTACCTATATGAGTGTTCAAAAATATTTCTGATATCACGCAGTGAGTGAATGTTGTTCTGCGCTACAGTCGGCTATAGTCCAGCTGTATCACGTGCTCGATCCCTCAATCGAGTCTGGACCAGTGATCGACAGCATGAGTATCAAGGTGCGACGTGAGGCCTTGATCACACGTCACGGAGCCTGGCTACCTAATCTCCTTTTGAGCCGGCTCTTGAGATAAGCATTACAGGAACCTGGGATCGGGATTCAGGATACGCAATTATGATGGTAAGGATGACTTATGTAAGTGATTCAGGTGACTTTGGAAACCAACGAGCTTGCGTATGGTGCTGACAAACCAAGAAGTATTATCAGGGCAGATCTGAGATTCCAACCCACAAATGAAGGATTCTGGCAGGCCTTGATGCAACTGTATGCAGAACAAAATCGGGCGCCTTAGACAACTGTGACCCCTAGTCCTGAATGAGTGAATTCATGAGATTTCGTTTAACACCACTTTGAACAATATTTCAGTAATATCAGGGCGTGTCAGTTTAATGTCGGAGTGAAGCTCTGTTGAAGTCATGCAGGTCTTAGACCTTTACCACTTTGAGGTTTTTCAAAGAAAGAAATGCTGGATGTCCTGAAATAAATGCCTTGCCTTTGCATGTGTATGTGACGGGGGCCACCGGTGGGGCAGGATACGCTGCCATTTCCGGAACACCTGGTATCATCACTTTCTGCTGGTGAGTCAGACACAAGCTTATAGTTTAGTCGGCAGAGTGGACTCTGCATGTTTTGTGGAGTGTTCTTTTGATTATGGATATGGTTTTGTAGCTTTAAGTCAGTTTTGAAATAAAAATATCGTCGGTTCCTGCCAAAGAAAGAAAATGCACGTCTTCAAACAGTGACCGAACCTTTATCCAGCACAGCATCAAGCACCACTCAAACAGAACACCAAGGTACATGGCAGCTTGGGTTGTATGGTCCAGCACCAATCAAACAGAACACCAAGGAATATGGCAACTTGGGTTGTATGGTCCAGCACCACTCAAACAGAACACCGAGGTACATGGCAGCTTGGGTTGTATGGTCCAGCACCACTGAGAACACCAAGGTATATGGCAGCTTGGGTTGTATGGTCCAGCACCACTCAAACAGAACACCAAGGTACATGGCAGCTTGGGTTGTATGGTCCAGCACCACTCAAACAGAACACCAAGGTACATGTCAGCTTGGGTTGTATGGTCCAGCACCACTCAAACAGAACACCAAGGTATATGGCAGCTTGGGTTGTATGGTCCAGCACCACTCAAACAGAACACCAAGGTACATGGCAGCTTGGGTTGTATGGTCCAGCACCACTCAAACAGAACACCAAGGTACATGTCAGCTTGGGTTGTATGGTCCAGCACCACTCAAACAGAACACCAAGGTATATGGCAGCTTGGGTTGTATGGTCCAGCACCACTCAAACAGAACACCAAGGTATATGGCAGCTTGGGTTGTATGGTCCAGCACCACTCAAACAGAACACCAAGGTACATGGCAGCTTGGGTTGTATGGTCCAGCACCACTCAAACAGAACACCAAGGTACATGGCAGCTTGGGTTGTATGGTCCACCACCACTCAAACAGAACACCAAGGTATATGGCAGCTCAGGTTGTATGGTCCAGCACAACACAGAACACCAAGGTGTATGGTAGCTTGGGTTGTATGGTCCAGCACCACTCAAACAGAACACCGAGGTATATGGCAGCTTGGGTTGTATGGTCCAGCACCACTCAAACAGAACACCAAGGTACATGTCAGCTTGGGTTGTTTGGTTCAGCACCACTCAAACAGAACACCAAGGTATATGTCAGCTTGGGTTGTTTGGTCCAGCACCACTCAAACAGAACACCAAGGTACATGGCAGCTTGGGTTGTATGGTCCAGCACCACTCGAACAGACACCAAGGTATATGGCAGCTTGGGTTGTATGGTCCAGCACCACTCAAACAGAACACCAAGGTATATGGCAGCTTGGGTTGTATGGTCCAGCACAACACAGAACACCAAGGTACATGGCAGCTTGGGTTGTATGGTCCAGCACCACTCAAACAGAACACCAAGGTATATGGCAGCTTGGGTTGTATGGTCCAGCACCACTCAAACAGAACACCAAGGTATATGGCAGCTTGGGTTGTATGGTCCAGCACCACTCAAACAGAACACCAAGGTATATGGCAGCTCAGGTTGTATGGTCCAGCACCACTCAAACAGAACACCAAGGTATATGGCAGCTTGGGTTGTTTGTCCAGCACCACTCAAACAGAACACCAAGGTACATGTCAGCTTGGATTGTATGGTCCAGCACCACTCAAACAGAACACCAAGGTATATGTCAGCTTGGGTTGTATGGTCCAGCACCACTCAAACAGAACACCAAGGTACATGGCAGCTTGGGTTGTATGGTTCAGCACCACTCAAACAGAACACCAAGGTAAATGGCAGCTTGGGTTGTATGGTCCACCACCACTCAAACAGAACACTAAGGTACATGCCAGGTTGGGTTGTATGGTCTAGCACCACTCAAACAGAACACCAAGGTATATGGCAGCTTGGGTTGTATGGTCCAGCACCACTCAAACACCAAGGTATATGTCAGCTTGGGTTGTATGGTCCAGCACCACTCAAACAGAACACCAAGATACATGGCAGCTTGGGTTGTATGGTCCAGCACCAATCAAACAGAACACCAAGGTATATGGCAGCTTGGGTTGTATGGTCCAGCACCACTCAAACAGAACACCAAGGTATATGGCAGCTTGGGTTGTATGGTCAAGCACCACTCAAACAGAACACCGAGGTATATGGCAACTAGGGTTGTATGGTCCAGCACCACTCAAACAGAACACTAAGGTATATGGCAGCTTGGGTTGTATGGTCCAGCACCACTCAAACAGAACACCAAGGTATATGGCAGCTTGGGTTGTATGGTCCAGCACCACTCAAACACCAAGGTATATGGCAGCTTGGATTGTATGGTCCAGCACCACTCAAACAGAACACCAAGGTATATGGCAGCTTGGGTTGTATGGTCCAGCACCACTCAAACAGAACACCAAGGTACATGGCAGCTTGGGTTGTATGGTTCAGCACCACTCAAACAGAACACCAAGGTATATGGCAGCTTGGGTTGTATGGTCCAGCACCACTCAAACAGAACACCAAGGTATATGGCAGCTTGGGTTGTATGGTCCAGCACCACTCAAACAGAACACCGAGGTATATGGCAACTAGGGTTGTATGGTCCAGCACCACTCAAACAGAACACTAAGGTATATGGCAGCTTGGGTTGTATGGTCCAGCACCACTCAAACAGAACACCAAGGTATATGGCAGCTTGGGTTGTATGGTCCAGCACCACTCAAACACCAAGGTATATGGCAGCTTGGATTGTATGGTCCAGCACCACTCAAACAGAACACCAAGGTATATGGCAGCTTGGGTTGTATGGTCCAGCACACTCAAACAGAACACCAAGGTATATGGCAGCTTGGATTGTATGGTCAAGCAACACTCAAACAGAACACCAAGGTATATGGCAACTAGGGTTGTATGGTCCAGCACCACTCAAACAGAACACCAAGGTACATGGCAGCTTGGGTTGTATGGTCCAGCACCACTCAAACAGAACACCAAGGTATATGGCAGCTTGGGTTGTTGGTCCAGCACCACTCAAACAGAACACCAAGGTATATGGCAACTAGGGTTGTATGGTCCAGCACCACTTAAACAGAACACCAAGGTATATGGCAGCTTGGGTTGTATGGTCCAGTGGGAGGGAGAATGAAATTTGAGTGCGCACTATTCCATTGACCGGGGTAGTAATGTAGCGCTTTAAGCACGCTTTAGGGTGTGGAGTTGGCGCCTTATTATGATGTACAATATTAAAATATTCAATGATATTACAGGTTCGTTTCATGGCCTGATTCTTCTATGTATCACGTACCGCATTCAGAAGTAAAAGGCGATTATACTTGTCGTAAAAGGCGACTAACGGGATCGGGTGGTCAGGCTCGCTAACTTAGTTGATACATGTCATCGATCCCAATTGCACTGATCGATGCTCATGATGTCAATCACTGGATTGTCTAGTCCAGACTCGAATTTTTACAGACCGCCGTCATATAGTTGGAATATTGCTGAGTGCGGCGTAAAACAACAGACCAACATCATTCAGAAATATCAGCTCCGTCAAGTCTTGAGGGCATTTGATTTCTAAGTTTATTACATTAGATTACTAAAAGGAATAGTATTATTTAAGAAATAAACCCGTGTTTTCATATACAGTCAAGTCTCGTTAATCCGACAATCGGTTTTATTTGACACTGATGATAGGAACCGATTTCATAACTTCTTTTTAGACCCCTTAATGTAGATCGGTGTTACGTGTATTATTTAATATTTGAATCCCAACGCACTTGTGTGTTGTGTCAAACTTTACATTCCTCGTTAGTACATAGGGAAATAATAACAGAGAAACAAACATGGGTTAATTCACAAGAATAGAGCTGTACCAATGATAAAGGTGACGCAGCGCATATACTACCAATTAATAGTGTACAGAAGCAGGGTATGAAACTCCCAAAATTTTCAGCCAGACCACAGGACTGGCTAGCTGAAATACTTGCCAGCCCTGACCAAAACCTGCCTGCCCACTATAATCATATGTTTCTCAGGATAATTTAATTAAAACTTTAAATCGAATTCATTGAACATGAAGTAATGCAAGAAAAGAAATAGCAAACACTTTTTAGGTCAGATTTGTATTTAATATCCTAGAATACATCATGTAAATTATGCTTATCATCGGGAAATATTTAGAATATTTTTACATATGAAATATAACCCGACCGTCGGGCAGGGGGATTTGAAAATCTGGCAGCCCGAGTTGAAATCAACACGTCTCGGACGGTCGGGGAGGCAGGTATTTCGAACACTGACAGAAGGGCTTCTCTGCAGCGCCAGTCACATTTGGTTCAGCCTTGTTATTGACCGATAGGTATCACGTGGGAGAACCTGCTAATACACAAAGCAGTGACGTCACGGTTAGTAGCGCATTAATGAATGAAGACGGGTCGTTTTGACTGTTAAATTAGAACTACTTCTTTAAAAAGAAATATATATTTCTAGGAACAAGCAAAATGTACAGTGTCATTGAAAATATGATTATGGAGCGAGTGAGCAAATATTTTCACTGCTGTTAGTACTATTTTAGTTATACATGGCATGGAACGATGAAATGGCTTTACATTATCCGCCCATTTTGTGAATCGAACCCAGGTCTTATAATCACCTTATCACTTTACTTCGTTGTGACGTCATCGGCTATGAACAAAAACGGAATAAACAATAGTCAAATTAAATTCAAAACGCCAGAGAAGCTGTGTCTTCAACCTGCCGGCTGAGACGTGTACGAGAGTAGTACGCGGATATAGAAACATTGTGATATGTCTTTGCTTATAGGAGAAAACATATCCACACGTTTTTGAAGTCCATGTATCTAAAGAATGTTAAGTACTGTTACTTATTCATGTATAAAACTGTATGCCTCCATAGATAAGAGTGAATTTTGAGTTATTTATGCACAGTGGAATCTGTTTCGGCAGATACTTGAGACTGATAATTCTCAGGCGATCACGTTTTATATTTACAAGTCCACCTATCGCGCGCACACACACACACGCACACACACACACACACACATATATATATATACTCACATGTGCACACACACATATATATATATATACACACACACACATAAATATATATATACACGTGCACACACACACATATATATACACACATACACCCACATATATATATACACATATACACACACACATATATATATATACACACACACACATATATATTTACGTGCACACACACATATACACACACACACACATATATATATATATATACACACACACGCACACACACACACGCACGCGCGCGCGCACACACACACACACACACACACACACATTCTTGCTGACTTGTAGTTGCAGCAGTTCATCAGTGTTCTCGAAGCACGTTGACAGAGGTGCTTGGATCCTTACGTCCCATCTTCAGTTGCTACACAAGAACGTCTGTATGACACCCTTGTCAAGACAAACATACACCCGCCCTCTCACATCAACATATATTCCACGTGGGTACTGGATACCGTCGTGGGATGTCAGTAGATGTTTTACAAACTGTCCTGACTCCGTCAGATGGATGACTCTGTGTAGAGAGATGTCTGTCACCAGGATGTCACCTGTGCTGGTACTTGTGATACCCTGGGGAGTCTTCAGTGTTGTGTCTCCTGTAGGGCTGTAGGTGAACACCACATCTCCCTCGGGGGTCAGACACGCGACACGCTTGGTTCCCCAGTCAGACACCAGGATGTTTCCTGTCCTCGTGGTACAGAGGAAGTTGGGATATTGTAAGATGTTGTTACCTTTGTGGTATGGACTGATTGACCTCAGCACGTTTCCCGCCATATCAGGGATATCAACACAGGGAGGAGACTGGGAACTAGCTGCTAGTATTGATGGTGTCAGGGACGTTATGCCCCAGTACTCTTTGCGGGTTGTGATGGTTGACAGCAGCACCAGGTCAGGGTTGACTTTTACTGTTACAATCTGTTTGATGTTCCAGACAGCGACAGCCACCTGGTTGTGTGTCAACTTTGTCAGACCCCAGAGATATCCACCAAACAGGAGCTTACTGTGACCTTGTTGATTGTTCCTGGTGTAGAAGGACTTCACACTGCGGTTAGAATTATCTGTGACTACAACCGTGTCAATACCATTAACAACCATCTCTGTCACATCACGTGGCGTTACGTCAGATTCTTCGCCTGCTACTTTGACGTTTATGGTGTCCTGTAAGACAGGAGTAGCCGTCAGGTCCAGCTCACTCTCATACATGACGTCTATCTCACCCAGCTGTAGATCGTCCAGAGATTTACTCAGGTCCGTGTCCTGTCTGAATGTGACCCTGGCTATTCTTCCTCTCTTCTTCAGATCTGCGTCTGCATCACCCGCCTCACATCCCTGATACATCTCATACACATCCATGTCACACTCCGATTGTAGGGTCTGGTCTATCAGCTCAGCCTGTTGTTGGTACATTTGTACTGACATCTCACCTGACTTAATGTCTGCTTTCAGTTGTCCGATGTGTTTGTCTGACATCTCTTTCAGTTGACAAAGAAGATCCTTTTCTCGGAGTTTAATTCGTTCTATCGCTTTAACCGTTGCAGAGTTGATATCTGATTCCATTTGTTTAAATCGACAAGTTTCGTCCTCCAGCTTTGTCTCAATCTCTTTGCTGATTTCGTCTTTTCTCCGTGACAGATTGCCTGTTGCCCGCGTCAGTACTGCTTTCATTGCCCGTATCTCCACTCCCAAGCTGACAACAGACTCACATTTCCTGTGGTAGATTGCACAACAGGTTTGACAAACTGCGTTCTTGCAATCTTTACACAACAACTTGATGCTTTCATCCGTGTGTTCTTTACACATGACTGTTCGTCTTCGTTTGACCTTGACCTCCCCAGAAAGGTCAGTGACGTCATGATGACGAGAAGATGGGATGCGATTGTGAACTCTGATGAATCTTCCACACAGTGCATCATCACACACATAGCACCAAACAGAGGCAGGAGTTGTCTCCCCTTCTTCAATACAATAGCTGCAGTTGGTTGTATCTGAAAGATGAGGTTATACGTTAAGAGTGTTTAACACGCAATACACTGATGTACTAATGACTGATTGTACAAAGTTACTACCTACAAATAATATTTGAAATCATAGCTGCCAAAAACTAATATTTCTATGGTGCTTGGAATTCCTGAATACTGTTTAATAATCAATAATTAATAGTCAATAATTGAAATCTTAGCTTCCAACAAACAACTCATATTTCTTGGGTGCTATTTAGTCAATATGTTTGTTTGTGTTGTCAAATAAAGCGCCTTCAGAAACTGTATGACATATGTGAAACAGTATCATACGATCATATGATACGCAAGTATTTTACACGTGTCTACCTTTAGATCCTGGACCAAATGAGTCCAAGAGTTTGACGTCATCCGCCCACTCCTCCACTGGTCTCTCAGGGGCAGACACTTTCGTCATCTTGCTGCAGAATGGACAGAGGAGGGACTTGGCACTGATGGCTTCTGGTCTGGTCTTGGTGTAGTTGACGATACATTTCCGACAGAAGGTGTGGTTACACACAAGTGTACAGGGATTAGTGAAGACATCAGAGCATATGACACAGGTTAAGTAATGTTCAGTGAGTTTCTGAGAGGTCGCCATCTGAAAGAGGACAAGAAGCATTGAATTCCTCATCACTACATCCCGTGCATAACACATGGCTATCTCAAAATAAACTATGGACATTTCAATCCTGAAAATACCGACCAGTTCATTGACCGAGTCAATCGGTGAATTATGAAAACAATCGTAAATGAAAAACCTTCGATGTTTTGACATGTAGGAAATAGGTTTCCTATGGAGAAAATGAGAATCATGATTACCCAATCTAAAGTCGACTAGGTATGATGATATCCACAATTCAAACTTGATTGTTAAAGGGAAAACGGGTGGCTGGTCGTGTTAGGCGCTGCAATTCGCCATGCCGAATTGCATCCATTAGGCTTTGCAGTACCTACGATCGTAGGAATCCCAGAATGGCCCTCATTATGTTCCTCGGTATTCCCGCAACACACCCGTGATCGTGGATTTAGTCAAAGTGGTACACCTCTAAAACATACAGGCTTTTCTCCCATATCAAACTGACATTTCGTGAAACAACTGAAATATAGTTCAAAGGGGCGTTAATCCCAACTCACTCACTTACTGATTGCTCAGATCACAATATATTACTTATTCTGTTTCTTAGCCTTGTTTGGCTCAAATAAAAATTCGTATGATTATCCTTTTGTGTACAGATAAATAAATAACCCTAATAACCATACGCACTGTCAGTATAACTGTTCGAGTTAATTGGCTAAAGTGAACACACGAAAGGAATATATACCACCATGACATTGGAAAATCCTGCATTGTGATTGGTTTCCTAGCGGTATCCAAAATAAGTAACAAAATATTAATTGAAATTGTGTGTTGTTTCTTTAACGCCAGCGACAGCAAAATAAGACTATATCCCATCCACCTACAATCCCAGATTTGTCCTGATACTGTAACCATGCTCGTGAGTTTCGCTTCTTTGCTTTTGAAAAATATAAATACAGATAAATAAATAACTCTACTAACATAAACTGTTTGATTTATTTGACTAAAGCGAACACACAAAACGTATATAATGCCTTCTGCCATGACATTGTATTATTGTATTATCGGTAGCTTATTGGTTCCCCAGCAGTATCGAAAATAGCAAGAAAATAATTCGAAACACGGTTTTGTTGTTTCTTTTTCAACGTCAGTCAGCAAAATATTCGAACTGTATCCAGGAGACCCGTATGAGCAATGCCCTACGTCGTCTGGACACGATGCCATGCAGTCAACCCAGACATTTAGTCTGACCACTCAACCCACTTTGTCACCTTACTGCATCCCGGAATCACAATTGGGTTCCGGGCACATAACAATCATTGCTCACTAACTTATTGTCAGAACTGATTGGGAAATCGCTGATACCAAGGGAGATACCACTTGCTGCTGGTTTCAGAATTGACAACAGGCAAAGAACGTCTTGTTCAGGCTGAACCTGGATACCACTATCTTGACGACAGCTTCGGTAGTACCCGGACCCGGTCGGCTGTACCCGGACACGGTCGGCAGTACCCTGACACGGTCGGCTGTACCCGGACACGATCGGCAGTACCCGCACCCGGTCGGCTGGACCCTGACACGGTCGGTATTACCCGGACACGGTCGGCTGTACCCGGACACCGTCAGCTGTACCCGGACACGGTCGGTAGTAATCGGACACGGTCGGCTGTACCCGGATACCGTCGGCTGTACCCGGACACGGTCTGCTGTACCCGGACACGATCGGCTGTACCCGGACACGGTCGGCTGTACCCGGACACGGTCGGTAGTACCCGGACACGGTCGGCTGTACCCGGACAGCAGAGAGGCTGTAGTCGGACACTTCCTGGTCTTTAATATTCTTTTTCAAAATGCATGGAAACAGACTAGAATGAAATATAAACTTTGAAACATATACTTCATTTTTAAGAAGTCTTATCATAAATAACTGGTCAGACGCTTATTTTAACGTTGTTCGCACCGACAGGTACATCGATCGAACAGATGAAGTAAACAATCAACTTGAACGATTTCTAAAAAAAAGATTATATGATGTGACTCACAGCAAGACGTAAGTCTAATTCTATATAAAAAAGTAGAATTAACACCACATATTATTTCCATCAACCCTGCGTCATGCAGACCCTCAATGCGTTTTTGAACAATATGCCTCTCTGTCGACACAATAAAACCCGTCCAGCTCAGCACCATTGCCTCTAGTAGGGCCACCATGGGTATAAAATGCAGTTATTAGTTTGTTGTCCCCAAACTTTGGTACCCGACCGACGAATGCACCAGCAATATCTGGAACTAATTTGGTGGTGGACGCTCCTCCGCATCTACACCATGTCTGTGTGTATCCGCTAATTCTAGCATCACGATCTTCACTGTGTTCCTACAGAACCTGTTCTCGGGTTAAAACAACATCTTCAAGGCCATAAATGGAAGTGGTCTCACGTACAATAATGTTATTCCTATTCACAGAAAGAAAATATACAAGTACTTAAGTTTACAATGACGAGTAGTGTTCCAACTATATCTCGGACACAGTATACATATTCTAAAATATAATCCTGTTTAGGCAGCTTATATCAATGTAAGATGCAACTTTATGATACGTTGTTTGTTTGTTGTTTAACGTCGCACTCAGCAATATTCCAGCTATATGACGACGGTCTGTAAATAATCGAGTGACATCATGAGCATCAATCCACGCAATTGGGATACGATGACATGCATCAACCAAGTCAGCGAGCCTGACCACCCGGTCCCGTTAGTCGCCTCTTGCGACAAGCATAGTCGCCTTTTACGGCAAGCATGGGTTGCTGAAGACCTATTCTAACCCGGATCTCACGGGTCCAACAACTTTATGATAGTTATCTATGCATTATAAATACAACTACATGTGTATTTATATAAATGACACATGACTAACACAATAATGTCGGACTTGTATGGCCAATTGGGATAGTTTATCCGCTTCTTCAGATATAATTGAGGGAAGACCTTTGTGATATTCCTTTGGCTCTTTTGGTTTTATACTTTTCGCTACAACTGCCGCTTTTTGATTTTCAAGGTTCTACGAGGATTACCCCCGCTTACGCTTATTGTAAAATATATCAGTATAATTAAATAAATAGAACTGCTTTTTCAGATATAAGAAAAAAACCCGAAAAAATACAAATAATTACACCTATTTACATTTAAAAAAACGAAAATCTACTTTGATATATAAATAGGTTGTATGTAGACATCTAAATAAAATTATTTGTCACCATATGTGCAAATATATAGATTTCATTTCATATTATTGAATTATTTTTGAGTGGTGGTGTTGAATGCTTAGTTATTTGATTTTTTTATAACGCTACTATAGAACATTTGGTTGCATGTAACCAGTGATGATGTAGTGAGTGAGTGAGTATGGTTTTACGCCGCTTTTATGTAACCAGTGATAATGTAGGTTAGCTAGGCAGTGAAGTAGGAAAGCTGATACTGGACGGTTTGTTTTGAGAGTTACCACCACCAGACGTATTTTTAAATGTAGTTTGCAGAAAGAGGATTATGCATGCGTGTTAATTTTGTGTATTGGCAGTTTACCTTTTTAGCTACAAACACATGTTTGCTGAGTGGCCGATTACTGCCGATGTCCAGATACTACCGAACTCTCTACATAGAGATATAGATTGTGCAAAACATTCATGGGCTAAGGCGACAAGACCAAGTGTCCAAAGTCCAAGTGTGGAATGAACTGTGTTTACTCCATGCGTAAACCACGTCAACGATAACAACTCGGATTCGTTAAACGACTTTTTATTAAACATATCTTGGGAAATTTTAAAAGGATTTTAACCAGTATGACTTGCTAAAGAGAGAGCTGTGAACGCCAGCACTCGATATCATTATCACAACGAAAGTAGGGCATATGTATCTAACTTCCGGGTTGGCAACGAAGAACAAATACAGAACACAATCAGGTTAATTACAGTGTAATTACAACAGTACGTAAAGTTTTCACAAAAAAGCATTTCATGACTATATATATACATTTCCATGAACACTCGGATATTGTGTTGTAATCTGAACAATGAATAGCGCGATGGAATGACACAGTTCATAACGAAAGTACAAACACGCGAAATGATTGAAACTTTGAAATCACAAAACAGGGAATTCCTGATAGAAAGCAGCACGTGTACCCTACGAGACTGTTAAGAAGGTACTCACTGACCCAAGAAATACAGAAATCAATACACGGCCTTCGGGGGTATGACATACTCATCTCCGAGTTTCCCAGCAAACACACACCTACCTTGCAGTTGGCCTCAGACCACAGTTACGCCCCCACCCGTTTTACCCGGAAGGAAAATAGGAGAATATAGTGCCCAATGTAAATTGGCTGTTCAACCTGTACCAAGGTTTTAGAGTGACTTCTAATAGCCTAAATGAAAGATTAGTCATTGTATTATGTTGCATTTTTTATCCACAATCTGTACATGGTGTTGACACCAGCTTCCCATGATTTGATCCCAAGTTCAAGGCCGGTGTGTGTTTCGGCTGATAACTACCTGTGACCATTGTTGATAGTGGTTACTGCGAAATCTATATGATATGATATATACGTCAATGATGTCAATCACTGGATTGTCTGGTTCAGACCCGATTATATACAGACCGCCGTCATATAGCTGAGTGCGGCGTTAAACAACAAACCAACTACTGTAACTACAGGTAGCACCCGCAAATCACACAATTTTCTTAAAATGTAAGTGCTTGTTTGTTGCCGGACTCCACATAGCCGTCTTCCTGAAAAAACACGGGATTCATCCGATGGCACACAACTCCCTGCATTTGGTATCGCCACGGAAATCGTCATGGTAGAATGGTGATGAATTGTGTTTTGCACTCTGTGCGGCGTTATTTGAATGACTTTCTTAACTTTTGTGATATAATATTGTTCATTTTAAAATCAATTTAAAGAATTATATCATTTTAAATTACCTATATGAGTGTTCAAAAATATTTCTCATACCACGCAGTGAGTGAATGTTGTTCTGCGCTAGTCTGCTATAGTCCAGCTGTATCACGTGCTCGATCCATCAATCGAGTCTGGACCAGTGATCGACAGCATGAGTATCAAGGTGTGACGTGAGGCCTTGATCACACGTCACGGTGCCTGGCTACCTAATCTCCTTTTGAGCCGGCTCTTGAGATAAGCATTACAGGAACCTGGGATCGGGATTCAGGATACGCAATTATGATGGTAAGGATGTCTTGAGTAAGTGATTCAGGTCACTTTGGAAACCAACGAGCTTGCGTATGGTGCTGACAAACCAAGAAATATTATCAGGGCAGAACTGAGATTCCAACCCACAAATGAAGGATTCTGGCAGGCCTTGATGCAAATGTATGCAGAACAAAATCGGGCGCCTTAGACAACTGTGACCCCTAGTCCTGAATGAGTGAATAAATGAGATTTCGTTTAACGCCGCTTTGAACAATATTTCAGTAATATCAGGGCGTGTCAGTTTAATGTCGGAGTGAAGCTCTGTTGAAGTCATGCAGGTCTTAGACGTTTACCACTTTGATGTTTTTCAAAGAAAGAAAATGATAGCTGTACATGCTGGATGTCCTGAAATAAATGCCTCGCCTTTGCATGTGTATGTGACGAGGGCCACCGGTGGGGCAGGATACGCTCCCATTTCCGGAACACCTGGTATCATCACTTTCTGATAGTGACTCAGACACATGCTTATAGTGTAGTCGGCACAGTGGACTCTGCATGTTTTGTAGAGTGGTCTTTTGATTATGGATATGGTTTTGTAGCTTTAAATCAGTTTTGAAACAAATTGCAGGTCTTCAAACTGTGACCGAACTTTATCCAGCAAAACATCCAGTATCACTCAAAGGGAGCGGAGAATGAGTGAGTGAGTGAGTATGGTTTCTACGCCGCTTTTAGCAATATTCCAGCAATATCACGGCGCAGGACACCAGAAATGGGCTTCACACATTGTACCCATGTCGGGAATCGAACCCGGGTCTTCGGCGTGACGAGCAAACGCTTTAACCACTAGGCTACCCGACCGCCCCTAGCAGAGAATGAATGGGTTGTATGGTCTAGTACCACTCAAAGGGAGGGAGAATGAAACTGGAGTGCGCAATATTCTGTTGACCGGGGTAATAATGTAGCGCTTTAAGCACGCTTTAGGGTGTGGAGTTGACGTCTTATTATGATGTACAATATTAAAATATTCAATGATATTACATGGTCGTTTCATGGCCTGATTCTTCTATATATCCCGTACCTCATTCAGAAGTAAAAGGCAATTATACTTGTGGTAAAAGGCGACTAACGGGATCGGGTGGTCAGGCTCGCTCACTTGGTTGATACATGTCATCGATCCCGATTGCACGGATCGATGCTCATGATGTCAATCACTGGATTGGCTAGTCCAGACTTGATTATTTACAGACCGCCGTCATATCGCTGGAATATTGCTGAGTGCGGCGTAAAACAACAGGCCAACATCATTCAGAAATATCAGCTCCGTCAAGTCTTGAGGGCATTTGATTTCTAAGTTTATTACATTAAATTACTAAAAGCAATAGTATTATTTAAGAAATAAACACGTGTTTTCATATACATTCAAGTCTCGTTAATCGGACAATCGGCTTTTTTTGACACTAATGCAAGGAACCCATTAGATCAGGGCTATTTAGACCCGTTAATGTAGATCGGTGTTACGTGTATTATTTATATTTAATATTTGAATCCCAAATCACTAGTCTGTTGTGTCAATCGTTACATTTGTCGTTAGTTTATAGGGAAATAATAACAGAGAAACAAACATGGGTTAAATCACAAGAATAGAGCTGTACCAATGATAAAGGTGACGCAGCGCATATACTACTAATCAACAGCGTACAGAAGGGCTTCTCTGCAGCGCGTCACATTTGGTTCAGCCTTGTTATTGACTGATCATAGTAATACATGACATGGAACGATGAAATGGCTTTACGCATTCCGACCATTTGGTGAATCGAACCCAGGTCTTATAATCACCTTATCAGTTTAGTTCGTTGTGACGTCATCGGCTATTAACAAAAACGGAATAAACAATAGTCAAATTAAATTCAAAACGCCAGAGAACCTGTGTCCTCAACCTGCCGCCTGAGGCGTGTACGAGAGTAGTACGCGGATATAGAAACATTGTGTTATGTCTTTGCTTATAGGAGAAAACATATCCACACGTTTTTGAAGAACATGTTTCTAGAGAATGTTAAGTACTGTTACTTATTCATGTATAAAACTGTATGCCTCCATAGATATATATTCACACATACACACACACACATATATATATATATATATATACACACGTTCACACACACATATACACACACACACACACATATATATATATATATATACATACATACACACACACACACGCACGCACGCACGCACGCACGCACGCGCGCGCGCGCACACACACACACCATCCTTGCTGACTTGTAGTTGGAGCAGCTCATCAGTGTTCTCGAAGCACGTTGACAGAGGTTCTTGAATCCTTACATCCCATGTTCAGTTGCTCCAATAGAACCTCTGTATTGCACCCTTGTTAAGACAAACATACACCCGCCCTCTCACATCAACATATATTCCATGTGGGCTCTGAATACCATCTTTGGATGTCAGTAGATGTTTTACAAACTGTCCTGACTCCGTCAGATGGATGACTCTGTTTAGAGAGTAGTCTGTCACCAGGATGCCACCTGTGCTGGTACTTGTGATACCATAGGGAGACTTCAGTGCTTTGTCTCCTGTCGGGCTGTAGGTGAACACCACATCTCCCTCGGGGGTCAGACACACGACACACTTGGTTCCACCGTCAGACACCAGGATGTTTCCTGTCCTCGTGGTACAGAGAAAGTTGGGATATTGTAAGATGTTGTTACCTTTGTGGAGTGGACTGATTGACCTCAGCACGTTTCCTGTCATATCCAGGATATCAACACAGGGAGGAAACCGGGAACTAGCTGCTAGTGTTGATGGTGTCAGGGACGTAATGCCAAAGTACTCTTTGCTGGTTGTGATGGTTGACAGCAACATCAGGTCAGGGTTGACTTCTACTGTTACAATCTGATTGATGTTCCAGACAGTAACGGCCACCTGGTTGTGTGTCAACTTCGTAATACCCCAGGGAAATCCACGAAGCAGGAGCTTACTGTGACCTTGTTGATTGTTCCTGGTGTAGAAGGACTCCACACTGCGGTTAAAATGATCTGTGACTACAACCGTGTCAATACCATTAACAACCATCTCTGTCACATCACGTGGCGTTACGTCAGATTTGTCGCCTGCTACTTTGACGTTAATGGTGTCCTGTAACACAGGAGTAGCCTTCAGATCCAGCACGCTAATGGTGTCCTGTAACACAGGAGTAGCCGTCAGGTCCAGCTCACTCTCATACAGGACGTCTATCTCACCCAGCTGTAGATCGTCCAGAGATTTACTCAGCTTGTCCGTGTCCTGTCTGAATGTGACCCTGGCTATTCTTCCTCTTTTCTTCAGTTCTGCGTCTGCATCACCCGCCTCACAACCCTGATACATCTCATACACATCCATGTCACACTCCGATTGTAGGGTCTGGTCTATCAGCTCAGCCTGTTGTTGGTACATCTGTACTGACATATCACCTGACTTAATGTCTGCTTTCAGTTGTCCAAGGTGTTCGTCTGACATCTTTTTCAGTTGATCAAGAAGATCCTTTTCCCGGAGTTTAATCCGTTCTATCGCTTTAACCGTTGCAGAGTTAATATCTGATTCCATTTGTTTAAATCGACAAGTTTCGTCCTCCAGCTTTGACTTCTTTGTCTCAATCTCTTTGCTGATTTCGTCTTTTCTCCGTGACAAATTGCCCGTCGCCCGCGTCAGTACTGCTTTCATTGCCCGTATCTCCACTCCCAAGCTGACAACAGACTCACATTTCCTGTGGTAGATTGTACAACAGGTTTGACAAACTGCTTTCTTGCAATCTTTACACAACAACTTGATGCTTTCATCCGTGTGTTCTTTACACATGACCGTTCGTCTTCGTTTGACCTTGACCTCCCGAGAAAGGACAGTGACGTCATGATGACGAGAAGATGGGATGCGATTGTGAACTCTGATGCATCTTCCACACAGTGCATCATCACACACATAGCACCAAACAGAGGCAGGAGTTGTCTCCCCTTCTTGAATACAATAGCTGCAGTTGGTTGTATCTGAAAGATGAGGTTATACGTTATTAGTGTTTAACATACAATACACTGATGTACCAATGACTGATTGTACAAAGTAACTAGATATAGATAATATCTTAGCTGCTAACAACTCATATTTCTTGGGTGCTATTTAGTCAATATGTTTGGTTGTGTTGTCAAATAAAGCGCCTACAGAAACTCTATGACATATGTGAAATAGTATCATACGATCATATGATACGCAAGTATTTTACACGTGTCTACCTTTAGATCCTGGACCAAATGAGTCCAAGAGTCCCTGGATGACAAAGCTTGGTTTGACGTCATCTGCCCACTCCTCCACTGGTCTCTCAGGGGCGGACACTTTCGTCATCTTGTTGCAGAATGGACAGAGGAGGGACTTGGCCCTGATGGCTTCTGGTCTGGTCTTGGTGTAGTTGACGATACATTTCCGACAGAAGGTGTGGTTACACACAAGTGTACAGGGATTAGTGAAGACATCAGAGCATATGACACAGGTTAAGTAATGTTCAGTGAGTTTCTGAGAGGTCGCCATCTGAAAGAGGACAAGAAGCATTGAATTCCTCATCACTACACCCCGTGCATAACACATGGCTATCTAAAAAAAAACTATGGACATTTCAATCCTGAAAATACCGACCAGTTCATTGACCGAGTCAATCGGTTAATTATGAAAACAATCGTAAATGAAAAAACTTCGATGTTTTGACATGTAGGAAATAGGTTTCCTATGGAGAAAATGAGAATCATGATTACCCAATCTAAAGTCGACTAGGTATGATGATATCCACAATTCAAACTTGATTGTTAAAGGGAAAACGGGTGGCTGGTCGTGTTAGGCGCTGCAATTCGCCGTGCAGAATTGCATCCATTAGGCTTTGCAGTACCTACGATCGTAGGAATCCCAGAATGTCCCTAATTTTGTTCCTCGGTATTCCCGCAACACACCCGTGATCGTGGATCTAGTCAAAGTGGCACACGTCTAAAACATACAGGCTTTTCTCCCATATCAAACTGATATTTCGTGAAACAAATGAAATATAGTTCAAAGGGGCGTTAATCCCAACTCACTCACTTACTGATTGCTCAGATCACAATATATTACTTATACTGTTTCTTAGCCTTGTTTGGCTCAAATAAACATTTGTATGATTATCCTTTTGTGTCCAGATAAATAAATAACCCTAATAACCATACGCACTGTCAGTATAACTGTTCGAGTTAATTGGCTAAAGTGAACACAGGAAAGGAATATATACCACCATGACATTAAATAATCCTGCATTGTGATTGGTTTCCTAGCGGTATCCAAAATAAGTAAGAAAATATTAATTGAAAGCACTCCTTTTCAAACACGCTTGTGTTTTTTTTTAACGCCAGCGATAGCAATATATGACTATATCCCATCCACCTACAATCCCAGATTTGTCCTGATACCGTAACCATGCTCGTGAGTTTCACTTCTTTGCTTTTGAAAAATATAAATACAGATAAATAAATAACTCTACTAACATAAACTGTTTGATTTATTTGACTAAAGTGAACACACAAAACGTATATAATGCCTCCTGCCATGACATTGTATTATTGTATTATCTGCATGCTTATTGGTTCCCCATCAGTATCGAAAATAGCAAAAAAATAGCAGAAACATGCTTTTGTTATTTCTTTTTCAACGTCAGTCAGCAAAATATTCGAACTGTATCCAGGAGACCCGTATGAGCAATGCCCTACGTCGTCTGGACACGATGACATGCAGTCAACCCAGACACTTAGTCTGACCACCCAATCCACTTTGTCACCTTACTGCATCCCGGAATCACCATTGGGTTCCGGGCACATAACAATCATTGCTCACTAACTTATTGTCAGAACTTATTGGGAAATCGCTGATACCAAGGGAGATACCACTTGCTGGTGGTTTCAGAATTGACCAACAGGCAAAGAACGTCTTGTTCAGGCTGAACCTGGATACCACTATCTTGACGGTAGCTTCGGTAGTACCCGGACCCGGTCGGCAGTACCCGGACCCGGTCGACTGTACCCGGACACGGTCGGCTGTACCCGTACCCGGTCGGTAGTACCCGAACACGGTCGGCTGTACCCGGATCCGGTCGGCTGTACCCGGACACGGTCGGTAGTACCCGGACACGGTCGGTAGTACCTGGACACGGTCGGCTGTACCCGGATCCGGTCGGCTGTACCCGGACACGGTCGGCTGTACCCGGACAGGGTCGGCAGTACCCGTACACGGTCGGCTGTACCCGGACACGGTCGACTGTACCCTGACACGGTCGGTTGTACCCAGATACGGTCAGCTGTACCCGGAAACGGTCGGTAGTACTCGGACACGGTCAGCTGTACCCGGACACGGTCGGTAGTACCCGGACACGGTCAGCTGTACCCGGAAACGGTCGGTAGTACTCGGACACGGTCGGCTGTACCCGGACACGGTCGGTAGTACCCGGACACGGTCTGCTGTACCCGGACCCGATCGGCTGTACCCGGACACGGTCGGTAGTAGCCGGAGACGGTCGGCTGTACCCGGACACGGTTGGTAGTACCCGGACACGGTCGGCTGTACTCGGACACGATCGGCTGTTCCCGGACAGCAGAAAGGCAGTAGTCGGACACCACAGTCTTTTAATATTCTTTTTCAGGTACATCGATCTAACAGATAATGTACACAATAAATGTGAACGATTTCTAAAATAGATTGTCTGATGTCACTCACAGCAAGCCGTTTTTATATTAAAAACGTAGAACTAACATCACAGATTATCGCCATCAACTCTGCGCCCTGCATAATCTCAATACGTTCTTGGAAAAAACAATAAAGGACCACCGTCTCCGGTTGGGTATAAAATGCAGTTATTAGTTTGTTGTCCCTAAACACTGGTAAAAAAACTTGGCCAACTGCTTTGGTACCCGACCGACGAATGCGCCAGCAATATCTGGAACTAATTTGGTGGTGGACGCTCCTCCGCGTCTACACCATGTCTGTGTGTATCCGCTAATTCTAGCATCACGATCTTCACTGTGTTCCTACAGAACCTGTTCTCGGGTTAAAAAATCTACAAGGCAATAAATGGAAGCGGTCTCACGTACAAAATATGATACCGATTGAAAGAAGAAAAGATACAAGTACTTAAGTTTACAATAACGAGTAGTGTTCCAGCTATATCGCGGACACAGTATACATATGCTACAATATAATCCTGTTTAGGCAGCTAATATCAATGTAAAATGTAACTTTATGATAGTAATCTATGCGTTATGGATACTAGTACATATATATTTATGTAAATGACACATGACTAACACTATAATGTCGGACTTGTATGACCAATTGACATAGTTTATCCTCTTCAGATATAATTGAAACCCGTGAAGATCCGGGGTAGAATAAGTCTTCAGAAACCCATGCTTGTCGTAAAAGGCAACTAACAGGATCAGGTGGTCAGGCTCGCTGACTTGGTTTGATACATGTCATCGTATCCCAATTGCGTGGATCGATGCTCGTGATATCAATCACTGGATTGTCTGGTCGAGACTCGATTATTTACAGACCGCCGTGATATAGCTGTAATATTGCTGAGTGAGCGTTAAACAACAAACAGACAAAAACACATAATTGAGGGAAGGCCTTTATGATATTCCTTTGGCACTTTTGGTTTATACTTTTCGCTACAACTACCGCTTTTTGATTATTATTGTAAAATATATCAAATATATTTAAATAAATAGAACTCCTTTTACAGATATGAAAAAAATCCGAAAAAATGAATACAAATAATTACACCTATTTACATTTAAAAAAAGAAAGAAAATCTACTCTGATATATGAATAGGTTGTATATAGACAAATAAATATAATTATTTGTCACCATATGTGCAAATATATAGATTTCATTTCATGTTATTTAATTTTTTTTTGAGGGGTGGTGTGGAAGGCTTCGTTATTAAAAGAAATATAACGTTACTATAGAACTTTTGGTTGTATTTAATCAGTGATAATGTAGGATGGCGTGGCAGTAGGAAAGCTGATACTGAACCGTTTGTTTTGACAGTTTCCTCCAGCACACGTATTTTTAAATGGAGTTTGCAGAAAGAGGATTATGCATGCGTGTTAATTTTGTGTATTGGCAGTTTACCTTTTCAGCTACAAACAAATGTTTGATGAGTGTCTGATTACTGCCGATGTCCAGATACTACCGAACTCTCTACATGGAGATATAGATTGTGCAGAACATTCATCGGCTGAGGCGACAAGACCAAGTGTCCAAAGTCTAAGTGTGGTATGAACTGTGTTGACTCGATGCATACACCACGTCAACGATAACAGCTCGGATTCGTTAAAAGACTTTTCAATCAAACATATCTTGCTAAAGGGAGAACTGAGAACGCCAGAACACGATATCATTATCATAACGAAAGTAGGGTATAAATATCTAACTTCCGGGTTGGCAACCAGGAACAAATACAGAACACAATCAGGTTAATTACAGTCTTATTACAAGAGTGTGTTAAGTTTTCATTAACAAGCATTTCATGCACATATATATACATTTCCATGAACACTCGGATGTCGAGTTTTAATCTGAACAGTGAATAGCGCGCTAGAATGACCCAGTTCATAACGAAAGTGCAAACACGCGAAATGATTGAAACTTTGAAATCACAAAACAGGGAATTCCTGATAGAAGGCAGCACGTGTACCCTACGAGACTGTTAAGAAGGTACTTCCTGACCCAAGAAATACAGAAATGAATACACGTCCTTCGGGGGTATGATATACTCATCTCCGAGTTTCCCAGCAAACACACACCTACCTTGCAGTTGGCCTCAGACCACAGTTACGCCCCCACCCGTTTTACCCGGAAGGAAAATAGGCGAATATAGTGCCCAATGTCCGGGTTGGCAACCAAGAACAAATACAGAACACAATCAGGTTAATTACAATCTTATTACAGCAGCGTGTAAAGTTTTCATTAACAAGCACTTCATGACAATATATATACATTTCCATGAACACTCGGATGTCGAGTTTTATTCTGAACAGTGAATAGCGCACTAGAATGACCCAGTTTAATAACGAAAGTGAGCACACGAAATAATTGAAACTTTGAAATCACAAACCAGGGAATTCCTGATAGAAAGCAGCACGTGTACCCTACGGGACTGTTTGTCAGGAACTCCCTTACCCAAGAAATTCAGAAATCAATACACGGCCTTCGGGGCATGAAATATTCATCTCCGAGTTTCCCAGCAAACATACACCTACCTTGCAGTTCGGTCGTCCACGGCGGTGTAGAGGGAAACTGTAACCTCGGTGTAAAATATCCTCCTAGATTTAGATCAGCTGGTTTCCTCCTGCTTACATTATATTTTAGCTGCCACCTATCAGCATAGTTTTGAACGACACCAAGAAGGTTTTGCAGGCCTTTATAAGAGATAGTCAACAAAGTATTGTCGTCAGTATTCATTATGGTGGGCCGTCACGTCGCTGTAGATAGCAAATCATTGTGGTCTGAGGCCAGTTCGGTCGTCCACGGCGGTGTAGAGGGAAACTGTACCTCTGGTGTAAAATGTTCTCCTAAATTTAGATCTTCTGGCTACGTTTCTACAAAGTGATATTATTTCTATTGCTGTGGTGAGTCCATGCAAAGATGTACGACGACATCTGTTGCAGTTATAAAATGCGATGTATTAACGGGAGACGTCGAGAGGCCGTGTAAATAAAGCAGAGCAGTACACAACATTTCTTTTTAATTGATACGTTTAATGCAGACGTTGTGCTGTTGACATATGCAGAAAGGGAATTTCAAAGAGAGGAAGCTAGGTCACATGTTGCTTTCGATCTTCCAGCCTTTTAGTATGACTCGATGACTTCCTATAAATACTGTTTTTTAGCTAAATGACTTTCTTAACTTTTGAGATATATTATTGTTCATTTTAAAATCAATTTAAAGAATTATACCATTGTAAATTACCTATATGAGTGTTCAAAACTATTTCTGATATCACGCAGTGAGTGAATGTTGCTCTGCGCTACAGTCTGCTATAGTCCAGCTGTATCACGTGATCGATCCATCAATCGAGTCTGGGCCAGTGATCGACAGCATGAGTATCAAGGTGTGACGCGAGACCTTGATCACACGCCACGGAGCCTGGCCACCTGATCTCCTCTTGAGCCGGCTCTTGAGATAAGCGTTACAGGAGCCTGGGATCGGGATTCAGGATACGCAATTATGATGGTAAGGATGACTTGTGTAAGTGATTCAGGTGACTTTGGAAACCAACGAGCTTGCGTATGGTGCTGACAAACCAAGAAGTATTATCAGGGCAGATCTGAGATTCCAACCCACAAACGAAGGATTCTTGCAGGCCTTGATGCAACTGTATGCAGAACAAAATCGGGCGCCTTAGACAACTGTGACCCCTAGTCCTGAATGAGTGAATTCATGAGATTTCGTTTAACGCCGCAGTGAACAATATTTCAGTAATATCAGGGCGTGTCAGTTTAATGTCGGAATGAAGCTCTATTGAAGTCATGCAGGTCTGAGACCTTTACCACTTTGAGGTTTTTCAAAGAAAGAAATGCTGGATGTCCTGAATTAAATGCCTTGCCTTTGCATGTGTATGTGACGGGGGCCACCGGTCGGGCAGGATACGCTCCCATTTCTGGAACACCTGGTATCATCACTTTCTGATGGTGAGTCAGACAGAAGCTTATAGTTTAGTCGGCACAGTGGACTCTGCATGTTTTGTGGAGTGTTCTTTAGATTATGGATATGGTTTTGTAGCTTTAAGTCAGTTTTGAAATAAAAATATCGTCGGTTCCTGCCAAAGAAAGAAATTGCACGTCTTCAAACAGTGACCGAACCTTTATCCAGCACAGGATCCAGCACCACTCAAACAGAACACCAAGGTACATGGCAGCTTGGGTTGTATGGTCCAGCACCATTCAAACAGAACAACAAGGAATATGGCAGCTTGGGTTGTATGGTCCAGCAACACTCAAACAGAACACCAAGGTATATGGCAGCTTGGGTTGTATGGTCCAGCACCACTGAGAACACCAAGGTATATGGCAGCTTGGGTTGTATGGTCCAGCACCACTCAAACAGAACACCAAGGTATATGGCAGCTTGGGTTGTATGGTCCAGCACCACTCAAACAGAACACCAAGGTACATGGCAGCTTGGGTGGTATGGTCCAGCATCACTCAAACAGAACACCAAGGTACATAGCAGCTTGAATTGTATGGTCAAGCAACACTCAAACAGAACACCAAGGTATATGGCAGCTTGGGTTGTATGGTCAAGCACCATTCAAACAGAACACCAAGGTATATGGCAGCTTGGGTTGTATGGTCCCTAGGGAGGGAGAATGAAATTGGAGTGCGCACTATTCCAATGACCGGGGTATTAACGTAGCGCTTTAAGCACGCTTTAGGGTGTGGAGTTGACGCCTTATTATGAGGTACAATATTAAAATGTTCAATGATATTACAGGTTCGTTTCATGGCCTGATTCTTCTATGTATCACGTATCTCATTCAGAAGTAAAAGGCGATTATACTTCTCCTAAAAGGCGACCAATGGGATCGGGTGGTCAGGCTCGCTAACTTAGTTGATACATGTCAACGATCCCAATTGCACTGATCGATGCTCATGATGTCAATCACTGGATTGTCTAGTCCAGACTCGAATTTTTACAGACCGCCGTCATATAGTTGGAATATTGCTGAGTGCGGCGTAAAACAACAGACCAACATCATTCAGAAATATCAGCTCCGTCAAGTCTTGAGGGCATTTGATTTCTAAGTTTATTACATTAGATTACTAAAAGCAATGGTATTATTTAAGAAATAAACCCGTGTTTTCATATACAGTCAAGTCTCGTTAATCCGACAATCGGTTTTATTTGACACTGATGATAGGAACCGATTACATAAGTGCTATTTAAACCCCTTAATGTAGATCGGTGTTACGTGTATTATTAAATATTTGAATCCCAACGCACTAGTGTGTTGTGTCAAACGTTACATTTCTCGTTAGTATATAGGGAAATAATAACAGAGAAACAAACATGGGTTAATTCACAAGAATAGAGCTGCACCAATGATAAAGGTGACGCAGCGCATATACTACTAATCAACAGCTTACAGAAGGGCTTCTCTGCAGCGCCAGTCACATTTGGTTCAGCCTTGTTATTGACTGATAGGTATCACGTGGGAGACCTTGCGAACACACAAAGCAGTGACGTCACGGTTAGTAGCGCATTAATGAATGAAGACGGGTCGTTTTGAGTGTTAAATTAGAACCTACTTCTTTAAAAAGAAACATATCTTTCTAGGAACAAGCAAAATGTACAGTGTCATTTAAAATATGATTATGGAGCGATTATTTTCGAGTGAGCAAATATTTTCACTGCTGCTAGTCCTATCATAGTAATACATGACATGGAACGATGAAATGGCTTTACACATTCAGACCATTTGGTAAATCGAACCCAGGTCTTATAATCACCCTATCAGTTTAGTTCGTTGTGACGTCATCGGCTATTAACAAAAACGGAATAAACAATAGTCAAATTAAATTCAAAACGCCAGAGAAGCTGTGTCTTCAACCTGCCGGCTGAGACGTGTACGAGAGTAGTACGCGGATATAGAAACATTGTGACATGTGTTTGCTTATAGGAGAAAACATATCCACACGTTTTTGAAGTACATGTATTTAAAGAATGTTAAGCACTGTTACTTATTCATTTATGAAACTGTATGCCTCCATAGATAAGTGTGAAGAGTTATTTACGCACAGAGGAATCTGTTTCGGCAGATACTTGAGGCTGATTATTCTCAGGCGATCACGTTTTATATTTACAAGTCCACCTATCGCGCGCGCGCACACACACATACAAATGTATATATAAATATATATATATATATATTTATACACACACACACGTGCACACACATACACACATGTATACACACAAACACACACATATATATATATATATATATATATATATATATATATATATATATATATATATATATACAAACACACGCACACACACACATATATATATACACACATACACACACATATATAAAAATAAATATACATACATACATACATACATACATACATACATACATACATACATACATACATACATGCATGGATGCATGCATTCATGCACGCACGCACGCACGCACGCACGCACGCACGCACGCATGCATGCACGCACGCACGCACGCACGCGCGCGCGCGCACACACACACACACACCATCCTTGCTGACTTGTAGGTGCAGCAGCTCATCAGTGTTCTCAAAGCACGTTGACAGAGGTTCCATGATCCTTACATCAGATGTTCAGTTCCTGCACAAGAAGGTCTGTATGACACCCTTGTTAAGACAAACATACACCCGCCCTCTCACATCAACATATATTCCTCGTGGTTTCTGAATACCGTCTTGGGATGTCAGTAGATGTTTTACAAACTGTCCTGATTCCGTCAGATGGATGACTCTGTGTAGAGAGAAGTCTGTCACCAGG
Organism: Haliotis rufescens; assembly: GCF_023055435.1. Classification (NCBI taxonomy): domain Eukaryota; kingdom Metazoa; phylum Mollusca; class Gastropoda; order Lepetellida; family Haliotidae; genus Haliotis; species Haliotis rufescens. The sequence goes on from NW_025963857.1 coordinate 2,121,442, forward strand.
ATGTCACCTGTGCTGGTACTTGTGATACCCTGGGGAGACTTCAGTGTTGTGTCTCCTGTCGGGCTGTAGGTGAACACCACATCTCCCTCGGGGGTCAGACACACGACACACTTGGTTCCCAAGTCAGACACCAGGATGTTTCCTGTCCTCGTGGTACAGAGGTAGTAGGGATATCGTAAGATGTTGTTACTGTTGTGGAGTGGACTGATTGACCTCAGCATGTTTCCCGTCATATCCAGGATATCAACACAGGGAGGAGACCGGGAACTAGCTGCTAGTGTTGATGGTGTCAGGGACGTTATGCCCCAGTACTGTTTGCTGGTTGTGATAGTTGACAGCAGCACCAGGTCAGGGTTGGCTTCTACTGTTACAATCTGATTGATGTTCAGGGCAGTGACGGCCACCTGGTTTTGTGTCAACTTCGTAATACCCCAGGGAGTTCCACGAAGCAGGAGCTTACTGTGACCTTGTTGATTGTTCCTGGTGTAGAAGGACTTTACACTGCTGTTAAATGGATCTGTGACTACAACCGTGTCAATACCATTAACAACCATCTCTGTCACATCACGTGGCATTACGTCAGATTCGTCGCCTGCTACTTTGACGTTTATGGTGTCCTGTAAGACAGGAGTAGCCGTCAGGTCCAGCTCACTCTCATACAGGACGTCTATCTCACCCAGCTGTAGATCGTCCAGAGATTTACTCAGCTTGTCCGTGTCCTGTCTGAATGTGACCCTGGCTATTCTTCCTCTCTTCTTCAGATCTGGGTCTGCATCACCCGCCTCACATCCCTGATACATCTCATACACATCCATGTTACACTCCGATTGTAGGGTCTGGTCTATCAGCTTAGCCTGTTGTTGGTACATCTGTACTGACATCTCACCTGACTTAATGTCTGCTTTCAGTTGTCCGATGTGTTTGTCTGACATCTCTTTCAGTTGACAAAGAAGATCCTTTTCCCGGAGTTTAATCCGTTCTATAACTTTGACCGTTGCAGAGTTAATATCTGATTCCATTTGTTTAAATCGACAAGTTTCGTCCTCCAGCTTTGACTTCTTTGCCTCAATCTCTTTGCTGATTTCGTCTCTTCTCCGTGACAAATTGCCCGTCGCCCTGGTGAGTACTGCTTTCATTGCCCGTATCTCCACTCCCAAGCTGACAACAGACTCACATTTCCTGTGGTAGATTGTACAACAGGTTTGACATACTGCTTTCTTGCAATCTTTACACAACAACTTTATGCTTTCATCCGTGTGTTCTTTACACATGACCATTCGTCTTCGTTTGACCTTGACCTCCCGAGAAAGGACAGTGACGTCATGATGACGAGAAGATGGGATGCGATTGTGAACTCTGACGCATCTTCCACACAGTGCATCATCACACACATAGCACCAAACAGAGGCAGGAGTTGTCTCCCCTTCTTCAATACAATAGCTGCAGTTGGTTGTATCTGAAAGATGAGGTTATACGTTATACATTATTAGTGTTTAACATACAATACACTGATGTACCAATGACTGATTGTACAAAGTAACTAGATATAGATAATATGTGAAATAGTATCATACGATCATATGATACGCAAGTATTTTACACGTGTCTACCTTTAGATCCTGGACCAAATGAGTCCAAGAGTCCCTGGATGACAAAGCTAGGTTTGATGTCATCTGCCCACTCCTCCACTGGTCTCTCAGGGGCAGACACTTTCGTCATCTTGTTGCAGAATGGACAGAGGAGGGACTTGGCACTGATGGCTTCTGGTCTGGTCTTGGTGTAGTTGCCGACACATTTCCGACAGAAGGTGTGGTTACACACAAGTGTACAGGGATTAGTGAAGACATCAGAGCATATGACACAGGTTAAGTAATGTTCAGTGAGCTTCTGAGAGGTCGCCATCTGAAAGAGGACAAGAAGCATTGAATTCCTCATCACTACACCCCGTGCATAACACATGGCTATCTCAAAATAAACTATGGACATTTCAATCCTGAAAATACCGACCAGTTCATAGACCGAATCAATCGGTTAATTATGAAAACAATCGTTAATGAAAAACCTTCGATGTTTTGACATGTAGGAAATAGGTTTCCTATGGAGAAAATGAGAATCATGATTACCCAATCTAAAGTCGACTAGGTATGTTAATATCCACAATTCAAACTTGATTGTTAAAGGGAAGACGGGTGGCTGGTCGTGTTAGGCGCTGCAATTCGCCGTGCAGAATTGCATCCATTAGGCTTTGCAGTACCTACGATCGTAGGAATCCCAGAATGGCCCTAATTATGTTCTCGGTATTCCCGCAACACACCCGTGATCGTTGATTTAGTCAAAGTGGTACACGTCTAAAACATACAGGCTTTTCTCTCATATCAAACTGATATTTCGTGAAACAAATGAAATATAGTTCAAAGGGGCATTAATCCCAACTCACTCACTTACTGATTGCTCAAATCACAATATATTACTTATTCTGTTTCTTAGCCTTGTTTGGCTCAAATAAACATTTGTATGATTATCCTTTTGTGTCCAGATAAATAAATAACCCTAATAACCATATGCGCTGTCAGTATAACTGTTTGAGTTAATTGGCTGAACTGAACACAGGAAAGGAATATATACCACCATGATATTGGAAAATCCTGCATTGTGATTGGTTTCCTAGCGGTATCCAAAAAAACGTAAGAAAATATTAATTGAAACCACTCCTTTTAAAACACTCAAATTTCAAACACGCTTGTGTTTTATAACGCCAACGACAGCAAAATATGATTATATCCCATCCACCTACAATCCCAGATTTGTCCTGATACTGTAACCATGCTCGTGAGTTTCGCTTCTTTGCTTTTAAAAAATATAAATACAGATAAATAACTCTTCTAATCATAAACTGTTTCATATATTTGATTAAAGTGAACACACAAAACGTATATAATACCTACTGCCATGACCTTGTATTATTGTATTATCTGCATGCTTATTGGTTCCCCGTCAGTATCGATCGAAAAGAGCAAGAAAATAGCAGAAACACGCTTTTGTTATTTCATTTTCAACGTCAGTCAGCAAAATATTCGAACTGTATCCAGGAGACCCGTATGAGCAATGCCCTCCGTCGTCTGGACTCGATGACATGCTGTCAACCCAGACACCAGCCTGTACCCGGACACGGTCGGCTGTACCCGGACACGGTCGGTAGTGCCCGGACACGGTCGGCTGTACCCGAACACGGTCGGCTGTACCCGGACACGGTCGGTATTGCCCGGACACGGTCGGCTGTACCCGAACACGGTCGGCTGTACCCGGACACGGTCGGTATTGCCCGGACACGGTCGGCTGTACCCGAACACGGTCGGCTGTACCCGGACACGGTCGGTAGTACCCGGACACGGTCGGCTGTACCCGAACACTGTCAGCTGTACCCGGATCCGGTCGGCTGTACAGCAAAAAGGCAGTAGTCGGACACCACAGTCTTTTAATATTTTTTTCAGGTACATCGATCGAAAAGATAAGGTACACAATAAATGTGAACGATTTCTAAAATAGATTGTCTGCTGTCACTCACAGCAAGCCGTAAATCTATTTTTATATTAAAAACGTAGAACTAACCCCACAGATTATCTCCATCAACTCTGCGCCCTGCAGAAGCTCAATACGTATTTGAACAGTATGCTTCTTGGCAAAAACAATAAAACCCGTCCAGCTTGGGACCACCGCCTCTAGTTGGGTATAAAATGCAGTTATTAGTTTGTTGTCCCAAAACACTGGTAAAAAAACTTGGCCAACTGCTTTGGTACCCAACCGACGAATGCATGCACCAGCAATATCTGGAACTAATTTGGTGGTGGACGCTCCCCCACGTCTACACCATGTCTGTGTGTATCCGCTAATTCTAGCATTCTGTTCTAGGGTTAAAAATCTTCAAGGCCATAAATGGAAGTGGTCTCACGTACAAAATATGATACCGATTGAAAGAAGAAAATATACAAGTACTTAAGTTTACAATAACGAGTAGTGTTCCAGCTATATCTCGGACACAAGATACATATGCTACAATATAATCCTGTTTAGGCAGCTTATATCAATGTAAGATGTAACTTTATGATAGTAATCTATGCGTTATGGATACTAGTACATGTGTATTTATGTAAATGACACATGACTAACACTATAATGTCGGACTTGTATGACCAATTGACATAGTTTATCCTCTTCAGATATAATTGAGACCTGTGAAGATCCGGGGTAGAATAGGTCTTCAGAAACCCATGCTTGCCGTAAAAGGCGACTAACGGGATCGGGTGGTCAGGCTCGCCGTGATATAGCTGTAATATTGCTGAGTGCGGCGTTAAACAACAAACAGACAAAAACACATAATGGAGGGAAGGCCTTTATGATATTCCTTTGGCACTTTTGGTTTTATACTTTTCGCTGCAACTACCGCTTTTTGATTATTATTGTAAAATATATCAAATATATTTAAATAAATAGAACTCCTTTTACAGATATAAGAAAAAATCGACATAATTACACCTATTTACATTAAAAAACGAAAATCTACTTTGATATATGAATAGGTTGTATGTAGACATCTAAAAAAAATATTTGTCACCATATGTGCAAATATATAGATTTCATTTCATGTTATTTACTTATTTTTGAGGGGTGGTGTGGAAGGCTTCGTTATTAAAAGAAATATAACGTTACTATAGAACTTTATGTTGTATTTAACCAGTGATAATGTAGGATGGCGTGGCAGTAGGAAAGCTGATACTGAACCGTTTGTTTTGACAGTTTCCTCCAGCAGAAGTATTTTTAAATGGAGTTTGCAGGAAGAGGATTATGCATGCGTGTTAATTTTGTGTATTGACAGTTTACCATTTCAGCTACAAACAAATGTTTGATGAGTGTCTGATTACTGCCGATGTCCAGATACTACCGAACACTCTACATGGAGATATAGATTGTGTAAAACATTCATCGGCTAAGGCGACAAGGCCAAGTGTCCAAAGTCCAAGTGTGGAATGAACTGTGTTTACTGGATGCATACACCACGTCAACGATAACAGCTCGGATTCGTTAAAAGACTTTTCAATCAAACATATCTTGGGAAATTTAAAAAGGATTTTGACTAGTCTGGCTTGCTAAAGGGAGAACTGAGAACGCCAGAACACGATATCATTATCATAACGAAAGTAGGGTATAAATATCTAACTTCCGGGTTGGCAACCAAGAACAAATACAGAATATAATCAGGTTAATTACAGTCTTATTACAAGAGTGTGTTAAGTTTTCATTAACAAGCACTTCATGACAATATATATACATTTCCTTGAACACTCGGATGTCGTGTTTTAATCTGAACAGTGAATAGCGCGATAGAATGACCCAGTTCATAACGAAAGTGCAAACACGCGAAATGATTGAAACTTTGAAATAACAAAACAGAGAATTCCTGATAGAAAGCAGCACGTGTACCCTACGAGACTGTTTGTCAGGAACTCCCTGACCCAAGAAAAGCAGAAATCAACACACGTCCTTCGGGGGTATGACATACTCATCTCCGAGTTTCCGAGCTAACCTACACCTACCTTGCAGTTGGCCTCAGACCACAGTTACGCCCCCATCCGTTTTACCCGGCAGGAAAATAGGCGAATATAGTGCCCAATGTAAACTGGCTGTTCAACCTGTACCAAGGTTTTAGAGTGACTTCTAATAGCCTAAATGAAAGATTAGACATTGTATTATGTTGCATTTTTTATCCACAATCTGTACATGGTATTGACACCAGCTTCGCATGATTTGATCCCAAGTTCAAGGCCGTTGTGTGTGTTTCGGCTGATAACTACCTGTGACCATTGTTGACAGTGGTTACTGCGAAATCAAGATGGTGGATCTTTGCCGATACTTGCGGTTTAAGATATATATTCTTTATTTCCTCCAATTGAATGAAGATAACAATATGCAGATATAATTATGTTACATGTTTAACGTGAATTGGGGTTATATTTACACATGTTCATAAACATACAAGTTCTTAGCAGGTATCGCCATATCCTTATAAAGCGGCTTACATTAATTATTACTTCTGCCCACACATCTCTTTCAAGTTCCATAATACATTCTATTGGACATCCACCAAGCAAAAACTCAAGAATGACATTTCTCCTAGATTTTAACAAAAATATTTACATCCAGGATATCACATATGGTGTTCAAAAAGTAAATTTGGGTCATTCATATTGATGGTACAAGACATAAACACGTGCTTTACAATATCATTGGCAACAGTTTTACAATAGCATTCTCTAGAGACAATTTCAGCTGATCCGTAGAATACAAGTCTTGCAATATTAGTTAAATGGTCATACTTCTCCACAGCTAGTTTCCAGAGATAGTGTTTATTACTTGATCTTATGCTAACATATCTTGACAGACTGAGTCTTGAATTAAAGTGGACTTAAAATACACCATCTCGATGAGATTTAAAAGTATAAATCACGGCCTTGGACAAGCATTTCTTATTAATAAATTAACAATTATTGACATAGTTAACAAATGTATCATTTAGGTTATACTTCTGTTCAAACTGTAGGATATTATATTTCGGAGAATTTCTACTCCTTAGATTGCATGTAAAACTATCTGTACATGCACATAAATTGACCCAGGCGAACTAGAAACGCTACTTTAAAACCACAGTTATACTTTGCAGTACATAGCCTTCCTAAGAGTGTGTTTTACACGTTTTAGATTAGGTTTGAACAATTTAGTATGTAATACGGGTCGTATTTCCTCAGTTTAAAAAAATATGCGTTTTTGCCCGCTTGCCCCACATTTATTGAAAACGAATACCATTTTATGCTTAACTGTCCATGTTATGAATCGCTAAGAACAAAATATTTCCAAGGTTTACCCCAAAACATCAATACACTAATCAAGCTCCTCCGTTTTGATGAAATATCTAACGAGCAACAAAAGAATACTATCCTATACATTAATTATGGTTTACGACTTCGCAACCGTCTTTGTACAAATGATGTTTAATTATTCTTTAGGTTATTTGCCTTCATTAGTCAAATGCTTTTATCTCTTCTTGTTGTGTTGTGTTGCGACTTATTTTTCACAAAATTGTACACGTGCACATCTCTGTGCATATAAGTCTGCATGTTTATACTTCTATATGTACAAAATTGTATATATATAATGTTACTGTATGTATATGGGCCTATGGCCAGAATACAATAAATGATGATGATGATGATGAAGAAGTAGAGTGCTCTTTTATCTATGTAATACTGTAGTGGCATGATGCCGATAGCATCAAATACAACAATACTGGGAGTGCGCCTGTGTTGTCCCTGAACTGTTCTACAAAATTGACGTTGTACAACTTCAAGCATTTCATAGAGCCCACATGATACGATTTCCCCCTCCGAGATACGTGCTGCAGATATAGGATGGAGACCACTAAAATACAACCCATTATTATGATAAGTGTTGATGAGTACATGTAACTCTTCACATGCAGATTGTGTATGTTCAAGAGATGATATACACCTGCATATTTAATAGATTTCCTTTATGCAACATGGATATCACCAATTGATACAAAAGTGGTTTGAACCTTATTGTTTCAGCATCCAGAGTATAGAACTGCACTCCTGCTTACATTATATTTTAGCTGCCACCTATCAGCATAGATTTAAACAACATCATGAAGATTTTGCCGGCCTTTATAAGAGACAGTCAACAAAGTAGTGTCGTCAGCATTAATTATGGTGGGCCGTCATGTCGCTGTAGATAGCAAATCATTGTGGTCTGAGGCCAGTTCGGTCATCCACGGCGGTGTAGAGGGAAACTGTACCTCGGGTGTAAAATGTTCCCCTAAATTTAGATCTTCTGGCTACCTTTCTACAAAGTGATCTTATTACTATGGCTGTGGTAAGTCCATGCAAACAGGCGTGTTATACCGTGTTCAAGTACGACGACATCTGCAAAGTTGCAGTTATAAAATGCGGTGTATTAACGGGAGACGTCGAGAGGTCGTGTAAATAAAGCAGAGCAGTACACATTTCATTTTGATTGATACGTTTAATGCAGACGTTGTGCTTTTGACATATGCAGAAAGGGAATTCCAAAGAGAGGAAGTTAGGTCACATGTTACTTTCGATCTTCCAGCCTTTTAGTATGACTCGAGACTTCCTATAAATACTGTTTTTTAGCTAAAAAGAGTGAGTGAGTGAGTGAGTATGGTTTTACGCCTTTTTTAGCAATATTCCAGCAATATCACGGCGCAGGACACCAGAAATGGGCTTCACACATATTACCCATGTCGGGAATCGAACCCGGGTCTTCGGCGTGACGAGCGAACGCTTTTACCACTAGGCTACCCGACCGCCCCTAGCTAAAAAGAAGAACAGTATATATCGTTGTAGGACGAATAAATGAACATTCTTCAAGTTGATGGATGCAACATAGTTGAATCCACAGTGATTCATTTTGTAAATACATCTGTTTAAATTTGAAGTATAGTACATGTAGCTATACGTTGACCCTCTAAATATATGATATATACGTCAATGATGTCAATCACAGGATTGTCTGGTTCAGACTCGATTATTTACAGACCGCCGTCATATAGCTGAGTGCGGCGTTAAACAACAAACCAACTACTGTAACTACAGGTAGCACCCGCAAGTCACACAATTTGCATAAAATGTAAGTGCTTGTTTGTTGCCGGACTCCACATAGCCGTCTTCCTGAAAAAAACACGGGATTCATGCGATGGCACACAACTCCCTACATTTGGTATCGCCATGGAAATCGTCATGGTAGAATGGTGATGAATTGTGTTTTGCACTCTGTGCGGCGTTTTTGAATGACTTTCTTTAACTTTTGAGACATAATATTGTTCATTTTAAAATCAATTTAAAGAATTATACCATTGTAAATTACCTATATGAGTGTTCAAAAACTATTTCTGATATCACGCAGTGAGTGAATGTTGTTCTGCGCTACAGTCTGCTATAGTCCAGCTGTATCACGTGATCGATCCATCAATCGAGTCTGGACCAGTGATCGATAGCATGAGTATCAAGGTACGACGTGAGCACTTGATCATACGTTATCAACCCAGTTACGGAGCCTGGCCATCTGATCCCCTTTTGAGCCGGCTCTTGAGATAGTCATTACAGGAACCAGGGATCAGGATTCAGGGGACGCAATTACATTGGTAAGGATGACTTGAGTGCGTTGGGTTTAACACAGCTTTTAACAGTATTCATTTCTATCATGGCGTGTCAACTTCATTTCGGTGGAAAGCCCGTAAGTGATTCAGGTCACTTTGGAAATCAACGAGCTTGCGTATGTTGCTGACAATCCCAGATCTGAGATTCCAACCTACAAACGAAGGATTCTGGCAGGCCTTGATGCAACTGTATGCAGAACAAAATCGGGCGCCTTTGACAACTGTGACCCCTAGTCCTGAATGAGTGAATAAATGAGATTTCGTTTAACGCCGCTTTGAACAATATTTCAGTAATATCAGGGCGTGTCAGTTTAATGTCGGAGTGAAGCTCTGTTGAAGTCATGCAGGTCTTAGACGTTTACCACTTTGATGTTTTTCAAAGAAAGAAAATGATAGCTGTACATGCTGGATGTCCTGAAATAAATGCCTCGCCTTTGCATGTGTATGTGATGGGGGCCACCGGTGGGGCAGGATACGCTCCCATTTCCAGGACACCTGGTATCATCACTTTCTGATAGTGACTCAGACACATGCTTATATTTTAGTCGGCAGAGTGGACTCTGCATGTTTTGTGGAGTGTTCTTTTGATTATGGATATGGTTTTGTAGCTTTAAGCTTTGAAATAAAAACATCGTCGGTTCCTGCCAAAGAAAGAAATAGCACGTCTTCAAACAGTGACCGAACCTTTATCCAGCACCACTCAAACAGAACACCAAGGTATATGGCAGCTTGAGTTGTATGATCCAGCACCACTCAAGCAGAACACCAAGGTATATGGCAGCTTGGGTTGTATGGTCCAGCACAACTCAAACAGAACACCAAGGTATATGGCAGCTTGGGTTGTATGGTCCAGTACCACTCAAACAGAACACCAAGGTATATGGCAGCTTGGGTTGTATGGTCCAGCACAACTCAAACAGAACACCAAGGTATACGGCAGCTTGGGTTGTATGGTCCAGCATCACTCAGAACATCAAGGTATATGGCAGCTTGGGTTGTATAGTCCAGTACCACTCAAACAGAACACCAAGGTATATGGCAGCTTGGGTTGTATGGTCCAGTACCACTCAAACAGAACACCAAGGTATATGGCAGCTTGGGTTGTATGGTCCAGCACCACTCAGAACACCAAGGTATATGGCAGCTTGGGTTGAATAGTCCAGTACCACTCAAACAGAACACCAAGGTATATGGCAGCTTGGGTTGTATAGTCCAGTACCACTCAAACAGAACACCAAAGTATATGGCAGCTTGGGTTGTATGGTCCAGCACCACTCAAACAGAACACCAAGGTATATGGCAGCTTGGGTTGTATGGTCCAGCACCACTCAAACAGAACACCAAGGTACATGGCAGCTTGGGTTGTATGGTCCAGCACCACTCAAACAGAACACCAAGGTATATGGCAGCTTGGGTTGTATGCTCCCTTGGGAGGGAGAATGAAACTGGAGTGCGCACTATACCATTGACCGGGGTAATAATGTAGCGCTTTAAGCACGCTTTAGGGTGTGGAGTTGACGCCTTATTATGATGTACAATATTAAAATATTCAATGATATAACATGGCCGTTTCATGGCCTGATTCTTCTAGGTATCATGTACCTCATTCAGAAGTAAAAGGCGATTATACTTGTCGTAAAAGGCGACCAACGGGATCGGGTGGTCAGACTCGCTAACTTGGTTGATACATGTCATCGATCCCAATTGCACGGATCGATGCTCATGATGTCAATCACTGGATTGTCTCGTCCAGAATCGATTAATTACAGACCGCCGTCATACAGCTGGAATATTGCTGAGTGCAGCGTAAAACAACAGACCAACACCATTCAGAAATATCAGCTGCGTCGTCTTGAGGGCATTTCATTTCTAAGTTTATTACATTAGATTACTAAAAGCAATGGTATTATTTAAGAAATAAACCCATGTTTTCATATACAGTCAAGTCTCGCTAATCCGACAATCGGCTTTATTGACACTTATGATAGGAACCGATTACATCAGTGCTATTTAGACCCGTTAATGTAGATCGGTGTTACGTGTATTATTTATATTTAATATTTGAATCCCAACGCACTGGTGTGTTGTGTCAAACGTTACATTTCTCGTTAGTATATCGGGAAATAATAACAGAGAAACAAACATGGGTTAATTCACAAGAATAGAGCTGCACCAATGATAAAGGTGACGCAGCGCATATACTACTAATAAACAGCGTACAGAAGGGCTTCTCTGCAGCGCCAGTCACATTTGGTTCAGCCTTGTTATTGACTGATAGGTATCACGTGGGAGACCTTGCGAACACACATAGCAGTGACGTCACGGTTAGTAGCCCATTAGTGAATGAAGACGGGTCGTTTTGAGTGTTAAATTAGAACTACTTCTTTAAAAAGAAATATATCTTTCTAGGAACAAGCAAAATGTACAGTGTCATTGAAAATATGATTATGGAGCGAGTGAGCAAATACTTTTTACTGCTGCTAGTCCTATCATAGTAATACATGATATGGAACGATGAAATGGCTTTACACATTCCGACCATTTTGTGAATCGAACCCAGGTCTTATAATCACCCTATCAGTTAGTTCGTTGTGACGTCATCGGCTATTAACAAAAACGGAATAAACAATAGTCAAATCAAATTCAAAACGCCAGAGAACCTGTGTCTTCAACCTGCCGGCTGAGACGTGTACGAGAGTAGTACGCGGATATAGAAACATTGTGACATGTCTTTGCTTATAGGAGAAAACACATCCACACGTTTTTGAAGTACACGTATCTAAAGAATGTTAAGTACTGTTACTTATTCATGTATAAAACTGTATGCCTCCATAGATAAGTGTGAATTTTGAGTTATTTACGCACAGTGGAATCTTTTTCGCGAGATACTTGAGGCTGATTATTCTCAGGCGATCACGTTTTATATTTACAAGTCCACCTATCGCGCGCGCACACACACACGCACACACACACACACACACACACACACACACACACACACACACACACACACACACACACACACACACACACACACACACACACACACACACACACACACACACACACACACACACACACACACACACATATAAATATACGCACGTGCACATACACACACACATATATATACACACACAGATACCCATATATATATATATACACACACACATACACACACAAACACACATATAAATATACACACACACTTATATATATATATATATATATATATACACGTGCACACACACACATATATATATATATACAGACACATACATATATATACACACATACACACACATATACACACACAGTCATATATATATATATATACGTGCGCGCACACACACACACACACACACACACACACACACACACACACACACACACACACACACACACACACACACACACACACACAACAATTCTTGCTGACTTGTAGGTGCAGCAGCTCATCAGTGTTCTCGAAGCACGTTGACAGAGGTTCGTGGATCCTTACATCCCATGTTCAGTTGCTACACAAGAAGGACTGTATGACACCCTCCTTAAGACAAACATACACCCGCCCTCTCACATCAACATATATTCCACGTGGGTTCTGAATACCATCTTGGGATGTCAGTAGATGTTTTACAAACTGTCCTGATTCCGTCAGATGGATGACTCTGTGTAGAAAGTAGTCTGTCACCAGGATGTCACCTGTGCTGGTGCTTGTGATACCATGGGGACAATTCAGTGCTGTGTCTCCTGTAGGGCTGTAGGTGAAAACTACATCTCCCTCGGGGGTCAGACACGCGACACGCTTGGTTCCACCGTCAGACACCAGGATGTTTCCTGTCCTCGTGGTACAGAGGAATTCGGGATATTGTAAGATGTTGCTACCATTTTGGAGTGGACTGATTGACCTCAGCACGTTTCCCGTCATATCTAGGATATCAACACAGGGAGGAGACCGGGAACAAGCTGCTAGTGTTGATGGTGTCAGGGACGTTATGCCCACGTACTGTTTGCTGGTTGTGATTGTTGACAGCAGCACCAGGTCAGGGTTGACTTCTACTGTTACAATCTGATTGGCATCTTGAGCAGTGACAGCCACCTGATTGTGTGTCAACTTCGTAATACCCAAGGGAGATCCACGAAGCAGGAGCTTATTGTGACCTTGTTGATTGTTCCTGGTGTAGAAGGACTTCATATTGTGATTAAAATAATCTGTGACTACAACCGTGTCAATACCATTAACAACCATCTCGGTCACATCAAATGGCGCTTCGTTAGATCCCTCGCCGGCTACTTTGACGTTAATGGTGTCCTGTAACACAGGAGTAGCCGTCAGGTCCATCACACCCTCATACATGACCTCTATCTCACCCAGCTGTAGATCGTCCAGTTTTCTACTCAGCTTGTCCGTGTCCTGTCTGAATGTGACCCTGGCTATTCTTCCTGTCTTCTTCAGTTCTGCGTCTGCATCATCTGCCTCACATCCCTGATACATCTCATAGACATCCATGTCACTGTCTGATTGTAGGGTCTGGTCTATCAGCTCAGCCTGTTGTTGGTACATTTGTACTGACATCTCCCCTGCCTTAATGTCTGCTTTCAGTTGTCCAAGGTGTTCGTCTGACATCTCTCTCAGTTGATCAAGAAGATCCTTTTCTCGGAGTTTAATCCGTTCTATCGCTTTAACCGTTGCAGAGTTAATATCTGATTCCATTTGTTTAAATCGACAAGTTTCGTCCTCCAGCTTTGACTTCTTTGTCTCAATCTCTTTGCTGATTTCGTCTTTTCTCCGTGACAAATTGCCCGTCGCCCGCGTCAGTACTGCTTTCATTGCCCGTATCTCCACTCCCAAGCTGACAACAGACTCACATTTCCTGTGGTAGATTGTACAACAGGTTTGACAAAGTGCTTTCTTGCAATCTTTACACAACAACTTGATGCTTTCATCCGTGTGTTCTTTACACATGACCGCTCGTCTTCGTTTGACCTTGACCTCCCCAGAAAGGTCAGTGAGGTCATGATGACGGGTAGCTGGGATGCGATTGTGAACTCTGACGCATTTTCCACACAGTGCATCATCACACACATAGCACCAAACATAGGCAGGAGTTGTCTCCCCTTCTTGAATACAATAGCTGCAGTTGGTTGTATCTGAAAGATGAAGTTATACCTTAAGAGTGTTTAACACGCAATACACTGATGTACCAATGACTGATTGTACAAAGTAACTAAATACAAATAATATTTGAAATCATAGCTGCCAAAAACTAATATTTCTATGGTGCTTTGAATTCCAGATTACTGTTTAGAACCTCACACGCTGATATTTGGAGTCAATAATTGAAATCTTAGCTGCCAACAAACAACTCATATTTCTTGGATGCTATTTAGTCAATGTGTTTGGTTGTGTTGTCAAATAAAGCGCCTACAGAAACTGTATGACATTTGTGAAACAGTATCATACGATCATATGATACGCAAGTATTTTACACGTGTCTACCTTTAGATCCTGGACCAAATGAGTCCAAGAGTCCCTGGATGACAAAGCTAGGTTTGACGTCATCCGCCCACTTTTCCACTGGTCTCTCAGGGGCAGACACTTTCGTCATCTTGTTGCAGAATGGACAGAGGAGGGACTTGGCACTGATGGCTTCTGGTCTGGTCTTGGTGTAGTTGACGACACATTTCCGACAGAAGGTGTGGTTACACACAAGTGTACAGGGATTAGTGAAGACATCAGAGCATATGACACAGGTTAAGTAATGTTCAGTGAGTTTCTGAGAGGTCGCCATCTGAAAGAGGACAAGAAGCATTGAAGTCCTCATCACTACATCCCGTGCATAAAACATGGCTATCTCAAAATAAACTATGGACATTTCAATCCTGAAAATACCGACCAGTTCATTGAACGAGTCAATCGGTTAATTATGAAAACAATCGTAAATGAAAAACCTTCGATGTTTTGAACTTTTAGGAAATAGGTTTTCTATTGGAGAAAATGAGATTCATGATTACCCAATCTAAAGTCGACTAGGTATGATGATATCCACAATTCAAACTTGACTGTTAAAGGGAAGACGGGTTGCCTGGTTGTGTTAGGCGCTGCAATTCGCCGTGCAGAATTGCATCCATTAGTCTTTGCAGTACCTACGATCGTAGGAATCCCATAATGGCCCTAATTAAATACCACCATGACATTGGAAAATCCTGCATTGTGATTGGTTTCCTAGCGGTATCCAAAAAAAGTAAGAAAATATTAATTGAAAGCACTCCTTTTCAAACACTCAAATTTCAAACACGCTTGTCTTTTGTTTTTTAACGCCAGCGACAGCAACATATGACTATATCCCATCCACCTACAATCCCAGATTTGTCCTGATACCGTAACCATGCTCGTGAGTTTCGCTTCTTTGCTTTTGAAAAATATAAATACAGATAAATATCTCTACTAATCATAAACTGTTTCATATATTTGATTAAAGTGAACACACAAAACGTATATAATGCCTCCTGCCATGACATTGTATTATTGTATTATCTGCATGCTTATTGGTTCCCCGTCAGTATCGAAAAGAGCAAGAAAATAGCAGAAACACGCTTTTGTTAATTCTTTTTCAACGTCAGTCGGCACAATATTCGAACTGTATCCAGGAGACCCGTATGAGCAATGCCCTACGTCGTCTGGACACGATGCCATGCAGTCAGCCCAGACACTTAGTCTGACCACCCAACCCACTTTGTCACCTTACTGCATCCCGGAATCACCATTGGGTTCCGGGCACATAACAATCATTGCTCACTAACTTATTGTCAGAACTGATTGGGAAATCGCTGATACCAAGGGAGATACCACTTGCTGCTGGTTTCAGAATTGACCAACAGGCAGAGAACGTCTTGTTTAGGCTGGACCTGGATACCACTATCTTGACGACAGCTTCGGTAGTACCCGGACCCGGTCGGCAGTACCCGGACACGGCCAGCTGTACCCGGACACGTTCGGCTGTACCCGGGCACGGTCGGTAGTACCCGGACACGGTCGGCTGTATCCGAATCCGGTCGGCTGTACCCGGGCACGGTCAGCTGTACCCGGACACGGTCGGTAGTACCCGGACACGGTCGGCTGTCCCCGGACACGGTCGGTAGTAGCCGGAGACGGTCGGCTGTACCCGGACACGGTCGGTAGTACCCGGACACGGACGGCTGTACTCGGACACGATCGACCTGTATCCGGACACGATCGACACGACACAGTTTTTTCATATTCTTTTTCAGGTACATCGATCGAAAAGATAAGGCACACAATAAATGTGAACGATTTCTAAAATAGATTGTCTGATGTCACTCACAGCAAGCCGTAAATCTATTTTTATATTAAAAACGTAGAACTAACACCACAGATTATCTCCATCAACTCTGCGCCCTGCAGACTCTCAATACGTTCTTGAACAGTATGCTTCTTGGCAAACACAATAAAACCAGTCCAGCTTAGGACCACCGACTCTAGTTGGGTATAAAATGCAGTTATTAGTTTGTTGTCCCTAAACACTGGTAAAAAAAACTTGGCCAACTGCTTTGGTACCCAACCGACGAATGCATGCACCAGCAATATCTGGAACTAATTTGGTGGTGGACGCTCCCCCACGTCTACACCATGTCTGTGTATCCGCTAATTCTAGCATTCTGTTCTTGGGTTAAAAATCTGCAAGGCCATAAATGGAAGTGGTCTCACGTACAAAATATGATACCGATTGAAAGAAGAACATATACAAGTACTTAAGTTAACAATAACGAGTAGTGTTATAGCCAAATCTCGGACACAACATACATATGTTACAGTATAATCCTGTTAAGGCAGCTTATATCAATGTAAAATGCAACTTTATGATAGTAATCTGTGCATTATGGATACTAGTACATGTGTATTTATGTAATTGACACATGACTAACACTATAATGTCGGACTTGTATGACCAATTGACATAGTTTATCCTCTTCAGATATCATTGAGACCCGTGAAGATCCGGGGTAGAATAGGTCTTCAGCAACCCATGCTTGTCGTAAAAGTCGACTAATGGGATCGGGTGGTCAGGCTCGCCGTGATATAGCTGTAATATTGCTGAGTGCGGCGTTAAACAACAAACAGACAAAAACACATAATGGAGGGAAGGCCTTTGTGATATTCCTTTGGCACTTTTGGTTTATACTTTTCGCTGCAACTACCGCTTTTTGATTATTATTGTAAAATATATCAAATATATTTAAATAAATAGAACTCCTTTAAGAGATATAAGAAAAAATCCACATAATTACACCTATTTACATTAAAAAAACGAAAATCTACTTTGATATATGAATAGGTTGTATGTAGACATCTAAATAAAATTATTTGTCACCATATGTGCAAATATATAGATTTCATTTCATGTTATTTAATTATTTTTGAGGGGTGGTGTTGAATGCTCAGTTATTAAAAAATATATAACGTTACTATAGAACTTTTGGTTGTATTTAACCAGTGATAATGTAGGGTGGCGTGGCAGTAGGAAAGCTGATACTGAACCGTTTGTTTTGACAGTTTCCTCCAGCAGACGTATTTTTAAATGGAGTTTGCAGAAAGAGGATTATGCATGCGTGTTAATTTTGTGTATTGGCAGTTTACCTTTTCAGCTACAAACAAATGTTTGATGAGTGTCTGATTACTGCCGATGTCCAGATACTACCGAACTCTCTACATTGAGATATAGATTGTGCAAAACATTCATCGGCTAAGGCGACAAGGCCAAGTGTCCAAAGTCCAAGTGTGGTATGAACTGTGTTTACTGGATGCATACACCACGTCAACGACAACAGCTCCGATTCGTTAAAAGTCTTTTCAATCAAACACATCTTGGGAAATTTAAAAAGCATTTTGACTAGACTGGCTTGCTAAAGGGAGAACTGAGAACGCCAGAACACGATATCATTATCATAACGAAAGTAGGGCATATATATCTAACTTCCGGGTTGGCAACCAAGAACCAATACAGAACACAATCAGGTTAATTACAGTGTAATTACAACAGTACGTAAAGTTTTCACAAAAAAGCAGTTCATGACAGTATATATACATTTCCACGAAAACTCGGATATCGTGTTGTAATCTGAACAGTGAATAGCGCGATAGAATGACCCAGTTCATAACGAAAGATAGCACACGAAATAATGGAAACTTTGAAATCACAAACCAGGGAATTCCTGACAGAAGGCAACACGTGTACCCTTCGAGACTGTTTGTCAGGTACTTCCTGGCCCAAGAAATTCTGAAATCAATACACGTCCTTCGGGGGTATGACATACTCATCTCCGAGTTTCCCAGCAAACATACACCTACCTTGCAGTTGGCCTCAGACCACAGTTACGCCCCCACCCGTTTTACCCGGAAGGCAAATAGGAGAATATAGTGCCCAATGTAAACTGGCTGTTCAGCCTCTACCAAGGTTTTAGAGTGACCTCTGATAGCCCAAATGAAAGATTAGACATTGTATTATGTTGCATTTTTTATCCACAATCTGTACATGGTGTTGACACCAGCTTCCCATGATTTGATCCCAAGTTCAAGGCCGTTGTGTGTGTTTCGGCTGATAACTTCCTGTGACCATTGTTGATAGTGGTTACTGCGAAATCAATATGGTGGATCTAAGCCGATACTTTGCGGTTTAAGATAGATATTCTGTATTTTCTTCAACTGAATAAAGATAACAATATGCAGATATATTTATGTTACATGTTTAACGTGAATTGGGGGTATATTTACACATGTTCATAAACATACAAGTTCTTAGCAGGTATCGCCATTTCCTTATGGAGCGGCTTACATTAATTATTACTTCTGCCTACACATCTCTTTCAAGTTCCATAATACATTCTATTGGACATCCACCAAGTAAGAACGCAAGAATAACATCATCATCTTTCTCCCAGATCTTTACATCCAGGATATGACATATGGTGTTCAAAAAGTAAATTTCGAACATTCATATTGATGGTACAAGACATAAACACGTGCTTTACAATATCATTGGCAACAGTTTTACAATAGCATTCTCTAGAGACAGTTTCAGCTGATCCGTAGAACACAAGTCTTGCAATATTAGTTAAATTGTCATACTTCTCCACGGCTAGTTTCCAGAGATAGTGTTTATTACTTGATCTTATACTAACATATCTTGACAGACTGAGTCTTGAATTAAGGTGGACTTAAAATACACCATCTCGATGAGATTTAAAAGTATAATTCACTGCCTTGGACCAGCATTTCTTATTAATAAATTAACAATTATTGACGTACAGTAAACTACGGTTATAACGAACACGCTTATAACGAACTTACGGATATAACGAACTTACTTTTTGGTCCCGACTAGTTGCTGTAGTTATGCTGTATATATGCTTATAACGAACTACGGTTATAACGAACTAAAATTAGTAGTCCCTTTGAGTTCGTTATAACCGTACTTTACTGTAGTTAACAATTGTATCATTTAGGTTATACTTCTATTCATGCTGTAGCATGTTATATTTCGGAGAATTTCTACTCCATACATTGCATGTAAAACTATCTGTGCAGATAAATTGACCCAGGGGAACTAAACTAGTGTCCAAAAGAAACGATACCACCTGTTGGCAACGACATAAAAGAAAAACTAAACAATGCAGAAGTTTAGGATTGGTGTTATGCTTTTGAGAAATCCTTTCAAAACATCTGTACAAAAATTTCATTTCAATAAAATCTGTACAACTAATATGACAAGCCTTCAAAGATGGGTGGGGTCGAAAAATGAACATTTCGTTAGAGCACTGATCACAGAAACAACGGAAAATGTCACACCTCACGTCTCAAAGTCAAGTCAGTAGCGGGTATGTCCACCGTGAGCATCAATACATGCCAGAACACGCCTACGGACTGATTACGTCAAACGTCTGATGACGTTGGGGGTGATGCGTTGCCATTCCTCGAGGAGACATCGTTCCAAGTCCTGGACGTTGACTGGAGGCACACGGCGACGTCGGTATGCCGATCGAGGTGGTCCCATAAGTGCTCGATGGGATTCATGTCCGGTGAACATGCGGGCCGCGGCAAAACCTGTACGTTGGCGTTGGCAAGGAAGTTCTGTGTCAATCTTGCTGTGTGTGGCCTTGCATTGTCATGTTGGAAAAGAAGTCCACGAGGCTGTTGCTGAATAAAGGGCACCACAACAGGCCGTAGGATGTCATCAAGATAACGCTGTGCATTCAGGTTTCCACGAATTACGACAAGCATCGTTTTGACGTCACCACATATGCCATCCCAAACCATTAACCCTCCACCTCCAAACGGCCGGACCTGTTGGATACAGTTAGGCGCCAAACGTTCACCAAATCGTCGGTATACAAGCTGCCGCCCATCGTTTCTGAAGATGAGGAATCTGCTCTCATCAGAGAACATAACACGTGCCCAGTCCCGCCGTTGCCAACGTCGAACTCGCCTGGCCCAGATCAGTCTGTTGTTCCGGTGTCGAGGCGTCAGGAGCGGTCCGCGGTAGGGATGACGTGGCCGGATACCATACTGCCGTAGTCTCCTGTAGACGGTATGTCGACTGATCCTGTGTCCCAGTGCTGTAGCCGCCGTGGACGTCGCTGTTACGGTGCGGTTCCTCAGGTGTAATACCCGGATGTAACGATCTTCACGGGGCGTGGTTACTCGTGGTCTTCCACTCCTGGGCCTGTCTGACGTCTGACCTGTCTGACGTAACCGCTGCATCAACCTGGTGATAGTGATGCGTGCGCAGCCCAACCTTCTGGCGACGTCGACGTGTGACGCTCCTTGTTGGACCATTCCAACGGCTCTCTCTCTCTCTCGATTGCTGTCAAACGTGGCATATCTTGTGTTCTTTGTGTTGCTGTGATATCAACGTGTCTGATCAGCCGTTTTATAAGTTTTTCTGCACGTGCAGAACATGCTAGAGAGGGAAATGCCACTTTCACGAAATTCACGTGTTCCCGGTATTTTTTATCGACTATGCTGTGTTTGGGATGTGCAATACGAATTGGCATGTTTTCATACTTGACAATTCACTTAGTAAAAAACAATTTTGAAAATAAGTTGGTATCGTTTCTTTTGGACACTAGTTTAGAAACAATACTTTTAAAACACAGTTACACTGTGCATTAGATAGCTTTCCTAAGAAGTAGAGTGCTCTTTTATCTATGTAATACTGTAGTGGCATGATGCCGATAGCATCCAATACAACAATACTGGGAGTGCGCCTGTGTTGCCCCTGAACGTTTTTACAAAATTGACGTACAACTTCAAGCATTTCATAGAGGCCACATGATACGATTTCCCCCTCCGAGATACGTGCTGCAGATATAGGATGGAGACCACCAAAATACAACCCATTATTATGATTAGTGTTGATGAGTACACGCAACTCTTCACATGCAGATTTTGTACGTTCAAGAGATGATATACACCTGCATATTCAATAGATTTCCTTTATGCAACATGCATATCACCAATTGATACATAAGTGGTTTGAACCTTATTGTTTCAGCATCCAAAGTACAGAACTGCACTCCTGCTTACATTATATTTAAGCTGCCACCTATCAGCATAGTTTTGAACGACATCAAGAAGATTTTGCAGGCCTTTATAAGAGACAGTCAACAAAGTAGTGTCGTCAGCATTCATTATGGTGGGCCGTCATGTCGCTGTAGATAGCAAATCATTGTGGTCTGAGGCCAGTTCGGTCATCCACGGCGGTGTAGAGGGAAACTGTACTTCTGGTGTCAAATGTTCTCATTAATTTAGATCTTCTGGTTACCTTTCTACAAAGTGATCTTATTACTATGGCTGTGGTAAGTCCATGCAAACATGCGTGTTATACCGTGATCAAGAACGACGACATCTGCCAAGTGGCAGTTATAAAATGCGGTGTATTAACGGGAGACGTCGAGAGGCCGTGTAAATAAAGCAGAGTAGTACACAGCATTTGATTAATTTAATTTAATTAATTGATACGTTTAATGCATACGTTGTGCTTTTGACATATGCAGTAAGGGAATTCCAAAGAGAGGAAGTTAGGTCACGAGTTACTTTCGATCTTCCAGCCTTTTAGTATGACTCGATGACTTCCTATAAATACTGTTTTTTAGCTAAAAAGAAGATCAGTACATATCGTTGTAGGACGAATAAATGAACATTCTTCAAGTTGATGGATGCAACATAGTTGAATCCACAGTGATTCATTTTGTAAATACATGTTTTTAGTTTTGAAGTATAGTACATGTAGCTATACATTGACTCACTAAATATATGATATATACGTCAATGATGTCAATCACTGGATTGTCTAATCCAGACTCGATTATTTACAGACCGCCGTCATATTGCTGAGTGCAGCGTTAAACAACAAACCAACTACTATAACTACAGGTAGCACCCGCAAATCACACAATTTGCATAAAATGTAAGTGCTTGTTTGTTGCCGGACTCCACATAGCCGTCTTCCTGAAAAAAACACGGGATTCATCCGATGGCACACAACTCCTTGCATTTGGTATCGCCACGGAAATCGTCATGGTAGAATGGTGATGAATTGTGTTTTGCACTTTGTGCAGCATTATTTGAATGACTTTCTTAACTTTTGCGATATAATTTTGTTCATTTTAAAATCAATTTAAAGAATTATATCATTTTAAATTACCTATATGAGTGTTCAAAAATATTTCTGATACCACGCAGTGAGTGAATGTTGTTCTGCGCTAGTCTGCTATAGTCCAGCTGTATCACGTGATCGATCCATCAATCGAGTCTGGACCAGTGATCGACAGCATGAGTATCAAGGTGCGACGTGAGGCCTTGATCACATGTCACGGAGCCTGGCTACCTGATCTCCTTTTGAGCCGGCTCTTGAGATAAGCATTACAGGAGCCTGGGATCGGGATTCAGGATAAGCAATTATGATGGTAAGGATGACTTGAGTAAGTGATTCAGGTGACTTTGGAAACCAGCGAGCTTGCGTATGGTGCTGACAAACCCAGAAATATTATAAAGGGCAGATCTGAGATTCCAACCCACAAATGAAGGATTTTGGCAGGCCTTGATGCAACTGTATGCAGAAGAAAATCGGGCGCCTTTGACAACTGTGACCCCTAGTCCTGAATGAGTGAATTCATGAGATTTCGTTTAACGCTGCTTTGAACAATATTTCAGTAATATCAGGGCGTGTCAGTTTAATGTCGGAGTGAAGCTCTATTGAAGTCATGCAGGTCTTAGACGTTTACCACTTTGATGTTTTTCAAAGAAAGAAATGCTGGATGTCCTGAAATAAATGCCTCGCCTTTGCATGTGTATGTGACGGGGGCCACCGGTGGGGCTGGATACACTTCCATTTCCGGAACACCTGGTATCATCACTTTCTGAGGGTGACTCAGACACATGCTTACAGTTTAGTCGGCAGAGTGGACTCTGCATGTTTTGTGGAGTGTTCTTTTGATTATGGATATGGTTTTGTAGCTTTAATTCAATTTTGTAGGAATAACATCGTCGGTTTCTGCCAAAGAAACAAATTGCACGTCTTCAAACAGTGACCGAATCTTTATCCAGCAAAACATCAAGCACCACTCAAACAGAACACCAAGGTATGTGGCAGCTTGGGTTCAATGGTACAGCACCACTCAAACAGAACACCAAGGTACATGGCAGCTTAGGTTGTATGGTCCAGCACCACACAAACAGAACACCAAGGTATATGGCAGCTTGGGTTGTATGGTCCAGCACCACTCAAACAGAACACCAAGGTATATGGCAGCTTGGGTTGTATGGTCCAGCACCACTCAGAACACCAAGGTATATGGCAGCTAGGGTTGTATGGTCCAGCACCGATCAAACAGAACACCAAGGTATGTGGCAGCTTGGGTTGTATGGTCAAGCACCACACAAACAGAACACCAAGGTACATGGCAGCTTAGGTTGTATGGTCCAGCACCACACAAACAGAACACCAAGGTATATGGAAGCTCGTGTTGTATGGTCCAGCACCAATCAAACAGAACACCGAGCTATATGGCAGCTAGTGTTGTATGGTCCAGCACCACTCAGAACACCAAGGTATATGGCAGCTAGGGTTGTATGGTCCAGCACCGATCAAACAGAACACCAAGGTATGTGGCAGCTTGGGTTGTATGGTCCAGCACCACTCAGAACACCAAGGTATATGGCAGCTAGGGTTGTATGGTCCAGCACCGATGAAACAGAACACAAAGGTATATGGCAGCTTGGGTTGTATGGTCCAGCACCGATCAAACAGAACACCAAGATATATGGCAGCTAGGATTGTATGGTCCAGCACCGATCAAACAGAACACCAAGGTATATGGCAGCTTGGGTTGTATGGTCCAGCACCGATCAAATAGAACACCAAGGTATATGGCAGCTTGGGTTGTATGGTCCAGCACAACTCAAACAGAACACCAAGGTATATGGCAGCTTGGGTTGTATGGTCCAGCACCGATCAAACAGAACACCAAGGTATATGGCAGCTTGGGTTGTATGGTCCAGCACCGATCAAACAGAACACCAAGGTATATGGCAGCTTGGGTTGTATGGTCCAGCACCAATCCAACAGAACACCAAGGTATATGGCAGCTCGGGTTGTATGGTCCAGCACCACTCAAACAGAACACCGAGGTACATGGCAGCTTGGGTTGTATGGTCCAGCACCACTCAAACAGAACACCAAGGTATATGGCAGCTTGGGTTGTATGGTCCAGGACCACTCGAACAGAACACCAAGGTATATGACAGCTTAGGTTGTATGGTCCAGGACCACTCAAACAGAACACCAAGGTATATGGCAGCTAGGGTTGTATGGTCCAGCACCACTCAAACAGAACACCAAGGATTATGGCAGCTTGGGTTGTATGGTCCAGCACAGATCAAACAGAACACCAAGGTATATGGCAGCTTGGGTTGTATGGTCCAGCACCACTCAGAACACCAAAGTATATGGCAGCTTGGGTTCTATGGTCCAGCACCACTCAAACAGAACACAAAGGTATATGGCAGCTTGGGTTGTATGGTCCAGCACAGATGAAACAGAACACCAAGGTATATGGCAGCTTGGGTTGTATGGTCCAGCACCACTGAGAACACCAAGGTATATGGCAGCTTGGGTTGTATGGTCCAGCACCACTCAAACAGAACACCAAGGTATATGGCAGCTCGGGTTGTATGGTCCAGCACCACTCAAACAGAACACCAAGGTACATGGCAGCTCGGGTTGTATGGTCCAGCACCACTCAAACAGAACACCAAGGTATATGGCAGCTAGTGTTGTATGGTCCAGCACCACTCAGAACACCAAGGTATATGTCAGCTCGGGTTGTATGGTCCAGCACCAATCCAACAGAACACCAAGGTATATGGCAGCTTGGGTTGTATGGTCCAGCACCACTGAGAACACCAAGGTATATGGCAGCTTGGGTTGTATGGTCCAGCACCACTCAAACAGAACACCAAGGTATATGTCAGCTTGGGTTGTATGGTCCAGCACCACTCAAACAGAACACCAAGGTATATGGCAGCTTGGGTTGTATGGTCCAACACCACTCAAACAGAACACCAAGGTACATGGCAGCTTTGGTTGTATGGTCGAGCACCACTCAAACAGAACACCAAGGTATATGGCAGCTTGGGTTGTATGGTCCAGCACCACTCAAACAGAACACCAAGGTATATGGCAGCTTGGGTTGTATGGTCCAGGACCACACAAACAGAACACCAAGGTATATGACAGCTTAGGTTGTATGGTCCAGGACCACTCGAACAGAACACCAAGGTATATGGCAGCTTGGGTTGTATGGTCCAGCACCACTCAAACAGAACACCAAGGTATATGGCAGCTTGGGTTGTATGGTCCAGCACCACTCAAACAGAACACTAAGGTATATGGCAGCTTGGGTTGTATGGTCCAACACCACTCAAACAGAACACCAAGGTACATGGCAGCTTTGGTTGTATGGTCGAGCACCACTCAAACAGAACACCAAGGTATATGGCAGCTTGGGTTGTATGGTCCAGCACCAATCAAACAGAACACCAAGGTATATGGCAGCTTGGGTTGTATGGTCCAGGACCACACAAACAGAACACCAAGGTATATGACTGCTTAGGTTGTATGGTCCAGGACCACTCGAACAGAACACCAAGGTATATGGCAGCTTGGGTTGTATGGTCCAGCACCACTCAAACAGAACACCAAGGTATATGGCAGCTTGGGTTGTATGGTCCAGCACCACTCAAACAGAACACCAAGGTATGTGGCAGCTTGGGTTGTATAGTCCAGCACGACTCAAACAGAACACCAAGGTACATGGCACCTTTGGTTGTATGGTCCAGCAACACTCAAACAGAACACCAAGGTACATGGCAGCTTGGGTTGTATGGTCCAGCACCACTCAAACAGAACACCAAGGCATATGGTAGCTTGAGTTGTATGGTCCAGCGTCACTCAAACAGATCACCAAGGGATATGGCAGTTTGGGTTGTATGGTCCAGCACCACTCAAACAGAACACCAAGGTACATGGCAGCTTGGGTTGTATGGTCCAGCACCATTCAAACAGAACACCAAGGTACATGGCAGCTTGGGTTGTATGGTCCAGCACCACTCAAACAGAACACCAAGGTATATGTCAGCTTGGGGTGTATGGTCCAGCACCACTCAGAACACCAAGGTATATGTCAGCTCGGGTTGTATGGTCCAGCACCAATCCAACAGAACACCAAGGTATATGGCAGCTTGGGTTGTATGGTCCAGCACCACTGAGAACACCAAGGTATATGGCAGCTTGGGTTGTATGGTCCAGCACCACTCAAACAGAACACCAAGGTATATGTCAGCTTGGGTTGTATGGTCCAGCACCACTCAAACAGAACACCAAGGTATATGGCAGCTTGGGTTGTATGGTCCAACACCACTCAAACAGAACACCAAGGTACATGGCAGCTTTGGTTGTATGGTCGAGCACCACTCAAACAGAACACCAAGGTATATGGCAGCTTGGGTTGTATTGTCCAGCACCACTCAAACAGAACACCAAGGTATATGGCAGCTTGGGTTGTATGGTCCAGGACCACACAAACAGAACACCAAGGTATATGACAGCTTAGGTTGTATGGTCCAGGACCACTCAAACAGAACACCAAGGTACATGGCACCTTTGGTTGTATGGTCCAGCAACACTCAAACAGAACACCAAGGTACATGGCAGCTTGGGTTGTATGGTCCAGCACCACTCAAACAGAACACCAAGGCATATGGTAGCTTGAGTTGTATGGTCCAGCGTCACTCAAACAGATCACCAAGGGATATGGCAGTTTGGGTTGTATGGTCCAGCACCACTCAAACAGAACACCAAGGTACATGGCAGCTTGGGTTGTATGGTCCAGCACCATTCAAACAGAACACCAAGGTACATGGCAGCTTGGGTTGTATGGTCCAGCACCACTCAAACAGAACACCAAGGTATATGTCAGCTTGGGGTGTATGGTCCAGCACCACTCAGAACACCAAGGTATATGTCAGCTCGGGTTGTATGGTCCAGCACCAATCCAACAGAACACCAAGGTATATGGCAGCTTGGGTTGTATGGTCCAGCACCACTGAGAACACCAAGGTATATGGCAGCTTGGGTTGTATGGTCCAGCACCACTCAAACAGAACACCAAGGTATATGTCAGCTTGGGTTGTATGGTCCAGCACCACTCAAACAGAACACCAAGGTATATGGCAGCTTGGGTTGTATGGTCCAACACCACTCAAACAGAACACCAAGGTACATGGCAGCTTTGGTTGTATGGTCGAGCACTACTCAAACAGAACACCAAGGTATATGGCAGCTTGGGTTGTATTGTCCAGCACCACTCAAACAGAACACCAAGGTATATGGCAGCTTTGGTTGTATGGTCCAGGACCACACAAACAGAACACCAAGGTATATGACAGCTTAGGTTGTATGGTCCAGGACCACTCGAACAGAACACCAAGGTATATGGCAGCTAGGGTTGTATGGTCCAGCACCACTCAAACAGAACACCAAGGTATATGGCAGCTTGGGTTGTATGGTCCAGCACCACTCAAACAGAACACTAAGGTATATGGCAGCTTGGGTTGTATGGTCCAACACCACTCAAACAGAACACCAAGGTACATGGCAGCTTTGGTTGTATGGTCGAGCACCACTCAAACAGAACACCAAGGTATATGGCAGCTTGGGTTGTATGGTCCAGCACCAATCAAACAGAACACCAAGGTATATGGCAGCTTGGGTTGTATGGTCCAGGACCACACAAACAGAACACCAAGGTATATGACAGCTTAGGTTGTATGGTCCAGGACCACTCGAACAGAACACCAAGGTATATGGCAGCTTGGGTTGTATGGTCCAGCACCACTCAAACAGAACACCAAGGTATATGGCAGCTTGGGTTGTATGGTCCAGCACCACTCAAACAGAACACCAAGGTATGTGGCAGCTTGGGTTGTATAGTCCAGCACCACTCAAACAGAACACCAAGGTACATGGCACCTTTGGTTGTATGGTCCAGCACCACTCAAACAGAACACCAAGGTACATGGCAGCTTGGGTTGTATGGTCCAGCACCACTCAAACAGAACACCAAGGCATATGGTAGCTTGAGTTGTATGGTCCAGCGTCACTCAAACAGATCACCAAGGGATATGGCAGTTTGGGTTGTATGGTCCAGCACCACTCAAACAGAACACCAAGGTACATGGCAGCTTGGGTTGTATGGTCCAGCACCATTCAAACAGAACACCAAGGTACATGGCAGCTTGGGTTGTATGGTCCAGCACCACTCAAACAGAACACCAAGGTATATGTCAGCTTGGGGTGTATGGTCCAGCACCACTCAGAACACCAAGGTATATGGCAGCTTGGGTTGTATGGTCCAGCACCACTCAAACAGAACACCAAGGTATATGGCAGCTTGGGTTGTATGGTCCAGCACCACTCAAACAGAACACCAAGGTATATGGCAGCTTGGGTTGTATGGTCAAGCACCACTTTAACAGAACACCAAGATATACGGCAGCTTGGGTTGTATGGTCCAGCACCACTCAGAACACCAAGGTATATGGCAGCTTGGATTGTATGGTCCAGCACCACTTTAACAGAACACCAAGGTATATGGCAGCTTGGGTTGTATGGTCCAGCACCACTTTAACAGAACACCGACGTATATGGCAGCTTGGGTTGTATAGTCCAGCACACTCAAACAGAACACCAAGGTATATGGCAGATTGGGTGGTATGGTCAAGCACCATTCAAACAGAACACCAAGGTATATGGCAGCTAGGGTTGTATGGTCCAGCACCACTCAAACAGAAAACTAAGGTATATGGCAGCTTGGGTTGTATGGTCCAGCACCACTCAAACAGAACACCGAGGTATATGGCAGCTTGGATTGTATGGTCCAGCACCACTTTAACAGAACACCAAGGTATACGGCAGCTTGGGTTGTATGGTCCAGCACCACTCAGAACACCAAGGTATATGGCAGCTTGGATTGTATGGTCCAGCACCACTTTAACAGAACACCAAGGTATATGGCAGCTTGGGTTGTATGGTCCAGCACCACTTTAACAGAACACCGACGTATATGGCAGCTTGGGTTGTATAGTCCAGCACACTCAAACAGAA
Source organism: Haliotis rufescens (assembly GCF_023055435.1). Classification (NCBI taxonomy): domain Eukaryota; kingdom Metazoa; phylum Mollusca; class Gastropoda; order Lepetellida; family Haliotidae; genus Haliotis; species Haliotis rufescens. Next base: position 2,151,436 of record NW_025963857.1, read on the forward strand.
CACCAAGGTATATGGCAGATTGGGTGGTATGGTCAAGCACCATTCAAACAGAACACCAAGGTATATGGCAGCTAGGGTTGTATGGTCCAGCACCACTCAAACAGAAAACTAAGGTATATGGCAGCTTGGGTTGTATGGTCCAGCACCACTCAAACAGAACACCGAGGTATATGGCAGCTTGGATTGTATGGTCCAGCACCACTTTAACAGAACACCAAGGTATATGGCAGCTTGGGTTGTATGGTCCAGCACCACTTTAACAGAACACCAAGGTATATGGCAGCTTGGGTTGTATGGTCCAGCACCACTCAAACAGAACACCAAGGTATTCGGCAGCTTGGGTTGTATGGTCCAGCACCACTTTAACAGAACACCAAGATATACCGCAGCTTGGGTTGTATGGTCCAGCACCACTCAGAACACGAAGGTATATGGCAGCTTGGTTTGTATGGTCCAGCAACACTTTAACAGAACACCAAGGTATATGGCAGCTTGGGTTGTATGGTCCAGCACCACTCAAACAGAACACCAAGGTATTCGGCAGCTTGGGTTGTATGGTCCAGCACCACTTTAACAGAACACCGACGCATATGGCAGCTTGGGTTGTATGGTCCAGCACCACTCAAACAGAACACCAAGGTATTCGGCAGCTTGGGTTGTATGGTCCAGCACCACTTTAACAGAACACCGATGTATATGGCAGCTTTGGTTGTATAGTCCAGCACACTCAAACAGAACACCAAGGTATATGGCAGCTTGGATTGTATGGTCCAGCACCACTTTAACAGAACACCAAGGTATATGGCAGCTTGGGTTGTATGGTCCAGCACCACTTTAACAGAACACCGACGTATATGGCAGCTTGGGTTGTATAGTCCAGCACACTCAAACAGAACACCAAGGTATATGGCAGATTGGGTGGTATGGTCAAGCACCATTCAAACAGAACACCAAGGTATATGGCAGCTAGGGTTGTATGGTCCAGCACCACTCAAACAGAAAACTAAGGTATATGGCAGCTTGGGTTGTATGGTCCAGCACCACTCAAACAGAACACCGAGGTATATGGCAGCTTGGATTGTATGGTCCAGCACCACTTTAACAGAACACCAAGGTATACGGCAGCTTGGGTTGTATGGTCCAGCACCACTCAGAACACCAAGGTATATGGCAGCTTGGATTGTATGGTCCAGCACCACTTTAACAGAACACCAAGGTATATGGCAGCTTGGGTTGTATGGTCCAGCACCACTTTAACAGAACACCGACGTATATGGCAGCTTGGGTTGTATAGTCCAGCACACTCAAACAGAACACCAAGGTATATGGCAGATTGGGTGGTATGGTCAAGCACCATTCAAACAGAACACCAAGGTATATGGCAGCTAGGGTTGTATGGTCCAGCACCACTCAAACAGAAAACTAAGGTATATGGCAGCTTGGGTTGTATGGTCCAGCACCACTCAAACAGAACACCGAGGTATATGGCAGCTTGGATTGTATGGTCCAGCACCACTTTAACAGAACACCAAGGTATATGGCAGCTTGGGTTGTATGGTCCAGCACCACTTTAACAGAACACCAAGGTATATGGCAGCTTGGGTTGTATGGTCCAGCACCACTCAAACAGAACACCAAGGTATTCGGCAGCTTGGGTTGTATGGTCCAGCACCACTTTAACAGAACACCAAGATATACCGCAGCTTGGGTTGTATGGTCCAGCACCACTCAGAACACGAAGGTATATGGCAGCTTGGTTTGTATGGTCCAGCAACACTTTAACAGAACACCAAGGTATATGGCAGCTTGGGTTGTATGGTCCAGCACCACTCAAACAGAACACCAAGGTATTCGGCAGCTTGGGTTGTATGGTCCAGCACCACTTTAACAGAACACCGACGCATATGGCAGCTTGGGTTGTATGGTACAGCACCACTCAAACAGAACACCAAGGTATTCGGCAGCTTGGGTTGTATGGTCCAGCACCACTTTAACAGAACACCGATGTATATGGCAGCTTTGGTTGTATAGTCCAGCACACTCAAACAGAACACCAAGGTACATGGCAGATTGGGTTGTATGGTCAAGCACCATTCAAACAGAACACCAAGGTATATGGCAGCTAGGGTTGTATGGTCCAGCACCACTCAAACAGAAAACTAAGGTATATGGCAGTTTGGGTTGTATGGTCCAGTACCACTCAAACAGAACACCGAGGTACATGGCAGCTTGGGTTGTATGGTTCAGCACCACTCAGAACACAACGGTATATGGCAGCTTGGGTTGTATGGTCCAGCACCACTCGAACAGAACACCAAGGTACATGGCAGCTTGGGTTGTATGGTCCAGCACCAACCAGAACAGAACACCAATGTACATGGCAGCTTGGGTTGTATGGTCCAGCACAACTCAAACAGAACACCAAGGTATTCGGCAGCTTGGGTTGTATGGTCCAGCACCACTCAGAACACGAAGGTATATGGCAGCTTGGTTTGTATGGTCCAGCACCACTTTAAGAGAACACCAAGGTATATGGCAGCTTGGGTTGTATGGTCCAGCACCACTCAAACAGAACACCAAGGTATTCGGCAGCTTGGGTTGTATGGTCCAGCACCACTTTAACAGAACACCGACGCATATGGCAGCTTGGGTTGTATGGTCCAGCACCACTCAAACAGAACACCAAGGTATTCGGCAGCTTGGGTTGTATGGTCCAGCACCACTTTAACAGAACACCGACGTATATGGCAGCTTTGGTTGTATAGTCCAGCACACTCAAACAGAACACCAAGGTATATGGCAGATTGGGTTGTATGGTCCAGCACCATTCAAACAGAACACCAAGGTATATGGCAGCTAGGGTTGTATGGTCCAGCACCACTCAAACAGAAAACTAAGGTATATGGCAGCTTGGGTTGTATGGTCCAGCACCACTCAAACAGAACACCGAGGTACATGGCAGCTTGGGTTGTATGGTTCAGCACCACTCAGAACACCAAGGTATATGGCAGCTTGGGTTGTATGGTCCAGCACCACTCGAACAGAACACCAAGGTACATGGCAGCTTGGGTTGTATGGTCCAGCACCAACCAGAACAGAACACCAATGTACATGGCAGCTTGGGTTGTATGGTCCAGCACAACTCAGAACACAAAGGTATACGGTAGCTTGGGTTGTATGGTCCAGCACCACTCAAACAGAACACCAAGGTATATGGCAGCTAGGGTTGTATGGTCCAGCAGCACTTTAACAGAACAACAAAGTATGTGGCAGCTTTGATTGTATGGTCCAGCACCACTTTAACAGAACACCAAGGTATATGGCAGCTTGGGTTGTATGGTCCAGCATCACTCAAACAGAACACCAAGGTATATGGCAGCTTGGGTTGTATGGTCCAGCATCACTCAAACAGAACACCAAGGTATATGGCAGCTTGGGTTATATGGTCCAGTACCACTGAGAACACCAAGGTATACGGCTGCTCGGGTTGTATGGTCCAGCACCACTCATAACACCAAGGTACATGGCAGCTTGGGTTGTATGGTCCAGCACCACTCAAACAGAACACCAATGTATATGGCAGCTCGGGTTGTATGGTCCAGCACCACTCAAACAAAACACCGAGGTATATGGCAGCTTGGGCTGTATGGTCCATCACCACTCAAACAGAACACCAAGGTATGTGGCAGCTTGGGTTGTATGGTCCAGCACCACACAAACAGAACACCGAGGTACATGGCAGCTTGGGTTGTATGGTCCAGCACCACTCAAACAGATCACCAAGGTACATGGCAGTTTGGGTTGTATGGTCCAGCACCACTCAGAATACCAAGGTATATGGCAGCTTGGGTTGTATGGTCCAGTACCACTGAGAACACCAAGGTATATGGCAGCTCGGGTTGTATGGTCCAGCACCACTCAGAACACCAAGGTATATGGCAGCTTGGGTTGTATGGTCCAGCACCACTCAAACAGAACACGAAGGTATATGGCAGCTAGGGTTGTATGGTCCAGCACCACTCAAACAGAACACCAAGGTACATGGCAGCTTGGGTTGTATGGTCCAGCACCACTAAGAACACGAAGGTATATGGCAGCTTCGGTTGTATGGTCAAGCACCACTCAAACAGAACACCAAGGTATACGGCAGCTCGGGTTGTATGGTCCAGCACCACTCATAACACCAAGGTATATGGCAGCTTGGGTTGTATGGTCCAGCACCACTCAAACAGAACACCAAGGTATATGGCAGCTTGGGTTGTATGGTCCAGCACCACTCAAACAGAACACCAAGGTATATGGCAGCTTGGGTTGTATGGTCCAGCACCACTCAAACAGAACACCAAGGTATATGGCAGCTTGGGTTGTATGGTCCAGCACCACTCAAACAGAACACCAAGGTATATGTCAGCTTGGGTAAAACAACAGACCAACATCATTCAGAAATATCAGCTCCGTCAAGTCTTGAGGGCATTTGATTTGTAAGTTTATTACATAAGATTACTAAAAGCAATAGTATTATTTAAGAAATAAACCCATGTTTTCATGCACAGTCAAGTCTCGTTAATCCGACAATTGGCTTTATTTGACACTGATGATAGGAACCGATTACATCAGTGCTTTTTAGACCCGTTAATGTAGATCGGTGTTACGTGTATTATTTAATATTTGAATCCCAACGCACTAGTGTGTTGTGTCAAACGTTACATTTCTCGTTAGTTTATCGGGAAAATAATAACAGAGAAACAAACATGGGTTAATGCACAAGAATGGAGCTGCACCAATGAAAAAGGTGACGCAGCGCATATGCAACTAATCAACAGCGTACAGAAGGGCTTCTCTGCAGCGCTAGTCACATTTGGTTCAGCCTTGTTATTGACTGATAGGTACCACGTGGGAGACCTTGCGAACACACAAAGCAGTGACGTCACGGTTAGTAGCGCATTAATGAATGAAGACGGGTCGTTTTGACTGTTAAATTAGAACTACTTCTTTAAAAAGAAACATATCTTTATAGGAACAAGCAAAATGTACAGTGTCATTCAAAATATGATTATGGAGCGATTATTTTCGAGTGAGCAAATATTTCCACTGCTGCTAGTACTATCATAGTAATACATGACATGGAACGATGAAATGGCTTTACACATTCCGACCATTTGGTGAATCGAACCCAGGTCTTATAATCACCCTATCACTTTAGTTCGTTGTGACGTCATCGGCTATTAACAAAAACGGAATAAACAATAGTTGAATTAAATTCAAAACACAAGAGAAGCTGTCTTCAATCTGCCGGCTGAGACGTGTACGAGAGTAGTACGCGGATATAGAAACATTGTGACTTGTCTTTGCTTATAGGAGAAAACATATCCACGCGTTTTTGAAGTACACGTATCTAAAGAATGTTAAGTACTGTTACTTATTCATGTATAAAACTGTATGCCTCCATAGATAAGTGTGGATTTTGAGTTATTTATGCACAGAGGAATCTGTTTCGGCAGATACTTGAGGCTGATTATTCTCAGGCGATCACGTTTTATATTTACAAGTCCACCGCACACACACACACACACACACACACACACACACAAATATATATAAATTCATCAGAACCCATATGGTGTATTCCCCTCAACCATTGAAACTTCTGCCTTGGATACTTCACCAAATACCTCAGTATACATGATTTTATTATATATTACGAGTGAACATTTACCTCATTTTTGTATATATATATATATATATATATATATATATATATACAAACACACGCACACACACATATATATATACACACATACACACACATATATATACACATATACACACACACATATATATATATGCACACACACATATATAAATATATACATACATACATACATACATACATACATACATACATACATACATACATACATACACGGACGCACGCACGCACGCAGGCGCGCGCGCGCGCACACACACACACACACCATCCTTGCTGACTTGTAGTTGCAGCAGCTCATCAGTGTTCTGGAAGCACGTTGACAGAGGTTCGTGGATCCTTACATCCCATGTTCAGTTCCTGCACAAGAAGGTCTGTGTGACACCCTTGTCAAGACAAACATACACCCGCCCTCTCACATTAACATATATTCCACGTGGGTACTGAATACCGTCTTGGGATGTCAGTAGATGTTTTACAAACTGTCCTGACTCCGTCAGATTGATGACACTGTGTAGAGAGTAGTCTGTCACCAGGATGTCACATGTGCTGGTTCTTGTGATACCATGGGGATACTTCAGTGCTGTGTCTCCTGTAGGGCTGTAGTTGAACACCACATCTCCCTCGGGGGTCAGACACACGACACACTTGGTTCCCAAGTCAGACACCAGGATGTTTCCTGTCCTCGTGGTACAGAGGTAGTAGGGATATCGTAAGATGTTGTTACTGTTGTGGAGTGGACTGATTGACCTCAGCATGTTTCCCGTCATATCCAGGATATCAACACAGGGAGGAGACCGGGAACTAGCTGCTAGTGTTGATGGTGTCAGGGACGTTATGCCCATGTACTGTTTGCTGGTTGTGATGGTTGACAGCAGCACCAGGTCAGGGTTGACTTCTACTGTTACAATCTGATAGATGTTCAGGACAGTGACGGCCACCCGGTTGTGTGTCAACTTCGTAATACCCCAGGGAGTTCCACGAAGCAGGAGCTTACTGTGACCTTGTTGATTGTTCCTGGTGTAGAAGGACTTTACACTGCTGTTAAATGGATCTGTGACTACAACCGTGTCAATACCATTAACAACCATCTCTGTCACATCACGTGGCATTACGTCAGATTCGTCGCCTGCTACTTTGACGTTTATGGTGTCCTGTAAGACAGGAGTAGCCGTCAGGTCCAGCTCACTCTCATACATGACGTCTATCTCACCCAGCTGTAGATCGTCCAGAGATTTACTCAGCTTGTCCGTGTCCTGTCTGAATGTGACCCTGGCTATTCTTCCTCTCTTCTTCAGATCTGGGTCTGCATCACCCGCCTCACATCCCTGATACACCTCATACACATCCATGTCACACTCGGATTGTAGGGTCTGGTCTATCAGCTCAGCCTGTTGTTGGTACATCTGTACTGACATCTCACCTGACCTAATGTCTGCTTTCAGTTGTCCGATGTGTTTGTCTGACATCTCTTTCAGTTGACAAAGAATATCCTTTTCTCGGAGTTTAATCCGTTCTATAACTTTGACCGTTGCAGAGTTAATATCTGATTCCATTTGTTTAAATCGACAAGTTTCATCCTCCAGATTTGACTTCTTTGTCTCAATCTCTTTGCTGATTTCGTCTTTTCTCCGTGACAGATTGCCCGTCGCCCTGGTGAGTACTGCTTTCATTGCCCGTATCTCCACTCCTAAGCTGACAACAGACTCACATTTCCTGTGGTAGATTGTACAACAGGTTTGACAAAGTGCTTTCTTGCAATCTTTACACAACAACTTGATGCTTTCATCCGTGTGTTCTTTACACATGACCGTTCGTCTTCGTTTGACCTTGACCTCCCGAGAAAGGACAGTGACGTCATGATGACGAGAAGATGGGATGCGATTGTGAACTCTGACGCATCTTCCACACAGTGCATCATCACACACATAGCACCAAACAGAGGCAGGAGTTGTCTCCCCTTCTTGAATACAATAGCTGCAGTTGGTTGTATCTGAAAGATGAGGTTATACGTTATACGTTATTAGTGTTTAACATACAAAACATTGATGTACCAATGACTGATTGTACAAAGTAACTAGATATAGATAATATCTTAGCTGCTAACAACTCATATTTCTTGGGTGCTATTTAGTAAATATGTTTGGTTGTGTTGTCAAATAAAGCGCCTACAGAAACTGTATGACATATGTGAAATAGTATCATACGATCATATGATACGCAAGTATCTTACACGTGTCTACCTTTAGATCCTGGACCGAATGAGTCCAAGAGTCCCTGGATGACAAAGCTAGGTTTGACGTCATCCGCCCACTCCTCCACTGGTCTCTCAGGGGCAGACACTTTCGTCATCTTGTTGCAGAATGGACAGAGGAGGGACTTGGCACTGATGGCTTCTGGTCTGGTCTTGGTGTAGTTGACGACACATTTCCGACAGAAGGTGTGGTTACAAACAAGTGTACAGGGATTAGTGAAGACATCAGAGCATATGACACATGTTAAGTAATGTTCAGTGAGTTTCTGAGAGGTCGCCATCTGAAAGAGGACAAGAAGCATTGAATTCCTCATCACTACACCCCGTGCATAACACATGGCTATCTCAAAATAAACTATGGACATTTCAATCCTGAAAATACCGACCAGTTCATTGACCGAGTCAATCGGTTAATTATGAAAACAATCGTAAATGAAAAACCTTCGATGTTTTGACATGTAGGAAATAGGTTTCCTATGGAGAAAATGAGAATCATGATTACCCAATCTAAAGTCGACTAGGTATGATGATATCCACAATTCAAACTTGATTGTTAAAGGGAAAACGGGTGGCTGGTCGTGTTAGGCGCTGCAATTCGTCGTGCAGAATTGCATCCATTAGTCTTTGCAGTACCTACGATCGTAGGAATCCCAGAATGGCCCTAATTTTGTTCCTCGGTATTCCCGCAACACACCCGTGATCGTGGATTTAGTCAAAGTGGTAAACGTCTAAAACATACAGGCTTTTCTCCCATATCAAACTGATATTTCGTGAAACAACTGAAATATAGTTCAAAGGGGCGTTAATCCGAACTCACTCACTTACTGATTGCTCAGATCACAATATATTACTTATACTGTTTCTTAGCCTTGTTTGGCTCAAATAAACATTTGTATGATTATCCTTTTGTGTACAGATAAATAAATAAACCTAATAACAATACGCGCTGTCAGTATAACTGTTGGAGTTAATTGGCTAAAGTGAACACACGAAAGGAATATATACCACCATGACATTGGAAAATCCTGCATTGTTATTGGTTTCCTAGCGGTATCCAAAAAAAGTAAGAAAATATTAATTGAAAGCACTCCTTTTCAAACACTCAGATTTCAAACACGTTTGTGCTTTGTTTTTTAACGCCAGCGACAGCAACATATGACTATATCCCATCCACCTACAATCCCAGATTTGTCCTGATACCGTAAGTTTCTGAGTTTCGCTTCTTTGCTTTTGAAAATTATAAATACAGATAAATAACTCTACTAATCATAAACTGTTTCATATATTTGATTAAAGTGAACACACAAAACGTATATAATGCCTCCTGCCATGACATTGTATTATTGTATTATCTGCATGCTTATTGGTTCCGCGTCAGTATCGAAAATAGCAAGAAAATAGCAGAAACATGCTTTTGTTATTTCTTTTTCAACGTCAGTCGGCAAAATATTCGAACTGTAATCAGGAGACCCGTATGAGCAATGCCCTACGTCGTCTGGACACGATGCCATGCAGTCAACCCAGACACTTAGTCTGACCACCCAATCCACTTTGTCACCTTACTGCATCCCGGAATCACCATTGGGTTCCGGGCAAGTAACAATCTTTGCTCACTAACTTATTGTCAGAACTGATTGGGAAATCGCTGATACCAAGGGAGATACCACTTGCTGCTGGTTTCAGAATTGACCAACAGGCAGAGAACGTCTTGTTCAGGCTGGACCTGGATACCACTATCTTGACGACAGCTTCGGTAGTACCCGGACCCGGTCGGCAGTACCCGGACCCGGTCGACTGTACCCGGACACGGTCGGTAGTGCCCGGACCCGGTCGGCTGTACCCGGGCACGGTCGGTAGTGCCCGGACACGGTCGGCTGTACCCGAATCCGGTCGGCAGTACCCGGACACCGTCAGCTGTACCCGGGCACGGTCGGCAGTACCCGGACACGGTCGGTAGTGCCCGGACACGGTCGGCTGTACCCCGAACCGGTCGGCTGTACCCGGACACCGTCAGCTGTACCCGGGCACGGTCAGCTGTACCCGGACACGGTCGGCTGTCCCCGGACACGGTCGGTAGTAGCCGGAGACGGTCGGCTGTACCCGGACACGGTCGGTAGTACCCGGACACGGACGGCTGTACTCGGACACGATCGACCTGTATCCGGACACGATCGACACAACACAGTTTTTTCATATTCTTTTTCAGGTAAATCGATCGAACAGATAAGGCACACAATAAATGTGAACGATTTCTAAAATAGATTGTCTGATGTCACTCACAGCAAGCCGTAAATCTATTTTTATATGAGAAACGTAGAACTTACACCACAGACTATCCCCACAACTCTGCTCTCAACACGTTCTTGAACAGTATGCAAACACAATAAAACCAGTCCAGCTTAGGACCACCGACTCTAGTTGGGTATAAAATGCAGTTATTAGTTTGTTGTCCCAAAACACTGGTAAAAAAACTTGGCCAACTGCTTTGGTACCCGACCGACGAAAGCACCAGCAATATCTGGAACTAATTTGGTGGTGGACGCTCATCCGCGTCTACACCATGTCTGTGTGTATCCGCTAACTCTAGCATTCTGAGTCGGGTTAAAAATCTGCAAGGCCATGAGAGGAAGTGGTCTCACGTAAAAAATATGATACCGATTGAAAGAATGAAAATATACAAGTACTTAAGTTTACAATAACGAGTAGTGTTCCAGCTATATCTCGGACACAACATACATATGCTACAATATAATCCTGTTTAGGCAGCTTATATCAATGTAAGATGCAACTTTATGATAGTAATCTATGCATTGTGGATACTAGTACATGTGTATTTACGTAAATGACACATGACTAACACTATAATGTCGGACTTGTATGACCAATTGACATAGTTTATCCTCTTCGGATATAATTGAGACCCGTGAAGATCCGGGGTAGAATAGGTCTTCAGCAACCCATGCTTGCCGTAAAAGGCGACTAACAGGATCAGGTGGTCAGGCTCGCTGACTTAGTTTGATGCATGTCATCGTATCCCAATTTCGTAGATCGATGCTCGTGATATCAATCATTGGATTGTCTGGTCCAGAGTCGATTATTTACAGACCGCCACGATATAGCTGTAATATTGCTGAGTGCGGCGTTAAACAACAAACAGACAAAAACACATAATTGAGGGAAGGCCTTTGTGATATTCCTTTGGCACTTTTGGTTTGATACTTTTCGCTGCAACTACCGCTTTTTGATTATTATTGTAAAATATACAAATATATTTAAATAAATAGAACTCCTTTTAGAGATATAAGAAAAAAATCCACATAATTACACCTATTTACATTAAAAAAAACGAAAATCTACTTTGATATATGAATAGGTTGTATGTAGACATCTAAAAAAAATTATTTGTCACCATATGTGCAAATATATAGATTTCATTTCATGTTATTTAATTATTTTTGAGGGGTGGTGTGGAATGCTCAGTTATTAAAAAAATATATAACGTTACTATAGAACTTTTGGTTGTATTTAACCAGTGATGAAGTATGATGGCGTGGCAGTAGGAAAGCTGATACTGAACCGTTTGTTTTGAGAGTTTCCTCCAGCAGAAATGGAGTTTGCAGGAAGGGGATTATGCATGCGTGTTAATTTTGTGTATTGGCAGTTTGCCTTTTCAGCTACAAACAAATGTTTGATGAGTGTCCAATTACTGCCGATGTCCAGATACTACCAAACTCTCTACATGGAGATATAGATTGTGTTAAACATTCATCGGCTAAGGCGACAAGGCCAAGTGTCCAAAGTCCAAGTGTGGCATGAACTGTGTTTACTCCATGCATACACCACGTCAACGATAACAGCTCCGATTCGTTAAAAGACTTTTCAATCAAACATATCTTGGGAAATTTTAAAAGGATCTTGACTAGTCTGGCTTGCTAAAGGGAGAACTGAGAACGCCAGAACACGATATCATTATCATAACGAAAGTAGGGTATAAATATCTAACTTCCCGGTTGGCAACCAAGAACAAATACAGAACACAATCAGGTTAATTACAGTCTTATTACAGCAGTGTGTTAATTTTTCATTAACAAGCATTTCATGCACATATATATACAGTTCCATGAACACTCGGATGGCGAGTTTTATTCTGAACAGTGAATAGCGCGCTAGAATGACCCAGTTTAATAACGAAAGTGAGCACACGAAATAATTGAAACTTTGAAATCACAAAACAGGGAATTCCTGATAGAAAGCAGCACGTGTACCATACGAGACTGTTAAGAAGGTACTCCCTGACCCAAGAAATACAGAAATCAATACACGGCCTTCGGGGGTATGACATACTCATCTCCGAGTTTCCCAGCAAACCTACACCTACCTTGCAGTACCCGGACACGGTCGGTAGTGCCCGGACACGGTCGGCTGTACCCCGAACCGGTCGGCTGTACCCGGACACCGTCAGCTGTACCCGGGCACGGTCAGCTGTACCCGGACACGGTCGGCTGTCCCCGGACACGGTCGGTAGTAGCCGGAGACGGTCGGCTGTACCCGGACACGGTCGGTAGTACCCGGACACGGACGGCTGTACTCGGACACGATCGACCTGTATCCGGACACGATCGACACAACACAGTTTTTTCATATTCTTTTTCAGGTAAATCGATCGAACAGATAAGGCACACAATAAATGTGAACGATTTCTAAAATAGATTGTCTGATGTCACTCACAGCAAGCCGTAAATCTATTTTTATATGAGAAACGTAGAACTTACACCACAGACTATCCCCACAACTCTGCTCTCAACACGTTCTTGAACAGTATGCAAACACAATAAAACCAGTCCAGCTTAGGACCACCGACTCTAGTTGGGTATAAAATGCAGTTATTAGTTTGTTGTCCCAAAACACTGGTAAAAAAACTTGGCCAACTGCTTTGGTACCCGACCGACGAAAGCACCAGCAATATCTGGAACTAATTTGGTGGTGGACGCTCATCCGCGTCTACACCATGTCTGTGTGTATCCGCTAACTCTAGCATTCTGAGTCGGGTTAAAAATCTGCAAGGCCATGAGAGGAAGTGGTCTCACGTAAAAAATATGATACCGATTGAAAGAATGAAAATATACAAGTACTTAAGTTTACAATAACGAGTAGTGTTCCAGCTATATCTCGGACACAACATACATATGCTACAATATAATCCTGTTTAGGCAGCTTATATCAATGTAAGATGCAACTTTATGATAGTAATCTATGCATTGTGGATACTAGTACATGTGTATTTACGTAAATGACACATGACTAACACTATAATGTCGGACTTGTATGACCAATTGACATAGTTTATCCTCTTCGGATATAATTGAGACCCGTGAAGATCCGGGGTAGAATAGGTCTTCAGCAACCCATGCTTGCCGTAAAAGGCGACTAACAGGATCAGGTGGTCAGGCTCGCTGACTTAGTTTGATGCATGTCATCGTATCCCAATTTCGTAGATCGATGCTCGTGATATCAATCATTGGATTGTCTGGTCCAGAGTCGATTATTTACAGACCGCCACGATATAGCTGTAATATTGCTGAGTGCGGCGTTAAACAACAAACAGACAAAAACACATAATTGAGGGAAGGCCTTTGTGATATTCCTTTGGCACTTTTGGTTTGATACTTTTCGCTGCAACTACCGCTTTTTGATTATTATTGTAAAATATACAAATATATTTAAATAAATAGAACTCCTTTTAGAGATATAAGAAAAAAATCCACATAATTACACCTATTTACATTAAAAAAAACGAAAATCTACTTTGATATATGAATAGGTTGTATGTAGACATCTAAAAAAAATTATTTGTCACCATATGTGCAAATATATAGATTTCATTTCATGTTATTTAATTATTTTTGAGGGGTGGTGTGGAATGCTCAGTTATTAAAAAAATATATAACGTTACTATAGAACTTTTGGTTGTATTTAACCAGTGATGAAGTATGATGGCGTGGCAGTAGGAAAGCTGATACTGAACCGTTTGTTTTGAGAGTTTCCTCCAGCAGAAATGGAGTTTGCAGGAAGGGGATTATGCATGCGTGTTAATTTTGTGTATTGGCAGTTTGCCTTTTCAGCTACAAACAAATGTTTGATGAGTGTCCAATTACTGCCGATGTCCAGATACTACCAAACTCTCTACATGGAGATATAGATTGTGTTAAACATTCATCGGCTAAGGCGACAAGGCCAAGTGTCCAAAGTCCAAGTGTGGCATGAACTGTGTTTACTCCATGCATACACCACGTCAACGATAACAGCTCCGATTCGTTAAAAGACTTTTCAATCAAACATATCTTGGGAAATTTTAAAAGGATCTTGACTAGTCTGGCTTGCTAAAGGGAGAACTGAGAACGCCAGAACACGATATCATTATCATAACGAAAGTAGGGTATAAATATCTAACTTCCCGGTTGGCAACCAAGAACAAATACAGAACACAATCAGGTTAATTACAGTCTTATTACAGCAGTGTGTTAATTTTTCATTAACAAGCATTTCATGCACATATATATACAGTTCCATGAACACTCGGATGGCGAGTTTTATTCTGAACAGTGAATAGCGCGCTAGAATGACCCAGTTTAATAACGAAAGTGAGCACACGAAATAATTGAAACTTTGAAATCACAAAACAGGGAATTCCTGATAGAAAGCAGCACGTGTACCATACGAGACTGTTAAGAAGGTACTCCCTGACCCAAGAAATACAGAAATCAATACACGGCCTTCGGGGGTATGACATACTCATCTCCGAGTTTCCCAGCAAACCTACACCTACCTTGCAGTTCGGTCGTCTACGGCGGTGTAGAGGGAAACTGTAACCTCGGTGTAAAATATCCTCCTAGATTTAGTTCATCTGGTTTCCTTTCTACAAAGTGAAGTGAATTGAGGTGAAATGGGGTTTAACATCGCGTCCAAGATAATAACACTTATATAGCGACGCCCATGCACGTGTGTGTGTGGCTGCTTTTACAAGACCGGACTAATGTCGATTTTATATTGCTAGCCCAATGAGATACCCTGCCGCAGTTTAACACAAATGCCCAACTCAGACACAGTATACTGACTCCGAGCCGACCGGTCCTTGTTTCTGACCCTTAATGCTGAGCGCTAGGCAGGGTAACAACAAGTACCATCGTTTAACGTCTTTCGGTATGACACGGCTGGGGATCGAACCCCGGGTCTTCCGCTCACCGGTCGGATGCTCTAACACGAGACCACGTAGGCGGTCTTCTACATAGAGGATATTTAATGTGTTTTCTCAAATACCATTTTTATCTCATCGAGTGAAGTGGGGAGAGTCTAATATTTTCACTCGTGACTGCGTCACTCGCCATAAACCCGTCATATAGCTGGAATACTGTCAAGTGCAGCGTTAAACATCAAACAAACAAAACATTCCTTCTACCGTATTTTGAGTTACTAAACTAAATCGAACATTCTCCTGCTACTGTTCCTCCAAGGTTTCCCTTTCAAAACTGCGTCACTCGTGAAAATATTAGACTCTCCCCACTTCACGAGATGAGATAAAAGTGGTATTTGAGAAAACACATTGAATTTTCTATTTATTATATACATGTTTTATTTTTATTACTTGCAATTTATATATTTTTTCGAAAACAGTGTCTGATAAATTACTAAGTTCTCCCTGTCGCCCCTTAACCACCGCCGTATAAAGGGGGTTTGCGAAAAGAATATAGTTCGTGAATATAACTAGCCCTGTTAATATATGTTATACGAAATATATTATTTCATATCGAGTATTAAGTTCCGTGCACATTTTTGTTTGTCATAATTAAACATTCCTGTTTAAAATGAAAACAGAAATCATTTTCAAACAGCGATTATTTCATTTGCGTAGGAATACATAAACAGTTAGTACTGTGACCATGTCGAACGATCAGCTGAGCGCTCTCCAGGCTTACAAAATCCGCCAAATTTGATCAAATTTTCTCACAGATAAGTATGAAAGGTGACATAAACACATTTATAGAACCCCGAACATTTTAACTGAAACATTGTTGCTTGCTGTCATGAATTAAATTAGGAGAGTTCAATTCTCGGAAAATTCAAGCGGGCGCTTCTCGCCTCGGCGGTACGTCTCGCTGTCGCCAGTTGTGCCTAATGTCTGGCGAAGCATGTCCGGGGCAAGAGTGATATTAACATTGCCATAGATGTTATTTCCAGACATCAGACTCGTCAAAAGGGTCCTGTGGTCAGTTGAAGAGAAGTTATGCACCTGCGGTTGAGACAGTCGGCATCTGACGTAAACGTAATGTTTTGATTCAGGAGAAAGTAGTTCCGGCACCTTGTTTATATCAGTCACTAGTGACTGATATAACTTTTTTTATATCAGTCACTAGTGACTGATAACTTGATCTATCGTCACTGATAAATTCCAGTATTTCATTCATATGTATATAATAAAAAGTAATCTTTTTACTACGGCTGTGGTAAGTCCATGCTTACCATGCGAGTTGTGACTGCCGTGATGAAGTACAACGACATCTGCCAAGATGCAGTTATAGAGTGCTAAGCGTTAACAGTAGACGTCGAGAGGTCGTGTAAAAAAAGCAGAACAGTATACAACGTTTACTCTGTTAATTGATACGTTTAATGAAGATGTTGTACTGCTGACGTGGGCAGGAAGGAAATCCCAGCGTAACGAATTAGGTCACGTGTTACTTTCGATCTTCACGCCTTTTAGTATGCCTAGATGACTACCTTTAAAAACCAATAACATGTGAAACAGCACATAGCGACGAAATCATTCTTCGAGCTGATTGTTGCAAATTGATGAATCCTCGGTGATTCATTATTTAAATAGATGTATTTTTAGTTTTGAAGAACAGTATATGTAGATATACTTTGACCTAGATCTAAGCGACCTACTAAATCTACATTCCACCATGAGTAAATACTTGATTCAGATTGGGTAATTAAAGTAATCGCCTCAGAAATTATAGTGTTATTTTGTCTAAGTTATTTTATTGTTAATTTTAAAATCATTTCGTAGAGAAATACCATTGTAGATTACTAGTAGTAGATTTTATATGAAACTATGGCAACATGGCCTTCTCCTGCCATTGGAGAACATGTAATGAAGTGATTTACTCAATAGTCGCCCTTTACGGCAAGAATGGGTTGCTGAAGACCTATTCTACTCCGGATCTTCACGGGTCAGAATGTCTTTCAAGAGTGATTTCAAGAGACACTATATCTTGTCTTTGATCACGGTTTGATCTGTGGTGGATGCGTGTCACTCAATCGATCACGTACAGAACGAGATAATGGTGCCTCTGAGAAATATCTAGTTACTTCGAGAACACAATGCAGTGAACTGACAAACATGTTTCCCATGTTCTTTTCAGTTTCTCATCAGTCCACTCCCCAGACTTTCCTTGTTCCCGATATTGTTTTCGTTTAAGTTTCATACCCTCTCGAAAGATAGCATTGACACGGACCCACACGCAATGCAGACCGACTTCCTGCCATTCGTTTCCACTCAGGTTATGTTCAGGTATTGCTCCCCCTCCTTTCTGCACAGCCGCAGCATCATTGTCGTCGTCACCATCCTCGTC
This sequence comes from Haliotis rufescens, assembly GCF_023055435.1. NCBI lineage: Eukaryota > Metazoa > Mollusca > Gastropoda > Lepetellida > Haliotidae > Haliotis > Haliotis rufescens. The sequence continues at coordinate 2,169,026 of NW_025963857.1, forward strand.
ACCTTTTCTGAACGACTTCCTTTTGTTCTCGGGGCACCACGCCTTGTTTTGAAGTTGTAGATCTTGCGCGTTTGCCTTTGAGAACTCCAGATTCGGCACAAGCCGCAGCCTTGACATTGGAACTTGTATTGTTGTCAAGTAGCTCTTGTAGGCCATCAAAATTATTATCATTGAAGTTTATGCTTGTATGAACGTTTGCCTCACATACTGATGTAGTGGTGTGATGTGGCTGAGAGTTGCCATGCATCTGAGTACTACTTGGCTGAGACATCACTTTTACAGAGCAGATGTCATGGGTCAAACCAGGTTGAGTTGATGTGGTAATCTGCTGTTTCTTCAAAGATATTGCCTGGATATAGGACTGTAGTCGTTCCTTTTCACAAGTATAAGGTCTCAGGTCAACAGTTAGAATACCATAAGGGTGTTGCACCGCTTCGTTACACATTGACGTGAAGTAATGCCAGTTTTGAGGATAAATGTGCCTGGCAAATATGTTTACCTGTTGTCTATCGACTGGAGCATTGAATAGTATCACGTGATGAGAGTTCAGAGCATTGTCACATTGGAAGTAAGGGTGTGTGTAAGGAGGTGAGTAAGGGGTGAGTAAGGGGGTGAGTAAGGAGGTGAGGAAGGAGGTGTGTAAGGAGGTGAGTTAAGATGTGTGTAAGCAGATGAATAAGGGGGTGAGTAAGGGGTTTGTGTAAGGAGGTAAGTAAGGAGATGAGTAAGGATGAGAGTAAGGGGTGAGTAAGAAGGTGAGTAAGGAGGTGAGTAAGGGGTGAGTAAGGAGGTGAGTAAGGGGTGAGTAAGGGGGTGAGTAAGGAGGTGAGGAAGGAGGTGTGTAAGGAGGTGAGCAAGGGGTGAGTAAGGGGGCGAGGAATGAGGTGAGAAAGGTGTGAGTAAGGAGGTGTGTAAGGAGGTGAGCAAGGGGTGAGTAAGGAGGTGTATAGGAGTGAGGAAGGAGGTTAGTAAGGGGCGAGTAAGGAGATGAGTAAGGAGGTGTGTAAGGAGGTGAGAAAGGAAGTAAGTAAGGGGGTTGGCAAGGGGTGAGTAAGGAGGTGAATAAGGAGGTGTGTAAGGGGTGAGTAAGAAGATGAGTAAGGAGATGTGTAAGGAGGTGAGTAAGGAGGTGTGTAAGGAGATGAGTAAGGATATGTGTAAGGAGGTGAGTAAGGAGGTAAGTAAGGGGGTGAGGAAGGAGGTGAGCAAGGGGTGAGTAAGAAGATGAGTAAGGAGATGTGTAAGGAGGTTAGAAGGGGGTGAGTAAGGAGGTTAGTAAGGGGGTGAGTAAGGAGGTTAGTAAGGGGGTGAAGAAGGTGTGTAAGGGGTGAGTAAGGAGATGAGTAAGGAGGTTTGTAAGGGGGTGAGAAAGGAGGTAAGTAAGGGGGTGAGGAAGGAGGTGAGTAAGGGGTGAGTAAGGAGATGAGTAAGGAGGTTTGTAAAGGGATGGGAAAGGAGGTAAGTAAGGGGGTGAGTAAGGAGATGAGTAAGGAGGTGTGTAAGAAGGTGAGTAAGGAGGTTAGTAAGGGGGTGAGTAAGGAGGTGAGTGAGGAGATGAGTAAGGAGGTGTGTAAGGAGGTGAGTAAGGAGGTTAGTAAGGGGTGTGGAGGTGAGCAAGGGGTGAGTAAGGAGATGAGTAAGGACGTTAGGAAAGGGGTGAGTAAGGATGTGAGAAAGGAGGTGAGGAAGGAGGTGAGCAAGGGGTGAGTAAGGAGATGAGTAAGGAGGTGTGTAAGGGGTGAGTAAGGAGGTGAGGAAGGAGGTGAGTAAGGGGTGAGTAAGGAGATGAGTAAGGGCGTGAGGAAAGGGGTGAGTAAGGAGGTGAGGTAGAAGGTGAGCAAGGGGTCAGTAAGGAGATGAGTAAGGACGTTAGGAAAGGGGTGAGTAAGGATGTGAGAAAGGAGGTGAGTAAAGGAGGTGAGCAAGGGGTGAGTAAGGAGGTGAGGAAGGAGGTGAGTAAGGGGGTGAGGAAGGAGGTGAGCAAGGGGTGAGTAAGGAGATGAGTAAGGGCGTGAGGAAAGTGGTGAGTAAGGAGATGAGTAAGGAGGTGAGGAAGGAGGTGAGGAAGGAGGTGAGCAAGGGGTGAGTAAGGAGATGAGTAAGGAGGTGTGTAAGGGGTGAGGAAGGAGGTGAGAAAGGAGGTGAGCAAGGGGTGAGTAAGGAGATGAGTAAGGGCGTGAGGAAAGGGGTGAGTAAGGAGGTGAGGTAGGAGGTGAGCAAGGGGTGAGTAAGGTGATGAGTAAGGGCGTGAGGAAAGGGGTGAGTAAGGAGGTGGGGTAGGAGGTGAGCAAGGGGTGAGTAAGGCGATGAGTAAGGGCGTGAGGAAGGAGGTGAGTAAGGAGATGAGTAAGGAGGTGTGTAAGGGGTGAGTAAGGAGGTGAGTAAGAAGGTGAGCAAGGGGTGAGTAAGGAGATGAGTAAGGGCCTGAGGAAAGGGGTGAGTAAGGAGGTGAGGTAGGAGGTGAGCAAGGGGTGAGTAAGATGATGAGTAAGGAGGTGTGTAAAAAGGTGAGTAAGGAGGTGAGGAAGAATGTGAATAATGGGGTGAGTACGGAGATGAGTAAGGAGGTGAGTAAGGAGGTGAGCAAGGGGTGAGTAAGGAGATGGGTAAGGAGTTGTGTAAGGAGGGGAGTAAGGAGGTGAGCAAGGGGTGAGTAAGGAGATGAGTAAGGAGGTGTATAAGGAAGTGAGTTAGGAGGTGAGGAAGGAGGCGAGGAAGGAGTTGAGTAATAGGGTGAGTAAGGAGATGAGTAAGGAGATGAGTAAGGGTGAGTGTAAGGAGGTGTAAAGGAGGTGAGTAAGGAGATGAGTAAGGAGATGAGTAATTGGGTGAGTACGGAGGTTTGTAAGGGAGTAAGGGGTGAGGAAGGAGGTGAGTAAGGGGATGAGTAAGGAGATGAGTAAGGGTATGTGTAAGGAGGTGAGTAAGGAGATGATGAAGAAGGTGAGTAATGGGGTGTGTAAGGAGGTGTGTAAGGAGGTGAGTAAAGAGGTGAGGAAGGATGTGAGTAATGGGGTGAGTAAGGGGATAAGAGGTGAGTACGGGTGTGTGTAAGGGGGTAAGGGGGTGAGTAAGGAGGTGAGCAAGGGGTGAGTAAGGGGGTTGGCAAGGGGTGAGTTAGGAGATGAGTAAGGATGTGTGTAAGGAGGTGAGTAAGGAGGTGAGCAAGGGGTGAGTAAGGAGATGAGTAAGGAGGTGTATAAGGAAGGAGTTAGGAGGTGAGGAAGGAGGCGAGGAAGGAGTTGAGTAATAGGTTGCGTAAGGAGATGAGTAAGGAGATGAGTAAGGGTATGTGTAAGGAGGTGAGTAAGGAGGTGAGGAAGAAGGTGAATAATGGGGTGTGTAAGGAGGTGTGTAAGGAGGTGAGTAAAGAGGTGAGGAAGGAGGTGAGTAATGGGGTGTGTAAGGAGGTGTGTAAGGAGGTGAGCAAGGGGTGAGTAAGGGGGCGAGGAATGAGGTGAGAAAGGTGTGAGTAAGGAGGTGTGTAAGGAGGTGAGCAAGGGGTGAGTAAGGAGGTGTATAGGAGTGAGGAAGGAGGTTAGTAAGGGGCGAGTAAGGAGATGAGTAAGGAGGTGTGTAAGGAGGTGAGAAAGGAAGTAAGTAAGGGGGTTGGCAAGGGGTGAGTAAGGAGGTGAATAAGGAGGTGTGTAAGGGGTGAGTAAGAAGATGAGTAAGGAGATGTGTAAGGAGGTGAGTAAGGAGGTGTGTAAGGAGATGAGTAAGGATATGTGTAAGGAGGTGAGTAAGGAGGTAAGTAAGGGGGTGAGGAAGGAGGTGAGCAAGGGGTGAGTAAGAAGATGAGTAAGGAGATGTGTAAGGAGGTTAGAAGGGGGTGAGTAAGGAGGTTAGTAAGGGGGTGAGTAAGGAGGTTAGTAAGGGGGTGAAGAAGGTGTGTAAGGGGTGAGTAAGGAGATGAGTAAGGAGGTTTGTAAGGGGGTGAGAAAGGAGGTAAGTAAGGGGGTGAGGAAGGAGGTGAGTAAGGGGTGAGTAAGGAGATGAGTAAGGAGGTTTGTAAAGGGATGGGAAAGGAGGTAAGTAAGGGGGTGAGTAAGGAGATGAGTAAGGAGGTGTGTAAGAAGGTGAGTAAGGAGGTTAGTAAGGGGGTGAGTAAGGAGGTGAGTGAGGAGATGAGTAAGGAGGTGTGTAAGGAGGTGAGTAAGGAGGTTAGTAAGGGGTGTGGAGGTGAGCAAGGGGTGAGTAAGGAGATGAGTAAGGACGTTAGGAAAGGGGTGAGTAAGGATGTGAGAAAGGAGGTGAGGAAGGAGGTGAGCAAGGGGTGAGTAAGGAGATGAGTAAGGAGGTGTGTAAGGGGTGAGTAAGGAGGTGAGGAAGGAGGTGAGTAAGGGGTGAGTAAGGAGATGAGTAAGGGCGTGAGGAAAGGGGTGAGTAAGGAGATGAGTAAGGAGGTGTGTAAGGGGTGAGTAAGGAGGTGAGTAAGAAGGTGAGCAAGGGGTGAGTAAGGAGATGAGTAAGGGCCTGAGGAAAGGGGTGAGTAAGGAGGTGAGGTAGGAGGTGAGCAAGGGGTGAGTAAGATGATGAGTAAGGAGGTGTGTAAAAAGGTGAGTAAGGAGGTGAGGAAGAATGTGAATAATGGGGTGAGTACGGAGATGAGTAAGGAGGTGTATAAGGAAGTGAGTTAGGAGGTGAGGAAGGAGGCGAGGAAGGAGTTGAGTAATAGGGTGAGTAAGGAGATGAGTAAGGAGATGAGTAAGGGTGAGTGTAAGGAGGTGTAAAGGAGGTGAGTAAGGAGATGAGTAAGGAGATGAGTAATTGGGTGAGTACGGAGGTTTGTAAGGGAGTAAGGGGTGAGGAAGGAGGTGAGTAAGGGGATGAGTAAGGAGATGAGTAAGGGTATGTGTAAGGAGGTGAGTAAGGAGATGATGAAGAAGGTGAGTAATGGGGTGTGTAAGGAGGTGTGTAAGGAGGTGAGTAAAGAGGTGAGGAAGGATGTGAGTAATGGGGTGAGTAAGGGGATAAGAGGTGAGTACGGGTGTGTGTAAGGGGGTAAGGGGGTGAGTAAGGAGGTGAGCAAGGGGTGAGTAAGGGGGTTGGCAAGGGGTGAGTTAGGAGATGAGTAAGGATGTGTGTAAGGAGGTGAGTAAGGAGGTGAGCAAGGGGTGAGTAAGGAGATGAGTAAGGAGGTGTATAAGGAAGGAGTTAGGAGGTGAGGAAGGAGGCGAGGAAGGAGTTGAGTAATAGGTTGAGTAAGGAGATGAGTAAGGAGATGAGTAAGGGTATGTGTAAGGAGGTGAGTAAGGAGGTGAGGAAGAAGGTGAATAATGGGGTGTGTAAGGAGGTGTGTAAGGAGGTGAGTAAAGAGGTGAGGAAGGATGTGAGTAATGGGGTGTGTAAGGAGGTGTGTAAGGAGGTGAGGAAGAAGGTGAGTAAGGGGATGAGTAAGGAGATGAGTAAGGGTATGTATAAGGAGGTGAGTAAGGAGGTGAGGAAGAAGGTGAGTAATGGGGTGTGTAAGGAGGTGAGTAAAGAGGTGAGGAAGGAGGTGAGTAATGGGGTGAGTAAGGGGATAAGAGGTGAGTACGGGTGTGTGTAAGGGGGTAAGGGGGTGAGTAAGAAGGTGAGTAAGGGCGTGAGGAAAGGGGTGAGTAAGGAGGTGAGCAAGGGGTGAGTAAGGAGGTGAGGAAGGAGGTGAGTAAGGGGGTGAGGAAGGAGGTGAGCAAGGGGTGAGTAAGGAGATGAGTAAGGGCGTGAGGAAAGTGGTGAGTAAGGAGATGAGTAAGGAGGTGAGGAAGGAGGTTCGTAAGGGGTGTGGAGGTGAGCAAGGGGTGAGTAAGGAGATGAGTAAGGACGTTAGGAAAGGGGTGAGTAAGGATGTGAGAAAGGAGGTGAGGAAGGAGGTGAGCAAGGGGTGAGTAAGGAGATGAGTAAGGAGGTGTGTAAGGGGTGAGTAAGGAGGTGAGGAAGGAGGTGAGTAAGGGGTGAGTAAGGAGATGAGTAAGGGCGTGAGGAAAGGGGTGAGTAAGGAGGTGAGGTAGAAGGTGAGCAAGGGGTCAGTAAGGAGATGAGTAAGGACGTTAGGAAAGGGGTGAGTAAGGATGTGAGAAAGGAGGTGAGTAAAGGAGGTGAGCAAGGGGTGAGTTAGGAGGTGAGGAAGGAGGTGAGTAAGGGGGTGAGGAAGGAGGTGAGCAAGGGGTGAGTAAGGAGATGAGTAAGGGCGTGAGGAAAGTGGTGAGTAAGGAGATGAGTAAGGAGGTGAGGAAGGAGGTGAGCAAGGGGTGAGTAAGGAGATGAGTAAGGAGGTGTGTAAGGGGTGAGGAAGGAGGTGAGAAAGGAGGTGAGCAAGGGGTGAGTAAGGAGATGAGTAAGGGCGTGAGGAAAGGGGGAGTAAGGAGGTGAGGTAGGAGGTGAGCAAGGGGTGAGTAAGGTGATGAGTAAGGGCGTGAGGAAAGGGGTGAGTAAGGAGGTGGGGTAGGAGGTGAGCAAGGGGTGAGTAAGGCGATGAGTAAGGGCGTGAGGAAGGAGGTGAGTAAGGAGATGAGTAAGGAGGTGTGTAAGGGGTGAGTAAGGAGGTGAGTAAGAAGGTGAGCAAGGGGTGAGTAAGGAGATGAGTAAGGGCCTGAGGAAAGGGGTGAGTAAGGAGGTGAGGTAGGAGGTGAGCAAGGGGTGAGTAAGATGATGAGTAAGGAGGTGTGTAAAAAGGTGAGCAAGGAGGTGAGGAAGAATGTGAATAATGGGGTGAGTACGGAGATGAGTAAGGAGGTGAGTAAGGAGGTGAGCAAGGGGTGAGTAAGGAGATGGGTAAGGAGTTGTGTAAGGAGGGGAGTAAGAGGTGAGCAAGGGGTGAGTAAGGAGATGAGTAAGGAGGTGTATAAGGAAGTGAGTTAGGAGGTGAGGAAGGAGGCGAGGAAGGAGTTGAGTAATAGGGTGAGTAAGGAGATGAGTAAGGAGATGAGTAAGGGTGAGTGTAAGGAGGTGTAAAGGAGGTGAGTAAGGAGATGAGTAAGGAGATGAGTAATTGGGTGAGTACGGAGGTTTGTAAGGGAGTAAGGGGTGAGGAAGGAGGTGAGTAAGGGGATGAGTAAGGAGATGAGTAAGGGTATGTGTAAGGAGGTGAGTAAGGAGATGATGAAGAAGGTGAGTAATGGGGTGTGTAAGGAGGTGTGTAAGGAGGTGAGTAAAGAGGTGAGGAAGGATGTGAGTAATGGGGTGAGTAAGGGGATAAGAGGTGAGTACGGGTGTGTGTAAGGGGGTAAGGGGGTGAGTAAGGAGGTGAGCAAGGGGTGAGTAAGGGGGTTGGCAAGGGGTGAGTTAGGAGATGAGTAAGGATGTGTGTAAGGAGGTGAGTAAGGAGGTGAGCAAGGGGTGAGTAAGGAGATGAGTAAGGAGGTGTATAAGGAAGGAGTTAGGAGGTGAGGAAGGAGGCGAGGAAGGAGTTGAGTAATAGGTTGCGTAAGGAGATGAGTAAGGAGATGAGTAAGGGTATGTGTAAGGAGGTGAGTAAGGAGGTGAGGAAGAAGGTGAATAATGGGGTGTGTAAGGAGGTGTGTAAGGAGGTGAGTAAAGAGGTGAGGAAGGAGGTGAGTAATGGGGTGTGTAAGGAGGTGTGTAAGGAGGTGAGGAAGAAGGTGAGTAAGGGGATGAGTAAGGAGATGAGTAAGGGTATGTGTAAGGAGGTGAGTAAGGAGGTGAGGAAGAAGGTGAGTAATGGGGTGTGTAAGGAGGTGAGTAAAGAGGTGAGGAAGGAGGTGAGTAATGGGGTGAGTAAGGGGATAAGAGGTGAGTACGGGTGTGTGTAAGGGGGTAAGGGGGTGAGTAAGAAGGTGAGTAAGGGCGTGAGGAAAGGGGTGAGTAAGGAGGTGAGCAAGGGGTGAGTAAGGGGGTTGGCAAGGGGTGAGTTAGGAGATGAGTAAGGATGTGTGTAAGGAGGTGAGTAAGGAGGTGAGGAAGGAGGTGAGCAAGGTGTGAGTAAGGAGGTGAGGAAGGATGTGAGTAATGGAGTGAGTAAGGAGATGAGTGAAGGGGTGAGTAAGGAGGTGAGCAAGGGGTGAGTAAGGAGATGAGTAAGGAGTTATGTAAGGAGGTGAGTAAGGAGGTGAGGAAGGAGGTGAGTAATTGGGTGAGTACGGAGGTGTTTAATGGGGTAAGGGGTGAGTAAGGAGGTGAGTAAGGAGATGAGTAAGGGGGTGGGGTAGGAGGTGAGTAAGGAGGTGAGTAAGGGGGTAAGAAGTGAGAACGGGTGTGTGTAAGGGGGTAAGGCTTTGTGTAAGGCTAGTAAGGGGGTGAGTAAGCGGGTGAGTAAGGAGCTGAGTAAGAAGGTATGAAAACGTCCTGAAAACTTCCTAGTATAGGATAGCATGGCGTTGATAAACGATGTTCCCTATTTAGTCAATCCTTTTAAATGTCTGCCGTAACATTACTGGAATTAACCAAGGCTCTAATGATGAAACTTTTATTGAAACACTCAGCTGTAAGCAAAATGTGCCTTTCCACGAAATACAATGTGTATGAAATGCACATGGTCTGAAGTGCCCAAGTATAAGATTCATTTACTTGAAATAATAAACCACATAAATTTAGTCACTTGATAATTGCAAATTGTTATATTAAATATTACAGACTATTCATGAGTGGGTGTTCGTTTCGGACAACGATTAAGACGAGTCAATCTCATTAAAACCAGATCATAGTTCTCGCTGCCGCAACACTGTGCAAAATGTGTTCGAAATGTAGACAGACAAGACGTGTTTAGATCTAAAATGATTAGAAATGTGTTTAAATCCCAAACGAAATACACATTTGGTGTGTCCTATCTAAACGAATTTATGTCTAAAGCATGATATGAGCTGTCGTCTCACAGCTTAAACACCACCTAAACACAACATCCCTATATTTTAAACATGTTCAGAATTTAAACACGTTAAGACATTTATATAAATTATTTTAAACATGTTTGAACAGGTTATGATTTTAAACATGTGTAAAGTGTAAACAGGTTTTAAAATTAGAAATATGTTTAAACGTGTTTTATAACGTTACAACATGTTTAGAATTTATATATGTTTCAATAAAGTGCATATCATTGGGCAATAAGTCAAATATGGATAAGATTATAATATATATTAAAATAAGATGTCCAAATCGGGTTCACGGGCACTTGCACAACACATATACCGCCAGGACTTACAACAAACATGGTACAATATTAACATCAAAATGTGCAAAGTCACCAAACTCAGTTATTGGTGACAAGGAAAACTGTCACTTGTGACGACAACAGTCTCCTAGTCCAGGAAATAGCGCAAAGGGCTACAAATCAAGAGCTTGCTGGTTCTTGTCCCGCGGATGTTAAAAGGCATATGTGTTCTTAAATATGTTGTTGCTGTATGGCTTATAGTATTTCTCTCATACAGAAAGCTGACAATGAAAAATTATCTAATTACTACGATAGCTACCGCCGACCGAACACCCCCAAATTAATTCATTTATACTGCTAAAATAGCTTTCTGCGACTCCATTAAACGCTATAAAGATATAGGAAGCACCACATTTTTAATTTACCTACGATGAATTCCAAGGCGGGTATGCACATTTAGAGCTTAAACACGTTTAACTGTTAAACACAATCTTAAACAGGTTAAGACCTTAATCCTAAACATGTTAAGAACTCAACGTGTCTTATGGGACAAGGAACGTCTCTAAGATTGTGTTTAGGATCTAAACACATTTTTACTTTGTGAATAAAGATCTGAATAATAATAAATAAAGCGACAAAACCCTTTCCATATCGAATAGAAGTCTCTGCATAAAGAAGTCATCCCATTATCAGTCACGACCTTTCACCCGACCAACCAGAGCGTCGCTTACCAGACCAGTAAAGTGGCATTAGGAATGTGTTTCTAATCATGGAATATCGAAACAGTTACCACGCAGTATTCGAGCGACGGGCTGTACGGCTGATTCATCCAATTCATCGTTTATCTAACGCTTCAATGGGAAAAACTTTGGCCATCTATTAGACATTCTCGAATTTTTCTTTTTCAGTTTTCTAATTTTGAATTTCTGATTGGCTAATGGCGATTTCTTGTAAGTCATTTCATTGGTCAAAGTTCACGATAGGTCGTTCCGACATGACCTGGGATGTCCTCAGATCTTTGTGTAGCGGGTGCGAGCACTAAGATCTGATTTTAATGAATTGTAAGACATCTATTAAGGACGATAGGTAAACTTATTTATGCAATCAAAAAAATAATGTTTGTGAATGGCATATTAAAGTGATACCCATAAGGAAGAATGAGTGAGTGAGTATGGTTTTACGCCGCTTTTAGCAATATTCCAGCTATTTGACGGCGGGGGAAACCAGAAATGGGCTTCACACATTGTACCCATGTCGGTAATCGAACCCGGGTCTTCGGCGTGACGGGCGAACGCTTTAACCACGAGGCTACCCGACCGCCCCCCCATAAGGAGGAGAGTTTGTGGATGTCAGCTACTTTGTTATGAGGAGCACAACACTTTTGATTTCATACTTTCTCCTTCATCACTCGTCACTATATGGCTGAGATACTGCCGATGTGACGTAAAACTTTAACTAACTCTCCTTCATCAATCCTGATCCCGGGGTAAGTATATACTCCGAAACGCTGTGTTCCTCGTAATAAAGAAGCTGGCATCCATAGATTCTCCTCCCATCAAACATAGTTCGTCAAACTGTCTCAACAGTAGAATAACGTGCAAATCGATCAGAGATCAGTACTTCTCGGTCTGACGCACGTTCCTTTTCAATAATTCAACATATCTTCACTGTCTTAACCTAAATAGAGGTTCCGGTAGTTGCTGCATCATAAACGCGAATGAACAGATGGATACAGTGATGTTGACACAGTAGGCGTTTCCACGAACCCAAAACAGCTTCGAAAGATGACATTATACCGGAGAAATAGTTTTATATGGCCAGGGTCTGGCTCTGAAATGCAAGTGGAACTGTTCTCCAAAAGCACCAACATGGAGTGAGTGGGTTTGGGATTGAGTGAGTGAGTAAGTGAGTGTGTTAATATAATCTACGATAGACGCTGCTTTTAGCAGAGATTGCTTATGATTATGGAAGGAAGGGGGCCACTTTTAAAAAAAACAAACAAATCATGAGAAAATGAATTGGGTTTAACGCCGCTTTGAGCACCAGGAATGGACTCCACACATTGTACCCAAGTGGAGAATCGAACCAGGATCGAGGTGTCACAAGCTAATGCTTTACCCACTGGGCTATTCCATCTTTGCCCATGAACCTCTCTCATATTGTACATAACCACCATATAGCACTATCAGATAGACAGATGAGTACAAGAATAAAAGTTGAAACTGAACGTTTAGTATTATCTCTCTGATGTTTAGAACTAAACTATTGGTAAGATTTGATGAGTGAATGGGTGGTTTGTTTTTCTAAACAAATCCCACTATTTTGCTGAAAACATCATGGGAGTTAATCAGATTCTCGTGAATGGTTTAACCTATGAGAGTTAAATATTCTTCTTCTTCACGATGAGAGGCCCATTTCTGGCGTCTCCCGCTCTGATGTAATATTGCCAAAAGCGGTGTAAAACCATACTCACTCACTCACTCACTCTTCTTCACGATGACACGCTTTAAAAGGAACATGTGTTAAGTGGCAGTTCTAACACATTTAATTAGAGTCAATGTTACCAAAAAATGAGAAACTCTTTGCCCATCTGCTAAATCATATGATACATCTCAGTCTAACACTAAACAACTACCCTAATAACACAGAGACAATGTGTCATGTACACACAGAACGGAGTAAGTAGTGTCGTTCCACACTGAAAGACTGGAGCCTGTAGTCTTTCTGTAGCTGAGAACCGCGAAGACCCGGGGTAGAATAGGTCTTTAGCAACCCATGCTTGCCGTAAAAGGCGACTATGCTGGTCGTAAGAGGCGACTAACGGGATCGGTTGGCCAGGCTCATCGACTTGGTTGATACAGGTCATGGTATCCCAATTGCGTAGATCGATGCTCATGATATCAATCACTGGACTGTCTGGTTCAGACTCCCATTTACAGACCGCTATCATGTAGCTGGAATATTGCTCAGTGCGATGTTAAACAACAAACAAATATGTAGCGGGGCCCGTTTCTGTCAGTCGGAATAGCTGGAAAATTGCTGGTGCGGCGTAAAACAATGTTAATCCATTCATTCTGTCAGCCTCCTATATGCTTTGTCATTGGCCGGGAACAGCTGCTTGTATAGCTTTGACTTTATATACTACTCCACGTGTGATAGGGATATGTTGTATCTTTCCATGATACAAAAAAATGATTCTTACCTGTCAAGTGAATATTTAAATAGAATGACACATCTGAATATCCCTATTCAGCGGTTGAGCAATATATAAGTAATAGTTTGTTTTCATTGCGAAATACGCCATCGCATCATAATCATGTGAGGAACCAATGGCAGTCATCCAAACGCCGTAATCGTCTTTTTGTAAGCCAACGATCCTTCCAACAATAGACCTGTAATGGATACGTTAGGGCAGCAGCTATATGGTTGTAACCAACTGAAGCGTAACCTTGCCTTAACAACAGGTACACGGCACAGGTATTGTGAAACACGTGTCCTTATCAACACACACAAACGCCACTTGCAGTGTGGGTGCAGCTACTTGTTCTCGGTTGATGGTACTTTCCATGTTTAAATAATACAATACTACATTTCGTTGTGCTTTAGGTTAAGCTGGTCGTGTCATACTGAAAGACTCGTACGAACATGGCGGCGGTATTTACCAGATTCTTGGGCCTGATGTTACTTGTTTGTTCCATTCGTGAATCATCCGCTTCAGAAGATATAACGGGTAAGTCCACTGTAAGATCACTTCAAACAAAACACTGTATTCTTGTTTCATTTTTTTTTATAGATATGGGCTGATGGGTCATATTTTAAATATATTTGATATTTCGATTCCTCAAACACTCTAAGTTACATTCATAAATGTACTTCATTAAAACAATCGTGTAAAGAAGTAGAGACCATGTTTACGAGACCTTTTCCGAAAATACATCACAAACGCATTTATCGGTCGGTGAAAACCGCGGCCTGGCATGGACCATGCGTCAGAGTGAGTGAGTGAGTGAGTTTGGTTTTACGCCGCTTTTAGCAATATTCCAGTAATATCACGACGGGGACACCAGAAATGGGCTTCACACATTGTACCCATGTCGGGAATCGAACCCGGGTCTTCGGCGTGACGAGCAAACGCTTTAACCACAAGGCTACCCGACCGCCCCTCCATGCGTCAGAACTAACGGAACGAAATCTGAGGCCCTGTTTTAAGGTACATTGATGTTGAATCGTCAGATAGCGTTTAGGTTTACTGCAAGTACTTCTTCGTGTCTTGTGCGTTTGCTTCCAGGCGAACCTTTTTAAGTTACGGGTCTGGCTCGATACGTGATGTGTTCTTAAATGTGTACATCCTTCTCGTTGTATAAATAAATCGAGAAAAATGATTTGTGATTGTGGAGTTCTCTTACAAGCAGTTAGCTCTGGGACGTCTTCATTATAATATCATATAGATGTGCTGTTACAAGTATCATATTCTGCCAGCAGATCCTGCTCAACATGACGTCACTTTTAAAAAATAAAACGAATTACATGCAGGGAAATCCGTAATTCCGTTTTTGTTATGCTATAATTACACGTGGTCTTTTGAAGAAAGAGAATTAAGGACTTAGTATGAACTATCAACCTTACAGAGAAACTCACTGAAATAAATCTGTTTCTATAGTGATGAAATACTGCATTTATCTTAAATATAAAAATATATACGGTAAACTACAATTATAACGAACTCAAAGGGACTACTAATTTTAGTTCGTTATAACCGTAGTTCGTTATAAGCATATATACAGCATAACTACAGCAAATAGACGGGACCAAAAAAGTAAGTTTGTTATATCCGTCAGTTCGTTAAAAGCGTGTTCGTTATAACCGTGGTTTACTGTATGTTTTTATTGTGTCGTCAAATAACATGTTCAAATAACACTCGATAAAATAAACATGTCTGGTGATGAGAAAATAGAAATTTGTGCTGTACTGAAGTATTTACTTTCACTTTGTGTGAGATCATTGGAGTATGAACCTTCATTGAGTGAGAGCAAAACTGTACCAACGTCGGAGCTTGCGACAAAGTGAAAGTCAATTCTTATAATTTTTATGTCACTAGTTTTACCTCAAAGGACGTAGACCTTGATATATCCACATTGTATTTAGTGCGTGTGACTTCATGTTTAAACACTGACAGCCATACAACAACCTGCTGTATCGCGGAATAAAATAGTTCCTCAAAACGAGAAGTTTCTTCATGACAAATGTACTCAAATAACATCCTTAGATAGAATTAGATATAAGATAAGAAAGGTCTTTTAAGAACTACCTCAGTAATTCAGTAACAATGCATTTACATCAAGTACAAGACGTCAAAATGGCCGACACGAATAACGTTACGGGAAAGATTTCGGAAGTTGTTAATGAAACTGGAGCGGTTACATGGGTGAGTTATTATTGATTAACTGGCCGATCATTGAATAGTGATTAAAGATGTGTCAAACAGACACAAATGTAAATTCATAGAGTGCTGCAAACGATCAGCCCAGACACGGTTCGAGTCGATACTACCATAGTTTAGGTGTGCATTTCTTCGTTTTGTTCATTAGGATGGGCCGTAGCAAGGATATTCGAGAACAATCATTCAGTCAAACTCTCTGACGTTTCTCAATGTATACTGAAACGATGAGTTCAAGATTAAAGGGTTTACATGACGCTTCTGTATGTTTTCCTGCTAGGAAATTCCTAGCGTTTTCCCCAGAAATTTGGGAGTAGTCCGTCTGTGTTAACGTCATTTTAAGAACACGGGGTTCGTGAAAAACGTATGTGTCGTTCATACACTTATGAACGTCAATTTCGCGGTAATTTGACCACCTCACGTCCAATGGAAAAGCCGTATATCGTGTAAACTTTAAAAATATATTTGATATTGTTATTCACAAAGAAGCAACATGGCTTCAATTGACCAATAAACATTGAAATGAATCAATATGCACAATGGCAAATATGGTATGTTATTCAACACAATATGCCATTCCTTGGTGAAGTGGTGGTTCCTTGTCAAAGGTTGTAACGTCATTATCGGTACTTGTTTCACACAAAATCCACTAGTACATATATCAGAACTAGCTTTGTCTGATTTTGTACGATTTGTGTTCTATAAACAACAAACACAAAAGCAGACAAAGCTAGGTATAACAGACACATTACCGTCCCTTTAATTAACGTCGGTATTGTAGATGCACCGAGTTGGATGTTATATTACATATTAACATATCTATTTCCATAAAGTGGAGGGATTGGCAAACAATCAAATCTTGCTTATCTGAATGCGTCTCCCAAACTTGATACATATACAAATTACAATGTATTGAAAGTAACATGAGATATAGTGACATTATATTATTGACATTAGAGTAACTTGTTAATTATTGTACTGTAAGTGTTACATACTCGATTTTCTTTCGTAACTACACCTACGTTATTATTTACATCCAGCACAACAACATCGCAGTATCATGTAGCAAAGCAAACATTGCTTAAAAAAAAAGAAGAAAAAACTCTAATTTCTAAATCGGCAGGAAGAAAGAATAGAACTATCAACTGATTTCTAAATTTCAAGATTTGTTACAGTCGTTAAATGTGAGTTGCCATTTAAAATTGAATTTAAATCGTAGACGTTTACGAAATAATGCATATTTTGCCTTAATGTCCTGTTTAAGGGACAGGTAGGAACGAAATGAAGTACGTCTTCCATGTGATAGCCACAACATCTGGGTCTGTCGGATATAAATCTGGCAAATTATATGTTGTATGTTATCTTTCAGTGTACATGGACGAGATGTGCTACGTGCCAATCAATTTCGACTTGATTGATGCCACGGAACAAATAGTGAAAATATCCAGGTTCAATACCTACCCTGCCAACAGTACCTGTTTTGTCAAGGTGGTGGCTAGATCAGGCTACAGACTGATGTTCAAATTCCTGTCTGTTGAGATGGACACTTGTAACGACTTCATGGGTGTGTACGGCGATACCATTACAGCTCCAGATGGTGAGTGAGTGAATCCCATCTTCTCCACACAGGGGATTATTAGAATACAGTTAGTTGCCTCAGCAACCTTAGCTTTATGAGTGGAGACCTATATTCTCACCTGAACTCCCCGCGGATTTAAAGCACATCTGAATGATCCAGGTAATATTGGCATATGAGGTATCATGACAATTCACAATATTTAAGAAATAAACAACGAGTCGGAGTTGATTGTCCTACAATAAAACACTGCAGGGAGAATAAACCATGAGGTGCGCATCCCGAGTGGTTTATTCTCCTCGCAGTGTTTTATTGTACGCTAAACAACGACCACGAGTCTTTTATTTCTTATATGAGATATCAACATTTTGTACAGCCTTTTTAAGGATGTAAATTTAATGTACAATCTTTAAAACGCTTAACTGAATTAAATAATGATGACTCCCTGAATACAATACGACCTCGGCAAATGTCGGACAAGTCCATTTTATGAATGGGGGTTTTTCCCGGATATTCTCACAATTTTCACGTCGATTATCTGTATCGTTCCTCTCAATAACAATTGTCATTTTTCTCCCTCTTTTGAAAGCGATGGTTCGGCCATTGCGTTCATTGCGTTGCCCAACTACATCTACGGGAAACAACTCACTGCACACTTCCCTCTAAACAATGACGTCGTCCAATATCCGATCAAATCATCAAGTTGTGATCGCATGTGTATTAGTGTATTACCGCTTGGGTAACTGTATTCACCGGTAATCCCATGAGCTCACCGAGGTGGACAATCCCATGGAAGTGTTTGTTTGTTTGTTTGTTGTTTAACGCCGCACTCAGCAATATTCGCGCTACATGACGGCGGTCTGTAAATTATCGAGTCTGGACCAGACAATCCAGTGACTGACATCATGAGCATCGATCCACGAATTTGGGATACGATGACATGCATTAACACGTTCAGCGAGCCTGACCACTCTATCCCGTTAGTTGCCTCTTACCACAGGCATAGTCGCAGTTTATGGCAAGCATGGGTTGCTGAAGACCTATTATTCACGGGTTCACAGTTGACCTGACTAATCTAGAGTAAATAGGGATGACTGTTCAGTTAAATTCTCAGATGAATTATATTATTATACTTACCTTGGAAAACGTATTGGAATGTAGCAGCTGTTAAGTCTCACCTTCCCGACTCGGTGAAAGGGTGAGGTGCCATGAAGTTTCTTTGCAGGTTTTGAAAACTGAAACATTGAAATGATTACAAACGTTTATCTTGATACAGATTGCCTTAAATAGTCCATGTGCAAAATGCACTGGTAATTTGTTTGAATTAAATTCTCAAGTTCTGTACTCAGACTAGGACAGACGTATCATTATATACACATTTGTCATACTGTATGAAAATAATAAGTGTTGCCATGAACAATATGCAAGTAAGCAGAAAAATGTATTTTTTCAATTGTCTTTCAGCGATAAATGCATTTGTGTGTGTCCAGCCACACAACGTATACACCACCCTAGGCTCGACAGGCAACTTGCTATTCCTCAGTGATGGAGTTGGAAATGACGGAGGGATGAGTATCCTGGTAACAATGTTCAAGACCAAGAGTATGTATATAGAAGATATTATCTTCGTGTTCATGTCATACCATGTTTACGACACGAGTGTCTAAGTTCCGGTATTTCCCGAGCGGGAGCAAGGGAAATACCGGGATTTTGGCACAGGTGTCGTAAACATGGTATGCCATGAACACGAAGATAATGTTATATTTATTACCGAAGTAGATGTCTACATACAGAGACGAATTTCAGTGTGTACCTATAAGGAAAGCGGAACCACAATTTGTCGAATGACGTCAACAATCTTCAGCTATGACGTCGTTTCTAGTGTGACGTCATTCTAACTCGCGTCACAATAAGATTCGAATGACGTAAACAATGCCGCCCGAATGACGGAAACAATACACTGTTGTCTCGTGACGTGATATGACCCCAGGGCACATATTGTCTTTATGTACCCCGCTATGTTTGCCCTCGTAGGTAATGAATTCGAATATTTATAGAATAATCTACGAGCTACGAGAAATTCCCAAGCCATGGCGGGGAATATTAACATTGAATCAAGAGGGACAGCTAAGCCTTTAGTCTGAGTTACTAGTAATGTATTCTTTAAATTACTCGTAGTACTTCAGAGTAAATGCAGTTAAAGAGAATCGCGTGGTAAAATTAAGACTTTCAATCCCCACGCTAACGCTTATGTGAGTCGACCATTTGGTGATCGGGACAGTGATATCTTTTCAATGATATTACCTTACACATGCATTATGCATCTTTAGTTGGAGCCAGTGTTGAATAATAAGTGGTACTCCCTCACACGTGCATTATAATCTCTTGTTGGAGCCAGTGTTGGATAATAAGTAGTACTCCCTCACACATGCATTATAATCTCTTGTTGGAGCCAGCGTTGGATGATAAGTGGTATTATCATCCAAAACTGGCTCCCACAGCGGATATCGCTTGGATGAGATCAAGTTGGATTTAGTTGGAGCCAGTGTTGGATAATAAGTGGTACTCCCTCACACATGCATTAAACATATTTAGTTGGGGCCAGTGTTGGATAATAAGTGGTACACCCTCACACATGCATTATACGTATTTAGTTGGAGCCAGGGTTGGATAATAAGTGGTACACCCTCAAACATGCATTATACGTATTTAGTTGGAGCCAGGGTTGGATAATAAGTGGTACTCCCTCACATATGCAATGTTTTATTCAACCAGGTGGGCCGGGTGTTATATTCGCCACAATTTACGCGTCCCATTTTCATTATGTCGTGAGTTCGAATCCCAGATTCGCTCTGATTATGATTCTTGGTCTGTCAGCACCACGCCCGTTCTTCCCGTTTCACTAAAGTTGTAAACCTCTTGGTTAGAGAGTTTGACCGCTGGGTTTTCCTCACATATTAACACCCCGTGGATGCTGGAAAGATATATCCTCCTCGTCTACTCTCACTTTGAAATCCTGATTGTGTTTCTATGTTTGTCAGGACCCTACCCGTTCTCGTGGGTTTTACCAACGGGTAACGCCTGAGACTTGCATCACTTAGGGTTTTCCTCCCACATCAAGCTGACACGCAGTGATACAACTGGACTATTGTTCAAATCGGCGTTAAACCCAAGTCACTCACTCATGCACACAGATATACTTCTTCATAATTCTGGCAACACTTTCAATTTACAACGTTGCAACGTGCGTGAGAACCCGATTGACTCAACAGCTCAATAACCCACATTTCAGATGGCGATTGTGGCAAGAAACAATTCAACTGCGATAATAATCGCTGCATCCATGACGACCTGAAATGCAACTCCCGGGACAACTGCGGCAACAACCAGGATGAGGAGGAGGGCTGTCGGTGGTGGCTCGGCTTGGTAATCGGTCTGACCGCGACGGCGGTCATCTCAACTACTGCATTGATCATCTTCATAATATTCTTGAAGAAATATTCGGGTCGTAAAAGGGTGCGTGAATACTTGTTTGATGGCGTTTAAGTATATGTACGATGTATAGCGGCTGGCGTTTAAGTTTATGTACGATGTATAGTGGCGGGCGTTTAAGTATATGTACGATGTATAGCGGCTGACGTTTAAGTTTATGTACGATGTATAGTGGCGGGCGTTTAAGTTTATGTACGATGTATAGTGGCGGGCGTTTAAGTTTATGTACGATGTATAGTGGCGGGCGTTTAAGTATATGTACTGTGTGTAGTGGCGGGCGTTTAAGTATATGTATGGTGTATAGTGGCAGGCGTTTAAGAATATTTCCTGTGCTTAGTGGCAGCGTTTAAGAATATGTACGATGTATAGTGGCTGGCGTTTAAGTAAAAGCACGATGTTTTGTACGTGGTGGTTTTTACAGTTCCACTGTCCAAAACTCTCACAAAAGTCGGATAGTACTGAATATTTTAGGGAGAGTCTTGGCAAATTGGGCCAGAGAAAATACTCTTTACACTCTTTTTAGACAACAATTTCTTTCTTTCTCCCAAACCAACTATACTTGAAAGTCAACTTAATTGACAAAAGCAAGATTTTGTCAAATAATTACCTTTGTTTGTATATATACTAACTGCATGTCCCTAAATGAAACACTATCCAAGTCTCTATCAAATAAAATGAATGCACAACTATAATTGGTGGATGTGTAAAATAAGACTTCTTGTTTTCACAGATTCAAACCCAACCTGTTCGAGGCTGGGTCCTCAATCAACCCCATCAGGGCTGGGCGATGACTCAGGCCTCGCAGAGCTCAGGGGGCCAACCCCACGTGCAAAATGTAACACATCCGTACCCCACAAAGAACGGCAACCTCACACAGTACTCAAATATCGAACAGGCACCCACGGTTCATAGTCAGCAGTCCTCCCTTGAGACTCCAAGCTTTTCTGATCCCCCGACCTATATGGAGACAGCACCCGCACCATTTAACTACACCCTCCCAGCGGACACCGTTATGGCACCTGCCCCTGCTCCAGTGATGGCCTCCTCAGTAACAGGAGGGACGGGGGCCTACGGGCCACAACAAATATAACTCTAAAATTAAACAATGTAGGCAGGTCACTCTTATGCCAGAAGTCCGTTGTGATATATTTCATAAATCACACACACACCGTGACACACAGACAGTCGTGATATACTTCATAAATCACACACACCGTGACACACAGACAGTCCTGATACTCTTCTTAAAGCAGACACACCATGGCACACAGAGAGTCCTCGTATACTTCATAAAGCACACACACCGTGACACACAGACAGTCGTGATATACTTCATAAAGCAGACACACCGTGACATACTGACAGTCGTGGTATACTTCATAAATCACACACACCGTGACACACAGACAGTCCTGATATACTTCATAAAGCACACACACCATGACACACAGACAGTCCTGATATACTTCATAAAGCACACACACCGTGACACACAGACAGTCCTGATATACTTCAGACAATGCGTGCACTGTATGCAGACAATGCGTGCACTATATACAGACAATGCGTGCTCTGTATACAGACAATGCGTGCACTGTATACAGACAATGCGTGCACTGTATACAGACAATGCGTGCACTGTAAGAGAATGTGTGTAGTGTCTACAGATAATGCATGCACTGCACAGACAACGTGTGTACTGTACACAGACAATGCATGCACTGTACATAGACAATTTGTGTACTGTACACAAACAATGCATGCACTGTATACAGACAATGTGTGTACTGTACACAGACAATGCATGCAATGTACACAGACAATGCAGGCACTGTACACAGACAATGTGTGTACTGTACACAGACAATGCATGCACTGTACACAGACAATGCATGCAATGTACACAGAAAATGTGTGTACTGTACACAGACAATGCATGCAATGTACACAGACAATGCAGGCACTGTACACAGACAATGTGTGTACTGTACACAGACAATGCATGCACTGTACACAGACAATGCATGCAATGTACACAGACAATGTGTGTACTGTACACAGACAATGCATGCAATGTACACAGACAATGTGTGTACTGTACACAGACAATGCATGCAATGTACACAGACAATGCATGCAATGTACACAGACATATGTGTACTGTACACAGACAATGCATGCAATGTACACAGACAATGTGTGTACTGTACACAGACATATGTGTACTGTACACAGACAATGCATGCAATGTACACAGACAATGTGTGTACTGTACACAGACAATGCATGCACTGTACACAGACAATTCGTGCTCTGTATACAGACAATGCGTGCACTGTATACAGACAATGCATGCACTGTACACAGACAATGTGTGTACTGTACACAGACAATGTGTGTACTCTACCCAGACAATGCATGCACTGTACACAGACACTGCATGCAATGTACACAGAAAATGCATGCAATGTACACAGACAATGTGTGTACTGTACACAGACAATGCATGCACTGTACACAGACAATGCGTGTTCTGTATAGACAATGCGTGCTCTGTATACAGACAATGCGTGTACTGTATACAGAGAATGTGTGTACTGTACACAGACAATGCATGTACTGTACACAGACAATGCATGTACTGTACACAGACAATGCATGCAATGTACAAAGACAATGTGTGTACTGTACACAGAAAATGCATGCACTATACACAGACAATGTGTGTACTGTACACAGACAATGCGTGTACTGTATACAGAGAATGTGTGTACTGTACACAGACAATGCATGCACTATACACAGACAATGTGTGTACTGTACACAGACAATGCATGCAATGTACACAGAAAATGCATGCAATGTACACAGACAATGTGTGTACTGTACACAGACAATGCATGCAATGTACACAGACAATGCGTGTTCTGTATACAGACAATGCGTGTACTGTATACAGAGAATGTGTGTACTGTACACAGACAATGCATGCAATGTACACAGACAATGTGTGTACTGTACACAGACAATGCATGCAATGTACACAGACAATGTGTGTACTGTACACAGACAATGCATGCAATGTACACAGACAATGTGTGTACTGTACACAGACAATGCATGCAATGTACACAGACAATGTGTGTACTGTACACAGACAATGCATGCAATGTACACAGACAATGTGTGTACTGTACACAGACAATGCATGCAATGTACAAAGACAATGCGTGTACTGTATACAGAGAATGTGTGTACTGTACACAGACAATGCGTGTACTGTATACAGAGAATGTGTGTACTGTACACAGACAATGTATGCACTATACACAGACAATGTGTGTACTGTACACAGACAATGCATGCAATGTACAAAGACAATGTGTGTACTGTACACAGACAATGCATGCACTGTACACAGACAATGCGTGTTCTGTACACAGACAATGCATGCAATGTACACAGACAATGCGTGCTCTGTATGCAGACAATGTGTGCACTGTACACAGTCAATGCATGCACTGTACACAGACAATGTGTGTACTGTATACAGAGAATGTGTGTACTGTACACAGACAATGCATGCAATGTACACAGACAATGTGTGTACTGTACACAGACAATGCATGCAATGTACACAGACAATGTGTGTACTGTACACAGACAATGCATGCAATGTACAAAGACAATGCGTGTACTGTATACAGAGAATGTGTGTACTGTACACAGACAATGCGTGTACTGTATACAGAGAATGTGTGTACTGTACACAGACAATGCATGCAATGTACACAGACAATGCGTGCTCTGTATGCAGACAATGTGTGCACTGTACACAGTCAATGCATGCACTGTACACAGACAATGTGTGTACTGTATACAGAGAATGTGTGTACTGTACACAGACAATGCATGCAATGTACACAGACAATGTGTGTACTGTACACAGACAATGCATGCAATGTACACAGACAATGTGTGTACTGTACACAGACAATGCATGCAATGTACAAAGACAATGCGTGTACTGTATACAGAGAATGTGTGTACTGTACACAGACAATGCGTGTACTGTATACAGAGAATGTGTGTACTGTACACAGACAATGTATGCACTATACACAGACAATGTGTGTACTGTACACAGACAATGCATGCAATGTACAAAGACAATGTGTGTACTGTACACAGACAATGCATGCACTGTACACAGACAATGCGTGTTCTGTACACAGACATTGCATGCAATGTACACAGACAATGCGTGCTCTGTATGCAGACAATGTGTGCACTGTACACAGTCAATGCATGCACTGTACACAGACAATGTGTGTACTGTATACAGAGAATGTGTGTACTGTACACAGACAATGCATGCAATGTACACAGACAATGTGTGTACTGTACACAGACAATGCATGCAATGTACACAGACAATGTGTGTACTGTACACAGACAATGCATGCAATGTACAAAGACAATGCGTGTACTGTATACAGAGAATGTGTGTACTGTACACAGACAATGCGTGTACTGTATACAGAGAATGTGTGTACTGTACACAGACAATGTATGCACTATACACAGACAATGTGTGTACTGTACACAGACAATGCATGCAATGTACAAAGACAATGTGTGTACTGTACACAGACAATGCATGCACTGTACACAGACAATGCGTGTTCTGTACACAGACAATGCATGCAATGTACACAGACAATGCGTGCTCTGTATGCAGACAATGTGTGCACTGTACACAGTCAATGCATGCACTGTACACAGACAATGCGTGCACTGTATACAGACAATGCGTGTACTATATACAGACAATGTGTGTACTATACACAGACAATGCATGCACTGTACACAGAGAATATGTGTACTGTACACAGACAATGCGTGTACTATACACAGACAATGTGTGTACTGTACACAGACAATGCATGCACTGTACACAGACAATGTGTGTACTATACACAGACAATGTGTGTACTATACACAGACAATGCATGCACTGTACACAGACAATGCGTGCACTGTATACAGACAATGCGTGTACTATACACAGACAATGTGTGTACTATACACAGACAATGCATGCACTGTACACAGACAATGCGTGTTCTGTATACAGACAATGCGTGTACTGTACACAGACACTGCATGCAATGTACACAGAAAATGCATGCAATGTACACAGAAAATGCATGCATTGTACACAGACAATGCGTGTTCTGTATAGACAATGCGTGCTCTGTACACAGACAATGCATGCACTGTACACAGAGAATGCGTGTACTGTACACAGACAATGCGTGTACTGTATACAGAGAATGTGTGTACTGTACACAGACAATGCGTGTACTGTATACAGAGAATGTGTGTACTGTACACAGACAATGCATGCACTATACACAGACAATGTGTGTACTGTACACAGACAATGCATGCAATGTACACAGACAATGCATGCACTGTACACAGACAATGCATACACTGTACACAGACAATGCATGCAATGTATACATACTGCTTCTCTGTATATAACTGATGATGTGTATAGGAATTGACATATCGTGACAGGCCAGTTAACCCTATAAATGAGAGTGAATGTGACGTGTACATGTGTGATGATGATGGAACGTGTCATATTTTACAAGAAACTGTAAATATGTCCATATATTTTGATTATCATTATTATGTACCAGTTAAACAGATACATGCGTGCTTATTGTATATATTGTCTACAGATGTTCCTACAAGGAAAACAACAGCGATGATTTTTGTGAGGGGAATTGCAGTATTTTGTAGTTTGTTCCTAATGATAAATATACATTGGATGTTTTCTATGTATGATATATAATACTTTAGCAGATGAATGTAAATGTGTAATAACACGCCATATCACCATGAGGAAACAACCCTTTATCTAAAACAATATAGCAAATCATAACATGTTTTATATTTTATTAAAAAATTTTTTCTTCAATTCGCGCTAATAAAAAGGGCAAATAAAAATCTTTTGTTTAATTTTAATG
The DNA here is from genome assembly GCF_023055435.1 of Haliotis rufescens. Lineage (NCBI taxonomy): Eukaryota > Metazoa > Mollusca > Gastropoda > Lepetellida > Haliotidae > Haliotis > Haliotis rufescens. The sequence goes on from NW_025963857.1 coordinate 2,194,663, forward strand.
ACATGTTTTTGTGATGCGTGTATTACACTGCCATTGATCGATTGTTTTTTGCCTTCACATCACATTTGAATTTGCCAGAATATATCTGTGACTTGAGGTCCTTATTGCCCCGATCACAGGGGGTATGAGGGGACACGGGTGGCCCAGTCGTCTAAGGCGCCGCGATTCGATGTGTAGAGTTGCATCCCTTGGGCACGCCAGAAACCTATGATTGTGGGTTCAAATCCCGGTTCGCCCCGATTATGTTTCTAGGTTTGTCAGCACCATACCTGTGCTCGTGGGTTTCACCGAAGTGGCAAACGTCTGAGACCTGCATCACTTGGGGCTTTCCTCCCACATTAAGCTGACACGCCGCGATATAACTGGAATACTGTTAAAAGCGGCGTTAAACCCAACTCACTCACTCACTCACACAGGGGGTATGTGCTGTCCATGGCAAACCGGGAGTTAGTAGATAGCAGCTACTATTTCCTCGCTGGACAGTAACAAATGAGATTTCACCCCAGCGCATAAATCATGATCGAGGCAATTTTTAGCCCTTTAATTTAATATTTTGAACTAATTCGAACTCATATAATGCACCTGACGGCCTCCGGACCATAAATCGTTTTAGTATTTGTACAAGACACTCAATAAAAAGTTCAATATTTTTATCTTTACTTTTGACGTCATCTTGTGCGATAGTGGACGAGTAAAAAACTAGCAGCATGAAAACAACATTATGTATTCTCACTAGAGTATATTTGTGTCAATTTTGGCTTATCAGGCTAGTTGAGGATTTGTATAACCTTTGTGTGATGAATATTTTCTGGCTTATATAGAGTCACGGTCACCTGCCACGGATTAGGCCATTATTTAATTACTAGTTGCATATATCGTTCAGCTCAACCGACAGTAAATGTACATGTACTATACAGTGGCGGTGGGGATTAACAACTACAGCGTGACAAGCCGCAATAAAGCATGGTTGTGTAACGTTGTAGTATTGCTTTGTCAAACCTGCCTTCCAAAGTGGTGTCAAAGGAAGCTGTCGACTAGGTAGCTATATCCTACAGCCGAATTACTTTAGATTAGTAATGCATGCGGTTCATGGTGTGATGCGTTTATCAGATTATTGCCGGGCTGTTGAATTCAAGTTAAAACATTCAAGAAAGGGGAAACGGTTTTTTACCATTACAAATATTTACTATTTTGGATTTCTTTTCATGATTGAAGTAAGAAAAAGATTATTTGGTTCTCGGAATTTCCGCTGTGTCTTTTAAAACAGCAATTATTTCTTTATCTCAATGGGAAAAACGCATATATACATATTATGTGTGTGTGTTTGCGAGCATATCCTGTCCCAGCGGTGGCACAAACTCCTGCAAAGGCAAGACAACTGTTCACCTGAAAAGAAAAGACACCGTAACATGTGGTACAAGTCAAAATAGGAAAATGCACTAATGCGTCAGATTTGGAAATGTCCACCACGTGGCTACCATATTTATTCTGTAAAGCTTTACTGAGCTTTCCCATAAATGTTGGTAGTGTTATATGTGCTGATGTATGTTTGAATATATGTATATATCTATATGTTGATCAGTCTATTAGGCGCGATTAGGCTTGGCTTGAAGTAAGGGGCTTTCAGTTGAATGATTTGCTTGTAATGTAATTGAGTATACAGCTTGTGATCTGATTGATTCAAGCGAGTAGCTTTTGTGTGTTTTGTGAAAGTAGGTGGCTTATCGGCAAAGCAGTTTAAAACACCTGTGATTGTTGTAGACGTTCAGTGTTTGTGACGGTGTGAAGCAGCCTAATTTGTTGCCTGCTCGAGTTTGATCTATAATGGGGACTCTGTGACTCTGTGTATGCAATTGTACCCACGTCGTGGCTGACTATAACTGAGATCACGATGACGCCCCTTCAACCATGTACCACTGTGCAACAACGATGTCTGATGCAGAATAATAATAATAATAATAACTACAGATTTATATAGCGCTGGTATCCAGTTCGAAGAACTGCTCAAAAGCGCTTCATTTCAGTCTACACAAAGTAGAGACATTACACAGCTAGGAAAACACAAAGCCTCAATACTCCAAAGAAAGATTTGGTTAAAAAATAAGTTTTGAGTCTTGATCGGAACAAAGTAGGACTGTCAATGTTCCTGATATCCAATGGCAGCCTATTCCATAGCTCAGGGGCAACTTTGGCGAAACTCCATGGTGACTGTGACTTTGTGTATCAACGATACCATATTGCTTTGCGAAATTATTGCTAGGGTGCCCTTAGTTGTTATTTGTGTGTAATAAAAAATGTTACGAAACTCTTCTTCATTGTAATTGCACGAGGGGTTTTGAGGTATACCCCCTTACTTCAACATCACTCGTAGTCGACAGCAGAAAGAGAAGACACTCGGCAATTAGCGATAGGATAGCTCACACGAATGCAAAGCTTTATTACAACAGGAGGCGGAGGTATTAACATTGTGGCCCCTTGATATATTCTACAGCTGTCCAGGTACAGAGGTTGGTGGTGCAGATTTAATGTCTCGGCACAAACATTTCTTATTTAAACTGACTCGCGATAACTGATAAATGCTATTGAGCTTATCATGAAACTCGGGGACTGCAGTCCACAAGGAGAAACACTGATCCAGTTTAGGCCGCGTTTCGCCACAACATAGGAAATACGATCGATCGAAATCAGGTACAGCTTCCGCAATCATACTTGTTGCGATTTATCTCCCTTTGACCACTTCATTTAACATACCGTGACAAATGATCCGCTCTCTTATCGCGAGAGTGAATATGGTTTTACGCCGCTTTTAGCAATATTCCAGCACTATCACGGTGGGGGACACCAGAAATGGGCTTCACATATTGTACCCATGTCATGAATCGAACCCGGGTCGTCGGCGTGACGAGCGAACGCTTTAACCACTGAGCTACCCGACCGCTCCGTCTCTTACCGATGTGTCAACATAAACGTCCATACCAAGCTCTTAACAGCCAGGTTTCAGCACATTCGGCTCAGACTCTTCAGACTGTACAGAGACGGAGTAAATAGAGTACGGTGTTTTCGCAACATCGTCTACAACGTCTGAACTACCGACAATAATGCCTTAGAACAACACAACCACTGACAGGCATTGTCATTCATGTGAAATCTCCACTTCCTTGGCTCTTTTTTAAAACTTTTATTCATCTTTTGGCCCATCGTCCACGGCAGCATTAAGTCAGGCGATCACACTCGACTCTTCTTATTATTATAGAAAAGGTTTTATCGCATCGATCCATCCATCCATCCATCCATCCATCCATCCATCCATCCATCCATCATCATGTTGCATCGGACATCATTGTGGTCGCTTCCAAACATTTCCGAACGGAGTTTAACATTCGAGTGTATTTTTTCTTCTCACTTCGTTACATTAAATGAAAAGTATTAACTGACGGTATCCATGCCATGGCGACATAAAGACTCGTGTTGGAGTCCCAACGGAGTACGATATGTAAAACATTTTGTTGCTCTCATTCACACACTGTTACTTTGTTTATTATTGTCCGCTAGCTACTGTTTGTGTCATATTCTCAAGGTTGTCGTCAGAAGAGAAGTAAGGATTATGTTTCGCCTTTGAGGGTTGAATAAATGTACACGTGAATAATAAACTTCAGTTTGTATAACTGTGAAGCCCACTTCTGGTGTTCCCCGCCGTGATTTTGCTGGAATACTGCTGAAAGCGACTTAAAACCATACTCACTCACTCACTCACTCACTCACTCACCCACCCACCCACCCACCCACCCACCCACCCACCCACCCACTCACTCACTCACTCACTCACTCACTCACTCACTCTGTGGCTTTTGTCATACAAGGTCAACAGAATACCAAGACCAATCCTGAAAAGTTAGACCGTGTGTGAAACTCACGAGGGCGGATGCTGGCAAAGCAAGGATCATAAACACTACTACATTGACTACGGCTTATATTTTGTAAGTTTGGTCTGATATATAAACTGTACGGTTTATTGCTACTACACATGTGTTTTATTTGTACTGTTGAATGTTTTTCCAAGTGTGTCAAGTCAGTGCGTGATGTTGGCATTGGGAGAATGCCCAAAATGGGAAAGCGGAACCAACTGGAATGAACCCATTCTGTCCCAGCAAGTTGCCATCCAAAATGTGGCTCCCCTGCATGAAAGGTTTTAGTTGTTCCCACTGACAAGGTCTAAAAAACAACATCCATTATACGCAAGCATCACTGCATTAATTATTCAATCAATGAACTTGGTATGAGTGACAGATCAAACACTGCCACATGTAAGGCTAGTATGTTAACCTAGGAAGAAACCTTCCAAAACCACGCATCAGTTCTATCAACGTTTTACTTCACTCAAAAACACGAAGACACACCCATTCCTCTTTTGTACAGGATTCCAAAGCGCCATAAAAATCCGTACAAAGAGAGATATATTGCTGGGTCCAGCAAATATACCACCAGATTTATGTCTCAAAGATTAACCATAATCCTTAATACAATCAAAGAAGGACTTTCTTTGAATTCGCAAAATCTATATGAGACAAATGGAATTAATACCATGTGGATTCTCAATCACTCGATTTGCTTGACTGTTTGCAGTCTCAGAAAAGAACCAACATTTGATTTTTCAACTTTGTACACCACTATCCCACATAACAAACTTGAGGAGAAACTTCATTCCTTGATCCATGGGGCTTTCGTACAAAAAGTGGTGACCATAGATTCACTTACAGAAAAGTACGTTTATAACGAACACGCTTATAACGAACTGACGATATAACGAACTGATTTTTTTGTCCCGACTATTTGCTATAGTTATGCTGTATATATGTTTATAACGAACTACGGTTATAACAAACTAAAGAAAGTGGTCCCTTCGAGTTCGTTTTAACCGTAGTTTACTGTACATATCTATCTTCAGAGGTTCAGTACAATTTTTCAAAATTGAACGCTAATACTATCTGAACTTCACTGAGTAAACAATATGTGAAATGTTGAACTTCTACATCGATGACCTATATGAGGTTTAGGCTTTCGTCAGGAAGTAGATATCCCCATGGGCACCAACTGTGCTCCTCTTCCGGCTGTGTTTCTTTATGCACTTGAATCTGAATTACCAAATTTGAGGCATCAGTGACAAACATGATGTCAGATGTAATTAACTATTTTAAACTGAATATTCTTAGAAAGTTTTTTGTCATTTATATTTTAACTTTAACTTATAATTTGAACCCGTGAAGATCTGGGGTAGAATAGGTCTTCAGCATCCCATGCTTGCCGGAAAAGGCGACTATGCTTGTCGAAAGTGGCGAATAACGGGATCGGTTGGTCAGGCTCGCTGACTTGGTTGATGCATGTCACCGCATCCCAATTGCATCTGTTCCAAACTCGATTATATACAGACCGCCGTCATATAGCTGTAATATTGCTGAGTGCGGCGTTAAATGACAAATCATGAACATTGGTATGGAGCTAAATAAAACAAGAATCAAAACCATGAGGAGTCTGGGACTCGAACCCACGTTGTGTCTACCATCAGCCGGTAGGCCTTTAACACCTCTCGGGTCAACTCACCAACAGCAGTATGGAGTTGAAGAAAATTGAAGTCAAGGCGAATTTCGATTTCGAGCCCACGACCTGTCTATCCTGACCAGTGTCCCTGCAATCCAAGCTTGTAATTATGAAACGACTAATGATGTGGTTACAATGCGTGACCTGGTTGTCATTGTTGTTTCTCATGCTGGCAACCACTGGTTCATCTTCCCGAGGCAAGAGAGTTAACTGTCTTTAAAGTCCAGTTTCCACCCTTGCCGAATTAGGCTGGAATTCCTAGGCTCAATCGTAGCGCATCCAGTGGTTATTACAAGTTATGTCCATTCTAAACCTCTCCTATGGACCAATCAGATTCCACCTCTCGTACCACTTGCATTTGTTTCAAACGAAATTGCGGCGCCCGGTCAAGACGATCTGATCGATAATGAAGATCTATATTGTGATACAACGGGTTTTACATCACGAAGTGCATCAAATCACGCGAACATAAAAACATGAAAAGATTTGAAAAATATTTGTTGACAACGAGTTGGCGGTGCACATGCTTTGCAAATCCTGCAATCGACCGAAATCTGCACGACAGTTTGCGAACCGGTTTTCGATTTCGGTGCGCGATTGTGATTGGACTATGCATAGACTCGTTACTCCAGCCAAAATGTAACTCCATAATACCAACCTAGTTCGGCAAGGGTGGAAACTGGACTTTTATAGTCAGTTAACTCTCTTGCCCCGGGAAGATGCCACAGGTTTACCTGACCAAGGTTATGTACACGTAGACGTGATATAACAGGAGTAATCCTGACTGCGGCGGACTACAGCATTCACTCACTCATTACCTTTAAGGTTCGCGCATGTGTTGTCCAGTCAGAGCAGTTGAGTGAGCTGCAGTACCTTCCATGTTTTCTATTGACATATTTACAACGAGGGCGTTTACTAATTCAGGTATTTAATCTTAATCTCCAGTTTAGTGTGTTATTGATATAACGTCATACGTGATACACGTGGGCTTATATACACGAATCGATATATTTCATGTTGATTTCGTCACAAAAATGTTCATGAAATAGGTTCACATTTGACAATGATCCCCAAGGAAAATATTTTACAATATGAAGTGTTTCTAAACCGAATATAATTTTATTAGGGAAAGAACGTGTTTATTTCGTTTTATTAATAATCCTATTCAGAATATTGTTGCGACAAATATTTCTCATATATCTGATGTGCTGTGTATTCAGAACAGATTTCCGACTCTTCAGTTATTTGATAATAGTGAGTTTTTTGGGCACGGTGGAGTAACTTCCCTTAGTCATGCAAGGATCTGATGGTCGTAGATGGGGGTAAGTTGGGTGTTGGGTGCTGAAAACCCCCAGGATGTAGGTATTTAAAAATGTTTGTCTCTTTCTCACAATGGAAAAACGCTTACATAATAATGTTCGGTCGCTAAGTAAAATAAATGCTTAAGTAAAGCGACAAAAACCTTTCCATATTCATAAGAATCTCTGCCAAAAGAAGAGTCCATTGTACGATCCCAAATGAATCATAAATATGTGCTTATTAATCATGATTAAAAAGTGATGACACCAGATGCCACCCGTCACAAACACATGCAAAGGCAAGTCAATCGTTCACCTAAAACAAAACATGGATACATATGGTACAAGATCATATTTGGAATTGCTTCTGACACCATTTTTGGCACGGATACGTCACATCTGGAAAATGTCTACCATAAAACGTTTGGAAAGCTTTGGGCTTTGAATATTGTGAGCAAAAGTCGTATGACACTCTTTGAAATCTTGGAAGAAAGAGCATGCTCGATTGTACCTCAATAGTTGGAATACCGCTCGAAGGGAAAGTTAACTATTAGGAAGTTGGTGTCATCCCTCTTGTCATACAGTATTGTGGAGAGTTTTTGTGTCATTGAATCTTTATGCACATATCTTAATATGAAATTAGATCGGGAATAACTAATATTATTCATATTCGTGGTGGGCCAATGAACTAAGGCGCCGCAATTCGCTGTGTAGTGTTGCGTCTCTTGGTCACGCCAGGATACTCTGATAGTTGCTGCAAATCGTGGTTCGCCCTGATTGTTTTTCAGCATCGTACCCGTGCTCGTTGGTTTTACCAAAGTGGTAAACGTCTAAGACTTGCATCACTTCGGGCTTTCCTCCCACATCAAGCTGACACGTCGTGAACTGGAATACTGTTCATAGCGGCGTTAACATTTGAGATACATTCGAGCATGCTCTTTCTACCAAGATTTCTAAGAGCGTCATACGACTATTGCTCAAAAGTTTCTTTGATCAAGGTTACAACATTCAAGGCCTCACGACAGCTTTCCATACGGTGTTATGGTAGACATGTGGAGACATGTTCCCGTGTGTTTTTCAGGTGAACAGTTGACTTGCCTTTGCATGTGTTGGTCACGGGTGCCACAGGTAGGGCAGGATAAGCTTATCTTATACATCTTTCCGAGGCAAATGAATTAACTGACTATAAAAGTCCAGTTTCCACCCTTGCCGAACTAGGCTGGTATTATGGAGTTAGCTTTTGGCTGGACTAACGAATCTATGCAAACTCCACTCACAATCGCGCAACGAAATCAAAATACGGTTCGTAAACATGCAGATTTCGATCGATTGCAGGATTTGCAAAGCATGTGCACCGCCAACTCGTTGTCAACAGATATTTTCCCAATCTTTTCATGTCTTTAATCAAGGCGCTCATGTGATTTGATGCACTTGCCGATGTGAGGTCCGTTTTATCACAATATAGATCCTGATTATCGATCAGATCGTCTTGACCGGGCGCCGCCATTTTGTTTGAAGCAAATGCAAGTGATACGAGAGGTGGAATCTGATTGGTCCATAGGAGAGGCATAGAAGTTACATAACTCGTAATAGCCACTGGTGGCTCTACGATCGAGCCTAGGAATTCCAACCAAGTTCGGCAAGTGTGGAAACTGGACTTTTAAAGTCAGTTAGCTCCTTTGCCTCGGGAAGATGGTTTGGATAGTGATTCATATACAAATGCTTATCATACAGTTACAATCGTACAATGGGATCTTCTTTTAGAAGAGATTCTTGTTTACTAAAATTGATAGAATTGCTTCACTTCAGGCAACTGCGTCACATATCGAACGTGTTTACACTAGTAGTAGATTCATGGATTCGAACCCACGCCCCACGGACACAACAGCAAGGGGACGCAACTCTAAACAACTATTTCAGGGCCTTGTATCACTAGGACACCACCGGGATGTCTCCACTAATGTTATGAGAGTATATAACATGAGTATTTCATAATCAAATGGTATCATAATTTCACGGTAATTCATAATAAATAAATAAATAAATAAAAATGTCACTTGGAATAACTAAACTGGGTGTTTGTCACATTTGCTTAAATTTGAGTGAACCAAATTGGTTTCACTGCGTGTCAGCTTGACGTTGGAGGATAGCCCCAAGCAGCCAGATCTTAGAGATTTACCACTTTGATGTAAATATAAACTGTCAATGCAAGAGAAAAAAAAAAATTAAAATTGGTGTAAATGCCAAAATAGCCGTGAAAATCAGTGATGACACCAGATGTTCGCGAAAAGGTAGGCACGGGTACGGTGCTGACAACCTAGAAACATAATCGATTGAAACTATGGTCATCTGACACACAAAAGGGACGCAACTCCGCACGGTAAATTGTGACGAATGAGAGATTGCCTCCGTGCCCCGCCTCCCGTGTTTCGTTATGATTTTATTTCTTTTTTGGGTACACAAACAATAAGTTAACAGAATATAGTTCACATGCAATCTTAAATCAATACAAATTTCAAAGTATATCTGTGGATAATATCAAACATAACAGTTCCAATGTCTGGATGCTAAGGCATCATTATTGAACTCTGCAAGTTCGTGGTGGTGACAGATTGACCAAACTTTCATGAACTGTGTGTATTTACATTGTGAATATGATATATTTCTGTCGATGTAATATGAATCGGTTATTTCTTGTTTTATGTGTTTGAAAATTTGTATGGAGTCGGAAATGTTTGATTTGAATATGTTTTGCTTTGTTAGAAGTATGATATGATTTGATACATCATTTCCTTTTTGTTGATATACTAATAAAATTGTTAATTTTGAAAATTCAAGTTCTGTTCCAGTTTTGTCTTTGATCCATTTTCAAGGTTGTTCCAGACATGTTTTATAACTTCACACTCAAAGAACATGTGCGCTAAGGTTTGTTTTTCTCGTTTACAAAGAGTGCAAAATAAATGATTCTTTATATCCCATTTTGTACACCCCCGCCTTGTTGTCACTTGTGTTCATTTCAACCGACAAGGTGAGCTTCAGTAACTTCAACAGTCTAAGCCATGTGACGACGAAACACGTAGCTTTAGACAAACAGATGGCAGGCTTTATTCTAAAGCCAAATAAGTCAAACTTTAACAGGTTGCTATTGATGTCACTGTGAAATCAATAGTGAAATATTGTTTCTTGATGTCAAATACATTGATTGTTAAGATATTCCTACACAATACCTTTCATAAAGACTGAAAAATATATTTTTCCGTTTGCGCCATCAAGGATAGTTCTTCCGAAAGGTTCTTGGAGTATGTATTTCAGAATGACAAAATCTGACGAAATTTATCTTTACAATGTTTTAAGTGAATTTAGAATGTTTTTTTAGGATTCTTTGGAATACTAACTACAGTTTAATATTAATAACGATGTAAAAGTGATACTTTCTTACGCTTTCCAGATACGAACCATGCATACTTTGTACTTCTCTCTGCTGGCACTCGGGGTACGCCTTTCCCACGTGCAGGGTAAGTACACGTGCTGATGTAGAGTTACATTATGTACATTATGCGATGTCCCTGTTTTATAAAGCGACCTTGATGCACCAACAACTCTAACATTTTCAAGTCTGTATTAAACCTTTATATATTAATACCTAACGAGTGCTAGGTCCAAGCGAGTTCATGATATGACGTCTTCCCCAAGCCTGCGAAAGAGATGGTTCTAAATGGATGCCCTTTTTGAAGCTTAACCTATTGTTTGATTATGTTGGATCAAAGTGGAATTCACATACGTATTTTTAAAAAATATCCGAGCACACTGCATAGACGTGATTATTTTGTCTTCTCAGGTAGGTGAAGAGTAACCTTTTGATAGCATGGTGTGTTTTAGCACGCACGTGGTTACTTCTTTTGGTTGGTAACATTTATTTTTTGAATTGTATTTTTTTTACTATCTACCTTTTTACATACCGTACAATAAAAAAAACCCCGTAAGTTTCCATTGCCATTTCATATGCAACAAGTGTTTGCTCCAGGATACATTGAATTTTTAAAATGCATTTATTTCTAGAAAGAGCAGCAAATGAAATATTTTAACTAAGCGATATTCTGTAATTTCCGTCGTTATTTGCATGTGTTACATGCCATGTAGCTGTTTCTTAAGATGAGCATAGGTTATTATGGGGATTTATTGTACCCTGGAATGGCCACTGGGTTTGAAATGAAAAGGCACAAAACGAAAGTCGGTATCGAGTCACTTATTATTAAGCACAAACTTATAAATTGCATCACTATGACAGTTCAGTTTACTTTTGTATCGCTCGATTGTTTCGACAGCGACGACTGCAACACGTCCCATGTCTTCCACCGCATGGACGTCACCAGCTCCATGGGCAGCCTGGACGGCATCGTCGTGGACAGCATGGACGGCACCATCATGGACAGCGTGGACAGCACAGTCGGGTACTGATTTGTCCTATATTTAATAGGCAATTGAGGTAAACTAGTCAAACCATACCACAAACAGCACAAGCATTGTAAGGACATAAAGGCATAAGGATATAAAATGTAACAATGATAAGGACAGAGGGTCAAAAGAATCAGAAGTACATAAGGATCATGAAGCCATGAGGATGATAGCTTCATATGGACAGATGGATGGAACGATCACGATGACATTAAACCCTGAGGGACAAGCGTCGCGAGAGTGAGTGAGTATGGTTTTACGCCGCTTTTAGCAATATTCCAGCAATATCACGGCGGGGGACACCACAAATGGGAATCGAACCCGGGTCTTCGGCGTGACGAGCGAACGCTTTAACTACTAGGCTACCCGACCGCCCCAGCGTCGCGAGAGAATAAGGACATACGATTATAAGACCTTAGAATTATCAGAACATAAGGCTCAGGGGGAAATAACGTAAAAAGAATCACAAAGACAAGGTTCATGAAAACACAAAAATCACAAAGAGTGAAAACACCAATTAGGACATAAGGGGATAATATGACATAAGAATCACGAGGACATAGGATAAGAAGGACATTATGATGTTAAGGATAATGAGAACATAAGGATTATAGGACGTTAGGACATATGAAAGACGAAAAGATGTAAGCATAATAGATTCCAGGATCATGAAGACATAATCATCTTAAGGACATAAAGTACAGGTACAGGAGTGAGTGAGTGAGTAAGGTTGGCTAAACACAGCTTGGAACAGTATTCCAGTGCGTGTCAGGTTGATGTGGAAAGAAAGACCGAAGTGATGCAGGTCTTAGACGCTTAGCACTTTGGTGAAATCCATGGTCACGGGTTTGGTGCTGACAAACCTTTAACCGTTCTAGGGGTAAGAACATAAATTCATATGGACATTAGGGTGATAAGGATGTTGGGACCACAAGGACGTACGCATCACAATGATATAAGCAGCATAAGGACATAAGTATTATCGGACATGGTGATGTAAGGTTCAAGGACATATAGACCATGAAGACATACTGATCCTTAGGATATAAAGGTCATATGCACATACGAATCACAAGAACAAACAGCATACGGAGATAACTACAATAGGACATGAGGATGTAAGGGTATAGAAATCACACAGGATCATAAGGACAATAGGATCATGGGACCATAAGGACGTAAGTGAGTGAGTATGGCATTACGCCGCCTTTAGCAATATTCCAGGAATACCACAGCGGGGGACACCAAAAAATGGACTTCACACATTGTGCTCATATGTGGAATCGAACCATGGCCTTCGACGTGACGAGCGAACGCTTTCACCACTTAGCTACCCAATCTCCCACAAGGACTTTAAGACTCATAATGGCAAAGAACCATTTTGAAGTACGTATCGAATGGAAATATAAAGGACATAAACATAACAAAACATAACAATTATAACGACGTGAGGATCACTCGACACAAGGTGAGGTGAGTTGAAATTAGATTTAATGTCGCATTCAAGGTTATTGAAGTTAAATAGCAACGTGCATGCACGTGTGCGTGTGCGCGCGTGTGTGTGTGAGAGAGAGAGATGACATAAAAACATAAGAATCATAAAGGGAAACACCAGGACGTAAATATTATGCGGACATAAGAATAAGAAAGACGCAAGGATCAAATATGAAGTAAGGACCACAAGGTCATACGAATGATAAGGATATTCAAAGCATAAAAACATAAGTGTGAAAAAAGGTAAATTGTCCCCGAAAATTCTTGAAAAAATAATTATGCTTAAAAACAAAAAGAAATTGCTTGACCCAAAAATAAAAATAAAATAGTCGGTCTCTAAGAAAAACAGGATATAGCGATCATAAGGACATGGGACATAAAATACAGATTAAGGACATAAGGACCAGGGCCCACTTGCACAAAGCGATCTTAGCGCTAAGATGATCTTAACTCCCATACTTTAACCTAGGCCTACACTAGTCTTAGCGCTAAGATCGTTTTGTGCAAGTGGGCCCTGGAGGACATAATGACCCAACAATGATAAGGGCACAAGGATAATAGACAAAGAACCACTTTGACGTCAAGGTCATGTATGATATAGGAGCCATAAGGACGTTAGATTTCAAGGAAATATAAATCATTAGGCCATACAGATCATAAGGGCACAATAACCATAAGGACGTAAAGATCATAAACATAAGGATCATGAAGACAAATATCAAGGGGACATACGATCCATAAGAACATGTTTCACGAGGACATAAGAATAAAAAGACCACAATGACGATAACTGCATATAAATCAGAGGCACTTAAGCATATTGAGGACGTAAGAACCATAAGAACATTCGGATAATAGAACCATAGGCTCATATGACATGTGGACCTTAAGGACATAAGTGCCACACGGAAATAAGGATAATAGAACCGATGGGTCATATGACATTAGGATCATAATGACATAAAGACCTTAATGACGTAAATGTCACAAGGATAATAAGGACAAAAGAACACAAGGACATACACCATAAGGGCACAATGGCGTAAGAATCATAAGGGAATAGGATCATCGGATTTAAGGTGAGGTGAGGTGAAATGGGGTTTAACGTCGCGTCCAAGATTATTGCACTTATATAGCGACGTGCATGTACGTGTGCGTGTTTGTGTGGCTGCTTGTACTAGAACTAGTCCGGACTGATGCCGATTCATAGTGCTAGCTCACTGAGATACCATGCCGCAGTTTGACATGAATACCCCACTCAGACACAGTATACTGACTCAGAGCCGACTAGTCCTTGTTTCAGCCCCTTAATGCCGAGCGCCAGACAGGGTAACAACAAGTACCATCTTTTAACGTCTTTTGGTATGACGCGGCCGGGGATCGAACCCGAGCGGACGCTCTACCACTAAAGCACGGAGGCGGTCTCATCGGACATATAAGGGGTACGGGGCATAAGGATATACGGATCATTATTACTCTCACACACAGTATTTGCAGTAAAGTACTGTGAAAACAGTTCCACAAATGGTGAAATGTATGACATTCGTTTTCGGTGATTCGTTAATGATGAATTTGGCATGCAATGCCATGGATCTAATCGGTGTACCGCCATGCATGTGTCTTTGTGCATCGCGCTCTTAAGAAAGTCTGGATTGTATTTGTGTGTTGTTTAACACCGCTGCCAACAATACTCCAGCCATATGACGGCGGTAAATAGTTGAGTCTTGACCCAACAAACCAGTGATTGATAGTATGTGCAACGTCAGGGTTTGGTGCACACAATGAACCAAGTCTCCGAGCCTGGCCGCCAGGTCAATTCAATCGTCTGATGCGACACACATATTCTAACCCGGAATTCCCGCTGGGGATTTAGGGCTTAAAATACACGAAACACAGTCGCTAGCTGATTATGTAAGCGGTCCAAGTTTATGAAACACGTGCGTAGCAAATCACCGTATACTGAAGCTAAAAACGGATACAGGAACAGCTCACCTTACATATGAAATACTTCAATTCATTTGGACGATGGCGTTTTGATACATTTTCCCGCAACAGCCGTTTACAACTAGAACCAAATATATCCCGCCTATTCGTGACCAACTCGCCCCATTCCGGGACAAGCCGATTGTAGACTCGTGCCCCTTTCCGTATTGGCGAATGAACTACTTCAAAACATTCGTGACCAACTCGTGTTATTCCGGGACAAGCCGAATAGCTAGTCGTGCCACTCTCGTGGCCATTTTTGCAACCGGGTTCCGTCTTAGCGCAAACGGGCATACCTAAAACAATTGTCAACTCGTCGCGAAATGCTTCACACATATTTCCCAATATGTTATATATAAACTAAGAGGCAAAAGAAAGTATAGGTTGGCAATTTGTAATTTTCCTAAAAACAGCGATAACTAGTGGAAAGTGGGTATTGGAAATATGACTGCCCAGGAACAGGTACCAAAAAGCACCTCACCCGAACACGCCACCTTTGACGGCGCTCGTGCGGTGACAAAATAATGGTGAAACAGGTTTCCCGCCTATGGCATAAACTGCACGTGCATGTTAGCTGTATTAATGCGTTCGTATGCAGGGTATAACCACACGTGATGAAAACACACAAAAGAAATGCCACGACTGTCACAGGAGCAGAGAGAGAGAGAGAGCCATCGGTATGGCCGAAATGGGGTTAACACAGGTCCAAATTGCCAGAAGGTTTGGTTGTACACCATTGACAGTAGCCAGGCTGATTCAACGGTAGAGGCAGACAGGGAGGACACAGGACAGGCCTAGAACAGGACGACCCCGAGTGACAACACCACTGGAAGACGGTCAGATACGGCTCATTCACCTGCGAAACGGCAACGGCAACGGCAGCAACAGCGTTGGGACATCCCATTAGCCAACGTACAGTACTACGACGACTACGTGCTGCTGGACTCCGAGCGTATCGTCCTTTCCGAGGAATGGTACTGACTGCTCAACATCGACGCCTGAGACTGCGATGGGCGAGGCATTTTCGATGCTGGCAAGTGAGAAATTGGCGTCGAGTGCTGTTTACTGATGAAAGTCGAATTAACTTGTTTCGAAATGACGGCAGAGAACGAGTTTATCGACGCAGAGGGAAACATTTGGCATCGGCGTGTATTCGAGAGGTCCATCCATTCGGCAGGAGAGGTGTCTTGGTGTGGGGCGGTATTTGTGGAGATCAGAAGACTGATTTGGTGATTATACAGGGAAACCTGAACGATGTGCAGTACAGAGACCAAGTGTTGCAGTCAGTTGTGTTTCGGTTCTTAAAAAACCAACAGCAGGGGACATTATTTCAACACGACAATGCCAGGCCCCATACTGCAAGATTCACTCGGAACTTTCTAAACGAGCAGAACGTTGACGTTTTGCCCTGGCCTGCCCACTCACCCGATATGAATCCTATTGAACATTTGTGGGACCCTCTTGACAGACAGATTAGAGCACGCCATCAGTCTCCCGTCAACAGACAAGAATTGCAGCAGGCCCTGAGAGACGAGTGGCAACGGATTCCAGTCCACGTCATCAGAAGCCTGACGTCATCGATGAAGCGGCGTATCACAGCATGCATTGAGGCATCTGGAGGTCATACACGCTATTGAAGGCAACTGTTTCGACAATGAACTTGTAATGTGTCTGACAATGTTTTGGTAAAATTTCAGAGAACTTTTAAAAATGAAATTTCTTACCCCACCATTGTTTACCTTGAGCTAAATTACCTGTGATTGCACAATTTCATTCAAACTGTGGTTGATCAATCATTTGTTACCCCTCCCTAGATTATATTATAATTCACAACAAATCGTCTTCTCGTTATTTTTTTTATCGATCATGGAACTCGACCTATACTTTCTTTTGCCGCCCAGTTTATTTCAGATGCAATTTAAAGCACATGGGGACATGCGAAATTATACAGTATGCTTGAACACATTTAACTGTGTTTTGGGTATATTTTTTGATGCAAGACATAAGTAAAATAAAAAAATCTGCGGGATTCTTTGACGAAGAACTTGAAATCATACGCGCATTCTGATTGGTTTGTCGTATTTTTGCACACAACCTTCATCGACAGGGGGCGAGTCTTCTTGCAGGTTACGGAAAGGGGCGAGTGGTGACGAATGACTTCAAACAAGAACGATAACTCTTATTCTTACCGTATCCTATAGTAAATTTAATGTAGGTTGTACTGCAGCGCTCGGTTATTTTTCATAATATATATTTTCATGAGTTTTATTGAAGAATCCATTTTTCTTCCAGCAGCCTGTATTTCTTTGTTCAGTTATCTCTGTGTGACACGGATCTGGCATAACACAGGTGTTTGTGTAGGGGTATCTTAGAAACCAGAAAATCACCCAAATATATATTTATACCAATTAAATCCGGTTACAATATATAACCACTTTATATTTACCACGACCCTAATTGTGGTGTTTAACAACAATGTTACAGCGCTAGTTATAGAACTGGAATGTCTCCATATAAGTCACTGCTTCACCCGCGAGCAATAGAATATATTTCACTACAACATACAAACGAAAGTACGACATTTCCTTATATATTTGTTGTCTTTATTGAAGTATGAGCTACCGTGGTCTGTCACAAACAAATTTGTTAATTTTGCATATATATGTACACTAAAGTGTCCGCATATATATATATATATATGTGTGTGTGTGTGTGTGTGTGTGTGTGTGTGTGTGTGTGTGTGTGTGTGTGTGTGTGTGTGTGTGTGTGTGTGTGTATAACAGATTATTAATTAATTTGTTTTTGTGATTCGATAATCACTTTGATAAAATGGATATTCCACTGAATGTAGTTTTGGAAAGTCAAGTCTAGTGATGGCTCAAACGATCGGTTGTTGCAGTCAAGAGAGCCGTTTCCTGAATGTAAATAAACGCACGTGTATATTTGTATCTATCAACCAACATGGCCCTACAAATAACAAGATCAATTAATACAACACAATTCTGTTCTCTGTACATCATACCGTATTTCCTTCGTGACAAGCATACTAATTATGTTGTCCCTTTTAATCCGGGCCAGCCAATGAAAGCTAACAGACTACAACAGAAAACTGCCTTGTGTCTACAATACACAAGGAATCGGCAACAAAAGATATTGAGAACGTCACCAAAAACTAAGAAACAGTGTCATAAATATGAGAGCAGGCTGCCGAAAACATGAAAATACAACACTATAACACACAGACCGCGGCCTTCATACTGAGCATGCGCAGAACAAGAAGGAAGTACTAGTTGACCGTCATGTCACGAGGATCAGCAAACAGCGAGTGAATTTAAATCTCACAACGCTTATTCAGAATATTTCGATGTGTATAATAATATTAGTTTCTGGTTACGTTTTCTGTTGCCGATTCCTTGTTTACTGTAGACAAATGAGTGTTTTCTGTAGCAGTCTGTCAGTTTTCATTGGTGGGCCAGTAACCCGTGAGTATTTAGTCAGTGCATGCTGGGGCGGTTGGGTAGCCTAGCGGTTAAAGCGTTCGCTCGTCACGTCGATGAACCGGGTTTGTTTCCTACATGGGCACAATGTGAAAAGCCCACGATGTGATCTGACTGGAATACTGCTGAAAGCGGCGTAAAACCTCACTCATCTCACTCTCTCGCTCAGAATTAGGGGGCAGGTGTGTCACAGTTTTCTAAGAGTTCCGAAATATCCTTAACTTTTATTTATAGATAAACGAGTATGTGGTATATGTGAACCAACGACCCAACCTGGGCATGATATGTGAAACCCATTTCTTGTGTCCCCCGCCGTGATATTACTGGAATATTGCTAAAAGCGGCGTAAAACAATACTACCTCACTCAGTGCATGCTACCTGCCTCATGACTCCCTTCTTTCTCCTGTCAGACCGCCTCCGTGGTCTAGTGGTAGAGCGTCCGCCCGGAAAGCGGAAGGTCCGGGGTTCGATGTTTCCTGCCTCATTACTCCCTTCTTTCTCCTGTCAGAATGCTACGGCCCGTGGACCTGCTGGGAGCCAGGGACGTGTTCGGTCACGTGTGGGGAGGGCGTGACGGTAGAGAAGCGGACCAGAGAGCGTCTTGACTGTGCTACCAGTGACTGTAACGGCCCACTGGAGGAGCAGAGATCGGCAACCTGCAACATTCCAGGATGCGCTTGTGATGAGGGTGAGATTCAGATGTTGCTGTACTATCCTGTAGGTCAGCTAAACGTGGACTCGGCCATTTAATTAATTTCTTTCTCAGTAAAGTCATTACCCTGCCCGAACAATTGTATCTACGCTTTATCCAGTGTATCAAATGTCCATTCTATTACGATGTAAACCCTGAACCCATTTGGCCCCATGCTTTCGTGTTTTCATCCTGATTCCAATTGCACGCTATTAAAAGTTGTCTTTAACGTCTCTAAAATGAGAGAAAATGAGTGCGGTGTTAGTGATAGGGCCGGTGACGTAGCTGTGGTGGTGAATGAGTCGAGGGTGTTTATCAGAAATGGAATGTAGATACAATACCCTGGATGAAAGAGGATGTCCTTAACATTAACAAACCAGGCCATTGAGTATTTTATTTGGTTAAAAAATGTCAATGACGAAGCAAAAACTTATGATAAGTATGATTTATTAGGTGCTCTTATATTTTTTAAGGATCTTAACGGCTGGTACCTGTCTCACGTCGTTACTAAGTTTGTGATATATACACACTCATATTCTGGTATTTACAAAATATTGAAAAAATAAAATCCATCACATCACGAACGGCCATTGCCGATAACACAAAAGGTGAGCGTTACACCAGAATTATTTTGAATTTGCATAAATGTAAATCAATCTATAAAAGAATACATTTTGCTTCAGATGTTGGCGAGTGGACAGTGTGGGCTGGAGTGTCCCCGTGCTCAGCGACGTGCAGTGGCTATATGACCCAGAACCGTTACAGAGAGTGTACGGTACCAACGGGCTGCTCCTGGGACCTGATCCAGTCCAGACAAATGCCATGCTCCCACCCCTGCTGGTAGTCTCCCAGTCAGGACGGAGGTGTGTATTTAATAGCCGTGAAACTATCACAGATATATACCTGTCCTCATCTGTGAAACTATCACAGATATGTACATGTCCTCATCTGTGAAACTATCACAGGTATGTACGTGTCTCCATCTGTGAAACTATCACAGGTATGTACTTGTCTCCATCTGTGAAACTATCACAGGTATGTACTTGTCCTCATCTGTGAAACTATCACAGGTATGTACTTGTCTCCATCTGTGAAACTATCACAGGTATGTAAGTCTCTCCATCTGTGAAACTATCACAGGTATGTACTTGTCTCCATCTGTGAAACTATCACAGGCATGTACTTGTCCTCATCTGTGAAACTATCACAGATATGTACCTGTCCTCATCTGTGAAACTATCACAGATATATATACATGTCCTCATCTGTGAAACTATCACAGGTATGTACATGTCTTCATCTGTGAAACTATCACAGATATGTACCCGTCCTCATCTGTGAAACTATCACAGATATGTACATGTCCTCATCTGTGAAACTATCACATATATGTACCTGTCCTCATCTGTGAAACTATCACATATATGTACTTGTCCTCATCTGTGAAACTATCACAGGTATGTACGTGTCTCCATCTGTGAAAATTTCACAGGGGGTACTTGTCTCGCTCTGTGAAACTATCACAGATATGTATTCCTCATCTGTGAAACTATCACAGGTATGTGCCTATCTTCATCTGTAAAACTATCACAGAGATGAACTTGTCTTCATCTTCGAAACTATCACAGATATGTACCTGTCCCCATCTGTGAAACTATCACAGATATGTACCTGTCCCCATGTGTGAAACTACCACAGGTATGTATTCCTCATCTGTGAAACTACCACAGGTATGTGCCTGTCTTCATCTGTAAAACTAATCCGTTGGTAGATGAACACAATGAACTGGGTCATGGGAGGTTACGAGCAGAACGACGGTGTTGGAAACAGGTCTTGGCGCGTAAACCAACGTTAAGATCGAACCACACGGACACTCTACCCATGTCACATTTACACAGGTCAAGGAGGGTACACCAACGTTTGGAACGAGCAACCACAGGCACTACCCATGTCATATATACACAGGTCAAGTAGAGTACACCAGCGTTCAGATCGAGCTACCACGGACACTCTACCCATGTCACAGACACACAGGTCAATGAGGGTACACCAGCGTTCAGATCGAACAACCACGGACACTCTACTCATGTCACATACACACAGGTCAAGGAGGGTACACCAGCGTTCAGATCGAACAACCACGGACTCTACCCATGTCACATACACACAAATCAAGGCGAGTACACCAACGTTCAGATCGAACCACTACGTACTCTACCCATGTCACATACACACAGGTCAAGGAGAGTACACCAACGTTCAGATCGAGCTACCACGGACACTCTACCCATGTCACATACACACAGGTCAAGGAGAGTACACCAACGTTCAGATCGAACCACCACGGACTCTACCCATGTCACATATACACAGGTCAAGGAGAGTACACCAACGTTCAGATCGAACCACCACGGACTCTACCCATGTCACATACACACAGGTCAAGGAGGGTACACCAACGTTCAGATCGAACAACCACGGACACTCTACCCATGTCACAAATACATTGTACACAGGTCAAGGAGGGTACACAAACGTTCAGACCGAACCACCACGGACTCTAACCATGTCACATATACACAGGTCAAGGAGGGTACACCAACGTTCAGATCGAACAACCACGGACTCTACCCATGTCACATATACACAAGTCAAGGAGAGTACACCAACGTTCAGATCGAACCACCACGGACTCTACCCATATGTGACATATATGTGACATGGGTAGAGTGTCCGTGGTTGTTCGATCTGACCGTGTGTGTACTCGCCTTGACCTGTGTGTATGTGACATGGGTAGAGCGTCCGTGGTAGCTCGATCTGAACGTTGGTGTACTCTCCTTGACCTGTGTATATGTGACATTGGTAGAGTGTCCGTGGTAGTTCAATCTGAACGTTGGTGTACTCTCCTTGACCTGTGTGTATGTGACATGGGTAGAGTGTCCGTGGTTGTTCGATCTGAACGTTGGTGTACTCTCCTTGACCTGTGTGTATGTGACATGGGTAGAGTGTCCGTGGTTGTTCGATCTGAACGTTGGTGTACTCTCCTTGATCTGTGTGTATGTGACATGGGTAGAGTGTCCGTGGTGGTTCGATCTGAACGTTGGTGAACTCTCTTGACTTGTGTGTATGTGACATGGGTAGAGTGTCCGTGGTGGTTCGATCTGAACGTTGGTGTACTCTCCTTGACCTGTGTGTATGTGACATGGGTAGAGTGTCCGTGATTGTTCGATCTGAACGTTGGTGTACTCTCCTTGATCTGTGTGTATGTGACATGGGTAGAGTGTCCGTGGTTGTTCGATCTGAACGCTAGTATACTCTCCTTGACCTGTGTGTATGTGACATGGGTAGAGTGTCCGTAGTTGTTCGATCTGAACGTTGGTGTACTCTCCTTGATCTGTGTGTATGTGACATGGGTAGAGTGTCCGTGGTTGTTCGATCTGAACGTTGGTGTACTCTCCTTGATCTGTGTGTATATGACATGGGTAGAGTGTCCGTGGTTGTTCGATCTGAACGTTGGTGTACTCTCCTTGACCTGTGTGTATGTGACATGGGTAGAGTCCGTGGTGGTTCGATCTGAACGTTGGTATACTCTCCTTGACCTGTGTGTATGTGACATGGGTAGAGTGTCCGTGGTTGTCCCATGTCTCTACCCATGTCACATACACACAGGTCAAGGAGAGTATACTAGCGTTCAGATCGAGCTACCACGGACTCTCTATCCATGTCACATACACACAGGTCAAGGAGAGTACACCAACGTTCAGATCGAGCTACCACGGTTGGTTTGTTTGTTTGTTGTTTAACACTCAGAAATATTCCAGCTATATGACGGCGGTCTGTAAATAATCGAGTCTGGACCAGACAATCCAGTGATTAATGTCATGAGCATCGATCCACGCAATTGGGATCGATGACATGCATCAACCAGGTCAGCGAGCCTGGCCACCCGATCCCGTTAGTCGCCTTTTACGACAAGCATAGTCACCTTTTACGGCAAGCATGGGTTGCTGAAGACCCGGATCTTCACGGGTCCGAACCACCACGGACTCTACCCATGTCACATATACACAGGTTAAGGGTTGTACACAAACGTTCAGATGTTTTATGTGCTATACGTACATTAATAAGAGCGATAAAACCCATTCCAGAAATCTCTGTTTAAAGCAGATTTCATTGTACGATTCCGACTGTATCATGAGCATGTGTTCATGAATCACTATCAAATAGTGGAGACAACAGGTGTTTCGGAAAAAGTTAAGCGTACCCTATTCCACCTATATCGCAAACCCATGTATTGGTAAGCCAGGCCTTCGCCTGAATAAACATGGGAAGATATGGTAGAAGTCTAAATACTGTATTTGCGTCATATTGGTACTGATACGTCAAATTTGGAAATGTCACACACATGGCTACGTAAATCCCTATGTTTATTATACATGTATGGAGATGTGGTAAGACTGTGGATCAAGTAAGCTATTTTTATAACAAGCTGTAAAAAATCCAATTAAGGAAGAAAAGCTACATACCCGATTATCTGCCGAAACAGATTCATTTGGGCGTAAAAGGTAATATAGTGGTGAAAACGATTTATGGAACAGTGAAAAGCCGAGATGACACCAGGTGTCCGCGAAAAGGGTAGGCACGTCCTGAAAATCAGACCAGAGAACACATTTTTTGGAGGATACAATACCCCTGTGAAGACGACACGACTGGTTTGTATCGCCGCGAATAGCTGCAAGATTTCTGATGCGGCATTAAGCAATATTCACTCACTCACTCACACCTGGTTTATAAGACCACATGAATCTACAACTTTACATTAACGTAAAATCAACAAGTGTCGTCTCATCGAAAATGTTCGCTGTGCCTACCTAAAGCAACAATGAAATATCGGCGCACATTGGGTGTAATCTTTATTAGACCTTAATCCCTTTATTTCCCATGTTCACTTGGCTGTCACATGACACAACACAATCCGACCGCAGTCGTCACTCTCGTTTCACTGTTCCTCAATGACAAATTCTATTCATTCCTATTAATAACAGCAATGCTTTCTAAAAAGGTCGCCATGTCCCGCTGTCGGTCGGAATACAGTTTCAGGGAAATCTTGCAATGTAGCAACTCAATTGCCCCCCGGGTTATCATGAAGGTCACGGAATAAGCCGACAGATACCGAATATGGTCGGCGTCCCTGCGTTGGTATGTTGCAGCAATATGTATTTCATGTCACAATGGAATCTTATTTTATGTTTTTTAGATCACTTCATCGGAGAAGCAAGTCTTCACGTTAATCAACATCAGAAATATTTCATGAAGAATAAATTTGGCATGTTCAAAATGTTTTTGTTAGTTTTATGCTTTTCATATGGCGTCAGAAGCAAACTGTATACGTCCAGCTTTTGGACAACAATTCAACACTAGCATTTACACAAGATGGAGCTAACACATGAGACCGAGAGACTTTTCCTTGCACCCGAGGATCAATGTCAAACAACAAAACATGTTTGTACACTATCAAAGTAACGACTGACTTAAACTTGATAGATCCCAGTAATCTACGATTGTCGTTAGATCCCCAGTAATCTACGATTGTCGTTGGATCCCCAGTAAACCACGTATGTCGTTAGATCCCCAGTACCCCACGCTTAGACTTAGATCCCCAGTACCCCACGCTTATCCTTAGATCCCCAGTACCCCACGCTTATCCTTAGATCCCCAGTACCCCACGCTTATCGTTAGATCCTCAGAACTCCACACATGTCTTAAGATCCCCAGTACCCCACGCTTGTCGCTTAATCCCCAGTACCTCACACATGTCGTTAGATGCACAGTACCCAACACTTGTTGGTGGATCCCCAGTACCCTGCGCGGTCGGTTAGCCTAGTGGTTAAGGCGTTCGATCGTCACGCCGAAGACACGGGTTCGATTCCCGACATGGGTACAATGTGTGAAGGCCATTTCTGGTGTCCTCCGACATGATACTGCTGGAATATTGCTAAAAGCGGCGTACAGCCATACTCACTCACTCACTCACTTATCGTTAGACCCCAAGTACTCCACGCTTGTCGTTAAATTCCCAATACCCAACGCTTGTCGTTAGATGCGCAGTACCCCCACGCTTGTCGTTAGATCTGCAGGACCTGATACCTGTCGGTAGATCACTGGTACCCAGTTGCTGCCATTAGACCCCCAGTACCTCACACTTCTCCATTTCCCCATGCTTGTCGTTAGATTCACAGTCCCCCATGCTTATCCTTAGATCCCCAGTATCCCATGCTTGTCGTTAGATTCACAGTACCCCATGCTTATCCTTAGATTCACAGTGCCCCATGCTTGTATTTAGATGGACTGTGTTTTGCAGCAAGCCATCTTATAACTGTGATAATCACAATTTGGGACTCACCAATACAAAGGTTATGAAATACATAATCATAGATGGCATAGTGTCATGACAAGGTCATGGTAGCATTGTCTTCACCATGGTACCAAGCATGAGGATAATAACCTATGCCCATGAGGTGTGACAAGTGTTATATCTCCATCCTATGATGGACCACAGGTGGCCCAGTGGGCTAGGACGCCGCAAGTCGCTGTGCAATGTTGCAGGAATTTATGATTGTGGATTCGAAATCTAGTTCCTTTCTAATTATGTTTCGAAGGTTCCTTCAAAGTTGCGTAAAACCAAACTCACTCTTTCACGCTACCATTAATTTAGGAAAATACCCTCTTCTGATTGGTCAGTCACTTGTGTCAAATCAGAATAACCACTTCTGATTGAATTATTGAATTGACTGATTTGACGGCAGCATCACCGCGGAAACTAATACTCAAAGAAAAGTAATTCGAAATGTTGCGGCTACTCCAATATTCGAGGCATGTGTGGCAGAAACACGACCGAAATTGACTACGAGGGTGAATTTCAAGTTATAAGTACAGCACAAAAGTTGAGGTTTGGCTGGTAGTTTGCACCATGGGTTTGACGTCATAAAGTCATATGCGGTGAAGAATTAAAACTTGGCTTGCTTGATAATCTTTATGAAACAATGAATGCAAGTAACAGCAAAATAGGATACTGATTTGTTCATGGGACTAAAGTAAACTTTCAATAATTGATGATAATGACATCGGTTTGGGTTAAGACACAAAGTGAGAAAGTGCTGGTGTAGTGCTGGTGTATTTGCCATTACATAAAAGCCGCAAAAACATTTCCATTATCGTCGAATTAATCTCAGAGACAATTGTACGATTCCGACTAAGTC
The DNA here is from genome assembly GCF_023055435.1 of Haliotis rufescens. Taxonomy (NCBI): domain Eukaryota; kingdom Metazoa; phylum Mollusca; class Gastropoda; order Lepetellida; family Haliotidae; genus Haliotis; species Haliotis rufescens. The sequence continues at coordinate 2,220,936 of NW_025963857.1, forward strand.
ATGATAATATGTTTTAAAAATCACTATGAAATAGCTATGACTCCAGGGGTTCGCGAGCGTATCCTGCCCCACCGGTCGCACCCATCACAAACACATGCAAACAAAAGCGACAAATCCCTTTCCATTTTCACAAGAAATATCTGCCAAAAGCAGAGTCGATTGTACGATTCCGACCATATCATGAGCATGTGTTTATGAATCACTAACCAATAGTGATAATACCAGGTGATCGCGAAAAGGTGGCTATTCCAATAGGGCAAAACCATCTGACTCTATGTTTGTCACTGATAAGACAAATCTCGAAATGGCCTCCATACGTCTACCAGAAAAACTTTGGAAAATTTAACTGAGGCCTTAAATGTTGTAACATTGATAAAACAATTTTGAGTCAGCTCGATTGGACCTCAAAAGTTGTGAACTGCAAACACCAAAGGCTGGAACTGCAGGAAGTTTGCTCGACATAAAGGGAAAGGTGACAATTGGAAAGTTGAAGTCATCTATTTGTCACACAGCCTTGTGCTTTGCCACTCTGAATATCTAATGATATAATAAAAAAATGCTGTAAAGAGTAGGGTTGTAAAGAAACACTCCTCCAACCTTACTGAACATTTTTTAATTTGTAAAGTAGTCTTTGTTTTTGGAATTGAAGTTGCCTTCATGTTGAACATGGGTCGGGTTCGTAATATCCCGAGGACTGAAATCTAGTGAGTGAGTGTGTGAGTTTGATTTTGCCTTTTTTAGAAATATTCCAGCAACATCACGGCTGGGGACACCAGAAATTGATATCACACATTGTAACCATGTCAGGAATCGAACACGGGTCTTTGGCGTGACGAGCGAACGCTTTAACCACTCGGTTACCCGACCGTCTCGACTGCAATCTAAACCATATGCGACACCATGAAAGGAAACTCTGCTTAAAAGAATCCCGACACTGTCATGGGCATTTGTTATCGAATCACTATCACCTGGTAATGATAACAGGTGTTGGCGAAAAGATGAGCATGTACAGTGGTTCGGTTCAAGGCCATTAGCTTTGTTTTGTTTGTTTGTTAATTTGCTTAACGTCGCACACAGAAATATTCCAGCTATATGATGGCAGTCTCTAAATAATCGAGACAATCCAGTGATTGACATCATGAGCATCGATCTATGCAATTGGGATAGTATTACATGCATCAACCAAGTCAGCGAGCCTGACCATCCGATCCCGTTAGTCGGCTTTTACGGCCAGCATGGGTTGCTGAAGACCTATTCTACCCCGGATCTTCACGGGCCTCAAGGCCATGAGCAGCAACGAGCGATACCAAAAACGTGGGAAGACCGAAAGTAACAGTTCACTTAGACACCTTTCGCGAAGATTACGTCATAATGGAATAGCCCTGCGTGTCTGGTACCAGTGTTATGACATGCGTGAACAAACAAAACCTGTGACAAATAGCATGACAATATCGGTGTGGAATAAGCAGCGTTCAGATAGGCCTCCTATTAAGTCATATCCATATTACGTTCTGCTGAACCGTTGCCATGGTATCAGTTACTGATTATTCTGTTCAACATTCATACACTTACTTTCAGTGCCTGTGGAGATTTCAAGACCATGTACTTGTGTACCTACATCGTGATGTACGTGTAGCTTGTACGTGTAACTGCCAACACAAATTTATTGTGAACATGAAGAGACAGCAGCTGTGAGGTAGAGAACACTTAGGTGCACCCAGTGCATGAAAGAACTGCAGTTGGCTTTCATCACCATTGGGTGTGGCGAGAGAGGTGTTAGTCACTAATCGTCTTAAGCTTGATTTGCACTAAATACCAATTGGTTTATTGGTTTACTGCCAGATCCACCTGGTTCGGCTTGGCAACTCCTTGACAAATTGTCTGATATATTTGTTCTTATTAAGCCTTAAGTGATTAAAGGAATAAACAGTTACACTATGACACGTGGTGAAACAAGCAAATGAATGATTTTCGCTGTAAAGAGTTTAAAAACGAGTAAGTGGCTTACCAAGTGAGTTAGTGAGTGAGTCGGTTGGAGAGTGAGTTTGTGGTTGGGTAGGTTGGTTGAATGGGTTTGGGTGTTTGTTTTGAGTTGGGTTGGGTTGGGTTGGGTTGGGTTGGGTTGACTTGACTTGACTTGACTTGACTTGAGCTTACGTCAATTGAACGTACGATCATGAAATAGAAAAAAAACAGGTCAGATGTGAGCAGGGCTTCTTAATTTTCTACCAGATATACAGCATGAAGACTTTCTTGATAAACTATAGATATATAGAAGGTATTGGCGTTATCAAAAGTGCTTGGATGAATGTTAATTGTTGCATCTAAATGAAACTGGCCATAGAACTTCTCATTATCAATGCATATGCAGAACACAGAAATATATTATTTACCTCAAGTTTTGCTGGAAACATATGCCTAATTATAAAATGGATTCTCCAAAATGACAACATATGATAACATATTTTATTACCTTCAAGTTGATTTGTTTAAATCAACTTGAAGGTAATAAAATACATTGATTTTAATCATACTATCAACAATACCGTTAGTGTGGTTTACCACTGTTTAATTTAAGAGGGGGCGTATGCACAAAATTTATGGGCATCAAGAATTATTGTCTTGAAACTATAATCCTTATCTTCACATACGTTATTGAACATCACCATATTGCTGTGATGTTACACGCCCAGAAACCTTTTTTAATACATATTTGAATGCATAAATGTTCCGTGTCCTCCATGAGTTTCAGTTGGTAGTCTCTGAATGATACGGAAAGGAAGCACTCCTTAAGGTAAGGTCTGATGAACATTACAGTAACTCGTTACACATTGCTTGTTTAATACTTTTGGAAATTTATAAGCATGTTTTCGAAAATATATCTACTGACACAGAATGCATTGCTTCCAGTTTTCAATCATGCTGCCTCTGCCTGTTGCCCTGCTGACACTGGTGTTGTGCGCGTGCAGCGTTGGCGCACAAGGCAAGTATTCCTAAATGTCAATTCCATATAATGGTTACCTATTATAAACTCGAGGATCCAATCAAAACCATTTCTAAATTTGAAATTAGGAGAATACAGCACTCTCGTTTGACTTTGTTGTTTCATTACTAACTGGAGAATCTGGTCGCCTTATTCATTCCTTTAAAATTATCCTTTTCGAAATTCAGTAACTTGTGTTTTTGAGTAAATATCGTTTAGACACCTTCGGAATATTGCATTACAAATCATTGTGGGCAAAGTATACTTTATGCTTTAACACTAAATCAGAAACGTGTTATTCTTCTCGCGGGGTTTACGGACTCGTTGGCTCTAAGACTTCTTTTCTCAATGTCTTCAGAATGACCATACGAAGTTTGGATTCGTAAAGCAAATTTGATGGCCATTTGTTATTCTTTCAAGGCAGTAAACATGATGAAATGATTAGATATTACCAGTGGTCAGAATTTGTCACCAAGTAACTTATGTGCTGGTCGCAGGAGGAGACATAATGGGGCAGGCTCAGTGAGATGTCATTGTACACCGACGGCGTGGATCTCTTTTTCACGCCAATGTCTTTTCACACCAATGTCTCACAAGGAGAACTTTGCTCAAGCCTTCCACCCACTGGCCAATATCTACACATATACAGAGTATTTGCTGAATCCGAATTTGGTATTAGCATACCTCATAAACATAGATCTAATGTTATTTGTAGTGAGTGAATGAATTGGGTTTTATGCCGCTTTTAACAGTATTCCAGTTATATCACAGCGTGTGAGCTTAATGTGGGAGGAAAGCCTGAAGCAATGCAGGTCTCAGTTGTTTACCACTTCGGTGAAGCCCACGAGCACGAGTATGGTGCTGACAAACCTAAAAAGATAATCGGGGCGAACCGGGACTCGAACCCACAATTATAGGTTTCAGGCGTGCCCAACGGACGCAACTCTGCACATCGAATCGCGGAGCCTTAGGCGACTGGGCCACCCGTGCCCCCTGTAATTTGTAATGGTAAGGTGAGGTGAAATGGGGTGCAAGCCGCGTTCAAGATTATTGCGCTTTTATGCTGATACCAATTTTAATGGGTTTTACCAGTCTCACCATACAACATGTACGATGAAGTACTTTTTCTGAAATGAAGTATATACTTAAGAAACATTTTATGAACTCCTTCTACGCAAGTGACGTCACTGAAACCCCACACTTCGAAACCATACATTGCAATAGGCGCTACCATGTGGTCAAACGTTGGGAGACATTTCTGGCTTTGGATAATAAAGCAAACGAGGCTTTTAAAGATTGTTCTATTAACCTTTTGATGGTTTATGTAAAAGATCTGTTTTTATTGAAAGCAATTCCTAAATATGTATCACAATCTGCTATTTCGATAATTGTATTTCCAAATTTAAAGTCAAGTTTACTTTTTTTGGAGGTGCCAGAACCAAAGAATACTATCTTTGTTGTATTTAGATTCACCTTCGGTTTCCATTCTTCACAGTAATTTACGAATACGTTTAGACTATTTTGTAAGTCAATAGGGTTTTCCGAAAATATTACAATACAATAGCAACATTAGTAACATTAGTTGCAAAACCCCAACAGAAGTTTGAAGGGGCACACCTTTACAGTTGTGAATTCTCAAAGAGGTTTCAACATAATTTAAATATATTGCGAACAGTAATAGTAACAAATTTTCACCTTGTCGAACCCCGTTGTTACAAGTAAAATATCGTGATATATCTTCATCATGAACAACACAAGATTTTATATTTGAATATATATTGTGAATAAGATTAAATATTCTACTGTAACCTTTCCTGAAGCCAGCTTGTATTTCTGAAATAATATAATTGTCATTTGTAAAAGATGTCAAGCGATTGTTCAAAACTGCGGTGAACAATTTACCAAGACAAGATCATATGGTAACTGGGCGATACTTTTCAGATTTGGAAGGGTCACCTTGCTTTTTATAAATAGGTCTGATCATACCAACCAGCCATGATTTCAACTTTCAAGAATTAAATTAAACAGTTCATGATAAGCTTTGATCATTACGTCTTCACTTGATATCAGGTACTCGTTTTCTATCTTATCAAGTCCAACACTTTTTCTCATTTTAGTGAATTGTTTGCCAATGCTATTTCTGCAAGAGTGAATTGTCTGTTAAGTTCTTCATTATCAGATTGAAAATCTATGAATGGTGTACACTGATTTTCATCAACATCAATTGCATTAAGTTCTCTAAAAAACATAAAGTTGGTCAATTGACACATTTTTGTCAAACTCTTGATTTTTTAAAACGTATTTCCAAAATTGCCTTGGATCTTCTTTCGCCAATTGTTTGAATTTGTTTTTAGTCTTTCTCACGTAATTGTTATGATCGTTTTTCACAGTTTTTAAATTTGTTTGTTTACACCTCTCAGTACACTTTAAGTTTAGTAAGTCCATAAGTACGTCTAGCATTCTTGAACTTTCTTTTCATATATTGACAGTCTTTGTCATGCCATTCTGGATGCTTATTACTTTTTCATTTTGTTTTGGGTTTACTTTTGACACCAAAGGTTTTGATTGCTGCGTTACAAAATAACTGTGACAAGAGCTAATGCCATGTTGGTTGTTAATTTCATGTGAGGCAGAATTATTACAAAGTGTTTTGTCCAACACGAGCTGAAGTGAGCAATAAACATCACTATAACAATCAGAGAAATCAGCTGTGTGAAAGTACTTAATTGTAGGGGCTATTTCACAAGAAACAATAAAACAATCAACCAGATTTGAGTCCTTACATATAAAATCTCGAATGTATTTGTCTGAGAATGATCTACCGTTTGACATAAACATGGAGGTAGTTTTACATAAATCTATCAGGGTTTTACCATAACCATTAATAGAAGGGTCTTTTTTTATCCTTTCGTGGGAAAAGCCACAATGAGTTAGGACATGTGTAATAAGATGTGTTTCATGAAGCTCAACATAATCGAGGCTGGTGTTATTTAGCAACAGTGCTGTCAATTTCATAAATATCATCCAGTGAACCAGTTCTTGAGTTAAAGTCTCCAGATAGGATAGTATTAATACAGTCATTACTATCATTACTATTATAGAAACCAACATCCCTAAACCACCAGATTTCTTCACTGTATTGGATCTGTTTTTAAGAAATATTTTGTAACCTTTTACATGAATATTATCAAAATGATCAGTTTTTGTTTCTTGCAATCCAACGATCGATGATGATTTAACCAAAGTCACAAATTCTGGAAACTTCAACTTGCTGGGTAATCCACAAACATTGATTGATAGAGTTAATGACAAAATCGTTGACAATTAATATACTACTGTCATTTTGTCCATTATTGATATTGCCTTATTGAGCACTAGCATCCTGATTATCACAGTGGAGACTTGGAGGAGTTATATGCACATCTGCTGTGGTACCACTGTGAGTGCCCTATGTCATGGGTTCGTGTTGTTCCTTAGGATGTTCAACTGCAGGATTGTGGGTAGTATGGGGGTAACCAGCCGAGGCTGCTGTGTATGGGGGAGGGGTTCTGGGGGTCACCAACTCTCCATTGATGTATAGCCTGTCAACTATAATATGTGCTCTCTACTTTGCTTGTTTTGCTTCCTTCGGGAGCGGGTATAACTTAGATTTCCGATATTATCGAACTTCTTCAGGAAATTGTTCACCAACAAAAATTGTACGGCCACCTTTTAATTTCTTGTATGCTGTAAATCTGACGTCATCACGGTCCTGGGTACTGGTGAAGCGAGCGATGACTGGACGGGGGTATTTCCTATCTTGGCTTTGCTTGCCTAGTCGATGGACCTTTTCTAGTTTCGGCTCTCTACAGTCGAGTTTTTCTTCCAGAAAGTTCTTAAAGGTGGCTGTTATATCTGGTGTAGTGGTGGGTCCCTGTTTGAGTTCTTCAATTCCCAGTAGGTCTTTTGACATAGAGCCAACTTGCATATCTATCTACTGTTCCTTGAGTTGAAGTTGTTCAATGTTTAGAGAACTCAGTTGAGCATTGTGCAGTTCATCTCGCAGCTCCTGGATATCTGTTTCCAAGGCCGATTTATCCTTATTCCATTCTTCAAATGTAATGTTTATGAATTGTACACTTCTGTCAATGTCACAGACCACGGTTTTCACACCTTCCATAGCCTGGACCTTACTATCCAAGAAAGTAAGATTAATTCTTATTGCTATGAGTTCCGAATTCACATTGTCAATCTTTGAGAACTCGGTTTTAACCACTACCAAGTCCCGCATCAATTCCAGCACCCGTTGGGGGCCCAAGCTTGATTCACATATGTATAAATATCTGTGTTCTACAAAGGCGATATTGGTGCGTTTGCTAAAATGGCTCCATGTTGGTGGTACGTACCCTGTATTCCATGGTATCCTAAAGTAGTCAAATTCTGTATCAAATCAAACTTGTAAAGATAATACTTTGTATGAAACAGTAAACTGAAAAAGTTTATTTTATTTATGCATAATAGTTACCGTTAAAATGGCAATTTAAGTTCATTTTTGTAAAACTTCAACTTTTAATTTTATTCTTGAAGAAACTATTCCACAAATTCATCAAACATGTGCTCATGTTGTTGATATGAGACATAGCAAATATGTCAAATTTTCAGACAGGAAATGTAAACAATTGCTGCTACTGTAATATTTCAAATACATCAAAGGGAGATAACTCCTTCATAATTTCAAAATCATTTCTAGCGATTATTCATGAGTAGTATGTAAAACAATATTAAAATTCTTACAACTTCTGTCTAATTTCTTTAATTACATCATATAATGATGTATTGCATTATTTTCAGACCTGTGAAGATCTGGGTTAGAATTGAAAAAAACCAAGCTTGTCGTAAGAGACGGCTTACGGGATCGGGTGGTCAGGGTCGCTTACTTGGTTGATGCATGTCATCGTATCCAAATTGGATGGATCGATGCTCATGGTGTCGATAACTAGATAGTCTGGTCCAGACTCGATCATTTACAGACAGCCGTCATATAGATGGAATATTGCTCAGCGCGGCGTTAAACAACAAACAAGCATTATTTTCATCAATGATGTCCTTGTTCATCATGCACACGACCTTACAGTCTGGTGATGTCCCTCCCAGAATGTCCGAGTCATTGTTCTCGGTATCTGTGTCAGCATCGGATAAATCGGATTACATGGATTCATCTTCATCAGAGTCATCAGAGTAGAAAGTATCAAGCTTCCTTTGTATTGAGGGTGGCGTTTAGTCATGACTATACCAAAAGACTGAATATGATCCGTCTAACAACTTCCAGACATGTTCCTCTGGAGATCATAATGCAGGTCCTGCAATATGAGCTTTCTTCAATGTGGATGACACATAGTAAACCTGGTGGAATATTTGTAGCAGTACACTCTTAGAAGGGGAAAGGCACATGGATCACAACCCTTTCCTTTAACAGGTCCTGATTTAGACCGAGGTGCATATTTGTCCTTGAAGGTACAGAATCGGGCCTTGTTTACATCTGAAAGGAAACCTTAATTGATGTCCATGATGTTGACAACCTCAGTGAGGACTGCAACAAATGCTTTCTATGACAATTTCCTTTTCTTGCAAATAGACAAAACCCGTGAATGCATAGATAGATCGAAGAGCATCATAGATATCCTCACTACTAGCTGCAGCTACTGTTGTTACTACTATTTCCTGGCTCCATCCATAACTGTGAATCTTTCTTTTCATTTGTTTATTTGTTTCTGTGTTTGTTTCTTGTTTAACGCCATACTAAAAAATATTCCAGCTACACTACTGCCTAGAAGTTCATTCCCCTTACACGCATGGGCAACGCGTTACACAACCCGTGTGCACCCCGTTGGTCACTCGTGTGGAACCCGTCCGCCACGCGTGTGATACCCGTGAGCCACGCGTTAAACACGGGTGTGCACCGCGTTCGTCACTCGTGTGCAACGCATGACACACTCATTACAGGGGGAACAAACCAAAGGAGTGTCCATATTAAGCTGAACTTTGGGGTGGTTACAAGGAGAGAATTTTTTTATTTCCTGGCGAAAAATGTTAATACACATTATAATATGTACTTGCTGGTGTCTCATTTTTAGATGTGATTTTGTTGGAAAATATAAGTACTGTTGTGCCTTCTACGTGTTTTGCGATGGCGTTAAGAGAATACATGATCCTGTTAAATAATATTGCTATTCAAATGCTTTTTGTGATTTGACATTAAACGTCTGTAGTACGACTTTCAGTGATCATGTTTATGAGGTTTCGTGGAGCATTTTTTGTATTGGCCCCTAATTACTTTATGATGGTTAGGTCTCTTTGTCTCAGCTCTATAGCCGTGACGCTAGGCAACGGTAGCATTTAATTAATGAGAGTAGGTTATATCATGAACGATACACTTGAGGGAGAGGGTTCTGTGGGACTCTAAAACATTTATCACTAATTCTAAGAGGATATTGGACAGACAGACAGACAGATAGTTTATTTATGTCTCGCCTCAGATTACATATAAAATGCTATAAAAATAACATAAAATAAAATAAAATGAGCCACTCCTATTGGAGTTATGGGAGACAAACTACTAGAAGTAGTATAACCATAGTTTAAAAACATTATCGAAGATAAAATTCTGTACAACACATATGCAAATTAAAAAATATATTAGGCTTTATATAAAATATTACTACGCAGCTGTAAAATTGCCTTGCAGGTTTTGGCACTAAGCGTTACAACACTGGGACTGGCCAGGATAAAACAAACTTTCACAATATCACATTCATCTTTAAAACCACTACACTTCATTACATTTATCTATTAAAACCTGTCGAACGTCATTATAAGTTGGGCAGTGCAATAGAACACACAATTTTGCTTTCATATAAAGCAATATGAGAACTGGGAATCCAATATGCAAGTATTTCACGCATTCACACACGGAAGAAATTTTTAGTTGATATAGTATAAGTCTTAATTAATCTGAACACATGTTTATCAACAATATACACGCAAATAAACAAGCCCGTGCTTTGTTGCACGTTAATGTTGTTGTTTTTACACTTTAGTTAGTTAGTGAGTAAACGCAACTGAGGATTTTACAAGTATCCATCCCAACCTTTGAAAGCTAAGATGTGAATACACTCAGTTCACTAAAATTAAATAATTAAGGCACTTGCAGTGACCAGTTAACAAGTAATCAGTGAGATAGTATATAAATACTGGAAACGCTTAACAACTTCGTTGTAAATAGACAAGTGCACCTGTCAATGGTGTGGTGGCCGTAGCCTTGTATATCAAGGTTTAAATACCGAGTGAAACAAAGACCGTCATATCCAGCCTCTATCAACACCTTTCTTTTCTTTTCGCGATCCCGAACCTTGCGCATAACCATTGTCATGACCTGATTGAGTGACTTCCTTCCATCAACGCGAAAGGATTACCCTCAGAGAAAGAAAGGATTCAAATCCTAAAGATACCCTTTCCACACGGTATAAGTACTCACAATCAATTTCATCTAATAATAAACTATCACCTTTGCTATCCCCAGCAATATTCACTATGGTCATTCGGCATATGTAAAAATAACAAACCCTAACGAGATTCTGCCTACATGGTCACGGCCGGTGATTGTGAAGATCTAAAATTCTATCAACAGTGAGACAACATGGCTGTTCGTATTCATTTCCAATATCCTCTTAGAATTAGTGATAAATATTTTAGAGTCCCACACAAGACTTTCTCTTAATAATTCTTACAAAATACCACACAGAAAGTGGGGTGTGGGAAAATGGGACATTTTCCTAGTAGTAGTGGTGACTGTTCTATCATTATTGTACTATCTAAAGCATGAATTTGGCGAAACATTATATTTGCAAATCACCTGGAATGACTCACGTCGACAAAACTTCAAACGAATATGTCCGCAATCCACAAACCATCACTTCATTAATGGCGAACATTTTACCAACCCCCGACAATCGTGTCAACTTGGGGGTTTCCCTAGCAATAAACTCGCTTCTAAAAATTCACTTCTGTTCTACTGTCGGTCAGCATAATGGCTAGACTGGACCCTTGTGGAATGGTTCATGCCATAAAAGTCCAGCAACCGAACACTAATTAAGACTGACCGACCTTGTGTTTATGGTCACGTCAATGGCCCTCATTAACTCATGATTCACTTCTCGCTGTTTTGATTTATCTCACTATTCATTTGATATATATGTCGAATTCAACTGAAACCCAGTCCTGCGTTACACGCATGGCACATGCGTGTGCAACAAGTGACCCACGCGTGCTCAACGGGTTGCACACGCGCTGCACAACCTGTGCACACGCGTGTTTAACGGGTGCTCAACCCGTGTGCAACCCGTTTAGCACCCTTTCCACATGCGTGTTACACGTGTTGAGAACGCGTGTAAGGGGAATGATCTTTTAGGCAGTAGTAGATATGATGGCAGTCTGTAAATAATCGAGACAATCCAGTGATTAACATCACGAGAATCGATCTACGCAATTGAGATAGTATGGCATGCATCAACCAAGTCAGCGAGCCTGACCACCCGATCCCGTTAGTCGGCTCTAACGATAAGCATAGTCACCTGTTATGACAAGCATTCTATTCCTTCATGGGTCTCATTTAATTGAGATCGGACAGCAGTAGGACCATAACATTAGTATCAGATGCTCTGACTGAAATCCTTTGCGATCCCAAGTCAACCCAGGTATTGCAGGCTTGAAATATCAATCTTGTATCTGCCTCTCCCTGGCCACACTTTGGAACACGTAATCTGATAACTTGTTGTGACAACATAGCACATACTGCCGATAACAAGATATAGCTAATGTCCTGACAAAATCTAATTATATGTATATTTTTCCCATTCTTCTACAAGATCATGATTTGAACTTTGAAGAGCGAATTGCTTGATTGAATTCTTTTGGCTCGGTGAGGATCCGCTACTATGGCAAATTTGGTCAGACCACGCATCTGCCTCTTAGTATGCATCACACGCTTTGCCATTCGGCAGAGTCCAATAAGCATTGTTTGGGCAATATCCTTGAACAAAAGCGGTGCGTTCGTGAGATATTGTCCATCAAGAGTGACAGTTTGTTCGTAATACTCGATCTTCTTTTCAAGACAGCACAGAAGACTTGATTTGTCAGTCTTGTTGAGAGAGCCAACCATGTGGGCAAACCAGAGAGATTCATGAGACAAGGGATATCGAAAGACTTCTTGTAGGGTGGTATTTAAGGATTAGCAGTCTTCCAAATAAATCGCTTGAGCATGTACCCTCACCTTACCCTCTTATCCTTGTCTGTTGTCTGTGCGTGAAGGTTTCACAGCTACAACAGCAAAGAATCTGACTTTACGTCTTTGAATTGGCTTTTCGTACCGACGAGGATCACCAAAACAGCCATTTTGAAATATTGTTCGTACCAGTCTTCTCCTTTCTGTTGCACAGAAAAAAGATAACTGGCTATTTCATCAGGTAATCCTTTCCAGAACTTGTACAGTTAAGACCATCTTCCCGAGGCAACTGACTGTAAAAGTCCAGTTTCAACACATTCCGATTGGACTGGAATTATGGAGTTATATTTTGGCTGGACTGACGAGACTAAATCGACATTAGACGCCCAATTCTTCTTCAACGTCATCGTCAGGCAGGCCAGTATACTGTTCACAGCTTTGATGGCCGTGTAAGGGTCTACAGGCGACCAGGAAATCGTTTTGGCGACGCTTGCTTTACTCATGGTCAGTTTGGAAGTGTAATGGTTTAGTGTGGCATTACAACTCATGGAGAACGTAACTAATCATTGTTAATGGCAACTTGAATGGCGTACGCTACCTGCACCTGTTGTAACAGACTTTTTGAGGCAGCATATCGTTGCTGTAGTGCCATGGCCGGCTGTTTCTCAATACTTCACCTCAGTAGAACCTGTCTGGGATGAGATAAAACGACGCCAAAGATAGGACCAGAAACAGCCGGTAATGTTAGCTCAGTTGGGACAATCTTTGGTAGACATTTTGAACATGCCCCAGGCTGCTTTCAGTGATCTGGTGTCTTCATTACGCCCCCCATGCTTCGCCTTTTATCAACGCAAATGCTGGTCCGACCCAATATTGACATTGTTGAGTAGTTACACCACCCCTCTTTTAGGGCATGTCGCGCTGTCTCCTGTCACCACTTTATATGATGCACGTTTTTTTCCCCCAATTTTATATGTCAACCTTCAAGCAGGTTGTTGGTCAGGTAGGTTCGATCCCCGGCCGCGTCATACCAAAAGACGTTAAAAGATGGTTCTTGTTGTTACCCTGTCTGGCGCTCAGCATTAAGGGCCTTAAACAAGGACTGGTCGGCTCGAAGTCAGTATACTGTGTCTGAGTGGGTTTTTCATGTTAAAATGCGGCATGGTATGTCAGTGTGCTCAACAATCATTCTCAGCTCCTGGGGAGTATACAACCCAGCCTGCCTGCTAGTTGCTAGAGGTTTAACAACCATCTCATGCCATGTCATCCTACCGAGTACCCATTCACTGCTGGTGGATCAGAGGCACATTTCCAACAAAGTTACTTGCCTGAGAAGACGCCATTTATGTACCATGTGCTTCAGTGTGGGGCTCTAGAAATTCTCATGAACCAAGAAGCCAAAACGCGGTCACCCATCTAAGGACTCTCGGCGATAGACGTTGCTTAACTTCAGCTGATTTGTGACCTTGCGATGTGCAAAGAACCGCGTGTCACATCTTGCTCAAAGCACATTATTACTCTGGTCATTCTCACCTCCCAGTGGAGTATACAACCCAAGATTCTTGTGAGGCGAGAGAAGGATAACAACCATATTGCCATCTCAGTCTACCCGGTACCCAGTCACTGCTGTCTGAACAGAGTAATAAACTAAGCGGCAAAAAAAAGTATAGGTTGGCAATTTGTAATTTTCCTAAAAACAGCGACAACTAGTGGAAAGTGGGTATTAGGAATATGACTGCCCAGGAACAGGTACCAAAAAACACCTTACCCGAACGCGCCACCTTTGATGGCGCTCGTGCGGTAACAAAAAAATGGTGAAACAGGTTTCCCGCCTATGGCATAAACTGCACGTGCATGTTAGCTGTATAAATGCGTTCGTATAAACCAGCAGAACGTTGACGTTTTGCCATGGCCTGCAGACTCACCCGACATGAATCCTATTGAACATCTGTGGGACCATCTTGACAGACAGATTAGGGCACACCATCAGCCTCCCGTCAACAGACAAGAATTGCAGCAGGCCCTGAGAGACGAGTGGCAATGGATTCCAGTCCACGTCATCAGAAGACTGACGTCATCGATGAGGCGGCGTATCACAGCATGCATTGAGGCAGCTGGACGTCATACATTGAAGGCAACTGTATAATGTGTCTGACAATTTTTTGGTGACATTTCAGAAAACTTTTGAAAATGAAATTTCTTACCCCACCATTGTTTACCTTGAGCTTACATTACCTGTGATTGCACAATTTCATTCAAACTGTGGTTGATCAATCATTCGTTACCCCTCCCTAGATTGTATTATAATTCACAACAAAACGTCTTCTTGTTATTTTTTTTATCGATCATGGAACTCGACCTATACTTTCTTTTGCCGCCCAGTTTATTTCGAACAAAGTCACTTGCCCAAGGAGACACCACGTGTGCCCTCATCGATTTGAAAAGTTGTCGGAGACCGGATTTAAATGAAATAGGAATGTAAGTTTGTTTTTTTGCAACGAAATCACGTATGGTTTATAAAAAATCCTGACACCGAAAATAACGATATATGGATGTTTTTTCTTTAGGCAACGGTGAAAGATTTGTTTAATTTTGAGAAAGGAAACCCACATTGCCATTGCTACTTTGCTTTAAGAACCATTGGAGCTAACAAAAGACCACTAGAGTATAACCATTTCTGCGCATGCGTAGATTATTTCAGTTACTATGCATGCACAGCATTAATCGAAAAGCGCGACAATGCGACCTTTTTAACACATTATAGATGGGGCGACAATGCCACAACGCGGAATATTATGATCTTGAAAAATGTCGCGTTGTGGCATTGTCGCCTTTTGGTAATTTTTACACTCTTTGCTTGTTTTTGTAAGGGCGTACAATGCGACAACGCGACCATGTCCCTCCTGGGTTCCGTAGTTCTGGGGCCACATCTTCATGCTGTTGTCTTTTTAGGCCAAAAGTAAGATCACCCGGACGACTATTGCACTTGACTCAGGTGGATTGTTGACAAGGTCCTGCGTGGTCTTGCCGTATTATCTTTTTAAGAATACGTTCATGATATATGCATGTAACCCAGCTCCTCGAGCGGGGCAATTTGGAACTGGAAATTGAGCACTGAACATCAAGTGAAGAGCTCTCAACAAAACGTAGTGGTCCCACAGACGGGCTTGTGTTTTTAATTCTTCAGCGGATAGTTGTTTCAGTGAAAACGACTGTATTTGTAGAAGTATCTGACTGCTGTTGGTTTAAAACGTACATCATTACCACTTGTAAGTTTCTTTTGGATGTCTGTTCATTACTAATATACGGTTTTGGTTATAATAGAGTTGTGAGAGAATGGTTTCAAGAACACAAAGGAGACAGCACCCTGGTAATTCCATTGTTGGATCTGTATCCAGTAGCTGTAATGCATTTCTATGACGTCATCTTTAGCTATTAGCTTAACGTGAGGTTGTTGAGGACATTACATTCGAACACTACCGGGACCTACCCAGTCAAGCCACAGTCCTCTTCTTCCTTCAGAAGTACGAATACGAAACCACCAGAGAAATTGACGCCATGGAACTAATTATTTTCTTCTTCTGAAACTGTGATGTGCAACATTAATATAAATACGTTTGGTTTGACGATTGGAAGTGACTTACATGCAAATTTGATTCTGTTTTAATTTTGATCTTCAGGTGAGATCTTTTTCATAAACGTTGTGCAAAAAATCCATGAGGGTGAGCCCAACAACTCCATAACATTGGAACGGGATGGTAACCTGGAAGGAAACGTCTCAATTAACTACACCATCAGTGCAATGATGTTTACAACCCCTACAGATTTAGAGCAAGGAGCTTTCACAATTTTTTTTCCTGCTGGTACTTCAACACTGGAAGTGCCAATTAACTTGACGGACAACTCTGTAAGTATCTTCTGATATATTACCGATGTCCATTAAACGACCGTGACACGTGATGCGTATTGCACACGTGTGAGTATACATGGCTCTATGTCAAATTAAACAATATTAAACCTATTCGGGGGATAACTGATTCCGGGGCAACAGCATGGCGAGCAATCTGGCCCAGGCTTCCCCATTGTACACAAGAATGATGACATGATGCAACTAGTTCTTGCTGTTTCATATCAACGTTGTACGCAGTACGGTAGTGACCATGTATAACCATGTTTTTGTATTGTCTTTGGGCAGGATATTCATACATTGTTATTTTAACCTTCATAACTTACTCATTCTTCATCTGTTTAAGGTTTGTGATGGTAGTCGAAATGTACTAGTGGTGATCACAGGCATCGATGGAGCAATGGAACCACCGGTTACGCGAAAGAGTTTTGATGTTGTTGATGACGATGGGGGTAGGTTGATATGTATTACTATATTTAAACTTGTCACATACACAACATTGCACACACACACACACACACACACACACACACACACACACACACACACACACACACACACACACACACACACACACACACACACACACACACACGCGCACTTAAAACAAAATGTTAACCCAGAAATCTGTCCGCAAAAGAAACCAACAACCAACCAACAAAGTGGTATACAATAAGCAAATGCATTAAAAATTCACTAAGTTTAAAAATCAATACAAATTACTGCACAGCAATTACAATGGCAGTTAACAATAGAGTGGTAGTACAATATGCAATGGCAATAAATAATATGATGGCAGCGGTCAGTGTCAAATTAGAAAATACAGTGCTGATTGCAAAAATCCGTGATAATGATATATGTTCACCCAGCGGCGACAGTGGTCAAGCTTCCGAGATGGGCCAGGCAGGGAATCAGAGATGCCGAGTGATCCACACGCGAAAGCTGGTCCTAAGCGATGAAATGAGTGAGAGGCGAAATGTGTGGGAGACACGTAAACACGCTGTTATCCAAATATATAAACAGCCTAACCAGATACTCGAAGGTTCCACATGTTTCTATAACATGCTATCACCGTCCGCGGACGGACTGGAAGTTTATACACCATACTCGCATCTAAATATGGCTAGTTCCTGTCGACTGCTTACATTGTCCAAACACAATGCATTAAGCGTCTACCGAATCTAAACAGAAACAATGTAATACTTTTACAACCACTGTAAAACAACAGAATACACAACCATGTAAGAAATAAAGGACGAGTAGGGGTTGCTTATCTTACAAGAAGACACTGCAGGAAGAATAAACCATGAGGAGGGCAGTCGTTTACTTCTTATAGGAGATTCTAACATTATGTAAATCTCTTGAAGGGTGTTAATGAAATGTTCAAACTTTAAAAAAGTTTACCCGTATTTAGATAATGATGACTCCCTGAATAGAATCCGACCTCATCAATGTCGGACAAGTAGATGTTAGGAACAGGGGAGTTGCGTTTGGTATTTCCCGGATATTATTCCACTTTCCACTTTCGGATGCGATCGTTGCTCAGCTACCGATATGGGGGACAACCCACTAGACACTTCCCTTTAAAAACAACGTCTTCCAATTCTCTGCAGTGTCTTATTGTCTGCGGTAAACAATGAACACGAGTCGTGCATTTCGTATATGGAAGATAACACATTTTGTAAGGCCACTTTAAGGATGTTAAGTAAATGTACAAGCTTTAAAATATTTACCTGTATTTAAATAACGATGACTCTCTGAAAACAATCTGACCTCGGCAATGTCTGACAAGTCCATTTTATAAACAAGGTTACGTTTGGTACTTCCCCGATATTCTCAAAAGTTTCACAGCTGCACCTTTTCTCCCAATACAGATTGTCATATCTCCCACTTTTGAATGCGCTCGTTCTACAATTCCGTTCCAAGCCCAGCTACATATATGAGAACAACTCACTTTCTAGGGCTTCGGTCCTGCCCCACACTGAAGCACATGTACCACATGTGGTGTCTCCTTAGGCAAGTGACTTTGTTTGAAATGTGCCTCTGTTCGACAAGCAGTGAGTGGGTACCCGGTAGGGTGACATGAGATGAGCTGAGATGGTGGCTGTTAAGCTTCTAGTGCCTTACAGGAAGCTTGGGTTGTATACTCCCCAGGGAGCTGAGAATGAACATCGAGTGCTCACTGATCCGTTGACCGGGTTAATAATAGTGTAGCGCTATGAACATCCACTTGGTGAATGGAATATGGCGCATTATAAATGCACTTATTATTATTATCATTATTTTTATTATTACTTGACACTTCCTTCTCAAAAATAACTTCGTCCAATTTACGATGTAATCCTTTTGCGAGGGCATGTTCGAATTTCCAGAAATGACGTCATGGTAGAAGAATATTTTATTGTAAAACAAACCAAGAGCTGTTCTTCATTCTTCTTTGCGATTTATCGCGTAGCTGTCTTACCTATATTTATCGCGAGGTATCTTTTATATATATGATCTATTGTATATTTATGTATCGATATTTGGAACCTCTTGTACATCCCTAATATATTCGCCTGCAGAATTGTGAAATACTGGTTTGCGAAGTCATCTACAAAGACGGTAACGAGTATCCCTTTAATCACCAGGCTACGTTAAATATATTTGTAAGGGGACATGACCCCTGTCTTCCTTAAGTGTTGCATTTGTCTCACTGGAACAAAGCATGTACTGTATTCGCATCATATGTTTATTTACTTCAGAATGGACCGCTTGGGTCACATCGGAGGGACTTTGTAACTGTGACACGGACTTGCGAGAGAGGGTTAGGAATCGAACGTGCAACACGAAGGGAATTGAGGGGCGAACATGCGACGGACCTAGCTCCATCAACGATACGGTATCCTGTGCTGGCGATCCTGCTTGCACAAGTACTAAACACATTCATATTTCAATTTCTAATGACCTATTGATCCCTGTATATCGACCAGGAAATCATATTGTATTCGGAGATAATATATATTGTCAATGCTGGAGAATAACCAGTCTAGATTATCAATCATTGTTCAACTATGTCTAACATCACAGCTTCGATTTTTGTCATGGGTACAATGTGTGGAGCCCATTTCCGGTGTCCCCCGCCGTGATATTGCTGGAATATTGCTAAAAGCGGCGTAGAACCATACTCACTCACTCGATTCTTGTCGAACAGTGAGTGAGTTGGGTGTAATGGATTTGTCAGCATCAGTTATAAGTTATAGCACGGCGTTTCTGTTTATTGAGGGAAGAAAGGGCGAAAGTGATGCCATCCTTTTGGTGAAACCTACTGACTCTGCTATCATACTTCGGGTGGATTTTGAGACCCGTCTAGCAGGTGCTTGCACGCTAAGGGAGGCATGATTAGATTTAAATTTTCTAAAAAATGGCAAGAATCTAACTTTTGAAAGTCAAGTTCACGGGAACTTCAGGGGAAAGTAACACAATACAAGTTAGTGTAAGTACTAATACAATATAATTGATTGTTTTGATCTGTGGATCATTCGTGTTTATGTCACTAGTAATGTGTCCAACAATATTTTCAGCCACAACTACTACAGCTACAACTACAACTACAACTACAGCTACAACTTCAACTACAACTACAACTACACCTACACCTACAACTTCAACTACAACTACACCTACAACTACAACTACAACGCCCTGGGCAGTGTGGTCAGCACCGTGGTCAGCTTGGTCAGGTGTGTAGGAAATAAGATGCACGTTATGTGCATTTCCGATACACTAAATAACTAGGCTATAACGAATAGTTGGCTAAAACAAAGATTTATTCCATCTCCAGGAATGGCAATTAACGTTGTTGTTCTTTCTGATAACGAACTCAGGGTATAACCAACTGGCTTATGTTGTACCATTGTGTTGGTTATTTGTTGTGCGGATTGGATTTTAGACCAAACTGTCTGTTGTCAACTCAAAAGTTGATCCCCATCACTGACCACTCCATCCACTGTACCCGCCCTACCCACCCCTGGCAGGTTTTCGGGGTATGTCAGGATCCGCTGATAATGGCACCTGACCGTACTCGTCGGTTTTACCAAAATGTTTGTTGGTTGGTTTTTAACGCCGCACTCAGCAACATCTAACACCATAGCTTTGTACCTTGTCATACAGTAAGCTGGGTGTAACGGATCTGTAAGCATCAGATATAAGTTATAGCAAGGCGTTTCTGTTTATTCTATTATTATAATCCTGTGTTGGCGATCCTGCTTGCACAAGTACTAAACTCATTCATATTTCAATTATTGTCTAATGACCTATTGATCCCTGTATATCGACCAGGAAATCATATTGTATTCGGAAGCTCAGATCTGAGATAATATATATTGTCAATGCTGGAGAATAACCAGTCTAGATTATCAATCATTGTTCAACTATGTCTAACATCATAGCTTCGATTCTTGTCAAACAGTGAGGGAGTTGGGTGTAATGGATCTGTCAGCATCATTTACAAGTTAAAGCATGGCGTAGTCTGTGAATTGAGTAAAGAAAGGGCGAAATTGATGCTATCCTTTAGGTGAAACCTACTGACTCGGCTTCGGGTGGATTTTGAGACACGTCTAGCAGATGCTTGCACACTTAGGGAGGCGTGATTAGATTTTAATTTTCCAGCAAAGGAGCAATAATTCAACTGTTTAAAGTTAGGTTAGCAGCTTCACGGGGAATTTATACCAATGACTACAGATCATTGTAAGTACAAATCCAATTTCATTTATTGTTTGCAGCGTAACTGTTGTTCGTGTACCATCCATGTTTATGCCTCTAATAATGTGTTCAATACTATTCAACAGCACCCTGGACAGCATGGACAGCGCCAAGACCGTGGGCAGCCTGGACACATCCAACACCCTGGGCACCTTGCACAGCGCCAAGACCGTGGACAGCCTGGACAGCGCCAAGACCGTGGACAGCATGGCCAGCGCCAAGACCATGGACAGCATGGCCAGCGCCAAGACCATGGACAGCATGGCCAGCGCCAAGACCATGGACAGCATGGCCATGGAGGCGCTGGAGTGGGTGGAGAGGCGGGAGGCGCTGGAGAAGGCGGACAGGCGGGAGAAGGTGGAGAAGGCGGACATAACCACACCCTTGAACAGCTTGGTCAGGTTGGTAGGAACTATGATAAACATATTTTCGTTTACGATACACACTAACTCGGTATGTAACGAAGTGGCAAAAACGAAAAGTCGGCTAAGAACAAAGCTATGTTCAATGTCCAAGAGTGGTTCTAATACGAACTCCAGGTATAACAAACGAGCCTTTTTGATAACATGGAATTGGTTATTTGTGGAGTTGATCAGATTTTTAGACCAAATTATCGATTTAATATTTGATCCCCCACACCTTTTATGCCTACCCAAGACAGGCATTTTTGGCACGATCGGAGTTTTGTTGGTTTGTCAGCAGCTAAATGTACTCGTATGTGTTACAAAAAATGAATACACCTCCCCAAGAGATAAGATAAGACTTTATTATCCCAAGGGAAATTCATATTACAGATTGCTTAGCACGAAAATATGAAAAAGAAAATATATGATATTACAACATGTACATAAGAAAATAGGACACTTACTTATATAACCACAGAACACTAGAAAACTGAACACTCACGCAATGACAAGGAAAGACATTTGAAAATATATGTATTTATATCACAGCAAGAGTAAACTTTAATAAAAGGTACAGGATTTGTGTACAGCGTGCTGTTAAAAAGTACCAACAGATAAACATTTAAAAGACTGGCACATCAAGCTGGCACGCCATGATATACCTGAAATGTTGATACAAAAACGGTGTTGAATCGAACTCACTCACTCACCCGAAGCATGTTCAATGCATGACCGACGTAAGTGAGCCTTAGTCTTGCAAACACACATTGAAACTGTCAAAGATGTATGTCTCTTAAGCGTCCCTACAAAAAGCAATACATACCTATAAATTATATGCATTGAAGAACTGTCAATGTCAATGTTATCCGAAGTCATTACTTTTACAGGCGCGGTATATGTATACATGTATATTATTTATTTTATATTTAGAATATAACCATCGCTTCTCTGGGTGTCTGTTGAATTTGTAACTCAAAATCTCAAAAAAGAAAAGAAAACCGAGTGAATCGTGATATCTAGACAACATATTGAGACCATTCAGAAAAGAGTTTTAGTTCTTTGGTTCATATTTGCTTGAATTAAAAAAACTAGTGTGAGCCTTTTTTCTGCCCTCTTCAATTACAAAGGTGACATATTTACCCAGTGCGTTTGATTGAAGCATTAAGAATTAAAAGGTTAACACTGTGAAATAAGAGAAATGATTGAGAACACGGCCAAAGGGTATTCACCATTGTTGAACTTCTTTCATGTTTTTAACGTCTGTATGACCTGTGTCGTGTGTTTTATAGTTCCCGTTTCTTCGTTTTTCAGATCTTGGCCAACCATGTGGACACCAATTTGAACATTTCTAGTTCATTAAAATATGCATGTTAAAACATTTCTTTGTATTGTTTTTTCTACATATACCCATAAAATAAGTAATTTGCTAAAGAGACGAAATATGCAAAATTTCACAAGCTAAAACATGGGAATTAATACAATGTTCTCGTTCACATCCAGTTAGGGAGGTACGGTCATCTTTACAAACCTGCCTTTCACACAACCCGTGAGATATCGTATGTACGAGTCCTTATATTGCAACAGTGTTGCTATATGTCACGGAGCTGTTCTCCAATGACCAGGGGTGTCATAAAATAAGAATAAAGCAACAATGAAATTAATAACAACTTATTGCAGTTGGCAATAAAAAACTAGATAAACTCAATCTGCGCTAATATACAACCTACTTAGCTAAGCAGCTGTATTACAGCAATAAAATTAGAAAAATTAAAACAACATTTGATAAGATACCGACCAGATGCGTAGACAGCCAATGAAGTCGGCTGCGATCAGTTAACTCCACACTCCAATAATTAAATAACATCGGCTGGGTTAAATAACGGGAAATACACACAGAGGGCCTATTTGAAAATAAGTCACTTAGACTTACAAAATATACAATTTCGTTTTAATATCAACTCGTCTTAACAGACTGAAGTTTCAGTCACTTTGACAAAACAAGGACATACTGAAATTCCTTAATAACGATACAATCACGGGAAGTTCGGTTATAGTCGAATTACTAGAAAAACAGAGTATTGCAAACACTAGTTAGTTAGTGCCTAGACTATCACGGGAACGTTGGTTATCCATGGATAACTAGCAAAACTGAGTATTACAAACACCAGTAACTAAATTTACTTCAACTGGACTAAGTCAGAATCCAGATCGAACCATGTCCCAAAAAACACTAACTAACGAAACCTGTGTTTCGAACGTGACCACTCCAGTAGCGAGACAATCTTGAACGATTTAATGGAACCTGGAGGGTGAAGACGCGAGATCAAGAAAAAAACTTTAAATATACAGCGCGCGGACGTCGGAGGGGCCAATCTCTCCTGGACCGCCGGGGAATACAACTGGGGATTACAACTGGGGCGCCTAGCCAACGTGTGTTTTTTACACTAATGGCAAACTAAATACAATGTCCATACTGAAGATGTAAGTATCAAAATAAAGCGCTACACAACAGGACACAACAGGCTATGTACAATTATACATGAGAAATATCTGAATGTACATATAAATTCACCTAATGCTTGCAAATCATAATGACAAAAACATTTTAATACAAGAATACGGAAGAGATAACATACATCCACTCAATACATGATTTGAGAGTGCAAGTATATCACAAGAGAATGAAATAGTTGGACCACTAATTCTTTAACAAAATGTACTGACGCTGTAAGATAGCGACCCCCGGGCTTTGCCGAGCGGTGCCGGAAATAAAGCATGGGAACCGAGCAGTCACTTGACCGTAACATGAGCCACTTAACTCCCCGGTTACACAATAGTTGAACACCATTTCGATTATTGCTATAGTTAAGGATACTATTTATATGCTAGTGCAAAACAGGTACAACTATTTCAATGTTATGTTTTGCGAAAGTTAGGATGTACTGGTAATTATTATCTCATATCAAATACAAAGGTTGTCTGTGAGGATACCCATATGTCTTCAAACTTGATGTATTTTGCATAAAGGGAAAATCTGATTTTGGAAAAGGAAATGCTTGTTATTGGTGTATTGCCATAAGGTCATAGGTGCATATCTACTGTAAATATCTACTGTGCATATCTACTATACACATCTACTGTACAGATCTACTGTAATATCTACTGTATACATCTACTGTAATATCTACTGTACACATCTACTGTAATATCTACTGTACACATCTACTGTAATATCTACTGTACACATCTACTGTAATATCTACTGTATACATCTTCTGTAATATCTACTGTACACATCTACTGTAATATCTACTGTATACATCTACTGCCATATCTACTGTACACATCTACTGTAATATCTACTGTATACATCTACTGTAATATCTACTGTATACATCTACTGTAATATCTACTGTACATATCTACTTACATATCTACTGTAAACATCTATTCTAATATCCACTGTACACATCTGCTGTAATATCTACTGTACATAGCTCTTGGACAGACAGATAGACAGACAGACAGACAGACATGTTTATTCAGAAAAAGGCCAATGGCCTAAAATACAGACATGTGAGCATGACATTTACAGGGCACAGAATTTATCATTAATTATTTTGTGAGCATAATATAAGAATATACAAACTAGAAATAATGTTTGCTCATTATAATTACTAAGAATATTTATTACATGAGAATTACTGTAATGAGTAGGCATAGGAAGATTAACAAGGTACTTTTGTCTTAGGGCAGAATATAAATTACAATTAAAGAGTACATGAAATTCATCCTCAATGACATTAACTCCCTGTAAGCATGTAACGTATTCATGAACTGTACACATCTGCTGTACTCCACAGTTGAAAAAATCTACTGTAATCAACAACTGTAATTCTTAAAATAATCCCATGTCAAGATCCATTTTCACTCACTGGCGTTATTTTAGGACCTGCGTATGAGTACAATGCTATAGACGGTTTAAGTGTCAGCTGAAGTCTCAATGAACCAACCCATTTTATTACATCCAAATCATAGGCAGTTAGTGTTGCTTACTGAATCTCCCACATCTCGGAGAAACATAACATATTGATAACGTTAGAGAATAGTTTGTTCAGCAAATAGTCATCAAATTGGTGGTGGTTCCAACTGCAGCTTGGGCTTTGACGTTAACCTTTCAACGCAAATCAGCCAATGACCACACACGATCAATGAATAAATCATCAATTACATTATAACACAGTTTCAGGTTTACCAGGCAGGCAATACAAATGGGGAAC
Organism: Haliotis rufescens; assembly: GCF_023055435.1. Lineage (NCBI taxonomy): Eukaryota > Metazoa > Mollusca > Gastropoda > Lepetellida > Haliotidae > Haliotis > Haliotis rufescens. The sequence continues at coordinate 2,246,512 of NW_025963857.1, forward strand.
TAAGTGGCAGTGGCATTAAGTTACATGCTCTGTTATTAATGTTAGAGACCGTCTCCGTGGTCTAATGGTAGAGCGTCCGCCCGGAGAGCGGAAGGTCCGGGGTTCGATCCCCAGCCGCGTCATACCAAAAGACGTTAACAGATGGTACTTGTTGATACCATGTCTGGCGCTCGGCATTAAGGGGCTAAAACAAGGACTGGTCGGCTCGGAGTCAGAATACTGTGTCTGAGTGGGGTATTCATGTTAAACTGCGGCATGGTATCTCAGTGTGCGAGCACTATAAATCGGCATCAGCCCGGACTAGTACAAGCAGCCACACATACATACACGTGCATGCATGTCGCTATATAAGTGCAATAATCTTGGACGCGACGTTAAACCCCATTTCACCTCACCTATTAATGTTAGAGCACTCACGAATGTCCAGAATTTTGTCTCTGATCCAGCTTTGTTAGAAGCTGCCAGGAATTGAGTGTTACCAAATAGGTATGCAGGACGCACTTGGAAAGTGGATGAGTTTGTTTGTTTCTTTGTTTCTTTGTTCTTTAACGCCGCACTCAGCAATATTCCAGCTACATGACGGCGGTCTGTAAATCGGTCTGGACCAGACAATCCAGGGATTGACACCATTGACATCTACGCACTTGGGATACGGTGACATGCATCAACCAACTCAGCGATCCTGACCACCTCATCCCATTAGTCGCCTCTTCCGATAAGCATGGACGCCTCTCAAGACTTTTTCTATCCCGGATCTACACGGGTCGGAGGTTTCTAGGAACAATGTACTAATTTTGACAAATTTCATACAACTATACACAGAATGTGTTAATATTCATTATAATCCTAGAAATCGTCCTGTGCACCTACGCATCAACTACATGTGTTTTGGTGCACTACCACCAATCAATTGCAAACAGGGTATCGGAGGCTCCGCCCCGTCAAAGGGTATCGGGATTTTCTGTACGTTTGCCACTGAAAATAACTATCACTGCGACAAGGACCATGACAAGGATGTTATGTCAATTAACCGCACTTGGTATTACAATTTCCCCGAGTTTGTTACAATTTGCCGCACCTGTCTTTCAATAGAAACGATGAAACTTGAAGTCAAATCGCTTTTATATTTCCTTAAACATGCTGGAGGTTGGAATTGATCTGGTTAAGGTCGAACAAGCACAGTATTCTTAAGAGATGTTAATACAATTTCCCGCATTTCTGGTGCCCCCCCCCCCCCCCCCCGTGATATTGCTGGAATATTGCTAAAAGCGGCGTAAAATCAAACTCACTCACACTGCAGATATATTGTACGAAGCCATTACTGACGACGAAATAAGGGCAGCTATTAGAAATTTAAAGTCTAGTAAAGCACCTGGTATTGATGGTGTTCCTTCTGATTTTTATAAAAAAAATGCTCTTTCCATTGTGTCATATTTAAAAATACTTTATAATTTTGCATTTGCTTTTGGCGAATTTCCAGATGAGTGGAACACAGGAATGATTGTCCCACTGTATATAAAAAGGTGACGTTCGAAATCCGGACAATAACTGGGGAATTTCGCTTTTAAATATTGTTGGTAAAATTTACACTTCAGTACTCGAACTGAGAATACGAAACTGGGTCGAAGTTAATGATATGCTACACGGAGCACAAGCAGGATTTAGAAATGATTGTTCCACCACTGTTCAATATTTTGTTCTACAATCCCAATGTCAGAAATATCTGTGAAAATCAAACCACATATTTTATGCTTGTTTCATAGACTTTAGAAAAGCCTTCGACTATGAAATAAGTTGTTGTATGTAATATTAAATAGAGGTTTTCATGGTAAAATGTTTCCTATCCTTAGAAATATGTAAGAAAATATAAAAGCAAGAATTGAAGATGTGAAAAAAGTCTTTTTAACACAACAAGCGGTGTTAGACAAGGATGCATGTTGAGTCCTGATCTTTTTATAAACGAGTTTGTACGTGAAATGGATATTCTTGGGCTAAGAGGCATATTTGTGAAAGATTATTTTGATGAAATCATGGGTCGAAGTTAATGATATGTTACACTTTTTTATTTTCTTAAACATGCTGGAGGTTGGTATGGATCATGTTGAGGTCGAACAAACACTGTAACTCGAATTTGGTTTGAAAGCGGAAGGATTAAGAAATGTTATTACACTTTACCGCACTTGGTATAACAATTTGCCGCAGTTTGTTTCAACATTCGAACAAACACTGGAACACGAATTCTGTTCTGAGTAAATACAAATATCAAGAATTTAATGTTCATTAGTATTGATCAATCATTCGTTTTCAAAGTCCGGATTTTGATTTCAAAACAGCATAGTCGCACATTTTAAACTTCATGCATGTTTCTTTGTATTTTTGCAAATGAATGATCTTTTATAACAATTTACCGCAGTGGAGTTATTACATTTTGCCGCAGTATGTATGCAGTCAAAATCCGACGTTATCATGAGCTCGTGTTTATCAATCACTATCAAATAGTGATGATGCCACGTGTTCGCGGAGAGGTGAGCGCATCTTTCCAAACCGGTAGCACCCGTCAAGAACCCATGCAAAAGCGAGTCAATTGTTCATCTGACAAAACACGGGAACATATGGTACAAGTAAAAATAAGGAAGAAATCCTTCGCTTATGTAATACAGTTTGAGCAATCGAAGGATCACGATTGTTCTAGAATGTGTCAGGTAATGTGATAGTCGAGTTAACCAGTTAAACTAGTAAATCCAGTTTGAGTATGGATTCCTTGTTTACCAAGCTTAATTCCCAGATAAACATATATTTACACATTGGTTAGAAATGGTTTATTAAGCGAGGATATATTTAGACCAATTAGCAGCGCTAGCAATGATATCAATCTTACAATGAGTACCCGAATTAAACAGATTTATTTTAAACATATTTTATTCAGATTGAAATGGCTTGGGAAGTTATCCAACTTTGGGCTCCGTCTCTATGGTAACTATAAACCCTTGTACAGTACATCATACAAAAGAAGATCAGTGTTTACATATAAAATTAATATACAAAAAAGACTGGTATTTACATGAATGAGATACTCATATCTCTTTGTATGACTTATGAACGTTTTGCACTACCTTAAAGATATGTGGCCTCCTCCGTGATCTAGTGGTAGAGCGTCTTCCCGGAGAGCGGAAGGTCGTGACTTTGACGTAAAGAGTAATTTCGGACGCAACGTTACACCTCATTTCTCCTCACCTCAACTCACAGATTCTCGATAATAGACAAAGGGGCAAAGGTCTCAGACGTTTTTACTTATTCGGTGAAACCCACGAGCACGGGGTATGGTGCTGACAGTTCTAGAAAACATAATTGGGGCGAACTGGGATTTGAACCCACAATCATACGTTTGTGGCGTGCCGAAGGGACGCAACTCTGCACAGCGAATCGCAGCGCCTTAGACGACTGGGCCACCCGTGCCCCCTCTAGAAATAATAAGGCTATGAGTTTTCACATGGATTGCCATATTTTCATATTGGATCACATCTTATAACTTTACTGCTTTTCTTGTATTTTATAGTGTATGATAAATATTCAACTTCCTGTCATCATAGGAAAAGTATGAAGGTGCAACACATTGTTCTTTGAACTGGGGTATAGATATACAATGTCTAGCCTGCTACTGGGATAGTGGTCCAAAACTTTACATTTGATGGAACAATAGAACAAGTTGAGCGTTTTAGTCCAGTAGGTGAGATCACAATATTTCTTAAATAACATGATACATTTTTTAACCTACAGTGGTTGATACATCGCCCTTAAGATAAGCTAGGGCAGTATAACTTTGTTTTTCGTAGAACAAAATACCTAACGCTTCCTCTTTCGTTCTACCAACGTTTCCTATCCCGTTTCATAATACAGATGTTTGTTGGGAGAATCCTTTGGAAAACCACTAACTTTTCTGACAGCTCTTGTTTGAGATTTTCTAATTATAATTGATAATTATATATTACAGCCCACACTTCACACGCATATTCGAAACGGGTTATTGCTGTTCAGTTTGAATTTAATTTTCTCATTGAATTTATTAATTTTGATGTTGATTTAATTATATTTTCTACAAGACAGGACCATTTTCCGTTTGATGAAAACACTCTTCTCTAAAGTTTATGACTTTAAACATTTTAAATTTACATTCATCAACGTAGGTAATAAGGTCTGATTCATCTTTTACTGAAAATATAACTGCTTCTGTTTTATCAGGGTTGTATTTTAAATTAACCAACATTTTGTCCAATTACATTTCTTTTTTCGATTTAAATTGGGAGTTGATTCAACTATGTTATCACCTGATGAAGAAAAGCCGAGTCCTGTATCGTCAGCGGAGAGATTGTTATGCAATCTTATTCATCAGTATTGTCGTCAACAAATACAGTGAATAAAAAGGGACCTTACACCGATCCCTGTGGAACGCCAGCCTTCAAAATTCTTGGTTTGGATTGGGCCTTGCTTACAAAGACTGTTTGAGTACGATTGTTTATATAACTAGACAACCACTGAAGTTAATTCCCCTTTTTACCACACAATTCCAATTTGATCAGATACAGTGTCTTTGTTCATAACATACACTCGTTACGATGTCTGGACCTTGGCTTGAAATTGGTTCAAGACCATTAGCACCAACGAGCGATACCAAAAACGTTGGAAGACATGACGGAACTTTCGACTTGTACACCTTTCACGGACAATGCGTCATAATGAAATTGCCTTTGTGTGCATAGCACCAGTGTTATAATATGTGTGAACAAACAAAACCCCGTGACATATAGCATGACAATATCGGTCTGGAATACGTAGCGTTTAGATAATTATCATAATTATTAAACGTTCTGATGGACTGTTGCCATGGTATCAGTTACTGACTGTGATTATTCTAAAATTCATACACTTACTTTTAGTGCCTGTGGAGATTTCAAGACCATGTACTTGTGTACCTACATCGTGATGTACGTGTAGCTTGACGTAACTGACAACACTAACTTATTGTGAACATGAACAGACAGCAGCTGTGAGGTAGAGAACACTGAGGTGCACTCTGTGCATGAAAGAACTGCACTGGCTTTCATCACCATTGGGTGTGGCGAGAGAGGTGTCAGTCACTAATCGTCTAAGTATGACATACAATAGGTTTATTGGTTTACTGCTAGATTAATCTGGTTTGGCTTGGCAACTCCTTGACAAATTGTCAAATGATAGTGTGAATGCTGATTGTTGTATTTAAATGGGTCGGTGGGTTGAATGAGTGAGTTGATGGGTGTTTGATTTGAAGTGAGTGAGTGAGTGAGTGAGTGAGTTAATGGTTATTAATTGTTATGGATGTCAATAGTTGTAGCTAAACGAAATTCTCATCAGCAATGTATGCATAATATACACACATCTTTTAAAATGCAGTAACTTGCACTTGAATCATAAACCTAATTTTGAGTGACAACGCATGTAGCTAATGGAGTCTGGACCTATTGTTCCCCGGAATACATACTGTTGGAACTGAGAGAAATACAAGCATTAAGAGGCACTACGAGATTCTTATTTTGAGTTTCAAGTTCAATCGTATATTTTTTTTGTATTTTTGAAATCCAACTTCAAGGTATTAAATTGCATAATATTTTCAACAAACCCGTCAGTACGTTTTTCCACCTTTTAATTTAAGAGAGGCGTACACACTGAATTGATCCATATAGAAGATTATTGTCTTGAAAGTATAATCCCTACCTTCACATGCATTATTGAACGTCACCATGAAATATTGCTATGACGAAGCACACCCAGAATGCTCTGTTTGCATTTTTAGTACTTATTTGAATGTATAAATATTCACCGCTTATCTTCGAGTTTCAGTTGGTAGCCTCTGAATGATACGGAAAGGAGACACTCCTTAAGGTAAGGTACAATAACTCGTTACATATTGCTTGTTTAATAATTTTGGAAATGTGTATGCATATATTCGAAGATATATCGAATTACACAGTTTTCGTTGCTTCCAGTTTCCAATCATGCTGCTTCTGTCTGTTGCCCTGCTGACACTGGTGTTGCACGCGCGCAGCGTTGGCGCCGAAGGCGAGTATTCCTAGATAGTATGTCATTATGATGTTCACCTATTATAAATTCGAGGATCCAAATGAAACCATTTATGAATTTGAAATTAGGAGAGTGCAGCAATCGCATGTGTCTTGGTTCATTTCAAACTGTCGAAATACAGTAACTTGTAGTAAGGAGGATAGAACGTTTAGCCACGTGGATATTTACAGTGATTGTGGGCAAAGTGTAATTGGTGCTTTAACCCTAACTAATAAACGTGGTGTGCCTGGGCTGGTCGAGGTGGACTGATTGATTAGTCGTCTTAAAGTCTTCTTTTCTCAATGCCCTTAGCCCCAGCATACAAAGTTTGGATTCGTCGAAAAAGTAGCAATTTTGTCATGTAGGTGAATTGATATTATTTCATTATAGTTACAAAATAATATTGCCAGAAATGATTAAAAATTACCAATGGCCAGGATTGGTCCCAAGAAACTTAGCTAACAAATCAGGGTGCCGTTGTATAAAGTGAACTTAGCGATAAGATAAGGGACGTGAGGTGAAATGGGGTTAAGATCATTGCACTTATGAAGCTACTTCCATGCACGTATGTGTGCGTGGTTAATATGAGTTAATAGTGCAAACCCACTGAGATTTCGTGCCGCAGTTTAACACGAATGCCCCACTCGGACACATTTTACTGACTTTGAGCCGACCAGTCCTGTATTCAACTCGAGCGCCAATTATACCCGCAAAACGGTCTGTGAGCAATCATCCAAGATTCGAACTGGTGCCTGGGCAACACAATTCATTGCCATCACGCTTCTTCCAATGATTCCCCTCTTACTCCATACTTGAACGTATACTCTTAAAGCCAACTCGCCTTTGTGCTATCGACCAAAAATCGAACTGGATTCGTCGGGCCGACATCAATATAATTCATTTGTATAGACACTGGTCTCTTTCACCTCCAAAACTCCCATTTCTACGACAACATCTGCCCTCGGCTTTTCGTCTTGTCAGTCAATTATACACTTCATAAAACTCCCTGTCACATAAAAAACCGTTTATATAAACGAACATTTACAAGGGCTTTCTTGTGAATTAATCTTGTATTTTGATTATGGATGGGGCCGTTATATACTGCCGAAATAATTACTCTGGCTGTCAGAGTGGGTTAAAATGGACGAGTGATTGAGTGAGTGAGTGTGTGGGTGAGTATGGTTTTACGACGCTTTTAGCAATATTCCAGCAATATCACGGCGGGGGACACCAGAAATGGGCTTCACACATTGTACCCATGTCGGAAATCGAACCCGGGTCTTCGGCGTGACGAGCGAACGCTTTAACCACTAGGCTACCCGACCGCCCCTTAAAATGGACGAAGGCATTCAAGGGGCTTTCTAACAATCTAAAATAATGTCGATTTTGATTATGCCGTTATATCGGTTTTTTTAATAGTCCTATTCACCCGTTGCCTGTTGACAATCTGATAATATTAACATGGGTTTACTGGCGATTTTGTCATTCTGATAATTGATATTGTAACGGGGTGATTTCTAAATGTAAGCGCAAATATTACCAACAAATCAGTTCGAGTGAACTAAATTCTGAAATCAGTAAATGACCACACAGAATCAATGAATACTGGAAAAATGAACAATATATATTGAAACACAGTCTTAAGTTTACAATCACGAAAAGCGACATAACGGGTCACTTGTTCAGCAGATAAGTAAAAAATCAGATCGTAAAACGTCCCGATTCGCGTTCGTGTCACTATTAGATACACCCGGGTTTCTGGAAACCGTTTAATCCCGAAACTTCTTAAACGATTAAACCTCCCATTATTATTTACAACAACCCTTGGCAACTCATAGTTACTCCTTCTTTGGTCATCTTCCCGAGGCAAGAGAGTTAACTGACTATAAAAGTCCAGTTTCCACCCTTGCCGAAATAGGCTGGTATTATGGAGTTACATTTTGGCTGGACTAACGAGTCTATGCATAGTCAAAAATTGAAATCGAAATCCGGTTCGTAAACTGTCGTGCACATTTCGGTCGATTGCAGGATTTTCAAAGCATGTGCACCCACCGCCAACTCGTTGTCAGCAGATATTTTCCAAATCTTTTCGTGTTTTTAATCAAGGTGTTCACATGATTTGATGCATTTCGCGATGTAAGATCCGTTTTATCACAATATAGATCTTGATTATCGATCAGATCGTTTTGACTGGGCGCCAGCATTTTGTGTGAAGCAAACGCAAGTGATACGAGAGATGGAATCTGATTGGTCCATAGTAGCTGCAGAGGCTACGAGGGGTGTCCCATAAGTTTCCGGCCTCCATAAGTAATTTGCGATTAATATAAAAATTGTTGTACTTATTTTTCAACATTATCTCCCTTGACCTCAATGCACTTGTTTCACCGTTTCTCCAGCATATTTAACCCGTCAGAAAACCACTGTTTGTCACGTGACCCTAAAAACTCCACTACAGCAGTGATGATCTCCTCATTTGTCCCAAATCTTCGGCCCCTGAGTACAGTAAAGATTTGAGTTGAGGGAAGAGGAAGAAGTCAGAGAGGGCCAGATCTGGAGAATAGGCTGGTGAGGCAGGATCTTGAAGCCACATTCATGTGCAGCGCTCACTGCTACTTGGGCGGTGTGAACTGGTGCGTTGTCCTGGAGGAGCCAGACACCTCGGCTTAGTTTACCTCTGCGCTTTGCTTTGATTTCATTACGCAATCTGCGCAATTCATCTGCATAATAAGCACCGGTAATGGTGGAACCCTTCTGTAGATAAATTATCATGATTACGCCCGTGGAGTCTAGAAAACGGAGGCCATGACCTTGCCACTGGACGATGTGCTTTTGAACTTTTTGGGTGTTGGTGACGTCACATGCTTCCATTGCATGCTCCACTGCATGACTTTTTGTCTCTGGGTCAAAATGATGAACCCAGGTTTCATCCTGAGTAACAATATGAGCCATGAAAGCACGTGGATCTCTCCGAAAATCTTCCAGAAGCTGTTGACTAATCATGACCCTCTGACGTTTTTGTTCTTCAGTCAACATTCTGGACACCCAACGGGCAGACACCTTGTTCATGTGTAAATGTTCATGGATTATTCGTTCCACTGATGTTTTACTCATGTCATGTGCAGTAGCTAACTGTCTAACAGTTACTCGTCTGTCCTGCATTATTGTAGAACAAGAACAGCTGCAACTTCATCTTGGGTAGTCACTTCACAAGGGCGACCAGACCGTGGTTCGTCTTTAGTGCTGCGTCTTCCCCTTGTAAATTCAGCACACCACTGTTTGACCGTACTATACGAAGGAGCATTGTCACCTAATGTTTGTACCATGTCATCATGAATTTGCTTTGGCGTTAACATTTTTAAATGTAGATACTTAATAACGACTCTACATTCGGTCTTCTCCATTCTTTCCAAATGTGAGGGGGTCATGCTGTTTGATAGCAATTTATAGGAACTTGTAGCACGTGAGATTCATGTTTTGCATGTCATCCACGTGCAGAGATACTGTTCTAGCAACAGGTGCAGTTTGGTTGAGTTTGGGCTATCCGTTCATGTTGAGGCCGGAAACTTATGGGACACCCCTCGTAAGTAAGAAGGGACAAAACTGGTAATAGCCACTGGTTGCGCTACGATCGAGCCCAGTAATTCCAGCCTAGTTCGGCAATGGTGGAAACTGGACTTTTATAGTCAGTTAACTCTCTTGCCTTAGGAAGATGTCTTTGATGGGCATTTAGAAGTTGGAGTACTAAGTAAGGATAAGAATTTATGGATGAACAACTTTTTCATTACAATTTAAGAGCGACGTTACGATGAAGGTTCTAATACCGTTATCAAGCAAGTGACTTACTTACTTACTTATATTAGAGATTTTACGTGCACTTTCCGACTCCAGCGTATTTCACACACGGGCCCGGCCATTTAATGTGTATCCGAGAAGAGAAAAGTTGTTTGGCAACCCAGTTTTAGTGGTTGCTTATACAGAATTTTGAGATTTGGAATAAATGCCGAGAGGGTTTGGGACAACTGAGGGAGCTTGGTATGGTAGTATGTTTGTTTGTTTATGTTATTTGGATTTGGTAGTTTATTGGGTTTTTTAATGCGATTTATTCGTCCTGTTTTGATTAAGAATACTCCTAAGGCTTTGAATTGTTCTAGTTTATCTTGTGGGTTTAGGATTGCTTCTAGAGTAAGAGCCTTATTTAGATTGAGGGTGGTTTGTAGTGTAGTTCGGTGTGTTAGGTAGTGGGTGCAGTGTATGATTGCGTGTTCTGGTGTTTCTAGTTGTTTGCAGTGTGGGCAGTTTCCTGTTGCGTGGTTTTTTTTTAATTTTGTGGTGGTTATTTAGGTTGGTGTGTCCTGTTTGGAGTTTAGTGATTATTCTCTCGATTTCTTTGGACGGATGTAGAATTTTTGGTTTGGTTAGGGTTTTTTTGAGAACTTTTTTGATTTGGCTATTTGAGTTTAGATATAAGTTATGCCATTTTTTGGTGATTTTCTGCTTGCTGACACTTTTAATTTCTGATTTTGAGATTGGTAAGTTTAAGCTTATTTCTGGGATTTTAAGGGATAGTTTAGCTGCTTTATCGGCGTTTTCAATGCCGTATATTCCTACGTGGGCGGGGATCCGAAGTGATTTACAGAGTGTGGTTACTTACTTACTTACTTTGGAGATTTAACGTGCGCTTTCCGACTGATGCGTATTTCGCACACGGGCCCGGCCAGGCCATTTAATGTGTTTCCGAAAGGGGCGAAAGTGGTCTGTGCAACCCAAGAGGGGGGTTTTAGGGGTTGCTTATATAGAATTTGGGAATTTTGAGATTTGTAATAGATGCCGATGGGATTGGGGAGGAGAACTAAGGGAGCTGGGTATGGTGGATGTTTGTTTGTTTATGTGATTTTGATTTGGTAGGTTATTGTGTTTTTAGATGCGTTTTATTAGTTCCGTTTTTATTAAGAATACGCCTAAGGCCTTGAAGTTTTCTAGTTTATTTTGTGGGTTTAGTATTGCTTCTAGAGTTAGAGCCTTGTTTAGATTGAGGGTGGTTTGTAATGCGGTTCGATGTGTTAGGTAATGTGTACAGTGGATGAGTGCGTGTTCTGGGGTTTCTGGTTGTTTGCAGTGTGGGCAGTTACCTGTAGTGTGTTTTTAAAATCTTTTTAGGTGGTTATTTAGGTTGGTGTGTCCTGTTTGGAGTTTAGTGATTACTCTGTCGATTTTTTTGGATGAATGGAGAATTTTTGGTTTGGTTAGTGGTTTGCTGAGAACTTTTTTGATTTGGCTATTTGAGTTTAGATATAGGTTATGCCATTTTTTTGTGATTTTTTGCTTGTTTACACTTTTAATTTCTGATTTTGAGATGGGTAAGTTTAAGCTTATTTCTGGGATTTTGAGGGATAGTTTAGCTGCTTTATCGGCGTTTTCACTACCGTATATTCCTACGTGGGCGGGTATCCTCAAGAAGGTTATTTGTTTGCCTGCCTTAGTTAGGTCGTTGGAAATTTTAAGTATTTGATTTATTAATTTAGGTCGGTTTTTGGTATTTTTATTTTGGAGGGCTTGCAGTCCACTTAGGGAGTCGGTAAGTATTAGGATTTTTTGTTTGTTTTTTGGATTCTTGATTATGGAGGGCTGAGGCCATGCCCATTAGTTCTGCCGTGAATATTGATTGGTTGTTTGGGAGTCGGAAGGATTGTGTGGTTTTTGTTGGTTGTGTGGTATGGACTCCGAAACCTGTGTGTTTGGAGGTCGGATCTGAGGATCCGTCCGTGTAAATGTGACACCAATTGGGCCAATTTTTGTGTATGTATGCTAGTGTGGTAGTTTTAGCTATGTTTGGGTCGGTTTGTTTATTTATTTGGCTAGCTGGTGTTGTGTCTATTTTGGGTATTTTAAGTTTAGGGGTGAAGATATTTGATTGTTTGCAGTTTTGTTTAAGATTTTTAATTTGGTGTTCATTTAGGTAGTTTGTTATTCTTTGGGATATTGGGGTAAGTAAGGGGTGTTTACGAGCTAGAGCTTGGTTTTTGGGGCTGATATTTTGGTTTATTAAGTTTTGGATGAGAGGGTTTGATTTGGACGCGGCCCAGAAATTTAAGCTTAGCTGTTCCCTGCGTAGACTTAGTGGCATTTCTCCTGTTAAGGCCTGAAGTGAGGTGTAGGAGGTGCCATGTTGGGTGCGTGTAATTAGTTTGAGAGCCTGATATTGTATTGAGTCAAGTTTTTTAGATAGAGAGTTGTTTAGGGTGTTGTATATGGCGCAGCCGTAGTCTAGTTTTGATCTAATTAGTGATATGTAGAGAGAGAGGAGGGTATCTTTGGATGCTCCCCAGTTAGAGCCAGTTAGGCATCTTAGGGTGTTTAGGTCTTTACTGCATTTAGTTGTTAGGTTTTGGATGTGAGCATCCCAGGTGAGATGTTCATCGAAAATAAGTCCTAAGAATTTGGTTTGTTTTTGAAATTTGATTGTTTGATTGTTTAGCTGGAGGATTGGGGAGGCGGGTTTCATGTCTTTATGTTTGAATACTATTCCTCTTGTTTTTTCTGAGTTAAGGGAGAAGCCCAATTTGTCAGCCCATTGTTGTATTTTATTAAGAGATTTTTGGAGTAAATTTTGGACCATGTTCATGCTTTTACTGCGAATCCAGATGGCTCGATCATCCGCGAATTTTGATGTGTTTACTTTAGGGGATAGGCCCTCGAATAGATCGTTTATCATTATATTGAAGAGGGTGGGGCTGAGGATACTGCCCTGTGGAGTTCCATTTTCTAGGGGACATTGGTCCGATAGAGTTTGGTCTATACCCACGGTTATTTTACGATTGTTTAGGAAGTCCTGGATGTAGTTTATTATCTGACCTTTGAGTCCTATTTTTTAAATTTTTTTGTATTAGCCCATCGTACCATACCATGTCGAAAGCTTTAGAGAAGTCTAAGAAGATGCCTGTGGTATATTGTTTATTTAGTTGTCCTGTCTTAATATCTTGTTCTAGTCGGGCGAGGTTATCTAGGGTTGAGCGGCCAGGAGTGAAACCGCTTTGATCTGGGTTTATGATGTTATTTTGGGTTAAGTAATGTTGTAATCTATTTTTAGCCATTGATTCCATTACTTTACATAAGTTTAAAGTTAGGGATATTGGTCTATGTGAGTTAGCTTGATTAGCTGGTTTATTAGGTTTAGGGATTGGTATGACTAGGGCCTGTTTCCAGGGAGTAGGAACCTGTCCGTTTAGGTAGATGAGATTGTATAGTTTGAGTAGTGCCTGGAGTAGTTTTAGGGGGAGTTTTTTAATTATTTGGTAAGAATCCTGGGGCTGTGCCCTTTTTCCTGTTTTGGATTACGTAGAGGAGCTCCTCCATTGTGTAGGGTTGATTTATTTCTAGATTGTTATTGTTTGGTTCTTTTGTGGGTTTGTTTTCTGTTTTTAGTTTATCTTGGAATTTTTTACTGAAGTTGGTGTTACTGCTAACGGCCGAAACGTGGTTGGCGAGATTATTTGCTTTTTGGGCGGGGTTGGTTGAGTTGTCAATGTTAGGGTTTTTTTTATGTCGTTTTAAGCCTCTGATGGCGTGGATTTTGCGCCAGACCATTCTGGCATCTGTACGGTTATTTATACCTTCGCAGAATTTTTTCCAGTCTCTACTTTTGGCTATTTGGACTAGTTTTTGAACCTGGTGGTTTAGTTCGTGGGCTATGTTTAAATATTTGTAGTCGCGTTTTGCTTTATTGAAGGCTGATTTACGTTTTCGTCTAGTCTGTTCTATTTCCTCATTCCACCATGGTACCGTCGGTTTGCCTGTCTTAGATGTTTTGAAGGGGATGGAGGTTTTGGCTGCGTTTATTATATAGTCTGTTAGGTTTTTACAATAGGTTTCTGGATCATTATTTTCTATTTCGTTTAAGTTAGCTTCGTTGCAGATATCTTGGAATTGGTCCCAGTTAGCTTTATTGTAATGGAATTTTGGTTCTTGGTTTTCTGTTTGGATTGGTACGTTTGTATTTCCTATGGTTATGTTTATAGGGAAGTGGTCACTACCTAGCGGGACGTCGTGCACTTCCCATTGAGTACTTTGGGCTAGATCTGCGGTGCATATGGTTAGGTCGATAGCCGACATTTTTTGGTTTATCTTATCGTACCTCGTGGGTTGGTTGCTATTAAGGAGTACTAGGTCGTTTGTTTCTATCCATTCGGAGATTAATTTGCCATGATTATCTATTTTATCATCTATGCTCCATGTAGGATGGTGAGCGTTAAAGTCTCCTAGGAATATAGTAGATTTATCGCTTATTTTGAGTAGTTTGTTTAGATCCTCAGGTTGGACTTTTTGTTCCGCCCAGTGGTAAATATTTATGATGTTTATGTTTCGGTTATTTAATGTGATTTTAATGCCGTTGGCTTCTAGGTTTTGCGTGTCTATTTTTGTTTCTTCGTAATTTATATCTTCCCTGATAAATATGATTAGTCCTCCTGCGGCTCTTCTTGTTTTCGGTTTAACTCTGTCAGTTCTAACTGAGTTGTAGTTAGGTAGTGTGAATTTGGATTTTTTTGAGAATTTGGTTTCCTGTATACAAGCAATGTGAGGGCCTTTATTTAGTTTAAATTTAGTTTTTAGTTCATGGCCGTGGGAGGTGAGTCCGTTGGCGTTCCACTGAAAAATATTTAGTCCTTCGAATATTGGGTTCGGGTGATTGGTGATTTAGGTTTTAGTTTTTATTTTATTCGGTGAGTTCTTTTAGATGGAGGTTAAAGAGGAAGAAGGGAAGATCGGTTAATTTTAGATTGAAAGCTACTTTGTAGAAGGATTTCATGCTAGCTTTTGGTGAGTTTTGACTATGCATGTATGCTAGGAGTAAGGTGAGGTTATTTAGGTTTTGGGTGTTGGCTGGATGGGGAGTTTGGTTTGTTTTAGTTGGAGTAGTGTCTATTGTTTCCTCAGTAGTGGAGAAATCTTCGTCATCGGTTAGATTAGGTTTAGCTGATTGACTTTCCAGGGGGGAGGCATGTGATGAGGAGGATTGTGTAGGTGTTTGTGGGACGGGTGTAGCTGATGATTTCTTAGTGTTTGTGTTTTGTTGTTGTGCTTGCTTGTGGGAGAGTGTTGTTACCATATGGGCTGTAGGGTGCTTGGATGAGGGTCGTGTTGTGGTGGTCATTTTGAGGTTTGTTTTGCTTGCGGGGGTTGATGTTTTGGCTATGTGAGATGTGGGAGGGTTCGTGGCTGGTTGAGTGGCTGCTTGTATGTGTGAGGTGGGTGCGGTTTCTCGGTAGGGGGCCCAGACAGAGCTGTCGGTTATGGGTGTGGTGTTTGCTTGTGGGATGGTGTTTGGGTGTGGTGTAGGGAGGAGTGGTTTAGATGCAGGTGTACCAAATTTTCGTGTTTGGATTTTAGCCGTGTCTATGTTTATGTGTTTGTTGGCCTGCTGGGTGAGTGTGTGTCTGTATGGGCATTGGTTTGAGAGTGAAGTGTGTTGGGTGGATTTGCAGTGGATGCACCAGGGTGTGCATGTGCCTGGGCAGTCTGTTTGTGCGCATTTTTTTACATTTAGTTTTACGGTATGTGCATTGGGAGGCAGTGTGGTTGTATTTGAGGCACTTTGTACATTGCTTAACCTGCTTTATATAGGGTTTGACTTCTTAGTTGGTGTGGGCTCCGAAGGCTATGTGTTTGGGGGCTTCAGGGAATTTAGCGGTCTTTTTTAAGTTGATTATGACAATGGAGGTTGGGACCGTTTTTCCGTTTCTAGTTGAGGTTATTCTACGCGTGCTGGTGATTAGGGGTTGAGGGTTTTGGTCTTGGTTTATGTTAGCTTCTAGAGAGTATAATTGTAAGTCCTCAGTTGGTTCCCTTGGGTTAACCCTAATTACGCCTCGTGTATATTGTTGCCAATTAGGTGTTTGTTTGATTACTGTGACGTGGAATATTTGAGTTATTTTATTTGCTGCGTTGTAAGATTCTCGGTTAGGGAAGATTATCTGGTATCCTTTGTTGGCTTTTTTAATATTGTTGTAATTTATTTTTTTCTCTTTTAAACCAAAGTCCTATTTTATCTGCCGAAAGTTCTAGCTAGAGAGTGGTGCCTGAGCCTGCTGAGAAGAAGTAGAGGGCGAAGGTGGTGAGGAAGGCGGCCGGGGAGAGTGTGGGCGATGGAGGTGGAGTGGATGTGTCGAGTTTGCGTTTTTTGGTGTTTTGAGGTGGCGAGTTAGCTGGTTTGGTGGGGGTGGTGTGTGTCGTGTTTTCGCCATACTCGGTCGGGACCATGTTTTCGAGTGACCTCCCGGAAGTGTTGTGCGCTTCCGCAGGCGTGGGTGAGTAAGGAGCTGGCATGTCTGCGAGTGTGGCGTTGCGGGTGTCAGTCATGTTGTTTTGGTGTTGTGTTGGAGAGTTGGAGAGCGTGTGTTGTGGTGAGTGGTGGTGGAGTGGGAGTGGTGTTTTGGGGAGGTGAGTTGGTTTGTTGTCAGAGAGTGGTACTTACTTACTTACTTACTTTGGAGATTTAACGTGCGCTTTCCGACTGATTCGTATTTCGCACACGGGCCCGGCCAGGCCATTTAATGTGTTTCCGAAAGGGGCGAAGGTGGTCTGTGCAACCCAAGAGGGGGGTTTTAGGGGTTGCTTATATAGAATTTGGGAATTTTGAGATTTGGAATAGATGCCGATGGGATTGGGGAGGAGAACTAAGGGAGCTGGGTATGGTGGATGTTTGTTTGTTTATGTGATTTTGATTTGGTAGGTTATTGTGTTTTTAGATGCGTTTTATTAGTTCCGTTTTTATTAAGAATACGCCTAAGGCCTTGAAGTTTTCTAGTTTATTTTGTGGGTTTAGTATTGCTTCTAGAGTTAGAGCCTTGTTTAGATTGAGGGTGGTTTGTAATGCGGTTCGATGTGTTAGGTAGTGTGTCTAGTGGATGAGTGCGTGTTCTGGGGTTTCTGGTTGTTTGCAGTGTGGGCAGTTACCTGAAGTGTGTTTTTTAAATTTTTTTAGGTGGTTATTTAGGTTGGTGTGTCCTGTTTGGAGTTTAGTGATTACTCTGTTGATTTTTTTGGATGGATGGAGAATTTTTGGTTTGGTTAGTGGTTTGCTGAGCACTTTTTTGATTTGGCTATTTGAGTTTAGATATAGGTTATGCCATTTTTTGTGATTTTTTGCTTGTTTACACTTTTAATTTCTGATTTTGAGATAGGTAAGTTTAAGCTTATTTCTGGGATTTTGAGGGATAGTTTAGCTGCTTTATCGGCGTTTTCATTACCGTATATTCCTACGTGGGCGGGTATCCACAAGAAGGTTATTTGTTTGCCTACCTTAGTTAGGTCGTTGGAGCTTTTAAGTATTTGATTTATTAATTTAGGTCGGTTTTTGGTATTTTTATTTTGGAGGGCTTGCAGTCCACTTAGGGAGTCGGTAAGTATTAGGATTTTTTTGTGTTTTTTGGATTCTTGATTATGGAGGGCTGAGGCCATGCCCATTAGTTCTGCCGTGAATATTGATTGGTTGTTTGGGAGTCGGAAGGATTGTGTGGTTTTAGTTGGTTGTGTGGTATGGACTCCGAAACCTGTGTGTTTGGAGGTCGGATCTGAGGATCCGTCCGTGTAAATGTGACACCAATTTGGCCAATTTTCGTGTATGTATGCTAGTGTGGTAGTTTTAGCTATGTTTGGGTCGGTTTGTTTATTTATTTGGCTAGCTAGTGTTGTGTCTATTTTGGGTATTTTAAGTTTAGGGGTGAAGATATTTGATTGTTTGCAGTTTTGTTTAAGATTTTTAATTTGGTGTTCATTTAGGTAGTTTGTTATTCTTTGGGATATTGGGGTAAGTAAGGGGTGTTTACGAGCTAGAGCTTGGTTTTTGGGGCTGATGTTTTGGTTTATTAAGTTTTGGATGAGAGGGTTTGATTGGGACGCGGCCCAGAAATTTAAGCTTAGCTGTTCCCTGCGTAGATTTAGTGGCATTTCTCCTGTTAAGGCCTGAAGTGAGGTGTAGGAGGTGCCATGTTGGGTGCGTGTAATTAGTTTGAGAGCCTGATATTGTATTGAGTCAAGTTTTTTAGATAGAGAGTTGTTTAGGGTGTTGTATATAGCGCAGCCGTAGTCTAGTTTTGATCTAATTAGTGATATGTAGAGAGAGAGGAGGGTATCTTTGGATGCTCCCCAGTTAGAGCCAGTTAGGCATCTTAGGGTGTTTAGGTCTTTACTGCATTTAGTTGTTAGGTTTTGGATGTGAGCATCCCAGGTGAGATGTTAGATCACAGAGAGTGGTTGGCAAGTACATATACAAGTAGGGGGCAATGTTTATACAGTAGAGTAGATATTGTTATACTGGAGTAGAGAAGCCTGTTATGTACACACAAGGGTAGTGATGACACTCATAGGTGAAGTCAGTGTCATAAACAAAGGATGAAGCCAGTAATATAAACAACGGGATTTTGGTTGATTGGGGTCTTTGATGAGTTGATGGTACGCCGGGGGTATGTAATAGCCTTGGTCACGATTGATTGACGGCTGGAGTCTTTTGATGTTGATGGCTTCTTGTAGTTTCCTGATCTTTGAGGTTGGTGGTGAGGGTTGTGACTCTCTCCCACTGGATGCTGTGGCTTGTGTTGTCATGGATGTGGTCTTCTAGAGCTGATTTAGCGTCATCTTTGGAGACTGAGCTTTGATGTTCTTTTATTCGGGTTTTTGAGGGGCCTAGATCACTTGCTTGATAACGGTGATTGAACCTACACCGAAACGTCGCTCTTAAATTGTAATAAAGAAGTTGTTCATCCATAAATTCCTATCCTTACTCATATTTACTCGCCGATGTCTGCCGCCAAACATGGTAACACTCGACATTGTACCAGCGCTTCAATCATTTCCTGTCGCAATCTCTACTGTCACACAACAATATCGATGTTATATCGGCTTTGGCTGGCGTGTAGGTGAAGATTTTAAATTTGGATTCGTGTTTAGCATGAAGATAAACTGAAACGGAGCCCAGCGCTTTCCTGTATTGTGATCTATCAACGGCCATCGAATAAACTAGGAAAGCAGTGGGCTCCAACAAATTTAACTTTACAAGAATAATCAATTACAAATTAACGCTAGCTTGGTATGTGAACATAATAAAATCAACTTGCAATTCTTTTTGTTTTATTTAAACAAAAACGAAAACAAATGACAATAAAGGTTGTAAACGAGATAATTACCATTATCTCTGATGAGAAATGATTGCCGCATGTATTTACGATTGATACCATGTGTAACCGTAGTACTGATACTTTTTAACAAACTGACTACTCATTATTGCAGAAGAAAATGAGTACATAGGTGATCGGGCACCGATACCATGCATTGAACCCATGAACTCGAGTCTTGCGGTAATGTAGCTTATTTGTTAATTATACTTAAAAGGTGCAACATGTCAATATAAAAAGGTGCAACATGTCAATATAAAAAGGTGTAACCTTGCCAATATAAAAAGGTGAAACCATGTCAATATAAAAAGGTGCAACATGTCAATATAATAAGGTGCAACCATGTCAATATAATTAGGTAAGGAAGAAATGTGAATACGTTATACTAATCATGATTCATAACCCAAATAGTATAATTGAAATAATAGCCTTTATCATTAATGCCCAAAATGATTCCCACAAAACCATATGCTATAGCGAACTGAAAGATCATAAGTTTCGAAAATCTAAACGTGCAAGCATGTGTCAACTTGGTGGTGTTTGATATCATGATTGTAAACGAAAATCCCAAAGTGTGAGATGAATAATCATATTTGTTCTTAGTTCCATGTAACTGGGGGGCACGGGTGGCCCAGTCGTCTAAGGCGCCGCGATTCGCTGTGCAGAGTTGCGTCCCTTGGGCACGCCAGAAACCTATGATTGTGGGTTCGCATCCCGGTTCGCCCCAATTATGTTTCTAGGTTTGTCAGCACCATGCTCGTGGGTTTCACCAAAGTGGTAAACGTCTGAGACCTGCATCACATCGGGCTTTCCTCCCACACTAAGCTGACACGCCGCGATATAACTGGAATACTGTTAAAAGCGGCGTTAAACCCAACTCACTCACTCACTCACTCCATGTAATGAAAACAAGTTTAAATCATAAGAACCGACATCAGGTAATTGATAAGAGTATACACCTAAAATAACACGAACATGATATACATTATTATGATATAGTGAGTGGGTTTCTCGTCAGGATAAAGACAACGGATAAAAATGATGTCCGTTGGGATCATATGCGGATAGATATGCAAAAATCAAAGGTCAAGTAGGGACTACTTTCGTTGTTTATAAACAAACATGGCGTCGCCCTTGTCATTCGACTACCGAGTCAGAATTAACCATCGGGAATCTGGAGAAACTACTCGAAAAATTATTATAAGTCTAATATACTGAAAATAAGTGAAACTGCGAAGTAACTAAGGCATTTAAAAAGTTTTTCGCAACTTTGTAGATATAAATTATGAAACAATTTAGCCGAGCGGGATCACTTTCCATATCTGTGCTTGAAGACCTCTGCGGCTTGAAACCTTTTCCAGAGAACATAAGTCTTTCACGAATTTATAAGTCAACGAGTTATAGAATCACTGGTTGATCCGTTGATGTTTGACTCTTTGGTCAGTTTGAGTCGGATTCGGATGTTGATAAGGTCGATGAGTTCATCCATCTATGATTGTCGGTTCATCTTCTGTATATGCACATCTTGTGTTTTGATGAATATGATTTCATCGCTGGTCCATGTACCTCAATATTTTACTCTCCATCTCTAGCTGTGACAGGGACCCTTGATCTGGATTTACTCAAATCGTAGTAGATGTATATTTTCACTTCGTATGACTTAAGCTTGGATGGTTGCTTGATGAATTCCTTCTTGTATCGGTAAGACACGAACTGGACTAGTGTTGGCCCCATTCAGAGTAGTAAACCGGACTCCTTTCTATACGCTCAGGTCAAGTGTCACCCCCATTTTTTCAGCGATGTCAAGCACGAGGGAATCTGTGTTCTCAGCGTCCAGAAATGGGATGCCAAAGATGCGGACATTATTGCGTTTGCTATATTGTCTCATCTTATCAATCACTATATCGTTTAATCTCAGCTTCAGATTCAATTCGGAGATGGCGTGTTCGTTCGCTTTAATATCGGACTGACACTCTTATATTTTCTTTGGCTCCTGATCACATTTGATGTCAACTTTTTGATAATCAGCTTAGCAGGTAAATACTGAATTTGCGGCGATTAAGTCTGATTTAACTGACATTGTTTGACTTGGCGATACTGATGAGTTATGTGTCACAATATCGGACTCGTACAATGACCAATAACGTATATGTACGTGAGGTCGATATAGTTCCAAGTTCAGGGGAACTGTCGTGTTGTAAAATTAATGTTTAAATTCTATATTGAAATAAGATTTTGATGGAAGCTTCAAGGTTATAAATCAGATAATCAACTGTCACCATATATGTGATACAAATATAGTTGAAAGTCTATTCAAACAAACCAGTCAACATGACTGATGGTTTAAACATATAACTATTTCATCACATACATGTACATGTCGAATGAAATGAAGGTTGGTAACAAGCAACAATGCTTCTATTAATACCGCCTCCGATGATAACATATCCACATATCCAGTTTTAATACATAAATGAAAAATATATACAAAATACAAATATCATGTAACCATATTACAGAATGGTATAAATAATGTACAGCTCATGTACAACCAACAAAGTTTGTATTACGATGAAATACTTAGTCACAGATTACTTCCGTAAACACTTTCTCAGTTAACAATGTTATAGAACACTGTATAATGGCTAACCGAGTTCATATCTTTTAGATTTAGTTAGAAACATATTCAAACGGATTCAATGATGTTATTTGTAGTCAGCTTGTTCAGCTTTGGGTTATCATTAAGAACTGTTCGTAAGTTATATCCACGTGGTAAAAATACACACCGTGCCTTATATTCGCAGCATCTTCTATATGGTGACCCGTTAACAATCTGATCTAGCTGATAAATGTCTGTTAACCTTGTCAGCGTTTAAATCACTACATCCAAGCCTGAGGCGACACTGAATAACTGGGCACATTCGAGTAACACTTTTCAGATCGTGAATGTCGGAAACTAATGGGTCTGATATCAAAGTCTTAAATTCATTTAGAAATGGAGAATGTCTATATTCCACTGGTTGCGAATGTCAAATCTTGACCGTCTCGGGAAAAAGAATTTAGCATAGTTATATGTTCTGCAATTAATGGTTTGCAAACCATTACAGTTTCTGAGACTCTCAATACTAATATAAGACACATACTGTCCTTGGTATTATCTCCGAAAGATATTCTGGTGCAAGATGATTGTACATATACAAATGATAAACCCCCACGTGAAACAGACACAACACTACATAAAACATTCATCAATCAACTCGAGCTCACTAACCTAGAAAAAAGCAACAATATCAAACAACTATATACAACAAAACTGACCAAAACATACACATATATACACTGATGCTTCACAAACAAACAACAACATAATAGGGCTAGGCATACAAGTCACTCAACCAGAACCAATTACCACAAACTTCCACTATACCAACTATACATACACCAACTCAGCTTAACTACTAGCCATACAATGCGCTTACCATCAAATTAAACTATCCAATAAAAAAAATATTTTAATCATTTCAGACTCTTCAGGCTCAATAAAACAAATTCAAAACAAAAACTCAAAAACGCGTCCTGACATCATAAATAGCATTATAGACAAGCCAAACAGCAGCCAAACTCGCAACTACACATCCACCCCCATATCACTTATTAGGAAAAGCATAAAAAAAATCAAAAGTTCCAAATTAATATTCAAAACTGTAAATCCACATGGATAAAGTCCCTATTTACTAAACCAGTCATAAAATGACGCAATTTTGCAAAGTCTATACTTTCGGATAAAATCATAAATAGAATATTCAGCGGCCAAATTAACCTAACTGAAAAACTTCGTAATCAAAACAGACACCCACACCCATTACTCCAGAAAACCTAAACCACATATTCAACCTCTGCCCCCAATCCAAACAACAACAAATAGAGCTAGACAACTACCTTCCCCCACAATACAAAAACACTATTAGTCTACTACTACAACCTTACAAAGATACAGCCATATACTCACATACAGCAAAGTTTTTAAAAACAAAAACTCTTCAGACACCAGTCCCAACAAATTGTCAGGAACAAGCACTAACTTTTAATCCACATCTTTCAAATTTTTAAGCGCGGATTGTCTTCTCAGACGTCCGCGCGAAAAATTCGACCATATGCAAACAACTGTCCAGCCACTCCTTCAAGTTCAAGGCCCTAACTGTCAGCTTCCACTCACCACCACCATGCGCCTGACCCCCCACACTAAGCCCAATGTTTATTAGAGTAGGTTACCTAGCTTATCCCCCCCTAAACACCTTATATACTAAATAAAGACATTAGCCTAACTGATCTAATGTTATTATCAGTAACACTATACTCTTTTTACATATGCTTTTTATGTTATAGAATGGGCCCCTCAACAGCTCTCCACTGTCTTATCCCACTCAGCCCTCATCACTAGTTTCCTTTTTACCTTTACACCAGCCGATTACCTATTATTCCCAACTATTTTTTTATATACTTAAACCGGCTGCTCGGCTGCGACAAAGCCAACGTCTGAAGCGGTCGTAAAATCACTTAATATCTTATCTGATAGTTGATTAGTCAAGTTATAGTCGGGAACATCCAAATCCAGCGAAAATGGGCAGCAGATGGTCAACTTGCAGAGACTGAAAGCATAGTCAAGCGTAGTCGTCTTGAACATGTTCCTGGCAACCCCGGTGATAATGTAGCAATTCCCATCCCGCTTGTCGATCTCTTTGCTTGGCATTATAATCATTAAATATCTTTTCTGCACTTGTTGCAATTGTCAGTGTGTGTGCGTGTTTGAGTGACACTCGCCCAGCGCACACGTCCTCCCAAGCTCTCCAAACCTCCAAGCTGATAATGAGAGACCTCTCAAAGTCACTCCCGAGGAAGCCTGGAGCCCTTGCTGGCTTACCGGGTTGGGGACTATTCCCTCAGGACATCCTACAAGTCCAGTACCTCCATCCTCTATTTTACATTATATTCATTGCTACCAAACAACATAAGCATGTAATGAAATAATTTCTAGCATAATCAATATCATGACAAATAAAGCGACAAAACCCTTTCCATATCCAATAGAAATCCCTGCATAAAGCAGAGTCGATTGCACAATTCCGACTCTATCCTGAGCATATGTTTATGAATCACTATCAAATAGTAATGATACAAGGCGTTCGCGAAAAGGTAAGCGTATCCTGTCATACTGGTGGCACCCATCACAAACACATGTAAAGGCAAGTCAATTGTTCACCTGAAAAACAACAAAATGGGAACATATCGTACAAGTCAAAATAGGGAATTGCATCGGACATAATTCTTTTTCCACATGTCTACCATAAAACTTGTTGGAAGCTTTACTGAGGCCTTGAATGTTGTAACCTTGATCAAGCAGCTTCTGAGCACGAGTTGAATGACGCTCTTTGAAATCTTGGAAGAAAGAATATGCTCGATTGTATCTCAAAAGTTGCGAAATGTAAACACCAAAGGCTGGAACTGCTGGTATATTGCTCGGCATAAAGGGAAGGTGACTATTAGAAGGTGAAGTTATCTCTTTGTCACACAGCCTTGTGGAGAGTGTTTTGTCACTCTGAATATTTATGCATAGATCTAAATATGAAACAGACGAGGCGGTCCCACTGGTTTTCTTTATTTCTAGTTCAGGTGGGTAAATCAGTGGAAGGGAATTGGATATTTGATGGTTTTAAAACAACCTGAAGCCAAAGTGAAACTTCTTAATCAAATTACCTTGTTTTGACTTTACCAATCCCAGCAGATACTCCGATTCATGTGCAGTAAAAACCCAGATCAACAAGAAGGGGAGCACAATTGGTGCCCATGGGGATGCCTACTTCTTGCCTAAATGTCTTCCCCCCACCTTTTACGTAGATGAGGAAGTCCAGCATTTCACATATTGTTTTCTTCAGATGGTGTTTGCTTTCATTTTTCACAAATGTCCTGAATCTCTGAATATAGATACTTAACTGTATCTTTGTTCACCGCGTTTTGTAAGAAATGCCCTAAGGATCAAGGAATGAAGTTTTTCTTTAAGTTTGTCATGTGGGATAGTGTTGTGCAAAGTAGAAAAATCAAATATTTTTACAAAATTCAACTAGAGATTTTGAGAACCCACATGGCATTAATTCCGCTTGTCTCAAATACTTTCTGTGAATATAAAGTGAAGTGAACATCAACATAACAGAAAGAGAAAATTTAAACTAACACAAATCTAAAAGTCGCAAAATATTATTACTTTATTAATTCTCAGTTCTAGGTTCTTAATTGAAGTGTATTGTAGGCCATAGGCCAATGATACAAACGGAAAATGTACAGTGGAAGTTCGAGGATCACATTTATGTATTTAACAATGATTGTCTAAGATACATGGCTTAACAATAAACAAAGACAGACTTTGTACAGTTGCTCGATGGACAGATGACACTAAAATGTTGAACTTTTGCCTTGTTGGAAATTCTCAATATTTTCGTGGAATAAATTTTGCCCTCTGAATCTGGTAACATTTGCATATAAGATTAAACTGGTTCTCATCTTTAACATAATTGTATTTACATGCTTTGCAAACTCGTTCCACTCTAGGTTCCAATTTGTGTCTTCCAGATTCGATCCGAAGATGATGGGAACTACACCGTAATCTAGACAGAGCATGTCTAAATTTCTCTTGTGGTAACATAGTAATAGGTATTTCCAGGCCAAACGTTTGCTTATACAACGAATAGATATATGATTTTGAGCTTTCTGAAAGAGTTGCATGCCAGTCTGGTTCAAATGAAGGTTTTAATCTACATTAAATTCATTTATAAACAGGGGTATATTCGTAATGCATTGGTGCTCCCACGGCCAAAACCTGTTAGCTGAATAATACTTCAAATTTTTGAAGCCCAGTTAATATTACCATTTTGGAGCGGCTGAAGGTGCAAGTTATAATTCTTTTGACATATCGTGAGTCTGGCATTTTCAAAATATAACAGCTCCATACACATAAATATCCAGCGGATAACGCCCGCATTCACCTCTCACAACACTTTATTAATTGTATTTTGACATTCGTCATTTGTGATGGAATGTAAGCTATGTAAATCATTACACTGGAGAATTAAAGAGAATATGAAGCAACTAAGCGGTGTCTTATTATCAAACGTGAAAAACCAATGTTTCGCCTTCATTTAAGCTGTTTTCCTAACATCAAGGCCAGAAAATTCTAAATTGCTCTTACATTTAGTATACTCTGTATTGCAAAAGTTCCGATTTCTTTGAGCTATTCAACTTTGAAAATACCAAAAGATGTTTTTCAAGTAAACGAAGGATTATATTTAGCCCATGTTTCATGACAATAACTAAGTAAATACTATTTGGTATTCGTTCGAAAATGAGCAACGTTCAACTTTCGGCCGACTAGAATGTCAAGCTGACCTACCATGCCCGATCTGGGACAACGCATGATCACGGATCGTGTCGATTCTTGGTTAAAAAAATATGACGGGTTATCTTGGCATAAACTCAGTTGGTTGGTAGCTTGAACTATCCGGATTTTCACACTTGTACCTCTTGACGAAAACTTTAGAATTCTGCCTTTGTAGGAAGTCGCTTGCTACCATCGGTATTTACACGGTTGATAGTCTTTAAAATACTTCTTTGTCGCCCTTCAGGTTTTTTTGGAATTAAATGAAATATGTATCTTATGGCCGTCGCTTGCGCGGAACAAACCAGCAAACAGCATATCCCCAAGGTGACCCACAAAAACAACTCGTTTCATACATTGACGGCATCACATCTTTAACTTGTAGCTGCAATACACTTTTTTGACGTCAGGTTGATAAGAGGCGTTTCGTAAACAAATCAAAACATTGGAATATTACCGGGATCTTCTAAATCAGCATGGAACAAACCTGTACTTGTCGTTGGAGACTTTTGTGGTGAAATGTTTTAACTTGACCTCCATGTTCTGTACATAGCCCTCCTCCTGCTACAGAGGTACAAATATGAAGTCACCTGAGGGACGGGCGTTATGGAATTCAGTCTTGTCGTCTTCTGAAACTGTGACTTGTCACATTCAGTAATATAAATACGATTCACTTTTGAAACTAACAACCATGACAAACATGAAAGTTTGATTCTCTTTAATTTTGATCTGCAGATCTGATTTTCTTCGCATTCGTTCCGGAAGTCATCTCTGAGGGACAGCCCAACAACTGTATAACACTGGTACGGTTTGGTACCGCTAATGGAAGCATCACAGTTAACTACACCATCAGTGGAATTGGGATGACATCCCCTGATGATTTTATGGCAGAGAATAACTCAACTGTTTTTCCTAATGATACGACATCGCTGAAAATCCCAATTGTTTTGAACGACAACTCCGTAAGTACCGTCTGACAGATTACTTATCTTGAAATATCGGGGTGTTTTCACGTTTAATTGAATTCAATTAAAAAAATAAACCCTTGATAAGTATTGCGAATCGCACGCAAGTTGTGTACACTGAATGTAAGTTACATCTGTGACAATTGATCCCGGAACCGCAGCGTGAAGAGCGATTTGGGCTTGCTCACCGTACACAGGAATGATAAGATGGAATCCGACTAATTCTTGATGTTTCATATGACGCAGTGGCACGCAGAACGGTCATGACGATGTACCAGCATGTTTTTGTATTGTCGTTTGGCAGGACATTCATATATTGTCTATTTAACCTGAAATCATAACTATTGCATTCATCATTCAAGGTCTGTGACAGTAGTCGATTGATAGTGGTAACGATCACAGGCATCGATAAAGGACCTGTACCAGATTCTAACGTGAGGCAATTCATCGTGATTGATGACGATGGGGGTGAGTTTACAAGAAATGCTATACGCAAACTTGTATGTATGTATATATGTATGTATGTATGTATGTATGTATATATGTATGTATGTATGTATGTATGTATGTATGTATGTATGTATGTATATATGTATGTATGTATGTATGTATGTATGTATGTATGTATGTATGTATGTATGTATGTATGTATGTATGTATGTATGTATGTTTGTTTGAATGTATGTATGTATGTATGTATGTATGTATGTATGTATGTATGTATGTATGTATGTATGTATGTATGTATGTATGTATGTATTATAAGATATGTATTTCATATAGAAATTTGCATGTAAATTCGTTGTGAAATACTATTCAGAGAAGTTATCGACTATGACGGTTACGAGCGTTAACCACTAGATTACTCCATGGAGTCTTTAAATATATTTGTAAGGGGACACGACCCTTGTCTTCTTAAAGTGTTGCATTTGCCTCACTGGAACATGTACTGTATTCGCATCATATGTTTATTTACTTCAGAATGGACCGCTTGGGACACATCGGAGGGACCTTGTAACTGTGACACGGACTTGCGAGAGAGGGTTAGGAATCGAACGTGCAACGACAAGGGAATTGCCGGGCGAACGTGCGACGGATCTAGCTTCATAAACGATACTGTATCCTGTGCTGGCGATCCTGCTTGCACAAGTACAAAAACACATTCATATTTCAATTGTCTAATGACCTATTGATCCCTGTATATCGACCTGGAAATCATATTGTATTCGGAAGCTCAGATCTGAGATAATATATATTGTCAATGCTGGAGAATAACCAGTCTAGATTATCAATCATTGTTCAACTACATCCTAACATCATAGCTTTGAACCTTATCATGCAGTGAGTGAGTTTGATGTAATGGATCTGTCAGCATCAGTTACAAGTTATAGCACGGCGTTTCTGTTTATTGAGGGAGAAAGGTGAAAGTGATGCTATCCTTTGGATGAAACCTTCTGATCCGGCTATCATACTTTGGATGGATTTTGAGACCCGTCTAGCAGGTGCTTGCATGCTTAGGGAGGCATGATTAAATTTGACTTGTTAAATGTTTAAGTTAAGTTCGCGAACTTCAAGGGGAAGTAATACAATGCAAGTCATTGTAAGTACTAACCCAATCTAGTTTATTGTATTTAGCGTAATTGTTGCTGTGTATAATACGTGTTTGTGTCTCTAGTCATGTGTTGAACATTGTTTCCAGCTACAACTACACAGATGCCAAACACGACAACCCCTTGGACAGCCTGGTCAGCACCGTGGACAGCCTGGTCAGCACCGTGGACAGCCTGGTCAGAACCACGGAGATGGCGCTCACCACCACGGAGATGGTGGTCTGCTCCGTGGAGACGGTTTCGTGGCTGGAGAGGCTGGAGAGGCTGGAGAGGCTGGTCGGCACCACACCCTTCGACAGGTTGGTAGGAAGTAAGATTAACATATTTTTGTTTACGATACGCACTAACGAAGTAGGCAAAAACGAACAATCGGCTAAAACAAAGCTATATCCCATCTCCAGGATCGGGAATTAACACCTGCCCTCCACACCCCTGTCACGTTTTTTGGGCATGGTAGGATCCAATGATTGTTGGTGTGTCGGCACCTAACCAATTCGTCTCGAACTTCCATTTATGGCAGTGATGAGGTCATCTTTGTCGCCTTATCACTTTCCACAAAGGTGTTCTTTCAGTTCAGGAAATAGGTGGAAATCACATGGTGCCAAGCCTGGGGAGTATGGAGGGTGAGGAAGCTCTTAGAAACCACATTGTCGCACAGCAGCCTTTGCAAGTCGAGAGGTGTGAGAAGAGGAATTGTCATGAAGGAGAAGAACTCCAGCAGTCTGCCTTCTTTGATAGAACCTCTTAGGCAATGAAGTAAATCAGCATAGTTGGAACCAGTAATCGTCTTTTGACTTTCTAAGTAATCAACAAGGATCGCACCCTTTGCATCCCATAATACAGTGTCCATGACTTTCTTCACTGATCTTGAAGACTTGAATTGGAAGAATTGGAGAAGTGGAATGTTGCCATTCTACAGATTGACGTTTTGACTGTTTCATCACCCGTTACTAATTTCTTTTTTAATTTCACGAAATCCTCCTCAATTAGCTCTACATTTCCTCTGGCAGTGTCAGTGTTTCCTTAAGATCAGAATTTAGAAACTTTGGCAACCAACGAGCAGATATCGTATTCATCTGTAAATATTCATGAATAATAGTTTGAATGGATCCATGACTTAGACATTTGTCTACCTCAAGTTCAGCAATGGTAATACGTTTATCGACAGTACAAGTTTTTCTATCTATCGGAAATTTATCTTTCTTCATTATAAATGTAAAACCATCCCCTGTTTGCAAAATCTTAAAAATATATATACAAAGGAACACAAAAATATTTGATGTCAATAATATTCTTCATGATACATTTGGATATTTGTAAAAATTTGAAGGTCAAATGTAACGAAACAAGCGGTCTACTCATACACAATTGTCTTCATCAGATTGTTGCCAAATTGCTGAAATTGTTTACTTTTTAAGACATTGGCTGACATTGCGGTAATTTTTAAAACGGACAAATTGTGAACAGGGTTTTTTAGGTTTCACTTTTCATATATCCCCGATATCATATATGTCGGGCCTTGCTACTTGCAAGGATGATGCCAAATATATAAATAAAAGGAACATGGCCCTTCTCATAATCATAAGAAATATCTGCCAAAATTAGAGTAGGTTGTACAATTTGAGACTTTATTATAAGTATGTATTGATGAATCACTATAAAATACCCGATGTTCGCGAAAAGGTGAGTGTATCCTGTGTTACCGATGGCATGCATCACAAACAGATGCAATGGCAGGTCAAGTATGCACCTGAATAATAAAGAGAACGCTACAAAGTCAAAATAAGGAATCATATCAGACATTATTTCTGTCTTATGAACAAAAGTCATTTGACTTCAATATTTCACGACGGACAGTGATTAACTATGATGACTTGATTAACTATACTTGAGAACGGCATCGTCGCTTAGAAATTACGGAATCACTGAATTAGGTCTTGCTTTTATTCTATGTGATTACAATTGAGGAAATAGTCGTGAACGTAATAAATGTCCTGAATAGGCTGCATGTTTGTGAAATGTCATTGTCTTTGAATTTGCTCTAGATCCTACCAACTGGTCAGAGTGGGGACCTGACGGGCTATGTTCAGCAACCTGCGACGGCCTCCAAAGAGAGTTAAGAACAAGGACTTGCAACAGCCCCGGGGCTGCCCTTAACGAGACAAGGTCTGTCCGTTGTTCCCCTCCATGCCCATGGACAACCGGTTAACACAGGTATGAATTTGTCTTAATCTCGAAACGTCTGGTCTGCACAGATATTCTAAGTTTTGTTAGGATCAAGTTTTGATGATATCAGCATATCATCCAACAAATAGAGATTGAAATATCCAGGCACACAATGATTGGATAACTCAATTTCATGATGAACGGATAGAGGCATGTAGTCATGGGCATGCAGTCATGCTTCAAAACCTGTGATATGATGTATCGTGACAGAATCGTTGCATATCTTTATCACAATAACATTTGCCTCTGAGGATTGAAACAACTGTAATCACTTATGCCTACACAGCATCAAAGACGTCGTTTGATGACCGACGAAATAGGCAGATGCATAGGCATGCTTGAAACTGGGTCAAAACAACGTCACGTTGCTGGGTACAGAATCAGACGTTTGGATCAACTACCCAGTGACATGCAGATGGTCCTCATTGCAGCAAGACGTCATCACTTAGTGACTGCCACTACACTAAGAAATGACCTACGGAACGCCAGTTTCTACTCAGACAATGCATAATCTGAGGCTGGTATCCGGTCACAGAGGAGATGAATTCGCATCCCACTAACATGCAGGCACGTTTGGATTTGGCTGAAGATCACATCAGTTGGACAGACCATGACTGGGCTCCACGACTTGTCACTGATAAGTGTGACGTAGACAAGGAGAAAGATTTCAGGAGTCCAACGTAGTAGAACGTTGGGGGGTCTCAAGAATGATTTGGGTAGAGATATTGTGTACCTGAAAATGCACGGGAACATATGGTATAAGTCAAAATAGCGAATTGAATTTTAATGCGAATTGATTTTAAATATGCCCTCCACATGTCTGCCATAAAACATTTTTAAAACATTATTGAGACCTTGTTGCCTGAATAACCTAAATGAAGGTTATAACAAAGGTATGGCTATAGGGCTTTAATAACAATAGGCAAATTCCAATTAGCATGCCATTGGGATGATGCCAGCAGATCCGACGTCGGTTTTGAAACCCAAACTAGCTAATCCTGTGAAGCGAATTTGGGAACACCAAACCACTTGACCACCTGTGTCTATGCACACGTGCTTCGTTTCTCACACTTTACCATTGTTGAACTTCTTTCATGATTTTAACGTCTTTAGGACCTGTATCTTGTGTTTTTAGATCCCATTTCTTTGTTTTGTAGATATTGGCCAACCATTTTGATATCAACATGAGCATTTCTTGTTCATTAAAATTTGCATGTTTAAACATTTATTTGCATGTTTTTTTCTATTCACACACACGATTAAGTTATTTGCTAGGAAGACTAAATGCACACAATTTCATATGCATTGAAGAACTGTCAATGTCAATTTAATCCGTGGTCATCACTCGTACAGGCGAGGCTTTATGTATACATGTATATCATTTACTTTATATTTAGAATATAACCTTCGTTTCTCTGGGTGTCTGTTGAATTTGTAACTCATAATCTCAAAAAGGTTAAGGTGGTTTAGAAAAATCGACTGAACCGTGAACACGAGACAACATATTGAGACCATTCAGAAAAGAACTTTAGTTCTGTGGTTTATATTTGCATGAATTTCTCTCTGCCCTCTTCAATTACACAGAAGGTGATATATTTGCCATGTGTGTTAATATCAAAGCATTAAGTATTAAAAGGTCAACACTGTGAAATATGAGAATTTGTTTGCGAACACGGTCGAAGGGTGGAGTCAAATCAAAATTCAAAATTCAAATAGCAGCAACAAGACAAAAGAATAAATTTCATAATAAACTACGTGGCTCCAGAATATAATGTGGGTAAAGGGCAAATGAAGGCCAAATGTAACACAACAAGCGCTCTACTAACACAAAACAACTTCAAGTGGTCATATTGAGTGCACTACATATTTTCCTTACACTTCAACATTGTTGAACTTTTTCATGTTTTAAACGTCTTTATGACCTGTGTCGTGTGTTTTATAGTTCCCGTTTCTTCGTTTTTCAGATCTTGGCAAACCACGTGGACACCAATTTGAACATTTCTAGTTCATTAAAATATGCATGTGAAAACATTTCTTTGTATTGTTTCCATCTACTAATACACAGGAATAAGCAATTTGTTAAGAAGACGAAATTCACACAATTTCAAAGAATTTAAACATGGGAATTAATATAATGTTCTCAATTTCAATGTTTGGATCAATAGTGCCGCCACGTATTGTCAAACATTCATTCACTCGACTAGGCATGCTGCGTGTGAGTATCCCAACTGAGGGAGTCTGTTCCATTTCTCTTGCAGCGCCTGGCTAAATTCAGCCAACGTGGTCGGCGCAACATGACGTTGACGCACACGTTCCAGTCAATGTCACAGTGTTCAATGGAACAAAGGTCTTGGCTCATTGCTGGCCATGGCATTCTATGGATGTTGTGCGCCATAACGTAAAGATTGACGATTCGTGCACGGTGAAAAAAGACGTCGACTCACACACCTTGCAAACGGGACAACAAAGGGTATCAGTATGCTGTCCTCATAAATGTGTTCAGTGAAACTTCCCTGACCAATATGGAGTTGGGTTCGCTCAGTCATAGTGATGCCACACAACACCATAACCGATCTACCGCCAAATATGTCATGTCTCAGGTTCATATTGGCTTGACGCCCATTTCTGGTGTCCCCTGCCGTGATATTGCTGGAATATTGCTAAAAGTGGCGTAAAACAATACTCACTCACTCACTCACTCACTCACTCACTCACTATTGGCTTGACGTTCTTTTGGATGTCGCCTGACCATGCCTATCAAGGAAGTACAAAGTAAATAGGGACTAAACTAGATGTGCAACTATGTCACTGATTAATTACTGTTGTTTATATTTACGGAAAACATTAGCGTGACCAGCGTCTATTACCACAGTTATGTTTGTTTGTTTTACACCGTATATTAAACAACAAACAAACAAACATGTAAGAGCTGTTGAACTCAAGTTGTTTTTAAAAGTTATATAACGTTACTACAGAAGCCTATGGGAAAAGTTGTGTGTAACCTTAATGTTTTTTGTCAGCAACCGGAGGCGTCGCTTATGATTTTGTGACATTCCATACTTCAGTGATGACCACTAGTGACCCCATTGATGGACCCTTTTGCAAAGAAGGCCAAACTCAATAGAAATATCAAATCGGTTGCGTATTGCACAAAGTAATACCATGACAGTGTGGTATTGAGTTCACCGTGTAGTTCAATTACCATGGTCACAGTACAAAATAGTGTTCTAACAATATATTGCCAGTATGCATGTTTGTATGAAAATCATAAGGCCACAAAATATAGAATGTGAATATTTATCTTCGCAAGTGAAAACCTGAGAGTATTTGGCAAAGATCAGTGATTGGTCAATGAGTTTGGGTTCTTCTTGAACTGAAGAATTTCCTTTTTAAGGTCAGGCCCATGTCCTGTCACACACCGGTAATTGTTTTGGCGCAACACGTACAACTTACAATTAACACCACCACTGGCACCTGCAATCGTACCAGAAACTATGTACCAGGTCACGGACTCCCAAAGGAGCACATTTCTAGTTCATTAAAATATGCATGAGAAACATTTCTTTGTATTGTTTCTTTCTACTAATACACACGAATAAGTAATTTGTTAAGAAGACGAAATACACACAATTTCAAAGAACGGACTCCCAAAGAAGCTCAGAATGAAAGAAATTAATTCATATGAAATTTATTTCTTAATACAGTTTACATGTTATGACGGCTATAATACCAAGCAGTGTACAATTAGAGTACTGTGCACATTTGAACTGTTTGGTCCGATCCGCCTTTTCCCATAGAAACGGCTGATTTCAACTGGATATTTTTCTTAACGATTCATAGACCTTGCTTGATTGAGAACTTCAGGAATTTCAGGACCAATACGTTAAATAATTATCCTATCAGGGAGAAGGCGTTATTGTGCCCAATCCCTTTGTCTCTTTGGACAAAAAAAATATGTTTAATAATAATAATTAGTGTTGTGAGTTGTTCCCTTTCCTGTTTTTTTAATATAAATAATAAATTGTTAGTTTGTTATGTATTTTAAATCATGATCATGTTAACAGTTCAGGACATCGTTAGCGATAGCAAGCAGTAGAAAATGTTATATTAAGTTAAATGTACAGATCGTTTTAAGAGTAAGTGACTAAATCACACATCAACATGCTCAGCATATACAGTGGAAGATGTAGGCATGTTAGGATCAGAGAGATATATACAAGCACCAGACAAAGGGAGAGTTATTTTAGGAAAAAGTAGTAAACCCAATCACTTCGTTGACCGATTATTGGTTGGGTATACAATATGCCTTGAATATCGGTGCTAAATCCTGTTTAAACACACAAATGTATTCGCAAATATATGTGTATGCTAGTTTACATTTAAAAGTCACACTGAAATATATATTTAAAATGATATTCTTAATTATATAATTTAACAAATCTAAAAAATAACGATTAACTGTTGTATTATTGAAAACAATTTGATACTTGGAAAAACCATAAACTATCTTTTGAGGTTTACCTGTAAGTATTTCTTCTATAAAGTCACTGTACCCATACCAAAGTGGGGAAAACATTGGCGTGAAAGCCTTCAGGAGCAGCAAGGCTTCGTTGCATTTGTTGAGTGGCCAAAGCTGTGTCATGCTCCAGGATGACGGAATGAGATTCAGTGTCCGAATGGTATTAAGTAATTGCTGAAGGTTGGCAGAGCCAGTAAGATGTGTAATTGTTAACCCATGAGTAGCACGTTTGGGCTTAAGATGCCTTCACTGCGAGGTCAGATTGTTCAGATATTGAGCAATTAATATTTTCTCTCTTGTCGTATTCACGTACTCTAACTCGGTCAATGGAAAAGTCGTCTGTCAAATTGCACCACCAGGCGATACAATTGAAAATCATAGTAGGGACGACGTTGATATGTATTGCTCAACTGACAGATGTCCCGCTTTAGAAGGCCGCATAGATAAACACAGGGTCTATGCAACAGCTGTTCGTATGATCACATTAGCTCGGTAAAACTGCGCAAGTTCTGCTTGAGACGAGTTATCAGTAATTGACGACACTGTATATCATTCTCGGAATCGGAATTAGGAGAAACAGAACTGTTTGCCGAGTGAAGATGATGGTGTTATGGGTATCATTGTCACCCTGATGAAAAGCTAGTTCACAAAATGTTGATTCTGGCTGAACAAATTCCAGTTAAATATTTATATGACAATCTGGCCTTAGGCTGAAAATTTATGTAAGTTTCAACAACAATGCCTTCTTTAACCTTGACAGTTTTGATGAAATGTTTTGTGAGAGTTCATTCCAATCACTTCTCTTTTGGAAATAATCTGTTTCACAATTACATAATTTTATGTACACAATGAATTAAAGGACGTGGACTAAAGGGGGCACCTGATCTGTTACAATTGGTGGATAAACAGTTGGTTGATATCCATAGCGACTGATTTGCGACAACCATTGTCTGAATGAACAAAGGCTATTTACCCTGTAGCCATGACTTGAATACGCCTTGAATCACTTAATCGTTATTAATAAGATGCTAATCCCAATTGTTAATCCCCATTTTATTGTACATAGACTGTCTGCCATCCTGAAGTAGATGTGCAACTATGTCACTGATTAAGTAATGTTTATATTTATGATTTAATTCATGTCAGATGACCTTGGCTATATCAGAGCGAGAGAGAATGTCTTACCTTTAGCCTAGTTTTTGGTTGGCTAAGTGCTCCTTGGCACCAAGACAACAACCACTACCAATATGTTCTGACCTAGCACATATTGCTTCTTGTATGTATGCTCACCGACAAAAGAAACGCGATTACCATATATGTAGGTTAATATATGAAGAATTACTCATAGGAACATATTGTTATGTTATGTGACGTCATAGATTCATGATTGTTAGTTTTGTCATCAATTGGAATTGGTACACATTGGAAACATCTCAACGTACATACCTCTCTATATGTTTCAATGGTTCGCGTTTCTTTTGGCGGTGAGTTTTCGTTCATGCGTCGACTCATCTACTTTAGTTTCCATTCCACAGCAGATTATGCACATCTGTGGAAGGACTTGCACTGACCTCCTGTTAGCTGGCTAGCCATAAATTGTGATCAGCAATTTTCTATCTTTGGGTGAAGATACACTAATAGTTGTAACTGTATCAATGATAGAGGGTCTAAAATTACCCTTCTCTATCCGTTATTTGAGACCCTGCTATAGGCATTCTTGGTGTCGTATGTGAGTGAGTGAATTGGGTTTAACGCCGCTTTTAACAGTATTCCACTTATATCACGGCGTGTCAGCTTAATATGGGAGGAGAACCCGAAGTGATGCAGGCCTCAGACGTTTACCACTTCGGTGAAACCCATGAACACGGGTATGGTGCTGACAAACCTAGAAACATGATCGGATCGAACCGGGATTCGAACCCACAATCATAGGTTTCTGGCGTGCCCAAGGGACGCGACTCTGCGGAGTGAATCGCGGCGCCTTGACGACTGGACAACCCGTGCCCCCTTGTGTCGTAAGAGGCGACTAACGGGATCGGATGGTCAGGCTCGTTGACTTGGTTGATGCATGTCGTCGATCCCAATTGCGTGGATCGATGCTCATGATATTACTCACTGGATTGATGGGTCCAGACTCGATTATTTACAGACAAACGCCATATAGCTTGAATATTTCTGAGTGCGGCGTTAAACAAGAAACCATCCAACCAACCGAACCTTCCATTCTTGGAGTTTATCGATCTGTCTGGCCCACTTGACGACAATAAACCAATTAAGGAGTAAGTTTATTCTCACTCTTACACACTCTCAATTAATTTGACATATTTTCCTTACCAGCTGTCAAAGTAGCTCAACATCGTCGACAAAATGAAAACAGGAAAACTGATGGTGTAAATATGTTATATTTTGATCAACCCACCTTCATTCCATTCCGTGTGGTGACCACAATACGCACGCATTTTCAGTCAGATGCATTGGCTGGGCTTTAAGTTGGCAATACCAATAATAGTGTCAGGACTTGTCACAGGAACATTAGCAGCCTCGCAGTGTGTATCTTGACTGGAGTGCATTCACTGGTGTCTGCTTATCTGTCCGTGCATAGCCATCAGTCAAAAATCCAGGATCACTTGTAGTCATCAGATCATTGTCCTGCCTTGATAGACTGTAGGTTGGAAACTGCAGCTTTCGGTCATTGATGGCACCAAGCAAGAATTCCACATACTTTGTGAACAGAATAGTTAAGTAATATCTCAGCATCTTTAAGGTAAATCTTCTATCATTATCTCATATGTGATTTATGTTCCTTCATTTGAATAAAACAATATCAGATATTTAACATGGTCAGTGAAAGCTTGTTGCGATTTTTTGTTGCCTAATAAACATGAATGAAATATATTTGTTACAGTCTTGGTTTTACCGAATGTAGGTCAACTGTTTCGCTAATGTGTATGTTCCTCTCTTGGCTCTGAGGTAGGTGACCCTCGTGTCCTGTCAGTAGCGTGTTGGTTCCGGTTGTTCTCATTACAATGAGGGGCGGTCGGGTTAAAGCGTTCGCTCGTCACGTCGAAGACCCGGGTCCGATTCACGACAAGGGTACAATGTGAGAAGCCCATTTCTGGAGTCCCCCGCCGTCGTATTGCTGGAATATTGCAAAAAACGGCGTTAAACCATACTCACTCACTGGTTATAATGATGCTACATACATTCTGAAATTACATTACAACTATCATGTTATTGTAAGTCTTTCACCATTTTACATTTTATTCCAAAGTATTTGCCAATCACATAACTTACGTTCCAATGAAGACAAATCACAGTATTGCCCGAGTGCAGTAAACTCACACACCAGAGCAAACTATTAAATACCTGTTTGTAATAAATCATTACCAGAATTTTACAACGGTTCTCACCTTGCTTTCATTGCAGGGACACAGGTGGCCCAGTCGTCTAAGGCGCTGCGATTCTCTGTGCAGAGTTGCGTCCCTTGTGGGTTCGAATCCTGGTTCGCCCCAATTATGTTTCTAGGTTTGTCAGCACCATACCCGTGTTCGTGGGTTTCACCGAAGTGGTAAACGTCTGAGACCTGCATCACTTCGGGCTTTCCTCGCCGCGATATGACTGGAATACTGTTAAAAGCGGCGTTAAACCCAACTCACTCACTCACTCACTGCTTTCATTGCTGGGTAGAAGTAGTGGTTCGGTTTGGAAGTAAAGTGGTTCACAACATTGTGAAAGACTTCATGCGAGGTGTGGAGAGCTCTGGAACGTCTCAAGAGCAAATGCTTGCTCTCAAGAACTTCTATGATTGCCCTTAGTGCTCGACGTCCTTAAATCGAAATACAGAATGCACAGAATATAACAAGTATTGATTTCTAAAGGCAAACTCCTTGACAACATCAATAAGATTGAACACAAATAATCAAAGATTAGTGTAGACAATATTTGAAAGAAAATTGTAGTGTACAGTTGTACAATTATTCAACATTAAAAGCCCGTATGTTAAGAATAAACTCAACTTCAGGAATCTGTCTATGCTTACTTCAAATGAAGGAGTTATGAAATTATCAGCAAATAAGATATACCTGTCTTGATCCGGTCTCTCTCTTGGTCCAGTTCTCCATGAGGGCACTTTGTGCAATTGTTTCATGGCAGGAATGAAAGTTGAACACATGGTTTGTCACAGAGAGCCACTGGTCGATCATATGATGTGATTACACAATCCTTCTTGGAGGTAGCTTCAAACTTTTTCTGCACACCTGATCAAAACAAAATAATATATATGAACTGTGTCATGTGTGTTTATGTTTGTGTGTGTTTGTGTGTGTGTGTTTGTGTGTGTGTGTTTGTGTGTGTGTTTGTGTGTGTGTGTGTGTGTGTGTGTGTGTGTGTGTGTGTGTGTGTGTGTGTGTGTGTGTGTGTGTGTGTGTGTGTGTATTGGGTAGTACATAGAGATGAGTGTGACCTTTTTAACAGGTGCAAAATGCAAAATATTATAGTTACAGCACTGGTGTACTAAGAAAATTATATAACATATAACATAATTTTCTGAATTATCTTACTGATGAACACGTTTGCCTTTAGCAACATGCCAGACATCATACAGGTGTCTGATGTGTGACTGTGTGTTTCTCGTGAACTTCTGAACCTGTACATGTCATTAACCCTCATCGCTGATGTAGCAACCCCTTCCGTCAAGAAGAGCAATCCCTCTCTTCAGTCCAGCAAGTTGCACGTTGCTTGAGTTTATCACTTCATTACTCTGGATATAGTAAAATTATGGCTGATGTAATAAATTGATTTACATGGTATGTTCCACCACGTGATTACAGATTATTCCACCAAAATAAAACTATTCAGTTCAGGCAGTAAATGCAATTCATAAGCATGATAAATGTCTCCAAAAACAAACATTATCCAGCATTAGCATTGCTATTTGTTGGTTTGCTGAATAAGTTGAACAATCATGATGAGCGTTTGCCCAAGATCCATGTGTGCACGGAGAGCCTGTTAATACAGGCATCTTCAAACACGACTTCCCACGACTCTAGTAATGTTCAAGGATGAATTCAGGCTGCCACAACTTTTTCAACAAACCAAGGAGAGAAGATTCTGTCTGACACCAAGAAATATACATTCACAAAAGAAATGCAGCATAAGAAAGTGTAACGTCATGTATTAACAATGATATTAATTATAAGCTTGCTTTGGTAACAAAGTGGAATATGTAAAATATTGTCATTTTTACCGCGTATCTAATAAACATAATTTTGAATGGTCTGTGAGTGTAGAAAACAAGCCAGAAAGTTTAAGAATATACCTGCTTGAGATTTTTCAGGGATGTAATCTGGGTCAGTATCCTCCACGTCCATGGCATGATTTAGAAACATCGCTCCATCAGCAAATCAGTGTCTTCAGACAGTAACGCGGTTAGCATGGAAGATTGCACTGGGAGGCCACTGTTTTGGTTGGCAGTTTTATCTGCACAACCCTTGTTACCCTCCTCGCAGGTATAGTTGGAAGTCTTGTTCTGAGGTAACTTTGGCTTTGAGAGAGATTGGTTACATTTTGCTGACCCATTTCTTCATGCCCACTCCCATGTTATGGAACATTTGTTTATGGCCCCCAATACATTTTTTATAAAATGACCAGTTTCTATCAAACAGTTGTTGGGAGAAAAAATTCGATGACCGAAAATAGGACATCCACACTTTGTTACCACAAAAAGTGTAACGAACACAAACCGCTGTACTTGCTGAGATTCACGAAGTCTGCACGGCGACTGGGAAAAAATCAATGCCTTTCTTCTAGTTAAATCGAGATTCTTTGGAAATTCATGAAAATGTACACCTGTGTCGTTTGCAGAGTTGGGTGTACGTCCGTATGCTACACAATATGGATGGGCGGTCGGGTAGCCTAGTGGTTAAAGCGTTCGCTCGTCTCGCCGAAGACCCGGGTTCGATTCCCGACATGGGTACAATGTGTGATGCCCATTTCTGGTGTCCCCCGCCGTGATATTGCTGTAATATTCCTAAAAGCGGCGTAAAACCATACTCACTCACTCACACGATATGTCACATCAGTGGCTGGATACTCATCACAACTCGATGTTTGTTGTCAGTTTCCACTCGATTACGTAACCATGACAGCGAACGTTAAGTCATCGACTCGCTGGTGTGACGTCACTGCCTTGCAGTAAAACGCATGGAGTAAATGGTCAACAATAAAACATCTTTACATCCTCGTTACACTTTCTGTAACAAATTGATGTTTTTGACGATGGGCAACTGGAAAACTTCAGATAAATACTAGTAGCCATTTTCCACGTCCTTTAAGACAGATAAAACTAGAAATAAAGGTGCCAGCGACACTATTGCCAAACCTCCTTTTTAACTTTGACATTGTATTTACAGCCTAATACTATTTTACTTTAAACAAATCAGAACAAATATTGCCTTCACCAAATACACTGGAGCACTTTTGTCACATACAGGCTATACCTGTAGCTAGATGAAAGTTTGCAGCAATTTGATTCGTTGTTTGAGCTCCATTTCGTAGAGACTTGTTTCGGATCTATCAATCCTATACTCTTGTCGTTGACCTGGGATCATCAACATTTTGGGTTTGTTGGTATGTGTTCCATAGTCTGTTTATCACAGACATTGATCTTTTGGGACATTGCAGACGCTGCATTGTTAGTTCGAACACAAACAATGAATGAAATCAAGTAAATGATAAGCAGAAAACAGAAACAGAGATTAATCAACCTTACTTGAAAGTGTCAAAATCAGGAATAACACCCCCTACGCATGTGTGTAGCGCTACTGGATGTGTGCATTGCCGCTCAGTCCTTTAAATTATATATATTTTTGAGGGGGGTACGAGCGGAAGTCTTACCTACTCCAATACTGCTAATTGCATTTTACAAATCTACACATACAAATGCTAGTACAATACATTATACAAGTTCAGGTATCACACAATAAAATCTGTTTTTACAGGTCACAACTCAACTGACGATGTCCACATAAACATGTACAATGTATTTTGTCGAAAAACAAAATATAAGTGGGGTCTATAATGACAACAGAAGCAGGTTCATGACAATATGTTGTCATTCACGAATTCACGTTCATTAACTCAGGTCGAGGTCTTGTCTGTTTTGACGACAGTTCATATTGAGTAGATATACATGTAGTATCACTCACAGCACTTTAATACTCCACCTCAAAGGCAACATCCTCACTGGTCATATCAATTTGGGGGAATTTAATATCTGCCTGCCCTCGGACGGTCTCCAACTGTATACGCAAGGAATAGTTACAATATTTTATGATGCCCTCTTTTTAAGAGAATATTTTTAAAATTGTAAATTTATGTCATGTCCCTGACTTTGCAAATTGTCTTATCATACCCCCGTGTCAAAATAGCGAGATCTGATTGGTCCATGTGAACTTAATAAGATACTATATATCCCGTCTGCGAGGGAAATAAATGTCTGAGAGGGAGAATAATCCCTTATACCCCGCCACGAAGAAAACAGGCTGCACGTGGATTTCCCAGCGGGAGAATAAATCCCTTATACCCCGCTTCGAAACAGAAGCTCCGATCTTTTTCCGAGTCAATGAAGGTCACAGGACTTGGAACAAGTTAACCTCATCTCAATCGAACAGGTGTTTTCTATCAATTTTGACTTTGTTTCAAATCTTTCACAACAGCAGATTAAAACATATCGGTAAGATAAATTCGTTGTAGCAGTATCACTCGGGTGTTATGCGTCCCGCGTTAGGTTTTATACAATTCACCTTCGGCTCATGGTATAAAACCTAACGCGAGAGGCATAAAACCCCATGTACCCCGAGTGATCCTGTTTCAACTTATATTATGTGACGAAGATGAGCCGTCACACAAATAATAACATTGTAACCTTTGACCAAAAGAATGCGTCAAACGTTCTCACGCCATTGATAATGCATACACGAATGAATGAATATTTTAAGTGAAGAGGCTATAATTAGATATGTTTTTTTGCCCAGCTCAGGTTATATACCAGGTTTTAATTGATATTAATATATAGAGTATTATATTTGGTAGTGGCATTTGAAATGAAGATCTTGAAAGAACTACCGCTCGATACGAAGGCAAAGACAAATAAATGTATATACATGAATACACGATGCTCAGACATCAAGACATCGTGACACTTGGAACTCACGACTCAAAGGTTCCTGACGGTACGACATGACAATATTACATTTTGAGGGATATATGGCAAACTTTACGATATTTTTTAACCGTATCACAACAGAATTAACATAGCATCCACTAATAACATATCAATTCATACCACATAGAGAAAAACACGGCTTCACGTCATGTAGAAATACACAATTCATGACTTAAGTCTCTGTGCCATCTACTGGTTTAGAAACACAGATAATCACTATTCCTGCGATT
The DNA here is from genome assembly GCF_023055435.1 of Haliotis rufescens. NCBI lineage: Eukaryota > Metazoa > Mollusca > Gastropoda > Lepetellida > Haliotidae > Haliotis > Haliotis rufescens. Next base: position 2,290,971 of record NW_025963857.1, read on the forward strand.
GCCATGTTCATACATTGTCTTTTAGATTATGATCGAGCTGTACCTTTGATATTATCAAAGAGTTATATTTGATATACATGGATGCAGTAATGTTTTATGTCATCCTATTGCTGATATGCCTGAACTCAGTAGACCGGAGTTTATCGAGTTTATCGAGAAAGATAAATGGCCCGCGAAAGTGCTTGAAAAGAATAATTATACTTCAGGCTGCCGAAAGAGAGATTGCTTGTCACAAAAATCATATTGCTGCAAAGTGTTCTTTCTTTCGATTATATTCAGACTTATGTAACACTATCTGGTTTTGTAGCCGTAGCTGATATATATCTTATCTCAATACAAAATCCAGGCCTCAATGGGCGATGTTTTTCAATTTATCTTCCCTTCGCTAACCCGCTAGGTGCGCTGACCCGGACGGTCCAACCTTAAACTGACGGCGAACTACATGTATCATAGGCAGTTTGGCAGGGTATATAGATTTTAACAGGGAGTCTATATACGTTTTATATATTCCATCAGTTAAGTAAGTTGATTATATCTATTTAAGTATTGAGAGTGCGGTCAATACAACTTATAACAGCAGCTGGGGTATCATACCATGGCCAGCAGCACAGTCATGTGAGGGTCAGCGGTTGTAATAAATGCCAGAGAATGGCCGGTTGGCAACTGAAGCTTAACTTTGTGGATGAGGTGTGGGATACTGCAGGCTAACCATATATGTAACATCACACGACACATGGCAGTCTGACGGTGAGGGTTAAAGATAGTACGCTTTCTGTGAGTAGAGACTTGACCCTCGGACAGCGGCTAGGCAGGTTGTCCCTCCTACGCCTCAGAGATCCTGCCTGGCCATACTACTATGTAGTTATATAGACATATTAAGATCACGAATAAACGTTGTGGACCCACAGACGGACTTGTGTTGTCAAAAGAGAAATATCCGGTAGAACACCAACGTCTACCAGGGATATATTGGTGGAGATGAAATTCGATCTCAGGTACCTCAAAGCACCAAGACAAAGACGTTCGTCAACACGAAGTGAATCGTTATTTCGTCTGGGGTCCACAACAATCACGACAACAACCAACAACCAGCATTCTGGTTCGTCTATCCTCAAGCGTTTTTGTGCTCATCATTATTGTCATCATTGTCCTTATTCGGAGACATTGTTACCACTGTGTGGACAGTAAACAATGATTTATCTATTGTCATGTCCGGAAATAAATGTTCCGTGATTCAGTGATACATCAGGGATGATCATATTGTACAGTTAACCACCAGATAGCCGTTCGAAGCGAGGCGGTGAGATCAGCTGATCGTTCATTCCAGGTCGCTTTGTTGACGTTTTGCAATCGGTACTGAAAGTGTTGCCCTTGATGTGTGAATATCACACTTTTAAAAATGAAGTAGATTTTCATTGTACACGTTCCCATATCTGTGTTGTAGTATCACCAAGCAGGCTGCATCATACGCATGCATATAAGTACAGCGGTTAGGCGATGCGGTACGCGAAATGTGATGGTCTTATGCAACGTAAAAGTTGCCAGTAGCCTAAATTATGTGAATTTTGACAGCATAAGTATTTATCAGGTTAAGTGTTTTCAAGATATTGTAAAAGAAACAGGCACCGACAAATTATGTCAGTATTATTATCATATCATTATACAATGTTCAATACAAAAGAAATGGATATCTCTGAACTCCATTTTGATATTTAAGGGTTAGTTGGTGCATGTTGTATAAACAGATTTTATGCAGAATTGTGCCTGTTTTTGCAAAATACTACCATGATCATATTTTAATATGATAAATCAAAGATATATATTAATGAGGCCTTTTTAACATTTTAAAAATTAGAAAATGTATTTTCCTTCAGACACAAGACACTATATATATTACTTTAAAAACATATTATACCTTATATACCATATTATTCTTATACCAACTACAGTTTTTCATCTTATAAATTGGAACAATAAATTCATATACATTTCAATCTCTATAATGATGATTTTATTAACATTTTAGTGTCTACATCCAGTTTGCATTGACAATCATCAGATGATTGTAAAACAGATGCAGCTCATTCTTTATTTCATTAGGCCATGCTTTTTGTTTCCTTATTCTGAACTGATGTATTAAATTCCCAAATAAACAAATTATTAATGCTAATCTTTTTTCTCTTTACACCAACATATATATGCATTGCACAATGACTGTTATTATTTTATTTGCAGTCATTATCTGTAACAGAACTGCATGTTATGTCAATCAAGATAAGTAACATACGAAAGGACTCCAGCATACTTTCATGTTTGAGGTGAAGTGAGGTGAAATGGGGTTTAACGTTGCGTCCAAGATTATTGCACTTATATAGCGACGTGCATGCACGTGTGTGTGTGTGGCTGCTTGTACTAGTCCGGACTGATGCCGATTTAGAGTGCTAGCTGACTGAGATACCATGCTGCAGTTTCACATGAATACCCCACTCAGACACAGTATACAGACTCCGAGCCGACCAGTCCTTGTTTTACCCCCTTAATGGCGAGCGCCATGTATCATGCACGTCTTGTTGTTTGTTTGGACAAATCTCTGTAATTTACCCCTATTTGAAGAGCATGAGTATCAGAATAATGTAAGAAATGATGGATCAATGAATTAACACCTGTGGTGACCACTTAATGGGGGGACACATTTTGCAAGGGACTGAATAATATGGGCAAATCTATCATTTCAAACTGTATAATGAATGGTATGTATATTAATTGCAACTGAGCAACTGATTGCTTGATAGATGCATGGTAGATTTCCATTTGGCATATTTATTTTCTAAAAAAATAATGTCAGAATTAAAAAAATAAAAGTCAGATGTAACTTTAATTATGAAATAAAAGTAACATTAAAGATGAGCTCTTTTATTCTGAATGTTATTTCTTCTTCAGTTATTTGTAAAGGCACGCATGTATACTACTGTTTTTCATGGCGATTTCCCAGTTATCTTCCATCGTGTAATTTCGTCTGTCAGTTGAAGACTCAACAAATGTTGATATTGTAAACTAATAATCACTACAAATTAAGTGCTAGTTTAAAACATTCAGTTGTAAACGACCGTTTTTGAATGAAGGTGCAACAGGGAAACGCTTTAGCTTGGCTCCGTATCTATATGTTATTAGTTGTCGCAGCCTGCAAAGACCCGAAAACCAGACCGGAAGCGGCAGGTTGGACCGTCGCTTATATCATTTCAAAAGGAGAGTCATTGCTCTTTTGAACAAAAAGATCGCGCATAAACCCCAATTAAAAATAAATAAAGGCTATGTTCATAACATACACTATAGTTACAATGTCTAGACCTTGGCTTGAAATTTGTTCAAGACCAGAAGCACGAACGACTGATACAAAACATAAGACCGAACGTAACGCTTTACTCCAAGACCTCTTGCGAACATGTGGTGTCATCACTGATAACATTGATCCATTCATATAGAGAATCTCACCCGAGTATCATTTGATGTCAAATATATCAACACGAGTGTGGATATATTTGATATCAAAAGACACGAGGGTGAGATTTTATTTATCATCCAACATCAATCTTTAAACTTTTTCAATTTGTAGACAGAAATTAGCAGTGTCTTCAGTGTAAAATGTACTGCAAACAGCTTCAGTAGCAGAGCTATTAGTGATGTCATTTGATTGTGACGTCATGGTAACCAGTGACGTCACAATGGTCTGCAAAGCATTGTGATGTAATTTCATTGCAGCGATATCTACAGTTGATCTACTTGATCTCATCCAAGCGATATCTCCTGTGGGAGCCAGATTTGGATGATAAATAATTGTCAGCGCTATTTTGCTGGACTTGTTATTCCCTGGTGGTCCATGGATTTCCCTTTCTGTGCATGACACAGGTGATATAAACATGTATGAGCAAACAAAATCCCGTGACGCTTAAAAATAGCATGCTAATACAGTTGTGAGGTAAGCAGCCGTTAGATTGACTGATCGAATGTTATTCTTTACTCGCAACTGGCCGTCCCTTAATACGTCATAGCTATTATGCGATCTGCTGAACTGTTGCCATGGTATAAGTTGCTGACTGTGATAATTTTGTTCAACATTCATACACTTACTTTCAGTGCCTGTGGAGATTTCAAGACCATGTAATTTCGTGCCTAAATGTGGGTATCTTGTAGCTCGACGTAACTTACAACACTAACTTATTGTAAACATGAACAAACACCAACTGTGAGGCCAGAATTAATAAACAGCGCTGGCTATCATCATCATTGGGGTGGTGTGAAAGGTGTAAGTCACTAATCGCCTCAAGCTTTATTTGCACTAATTACCAATTGGTTTATTGGTTTACTGCCAGATTCACCTGGTTCGGCTTGGCAACTCCTTGACAAATTGTCAATTATATGAATACAAATTGTTCTATCTTAATGAAACTCGCGAAACTAGAAGTTCATTATCAATGTATGAGGACATCGTAATATCAATGTATGCTTAATATACACGCATCGAGAGGCAATAAGCGATTCTTATTTTCAGTTTCTAGTTAAGTTATGAGTGTTTTCTTGTATGTTTTTAATCAACTTCAATATATAAAGTACACTGGTTTTAGTCATACCATCAATTTTACCTTCAGTAGTGTCCTCATGATATAAATCACTGGATTGTCTGGTCCAGACTCGTATATTTACAGAATGCCGTCATATAGCTGGAATATTGCTGAGTGCGGGGTTAAACAATAAACCGACCGACCAACCAGCAATTAATCTCAGTTTGACCACCGTTCAATTTTTAGAGGGGCGTATCCTTTGAATTAATGGATATCGAGGATTATAGTCTTGGAACTACACCCCCACAATCCTTATTGAACGTCACCATGAAAAACTTATGTGACAAAACGCCCAGAAACATCTGTTTGCGTTTTAAATACAGCTTTGAATAGATAAATGCTCCGGCTTCTCCACGCGTTTCAGTCGGTACCCTCTGAATGATACGGAAAGGACGCATCTCTTAAGGTAAGGCGTTATGAACATTACTTTGCAATAACCCCTTATACCATGCTTGTTCAGTATTGTTTGGAGAATTTATATACCTTAATTCGAAAATATACCTAGATACACAGTTTTCATTGCTTTCAGTTTTCAATCATGCTGCCTCTGCCTGTTGCCCTGCTGACACTGGTATTGTGCGCGTGCAGCGTTGGCGCCCAAGGCGAGTATTCCTAAATGTCTATTCCGTAGAATGGTCACCTATTATAAACTCGAGGATCCAAACAAAACCATTTCTGAATTTGAAATTAGGAGAATACAGCATTCTCATGTGACTTGGTTGTTTCATTACTAACTGGAGAATCTGGTCGCCTAATTCATTCCTTTAAAATTGTCTTTTTGGAAATACAGTTACTTGTATCGTTTGAATCCGTAGCAAAAGTAGCAATTTTATCATGAAGGCGAGTTGGTATTATGTTCAGACAGTAAAGATATTGTTGACAGATATGGACAGTTAGGTTTCTAGAAACCGTCACATCCCGATACTTCTCCAACGACCAAACTTGCAAAGTTCATTTACAACAGCCAGGGGCAATTTACTTGCTGCCGATATCATGTCACTAAAATGTAGCCACGATAACACTGTACCAGCATAATAGCAGCTCTCGCTGACATGCCAGTTGGAAACTTTCTATTTTCCAAACACCACTCATACAAGGGCTGTCTAATAAGCGGGGCAGGATAGGTTCACCGTTTCGCGAATACCTGGTGTCATCACTATTAGAGAGTGATTAATAAATAAAAACCTCATGATATAGTCGGAATCGTACAATCGACTGTGCTTGTGTGTGTATAATTTATTCAACCGGTTTCACGCATGTGATTTTCAAAAGTACAGTTTCGCTGTTTTGACGTCACAGTACACTCTAACATAGTATGACGTCATAGTGCAATCTAACTTTGTGACGTCACAATAAGACAGGCGTAAGACGATAGGTCAGGCGTACGACACATACAGAAATAAGTATTGTAGTGGCGGTTAAATGTATAATACATGTAACTGTGTAAAATAATTCAATTATTTTAGGCCATTTAATTTTGTTTTGACAGTATTAACAAAATAACTTTCTTTTATCTTTCTCAGTGCATCATTGTCAGATTTGTAAAACGGGAATATCACAAAATTTGGTGTTTTATTCCCGGCACACTGATCAATGTGTTGACTGAGTGGGATACACCGGCAAGAGAGGTCCCTTATTTGTTGTCGGTGGACCCTCCTCACTCTCACTCTTACTGTGTCCCCTGTTTGTCCAATGTATTCGGCCTTGCATCCAGCTCATTGTAGGACATAAATCAAGTTTTTCGAAGCACAATTCATATTTTCACGGACATAGAAAGTTTTTCCGTCTTTAAATGTATTAGAACAACATTGTAAAACATGAGGGCAAGTACCACAATATAGTCTGTTACACTTTTGTACTATTTTACAGATCTGTTTCAGATTTTGGCTCTGTCTTTTAGTTTTAATAAGTTTATTTTGTGATAATTCTGGGTTTTGGGGTTAAAGGTTGTAGCAAAAGGGAGAACACTCTCGTTAGATTTATCTCTGGGATTTAAAAGATCACAACGGTTTTGTGATTTAGCCTTGTTTTGTGATGTAGCTTTCTACTATTTTTCTAGGGTAGTTTCTTTCTAAAAGTGACTCCCTCACTTCATCGAGTCTATATTGTGCACGGTCTGAATTGATATCGTCCCCATATATAACAGGCGGTTATTCCACAATCTCAGATGAATGCTTGAAACTTTTTTCAACAATCACAGTCAATTTTGTAAGCTACACCTTTGGTGTTCTTGAGTATTGAGGGAGGTGGAACTGGTGAAGTAGGTGTCAATGTTGGCTTGCTGTTGGGGGAGGTGGCTGATGATGTGGGAAGCTTTTACTTTGAAGGGAATGGTGATGATGGGTGTGGTCGTGGATTTGGGATGGAGTGTGGAGGAGATGGCTTTACCGAGTTTGAGTGGGTAATTGTTGAGATTGGAATGCTAACATTATTATGGAAGGTGAAATTCCAAATGTTTTTAGAATCATTTACGTACTGATATAACATGCTAGACAAAGTCCTGTGATACGTGTTAGTCTGAGTTTTCTTTATTCCTAGTTCCTGGCAAATGCAATGAAAACGGTTTGCCGAACCTGCAAATGAACTCGGCAACCAATTTCGAGCAATAATTCGTGTCCTTGTTTTGGAATTCCATAAGTGCAGCTTAAAATAGTCCTGCACAACCAGCATATAATTGTTTCCAACACTACCAGCCACAGTCCAGAAATATCAACTGCAATATGTTCAAATGGAAAAATACCCAGGAACCTTGTAGACCAGCCTTTCTGCTGGCAATCCGTCTTCCTATCTATGCACTCTGAACAAATGTTAATATGAGCTTCATGATCATGGGCTCAACCAGGCCAATAGAACCGTGGTCTCCCTTTTGGCTTTATCTTCTGAATTGCCCCCACCTGCTGATAACTCAAGTAAACCTTTGAAGACATCCCCAATCATTGACAGAGGGAGTACCTTTTTGACACTGTATTCGTACAGCCCCCTGACTAAAAACCACCAACAACATACAAGGAATCCCACTGATCTGATAGACCGTTCATGAACCTCGTAACTGGTCTCGTTACATGATTGTATTAATTCCTGTCAATGGCTTCCACGAGGGAACCAAACTCCTGTCACTGTGCCCATTCTAAAGGACTTTCAATCTGCACGTCTGCAATGTCCACTCTCTTTCGTTGTTTGCAGGGTTTCCTTGACATGTGTATGTATTAGAAAGTTATTATTTAGCTCTATGTTGTACTTCACAATCATAATCAGTCAGAACTTCAAACTACCCATCCACCTGACCTTCCATTTCCTTAACCCATCGTGGTGAGTCATGGTCCGTTCTCAAAAGAAAACTACATGTTATCAGATAGCGCTTAAAATGCTTCCTATCTTCCATTACTGCCAACATGTCCTTATGGGTGACACAATAGCTCTGTTCTGATCGTGATAATGCAATCAGAAGTTACTCAGAAACCTTTATTCTAGACGAAACAAGGTTCCACATTACTAGCATCTGTATCTTCAACAAAGTCCTCTTCAAAATCAGGACATGCTAAAACTCGGGAAAATGTAAGCATATCCTTCAAACAATAAAATGCCTGCTAACAAACCTCACTCCATACAAACTCAGCTCTCTTCACAGTCCACTTAGTCAAAGGTGTCACAATAGACAAAACTGTCTTGATAAATTGCTGGTAATACAATCCAGAATCCCAACAAAACTGTGTACGTCTGACACGTACTGAGGAATGGGCCAATATCTAATAACTGAAACCGTTTCTTGATTTGGAGTTGTACCTTTAGATTTATTCTCATCACCTCTACTTCCAGCAAATGATCTAAATGTTCCCCAAACGTTCTGGAATATATTATGATATCGTCAATGTAGACATGACGAATTTCAACTTCAAACTGGCCAGAATACAGTCCAGAGATGAGAACAAACGTGACCCCTCAATCTGATCTGTATTTATACCATCCCATTCCATCCCCAGCATATATATGAAAAGCAAATCTCAATGGCGTTTCATTAATATGTTTATTATCATCATTGACCCTGTCAGTTGAACCTAAGTCATGTGGCCCACTTGAGAACTGCTCTGTTCTATATTTCTGTCTATGCTCATTAGAATAATCACCAAGATTACATTTGTCAAAACTTGGGCCTGTTCAAAGAAGTACTTTCGGCAGCGGACTCAATACAACTCCGAAAAAGTCCCTATTCTTGTGCCTCTCACTTACGTAAAGTTTCGTCTTGTCTTGGCACAACATTCTGAACTAATTTGACATTCAACACATCCATCTTCATTAAAGTATCCATCTAGCTTTTCAGGAAAATGATCTCATACTTGGCGGGAATGACAACAGTATCCGAAGTAACAATGCCTAAATGAATATACTTATATCCCTCGTGTAAGGGAACACCACTACCATGAGCGAACTGTAAACTTGTTCCTATGCATATCGAAAGGGACTCCATGCCATTTGCAAATCCACCATAAAGAAAGATCAGCTTTACTGAGGCCTTGAATGTTGTAACCTTGAACAAACAACTTCTGAGCAAGAGTCGAATGACGCTTTTTGAAATCTTGGTAGAAAGGGCATTCTCGATTGTATCTCAAAAGTTGTGAAATGTAAACACCAAAAGCTAGAGCTGCTGGAATATTACTCGCCAAAGCGAAGTTGACTATGTGAAAGTTGTAGTTATCCCTCTTGTCGTACAGTCTTGTGGAGAGTGTTTTGAATCTTTATGCATAGATCTAAATATGAAACAGATGAGGCGGTCTCCTTTATTTCTAGTTCAGCTAGGTAAATCAGTGGAAGGGAAATGGCTATTTGATTGTTATTGAACGATATCACATCATCGATATACCTGAAGCTTAAGTTATACTTCTTGGTCAAATGACCTTGTTTTGACTTTACCAATCCGAGCAGATAATCCGAACCAGATCCGCAAGAAGGGGAACACAATTGGTGCCCATGGGAATGCCTACTTCTTGCCTAAGTGTCTTTCCCCAAAATTGTTTGTGGATGTTATCAATGAGGAAGTCCAGCATTTCACATATTGTTTTCTCAGTAAACTTCAGATGGCATTTGCTTTCATTTTTTGTATGGTGTCTAAATTCTAAATTGACTGTCTAAATCTAAACCCAACGAACTGATTAGTCAATAACAAGAAATCCTTCCGATGATGCCATTTGTAAGCCTTATGCCTTTGCTGAATGAACTAGAACTCGGTTATTGTGACAAGACATCCGCTTATCATGGAGAGCACAACGAAACCATTTATACAAATCGCACAATCAATCCGACACCTATTGGAAAAGGGAATTCATATTTAAAACAAAGGAAGCAGGTAATTTCCCTTATTCATAGTGGTGCACACAGGTACACTCACCGCATAGAGCCACAACGTGCATATACTTATCAGACGTATTACCATACCAGAATAAACCTGGTGTATTCTATGAACCCTAATTGGTTCAATTCCAATGTGCTGAACAAGCCACGAGCGCCTAGTTGAAAAACATGACAAAAACAAAGTCAAACGACGATACATCTTCTACATCTTCTCTACAATTACCAATACAAAAATAGCTTCGGTAAATGTTCTACTTGGTGTGACCCTCGGGAAAGCTTCTGACAAAGGTGCTGACAAACCTGAAAACATAATCGGGGCGAACCGGGATTCGAACCCAAATAGATTTGTCAGAAGATAGGTTTCCATAAGAAAAGACAGCACAATGGTAAATCATCGTTGGAACTGTTTCATATATAATATTCTATCATGTCATCTGTAACTAGTAGCTACAATGCATTTCCCTGAAGTCATATTTAACGTAGCTACACTTCTATGACGTGAAGGTGCTAAGGGACATTGCATTCCAACACTACCGGAACCTACTCAATTTGCATGAAACCTGTACTTGTTGTTGGAGACTTTCAATGCAAAATGTTTTGACTTGACCCCCATGTTCTGCTGACATAGTCATTTTCCTGCAACAGAAGTACAAATGTAAAACCACCCGAGGCATTGCCGTTACGGAACTTATTCTTTTCTTCTTCCGAAACATAACGTTTGCAACATTTAGGCCAGTAATATAAATACCTTTGCCCCTTGGAAGTGACAAACAGGAAATTTTGATTCTGTTTTAATTTTTATCTGCAGATCTGATTTTTTTCGAATTCGTTGTGGAAGATCTCTTCGAGGGACAGTCAAACAATATAACACTGCGACGGTTTGGTATCGTCCAAGGAGACATCCAAATTAATTACACCATCACGGGATTGGGGCTATCATCCCCTGATGATTTTACGGGAGGGAGTTTCTCAATTGTTTACCCTCCTACCGAGGACCCACTGAAAATCCCAATTGACGTGAAGGATAACTCCGTAAGTACCTGTGTTGGAATATCTGTGTGTTTTCCTCTTTTTGATGTCCATTAAACGATAAAAGCATTAACAATTGATGTACATTGCACACGCGTAAGTATATGAGTCTTAATGTCAAGTTAAACAATAGTCAAGCCCTTCGGTGGCAATTGATCCTGGGCGTCAGCGTGACGAACAACCTATTCTTTCTCACCATACACCTGAATGATTAGATGGAATCCGTCTAATTCTTGATGTTTCATATGAACGTGCCACGCAGAACGATCCTGACGATGTGCAATCATGTTTTTGTATTGTCGTTGGGCAGGATATTCGAACTTTGTTATTTTAACCTTCAATCATAATTCTCGCATTCTTCATCTTTTTAAGGTTTGTGACAATGGTCGAGCAATATTTGTGAGGATCACGGGCATCGACAAAGCACCTATACCAGAAACTGACTTGAGGGTGTTCGTTGTTGTTGATGACGATGGGGGTGAGTTAATATGTAATACAATACACAACCTTGTCACGTGTCATGATAGGAACAACATTGCTGTCACTGCAACATTGCAACAGAACAGTGTATGCAAATGCATTATGAAATATATTCTGAGAAGTTATCGACTATGACGGTTACGAGCGTTAACCACTAGATTACTCCATGGAGACTTTAAATTTATCTTTTAGGGGACATGGCCCGTGTCTTCTTAAAGTGTTGCATTTGCCTCACTTGAAGAAAACATGTACTGTATTCGCATCATATGTTGATCTACTTCAGAATGGACCGCGTGGGACACATCGGAGGGACCTTGTAACTGTGACACGGACATGCGAGAGAGGGTTAGGAATCGAACGTGCAACGACAAGGGAATTGCCGGGCGAACGTGCGATGGACCTAGCTTCATAAACGATACTGTATCCTGTGCTGGCGATCCTGCTTGCACAAGTACTAAACACATTCATATTTCAATTGTCTAATGACCTATTGATCCCTGTAGATCGACCAGAAAATCATATTGTATTCGGAAGCTCAGATCTGAGATAATATATATTGTCAATGCTGGAGAATAACCAGTCTAGATTATCAATCATTGTTCAACTACATCCTAACATCATAGCTTTGAACCTTATCATGCAGTGAGTGAGTTTGGTGTGATGGATCTGTCAGCATCAGTTACAAGTTATAGCACGGCGTTTCTGTTTATTGAGGGAGAAAGGTGAAAGTGATGCTATCCTTTGGATGAAACCTTCTGATCCGGCTATCATACTTCGGATGGATTTTGAGACCCGTCTAGCAGGTGCTTGCACGCTTAGGGAGGCATGATTAAATTTGACTTAGGGAAGAATCCAACTGTTTAAGTTAAGTTCGCGAACTTCACGGGGAAGTAATACAATACAAGTCATTGTAAGTACTAACCCAATCTAGTTTATTGTTTTGAGCGTAATTGTTGCTGTGTATAATACGTGTTTGTGTCTCTAGTCATGTGTTTAACATTGTTTCCAGCTACAACTACACAGATGCCAAGCACGACAACCCCTTGGACAGCCTGGTCAGCACCGTGGACAGCCTGGTCAGAACCACGGAGATGGCGCTCACCACCAGGGAGATGGTGGTCTGCTCCATGGAGATGGTTTCGTGGCTGGAAGGGCTGGAGAGGCTGGAAGGGCTGGAGAGGCTGGTCGGCACCACACCCTTCGACAGGTTGGTAGGAAGTAAGATAAACATATTTTCGTTTACAAAAACGAACAATCGGCTAAAACAAAGCTATATCCCATCTCCAGGATTGGGAATTAACACCTGCCCTCCACACCCCTGGCACGTTTTGGGGGCATGGCAGGATCCAATGATTGTTGGTTAGTCGGCACCTAACCAAACTCGTCTCGAACTTCCATTTATGGCAGTGATGAGGTCATCTTTGTCGCCTTAGCACTTTCCACAAAGGTGTTCTTTCAGTTCAGGAAATAGGTGGAAATCACATGGTGCCAGGCCTGGGGAGTATGGAGGGCGAGAAAGCTCTTAGAAACCACATTGTCGCACAGCAGCCTTTGCAAGTCGAGAGGTGTGAGAAGAGGAATTGTCATGAAGGAGAAGAACTCCAGCAGTCTGCATTCTTTGATAGAACCACTCAGGCAATGATATGAATCAGCATAGTTGAAACCAGTAATCGTCTTTTGACTTTCTAAGTAATCAACAAGGATCGCACCCTTTGCATCCCATAATACAGTGTCCATGACTTTCTTCACTGATCTTGAAGACTTGAATTGGAAGAATTGGAGAAGTGGAATGTTGCCATTCTACAGATTGACGTTTTGACTGTTTCATCACCCGTTACTAATTTCTTTTTTAATTTCACGAAATCCTCCTCAATTAGCTCTACATTTCCTCTGGCAGTGTCAGTGTTTCCTTAAGATCAGAATTTAGAAACTTTGGCAACCAACGAGCAGATATCGTATTCATCTGTAAATATTCATGAATAATAGTTTCAATGGATCCATGACTTAGACATTTGTCTACCTCAAGTTCAGCAATGGTAATACGTTTATCGACAGTACAAGTTTTTCTATCTATCGGAAATTTATTTTTCTTCATTATAAATGTAAAACCATCCCGTGTTTGCAAAATCTTAAAAATATATATACAAAGGAACACAAAAATATTTGATGTCAATAATATTCTTCATGATACATTTGGATATAAGTAAAAATTTGAAGGTCAAATGTAACGAAACAAGCGGTCTACTCATACACAATTGTCTTCATCAGATTGTTGCCAAATTGCTGAAATTGTTTACTTTTTAAGACATTGGCTGACATTGCGGTAATTTTTAAAACGGACAAATTGTGAACAGGGTTTTTTAGGTTTCACTTTTCATATATCCCCGATATCATATATGGCGGGCCTTGCTACTTGCAAGGATGATGCCAAATATATAAATAAAAGGAACATGGCCCTTCTCATAATCATAAGAAATATCTGCCAAAATTAGAGTAGGTTGTACAATTTGAGACTTTATTATAAGTATGTGTTGATGAATCACTATAAAATACCCGATGTTCGCGAAAAGGTGAGTGTATCCTGTGTTACCGATGGCATGCATCACAAACAGATGCCATGGCAGGTCAAGTATGCACCTGAATAATAAAGAGAACGCTACAAAGTCAAAATAGGGAATCATATCAGACATTATTTGTGTCTTATGAACAAAAGTCATTTGACTTCAATATTTCACGACGGACAATGATTAACTATGATGACTTGATTAACTATACTTGAGAACGGCATCGTCGCTTAGAAATTACGGAATCACTGAATTAGGTCTTGCTTTTATTCTATGTGATTACAATTGAGGAAATAGTCGTGAACGTAATAAATGTCCTGAATAGGCTGCATGTTTGTGAAATGTCATTATCTTTGAATTTGCTCTAGATCCTACCAACTGGTCAGAGTGGGGACCTGACGGGCTATGTTCAGCAACCTGCGACGGCCTCCAAAGAGAGTTAAGAACAAGGACTTGCAACAGCCCCGGGGCTGCCCTTAACGAGACAAGGTCTGTCCGTTGTTCCCCTCCATGCCCATGGACAACCGGTTAACACAGGTATGAATTTGTCTTAATCTCGAAACGTCTGGTCTGCACAGATATTCTAAGTTTTGTCAGGATCAAGTTTTGATGATATCAGCATATCATCCAACAAATAGAGATTGAAATATCCAGGCACACAATGATTGGATAACTCCAATAGGACCTCAATTTCATGATGAACGGATAGAGGCATGTAGTCATGGGCATGCAGTCATGCTTCAAAACCTGTGATATGATGTATCGTGACAGAATCGTTGCATATCTTTATCACAATAGCATTTGCCTCTGAGGATTGAAACAACTGTAACCACTTATGCCTACACAGCATCAAAGACGTCGTTTGATGACCGACGAAATAGGCAGATGCATAGGCATGCTTGAAACTGGGTCAAAACAACGTCACGTTGCTGGGCACAGAATCAGACGTTTGGATCAACTACCCAGTGACATGCAGATGGTCCTCATTGCAGCAAGACGTCATCACTTAGTGACTGCCACTACACTAAGAAATGACCTACGGAACGCCAGTTTCTACTCAGACAATGCATAATCTGAGGCTGGTATCCGGTCACAGAGGAAATGAATTCGCATCCCACTAACATGCAGGCACGTTTGGATTTGGCTGAAGATCACATCAGTTGGACAGACCATGACTGGGCTCCACGACTTGTCACTGATAAGTGTGACGTAGACAAGGAGAAAGATTTCAGGAGTCCAACGTAGTAGAACGTTGGGGGGTCTCAAGAATGATTTGGGTAGAGATATTGTGTACCTGAAAATGCATGGGAACATATGGTGTAAGTCAAAATAGCGAATTGAATTTTAATGCGAATTGATTTTAAATATGCCCTCCACATGTCTGCCATAAAACATTTTTAAAACATTATTGAGACCTTGTTGCCTGAATAACCTAAATGAAGGTTATAACAAAGGTATGGCTATAGGGCTTCAATAACAATAGGCAATTCCAATTAGCATGCCATTGGGATGATGCCAGCAGATCCGACGTCGGTTTTGAAACCCAAACTAGCTAATCCTATGAAGCGAATTTGGGAACACCAAACCACTTGACCACCTGTGTCTATGCACACGTGCCTCGTTTCTCACACTTTACCATTGTTGAATTTCTTTCATGATTTTAACGTCTTTAGGACCCTTATCTTGTGCTTTTAGATCCCATTTTTTTGTTTTGTAGATATTGGCCAACCATTTTGATATCAACATGAGCATTTCTTGTTCATTAAAATTTGCATGTTTAAACATTTATTTGCATGTTTTTTTCTATTCATACACATGATTAAGTTATTTGCTAGGAAGACTAAATGCACACAATTTCATATGCATTGAAGAACTGTCAATGTCAATTTAATCCGTGGTCATCACTTGTACAGGCGAGGCATTATGTATACATGTATATCATTTACTTTATATTTAGAATATAACCTTCGCTTCTCTGGGTGTCTGTTGAATTTGTAACTCATAATCTCAAAAAGGTTAAGGTGGTTTAGAAAAATCGACTGAACCGTGAACACGAGACAACATATTGAGACCATTCAGAAAAGAACTTTAGTTCTGTGGTTTATATTTGCATGAATTTCTTTCTGCCCTCTTCAATTACACAGAAGGTGATATATTTGCCATGTGTGTTAATATCAAAGCATTAAGTATTAAAAGGTCAACATTGTGAAATATGAGAATTTGTTTGCGAACACGATCGAAGGGTGGAGTCAAATCAAAATTCAAAATTCAAATATCAGAAACAAGACAAAAGAATTAATATATATAATAAACCATGTGGCTCCAGAATATAATGTGGGTAAAGGGCAAATGAAGGCCAAATGTAACAAAACAAGCGCTCTACTAACACAAACCACTTCATTGTGGTCATATTGAGTGCACTACACATTTTCCTTACACTTCAACATTGTTCAACTTTTTCATGTTTTTAACGTCTTTATGACCTGTGTCGTGTGTTTAATAGTTCCCGTTTCTTCGTTTTTCAGATCTTGGCAAACCACGTGGACACCAATTTGAACATTTCTAGTTCATTAAAATATGCATGTGAAAACATTTCTTTGTATTGTTTCTTTCTACTAATACACACGAATAAGCAATTTGTTAAGAAGACGAAATACACACAATTTCAAAGAATTAAAACATGGGAATTAATATAATGTTCTCAATTTCAATGTTTGGATCAATAGTGCCGCCACGTTTTGTCAAACATTCATTCACTCGACTAGGCATGCTGCGTGTGAGTATCCCAACTGAGGGAGTCTGTTCCATTTCTCTTGCAGCGCCTGGCTAAATTCAGCCAACGTGGTCGGCGCAACATGACGTTGACGCACACGTCCCAGTCAATGTCCCAGTGTTCAATGGAACAAAGGTCTTGGCTCATTGCTGGCCATGGCATTCTATGGATGTTGTGCGCCATAACGTAAAGATTGACGATTCGTGCACGGTGAAAAAAGACGTCGACTCACACACCTTGCAAACGGGACAACAAAGGGTATCAGTATGCTGTCCTCATAAATGTGTTCAGTGAAACTTCCCTGACCAATATGGAGTTGGGTTCGCTCAGTCATAGTGATGCCACACAACACCATAACCGATCTACCGCCAAATATGTCATGTCTCAGGTTCATATTGGCTTGACGCCCATTTCTGGTGTCCCCCGCCGTGATATTGCTGGAATATTGCTAAAAGTGGCGTAAAACTCACTCACTCACTCACTCACTCACTCACTCACTCACTCACTCACTCACTCACTCACTCACTCACTCACTCACTCACTCACTCACTCACTCACTCACTCACTCACTCACTCACTCACTCACTCACTCACTCACTCACTCACTATTGGCTTGACGTTCTTTTGGATGTCGCCTGACCATGCCTATCAAGGAAGTACAAAGTAAATAGGGACTAACCTAGATGTGCAACTATGTCACTGATTAATTACTGTTGTTTATATTTACGGAAAACATTAGCGTGACCAGCGTCTATTACCACAGTTATTTTTGTTTGTTTTACACCGTATATTAAACAACAAACAAACAAACATGTAAGAGCTGTTGAACTCAAGTTATTTTTAAAAGTTATATAACGTTACTACAGAAGCCTATGGGAAAAGTTGTGTGTAACCTTAAGAATGTTTTTTGTCAGCAACCGGAGGCGTCGCTTATGATTTTGTGACATTCCATACTTCAGTGATGACCACTAGTCACCCCATTGATGGACCCTTTTGCAAAGAAGGCCAAACTCAATAGAAATGTCAAATCGGTTGTGTATTGCACAAAGTAAACCATGACAGTGTGGTAGTGAGTTCACCGTGTAGTTCAATTACCATGATTACAGTACAAAATAGTGTTCTAACAATATATTGCCAGTATGCATGTTTGTATGAAAATCATTAGGCCACAAAATATAGAATGTGATTATTTATCTTCGCAAGTGAAAACCTGAGAGTATTTGGCAAAGATCATTGATTGGTCAATGAGTTTAAGTTCTTCTTGAACTGAAGAATTTCCTTTTAAGGTCAGGCCCATGTCCTGTCACACACCGGTAATTGTCTTGGCGCAACACGTACAACTTACAATTAACACCACCACTGGCACATGCAATCGTACCAGAAACTATGTACCAGGTCACGGACTCCCAAAGGAACTCAGAATGAAAGAAATAATTACATATGAAATTTATTTCTTAATACAGTTTACATGTTATGACGGCTATAATACCAAGCAGTGTACAATTAGAGTACTGTGCACATTTGAACTATTTGGTCCGATCCGCCTTTTCCCATAGAAACGGCTGATTTCAACTGGATATTTTTCTTTATCGATTCATAGACCCTGCTTGATTGAGAACTTCAGGAATTTCAGGACCAATACGTTCAATAATTATCACATCAGGGAGAAGGCGTTACTGTGCCCAATCCCTTTGTCTTTTAGGACAAAAAAATATGTTTGATAATAATAATAAGTGTTGTGAGTTGTTCCCTTTCCTGTTTTTTTAATATAAATAATAAATTGTTAGTTTGTTATGTATTTTAAATCATGATCATGTTAACAGTTCAGGACATCGTTAGCGATAGCAAGCAGTAGAAAATGTTAAGTTAAATGTACAGATCGTTTTAAGAGTAAGTGACTAAATCACACATCAACATGCTTAGCATATACAGTGGAAGATGTAGGCATGTTAGGATCAGACAGAAATATACAAGCACCAGACAAAGGGAGAGTTATTTTAGGAAAAAGTAGTAAACCCAATCACTTCGTTGACCGAATATTGAATGGGTATACAATATGCCTTGAATGTCGGTGCTAAATCCTGTTTAAACACACAAATGTATTCGCAAATATATGTGTATGCTAGTTTACATTTAAAAGTCACACTGAAATATATATTTAAAATGATATTCTTAATTATATAATTTAACAAATCTAAAAAATAACGATTAACTGTTGTATTATTGAAAACAATTTGATACTTGGAAAAACCATAAACGATCTTTTGAGGTTTACCTGTAAGTGTTTCTTCTATAAAGTCACTGTACCCATACCAAAGTGTGGAAACGTTTGGCGTGAAAGCCTTCAGGAGCAGCAAGGCTTCGTTGCATTTGTTGAGTGGCCAAAGCTGTGTCATGCTCCAGGATGACGGAATGAGATTCAGTGTCCGAATGGTATTAAGTAATTGCTGAAGGTTGGCAGAGCCAGTAAGATGTGTAATTGTTAACCCATGAGTAGCACGTTTGGGCTTAAGATGCCTTCACTGCGAGGTCAGATTGTTCAGATATTGAGCAATTAATATTTTCTCTCTTGTCGTATTCACGTACTCTAACTCGGTCAATGGAAAAGTCGTCTGTCAAATTGCACCACCAAGTGATACAATTGAAAATCGTGGTAGGGACGACGTTGATTTGTATTGCTCAACTGACAGAAGTCCCGCTTAAGAAGGCCGCATAGATAAACACAGGGTCTATGCAACAGATGTTCGTATGATCACATTAGCTCGGTACAACTGCGCAAGTTATGCTTGAGACGAGTTATCAGTAATTGACGACACTGTATGTCATTCTCGGAATCGGAATTAGGAGAAACAGAACTGTTTGCCGAGTGAAGATGATGGTGTTATGGGTATCATTGTCACCCTTATGAAAAACTAGTTCACAAAATGTTGATTCTGGCTGAACAAATTCCAGTGGAATATTTATATGACAATCTGGCCTTAAGCTGAAAATTTATGTAAGTTTCAACATCAATGCCTTCTTTAACCTTGACAGTTTTGATGAAATGTTTTGTGAGAGTTCATTCCAATCACTTCTCTTTTGGAAATAATCCGTTTCACAATTACATAATTTTATGTACACAATGAATTAAATGACCTGGACTCATTGGGGTACCTGATCTGTTACAACTGGTGGATAAACAGTTGATTGATCTCCATAGCGACTGATTTGCGACAACCATTGTCTGAATGAACAATGGCTATTTCCCCTGTAGCCATGACTTGAATAGGCCTTGAATCACTTAATCGTTATTAATAAGATGCTAATTTCAATTGTTAATCCCCATTTTATTGTACATAGACTGTCTGCCATCCTGAAGTAGATGTGCAACTATGTCACTGATTAAGTAATGTTTATATTTATGATTTAATTCATGTCAGATGACCTTGGCTATATAAGTCCTTGGTCCCGAGTAAAAAATCAGAGCGAGAGAGGTCTTACCCTCAGCCTAGTTTGGGTAAGGCTAAGTGCTCCTGGGCACCAAGACAATCACTACCAATATGTACTGACCTCGCACAGATTGCTTCTTGTATGTATGCTCATCGACAAAAGAAACGCGATTACCATATATGTTGGTTAATATATGAAGAATTACTCGTATTCAAAAGATATTAGATTGGTTTGATACACAAAGGAACATATTGTTATGTTATGTGACGTCATAGATTGATGATTGTTAGTTTTGTCATTAATTGGAATTGGTAAAAATTGGAAACATCTCAACGTACACACCTCTCTATATGTTTCAATGGTTCGCGTTTCTTTTGGCGGTGAGTATATACATCAACCTGTAAAAAGTAGTCTTTCATCAATTCTGAGACTAACTACAGCTAAAAATTCATCCGCAGTTTCATAAGTCACTGGACTATTCAGTTTTCGTTCATGCGTGGACTCATCTACTTTAGTTTCAATTCCACAGCAGATAACGCACATCTGTGGAAGGACTTGCACTGACTTCCTGTAAGCTGGCTAGCCATAAGTTGTGATCAGCAATTTTCTTTCCTTGGGTGAAGATACACTAATAGTTGTAACTGTATCAATGATAGAGGGTCTAAAATTACCCTTCTCTATCCTTTTGAGACCTGCTATAGGCATTCTTGGTGTCGTATGTGAGTGAGTGAGTTGGGTTTAACGCCGCTTTTAACAGTATTCCACTTATATCACGGCGTGTCAGCTTAATGTGGGAGGAGAACCCGAAGCGATGCATGTCTCAGACGTTTACCACTTCGGTGAAACCCACGAACATGGGTATGGTGCTGACAAACCTAGAAACATGATCGGATCGAACCGGGATTCGAACCCACAATAATAGGTTTCTGGCGTGCCCAAGGGACGCGACTCTGCACAGTGAATCGCGGCGCCTTAGACGACTGGGCCACCCGTGCCCCATTGTGTCGTAAGAGGCAACTAACGGGATCGGATGGTCAGGCTCGTTGACTTGGTTTGATGCATGTCGTCGATCCCAATTGCGTGGATCGATGCTCATGATATTACTCACTGGATTGATGGGTCCAGACTCGATTATTTACAGACAAACGCCATATAGCTTGAATACTTCTGAGTGCGGCGTTAAACAAAAACCATCCAACCAACCGAACCTTCCATTCTTGGAGTTATCGATCTGTCAGGCCCACTTGACGACAATAAACCAATTAAGGAGTAAGTTTATTCTCACTCTTACACACTCTCAATTAATTTGACATATTTTCCTTACCAGCTGTCAAAGTAGCTCAACATCGTCGACAAAATGAAAACAGGAAAACTGATGGTGTAAATATGTTATATTTTGATCAACCCACCTTCATTCCATTCCGTGTGGTGACCACAATACGCGCGCATTTTCAGTCAGATGCATTGGCTGGTCTTTAAGTTGGCAATACCAATAATAGTGTCAGGCCTTGTCACAGGAACATTAGCAGCCTCTCAGTGTGTATCTTGACAGGACTGCATTCACTGGTGTCTGCTTAGCTGTCCGTACATAGCCATCAGTCAAAAATCCAGGATCACTTGTAGTCATCAGATCATGGTCCTGCCTTGATAGACTGTAGGTTGGAAACTGCAGCTTTCGGTCATTGATGGCACCAAGCAAGAATTCCACATACTTTGTGAACAGAATAGTTAAGTAATATCTCAGCATCTTTAAGGTAAATCTTCTATCATTATCTCATATGTGATTTATGTTCCTTCATTTGAATAAAACAATATCAGATATTTAACATGGTCAGTGAAAGCTTGTTGCGATTTTTTGTTGCCTAATAAACATGAATGAAATATATTTGTTACAGTCTTGGTTTTACCGAATGTAGGTCAACTGTTTCGATAATGTGTATGTTCCTCTCTTGGCTCTGAGGTAGGTGACCCTCGTGTCCTGTCAGTAGCGTGTTGGTTCTGGTTGTTCTCATTACAATGAGGGGCGGTCGGGTTAAAGCGTTCGCTCGTCACGTCGAAGACCCGGGTTCGATTCCCGACAAGGGTACAATGTGAGAAGCCTATTTCTGGAGTCCCCCGCCGTGATATTGCTGTAATATTGCTAAAAGCGGCGTAAAACCATACTCACTCACTCACACGATATGTCACATTAGTGGCTGGATACTCACCACAACTCGATGTTTGTTGTCAGTTTCCACTCGATTACGTAACCATGACAGCGAACGTTAAGTCATCGACTCGCTGGTGTGACGTCACTGCCTTTCAGTAAAACGTATGGAGTAAATGGTCAATAATAAAACATCTTTATATCCTCGTTACACTTTCTGTAACAAATTGATCTTTTTGACGATGGGCAACTGGAAAACTTCAGATAAATACTAGTAGCCATTTTCCACGTCCTTTAAGACAGATAAAACTAGAAATAAAGGTGCCAGCGACACTATTGCCAAACCTCCTTTTAACTTTGACATTGTATTTACAGCCTAATACTATTTTACTTTAAACAAATCAGAACAAATATTGCCTTCACCAAATACACTGGAGCACTTTTGTCACATACAGGCTATACCTGTAGCTAGATGAAAGTTTGCAGCAATTTGATTCGTTGTTTGAGATCCATTTCGTAGAGACTGGTTTCGGATCTATCAATCCTATACTCTTGTCGTTGACCTGGGATCATCAACATTTTGGGTTTGTTGGTATGTGTTCCATAGTCTGTTTATCACAGACATTGATCTTTTTGGACATTGCAGACGCTGCATTGTTAGTTCGAACACAAACAATGAATGGAATCAAGTAAATGATAAGCAGAAAACAGAAGCAGAGATTAATCAACCTTACTTGAAAGTGTCAAAATCAGGAATAACACCCTACGCATGTGTGTAGCGCTACTGGATGTGTGCATTGCCGCTCGGTCCTTTAAATTATATATATTTTTGAGGGGGGTACGAGCGGAAGTCTTACCTACTCCAATACTGCTAATTGCATTTTACAAATCTACACATACAAATGCTAGTACAATACATTATACAAGTTCAGGTATCACACAATAAAATCTGTTTTTACAGGTCACAACTCAACTGACGATGTCCACATAAACATGTACAATGTATTTTGTCTAAAAACAAAATATAAGTGGGGTCTATAATGACAACAGAAGCAGGTTCATGACAATATGTTGTCATTCACGAATTCACGTTCATTAACTCAGGTCGAGGTCTTGTCAGTTTTGACGACAGTTCATATTGAGTAGGTATACATGTAGTATCACTCACAGCACTTTAATACTCCACCTCAAAGGCAACATCCTCACTGGTCATATCAAATTGGGGGAATTTAATATCTGCCTGCCCTCGGACGGTCTCCAGCTGTATACGCAAGGAATTGTTACAATATTCTATGATGCCCTTCTTTTTAAGAGTATATTTTTAAAACTGTAAATTTATGTCATGTCCCTGACTTTGCAAATTCTCTTATCATACCCCGTGTCAAAATAGCGAGATCTGATTGGTCCATGTGAACTTAATAAGATACTATATATCACGCCTGCGAGGGAAATAAATGTCTGAGAGGGAGAATAATCCCTTGTACCCCGCCACGAAGAAAACAGGCTGCACGTGGATCCGTTATATCCGTTATACCCCGCTTCGAAACAAAAGCTCCACGCTTTTCCCGAGTCAATGAAGGTCACAGGACTTGGAACAAGTTAACCTCATCTCAACCGAACAGGTGTATTCTATCAATTTTGACTTTGTTTCAAATCTTTCACAACAGCAGATTAAAACATATCGGTAAGATAAATTCGTTGTAGCAGTATCACTCGGGTGTTATGCGTCCCGCGTTAGGTTTTATACAATTCACCTTCGGCTCGTGGTATAAAACCTAACGCGAGACGCATAAAACCCCATGTACCCCGAGTGATCCTGTTTTAACTTATATTATGTGACGAAGATGAGCCGTCACACAAATAATAACATTGTAACCTTTGACCCAAAGAATGCGTCAAACGTTCTCACGCCATTGATAATGCATACACGAATGAATGAATATTTTAAGTGAAGAGGCTATAATTAGATATTTTTTTCCCCCAGCTTAGGTCATTTACCAGGTTTTAATTGATATTAATATATAGAGTATTATATTTGGTAGTGGAATTTGAAATGAAGATCTTGAAAGAACTACCGCTCGATACGAAGGTAAAGACAAATAAATGTATATACATGAATACACGATGCTCAGACATCAAGACATCGTGACACTGGGAACTCACGACTCAAAGGTTCCTGACGGTACGACATGACAATATTACATTTTGGGGGATATATGGCAAAACTTTACGATATTCGTTAACCTTATCACAACAAAATTAACACATTGCATCCACTAATAACATATCAATTCATACCACACAGACAAAAACACGGCTTCACGTCATGTTGAAATACTATTCCTGCGATTGCCATGTCCATACATTGTCTTTTAGATTATGATCGAGCTGTACCTTTGATATTATCAAAGAGTTATATTTGATATACATGGATGCAGTAATGTTTTATGTCATCCTATTGCTGATATGCCTGAACTCAGTAGACCGGAGTTTATCGAGTTTATCGAGAAAGATAAATGGCCCGCGAAAGTGCTTGAAAAGAATAATTATACTTCAGGCTGCCATAAAAAAGATTGCTTGTCACAAAAATCATATTGCTGCAAAGTGTTCTTTCTTTCGATTATATTCAGACTTATGTAACACTATCTGGTTTTGTAGCCGTAGCTGATATATATCTTATCTCAATACAAAATCCAGGCCTCAATGGGCGATGTTTTTCAATTTATCTTCCCTTCGCTAACCCGCTAGGTGCGCTGACCCGGACGGTCCAACCTTAAACTGACGGCGAACTACATGTATCATAGGCAGTTTGGCAGGGTATATAGGTTTTAACAGGGAGTCTGTATATTTTAACAGGGAGTCTATATACGTTTTACATATTCCCTCAGTTAAGTAAGTTGATTATATCTATTTAAGTATTGAGAGTGCGGCCAATACAAATTATAACAGCAGCTGGGGTATCATTACCATGGCCAGCAGCACAGAATCATGTGAGGGTCAGCGGTTGTAATAAATGCCAGAGAATGGCCGGTTGACCATTGAAGCTTACCTTTGTGGATGAGGTGTGGGATACTGCAGGCTAACCATATATGTAACATCACACGACACATGGCAGTCTGACAGTGAGGGTTAAAGATAGTACGCTTTCTGTGAGTCGAGACTTGACCCTCGGACAGCGGCTAGGCAGGTTGTCCCTCCTACGCCTCAGAGATCCTGCCTGGCCATACTACTATGTAGTTATATAGACATATTAGGATCACGAATAAACGTTGTGGACCCACAGACGGACTTGTGTTGTCAAAAGAGAAATATCCGGTAGAACACCAACGTCTACCTGGGATATATTGGTGGAGATGAAATTCGATCTCAGGTACCTCAAAGCACCAAGACAAAGACGTTCGACAACACAAAGTGAATCGTTATTTCGTCTGGGGGCCACAACAATCACGACAACAACCAACAACCAGCATTCTGGTTCGTCTATCCTCCAGCAATTCTGTGCTCTTCATTATTGTCATCATTGTTCTTTCTCGGAGACATTGTTACCATCCTAAAAGGCCGACCCCTTCAGCCGTCCCGGGGACCTTGACATCTAAAGACAGTTAACTAGTATAACCTTCACCTCTCTCGGCAACGGTCACGCTGGTGTGTGGACAGTAAACAATGATTTATCTACTGTCATGTCCGGAAATAAATGTTCCGTGATTCAATGATACATCAGGGATGATTATATTGCACAGTTAACCACCAGATAGCCGTTCGAAGCGAGGCGGTGAGATCAGCTGATCGTTCATTCCAGGTCGCTTTGTTGACGTTTTGCAATCGGTACTGAAAGTGTTGCCCTTGATGTTTGAATATCACACTTTTAAATATGAAGTAGATTTTCATTGTACACGTTCCCATATCTGTGTTGTAGTATCACCAAGCAGGCTACATCATACGCATGCATATCAGTACAGCGGTTAGGCGATGCGGTACGCGAAATGTGAAGGTCTATGCAACGTAAACGTTGCCAGTAGCCTAAATGTTGTGAATTTTGACAGCATAAGTATTTATCAGGTTAAGTGTTTTCAAGATATTGTAAAAGAAACAGGCACCGACAAATTATGTCAGTATTATTATCATATCATTATACAATGTTCAATACAAAAGAAATGGATATCTCTGAACTCCATTTTGATATTTAAGGGTTAGTTGGTGCATGTTGTATAAACAGATTTTATGCAGAATTGTGCCTGTTTTTGCCAAATACTACCATGATCATATTTTAATATGATAAATCAAAGATATATATTAATGAGGCCTTTTTAACATTTTAAAAATTAGAAAATGTATTTTCCTTCAGACACAAGACACTATAAATATTACTTTAAAAACATATTATACCTTATACACCATATTATTCTTATACCAACTACAGTTTTTCATCTTATAAATTGGAACAATAAATTCATATACATTTCAATCTCTATAATGATGATTTTATTAACATTTAAGTGTCTACATACAGTTTGCATTGACAATCATCAGATGATTGTAAAACAGATGCAGCTCATTCTTTATTTCATTAGGCTATGCTTTTTGTTTCCTTATTCTGAACTGATGTGTTGAATTCCCAAATAAACAAATTATTAATGCTAATCTTTTTTCTCTTTACACCAACAGATATCTGCATTGCACAATGTGTGTTATAATTTTATTTGATATCGTGGTATACTTGTGCATGTATACTAGTATTAGATTACACATGCATGACTTTTTAGCATTCATTATCTGTTACAAAACTGCATGTTATGTCAATCAAGATAAGTAACATACGAAAGGACTTTCCAGCATAATTTCATGTGTTTGAGGTGAGGTGAGGTGAAATGGGGTTTAACGTAGCGTCAAATTATTGCACTTATATAGCGACGTGCATGCACGTATGTGTGTGTGGCTGCTTGTACTAGTCCGGACTGATGCCAATTTAGAGTGCTAGCTCACTGAGACACCATGCTGCAGTTTCACATGAATACCCCACTCAGACACGGTATACTGACTCCGAGCCGACCAGTCCTTGTTTTACCCCCTTAATGCCGAGCGCCAGACAGGGTAACAACAAGTACCATCTTTGAAGGTCTTTTGGTATGACGCGGTCGGGGATCGAACCCCGGACCTTCCGCTCTCCGGGCGGACGCTCTACCACAAGACCACGGAGGCGGTCCTTTCATGTTTGAAGAACCAATCAATTCACTTACATAAGTTACTTATAAGATCTTCGTAAGATCAGTATAGATCCAAATTAAATGAGATTGAATTAAGGAGGTATTTCAGTAAAATGTATACTGATTGAAACTGTAAGCCAATACATGCATTGCCTGAGTGATTCAGTCAAGATACATGTGCCTGATAATAGACACTGACTGTAACATTTATAAGTATAAACTGTTATATGCAACAACAAATAACATACATAAATCCATCTACATGGAATTATTGTGGGGTTAAATTTGCATTTATGTCATCATCAGAATATTTGATTATAAACCTTCTAAAATCATATTTGCTATATGATAATAATATCTAATAAATAGACTTAATACTACAGGTGTCTTGAAGTATAGTTGAATGAAAATCAGGATACATGGGTAGAGCAGGACAGTGTATGGGTTGTAAGGGAAATAACTTGTCAACATAATGATAAATATTTTGTTACTAAACAAAAAGATACAACTTTGAGTTACATCTATTTATGTATCATGCACGTCTGGTTGTTTTTTTGGACAAATCTCTGTAATTTACGCCTATTTGAAGAGCATGAGTATCAAAATAATGTAAGAAATGATGGATCAATGAATTAACACCTGTGGTGACCACTTAATGGTGGGACACATTTTGCAAGGGACTGAATAATATGGGCAAATCTATTATTTCAAACTGTATAATGACTGGTATGTATATTAATTGCAACTGAGCAACTGATTGCTTGATAGATGCATGGTAGATTTCCGTTTGGCATATTTATTTTCTAAAAAAATAATGTCAGAATTAAAAAATAAAAGTCAGATGTAACTTTAATTTTGACATAAAAGTAACAATTAAGATAAACTCTTTTATTCTGAATGTTAATTCTCCTTCAATTATTTGTAAAGGCACGCATGTATACTACTGTTTTTCATTGTGATTTCCCAGTTATCTTCCATCGTGTAATTTCGTCTTTCAGTTGAAGACTCAACAAATGTTGATATTGTAAACTAATAATCACTACAAATTAAGTGCTAGTTTAAAATATTCAGTCATACCGTTTTTGAATGAAGGTGCAACAGGGAAACGCTTTAGCTTGGCTCCGTCTCTACATGTTATTAGTTGTCGCAGCCCGCATAGATCCGAAAACCAGACCGGAAGCGGCAGGTTGGACCGTCGCTTATATCATTTCAAAAGGAGAGACATTGCTCTTTTGAACAAAAAGATCGCCCATTAACCCTAATTAAAAAGATATAAAGGCTTTGTTCATAACATACACTAGTTACAATGTCTAGACCTTGGCTTGAAATTTGTTCAAGACCAGAAGCACGAACGACTGATACAAAACATGACCAAATGTAACGTTTTGCTCAAAGACCTCTTGCGAACATGTGGTGTCATCACTGATAACATTGATCCATTCATATAATTGTCACCGCTATTTTGCTGGACTTGTTATTCCCTGGTGGTCCAGGGATTTCCCTTTCTGTGCATGACACCGGTGATATAAACATGTTTGAGCAAACAAAATCCCGTGACGCTTAAAAATAGCATGCTAACACAGTTGTGAGGTAAGCAGCCGTTAGATTGACTAATCGAATGTTATTCTTAACTCGCAACTGGCCGCCCCATAATACGTCATACCTATTATGCGATCTGCTGAACTGTTGCCATGGTATCAGTTGCTGACTGTGATAATTTTGTTCAACATTCATACACTTACTTTCAGTGCCTGTGGAGCCTTCAAGTACCTAAACGTGGGTTTCTTGTAGCTCGACCTAACTTACAGCATGAATGAACAGCGCCGGCTATCATCATCATTGGGTGTGGCGAGAAAGGTGTTAGTCACTAATCGCCTCAAGCTTTATTTGCACTAATTACCAATTGGTTTATTGGTTTACTGCCAGATTCACCTGGTTCGGCTTGGCAACTCCTTGACAAATTGTCAAATATATAAATACAAATTGTTCTATCTAAATGAAACTGGCGATAGAAGTTCATTATCAATGTATGAGGACATCTCAATATCAATGAATGCTTAATATACACATTTGTTTTAAAAATGCATTAAATTGTTCTGGAAACATAAACCCTATTTTGAATGAGTGAAGTGGAATCTGCAAAACGCATGTAATTAATGGAGTCTGGGCGAAGAAAACCAGAGGTTGATGGTATAAGTAATTTGGCCACCCCATCCTCATCAGGCGACTCGCATGGTGTGCTTGGACCACTTGTTCCCCGGAATACATACTGTTGGAGACACGCATCGAGAGACAATAAGAGATTCCTATTTTCAGTTTCTAGTTAAGTCGGGTGTGTTTTCTTGTATGTTTTTAATCAACTTCAATGTATAAAGTACACTTGTTTCAGTCATACCATCAATTTTACCGTCAGTGGTGTCCTCATGATATAAATCAGTGGATTGTATGGTCCAGATTCGAATATTTACAGAATGCCGTCATATAGCTGGAATATTGCTGAGTGCGGGGTTAAACAATAAACCGACAGACCAACCAACCAGTAATGTCAGTTTTACCACCGTTCAATTTTTAGAGGGGCGTATCCATTGAATTAATGGATATCGAGGATTATTGTCTTGGAACTATAATCCCATCCTCCACAATCGTTATCGAACGTCACCATGAAATACTGATGTGACAAAACGCCCAGAAACATCTGATTGCGTTTTAAATACAGATTTGAATAGATAAAGGCTCCGGCTTCTCCACGCGTTTCAGTCGGTACCCTCTGAATGATACGGAAAGGACGCATCTCTTAAGGTAAGGCGTTATGAACATTACTTTGCAATAACCCCTTATACGATGCTTGTTCAGTATTGTTTGGATAATTTATATACCTTTATTCGAAGATATATCTAAATACACAGTTTTCATTGCTTCCAGTTTCCAATCATGCTGCCACTGCCTGTTGCCCTGCTGACCCTGGTGTTGTGCGCGTGCAGCGTTGGCGCCCAAGGCGAGTATTCCTAAATGTCAATTCCGTATAATGGTCACTTATTATAAACTCGAGGATCCAAACAAAACCATTTCTGAATTTGAAATTAGGAAAATACAGCACTCTCATGTGACTTGGTTGTTTCATTACTAATTGGAGAATCTTGTCGCCTAATTCATTCCTTTAAAATTGTCTTTTTGGAAATACAGTTACTTGTATCGTTTGAATACGTAGCCAAAGAAGCAATTTTATCATGAAGGCGAATTGGTATTATGTTCAGACAGTAAAGATATTGTTGACATATATGGACAGTTAGGTTTCTAGAAACCGTCACATCCCGATACTTCCCCAACGACCAAACCTGCAAAGTTCATTTACAACAGCCAGGGGCAATTTACTTGCTGCCGATATCATGTCACTAAAATGTAGCCACGATAACACTGTACCAGCATAATAGCAGCTTTGGCTGACATGCCAGTGCATCATTGTCAGATTTGTAAAACGTGAATATCACAAAATTTGGTGTTTTATTCCCGGCACACTGATCAATGTGTTGACTGAGTGGGATACACCGGCAAGAGAGGTCCCTTATTTGTTGTCGGTGGACCCTCCTCACTCACACTCTTACTGTGTCCCCTGTTTGTCCAATGTATTCGGCCTTGCATCCAGCTCATTGTAGGACATAAATCAAGTTTTTCGAAGCACAATTCATATTTTCACGGACATAGAAAGTTTTTCCGTCTTTGAATGTAAAAGAACAACATTGTAAAACATGAGGGCAAGTACCACAATTTGGTCTGTTACACTTTTGTACTGTTTTACATTCTTGTTTTCCATTCGAGAAAGAAGCCCTAGTAAGAATCTGTTTCAGCTTTTGGCTCTGTCTTTTAGTTTTAATAAGTTTATTTTGTGATATTACCGGGTTTTGGGGTAAAAGGTTGTAGCAAAAGGGAGAACACTCTCGTTAGATTTATCTCTGGGATTTAAAAGATCACAACGGTTTTGTGATTTAGCCTTGTTTTGTGATGTAGCTCTATACTGTTTTTCTAGGGTAGTTTCTTTCTAATAGTGACTCCCTCACTTCATCGAGTCTATATTGTGCACGGTCTGAATTTATATCGTCCCCATATATAACAGGCGGTTATTCCACAATCTCAGGTGAATGCTTGAAACTTTTTTCAACAATCACAGTCAATTTTGTAAGCTACACCCTTTGGGATTTTGAGTATTGAGGGAGGTGGAACTGGTGAAGTAGGTGTCAATGTTGGCTTGCTGTTTGAGGAGGTGGCTGATGATGTGGGAAGCATTTCCTTTGAAGGGGATGGTGATGATGGGGGTGGTCATGTATGTGGGATGGAGTGTGGAGGAGATGGCTTTGTCGAGTTTGAGTGGGTAATTGTTGAGATTGGAATGCTAACATTATTATGGAAGGTGAAAATCCAAATGTTTTTAGAATCATTAACGTACTGACATAACATGCTAGACAAAGTCCTGTTAAATTGTTCCACTAATCCATCACTCATAGGGTGATACGTGTTAGTCTGAGTTTTCTTTATTCCTAGTTCCTGGCAAATGCAATGAAAACGGTTTGCCGAACCTGCAAATGAACTCGTCAACCAATTTCGAGCAATAGTTCGTGTCCTTGTTTTGGAATTCCATAAGTGCAGCTTAAAATAGTTCTGCACAACCAGCAGATAATTGTTTCCGACACTACCAGCCACAGTCCAGAAATATCAACTGCAATATGTTCAAATGGAAAAATACTCAGGAACCTTGTAGACCAGCCTTTCTGCTGGCAATCCGTCTTCCTATCTATACACTCTGAACAAATTTTAACATGAGCTTCATGATCATGGGCTCAACCAGGCCAATAGAACCGTGGTCTCCCTTTTGGCTTTATCTTCTGAATTGCCCCCACCTGCTGATAACTCAAGTAAACATTTGAAGACATCCCCAATCATTGACAGAGGGAGTACCTTTTTGACACTGTATTCGTACAGCCCCCTGACTAAAAACCACCAACAACATACAAGGAATCCCACTGATCTGATAGACCGTTCATGAACCTTGTAACTGGTCTCGTTACATGATTGTATTAATTCCTGTCAATGGCTTCCACGAGGGAACCAAACTCCTGTCACTGTGCCCATTCCAAAGGGCTTTCAATCTGCACGTCTGCAATGTCCTCTCTCTTTCATTGTTTGCAGGGTTTCCTTGATATGTGTCTGCACTAGAAAGTAATTATTTAGCTATATGTTGTACTTCACAATCATAATCAGTCAGAACTTCAAACTACCCATCCACCTGACCTTCCATTTCCATAACCCAAAAGAAAACTACATGCTATCAGATGGGGCTTAAAATGCTTCCTATCTTCCACTACTGCCAACATTTCCTTATGGGTGACACAATAGCTCTGTTCTGATCGTGATAATGCAATCAGAAGTTACTCAGAAACCTTTATTCTAGACGAAACAAGGTTCCACATTACTAGCATCTGTATCTTCAACAAAGTCCTCTTCAAAATCAGGACATGCTAAAACTAAAAAATGTAAGCATATCCTTCAAACAATAAAATGCCTGCTAACAAACCTCACTCCACACAAATTCAGCTCTCTTCACAGTCCACTTAGTCAAAGGTGTCACAATAGACAAAACTGTCTTGATAAATTGCTGGTAATACAATCCAGACTCCCAAGACTTCTGACACGTACTGAAGAATGGGCCAATATCTAATAACTGAAACCTTTTCTGGATTTGGAGTTGTACCTTCAGATTTATTCTCATCACCTCTACTTCCAGCAAATGATCTAAATGTTCCCCAAACGTTCTGGAATATATTATGATATCGTCAATGTAGACATGACGAATTTCAACTTCAAACTGGCCAGAATACAGTCCATGCATTAAACTCTGAAATGTTCCTGAATTGCATAATCTGACATTGAATTCATATAACATTCCCATTGTTGTAATTGCTGTTTTTGCCCTATCCTCTGGTTTCATTCCACTTGCCAAATAGCCCGATGCTAAGTCCAGAGATGAGAACAAACGTGACCCCTCAATCTGATCTGTATTTATACCATCCCATTCCATCCCCAGGATATCTATGAAAAGCAAATCTCAATGGCGTTTCATTAATATGTTTATTATCTTTGGTATGTATCTCATCATTGACCCTGTCAGTTGAACCTAAGTCATGTGGCCAAAATGAGAACTGCTCTGTTCTATATTTCTGTCTATGCTCATTAGAATAATCACCAAGATTACATTTGTCAAAACTTGGGCCTGTTCAAAGAAGTACTTTCGGTAGCTGACTCAATACAACTCCGAAAAAGTCCCTATTCTTGTGCCTCTCACTTACGTAAAGTTTCGTCTTGTCTTGGCACAACATTCTGAACTGATTTGACATTCAACACATCCATCTTCATTAAAGTATCCATCTACCTTTTCAGGAAAATGATCTCATACTTGGCGGGGATGACAACAGTATCCGAAGTAACAATGCCAAAATGAATATACTTATATACCTCGTGTAAGGGAACACCACTACCATGAGCGAACTGTAAACTTGTTCCTATGCATATCGAAAAGGACTTCATGCCATTTGCAAATCCACCATAAAGAAAGATCTCTCACCACAACAAAGTAACACATTGGTATTTTTCCCTTAAGTCAAAGGAATATTACAAAGCCAGGTTGTGTTACTTCAGTCTCACCTAATCCAATCAAATTCACATCAATAGGGCGTAATTCCGTCTTGTCAGAATAATCCTGCCTCAATTGTCAACCATAGAACGAGTACTGTCCAGACGTCGAGGCACAAAATACTCAG
This sequence comes from Haliotis rufescens, assembly GCF_023055435.1. NCBI lineage: Eukaryota > Metazoa > Mollusca > Gastropoda > Lepetellida > Haliotidae > Haliotis > Haliotis rufescens. Next base: position 2,325,370 of record NW_025963857.1, read on the forward strand.
GCAAAGAAAATAACCGTATAATCCAATTCTAACATCATTCACTTTGTTCCCATCATTTGGGTCTCATTAACAACCACTGGTTTGGGTTAGCTGGCATAGACCTACCAACATTACCTCCTACAGAATCGCTACCTCTGAACTGGCATGTTCTCGCCAAATGATCCAAAGGTCCACACGCATAACAAGTACCCAATTTCTTATGGCACTTATCCTCAGTATGCCCAATTCCCTGACAGTAAGCACATTTGATCCTCTCTGTAACATGACGATGTCACACTTTGTCCACTCCTGCTTTATCTCTAATGACAAAGTTTCAACTAACTTCTCAAGTGTATAACTCACCTTAGACTTTTCAATCCAACCTGTAGTTGCCAGAACTAACCTACGACTACCGTTATCTGCCTGCTCCATCGATTCTCACTCTTGTGCAAAAGCTACTACTTCATCCAGAGTTTGAAATTTAAGATGTCGTAACATTATCCTGAGATCCTTACATTCAACACTGGAGACAAACGCACTGACACACAAAGTTTCCATAGATTTGACATCCATTATTGTGTAACCTACCTCGCATAAACAACTGAGGCCAATTGCAAAATCAAATTTACTCTCTCCCGACTGTCGAAATAGTGATCTAAAATCAAAATCCGCCAATGCCTGAGTTCCTTTGTGTCTAAATCTAGAAATAAGAGCATGTTCAACTTCCTCTAATTACCCCCGAGAATCAAAGTAGATTTTCCTAGCCCTGCCTGAAAGCAGAATTCTAAAGAAACGACTCATATCTCTACATGTCCATTGATTTAAATCAGCATTCATCTAAAAAGTCCGAACCCAGCCAGGCCATTCATCCATTGAAATTTCTGGTAACAAAGCCTTATCCAAGTTCAACATATTAGAACTAGTACTATTGACAGTAATAAATGACTGTGCAGATCTATCCGTGTCAGATTCAACTGAAGAAAAGTGTAAACTTTGTGCATGCTGGATCTAAATGTGGTAAACCAGCTGGCCAAAGAGTAGATTCGATGGGTGTACGCCCAACTGACTCATTTGACTCTGAAAACTGAAATGTTCTTCCTGTTTCACTGGCAGCCTGAAAGGTTTCTTATCTCTCTCAAATGTAATTAATTCAATTTCAAAAAGTGCTTTCAAACTTCTGAAAGATTAAATTAAACTGACATGCTGTAGCGACATTTTGTATTTACAGTTTAAGTGAAGTAATCAAAATAAAAAAAGCCAAAAGCATATCTAAATGAAGCGACACAACCCTTCCATCGGACGTCATTTTTGTCACTGATTCGTCAAATTATCAAATGTCCTCCATATGTCTACAATAAAACTTCTTGAAAGCTTTACTGAGGCCTTGAATGTTGTAACCTTGATCAAACAACTTCTGAGCAAGAGTCGAATGACACTCTTTGAAATCTTGGTAGAAAGGGCATTCTCGATTGTATCTCAAGAGTTGTGAAATGTAAACACCAAAAGCTGGAGCTGCTGGAATATTACTTGCCAAAGCGAAAGTTGACTATGTGAAAGTTGTAGTTATCCCTCTTGTCGTACAGTCTTGTGGAGAGTGTTTTGAACCTTTATGCATAGATCTAAATATGAAACAGATGAAGCGGTCTCCTTTATTTCTAGTTCAGCTAGGTAAATCAGTGGAAGGGAATTGGCTATTTGATTGTCATTGAACGATATCAGATCATCGATATACCTGAAGCTTAAGTTATACTTCTTGGTCAAATGACCTTGTTTTGACTTTACCAATCCGAGCAGATACTCCGATTCATATGCATAAAGAACCAGATCCGCAAGAAGGGGAACACAATTGGTGTCCATGGGAATGCCTACTTCTTGCCTAAGTGTCTTTCCCAAAAAAATTGTTCGTAGATGTTATCAATGAGGAAGTCCAGCATTTCACATATTGTTTTCTCAGTAGCCTTCAGATGACATTTGCTTTCATTTTTTAGAAATTGTCCTGAACCTGTATCTGTGTTCATCACGTTTTGTAAGAAAAGCCCCCAATACTAAAGCATGGTAGCTGAAATAAACCCTCACACGAAAAACAGATACTAATTAAACCTGTATGGTGTCTAAATTCTAAATTTACTGTCTAAATCTAAACCTAACGAACTGATTAGTCAATAACAAGAAATCCTTCCGATGATGCCATTTGCATATACTTATCAGACGTATTACCATACCAGAATAAACCTGGTGTATTCTATGAACCCTAATTGGTTCAATTCCAATGTGCTGAACAAGCCACGAGCGCCTAGTTGAAAAACATGACAAAATCAAAGTCAAACGACGATACATTTTCTACATCTTCTCTACAATTACCAATAGAAAAATAGCTTCGGTAAATGTTCTACTTGGTGTGACCCCCGGGAAAGCTTCTGACAAAGGTGCTGACAAACCTGAAAACATAATCGGGGCGAACCGGGATTCGAACCCAAATAGATTTGTCAGAAGATAGGTTTCCACAAGAAAAGACAGCACCATGGTAAATCATCGTTGGAACTGTTTCATATATAATATTCTATCATGTCATCTGTAACTAGTAGCTACAATGCATTTCCCTGAAGTAATATTTAATGTAGCTACACTTCTATGACGTGCTAAGGGACATTGCATTCGAACACTACCGGAACCTACTCAATTTGCATGAAACCTGTTCTTGTTGTTGGAGACTTTCATTGCAAAATGTTTTGACTTGTCCCCCATGTTTTGCTGACATAGTCATTTTCCTGCAACAGAAGTACAAATGTAAAACCACCCGAGGCATTGCCGTTACGGAACTTATTCTTTTCTTCTTCCGAAACATAAAGTTTGCTACATTTAGGCCAGTAATATAAATACCTTTGCCCCTTGGAAGTGACAAACAGGAAATTTTGATTCTGTTTTAATTTTTATCTGCAGATCTGATTTTTTTCGAATTCGTTGTGGAAGATCTCTTCGAGGGACAGTCAAACAATATAACACTGCGACGGTTTGGTATCGTCCAAGGAGACATCCAAATTGATTACACAATCACGGGATTGGGGCTATCATCCCCTGATGATTTTACGGGAGGGAATTTCTCAATTGTTTACCCTCCTACCGAGGACCCACTGAAAGTCCCAATTGACGTGAAGGATAACTCCGTAAGTACCTGTGTTGAAATATCTGTGTGTTTTCCTCTTTTTGATGTCCATTAAACGATAAAAGCCTTAACAATTGATGTACATTGCACACGCGTAAGTATATGAGTCTTAATGTCAAGTTAAACAATAGTCAAGCCCTTCGGGGGCAATTGATCCTGGACGTCAGCGTGACGAACAATCTATTCTTTCTCACCATACACCTGAATGATTAGATGAAATCCGTCTAATTCTTGATGTTTCATATGAACGTGGCACGCAGAACGATCCTGACGATATGCAATCATGTTTTTGTATTGTCGTTGGGCAGGATATTCGAACATTGTTATTTTAACCTTCAATCATAATTCTCGCATTCTTCATCTTTTTAAGGTTTGTGACAATGGTCGAGCAATATTTGTGAGGATCACGGGCATCGACAAAGCACCTATACCAGAAACTGACTTGAGGCTTTTCATTGTTGTTGATGACGATGGGGGTGAGTTAATATGTAATACAATACACAACCTTGTCACGTGTCATGATAGGAACAACATTGCTGTCATTGCAACATTGCCACAGAACATTGTATGCAAATGCATTATGAAATACTATTCTGTTAAGTTATCTACAATGACGGTTACGAGTGTTAACCACCAGACTACTCGATGGAGATTTTAAATATATTTGTCAGGGGATATGGCCCGTGTCTTCCTTAAGTGTTGCATTTGTCTCACTGGAACAAAGCATGTACTGTATTCGCATCATATGTTTATTTACTTCAGAATGGACCGCTTGGGACACATCGGAGGGACCTTGTAACTGTGACACGGACATGCGAGATAGGGTTAGGAATCGAACGTGCACCGACAAGGGAATTGCCGGGCGAACGTGCGACGGACCTAGCTCCATAAACGATACTGTATCCTGTGCTGGCGATCCTGCTTGCACAAGTACTGAAACACATTCATATTTCAATTGTCTAATGACCTATTGATCCCTGTATATCGACCTGGAAATCGTATTATATTAGGAAGCTCAGATGTTAGATAATATATATTGTCAATGCTGGAGAATAACCTGTCTAGATTATCAAACATTGTTCATCTATATCTAACATCATAGCTTTGAAACGTGTCATACAGTGAGTGAGTTGGGTGTAATGGTTCTGTTAGCATCAGTTATAAGTTATAGCACGGCGTTTCTGTTTATTGGGGGAGAAAGGCGAAAGTCATGCTATCCGTTGGGTGTAACCTACTGACCCGGCTATCATACTTCGGGTGGATTTTGAGACCCATCTAGCAGGTGCTTGGACGGTTAGGGAGGCATGATTAAATTTAACCTTTCCGAAAAAGAGCGAGAATCAACTTTTGAAAGTCTAGTTCACGGGAACTTCACGGAAGATAATACAATACAAGTTGGTGTAAGTACTAATACAATCTAATTTATTGTTTTGAGCGTAACTGTTGCTGTGGATCATTAGGGCTTATGTCACTAATAATGTGTTCAACAATATTTTCAGCCACACCTGCACCAACAACTACAACTACAATGATGCCAACCACTTCAACTACAATGATGCCAACCACAACACCCTGGGCAGCGTGGTCAGCTTTGTCAGGTGTGTAGGAAATAAGATGCACGTCATGTTCATTTACGATACGCTAAATTAACCAGGCTCTAACGCATAGTCGGCTTAAACAAAGCTATATACCATCTCCTTGAATGGCAATTAACGTTGTTCTTTCTAATAACGAACTCTTGTGTAACCAAGAGTACGGTTATTTGTTGTGCGGATTGGATTTTAGAACAAACTGTCTATTGTCAACTCAATAGTTGATCCCCATCACTGACCACTCCATCCACTGTACCCGCCCTACCCACCCCTGGCAGGTTTTCGGGGTATGTCAGGATCCGGCATCCGACCGTACTCGTCGGTTTTACCAAAATGTTTGCTTGTTGGTTGTTTAACGACGCACTCAGCAATGGTCTAGCTATTTGATGCAGTCGAGATTAGACAAGCCAATTCAGTGTATGATATCATAGGCAATGATATACGCAATTGGGATATATTGACATGAAATCAACGAAGTCAGCGAGCCTGACCACGTTAGTCGCCTTTTATGATGGGTTGCTGATGATGGATCTTCACGGGTGTCTCCAAATTGAAAAACGCCGAGGACCTACTTTGTGTCACTCTCGCATCAAGCTGCCACGCCATCAAATGAGGGGTGGGGTAACCTAGTGGTTAACGCATTCGCTCATTACGTCGAAGACCCGGGTTCGATTCCCCACATGGGTACAATGCTGTCATATTGCAGGCATATTGCCAAAGGCGGCGCAAAACCATACTCACTCACTCATTCACACACGTTTATCCTCGACCGCGCTACTCAGCATATACCGTTAGGTTTATGTTGAAGGGATGGTTCCACGTTGGATGACGCTATGAATTGTTGTTGGTATACGTCACTCACTTCCTTACCATACAATAAAGTACTAACTTCTGATTGGTTAAGGAGCGGGAAATTGTTATTCATCTAGCTCGCTCATACGCAGGGTGCAAATTTCACCCGTAACTTGTTTTTCTCAGTTTCTTTCGGTTCATGAAATGAACCGATGTTTATCAGAATGAATTGGTTAAAGGTGAGGCCCTCGGTTCGTTTGCGTTTGCCCGTTGTGTTGTTTTTCATTTTACACAAGAGCAACGAGTAACGAATGAAACTGCGGACATGTATTCAGACCTGTATGAATGAATGTCGGTGACATAAATTCGTTGTTAACTGCTCCCTCGGGGTATGTGGTGTGATGCCCCCTGTGAGTGAGCTCATGTAATCTCCCACAACTGCTCGGAGTACATAGGCTCACACACAGGGGACAACACACCATGTGCCCCAAAGGAAGCAGTTAACAACATGTCATTTCTTATTGTGAATGAAAGAACTTTTACTGTGTAATTACAAATCAAGTTTTATGAAACTACGCCAAGCATTGTTTTACATGCACTTAGGTGGTGCTACCTCCACGTCATTAATACTTCCTTCTGTCAGACGATACATAATTCAAGAGTAATTTGCCGGATAACCATTTGTCCAATTAATGAATCATGAGCACGGAGTTTTTGGAAACCCCGTCCCCAATGTTATTCCCCCAGTAGGCGGTGCATACGGTTTTACGACTTCCGGATAAGAAGGGTTTCACTATAGACAAAGTGTCAATTGATTCTCTGCTGCGAATATATAATCAATGTTATATTCAAGCCTTTGAAGGGCATTAAGAAGTGATACGCATAAGGAAGAGAATTTATCGATGTCAACTTCTTTATTTTATGAGTTTATTATGGGGAACTCAACATTCCTCTTAAAGAAGTTGACATCCATAAATTCTCTTCCCAATGTTATATTTTTTTAATTCTAATGACATCCTCTGCTGGGTCAGGATGCTACGGTCCGTGGAACTGCTGGGAGCCGGGGGAGTGCTCAGTGACGTGTGGGGAGGGCTTGACGACGGAGATGCGGACCAGAGAGCTGCTGGATTGTGGCAACAACGCATGTGACGGCCCCTTGGAAGAGCGTAGAACAGCAGTGTGCAACGAGCAATCCTGTGTTTGTGCAGAGGGTGAGATGCAAATATACGCGAGTGAGTTGGTTTAACGCCGCTTTCAGTAATTATTCACTTATTTACATGGGAGTCATCATTATTGGTGTGCTTCTGTGTGTACGTGTATCTCTCTCTTTCGGGGGCGGGGGAAGGTTAGTGTAGGGTAGACTGGTACGGTGACATGTTATGGGTAATAGCGGGATGAGCGGATACTAGTACAAATCCCCACGTCTAAATGCAGCATGGGTCATCCATGTTCTGATACATTAACATAAAGAATGTTTAAGTCTTTAATCAGTCCAGGCTTGCAAAAAAACCACTGAACTATCAACAGTTTATATCTCTAACATGTCGCTACAAAAAGTATTTAAACATCCATGTGAACAATTTGTATTTAAGACATTTAAGAACGAGTATTAGCCAAGGTCATCAATTTTAAAGATCTGGCATTATGTATATATGTATTTTTATTTTATATTTTGAATATAATCATTCAGTAAAGAGCATTATTTGTTTGGTCTGTATTTGCTTGAATTAGAAAAGAAACTAATTATCACACGTGGAAATAGCAGTAGAATGTGTCCTGAGTATATTCGTTACATGTGGAACATACTTTGTGTGAGCCTTCTTTCTGTCCTCTTCAATTACGCAGAAGGTGACATAAGTATCCAGCGCGTTAAGAATTAAAAGGTTAACACTGTGAAATGAGACAATTCGACTGGGAACACAGCCAAAGGGTGGAGTCGAATGAAAGTTCAAAATTCAAATGACTTGTGGTGCCGCAGTGTGTTATGGAGAGTTGCGTCCCTTTGGCATATCAGGTTGCGCTGATTATGTTTCCAGTATCATATCCACGCACGAGGGTTTCACCAAAGTGGTAAATATCTTATCCCTGCATCACCCCGGTCTTTCGTCCTTACGTCAATTTGACACGCCGTACTTGAACTACAACTGAACGACTTCAAAGCGGCGTTAACCCAAACTAAATCACTTACTCACAATACTATGCCACTTCTATTGAGACAAATGTCCTGCTCCAACCTACTCCTTTCGCAGATCTAATAATGAACGATCGGCATAACTATACTTTAACACAGCATCTTTGCATTTTTACCTACAAAAAAATGTAATCATTTCACCGAAAAGGCAAAATCATGTTTGTGAGATGTCACTGTCTTTTGAATTTGCCTCCAGCTCTGACAAACTGGTCACAGTGGCTGTACGCAGGGTCGTGTTCAGCAACCTGCGACGGCGTCGTACCCCAGATGCGAAACAGGACTTGCATCAAGGTGTCGGGCTGCCCCGGGGTTATGCTTAACCAGACAAGGACGGCATCGTGCTCTAAGTCATGCGATGGTCCTTGGGGTTGATACAGGTATGAAGTTGTCTTCATCTCTAAAGGTCAATAACGCGTCTTTACTCATGTGGCAGTGTAAGGACACAGATATATCCCCATTAATGACCATTATCTCAGTGCTGGAACACAGGTATGTAATCGCAGTGGCGGTTGCTTCAGTGTTGAAACATAGGTACGTACCCTTAATGACGGATGCGTCACTCTGAGAACACACATATGTATCGCCATTGTCGGTTACGTCAGTGTTAGAAAACAGGTATGTACCCTCAATGACGGTTGCTTCAGTGTGCAAACACAGGTATGTATCCTCAATGACGGTTGCTTCCGTGTGCAAACACAGGTATGTTTCCTTAATGACGGTTGCTTCAGTGTGCAAACACAGGTATGTTTCCTTAATGACGGTTGTTTCAGTGTGCAAACACAGGAACGTATCCTTAATGACGGTTGCTTCAGTGTGCAAACACAGGTATGCTTCCTTAATGACGGTTGCTTCAGTGTGCAAACACAGGTATGTTTCCTTAATGACGGTTGTTTCAGTGTGCAAACACAGGTACGTATCCTTAATGACGGTTGCTTCAGTGTGCAAACACAGGTATGTTTCCTTAATGACAGTTGCTTCAGTGTGCAAACACAGGTATGTACCCGCAATGACGGTTGCTTCAGTGTGCAAACACAGGTATGTACCCTCAATGACGATTGCTTCAGTGTGCAAACACAGGTATGTACCCTCAATGACGGTTGCTTCAGTGTGCAAACATAGGAAATTACCTTAATGACGGCTGCTTCACTCTGAGAACACACATATGTATCGCCAATGACGGCTGCTTCACTCTGAGAACACACATATGTATCGCCAATGACGGTTGCTTCAGTGTGCAAACACAGGTATGTACCCTCAATGACGATTGCTTCAGTGTGCAAACACAGGTATGTACCCTCAATGACGGTTGCTTTAGTGTGCAAACACAGGTATGTACCCTCAATGACGGTTGCTTCAGTGTGCAAACACAGGTATGTTTCCTTAAGGACGGTTGCTTCAGTGTGCAAACACAGGTATGTACCCTCAATGACGGTTGCTTCAGTGTGCAAACACAGGTATGTACCCTCAATGACGGTTGCTTCAGTGTGCAAACACAGGTATGTACCCTCAATGACGGTTGCTTCAGTGTGCAAACACAGGTATGTTTCCTTAATGACGGTTGCTTCAGTGTGCAAACATAGGTACGAACCCTTAATGACGGCTGCTCCACTCTGAGATCACACATATGTATCGCCAATATCGGTTACATCAGTGTTAGATCATAGGTATGTACCCATTTACGTTTGCCTCAGTGTGCAAACACAGGTATGTACCATCAATGACGGTCGCATCACCCTTGGAAGACAGGTATGTATCCTTAATGACGGTTGCTTCAGTGTGGAAACACAGGTATGTCAATTATGCTTCAATACTGATGGGCAAAACCAAAAAGAATGGGTAGTCTTCCCAACGGATCCTGTCACAGCTTTGTAAAACGACTTTGGGAACGCTAGATCACCTGGCCACCTGTGCACTCATTTTGGTTACACTGTTTCCACTTATTAAATGTTTTTATTGTACCGTGTTTAATGACCTGTAATTCCCTCGTTTAATGACCCATAGTTGCCGTGTCTTCGTTTTGCAGACCATGCCATGTCAGTAGCAATCCTTCGTCGCCGACCATGCTGATATCAATATGGGCATTAAAATCCGTTTCTTGTTCATTAAAATTTGCATGTTTCAACGTTTATTTGTATGTTTTTTATTATTGCACATGATTAGGGAGCTTGCTGGAAAGACTCAATGCGCACAATTCCATTTGCTAAAACATGGGGACTGATACAATGTTCTCGTACCCATGAATTTAGGGAGGTACATTGTCTGGCACTATCTTTGAACCCTGCCTTTCACACCGCACGTGATATGTCTTAGGATTATAATCATAACAGTATTGCAAAAGAATTGCTGTAGATAAACACTACTTCGATTCTACTGTAGACATCAACTCTGCACGTCCACTGTATACATCTACTGAACACATCTACTGTAGACATCCACTCTACACGTCTACTTGTGCACATCTACTGTGGACATCCACTCTGCACATCAACTGAACACATCTACTGTACACATCTATATAACACATCTACTGTAGACATCCACTCTACACATCTACTTGTACACATCTACTGTAGACATCCACTCTGCACATCCACTGAACACATCTACTGTACACATCTATATAACACATCTAATCTTCACATCTACTCTGCACATCTACCTGTACACATCTACTGTACACATCTATATAACACATCTACTGTAGACATCCACTCTACACATCTACTTGTACACATCTACTGTAGACATCCACTCTGCAAATCCACTGAACACATCTACTGTACACATCTATAAAACACATCTAATCTTCACATCTACTCTGCACATCTACCTGTACACATCTACTGTACACACCTATATACGCATCTACTGTACACATCCATATAACACATCTACTGTAGACATCCACTCTACACATCTACTTGTACACATCTACTGTAGACATCCACTCTGCACATTCACTGAACACATCTACTGTACACATCTACTGTACACATCTATATAACACATCTAATCTTCACATCTACTCTGCACATCTACCTGTGCACATCTACCTGTACACATCTACTGTACACATCTATATAACACATCTACTGTACACTTCCACTGAACACATCTACTGTACACATATATATATAACATCTACTGTAGACATCCACTATGCACATCCACTGATCACATCTACTGTACACATCTATATAACACATCTAATCTTCACATGTACTCTGCACATATACCTGTACACATCTACTGTACACATCTATATACACATCTACTGTACACATCTATATAACACATCTACTGTAGACATCCACTCTACACATCTACTGTACACAACCACTCTACACATCTACTGTACATATCAACTGAACACATCTACTGTATACATCTATATAACACATCTACTGTGGACATCTACTCTGCCCATCTACTTGTACACATCTACTGTACACATCTATACACACATCTACTGTGGATATCCACTCTGCACATCAACTGAACACATCTACTGTACACATCTATATAACACATCTACTGTAGACATCAACTCTACACATCTACTTGTACACATCTACTGTAGACATCCACTCTGCACATCCACTGAACACATCTACTGTACACATCTATATAACACATCTAATCTTCACATCTACTCTGCACATCTACCTGTACACATCTACTGTACACATCTATATACACATCTACTGTACACATCCATATAACACATCTACTGTAGACATCCACTCTGCACATCCACTGAACACATCTACTGTACACATCTATATAACACATCTAATCTTCACATCTACTCTGCACATCTACCTGTACACATCTACTGTACACATCTATATAACACATCTACTGTACACATCTATATAACACATCTACTGTACACATCTATTTTTACACATCTACTGTAGACATCCACTCTGCACATCAACTGAACACATCTTTATAACACATCTAATCTTCACATCTACTCTGTACATCTACCTGTACACATCTACTGTACACATCTATATAACACATATACATGTAGACATCTACTCTGCACATCCACTATACACATCTACTGTACACATCTACTCTGCACATCCACTGTAGACATCTACTTCTCACATCTACTGTAGGCATCCACTCTGCACATCCACTATACACATCTATATTATACATCTACTGTACACATCTACTGTACACATCCACTCTGCACATCGACTGTACAAATCGACTGTACACATCTTCTCTACACATATAAGGGGCGGTGGGGTAGCCTAGTGGTTAAACTGTTCGCTCATCACGCCGAAGACCCGGGTTCGATTCCCAACATGGGTACAATGTGTGAAGCCCATTTCTGGTGTCCCCCGTCGTGATATTGCTGGAATATTGCTAAATGCGACGTAATAACATGCTCACCCACTCACTCACTACACATATAATGAATACATTCACAGTACACATCTACTGTACACATATTCTGAATAGATCCACTGTACACATCCTGTCTGCACATGTACCGAATATATATATATATATATATATATATATAGAGAGAGAGAGAGAGAGAGAGAGAGAGAGGTTATCACGCGAGTGTGTTTGGGGATGGTAAATATCCTGCAGCAGGAATAAACTTTGTATTTAGCGAGCCTTGGCGAGTGTTTATTCCTAATATATATATATATATATATATATATATATATATATATATATATATATATATATATATATATATATTGTACACACCCACTCAATACACCCACTGTACACATCCACTGATTACATCCACTGTACACATCCTGTCTGCACATCTACGGAATACATCCACTGTACACATATATTGAATATGTATATTGTACACATCCACTCAATACACCCACTGTACACATCCCCTGATTACATCCACTGTACACATCCTGTCTGCACATCTACGGAATACATCCACTGTACACATCTTCTCTACACATATACTGAATATATATATTGTACACATCCACGGAATACATCCACCGTACACATCTTCTCTACACACATACTGAATATATATATTGTACACATCCACTGAATACTTCCAATGTACACATCCTGTCTGCACATCTACGGAATACATCCACTGTACAAATCTTCTCTTCACACATCCTGAATATATATATTGTACACATCCACTGAATACATGCACTGTACACATTTTCTCTACACATATACTGAATACATTCACTGTACGCATCCTGTCTATACATCTACTGAATACATCCATTGTACACATCCACTCTACACATATACTGAATACATCCACTGTACAAATCTACTCTACATATATACTGAATACATCCACTGTAGACATCCACTCTACGCACATACACTCAATATACCACTCTACACATCCTGTCTGCACATCTACTGAATACGTCCACTGTACACATCTTCTCTACACATCCACTGAATACATCAACTGTACACATCTTCTCTACACACATACTGAATATATATATACACATCCACTCTACACATCTACTCTACACATAGACTGTATACATCCACTTTTCTTTCACATCCACTCTACACATATACTGTATACATCCACTGTACACATCTACTCTACGCACATATTGAATACATCCACTGTACACATCTACTCTATGCACATAGTGAATACATCCACTGTACACATCCACTCTACACACATACTGAATACATCTACTGTACACATCCACTCTACACATATACTGTATACATCCACTGTACACATCCACTCTACGCACATATTGAATACATCCACTGTACACATCTACTCTATGCACATAGTGAATACATCCACTGTACACATCTACTCTACACACATACTGAATACATCCACTCTACACACATACTGAATACATCCACTGTACACATCTACTCTACGCACATAGTGAATACATCCACTGTACACATCTACTCTACACACATACTGAATACATCCACTCTACACACATACTGAAAACATCCACTGTACACATCTACTCTACGCACATACTGAATACATCCACTGTACACATCCACTCTACACATATACTGTATACATCCACTCTACACATATACTGAATACATCCACTGTACACATCCACTCTACACATATACTGAATACATCTACTGTACACATCCACTCTATACATATATTGAATACATCCACAGTACACATCTACTCTACGCATATACTGAATACATCTACTGTACACATCCACTCTACATATATACTGAATACATCCACAGTACACATCCACTGTACACACATACTGAATGGATCAACTGTACACATCCACTCTAGACATATACTGAATACATCCACTGTACACATCCAATCTTCATATATACTGAATACATCCAGTTTACACATCTACTCTACAGATATACTAAATACATCCACTGTACACATCTACTCTACACATATACTGAATACATCCACTGTACACATCTACTGAATACATCCACTGTACACATCCACTCTACACACATACTGAATACATCCACTGTACGCATCTACTCTACACATATACTTAATACATCCACTGTACACATATACTGAATACATCCACAGTATACAACCACTCTACACACATACTGAATACACCCACTGTACACATCCACTCTACATATATACTGAATACATACGGTTTACACATCAACTCTACACATAAACTAAATACATCCACTGTACACATCTACTCTACACATATACTGTATACATCCACTGTACACACATACTGAATACATCCACTGTACACATCTACTCTACACACATACTGTATACATCCACTGTACACATATACTGAATACATCCACTGTATACAATCACTCTACACACATACTGAATACATCCACTGTACACACATACTGAATACATCCACTGTACACATCCACTCTACACACATACTGAATACATCCACTGTACACACATACTGAATACATCCACTGTACACATCCACTCTACATATATACTGAATACATCCAGTTTACACATCCACTCTACAGATATACCAAATACATCCACTGTTCACATCTACTCTACACATAAAATGAATACATCCACTGGACACATCTACTCTACACATATACTGAATACATCCACTGTACACATCTACTGAATACATCCACTGTACACACATACTGAATACATCCACTGTACACATCTACTCTACACATATACTGAATACATCGACTGTACACATACTGAATACATCCACTGTATACAACCACTCTACACACATACTGAATACATCCACTGTACACATCCACTCTACATATATACTGAATACATCCGGTTTACACATCTACTCTACACATATACTAAATACATCCACTGTACACGTCTACTCTACACATATACTGTATACATCCACTGTACACACATACTGAATACATCCACTGTACACATCCACTCTACACACATACTGAATACATCCACTCTACACATCCACTCTACACATATACTGAATGCATCCGCTGTACACATCCACTCGACACATATACTGAATACATCCACTATACACATCAACTCTACACATCTACTCTACACAAATACTGAATACATCCACTGTAAAAATCTACTGTACACACAAACTGAATACATCCACTGTACACATCCACTGTACACATATACTGAATACATCCACTGTACACATCCACTCTACATACATACTCAATACATCCACTGAACACATCCAGTCTACACATATACTGAATACATCAACTGTACAAATCTACTCTGCACATATATTGAATACATCCACTCTACACATACTCTCTACACAAATACTGAATACATCCACTGTACAAATCTACTCTACACACAAACTGAATACATCCACTGTACACATCCACTCTAGAAATATACTGAATACATCCACTGTACAAATCTACTCTACACATATACTGTATACATCCACTGTACACATCCACTCTACACATATACTGAATACATCAACTGTACACATCCACTCTACGCACATACTGAATACATCCACTGTACACATCCGCTCTACACATATACTGAATACATCCACGGTACACATCCACTCTACACACATACTGAATACATCCACTGTACACATCCACTCTGCATACATACCGAATGTATCCACTGTACACATCCACTCTACATATATACTGAATACATCCACTCTACACATATACTGAATACGTCCACTCTACACATATACTGAATACATCTACTGTACACATCCATTCTACGCATATACTGAATACATCCACTGAACACACATACTGAATACATCCACTGTACACATCCACTCTACACATATACTGTATATATCCACTGTACACATTTACTCTACACATATAGTGTATACATCCACTGTACACACATACTGAATACATCGACTGTACACATCCACTCCACACATATACTAAATACATCCAATGTACACATTCACTCTACACATATACTGAATACATCCACTCTATACATATACTTAATACATCCACTGGACACATTCACTCTATACATATACTGTATACATCCACTGTACACATTGACTCTACACACATATTGAATACATCCACTGTACACATCCACTCTACACATAGACTGAATACATCCACTCTACACATATACTGTATACATCCACTGTACACATATACTGAATACATCCACTGTACACATCCACTCTACACACATACTGAATACATCCACTAAACACATCCACTCTACACATAGACTGAATACATCCACTCTACACATATACTGTATACATCCACACTACACATATACTGAATACATCAACTCTACACATCCACTCTACACATATACTGAATACATCCTCTCTACACATCCACTCTACACATATACTGAATACATCCGCTCTACACATCCACTCTATACATATACTGAATATATCCACTCTACACATCCACTCTATACATATACTGAATACATCCACTGTACACATCTACTGTACACATATACTGAATACATCCACTGAATACATCCACTCTACACATATACTGAATACATCCACTGTACACATCCACTCTACATATATACTGAATACATCCAATGTACACATCCACTCTACACACATACTGAATGCATCCGCTGTACACATCCACTCTACACATATACTGAATACATCCACTGTACACATTAACTCTACACATATACTAAATACATCCACTGTACCCATCCACTCTACACATATACTAAATACATCCACTGTACACATTAACTCTACACATATACTGAATACATCCACTGTACACATCCACTCCACACATATACTGAATACATCCACTGTACATATCTACTCTACACATATACTGAATACATCCACTCTACACATATACTGAATACATCCACTGTACACATCTGTTCTACACATATACTGAATACATCCACTCTACACATATACTCTACACATATACTGAATACATCAAGTGAACACATCTACTCTACACATATACTGAATACATCCACTGTACACATCTATTCGACACATATACTGAATACATCCACTCTACACATATACTGAATACATCCACTCTACACATCTACTCAACACATATACTGAATACATCCACTCTACACATATACTGAATAGATCCACTGTACACATCTACTCAACACATATACTGAATACATCCACTCTACACATATACTGAATACATCCACTGCACACATTCAGTCTACACACATATTGAATACATCCACTGTACACATCCACTCTACACATATACTGAATACATCCACTGTACAAATATACTCTACACATATACTGAATACATTCACTGAACACATCCACTTTACGCACATACTGAATACATCCACTGTACACATCCACTCTACACATATACCGAATACATCCACTGTACACATTCACTCTACACATACTGAATACATCCACTGTACACACCTACTCTACACATATACTGAATACATCAACTGAACACATCTACTCTACACATATACTAACTATATCCACTCTACACATCCGCTCTACACATATACTGAATACATCCGCTGTACACATCCGCTCTACATATATACTGAATACATCCACGGTACACATCCGCTCTACACATATACTGAATACATCCACTGTACACATATACTAACTACATCTACTGTACACATCCGCTCTACACATATATAGTATACATCCACTAAACACATCCACTCTACACACATACTGAATACATCCACTCTACACATCCACTCTACACATATACTGAATACATCCACTGTACACATCTACTCTACACATATACTGTATACATCCACTGTACACACATACTGAATACATCCACTCTACACATCCACTCTACACACATACTGAATACATCCACTGTACACATCCACTCTATACACGTATTGAATACATCCACTGTACACATATACTGAATACATCCACTGTATACAACCACTCTACACATATACTGAATACATCCACTGTACACATCCACTCTACATATATACTGAATACATCCGGTTTACACATCTACTGTACACATATACTGTATACATCCACTGTACACACATACTGAATACATCCACTGTACATATCCACTCTACACACATACTGAATACATCCACTGTACACATATACTGAATACACCCACTGTATACATCCACTCTACACACATACTGAATACATCCACTGTACACATATACTGAATACATCCACTGTACACATCCACTCTACATATATACTGAATACATCCGGTTTACACATCTACTCTACGCATATACTGAATGCATCCGCTCTACTGACATACTGTACCCTTCTGCTGTAACATCAACTGTACACATCTATTGTACACATCATCCGCCTCATACGGCAGAGTTTGACAGTTCTTTAACAAGACAGCGACTGGACATGTGATGAGGATATCAAAGATTCCTTTGCTCTATTGGCTCACTTGTATCAGAAATGTGGTAAAAGACGCGAGGTAGAAGAGAGCGCCACGTCCTGATCTAATTGCCATATTAAGTATGCGTGTTCTCTATTGTATAAACATCTCGCACATATGTTCAACTTAGTCATACAGGAATGTTATCGGTCTGAATGTATGCGAAAAGGAATAACATGTGAAGTAAATAACAATGACAGATCCAACCCAACGAACTACAAAGGAATACCACTCACTTCATCTGTCGGGAAGATCTTTGAACGGACTCTGTTAGAACAGAAAATGGAGCTGCTGAAGGGGGTGATCCCATACTATGTACAGAGAGCATAGCAGGTTGTAGGAATAGTTTTTAAGATGCTAATCGAATATATGTCTCCAACAAACTTTATCAATTAACAGTCTGTTATTTATTTTACATGTGTAAGTCCTATTAGTTAGTTAGCAACTAAGCTGCAATGATCAAGTGTGCTGTGACTTCATTGATGTCGGGACATTGTTTTCGCCTTTTGGAGGGCGGAGTGTTTTCTAATGGACTTTCAAATCCTCTCCTGCAAAATCCTTACGGTGGTAGTTGACGGAGATGGCAATGAATATCGATTACAAAAGGTTTGTAAACAACATGTTGCCATGAATAAAGTTTCTTCAAATATTTAAAAAAAAAATGTTATGTATTACTTTCATTATCGGCTATTCCGATGAGGTAATAGCCTGTTCAGAGCCTGTTCACCATCGAACATGTCCCTAACAGTTTCATAAACATTTCATTTATAAGCAAAAGATATACCTTCTTTAAGTCTTGTAATCTCATCATGGAAGCAGCCAGGGTTGGGGTACAGAACGCAAAAAACCCATCCGATATGAAACCACCATATTTCCTTCGTTAGACGCTAAGCCCAGTATTAATTTCGCGAGAGCCGGTGACTCGGCGCGTAATCACACAGGTTCGATTGGGGAGTGATCTGGCAAAACTGCGGTCCATTGGAGTGTAGGCATTTTCTTTTGTCCAGTGACATCTTTGACCACACGGAGGGTGTGCTTTGACATGACAAACATGAACATCCCACATAACAAAACTTCAGCCCTTGATCGAAGGGGCTTTTGTTACAAAACGTGGTGACCAATTTGTCAAAAATGAAAGCAAATACCATCTGACGTTTACTGCGCAAAGACTTCCTCATTGGTAAAATCTCTATCTTCTTGCTGACATGTGTCTTTATGCATATGAGTCGGATTTTTCGTCGGATTGGCAACGTCAAAATAGCTAAGTTTAACTTAAGCTTCAGCTATATCAATAATCTGATATTGTTCAATAACCGTATATATAGCCAATTCCCTTTCACTAATTTACCCACCTGAACAAGTGGCCAGTGAGAGTGTTTAGATGTCTGTATGACAACTCAGAGTGACACATGACTGTATGACTTGGGGGACGAGTTCAACTTTCCAATATTTAACTTTCCTTCATGTCGAGCAATATTCCTGTAGGTCCACCCCTTGGTGTATACATTTCACAACCTGATGTACAATTCAGCGTGGTCTGTCTACCAAGATTTTAAAGAGCGTCATGTATAACTATATTTCCGAATGGCATCAGTGACAAACATTATGTCCGATGCAATTCCCTATTTTCACTTGTACCATATGTTCCCGTGTTTTGTTCAGGTGCACCATTGACTTGCCTTTGCATGTGTTTGTGACGGGTGCCACAGGTGGGGCAGGATACGCTCACCTTTTCGAGAACACCTGGACTTATCACTATTTGATAGTGATTCATAAACACATACTCTGATATTATTCAGGTCACGGCTTTCAAGAGACCATAATTCATATACACATGACTTCAGCATCTTTTCCACGGGCATTCTCACACATTTTTAGCAACGTATTTTCCCTCCCCATTCAGCAGTGTCTATTCCAGTTGGTTTCATGTTATTTGCACAGCCCTTGTTCTAATTGTAGTCATTCAGTCAAAATGTTCTCACAATATTGTGATTGGAATCTGCTTTGAGTATCGTTTCCTGTTCCAGAAAAGTAAATTGTTCCAAAGTGGCTTCAACTAATTTTCACTTCAAGTCATGGCCTCTCGTTTAAGAAGGATGGCGGAATACTTGTGGGCTGGGGGTGGTGAGAATAGGTTTTGGGTCCTTTGAGGCTCTACCCACTCTGGGGAGTCATATCATTTGACTTCGAATGGGGTACCCTCGGAGTAGCGTGGGCTGCACTGTCCGAGCACCATGGCTTGGCAGGAAGCAGTTTCAGTCACCCCTGGCCAACTTGTATTCAGAACCTCATTTACATGGTAAATGTATTTTTCTTCTTGTTGTAGTCGTGGCCTATTTTCTCCATGTCGATGTTTTGTTATATTAATGTTAATCGATTACCTGAGCATAGCATCGATCGATCAGGACGCCAACATGTACATCCAATGTTGCTACCACGTCATCGATGTATAGCATGGTCGAGACATTATCCGAGGTTCAGGTTCGTTCTCTTCACAGATGAGTCCAGGTTTCATGTTGACAGCAGTGATGGCCGTCAGCTTGTTTATCGACGTCTGATAGAACGTAGCGAGGAAATAATGGAGTGGGGAGGCATCTCTGCACTTCACAGGGTAAAACCCTTTCCATACTCACAAGAAAGAAGTCGAACGTACAATTGTGACCTGAATAATCATGTGAAATTGCCTAATTTGGCCCACAACTTGATTACTGTTGTACATGGTGTAACTTTAAGATTTTGAGATTTTTTTAGACTGCTGAAATAACATATTTGTAACTAATAGCGTAATGATCGAGCGGGTTTATATTGTGTTTGATACAGCGGTACTTGGGCGCCTCTAATTCCCGCTTGCGCAGGTGTAGCAGGCTTCAATCAATCCCTTGCAAATTCACCCGAGAGTGTTTGGAGCCTAGACTGAGACTCCATTATACTAGGCCCAAAATACCCACTCCAGACTCAGATCACTCCTTTTTGGCCTCAAATCAATCCCCTACATCTTTTACAGCAATCTGCAACTGCTCTTTTGTTCTGAAGCTGTTCAAATGTTCACGTGACCTTCTTCTTACCTGAAAAGGTAGCAGGTGATTGTCGACATACATTCTTATTTGTGGAGTCTGTAGTTGTGCATGAAGTGATCTGTATATATTACTTTTGAAAGAACCTTGACATCAACAACGCGTTACAAATCTGAAAGGATGTTTAATTTTACCTTAATAAGTTTCAGATCTCTTAAATAGTTACGTTAAAAGTGACCGGTGTTCCACTTTAGTTCTTTTCTAATTTTATATCACATTTCGACGCATGAAAAGAATATGATGCATCTTAACAATTGGGAATACCTATTTCATATATATAAAAGTTATATTCCTCCTGGAACTTCGTTTCGAGAATATATTATTATACCCCCGACCTATAACTTGAAAACTACTTTTCTTTTCAAGCTTGGTGAACACTTTTTATGCCTATAGGAGAGGTGCAGTGCGAAATTTGATTTGTACAATGTTCCATGTTTGTACCCTAACTTATTGGGTAGTCTTAGATTCCTGTTGCGTTTCTACGTATTCTAAATATTTGAGATAAAAGTTTGTCAGTCTGCACAAGGAATAGGCATATACAAAACGTTATGGCGCTGCTAAATTGTCGGCCACACGGTGGAGTCGAACCTACATCTCCAAGTAAAGCTGTATTCGGTGCATTCTTCTGAAGCCCAATTATAGAAGCTCACATCCCTAGGTCTGTTGTGTATGGTGTTGATAGCTAGCATACTTTATTGTTCCCAGATTGCAGAGGCATAATTGATGATGGACCAAACTATGGTCAGTAGCCCTAGATCTCGGCTTGCTGAATCAGTTGTTTCTTTTCTCACACGTATGTAATCAAAGAACTCTGTGATGATAGATATAGATATTATAATATTTGGATTCCGGATGTGGACCTTTGATACAACTGGATTCATAATGACACTATTGCTTTGCACTTGGCGTTGAGACAATTCAACAGTAGATTAATACCAGTTTCATTATCAGCAAGAAGGATAATATCATCTCCGCAGGGTTAATATAAATATCGTGGTCGTCGACTGTTATACCGATGGCCCATTGATGAGCATGTTTCTAAAGACATTAAAAAAGTATAGCTGATAGCAGAAAACCCTGTGTGAACCCAAACTCCACCGACTACATGCATTCGCACACAACTGCTGACTGATACGTACAGCAGGTCATACTGAAATTGACTTTGTTTTGGCCCATAGTTTAAAGTTAGTCAGGCTTAGAACTTTTTGACCAGACCTCGTACCACGATAAACAACTATGAATGGTGAATATTATGCCGACGCATTGACTATAAAACGCCTGCGCTTGAGAATAACCAGTATCGAGTATCCGACGAAACAGATTCCATCAATCGTAAAAAGCAAAACAGCGGAAATCAGCGATGACACCAGGTGTTCGCGAAAATTATCTGTCAAATAAAAACTTCCAAAGCCTTTCCAAAATCGTAAGAAGACTCAACTAAAAGCATAGTCCATTGTACGATTCTGACTATATCAATGTGTTTATGAATAACTATCAAACCGTGAATATACCCCACCGGTTGCCCCCGTCACAAACGCTAGATAAGGCAAATCAATTGTTCACAAGAAAATAAAACACGTGTACAAGTCAAAATAGGCTATTGATTTGGATATCATTTTTGTCGTGCGTCAACATGTCTACCATAAACCGTTACGAAGGATTTACTGAGGCTTTGATTGTTGATAAAGGAGTTACCGTTTGTGGATAGTGGCACGCGGTGTTTCAGCTCGAACGAAAACAAATCAATTCATTGTCAAGTTAGCTTCTATATAAGATATTGGATATATAAGAAGCAATGGGGATCAGAATGATGCCTGGCGTGATCGGATAGGCCGTTTTATACCACCCGTGGCCTGAGACAGATTGAGAAAGTTCACCCCTACTCACCCCAGACGCACTGGACAAGAAGTACAGACTTGGGTACAGGTTGTTGTTGTGTCCGACACTACTCCTGTCTGTGTGGGTTTCAGATACATCTTCTGCAAATGCTAAGAACTATTCCTTATCAACATTATCTGAGATGGCTTCACTGTGTTGAAAGTGAGTATTGTGAACAATTCGTACTGTTTGGGACGTTAGTTACAGATCGAAATATGAATAAAAATGCTAGGTCCCAACCACACATAAAATCACTGCTCTTCCAATCAGGGATTTAGAGTTAAAACCTGGCGGAAATAAAGGCAGCTATCATTCAACAAATAAAAGATTCTGAACAAAGAGATTCAACTGAGATAAATATCCCTGAGGAATGAGATAATGTGCATCAAAGATGATATTGTTGAATTGAGAGAGGAGCTAAATGTGAATAAGGAGGAGCTGCATGTGGTGAAGTTAGATGTGGAAGAGTTAGGTTGAAGATATGGAAGCTTCCTGGGAACCAGAGCTCATCGGCTGCACTCTAAGAGAGAGGGGAAACCAAGCCAAGTAACTGCACGGTTAACCCACTGGGAGGGTAAACAACAGGCAAATTGGAATGAGAGATGAGAGGGGCATTAATAGAAATGGGATTTCGGATTACCAATGATTTGACAATGTTGCAGGCAAAACTTCTCAACAGGATGAAAACTGAGGACCCCAAGAAGAGGTATAACTATACAGTGTGTGTGTGTGTGTGTGTGAGGGGTGGGGGGTGGGGGGTGGGGGGGTGAGGTGGGGGGGGGGGGGGGGGGGGGTGGTACAGGAACACCGGAGAGAAGTCAGCCTCAGGACTTGTCGGATAGACAACAGAGCCTGGCCCTGGAAGATTTTACGGCGCATCAACATCATTGGTCCGAAACCTGACACGAAAATGAGATAGGAAATAAGGAACATTTCAGGATTAACTTCATAGATGGAGGAAACGGATACAATGAACTACTTGAAAACGTTTGATGTGATAGACATCACTGAAACACGGATTAAAGACATAACGGATCTTGAATCTATGTTACATGACTCCTCCATACTAAATAAAGAAGCAGATAAGATAGCCCATGCACGGAGATTATCAGGTGGAATAACTCTTTTGTTAAAAAAGGATCTTATTAAATACATGAAATGGACTAAAAATACCAAGAGGTACAAATCTATTTTATTTGACAGGACACTATTTGATCTTACATCAGATGTTTTGTATTCCACAGTGTATAGTCACCCTGAGAAATCAACATGGTATAACAATACTGGATTAGAAAGTAAAAATGGCATTTCCCCTTTTCAAGAAGATATTCTTGATATACTGTTGGATATAGCAGGTGGCGTCGTACCCTTTTCCGGTGTAGATTTTAATGCCCGCACAGGCAATGAAACGGGCTATGTTAAAAGATTATTGAACATTATTGAACACATTCGGGGCTATGAGCACAGCCTTATGGACTATTTGCTTGATCTTTTTCGTATCTGGCGATATTCATGTGACACTACTGTTAATAATTTCGGCAAATGTTTGCTGGATTTTGTGCTCAGTACTTAACATTCACATAATGAATGGGATATGTGGCTCTGGCTCAGATGTTGGTGATTTTACGTACGTAGGCCATAATGGGACTTGTGTCATTGATAATGTTATATGTTCACCACAACCTTTTCATTGCTGTACAGACTTTACTATTACCTCAAGAGCTGAATCATCACATCTACCAGTCACCGTCAGTCTACAATCAGCAAATGTCAGGTCACACACCTAGTAATATAGATGGTTGTTTCAAGTTTGTGTGGGATTATAATAAGAAAGAGCATTTTCAAGAAGCTTTTTGTTCTGATAGTGTACAAGAATTACTTCGCAGGTTGGTGGAAGTGGCATTAACTGATATTAATGAGAGTGTGCAATGTTTTGTTAAAGCATTGTGTAATGCTGGTATGTGTTAGAGAAGGAAAGTTGGTAGGAAAGATGCAGTATCCTTATCAATTTACAACCAGGCTAGAAATAAGTATAATAGTATATGCATTTTTTAAAAAAGAATTCATCAAATATTACTGTTCCATATTTAGGTGTCTTGTTTGCTGCTATTTTTGAAAATTCCAATTTTCCCAAAGACTGGTCAGTGGGTATTATCATGCCTCTTCACCAACACGATAATGTAAATGATACCAATAACTACAGAGGCATCATTTTTAACCATACTGAGTAAAATATTCTCAGATTTCATTAAGTAGATTAGCATTTTGGGCTGAATCATTTAAGCAAAATAGATGAGGCACAAACCGGCTTTAGAGAGGGGTACTCAACTATTGACAATATTTATTTGTTACATTCCTTAATTCAACGTTATTTATAAAGTAAAGGAGGGATACGTTTTGCGCTTTTTGTAGATAAACTTTGAGCCTTTCTTAAATTACAAAGGGTAAGCAGCAAGATGCTGAAACTATTATCAGGTATCTTTGAACAAGTAAAGGCTTGTGTAAGAAGTAATGGCAAGTACTCAGAAGATTTTGAATGTAATGTAGGTGTTCGACAAGGATGTATATTAAGTTCTTTTCTCTTTACTTTCTTTATTCACGAGATGGCAGAAGAAATGCAAAAGTATTGCAAAGGTGGTATACAGCTACATCCAGATATTGTTAAAATATGTTTCTTACGTTTGCCGATGATGTCGTAATGATTTCGAGTACTGTACCCAGATAAATGTGTCGGAGCAGTTTTGTGAACAATTTGGTTTAATCGTTAACACAAAAAGACCAATGTTATTGTATTTAAAAACGGCGGTATGTATTCAAAAAGGGAGAAACGGTTTTACAAAGACAGTTATCTGGACGTAGTTACAAGCTATACATATTTGGGAGTACATTTTTCTGTTAAATTATCTTGGACTCTTCATTCAATACAGGATGCAACACAAGCAAAGAACATTCTCTACGGATACTAAAACGTCTCTGATCTATTTCGAGTGTAAATTTTAATCTATTTTTTTTTAAATGGACACAAAAATCAAGCCAATTCTACTATATGGGGCTGAGGTGTCGGGTGCGCATCAGTTAGATTTGATTCAAAGGGTGCATGCATGTGCATGCAAAAGATATTTCGGAGTAAAGATAAACACCCGCGATGTTGTTGTATATGGTAGGTTTCCCTCAACCAACACTTGATGACTTTAATTTGTTGTGTGTGTGTGTATATATATACACACACACAACAAATTGAAGTCATCAAGTGTTGGTTGAGGTTATTAAGGATGTCAAATGATAGATACCCAAGAAAGTGTTATGAAATGAAGGTATTGTATGACAAAAATGGAAAGCAAAACTGGTTTTCGTCAGTTAAAACTCATTAATGATTTAGGCTAAGGTTATGCTTGGCAAAGTCAAAATGTAGATTGTCTTGAACATTTTGTTAAAATTGTGTACAGAAAAGCTTTGTGAGGTTTATCGTCAAAATGTCAGTACTTTAGTTTGTTTAAAACAGAATAACAGCAGAATATCTTTTTTTTTAAACCACTTTTGTACAAATATAGAATTACATGTTCTAGATTCAGATGCTCATCACATTGATCAAATATTGAAACGGGAAGATATTCCAAAATCCATAAGGAAATTAGATTATGTAAAATGTGTAATCTACAGCTGATAGTGGATGAGTACCATTTTGTTCTCATTTGTCCATTTTATGAGAATTTACGAATTGCATAGGTACATCCATAAATGTACCAATTTCCAAATATATTTAAGTTAAATGAATTAATGTCTTCTACAAAAAATGACGCACTAAAGCGTATATATTCCATGCAACGAATGTTAGAAATGATAAGATGAGTGACTTAAATAAGTAGAAATCTATATGTCCACCCACTATCAACAAAGATATGTGCTATAGGCCTATGGCCTTTCAGTATTTCTGAAATAAAGATTGATTGATTGTTGTAACCATGATCAAACAACTTTTGAACAAGAGTCGTTGGCTTTTGACATAGTCGGAATCTACAACGTGCCTCGTCGTTTTAGCAGATATTTCTTACAATAATTTATGGATTTGCTTTTCGTTTTCATTTTGATATGTAATGTATTGTTGCAAACTTGTATTTGGTTACCATTTGCCTATTTTGAGCTGGAAAGTCAATTAAAAGTTAAAAGGTACTGAATTCCACAGCTGTCAAGTGCAGTTTCGTGATATTCTCTGTTTTCATTCTAATAACAGGGTAAGCTTTATTGAATTCAAGTGAAAGACGTGGGTTTATCGATCAACGGACGTCAATCATTATAGTATTTAAACTATAATCCTTTAATTCGCAGATGTCAATGATGTAATGAAATATTGCTTGCTTATTGATGTCTCCTTGTTCGTGATTTTAAGATATTTAGAAACACGCTGTGTCATCAGATGTCTGCTCTGGGATTAAGACATCACATATGGCTGCGATGTCCTGAAAGAATACAAGGCAAATTTTCACGGTAAACGCAAACATGTGCAACGCATGAGTACATGAATTGTTTCCCATCTGAGGGATTTTCGAGGTTGTATGCTAAACATTCAACGATTTGACTGCATGCGTTTGTAACTGGTGCCACCGGTGGGTCAGGATACTTTCACCATTCTGATACTGATTTATAAACACATGCTCGTGATATAGTCGGGATCGCACAATGGTCTCTGCTTATGGCAGACATTTCTAATGAATATGGACAGGCTTTTGTCGTATTTATTTCAATTATTTGAGAATTTGCCTCAGGAGTGACGTTTGTAGAGAGGGGCATGATAGAATATGAGAGAAGACGTATGGATCACATACCATTGTCCAAGACAAACTATTACATGTGGTTACTCATTATTCACAAATAATGGATGTCTATCTTTAATATTTCGAACATTACAAGCGAAGGGTTTTTGTCTCGAAGCAGGAATTGTTGCTGGTTGATATTGTCATTTGTTTCAATTAAGTCACCGATGTAAAGTGTTTGTTTTTGTTCAGAAAGAAAAAAGACGCTGATTCCGATGAACAAACTTGAATAATCAAAGTTGCTGATATTGGACTGGTTCCTTTTACGAGACATGGACACACTGTACTACTGGATTCTGCTCGCATTGGTTTTACCCACGAACAACGTTGAGGCACAGGGTGGGTACAAGCAAGAGGATCACCTAGCTCCAGTCAAGTGTTTTAGGTTTATTTCATTTTCATTTGTATGTGAAGATTTATATCTCTGTGTATTTGTTGATTACACATCACTCAGCAGTATCTCAGCAATACTTGTCAATAATAGAGTCTCAAACAGACAATCCCCTGAGCGATGCTGTGAGCAACGATCCACGTCATCGGTGTACGATAACCATATGATCCATTTGGTCAGCTCATACGACATGCTTAGGTTCCTGGGGAAATATTCTAACCCACAGGGTGTATATATGGTTGAGTGAGCATTTGGCTCAAACGAATTGGCTGCTTGATTTTTGCCATTTGCAAAATGCTAATGACAAAGCTCTCAGTTCTTTCTTTTAATACTTCTTGTTGATGATTATTGTGTTGTTTTGAATACTTTGTTATTTTAAAAGACTATTATAGAAAAATTAAGCAACACCTGCAACGTTAATTCCTACATTACACATGTTTTATGATGTCAAGACTTTATCTATTTTACGATGCATTTTTGTGCTTGATTGTTGTTTTTTCTTTTTCAAAGTATATTGCTAAATTTGTCTACAATCAGTTTGTGTTTTATCCTTCTCATTCGGATCATTCTGAAAATAGCATCACTGAATTTGAGTCAACAATTTCTACAACAACATGATTTCTGATGCTAACTGCTTTTATCTACAGGTTGAAAAATTTCATACAAGGATTCCAGCATCGCAGAATTTCTAGTATGCCTAGTAGGGTCCCCACCCAAACCTTGGCCCTGGAATATGATGCTAGATACTACCTGCGTTGAAGATCTAGAACACAACTGATGATTTTCTTCAGGCAATTTTAGTTGTAATATGCATACTAAATCTTAGATAATTTCACACCATTAGTTGTAATTGGAATAAAAAATCATCACGGGTTGTAATACTTGAATCAACTTGATCTGCAGATTTTATTGCCTTCATTCCTGATACGGAGTACATCTTTGAGAACAGGACCGAAAACTGTGTCACATTGATGCGGGCAGGAACTGCTAATGGCGACATCACAGTTTCCTACACTATCGGAGGAATAGGAATCACATCCCCTGAAGATTTTGTGTCTGGGGATTTCCAAATACTTTATCCTGCAGCTTTAAGCACAATAAAAATCAACGTAACATTTAATGATAACACAGTAAGTTCTTCTTCAAATGTTCTGACATATTTCCTTTCACTTACGTCATTCGACAATTTATGGTTCCGTGGCTGTTGCGACTTGTTGTCTTTATAGGTAAACACTGAAATTCGTCTCTGTATGTAGACATGTACTTCGGTAATAAAAAGAACATTATATGCGTGTTCATGCCATACTATGTTTACGACACTCGTGTCTTAAAATCCGGTATTTCATTCTCTCTCGCTCGGGAAATACCGGAATTTAGGCACTCGTGTCGTAAACATAGTATGACATGAACACTCATTTGCCATCCTCCATTTAATCTCACTCATTCTTCATTAAGGTCTGTAACACTGACCCTCGACTGATAAATGTGACCCTCACAAGCGTAGATAAAGGATCCCTAATTACCACGCCTGTCAGCAAGTTTGTCCAGGTGCTCGATGACGATGGAGGTGAGTCAAACTATTCAATACCAATCACCATGCAGGTGTATATTTTCCCAACATCCGAGGGTATTCAAAGTTAAGATCTTACAAAGGGAAATATCAAGTTCAAATGTCATCATGAATTTGCCTCGTTACACCTATTTATTCAATGTATTTTGAAGGAACACACGGGAAACGTTGAACAATGTTTCCCTAAGTATAGTTCCTTTCCACGGTAAGTTTCTTGTTGTTTACATGCGTGTGCCCATTGAAGAATAAAACATCTCAAGTATTAGCATTACGAATATAAAATGTTGAAAAACATGTATGTAAGCAATATCAGAATATGTTTCACGTCTGTTGGTGGAATCATGAATGCATATACTGTTGTAACATTAACAAAACAACCTCAAGCCGATGAGTGTCCTCTTTTAAACGTGGCCATTATATTATCCGTTCATACAATCAGTTTTGCACATATCATAAGGTAAAATATCAAGGTCATGCGTCATAATTTTTCACTTGTAAAATCAACTGGCTGTTGTTTGTCCTAATTATATTTGTACTCTTGCCTTATATTAAAGCCCATCATGAACCACCAGAGTGTCAAGATTGCAGCCAATGTGTGGAGGTTGTTTTATTTGTGATCTGCTTCAGAATGGACCGAATGGACAGCTGTTCTAGGCGTATGTGATTGTTCCACCAGCACCCAACCACGGACCAGGAATAGAACATGTGATGACAAAGGACAGTCATTTCGAACTTGTGTTGGAGACTTAAGCGTGATGGACACCATCGATTGTTCTGGCGATCCAAGTTGCACATCTACAGGTGCCTAGCAGTCACTTTCTACTGATATGTTTGATATATTTTTCGGTATCCTGCAGCCTCAGTGATACGAGACGTTTATTCGCCCTCAGTATGGATACACCTATAACTTCGGTATCGAATAGGATTTCAACTTTATGCATAATCCTAATACAAACGATTTACATTTGTTTGGGGAGATGGTACCAATGACTACCAATGTGAAATATCTAGATCACAACTTGAGGCTTTTTAGGATAAGTTTGTTGTCATTTGTAGACGTAGATTTGTACATATTATTCAGTATTAGACAAAACCCAATCATTTTCATAATTTTAAAACTTCAATCATTTTTATCTGCAGATTTTATTGCCTTCATTCCTGATACGGAGTACATCTTTGAGAACAGGACCGAAAACTGTGTCACATTGATGCGGGCAGGAACTGCGAATGGCGATATCACAGTTTCCTACACCATCGGAGGAATAGGAATCACATCCCCTGAAGATTTTGTGTCTGGGGATTTCCAAATACTTTATCCTCCAGTTTCAAGCACAATAAAAATCAACGTAACATTTAATGATAACACAGTAAGTTCTTCTTCAAATGTTCTGACATATTTCCTTTCACTTGAGAACCATTTTTTAATTCTAACTGGATTGGATTGCTACACATGACGGGATACGTCAATTTTCAAGGCACGTTGATACATCCAATTGTGAAAACGACATGATTAACAGGATTCATGTGACATTGTTGTTGAACTGTTTCATTCACAGGAACCTCAAAATGTTTCAGTGTTTTTGAAAAAAATATTCATTCTCCTCATTTGTTCTTACATGTACTTCAAAATGTAAACGTGATGAAAAATTATAATCAATTATCTAAAATGAGACACAATTTATGAGGTACAATAAGCTACACATGGGCCTTATAATATGATTGATCTCTGATCTTAAAATGTCAAAACTCGTATCTGTCCGTTTAGTTAAACACCATTTAAACAGCACATCAAGACGTAATTGGTTCTTGCGACAAGTAAAGGCGATAGGGGATCTTTTTGTAATCCCAAACCTGGCACATCAAAATTTGACAATTACTAAGTTAATATCATACAACGGCCGACCTTTCGAATTCAGGCGTCCGTTCCACAAAGTTATCGTACCGCTTAGGCTATCGTAACTCACATGCTTTAACATAGACTTACGACTGTCGTTGCGCTACAGAACAATCGCCTTGTGGATCGGCCTTGCACCACAAAGTTTACAATCGCGTCACAATGCTCTATGACGTAGTGGGGGCACAGGTGGCCCAGTCGTCTAAGGTGCCGCGATGTTCAGAGTTGCGTCCCTTGGGCACGCCAGAAATCTATGATTGTTGGTTCGAATCCCGGTTATGTTTCTAGGTTTGTCAGCACCATACCCGTGCTCGTGGGTTTCACCGAAGTGGTAAACATCTGAGACCTGCATCACTTCGGGCTTTCATCCCACTTTAAGCTGACACGCCGTGATATAACTGGAATACTGTTAAAAGCGGCGTTAAACCCAACTCACTCACTCACTATGACGTAGTTTGTGGAATTTGGATGCAAGATCCAGCGGCAAAACAACGCCATGTGACGTCAGCCTAGTAACAGGGTTGCTGTGGTCATCGAGTGTGCATAAGCTTCTCTCAGTGATCTATCATCTCCACACGCAATGCCATTGAATAATCCAAGGGATGTTGAGAGCTTTCAATATTTGTTCGCGAAATTTGTTCCAGCAGTACATAAGGACGCGCTTTGGTATTACACAATGTGTGATACAGCTGTATGTTTTATTCAACGACTGATCTCTACACTGGTAAGTAATAATCGTAATTATTACCTCCGAGAGTAAACATATCGGGGTTCATAAAAAATAGTATGTGCCCCAGGATCATATCACGTCACGAGACAACTGTTTATTGTTTCCGTCATCCGGACGGCATTGTTGACACCATTCGAATGTTATTGTGAAGAAAGGTAGGAATGACGTTACACTAGAAACGACGTTAAAGCTGTAGATTATTGACGTCATTCGACAATTTATGGTTCCGTGGCTGTTGCGACTTGTTGTCTTTATAGGTAAACACTGAAATTCGTCTCTGTATGTAGACATGTACTTCGGGAATAAAAAGAACAATATATGTGTTCATGCCATACTATGTTTACGACACTCGTGTCTAAAATCCGATATTTCATTCTCTCTCGCTCGGGAAATACCGGAATTTAGGCACTCGTGTCGTAAACATAGTATGACATGAACACTCATTTGCCATCCTCCATTTAATCTCACTCATTCTTCATTAAGGTCTGTAACACTGACCCTCGACTGATAAATGTGACCCTCACAAGCGTAGATAAAGGATCCCTAATTACCACGCCTGTCAGCAAGTTTGTCCAGGTGCTCGATGACGATGGAGGTGAGTCAAACTATTCAATACCAATCACCATGCAGGTGTATATTTTCCCAACATCCGAGGGTATTCAAAGTTAAGATCTTACAAAGGGAAATATCAAGTTCAAATGTCATCATGAATTTGCCTCGTTACACCTATTTATTCAATGTATTTTGAAGCAACACACGGGAAACGTTGTACATTGTTTCTCTAAGTATAGTGCCTTTTTAAGGTAAGTTTCTTGTTGTTCACATGCGTGTGCCCATTGAAGAATAAAACATCTCAAGTATTAGCATTACGACTATAAAATGTTGAAAAACATGTATGTAAGCAATATTAGAATATGTTTCACGTCTGTTGGTGGCATCACGAATGCATAAACTGTTGTAACATTAACAAAACAACCTCAAGCCGATGAGTGTCCTCTTTCAAACGTGGCCATTATATTATCAGTTCATACAATTTGTTTCACACATATCATAAGGTAAATTATCAAGGTTAAGCGTCATAATTTTTCACTTGTAAAATCAACTGGCTGTTGTTTGTCCTAATTATATTTGTACTCTTGCCTTATATTAAAGCCCATCATGAACCACCAGAGTGTCAAGATTGCAGCCAATGTGTGAAGGTTGTTTTATTTGTGATCTGCTTCAGAATGGACCGAATGGACAGCTGTTCTAGGCGTATGTGATTGTTCCACCAGCACCCAACCACGGACCAGGAATAGAACATGTGATGACAAAGGACAGTCATTTCGAACTTGTGTTGGAGACTTAAGCGTGATGGACACCATCGATTGCTCTGGCGATCCAAGTTGCACATCTACAGGTGCATAGCAGTCACTTTCTACTGATATGTTTGATATATTTTTCGGTATCCTGCAGCCTCAGTGACACGAGACGTTTATTCGCCCTCAGTATGGATACACCTATAACTTCGGTATCGAAAAGGATTTCAACTTTAAGCATAATCCTAATGCAAACGATTTAAATTTGTTTAGGGAATTGGTACCAATGACTGCCAATGTGAAATATCTAGATCACAACTTGAGGCTTTTTAGGATAAGTTTGTTGTCATTTGTAGACGTAGATTTGTACATATTATTCAGTATTAGACAAAACCCAATCATTTTCACAATGTGTAAAACTTCAATCATTTTTGGTCTGCAGATTTTATTGCCTTCATTCCTGATACGGAGTACATCTTTGAGAACAGGACCGAAAACTGTGTCACATTGATGCGGTCAGGAACTGCGAATGGCGATATCACAGTTTCCTACACCATCGGAGGAATAGGAATCACATCCCCTGAAGATTTTGTATCTGGGGATTTCCAAATAGTTTATCCTCCAGTTTCAAGCACATTAAAAATCAACGTAACATTTAATGATAACACAGTAAGTTCTTCTTCAAATGTTCTGACATATTTCCTTTCACTTGAGAACCTATTTTTCATTTTTTTAGATTGGATTGCTACACATGACAGAATACGCTAATGTTCAAAGCACATTGATCGATCCCATTGTGAAAACGACATGATTAACAGGATTGATGTGACATTGTGGTTGTACCGTTTCATTCACAGGAACCTCTGAGCGTTTTGAAAATTAGTATATATTCTGACATGTGCTTAGAAAATTCGTAAGTGACAAACATGAAATGATAATCAATGACCTAAAATGGGACAAAAATTACAACGTTGCACATTTGAAAGATATATATTAGGTCTGTAAACTACACATTTGTTTCATTATATGATGAAATCACTGAAATAAAAATATCCAAATACATGTTTGTCCATGTAGTTGAACAGCATTTCAACACCATATCAACGAATATTCGTTAAGCAGGGGGCTGTGTGGTACACATGGGTTAAACAGTTCGCACGTCCCGTCGAAGACACGGTTTCGATTCTCCACATGGGTAAAATGTGTAAAGCCCGTTTCTGGTGTCCGCCGCCATGATATTGCTAGACTATTGCAAAAAACAATGGTATCAATACTCATTCACTCACTCATGATAAGGAGAATCTATTTCATGTGATTTAAAAGTGGGAAAACGAGTAATTCAGAACGAATACATCACATCAGATTTATTTGTTTGCTGTTTAATGTCACAGTCATAAATTGTTAAGCTATATGGCGGCGTATTGCAAATAACGTAGTCTTTGCTTGACAAACAATAATTGATAGTATAATAAAAGCGACAAAACTTTTTCCATATTTGTAAGAAAAGAGATAGAATTCCGCATGTGCCAATTAGACGTCAATAAAGGATCCATGACTTCCGACTTCCATATTGTCTCATTGAATGTTGTTATGTTACACAAGCCTTATTAACCTCGCTCATTCTTCATTTAGATCTGTAACACTGAATCACGACTGATAAATGTGACCCTCACAAGTGTTGATAAAGGATCTTTAGTTACCACGCCTGTCAGCAAGTTTGTCCAGGTGCTCGATGACGATGGTGGTGAGTCAATATAATTAATAAAACTATTCAATACCCTTTAATATGCTAATCTATTTTTCACTACATACAGTGGTATCTAAAAATGTTAGATCTAATAAAGGTAAATATCAAGTTCAAATGTCATTATAAATGTGTCTCGTTGCATCATTTCATTCAATTTAATTGGAAGTAATACACGGGAAAAGTTGTACACTGTTTCTGTAAATAAAGTGCCTTTCAACGGTAATTTTCTTGTCCTTTACCTGCATGTATCTATTGAAGTATACAACATGTCATTGGTCAGCTTCTGATGTTGTTATATTAAGTATTAGGATCACGAATACAAAATGTTG
This sequence comes from Haliotis rufescens, assembly GCF_023055435.1. NCBI lineage: Eukaryota > Metazoa > Mollusca > Gastropoda > Lepetellida > Haliotidae > Haliotis > Haliotis rufescens. The sequence goes on from NW_025963857.1 coordinate 2,361,705, forward strand.
AAAAACATGTATACAAATGATGTTGCAAAAAGAAGTTGCATGTCTTTTGGTGTCATCATGAATGCAAATACTGTCGTAAATTTATAGAAACAACCTCAAGCCAGCGAGTTTTCTTTTAAACGTGCTATTATATTATCCGTCCATAGAATTAGTTTGGCACATATCATAAGGTCAAATATCAAGGTCATGTGTCATAATTTTTCACTTGTCTAATCAACCGACTGTTGTTTGTCCTAATTATATTTGTATGGTTGCCTTTCATTGAACCCCACCATGAACCATCAGAGTGTGAAGATTGCAGCCAATGTGTGGAGGTTGTTTTAGTTATGATCTGCTTCAGAGTGGACCGAATGGACAACTATACTAGGCGTCTGTGATTGTTCCACCAGCACCCAACCACGGACAAGGAATAGAACATGTGATGACAAAGGACAGCCATTTCGAACCTGTGTTGGAGACTCGAGCGTGATGGACACCATCGATTGTTCAGGCGATCCACGTTGCACCACCGCAGGTGATTTTTGTATTTGTACCATTCAAATTAGGCCAGTTATATATAATCACCAGAGAATATTCACTCTCGAATATCCATCTAAACGGATTTAATAGTGCGTAAAAGGCAAATTAGTGGTGAAAAGTATATGAATGAATAACTGAAAATCAATGATGACACAAAGTGTCCGCGAAACCTGTTTTAGCTTCCAATGACTTTTGGTCAAAACTAGGTGGAAACGAGGGTGGATTTGTTGTTTCTCTAAGCCTATTCTTATGTACACGTGATCTCTGACGACCACTACCCCTCATAGAGTCAGCATCCAAAATTTGATTTGGAAATCTGTTCTTAATGGAGCTTATGAACGAAGAATAATTTTGGCTGGCCGTTTATGCACGATTTTTGAGTGTTTAAAATCTGAGATCAAATTCGAGCAATTTCGCGAGGAGATTTTTTTCCAAACAATATCATTGTCTCCTTTCTCTCGAGATATCAAAAGGTCGTCCTCGTAAATAAGAGTCCATTATGTAGCTCTCCTTATAATACTTTAATACTCCCGTGTTGATACTATCAAAAGACAATGTTAGTTTATCCTGCGTTATCACATTAAACCCCCACAGTTAATTCTAGAATAAAACATTCATATGTTGTATGTCATTGCATAATTGATAACCATCAAATATCAGTAGTATAAACACACCAGAAATAATAGCACGCATTTATTCACTCTTTGCTTTTACTTCCCCGACTACAGCATTAACAACAACAACAACCACTTCAGTACCAACTACAACACCTTCACCAACCACACCTACGACAGCAATGCCGACTACAACACCATCACCTACATCTACAGGTACTTATCAGTCACTTTCTACTGATTTGTTTGAAAATACATAATCGTAGTTATTCATGACCTGGTACGCCTTCTTTTTTTATTATCCTGCATTATCAGTGATTACAGATGTTTGTTCACTCTCAGTGTGGATCCACCTTCAACTTCAGTATTGATGGGTTTCAACTATAAGCATATTCCTAATGCAAAAGATTTGCATTTGATTGGAGAGATGGTGAACAGTACTGACTACGTGAAATATCTAGACCACAATTTAGGATTTTCTTCAGCCTTTAGGGCTAAGGTATTAGGGAGAAAAAAACCATTCCTACTACCTGTAATACTACAATCATTTTTGGTCTGCAGATTTTATTGCCTTCATTCCTGATACGGAGTACACCTTTGAGAACAGGACCGAAAATTGTGTCACATTGATGCGGTCAGGAACTGCGAATGGCGATATCACAGTTTCCTACACCATCGGAGGAATAGGAATCACATCCCCTGAAGATTTTGTGTCTGGGGATTTCCAAATAGTTTATCCTCCAGCTTCAAGCACAATAAAAATCAACGTAACATTTAATGATAACACAGTAAGTTCTTCTTCAAATGTTCTGACATATTTCCTTTCACTTGAGAACCTATTTTTCATTTTTTTAGATTGGATTGCTACACATGACAGAATACGCTAATGTTCAAAGCACATTGATCGATCCCATTGTGAAAACGACATGATTAACAGGATTGATGTGACATTGTGGTTGTACCGTTTCATTCACAGGAACCTCTGAGCGTTTTGAAAATTAGTATATATTCTGACATGTGCTTAGAAAATTCGTAAGTGACAAACATGAAATGATAATCAATGACCTAAAATGGGACAAAATTACAACGTTGCACATTTGAAAGATATATATTAGGTCTGTAAACTACACATTTGTTTCATTATATGATGAAATCACTGAAATAAAAATATCCAAATACATGTTTGTCCATGTAGTTGAACAGCATTTCAACACCATATCAACGAATATTCGTTAAGCAGGGGGCTGTGTGGTACACATGGGTTAAACAGTTCGCACGTCCCGTCGAAGACACGGTTTCGATTCATGGGTAAAATGTGTGAAGCCCGTTTCTGGTGTCCGCCGCCATGATATTGCTAGACTATTGCAAAAAACGGTGGTATCAATACTCATTCACTCACTCATGTTAAGGAGAATCTATTTCATGTGATTTAAAAGTGGGAAAACGAGTAATTCAGAACGAATACATCACATCAGATTTATTTGTTTGCTGTTTAATGTCACAGTCATAAATTGTTAAGCTATATGACGGCGTATTGCAAATAACGTAGTCTTTGCTTGACAAACAATAATTGATAGTATAATAAAAGTGACAAAACTTTTTCCATATTTGTAAGAAAAGAGATAGAATTCCGCATGTGCCAATTAGACGTCAATAAAGGATCCATGACTTCCGACTTCCATATTGTCTCATTGAATGTTGTTATGTTACATAAGCCTTATTAACCTCGCTCATTCTTCATTTAGATCTGTAACACTGAATCACGACTGATAAATGTGACCCTCACAAGTGTTGATAAAGGATCTTTAGTTACCACGCCTGTCAGCAAGTTTGTCCAGGTGCTCGATGACGATGGTGGTGAGTCAATATAATTAATAAAACTATTCAATACCCTTTAATATGCTAATCTATTTTTCACTACATACAGTGGTATCTAAAAATGTTAGATCTAATAAAGGTAAATATCAAGTTCAAATGTCATTATAAATGTGTCTCGTTGCATCATTTCATTCAATTTAATTGGAAGTAATACACGGGAAACGTTGTACACTGTTTCTGTAAATAAAGTGCCTTTCAACGGTAAATTTCTTGTCCTTTACCTGCATGTATCCATTGAAGTATACAACATGTCATTGGTCAGCTTCTGATGTTGTTATACTAAGTATTTGCATTACGAATACAAAATGTTGAAAAACATGTATACAAATGATGTTGCAAAAAGAAGTTGCATGTCTTTTGGTGTCATCATGAATGCAAATACTGTCGTAAATTTATAGAAACAACCTCAAGCCAGCGAGTTTTCTTTTAAACGTGCTATTATATTATCCGTCCATAGAATTAGTTTGGCACATATCATAAGGTCAAATATCAAGGTCGTGTGTCATAATTTTTCACTTGTCTAATCAACCGACTGTTGTTTGTCCTAATTATATTTGTATGGTTGCCTTTCATTGAACCCCATCATGAACCATCAGAGTGTGAAGATTGCAGCCAATGTGTGGAGGTTGTTTTAGTTATGATCTGCTTCAGAGTGGACCGAATGGACAACTATACTAGGCGTCTGTGATTGTTCCACCAGCACCCAACCACGGACAAGGAATAGAACATGTGATGACAAAGGACAGCCATTTCGAACCTGTGTTGGAGACTCGAGCGTGATGGACACCATCGATTGTTCAGGCGATCCACGTTGCACCACCGCAGGTGATTTTTGTATTTGTACCATTCAAATTAGGCCAGTTATATATAATCACCAGAGAATATTCACTCTCGAATATCCATCTAAACGGATTTAATAGTGCGTAAAAGGCAAATTAGTGGTGAAAAGTATATGAATGAATAACTGAAAATCAATGATGACACAAAGTGTCCGCGAAACCTGTTTTAGCTTCCAATGACTTTTGGTCAAAACTAGGTGGAAACGAAGGTGGATTTGTTGTTTCTCTAAGCCTATTCTTATGTACACGTGATCTCTGACGACCACTACCCCTCATAGAGTCAGCATCCAAAATTTGATTTGGAAATCTGTTCTTAATGGAGCTTATGAACGAAGAATAATTTTGGCTGGCCGTTTATGCACGATTTTTGAGTGTTTAAAATCTGAGATCAAATTCGAGCAATTTCGCGAGGAGATTTTTTTCCAAACAATAACATTGTCTCCTTTCTCTCGAGATATCAAAAGGTCGTCCTCGTAAATAAGAGTCCATTATGTAGCTCTCCTTATAATACTTTAATACTCCCGTGTTGATACTATCAAAAGACAATGTTAGTTTATCCTGCGTTATCACATTAAACCCCCACAGTTAATTCTAGAATAAAACATTCATATGTTGTATGTCATTGCATAATTGATAACCATCAAATATCAGTAGTATAAACACACCAGAAATAATAGCACGCATTTATTCACTCTTTGCTTTTACTTCCCCGACTACAGCATTAACAACAACAACAACCACTTCAGTACCAACTACAACACCTTCACCAACCACACCTACGACAGCAATGCCGACTACAACACCATCACCTACATCTACAGGTACTTATCAGTCACTTTCTACTGATTTGTTTGAAAATACATAATCGTAGTTATTCATGACCTGGTACGCCTTCTTTTTTTATTATCCTGCATTATCAGTGATTACAGATGTTTGTTCACTCTCAGTGTGGATCCACCTTCAACTTCAGTATTGATGGGTTTCAACTATAAGCATATTCCTAATGCAAAAGATTTGCATTTGATTGGAGAGATGGTGAACAGTACTGACTACGTGAAATATCTAGACCACAATTTAGGATTTTCTTCAGCCTTTAGGGCTAAGGTATTAGGGAGAAAAAAAACATTCCTACTACCTGTAATACTACAATCATTTTTGGTCTGCAGATTTTATTGCCTTCATTCCTGATACGGAGTACATCTTTGAGAACAGGACCGAAAACTGTGTCACATTGATGCGGGCAGGAACTGCGAATGGCGATATCACAGTTTCCTACACCATCGGAGGAATAGGAATCACATCCCCTGAAGATTTTGTGTCTGGGGATTTCCAAATAGTTTATCCTCCAGCTTCAAGCACAATAAAAATCAACGTAACATTTAATGATAACACAGTAAGTTCTTGTTCAAATGGTCTGACATATTTCCTATCACTTGAGAACCTATTTTTCATTTTTTTAGATTGGATTGCTACACATGACAGAATACGCTAATGTTCAAAGCACATTGATCGATCCCATTGTGAAAACGACATGATTAACAGGATTGATGTGACATTGTGGTTGTACCGTTTCGTTCACAGGAACCTCTGAGCGTTTTGAAAATTAGTATATATTCTGACATGTGCTTAGAAAATTCGTAAGTGACAAACATGAAATGATAATCAATGACCTAAAATGGGACAAAAATTACAACGTTGCACATTTGAAAGATATATATTAGGTCTGTAAACTACACATTTGTTTCATTATATGATGAAATCACTGAAATAAAAATATCCAAATACATGTTTGTCCATGTAGTTGAACAGCATTTCAACACCATATCAACGAATATTCGTTAAGCAGGGGGCTGTGTGGTACACATGGGTTAAACAGTTCGCACGTCCCGTCGAAGACACGGTTTCGATTCTCCACATGGGTAAAATGTGTGAAGCCCGTTTCTGGTGTCCGCCGCCATGATATTGCTAGACTATTGCAAAAAAACCGGTGGAAAACAATACTCACTCACTCATGTTAAGGAGAATCTATTTCATGTGATTTAAAAGTGGGAAAACGAGTAATTCAGAATGAATACATCACATCAGATTTATTTGTTTGCTGTTTAATGTCACAGTCATAAATTGTTAAGCTATATGACGGCGTATTGCAAATAACGTAGTCTTTGCTTGACAAACAATAATTGATAGTATAATAAAAGCGACAAAACTTTTTCCATATTTGTAAGAAAAGAGATAGAATTCCGCATGTGCCAATTAGACGTCAATAAAGGATCCATGACTTCCGACTTCCATATTGTCTCATTGAATGTTGTTATGTTACATAAGCCTTATTAACCTCACTCATTCTTCATTTAGATCTGTAACACTGAATCACGACTGATAAATGTGACCCTCACAAGTGTTGATAAAGGATCTTTAGTTACCACGCCTGTCAGCAAGTTTGTCCAGGTGCTCGATGACGATGGTGGTGAGTCAATATAATTAATTAAACTATTCAATACCCTTTAATATGCTAATCTATTTTTCACTACATACAGTGGTATCTAAAAATGTTAGATCTAATAAAGGTAAATATCAAGTTCAAATGTCATTATAAATGTGTCTCGTTGCATCATTTCATTCAATTTAATTGGAAGTAATACACGGGAAACGTTGTACACTGTTTCTGTAAATAAAGTGCCTTTCAACGGTAATTTTCTTGTCCTTTACCTGCATGTATCCATTGAAGTATACAACATGTCATTGGTCAGCTTCTGATGTTGTTATATTAAATATTAGGATCACGAATACAAAATGTTGAAAAACATGTATACAAATGATGTTGCAAAAAGAAGTTGCATGTGTTTTGGTGTCATCATGAATGCAAATACTGTCGAAAATTTATAGAAACAACCTCAAGCCAGCGAGTTTTCTTTTAAACGTGCTATTATATTATCCGTCCATAGAATTAGTTTGGCACATATCATAAGGTCAAATATCAAGGTCATGTGTCATAATTTTTCACTTGTCTAATCAACCGACTGTTGTTTGTCCTAATTATATTTGTATGGTTGCCTTTCATTGAACCCCACCATGAACCATCAGAGTGTGAAGATTGCAGCCAATGTGTGGAGGTTGTTTTAGTTATGATCTGCTTCAGAGTGGACCGAATGGACAACTATACTAGGCGTCTGTGATTGTTCCACCAGCACCCAACCACGGACAAGGAATAGAACATGTGATGACAAAGGACAGCCATTTCGAACCTGTGTTGGAGACTCGAGCGTGATGGACACCATCGATTGTTCAGGCGATCCACGTTGCACCACCGCAGGTGATTTTTGTATTTGTACCATTCAAATTAGGCCAGTTATATATAATCACCAGAGAATATTCACTCTCGAATATCCATCTAAACGGATTTAATAGTGCGTAAAAGGCAAATTAGTGGTGAAAAGTATATGAATGAATAACTGAAAATCAATGATGACACAAAGTGTCCGCGAAACCTGTTTTAGCTTCCAATGACTTTTGGTCAAAACTAGGTGGAAACGAGGGTGGATTTGTTGTTTCTCTAAGCCTATTCTTATGTACACGTGATCTCTGACGACCACTACCCCTCATAGAGTCAGCATCCAAAATTTGATTTGGAAATCTGTTCTTAATGGAGCTTATGAACGAAGAATAATTTTGGCTGGCCGTTTATGCACGATTTTTGAGTGTTTAAAATCTGAGATCAAATTCGAGCAATTTCGCGAGGAGATTTTTTTCCAAACAATAACATTGTCTCCTTTCTCTCGAGATATCAAAAGGTCGTCCTCGTAAATAAGAGTCCATTATGTAGCTCTCCTTATAATACTTTAATACTCCCGTGTTGATACTATCAAAAGACAATGTTAGTTTATCCTGCGTTATCACATTAAACCCCCACAGTTAATTCTAGAATAAAACATTCATATGTTGTATGTCATTGCATAATTGATAACCATCAAATATCAGTAGTATAAACACACCAGAAATAATAGCACGCATTTATTCACTCTTTGCTTTTACTTCCCCGACTACAGCATTAACAACAACAACAACCACTTCAGTACCAACTACAACACCTTCACCAACCACACCTACGACAGCAATGCCGACTACAACACCATCACCTACATCTACAGGTACTTATCAGTCACTTTCTACTGATTTGTTTGAAAATACATAATCGTAGTTATTCATGACCTGGTACGCCTTCTTTTTTTATTATCCTGCATTATCAGTGATTACAGATGTTTGTTCACTCTCAGTGTGGATCCACCTTCAACTTCAGTATTGATGGGTTTCAACTATAAGCATATTCCTAATGCAAAAGATTTGCATTTGATTGGAGAGATGGTGAACAGTACTGACTACGTGAAATATCTAGACCACAATTTAGGATTTTCTTCAGCCTTTAGGGCTAAGGTATTAGGGAGAAAAAAAACATTCCTACTACCTGTAATACTACAATCATTTTTGGTCTGCAGATTTTATTGCCTTCATTCCTGATAAGGAGTACATCTTTGAGAACAGGACCGAAAACTGTGTCACATTGATGCGGGCAGGAACTGCGAATGGCGATATCACAGTTTCCTACACCATCGGAGGAATAGGAATCACATCCCCTGAAGATTTTGTGTCTGGGGATTTCCAAATAGTTTATCCTCCAGCTTCAAGCACAATAAAAATCAACGTAACATTTAATGATAACACAGTAAGTTCTTGTTCAAATGGTCTGACATATTTCCTATCACTTGAGAACCTATTTTTCATTTTTTTAGATTGGATTGCTACACATGACAGAATACGCTAATGTTCAAAGCACATTGATCGATCCCATTGTGAAAACGACATGATTAACAGGATTGATGTGACATTGTGGTTGTACCGTTTCGTTCACAGGAACCTCTGAGCGTTTTGAAAATTAGTAGATATTCTGACATGTGCTTAGAAAATTCGTAAGTGACAAACATGAAATGATAATCAATGACCTAAAATGGGACAAAAATTACAACGTTGCACATTTGAAAGATATATATTAGGTCTGTAAACTACACATTTGTTTCATTATATGATGAAATCACTGAAATAAAAATATCCAAATACATGTTTGTCCATGTAGTTGAACAGCATTTCAACACCATATCAACGAATATTCGTTAAGCAGGGGGCTGTGTGGTACACATGGGTTAAACAGTTCGCACGTCCCGTCGAAGACACGGTTTCGATTCTCCACATGGGTAAAATGTGTGAAGCCCGTTTCTGGTGTCCGCCGCCATGATATTGCTAGACTATTGCAAAAAAACCGGTGGAAAACAATACTCACTCACTCATGTTAAGGAGAATCTATTTCATGTGATTTAAAAGTGGGAAAACGAGTAATTCAGAATGAATACATCACATCAGATTTATTTGTTTGCTGTTTAATGTCACAGTCATAAATTGTTAAGCTATATGACGGCGTATTGCAAATAACGTAGTCTTTGCTTGACAAACAATAATTGATAGTATAATAAAAGCGACAAAACTTTTTCCATATTTGTAAGAAAAGAGATAGAATTCCGCATGTGCCAATTAGACGTCAATAAAGGATCCATGACTTCCGACTTCCATATTGTCTCATTGAATGTTGTTATGTTACATAAGCCTTATTAACCTCACTCATTCTTCATTTAGATCTGTAACACTGAATCACGACTGATAAATGTGACCCTCACAAGTGTTGATAAAGGATCTTTAGTTACCACGCCTGTCAGCAAGTTTGTCCAGGTGCTCGATGACGATGGTGGTGAGTCAATATAATTAATAAAACTATTCAATACCCTTTAATATGCTAATCTATTTTTCACTACATACAGTGGTATCTAAAAATGTTAGATCTAATAAAGGTAAATATCAAGTTCAAATGTCATTATAAATGTGTCTCGTTGCATCATTTCATTCAATTTAATTGGAAGTAATACACGGGAAACGTTGTACACTGTTTCTGTAAATAAAGTGCCTTTCAACGGTAATTTTCTTGTCCTTTACCTGCATGTATCCATTGAAGTATACAACATGTCATTGGTCAGCTTCTGATGTTGTTATATTAAGTATTAGGATCACGAATACAAAATGTTGAAAAACATGTATACAAATGATGTTGCAAAAAGAAGTTGCATGTGTTTTGGTGTCATCATGAATGCAAATACTGTCGAAAATTTATAGAAACAACCTCAAGCCAGCGAGTTTTCTTTTAAACGTGCTATTATATTATCCGTCCATAGAATTAGTTTGGCACATATCATAAGGTCAAATATCAAGGTCATGTGTCATAATTTTTCACTTGTCTAATCAACCGACTGTTGTTTGTCCTAATTATATTTGTATGGTTGCCTTTCATTGAACCCCACCATGAACCATCAGAGTGTGAAGATTGCAGCCAATGTGTGGAGGTTGTTTTAGTTATGATCTGCTTCAGAGTGGACCGAATGGACAACTATACTAGGCGTCTGTGATTGTTCCACCAGCACCCAACCACGGACAAGGAATAGAACATGTGATGACAAAGGACAGCCATTTCGAACCTGTGTTGGAGACTCGAGCGTGATGGACACCATCGATTGTTCAGGCGATCCACGTTGCACCACCGCAGGTGATTTTTGTATTTGTACCATTCAAATTAGGCCAGTTATATATAATCACCAGAGAATATTCACTCTCGAATATCCATCTAAACGGATTTAATAGTGCGTAAAAGGCAAATTAGTGGTGAAAAGTATATGAATGAATAACTGAAAATCAATGATGACACAAAGTGTCCGCGAAACCTGTTTTAGCTTCCAATGACTTTTGGTCAAAACTAGGTGGAAACGAGGGTGGATTTGTTGTTTCTCTAAGCCTATTCTTATGTACACGTGATCTCTGACGACCACTACCCCTCATAGAGTCAGCATCCAAAATTTGATTTGGAAATCTGTTCTTAATGGAGCTTATGAACGAAGAATAATTTTGGCTGGCCGTTTATGCACGATTTTTGAGTGTTTAAAATCTGAGATCAAATTCGAGCAATTTCGCGAGGAGATTTTTTTCCAAACAATAACATTGTCTCCTTTCTCTCGAGATATCAAAAGGTCGTCCTCGTAAATAAGAGTCCATTATGTAGCTCTCCTTATAATACTTTAATACTCCCGTGTTGATACTATCAAAAGACAATGTTAGTTTATCCTGCGTTATCACATTAAACCCCCACAGTTAATTCTAGAATAAAACATTCATATGTTGTATGTCATTGCATAATTGATAACCATCAAATATCAGTAGTATAAACACACCAGAAATAATAGCACGCATTTATTCACTCTTTGCTTTTACTTCCCCGACTACAGCATTAACAACAACAACAACCACTTCAGTACCAACTACAACACCTTCACCAACCACACCTACGACAGCAATGCCGACTACAACACCATCACCTACATCTACAGGTACTTATCAGTCACTTTCTACTGATTTGTTTGAAAATACATAATCGTAGTTATTCATGACCTGGTACGCCTTCTTTTTTTATTATCCTGCATTATCAGTGATTACAGATGTTTGTTCACTCTCAGTGTGGATCCACCTTCAACTTCAGTATTGATGGGTTTCAACTATAAGCATATTCCTAATGCAAAAGATTTGCATTTGATTGGAGAGATGGTGAACAGTACTGACTACGTGAAATATCTAGACCACAATTTAGGATTTTCTTCAGCCTTTAGGGCTAAGGTATTAGGGAGAAAAAAAACATTCCTACTACCTGTAATACTACAATCATTTTTGGTCTGCAGATTTTATTGCCTTCATTCCTGATACGGAGTACATCTTTGAGAACAGGACCGAAAACTGTGTCACATTGATGCGGGCAGGAACTGCGAATGGCGATATCACAGTTTCCTACACCATCGGAGGAATAGGAATCACATCCCCTGAAGATTTTGTGTCTGGGGATTTCCAAATAGTTTATCCTCCAGCTTCAAGCACAATAAAAATCAACGTAACATTTAATGATAACACAGTAAGTTCTTGTTCAAATGGTCTGACATATTTCCTATCACTTGAGAACCTATTTTTCATTTTTTTAGATTGGATTGCTACACATGACAGAATACGCTAATGTTCAAAGCACATTGATCGATCCCATTGTGAAAACGACATGATTAACAGGATTGATGTGACATTGTGGTTGTACCGTTTCGTTCACAGGAACCTCTGAGCGTTTTGAAAATTAGTAGATATTCTGACATGTGCTTAGAAAATTCGTAAGTGACAAACATGAAATGATAATCAATGACCTAAAATGGGACAAAAATTACAACGTTGCACATTTGAAAGATATATATTAGGTCTGTAAACTACACATTTGTTTCATTATATGATGAAATCACTGAAATAAAAATATCCAAATACATGTTTGTCCATGTAGTTGAACAGCATTTCAACACCATATCAACGAATATTCGTTAAGCAGGGGGCTGTGTGGTACACATGGGTTAAACAGTTCGCACGTCCCGTCGAAGACACGGTTTCGATTCTCCACATGGGTAAAATGTGTGAAGCCCGTTTCTGGTGTCCGCCGCCATGATATTGCTAGACTATTGCAAAAAACCGGTGGAAAACAATACTCACTCACTCATGTTAAGGAGAATCTATTTCATGTGATTTAAAAGTGGGAAAACGAGTAATTCAGAATGAATACATCACATCAGATTTATTTGTTTGCTGTTTAATGTCACAGTCATAAATTGTTAAGCTATATGACGGCGTATTGCAAATAACGTAGTCTTTGCTTGACAAACAATAATTGATAGTATAATAAAAGCGACAAAACTTTTTCCATATTTGTAAGAAAAGAGATAGAATTCCGCATGTGCCAATTAGACGTCAATAAAGGATCCATGACTTCCGACTTCCATATTGTCTCATTGAATGTTGTTATGTTACATAAGCCTTATTAACCTCACTCATTCTTCATTTAGATCTGTAACACTGAATCACGACTGATAAATGTGACCCTCACAAGTGTTGATAAAGGATCTTTAGTTACCACGCCTGTCAGCAAGTTTGTCCAGGTGCTCGATGACGATGGTGGTGAGTCAATATAATTAACAAAACTATTCAATACCCTTTAATATGCTAATCTATTTTTCACTACATACAGTGGTATCTAAAAATGTTAGATCTAATAAAGGTAAATATCAAGTTCAAATGTCATTATAAATTTGTCTCGTTGCATCATTTCATTCAATTTAATTGGAAGTAATACACGGGAAACGTTGTACACTGTTTCTGTAAATAAAGTGCCTTTCAACGGTAATTTTCTTGTCCTTTACCTGCATGTATCCATTGAAGTATACAACATGTCATTGGTCAGCTTCTGATGTTGTTATATTAAGTATTTGCATTACGAATACAAAATGTTGCAAAAACATGTATACAAATGATGTTGCAAAAAGAAGTTGCATGTGTTTTGGTGTCATCATGAATGCAAATACTGTCGTAAATTTATAGAAACAACCTCAAGCCAGCGAGTTTTCTTTTAAACGTGCTATTATATTATCCGTCCATAGAATTAGATTGGCACATATCATAAGGTCAAATATCAAGGTCATGTGTCATAATTTTTCACTTGTCTAATCAACTGACTGTTGTTTGTCCTTATAATATTTGTATGGTTGCCTTTCATTGAACCCCATCATGAACCATCAGAGTGTGAAGATTGCAGCCAATGTGTGGAGGTTGTTTTAGTTATGATCTGCTTCAGAGTGGACCGAATGGACAACTATACTAGGCGTCTGTGATTGTTCCACCAGCACCCAACCACGGACAAGGAATAGAACATGTGATGACAAAGGACAGCCATTTCGAACCTGTGTTGGAGACTCGAGCGTGATGGACACCATCGATTGTTCTGGCGATCCACGTTGCACCACCGCAGGTGATTTTTGTATTTGTACCATTCAAATTAGGCCAGTTATATATAATCACCAGAGAATATTCACTCTCGAATATCCATCCAAACGGATTTAATAGTGCGTAAAAGGCAAATAAGTGGTAAAAAGTATATGAATGAATAACTGAAAATCAATGATGACACAAAGTGTCCGCGAAACCTGTTTTAGCTTCCAATGACTTTTGGTCAAAACTAGGTGGAAACGAGGGTGGATTTGTTGTTTCTCTAAGCCTATTCTTATGTACACGTGATCTCTGACGACCACTACCCCTCATAGAGTCAGCATCCAAAATTTGATTTGGAAATCTGTTCTTAATGGAGCTTATGAATGAAGAATAATTTTGGCTGGCCGTTTATGCACGATTTTGAGTGTTTAAAATCTGAGATCAAATTCGAGCAATTTCGCGAGGAGATTTTTTCCAAACAATAACATTGTCTCCTTTCTCTCGAGATATCAAAAGGTCGTCCTCGTAAATAAGAGTCCATTATGTAGCTCTCCTTATAATACTTTAATACTCCCGTGTTGATACTATCAAAAGACAATGTTAGTTTATCCTGCGTTATCACATTAAACCCCCACAGTTAATTCTAGAATAAAACATTCATATGTTGTATGTCATTGCATAATTGATAACCATCAAATATCAGTAGTATAAACACACCAGAAATAATAGCACGCATTTATTCACTCTTTGCTTTTACTTCCCCGACTACAGCATTAACAACAACAACAACCACTTCAGTACCAACTACAACACCTTCACCAACCACACCGACGACAGCAGTGCCGACTACAACACCATCACCTACATCTACAGGTACTTATCAGTCACTTTCTACTGATTTGTTTGAAAATACATAATCGTAGTTATTCATGACCTGGTACGCCTTCTTTTTTTATTATCCTGCATTATCAGTGATTACAGATGTTTGTTCACTCTCAGTGTGGATCCACCTTCAACTTCAGTATTGATGGGTTTCAACTATAAGCATATTCCTAATGCAAAAGATTTGCATTTGATTGGAGAGATGGTGAACAGTACTGACTACGTGAAATATCTAGACCACAATTTAGGATTTTCTTCAGCCTTTAGGGCTAAGGTATTAGGGAGAAAAAAAACATTCCTACTACCTGTAATACTTCAATCATTTTTGGTCTGCAGATTTTATTGCCTTCATTCCTGATACGGAGTACATCTTTGAGAACAGGACCGAAAACTGTGTCACATTGATGCGTGCAGGAACTGCGAATGGCGATATCACAGTTTCCTACACCATCGGAGGAATAGGAATCACATCCCCTGAAGATTTTGTGTCTGGGGATTTCCAAATAGTTTATCCTCCAGCTTCAAGCACAATAAAAATCAACGTAACATTTAATGATAACACAGTAAGTTCTTGTTCAAATGGTCTGACATATTTCCTATCACTTGAGAACCTATTTTTCATTTTTTTAGATTGGATTGCTACACATGACAGAATACGCTAATGTTCAAAGCACATTGATCGATCCCATTGTGAAAACGACATGATTAACAGGATTGATGTGACATTGTGGTTGTACCGTTTCATTCACAGGAACCTCTGAGCGTTTTGAAAATTAGTATATATTCTGACATGTGCTTAGAAAATTCGTAAGTGACAAACATAAAATGATAATCAATGACCTAAAATGGGACAAAAATTACAACGTTGCACATTTGAAAGATATATATTAGGTCTGTAAACTACACATTTGTTTCATTATATGATGAAATCACTGAAATAAAAATATCCAAATACATGTTTGTCCATGTAGTTGAACAGCATTTCAACACCATATCAACGAATATTCGTTAAGCAGGGGGCTGTGTGGTACACATTGGTTAAACAGTTCGCTCGTCCCGTCGAAGACGCGGTTTCGATTGTCCACATGGGTAAAATGTGTGAAGCCCGTTTCTGGTGTCCACCGCCATGATATTGCTAGACTATTGCAAAAAAAACGGTGGAAAACAATACTCATTCACTCACTCATGTTAAGGAGAATCTATTTCATGTGATTTAAAAGTGGGAAAACGAGTAATTCAGAATGAATACATCACATCAGATTTATTTGTTTGCTGTTTAATGTCACAGTCATAAATTGTTAAGCTATATGACGGCGTATTGCAAATAACGTAGTCTTTGCTTGACAAACAATAATTGATAGTATAATAAAAGCGACAAAACTTTTTCCATATTTGTAAGAAAAGAGATAGAATTCCGCATGTGCCAATTAGACGTCAATAAAGGATCCATGACTTCCGACTTCCATATTGTCTCATTGAATGTTGTTATGTTACATAAGCCTTATTAACCTCACTCATTCTTCATTTAGATCTGTAACACTGAATCACGACTGATAAATGTGACCCTCACAAGTGTTGATAAAGGATCTTTAGTTACCACGCCTGTCAGCAAGTTTGTCCAGGTGCTCGATGACGATGGTGGTGAGTCAATATAATTAATAAAACTATTCAATACCCTTTAATATGCTAATCTATTTTTTCCCTACATACAGTGGTATCTAAAAATGTTAGATCTAATAAAGGTAAATATCAAGTTCAAATGTCATTATAAATTTGTCTCGTTGCATCATTTCATTCAATTTAATTGGAAGTAATACACGGGAAACGTTGTACACTGTTTCTGTAAATAAAGTGCCTTTCAACGGTAATTTTCTTGTCCTTTACCTGCATGTATCCATTGAAGTATACAACATGTCATTGGTCAGCTTCTGATGTTGTTATATTAAGTATTAGGATCACGAATACAAAATGTTGAAAAACATGTATACAAATGATGTTGCAAAAAGAAGTTGCATGTGTTTTGGTGTCATCATGAATGCAAATACTGTCGTAAATTTATAGAAACAATCTCAAGCCAGCGAGTTTTCTTTTAAACGTGCTATTATATTATCCGTCCATAGAATTAGTTTGGCACATATCATAAGGTCAAATATCAAGGTCATGTGTCATAATTTTTCACTTGTCTAATCAACCGACTGTTGTTTGTCCTAATTATATTTGTATGGTTGCCTTTCATTGAACCCCACCATGAACCATCAGAGTGTGAAGATTGCAGCCAATGTGTGGAGGTTGTTTTAGTTATGATCTGCTTCAGAGTGGACCGAATGGACAACTATACTAGGCGTCTGTGATTGTTCCACCAGCACCCAACCACGGACAAGGAATAGAACATGTGATGACAAAGGACAGCCATTTCGAACCTGTGTTGGAGACTCGAGCGTGATGGACACCATCGATTGTTCTGGCGATCCACGTTGCACCACCGCAGGTGATTTTTGTATTTGTACCATTCAAATTAGGCCAGTTATATATAATCACCAGAGAATATTCACTCTCGAATATCCATCCAAACGGATTTAATAGTGCGTAAAAGGCAAATTAGTGGTGAAAAGTATATAAATGAATAACTGAAAATCAATGATGACACAAAGTGTTCGCGAAACCTGTTTTAGCTTCCAATGACTTTTGGTCAAAACAAGGTGGAAACGAGGGTGGATTTGTTGTTTCTCTAAGCCTATTCTTATGTACACGTGATCTCTGACGACCACTACCCCTCATAGAGTCAGCATCCAAAATTTGATTTGGAAATCTGTTCTTAATGGAGCTTATGAATGAAGAATAATTTTGGCTGGCCGTTTATGCACGATTTTGAGTGTTTAAAATCTGAGATCAAATTCGAGCAATTTCGCGAGGAGATTTTTTCCAAACAATAACATTGTCTCCTTTCTCTCGAGATATCAAAAGGTCGTCCTCGTAAATAAGAGTCCATTATGTAGCTCTCCTTATAATACTTTAATACTCCCGTGTTGATACTATCAAAAGACAATGTTAGTTTATCCTGCGTTATCACATTAAACCCCCACAGTTAATTCTAGAATAAAACATTCATATGTTGTATGTCATTGCATAATTGATAACCATCAAATATCAGTAGTATAAACACACCAGAAATAATAGCACGCATTTATTCACTCTTTGCTTTTACTTCCCCGACTACAGCATTAACAACAACAACAACCACTTCAGTACCAACTACAACACCTTCACCAACCACACCTACGACAGCAGTGCCGACTACAACACCATCACCTACATCTACAGGTACTTATCAGTCACTTTCTACTGATTTGTTTGAAAATACATAATCGTAGTTATTCATGACCTGGTACGCCTTCTTTTTTTATTATCCTGCATTATCAGTGATTACAGATGTTTGTTCACTCTCAGTGTGGATCCACCTTCAACTTCAGTATTGATGGGTTTCAACTATAAGCATATTCCTAATGCAAAAGATTTGCATTTGATTGGAGAGATGGTGAACAGTACTGACTACGTGAAATATCTAGACCACAATTTAGGATTTTCTTCAGCCTTTAGGGCTAAGGTATTAGGGAGAAAAAAAACATTCCTACTACCTGTAATACTTCAATCATTTTTGGTCTGCAGATTTTATTGCCTTCATTCCTGATACGGAGTACATCTTTGAGAACAGGACCGAAAACTGTGTCACATTGATGCGGGCAGGAACTGCGAATGGCGATATCACAGTTTCCTACACCATCGGAGGAATAGGAATCACATCCCCTGAAGATTTTGTGTCTGGGGATTTCCAAATAGTTTATCCTCCAGCTTCAAGCACAATAAAAATCAACGTAACATTTAATGATAACACAGTAAGTTCTTGTTCAAATGGTCTGACATATTTCCTATCACTTGAGAACCTATTTTTCATTTTTTTAGATTGGATTGCTACACATGACAGAATACGCTAATGTTCAAAGCACATTGATCGATCCCATTGTGAAAACGACATGATTAACAGGATTGATGTGACATTGTGGTTGTACCGTTTCATTCACAGGAACCTCTGAGCGTTTTGAAAATTAGTATATATTCTGACATGTGCTTAGAAAATTCGTAAGTGACAAACATAAAATGATAATCAATGACCTAAAATGGGACAAAAATTACAACGTTGCACATTTGAAAGATATATATTAGGTCTGTAAACTACACATTTGTTTCATTATATGATGAAATCACTGAAATAAAAATATCCAAATACATGTTTGTCCATGTAGTTGAACAGCATTTCAACACCATATCAACGAATATTCGTTAAGCAGGGGGCTGTGTGGTACACATTGGTTAAACAGTTCGCTCGTCCCGTCGAAGACGCGGTTTCGATTGTCCACATGGGTAAAATGTGTGAAGCCCGTTTCTGGTGTCCACCGCCATGATATTGCTAGACTATTGCAAAAAAAACGGTGGAAAACAATACTCATTCACTCACTCATGTTAAGGAGAATCTATTTCATGTGATTTAAAAGTGGGAAAACGAGTAATTCAGAATGAATACATCACATCAGATTTATTTGTTTGCTGTTTAATGTCACAGTCATAAATTGTTAAGCTATATGACGGCGTATTGCAAATAACGTAGTCTTTGCTTGACAAACAATAATTGATAGTATAATAAAAGCGACAAAACTTTTTCCATATTTGTAAGAAAAGAGATAGAATTCCGCATGTGCCAATTAGACGTCAATAAAGGATCCATGACTTCCGACTTCCATATTGTCTCATTGAATGTTGTTATGTTACATAAGCCTTATTAACCTCACTCATTCTTCATTTAGATCTGTAACACTGAATCACGACTGATAAATGTGACCCTCACAAGTGTTGATAAAGGATCTTTAGTTACCACGCCTGTCAGCAAGTTTGTCCAGGTGCTCGATGACGATGGTGGTGAGTCAATATAATTAATAAAACTATTCAATACCCTTTAATATGCTAATCTATTTTTTCCCTACATACAGTGGTATCTAAAAATGTTAGATCTAATAAAGGTAAATATCAAGTTCAAATGTCATTATAAATTTGTCTCGTTGCATCATTTCATTCAATTTAATTGGAAGTAATACACGGGAAACGTTGTACACTGTTTCTGTAAATAAAGTGCCTTTCAACGGTAATTTTCTTGTCCTTTACCTGCATGTATCCATTGAAGTATACAACATGTCATTGGTCAGCTTCTGATGTTGTTATATTAAGTATTAGGATCACGAATACAAAATGTTGAAAAACATGTATACAAATGATGTTGCAAAAAGAAGTTGCATGTGTTTTGGTGTCATCATGAATGCAAATACTGTCGTAAATTTATAGAAACAATCTCAAGCCAGCGAGTTTTCTTTTAAACGTGCTATTATATTATCCGTCCATAGAATTAGTTTGGCACATATCATAAGGTCAAATATCAAGGTCATGTGTCATAATTTTTCACTTGTCTAATCAACCGACTGTTGTTTGTCCTAATTATATTTGTATGGTTGCCTTTCATTGAACCCCACCATGAACCATCAGAGTGTGAAGATTGCAGCCAATGTGTGGAGGTTGTTTTAGTTATGATCTGCTTCAGAGTGGACCGAATGGACAACTATACTAGGCGTCTGTGATTGTTCCACCAGCACCCAACCACGGACAAGGAATAGAACATGTGATGACAAAGGACAGCCATTTCGAACCTGTGTTGGAGACTCGAGCGTGATGGACACCATCGATTGTTCTGGCGATCCACGTTGCACCACCGCAGGTGATTTTTGTATTTGTACCATTCAAATTAGGCCAGTTATATATAATCACCAGAGAATATTCACTCTCGAATATCCATCCAAACGGATTTAATAGTGCGTAAAAGGCAAATTAGTGGTGAAAAGTATATAAATGAATAACTGAAAATCAATGATGACACAAAGTGTTCGCGAAACCTGTTTTAGCTTCCAATGACTTTTGGTCAAAACAAGGTGGAAACGAGGGTGGATTTGTTGTTTCTCTAAGCCTATTCTTATGTACACGTGATCTCTGACGACCACTACCCCTCATAGAGTCAGCATCCAAAATTTGATTTGGAAATCTGTTCTTAATGGAGCTTATGAATGAAGAATAATTTTGGCTGGCCGTTTATGCACGATTTTGAGTGTTTAAAATCTGAGATCAAATTCGAGCAATTTCGCGAGGAGATTTTTTCCAAACAATAACATTGTCTCCTTTCTCTCGAGATATCAAAAGGTCGTCCTCGTAAATAAGAGTCCATTATGTAGCTCTCCTTATAATACTTTAATACTCCCGTGTTGATACTATCAAAAGACAATGTTAGTTTATCCTGCGTTATCACATTAAACCCCCACAGTTAATTCTAGAATAAAACATTCATATGTTGTATGTCATTGCATAATTGATAACCATCAAATATCAGTAGTATAAACACACCAGAAATAATAGCACGCATTTATTCACTCTTTGCTTTTACTTCCCCGACTACAGCATTAACAACAACAACAACCACTTCAGTACCAACTACAACACCTTCACCAACCACACCTACGACAGCAGTGCCGACTACAACACCATCACCTACATCTACAGGTACTTATCAGTCACTTTCTACTGATTTGTTTGAAAATACATAATCGTAGTTATTCATGACCTGGTACGCCTTCTTTTTTTATTATCCTGCATTATCAGTGATTACAGATGTTTGTTCACTCTCAGTGTGGATCCACCTTCAACTTCAGTATTGATGGGTTTCAACTATAAGCATATTCCTAATGCAAAAGATTTGCATTTGATTGGAGAGATGGTGAACAGTACTGACTACGTGAAATATCTAGACCACAATTTAGGATTTTCTTCAGCCTTTAGGGCTAAGGTATTAGGGAGAAAAAAAACATTCCTACTACCTGTAATACTTCAATCATTTTTGGTCTGCAGATTTTATTGCCTTCATTCCTGATACGGAGTACATCTTTGAGAACAGGACCGAAAACTGTGTCACATTGATGCGGGCAGGAACTGCGAATGGCGATATCACAGTTTCCTACACCATCGGAGGAATAGGAATCACATCCCCTGAAGATTTTGTGTCTGGGGATTTCCAAATAGTTTATCCTCCAGCTTCAAGCACAATAAAAATCAACGTAACATTTAATGATAACACAGTAAGTTCTTGTTCAAATGGTCTGACATATTTCCTATCACTTGAGAACCTATTTTTCATTTTTTTAGATTGGATTGCTACACATGACAGAATACGCTAATGTTCAAAGCACATTGATCGATCCCATTGTGAAAACGACATGATTAACAGGATTGATGTGACATTGTGGTTGTACCGTTTCATTCACAGGAACCTCTGAGCGTTTTGAAAATTAGTATATATTCTGACATGTGCTTAGAAAATTCGTAAGTGACAAACATAAAATGATAATCAATGACCTAAAATGGGACAAAAATTACAACGTTGCACATTTGAAAGATATATATTAGGTCTGTAAACTACACATTTGTTTCATTATATGATGAAATCACTGAAATAAAAATATCCAAATACATGTTTGTCCATGTAGTTGAACAGCATTTCAACACCATATCAACGAATATTCGTTAAGCAGGGGGCTGTGTGGTACACATGGGTTAAACAGTTCGCTCGTCCCGTCGAAGACACGGTTTCGATTCTCCACATGGGTAAAATGTGTGAAGCCCGTTTCTGGTGTCCGCCGCCATGATATTGCTAGACTATTGCAAAAAAACCGGTGGAAAACAATACTCATTCACTCACTCATGTTAAGGAGAATCTATTTCATGTGATTTAAAAGTGGGAAAACGAGTAATTCAGAATGAATACATCACATCAGATTTATTTGTTTGCTGTTTAATGTCACAGTCATAAATTGTTAAGCTATATGACGGCGTATTGCAAATAACGTAGTCTTTACTTGACAAACAATAATTGATAGTATAATAAAAGCGACAAAACTTTTTCCATATTTGTAAGAAAAGAGATAGAATTCCGCATGTGCCAATTAGACGTCAATAAAGGATCCATGACTTCCGACTTCCATATTGTCTCATTGAATGTTGTTATGTTACATAAGCCTTATTAACCTCACTCATTCTTCATTTAGATCTGTAACACTGAATCACGACTGATAAATGTGACCCTCACAAGTGTTGATAAAGGATCTTTAGTTACCACGCCTGTCAGCAAGTTTGTCCAGGTGCTCGATGACGATGGTGGTGAGTCAATATAATTAATAAAACTATTCAATACCCTTTAATATGCTAATCTATTTTTTCCCTACATACAGTGGTATCTAAAAATGTTAGATCTAATAAAGGTAAATATCAAGTTCAAATGTCATTATAAATTTGTCTCGTTGCATCATTTCATTCAATTTAATTGGAAGTAATACACGGGAAACGTTGTACACTGTTTCTGTAAATAAAGTGCCTTTCAACGGTAATTTTCTTGTCCTTTACATGTATGTGCCCAGTGAAGAATACAATATGTCATGAGTCAGCTTCTGATGTTGTTATATTAAGTATTAGCATTACGAATACAAAATGTTGAAAAACATGTATGTAAATGATGATGCAAAAAGCGGTTTCGTGTCTTTTGGGGTTATCATGGATGCAAATACTGTTGTAAATTTAAAGAAACGACCTCGTATTATATTATCCGCCCATATAATTAGTTTGGCACATATCATAAGGTCAAATATCAAGGTCATGTGTCATAATTTTTCACTTGTCTAATCAACTGACTGTTGTTTGTTCTAATTATATTTGAATGGTTGCCTTTCATTGAACCCCATCATGAACCATCAGAGTTTCAAGATTGCAGCCAATGTGTGGAGGTTGTTTTATTTGTGATCTGCTTCAGAGTGGACCGAATGGACAGCTATACTAGGCGTCTGTGATTGTGCCACTAGCACCCAACCACGGACAAGGAATAGAACATGTGATGACAAAGGACAGTCATTTCGAACCTGTGTTGGAGACTCGAGCGTGATGGACACCATCGATTGTTCAGGCGATCCACGTTGTACCACCGCAGGTGATACTTGTATTTGTTGGTTCTGAAAGCTGATTCTTATGATCTCTCACGACCACTTCCCCTCGAAGTTCAAAAAGCCAGCATCCAAAGGAAATTTGATTTGGAAATCTGTTCTTAATGGAGCTTATGAACAAAGAATATTAAAAGCTTGCGGTTTGTGTCCGATTTTGAGTGTTTAAAATCTGAGATCAATTTCGAGCAATTGCGCGAGGAGATTTTGTGCTCCTTCTCTCGGGATATCAGAGTAAAGTGTGTGATCCATGCGTGTTTATGCCGCGTTATTATCACTTAAAAAACCCTAAGTTAAGTCAAGAGTAAAACATTCATACATGGTATGTCATTGTATAATTCATATCCATCTAATACCATTAGTATAAATATACTTGAAATAAGAGCACGCATTTGTTCACTCTTTGCTTTTATTTCCCCGACTACAGCTTTGACAACAACGACATCAATACCAACAACAGCACTTCCCACAACTACGACTTCAGTTGAAACAACAACCATGATAGCATTATCAACTACAACGCCATCGCCAACCACAACCACGTCATCAGGACCCACCACAACACCCTCACTTACCACAACAACAAGATTAATACCGCCCACAACACCATCACTAACCTCAACCACATCAGTGCCAACCACAACACAATCACTAACCACAACTACGACTTTCCAACCAACCACAAAATCATCGACCACCACAACTACGACGTCAGTACCGACCACAAAACCTTCACAAACAACAACTACGATTTTAAAACCCACCACAACACCACCACTTACAACTTCAACATCTTCACCAACCACAACACCCTCATTTACCACAACATCGATATCGATACCATCTGCAACACATTCACCAACCACAACCACAACCACGATGTTAGAACCAACCACAACACAATCACCAACCACAACTAGGACATCAGTACCAACCACAACACCCTCACTTACCACAACTTCCATATCGATAACATCTGTAACACCTTCACCAACCACAACAACGACGTCAATACCAACCACAACACCATCACAAACCACAACTACGGCATCAGTAACACCCCCAACACCTTCATCAATCACAACTACATCATTGCAAACCACAACACCCTCACTTACCGCAACTACGACATCGATAACAACTACAACACCTTCCCCAACCACAACTACGACATCAATACCAACACCAACACCATCACAAACCACAACTACGATGGCAATACCGACCACAACACCATCACAAACCACACCTACGACATCAGTACCAACCACAACACCATCACAAACCACAACTACGATGGCATTACAGACTACAACACCATCACAAACCACACCAACGACATCAGTACCGACCACAACACCATCACAAACCACAACAACGACATCAGTACCAACCACAACACCATCACAAACCACAACTACGACATCAGTACCAACCAAAACACCATCACAAACCACAACTACGATGGCAATACCGACCACAACTCCATCACAAACCACAACTACGACATCAGAACCAACCACAACACCATCACAAACTACAACTACGATGGCAATACCGACCACAACACCATCACAAACCACAACTACGACATCAGTACCAACCACAACACCCTCATTTACCACAACTACGACATCGATAACAACTACAACACCTTCCCCAACCACAACTACGACATCAATACAAACCACAACACCATCACAAACCACACCTACGACATCAGAACCAACCACAACACCATCACAAACCACAACTACGATGGCAATACCGACTACAACACCATCACAAACCACAACAACGACATCAGTACCAACCACAACACCCTCATTTACCACAACTACGACATCGATAACAACTACAACACCTTCACCAACCACAACTACGACATCAATACCAACCACAACACCATCACAAACCCCAACTACGACATCAGTACCAACCACAACACCATCACAAACCACAACTACGATGGCAATACCGACCACAACACCATCACAAACCACAACTACGACATCAGTACCAACCACAACACCCTCATTTACCACAACTTCGCCATCGATACCAACCACAACACCTTCACCAACCACAACTACGACATCACTACCAACCACAACACCATCACCAACCACAACTACGACATCAGTACCAACCACAACACCATCACAAACCACACCTACGACATCAGTACCAAACACAACACCATCACAAACCACAATTACGATGGCAATACCGACCACAACACCATCACAAACCACAACTACGACATCAGTACCAACTACAACACCATCACAAACCACAACTACGACATCAGTACCAACCACAACACCATCACAAACCATAACTACGATGGCAATACCGACCACAACACCATCACAAACCACAACTACGACATCAATACCAACCACAACACCATCACAAACCACACCTACGACATCAGTACCAACCACGACACCATCACAAACCACAACTACGACATCAGTACCAACCACAGCACCATCACAAACCACAACTACGACATCAATACCAACCACAGCACCATCACAAACAACAACTACGATGGCAATACCGACCACAACACCATCACAAACCACAACTACGACATCAGTACCAACCACAACACCATCACAAACCACAACTACGACATCAATACCAACCACAGCACCATCACAAACCACAACTACGATGGCAATACCGACCACAACACCATCACAAACCACAACTACGACATCAGTACCAACCACAACACCATCACAAACCACAACTACGACATCAATACCAACCACAACACCATCACAAACCACAACTACGATGGCAATACCGACCACAACACCATCACAAACCACACCTACGACATCAGTACCAACCACAACACCATCACAAACCACAACTACGACATCAGTACCAACCACAACACCATCACAAACCACAACTACGATGGCAATACCGACCACAACACCATCACAAACCACAACAACGACATCAGTACCAACCACAACACCATCACAAACCACACCTACGACATCAGTACCAACCACAACACCATCACAAACCACAACTACGACATCAATACCAACCACAACACCATCACAAACCACAACTACGATGGCAATACCGACCACAACACCATCACAAACCACACCTACGACATCAGTACCAACCACAACACCATCACAAACCACAACTACGACATCAGTACCAACCACAACACCATCACAAACCACAACTACGATGGCAATACCGACCACAACACCATCACAAACCACAACAACGACATCAGTACCAACCACAACACCATCACAAACCACACCTACGACATCAGTACCAACCACAACACCATCACAAACCACAACTACGATGGCAATACCGACCACAACACCATCACAAACCACAACTACGACATCAGTACCAACCACAGCACCATCACAAACCACAACAACGACATCAGTACCAACCACAACACCATCACAAACCACATCTACGACATCAATACCAACCACAACACCATCACAAACCACAACTACGACATCAGTTACAACCACAACACCATCACAAACCATAACTACGACGGCAATACCGACCACAACACCATCACAAACCACAACAACTACATTAATACCAACCACAACACCATCACAAACCACAACTACGACAACAGCACCAACCACTACACCATCACAAACCTCAACTACGACATCAATATCGACCACAACACCATCACAAACAACAACTACGATGGCAATACCAACCACAACACCATCACAAACCACAACTACGACATCAGTTCCAACCACAACACCCTCATTTACCACAACTTCGCCATCGATACCAACGGCAACACCTTCATCAACCACAACTAAGACATCACTACCAACCACAACACCTTCACCAACCACAACTACGGCATCAGTAACAACCACAACACCTTCACTAACCACAACTACGACATTACAACCAACCACAACACCATCACCAACAACTACGACATCAGTACCGACCACAACACCGTCACTAACTACGACAACTTGGGCAGCATGGTCGGCACCAACACCATGGACAGCATGGACAGCGCCAACACCATGGACATCATGGACGGCACCAACACCATGGACAGCATGGACAGCGCCAACACCATGGACAGCCTGGACGGCATCAACACCATGGACAGCATGGACGGCATCAACACCATGGACAGCATGGGCGGCACCAACACCATGGACAGCCTGGACGGCATCAACACCATGGACAGGCTGGTCGGCACCAACACCATGGACAGGCTGGTCGGCATCAACACCATGGACAGCATGGACGGCATCAACACCATGGACAGCATGGACGGCATCAACACCATGGACAGCATGGACGGCACCAACACCATGGACAGCATGGACGGCACCAACACCATGGACAGGCTGGTCGGCACCAACACCATGGACAGGCTGGTCGGCACCAACTCCATGGACAGCATGGACGGCATCAACACCATGGACAAAATGGACGGCACCAACACCATGGACAGCATGGACGGCATCAACACCATGGACAGAATGGACGGCACCAACACCATGGACAGGCTGGTCGGCACCAACACCATGGACAGGCTGGTCGGCACCAACACCATGGACAGCATGGACAGCGCCGACACCATGGACAGGCTGGTCGGCACCAACACCATGGACAGCATGGACAGCGCCGACACCATGGACAGCCTGGGCGGCACCAACACCAAGGACAGTTTGGACGGCACCAGCACCATGGACATCATGGACGGCACCAACACCATGGACACGCTGGACGGCACCATCACCATGGGCAGATTGGTCCGCACCAACACCATGGACAGATTGGTCAACGTCCAGTAAGTTTGGTACTGTACTCTTCATACTCAGATATATGTGCATCATTCTTACGATTATATGAGCATGAAGTAGTATCATATTCCACGACATGTACAATGGACCAACCATGTAATGTTCAGGCGAAGGGTGAGATTGAGACGGGGAAAGCGGAGGCGGGGTATCATGGATTCATTTCGAAAACAAGCACACAAAACCAACAAAAATCCTAAGACAACCCAAACCGCAACCCCGACCGCAGTCCAACCCACACGCCAGAGACGGTACCACATGTCTCATGCCCCCTCCTCTCTCTCCTGTCAGGATGCTACGGCCCCTGGGGCTGTTGGGAACCAGGGACGTGCTCTGTGTCCTGTGGGGAGGGCGTGACGGTGGAGAAGCGGACCAGAGAGCTGCTGGAATTTGCCACTAGTGACTGTAACGGCCCACTTAAAGAGCACAGACAATCAGCCTGCAACATGGGTGAATGTGATGGGGACGCAGGTGAGAGCCAGATAGGGAGATACCATCAGATTGATTGCAATGTGCAATGTACATTTATCGCTTTTACAAGACTTGCACTTCAAATATTTTATTCTATTTTATCATCATCAGTATCATCATAACTATCATCATCAAAAAACATCATAAAAAAGTATATATACTACCGACACTAAATTAGGGAAGCTATCATTGAGGTGATATCAATAGAGAATACCGTACAAGAACAGGAATCTTCCGTTAAAAACCTGCTCTCTGCAGCCTTCCTGAAAGCAAGGCGACCTGTGAAGGGCGTGACCCTAACTGCTTACCACAGGCGGCAAAGATTAGGTTGGGCAAGGCAACACCAGCAAAGGACTGTGTTACAGTGTTACACCATGTTACAGACGAATCAAGGTTTTGCCTTAATGGCAGAAAATGTTGTTGCCGACGTAGCGGTGAGCGGTATGCCAGGGCAACAATTCTTGACCATGATCAGCATTTGACGGTTGTACCATAGTGTGGGGTGGTATCAAGCAGGGAACTTGATTTGGCTATTATGATAGGACATTTGACTGCCTAGTGACATGTTGACGAAATTTTGCTTCCTGTCGTTCTCGGCTTCCGTCAGTCGTGCCAGGTTTTCGCTGTTCACTTTCTGTGAGATTGTGATGGCATGCAAATGAACACCCAGGTGATGTTGATGTCTTTCTGCCCCAGACTCTCACGTGTTGTGTTTTAGCGATGTTTCCATCTGCAGTACCTCATTCTTTTAACATTAATCAATCCCAGGCCATGCAGAAACTACCAATTCATATCTGATATTAATTTTGTATGGATGGCGGCAACACTCTGTCAGATATTTACTGATGTCGGCAACACTCTGTCAGATATTTACTGATGTCGGCAACACTCTGTCCGATATTTACTGATGTCGGCAACACTCTGTCAGATTTTTACTGATGTCGGCAACACTCTGTCCGATATTTACTGATGTCGGCAACACTCTGTCCGATATTTACTGATGTCGGCAACACTCTGTCCGATATTTACTGATGTCGGCAACACTCTGTCAGATATTTACTGATGTCGGCAACACTCTGTCAGATATTTACTGATGTCGGCAACACTCTGTCAGAAATTAATTGATGTCAGCAACACTCTGTCAGATATTTACTGATATCGGCAACAATCTGTCAGATATTTACTGATGTCGGCAACACTCTGTCAGATATTTACGATTTTACTACTTCTGCGTTTCGTTTTTTGCACAGTATACAAAAATATATAAAGAGATATATTTATCTCACCTTACATTAAAATACTAGCTTCTGATTGGTTAAGGAGCGGGCAATTATTTTCCATGGTAGCCTGCTCATGTATCCCGCTTAGAAATCAATCGGAACACACCCTAGGTAACTTGCTTACCTCGCATATATATCCTTGAGCTGAAATGAACAAATGTTTATCCCAATGCATTACATAAAGAGAAGTAACTCGTATCGTTTGCGTCGTCTGCTAGCTGTAAAAATGGCTGAATCGAAGCGTTTAACTCCGTAAACTTCAGACATATACTGCGGGTCCGTATCAATGAATGTCCGTGAGAAAAAAAATGTTGTCAACCGATCCTTCGGGTCATTTGATGTGATGTAACCTGTGTGTGTGCCGAAGTATTCCCCTCATGGCGGCTCGGGGTACATCGGCCCACACGCAGGGTACATCACACCTCATAGCCTTCGAGATCGGTTGACAACTTATAATGTATTATTTGACAATGATTGTTGCATTGGGCATTGACTTTTTTGTATTGATATCGTTACTAAGCACGTACATGGAATGTCTATTGACTGTGGCGTAAAATCAACAGCTTGCAATCACTTTCTTGAATGGAAACAAGATAAAGTACCATTGATTGTGTGGCGCGCTTCTTTCCAAAACAGGTCCTAAATGGGACTGTGAGTGAGTGTGTTTTATCGCCGGTTTGAACTGTAACATCTCAACATATGGGAGGAAAGTCCGACGTTTTGCTGATCTTAGACGTTGAAAATCATATGAACGGATCAGTGAAAATCAGTGATGACAAAGATGAAAGAGGGGAAAGTGGGCGAAATATCATGTCAAAGTCCTGATGATAGCTGTCCAATAAGGATTTTTGGAATGTTATTCTTTTTAGGTAAATAGGATTTTTACATATCTTCTTTTTTAACCAAAGCTTGCTCCAGTCTCCCCTTACATATGTGATCTGATAATCTGTGAATATCATGTGTCTGCTGGCATGTAAATGGATTCATCCAATACTTCTTACTGCACGTGGCAAATGCGCCTTTTCGTCCCGTGTACATTCCGAATTGGTCATTAACAACCCACGCTTGTCGTAAGAGGCGACTAACGTGATCGGGTGGTCAGGGTCGCTGATTTTGTTGACATGTCATCGTATCCCAACTGTGTAGATCGATGCTCATGATTTCAATCACTGGATTATCTGGTCCAGACTCGATTATTTACAGATTGCCGTCCATATAGCTGGAATCTTGCTGAGTGCGATGCTAAACAACAAACAAACAATCAAAAAGGTGCGCCTTCCAAATATAAAAAAACAAAACAATTGTATTTCTACAGATGTTGACGAGTGGACAGTGTGGGCTGGAGTGTCCCCGTGCTCAGCGACGTGCAGTGGCTATATGACCCAGAACCGTTACAGAGAGTGTACGGTACCAACGGGCTGCTCCTGGGACCTGATCCAGTCCAGACAAATGCCATGCTCCCATCCATGCTGGTAGTCTCCCAGTCAGGACGGAGGTGTGTATTTAATAGCCGTGAAACTATCACAGATATATACCTGTCTTCATGTGTGAAACTATCACAGATATGTACTTTTCTCCATCTGTGAAACTATCACAGATATGTACTTGTCCTCATCTGTGAGACTATCACAGGGGGTACTTGTTCTCATCTGTGAAACTATCACAGGTATGTGCTTGTCCCCATCTGTGAAACCATCACAGATATATACCTGTCTTCATGTGTGAAACTTTCACAGATATGTACTTGTCTCCATCTGTGAAACTATCACAGGTATGTACTTGTCCTCATCTGTGAGACTATCACAGGGGGTACTTGTCCTCATCTGTGAAACTATCAAAGGTATGCACTTGTCCCCATCTGTGAAACCATCACAGATATATACCTGTCTTCATGTGTGAAACTATCACAGATATGTACTTGTCTCCATCTGTGAAACTATCACAGGTATGTACTTGTCCTCATCTGTGAGACTATCACAGGGGGTACTTGTTCTCATCTGTGAAACTATCACAGGTATGTACTTGTCTCCATCTGTGAAACTATCACAGATATGTACTTGTCTCCATCTGTGAAACTATCACAGGTATGTACTTGTCCTCATCTGTGAGACTATCACAGGTATGTACTTGTCCTCATCTGTGAAACCATCACAGGTATGTACTTGTCCCTAACTGTGAAACCATCACAGGTATGTACTTGTCCTCATCTGTTAAACTATCACAGGTATGTACTTGTCTTCATCTGTTAAACTATCACAGATATGTATTTGTCCTCATCTGTTAAGCCATCACAGGTATGTACTTGTCTTCATCTGTTAAACTATCACAGATATATACCTGTCCTCATCTGTTAAACTATCACAGGTATGTACTTGTCTTCATCTGTTAAACTATCACAGGTATGTATTTGTCCTCATCTGTGAGACTATCACAGGGGGTACTTGTCCTCACCTGTAAAACCATCACAGGTATGTACTTGTCCCCATCTGTGAAACCATCACAGATATATACCTGTCCTCATGTGTGAAACTATCACAGATATGTACTTGTCTCCATCTGTGAAACTATCATAGGTATGTACTTGTCCTCATCTGCGAGACTATCACAGGTATGTACTTGTCCCCATCTGTGAAACCATCACAGGTATGTACTTGTCCTCATCTGTGAGACCATCACAGGTATGTACTTGTCTCCATCTGTGAAACTATCACAGATATATACCTGTCCTCATGTGTAAAACTATCACAGATATGTACTTGTCCCCATCTGTGAAACCATCACAGGTATGTACTTGTCCTCATATGTGAAACTATCACAGGGGGTACTTGTCCTCATCTGTGAAACTATCAAAGGTATGCACTTGTCCCCATCTGTGAAACCATCACAGATATATACCTGTCTTCATGTGTGAAACTATCACAGATATGTACTTGTCTCCATCTGTGAAACTATCACAGGTATGTACTTGTCCTCATCTGTGAGACTATCACAGGGGGTACTTGTTCTCATCTGTGAAACTATCACAGGTATGTGCTTGTCCCCATCTGTGAAACCATCACAGATATATACCTGTCTTCATGTGTGAAACTTTCACAGATATGTACTTGTCTCCATCTGTGAAACTATCACAGGTATGTACTTGTCCTCATCTGTGAGACTATCACAGGGGGTACTTGTCCTCATCTGTGAAACTATCAAAGGTATGCACTTGTCCCCATCTGTGAAACCATCACAGATATATACCTGTCTTCATGTGTGAAACTATCACAGATATGTACTTGTCTCCATCTGTGAAACTATCACAGGTATGTACTTGTCCTCATCTGTGAGACTATCACAGGGGGTACTTGTTCTCATCTGTGAAACTATCACAGGTATGTACTTGTCTCCATCTGTGAAACTATCACAGATATGTACTTGTCTCCATCTGTGAAACTATCACAGGTATGTACTTGTCCTCATCTGTGAGACTATCACAGGTATGTACTTGTCCTCATCTGTGAAACCATCACAGATATGTACTTGTCTCCATCTGTGAAACTATCACAGGTATGTACTTGTCCTCATCTGTGAAACTATCACAGGTATGTACTTGTCCTCATCTGTGAAACCATCACAGGTATGTACTTGTCCCTAACTGTGAAACCATCACAGGTATGTACTTGTCCTCATCTGTTAAACTATCACAGGTATGTACTTGTCTTCATCTGTTAAACTATCACAGATATGTATTTGTCCTCATCTGTTAAGCCATCACAGGTATGTACTTGTCTTCATCTGTTAAACTATCACAGATATATACCTGTCCTCATCTGTTAAACTATCACAGGTATGTACTTGTCTTCATCTGTTAAACTATCACAGGTATGTATTTGTCCTCATCTGTGAGACTATCACAGGGGGTACTTGTCCTCACCTGTAAAACCATCACAGGTATGTACTTGTCCCCATCTGTGAAACCATCACAGATATATACCTGTCCTCATGTGTGAAACTATCACAGATATGTACTTGTCTCCATCTGTGAAACTATCATAGGTATGTACTTGTCCTCATCTGCGAGACTATCACAGGTATGTACTTGTCCCCATCTGTGAAACCATCACAGGTATGTACTTGTCCTCATCTGTGAAACCATCACAGGTATGTACTTGTCTCCATCTGTGAAACTATCACAGATATATACCTGTCCTCATGTGTAAAACTATCACAGATATGTACTTGTCCCCATCTGTGAAACCATCACAGATATATACCTGTCCTCATATGTGAAACTATCACAGGTATGTACTTGTCTCCATCTGTGAAACTATCACAGGTATGTATTTGTCCTCATCTGTGAGACTATCACAGGCATGTACTTGTCCCCATCTGTGAAACTATCACAAATATGTACTTGTCTCCATCTGTGAAACTATCACAGGTATGTACTTGTCCTCATCTGTGAAACCATCACAGATATATGTACTTGTCTCCATCTGTGAAACTATCACAGGTATGTACTTGTCTCCATCTGTGAAACTATCACAGATATGTACTTGTCTCCATCTGTGAAACTATCACAGATATGTACTTGTCTCCATCTGTGAAACCATCACAGGCATGTACTTGTCCTCATCTGTGAGACTACCACAGGCATGTACTTTTCCTCATCTGTGAAACTATCACAGGCATGTACTTGTCCTCATCTGTGAGACTATCACAGGTATGTACTTGTCCTCATCTATGAGACTGTCACAGGTATGTACTTGTCCCCATCTGTGAAACCATCACAGGTATGAACTTGTCCCCATCTGTGAAACCATCACAGGTATGTACTTGTCCTCATCTGTGAAACTATCACAGGTAGTGCTTGTCTCCATCTGTGAAACTATCACAGGTATGTATTTGTCCCCATCTGTGAAACCATCACAGGTATGTACTTGTCCCCATCTTTGAAACCATCACAGGTATGTACTTGTCCTCATCTGTGAAACTATTACAGGTATGTACGTGTCTCCATCTGTGAAACTATCACAGATATGTATTTGTCCTCATCTGTGAGACTATCACAGGGGGTACTTGTCCTCACCTGTGAAACTATCACAGGTATGTACTTGTCCCCATCTGTGAAACCATCACAGATATATACCTGTCCTCATGTGTGAAACTATCACAGATATGTATTTGTCCTCATCTGTGAAACTATCACAGATATGTATTTGTCCTCATCTGTGAGACTATCACAGGTATGTATTTGTCCTCATCTGTGAGACTATCACAGGTATGTACTTGAGTTACGTCGGTATGTTACCTTATCTCATAATTTCTGTTTATCAAACAGTTAATAGTTTTGTGTGACACAGATAAAATGAGACCAGGAGGTCTAGTGAGTATGAAACGAGGTGTGTTCTTTGTAAATTCTATTTTCCATTCTTTTCGCAGATCTACTCCTCCAGCAGAGATTGAAGATTTGAAGGTTTTTCAAAAACATAAATTGTGAATGTTACAACTGTTGGGTTATTGTTTATGTCCACTCCACACCGAGTCGATGAACCGTTGTATTGAAGCCACTTTCAACAAAGTATTAGCAAAGAGTTGTGAGTGTAGAGCACCCTGGCATTAACCGAGCAATATCACGTAGTGGGCCACAAAAATGGTCTTCACATAGTGTATAAGTTAGAGACACCCCCATCCCTCTCGGCGACGGACGAAACTTAAACATAACAAATCTACCCCGCTTCCCAATAGGAATTGTCGATCATGTTGCAAGGTTGCATCGATATGCATGCATTCAGTATCTACACGTTCTTGGTGAGCTAGTACATCGTCAGCGTGAAATGCCGGATGACCGTATGTTGATAAGGTCGTTATGGTTCGAAAAGATCAAGGTCAACGCTCAACCGATTATTCAGGTCCGACGATATGAAGTATACAGATCACTGAAACCTGATAATGATTAAAATCATAATGCATATTGATTAATCAAACAAGTTGTCAAGGTAACTTGATGTCGTTGGTTGGTTGGTTTGTTGTTTAACGCCTCACTCAGCAATATTCCAGCTATATGACGGCGGTCTGTAAATAATCGAGTCTGGACCAGACAATCCAGTGATTAATATCATGAACATCGATCCACGCAATTGGGATCGATGACATGCTTCAACCAAGGCAGCGAGCCTGACCACCCGATCCCGTTATTCGCCTTTTACGACAAGCATAGTCACCTTTTACGGCAAGCATGGGTTGCTGAAGACCTATTCTTCCCCGGAATCTTCATGGGTCTGGTAACTTGATGTCGTCGTGCGCATTAGGGTCAAGGTGACATTGTTCTCTCTCCCTTTCAAAATGTTGTATTTCTGTTATGGGGAGTGAAATCCAAACTTTTCACACAAAAAATTGTGAAAGAACATGAACACTCGTAGGCATTAAATAAATAAATACTTTGAAAGTCAGTATGTATCGGTTCTATCGTCAGCCTGTACCCCAGTACACTTTCAATCTTAACAAAATAGCGTTGAGTTTGGTGTTTGAGAAAACTGCTTCCTGTGCCTGATCAATTTAATAATTAAGAACACAACAAAATAAACGGTCTATACACATTTCATCGCACGTTACTATATCACAGAAGTATACATCCCTTTGACGAATCAATTATGTTCATGTACCTTTCAATTGACGTTAACGCAAGTATGTTCCACTGGCATTATACTGATTCGTCAGTACATATATGCTTATGGCGCCACCCGTGAAGATCCAGGTTAGAATAGATCTTCAGCAACCCATGGTTGTCGTAACAGGCGACTAACGGGTGGTCAGGCCCGCCGACTTGATTGATGCATGTCATCGTATCCCAAATGCTTTGATCGATGCGCATGATGTCAATCATTGGATTGTCTGGTCCAGGCTCGATTATTTACATAGCCGGACTATTGCGACAAACAAACAACCTTATGGCACGACCGCTTGCATATGTTGTGACAAGTTTGCACTCTCATGTAACGCATCTTTTAAATCAGTGATGTTTCGTGCACCTTCAAATATTTTATAAGAGAAATACGCTTCATCCGAGTGCCCTCCCTTCCGCCAGTCCAACACACAAACACGTCTTGTACTGACGATGCAATACATTCATCTTGACCTGTTACAAATGGAGTGGATGCAGCCTAACGTCACGCCCCGTTGATTAATGTTAGGCTGAACAAAGTACAACATGAGAATTGAGCTTCATACCATTTATCCAAGTGGGGAATGGAACCCATGCTTTCGGCGAGACGAGCGGACGCTTTTAACAACTAGGCTACCCTGTCGCACATATTGACACGTTCCGATGTTTGAATAAAATAATGATAATCAATTAATCAATTTGTTGGCTTACTAGATTCCCATTTCTAATAGATCCAATGTAAGGCTGGGTTTAACGGTAAGCTTGGTAGGCTTTCACCAGCTGTGCGGACTTACTGGTGTCACGCTTGAGATGTTTACTGTATTAGGGTAAAAAACAATTAGGTTTATGATACGCGTCTTGCCACAAAATGACAGTCAGTAAATTGAATTGACACTGTACACTACCAATTCGAAGGAAACCTTTAAAACTACTATCTGTCAAGGCATCCAAAATGTCGGTATCACCAGATTTTCCTTAAAAGATATGCAGACAAAAACAGCTTATTAGTAAATAAACCATATATATTATGTTTTAGAAATATGAAACGTCAGGTTAACCGATCTTGCTTATCAGAGAAACAGATTCCATTGAGCGTAAAAGACAAAACAGCAGTGAAAATTATATAAGTGGATCACTGAAAATCAGTGTTGACACCAGGTGTTCGCAAAAAGGGTAAGCATGGTTGTAAGGGTAAGCGTGGTTGTAAGGGTGAGCGTGGTTGTAAGGGTAAGCGTGGTTGTAAGGGTGAGCGTGGTTGTAAGGGTGAGAGTGGTTGTAAGGGTAAGCATGGTTGTAAGGGTAAGCATGGTTGTAAGGGTAAGCGTGGTTGTAAGGGTAAGCATGGTTGTAAGGGTAAGCATGGTTGTAAGTGTAAGCATGGTTGTAAGGGTAAGCATGGTTGTAAGGGTAAGCGTGGTTGTAAGGGTAAGCATGGTTGTAAGGGTGAGCATGGTTGTAAGGGTAAGCGTGGTTGTAAGGGTGAGCGTGGTTGTAAGGGTAAGCATGGTTGTAAGGGTAAGCATGGTTGTAAGGGTAAGCATGGTTGTAAGGGTAAGCATGGTTGTAAGGGTAAGCATGTTTGTAAGGGTAAGCATGGTTGTAAGGGTAAGCGTGGTTGTAAGGGTAAGCATGGTTGTAAGGGTAAGCATGGTTGTAAGGGTAAGCATGGTTGTTATGGTAAGCATGGTTGTAAGGGTAAACATTGTTGTAAGGGTAAGCATGGTTGTAAGGGTAAGCGTGGTTGTAAAGGTAAGCATGGTTGTTAGGGTAAGCATGGTTGTAAGGGTGAGCGAGGTTGTTAGGGTAAGCATGGTTGTAAGGGTAAGCATCGTTGTAAGGGTAAGCGTGGTTGTAAGGGTAATCATGGTTGTTAGGGTAAGCATGGTTGTAAGGGTAAGCGTGGTTGTTATGGTAAGCATGGTTGTAAGGGTAAGCATGGTTGTAAGGGTAAGCGTGGTTGTAAGGGTAAGCATGGTTGTAAGGGTAAGCGTGGTTGTAAGGGTAAGCATGGTTGTAAGGGTAAGCATGGTTGTAAGGGTAAGCGTGGTTGTAAGGGTAAGCGTGGTTGTAAGGGTAAGCATGGTTGTGGTTGTAAGGGTAAGCATGGTTGTTATGGTAAGCATGGTTGTAAGGGTAAGCATGGTTGTAAGGGTAAGCATGGTTGTCCAGCCCTTGCGGTAATTCCGCCATTCACACAATTTGGATGAAAACGGATGCGTTTGGGTCTGACTGCAGTACTATTGCCATGCGACTATAACTACCTTAGAACTATGGCTCGTAAAGTCTGAAAGTATATAAGGTGCAAACCCCTTAACTCGAACATCTTTAACTCAAGACGATGTAACGTAATAGCACCAACAAACACCAATAAACCATGGTCTATTATCGGCACTCCTGAATTCCGATCAAAGGATAATACGATCTATTGCTGATCGTTTTTGATAGTTTCAATGACCTCGAATATAGGTTCATGCGACAAATATATATGTAACATTTACTTCCCCAGTTGAAACAGCAAACGTGCCTGTATTGTGTCCAGTGGAATTCTATGGTGATCTGCCGACCACGCTGGGTTATATTGAACTGTCTCTACACAGAAGAACGTTTTCCCGTCTTCTTGGTTACTTCTCGAGACCATGCCGCAGCTCGCAAATTAGAGCTTTAGAATCACCGTCAGCTTCTATCTTAGGAGGTTAAATAAAGATCGCCGTTGTCGACAACAGATATAGTTTTCTGATGACTATTTTGCCGATGCAACTGACAGATATCTTGGTCTCCTTTTCAATTTACGTTTCTCGGGGAACCAGGACGGGCGTCATGTACGGCGGTCGGAAGCGAACCTCCCGATATAGACAGTGTAACATAGACACTGTTGATGACGTACTCCATCCACGCTGGAGACAAATGTGGTGGTATAGTTTAAAAAGTCGGTCATCATAGGCTCAATCAGGATACTGCGTCCACGTGTACTCATTTCAAGTTTAGTATGAACAATCTGAAATATTAATATGAGCGTGTTTAATAGTTGTGCATGTAAACAGACTGACCTTTAAACCAACAGGGCGGTGGGGTATCCTCGTGGTCATCTCGTTCGCTTGTCACAAAACAAAATATACATTTTCGAAATAAAACTTTGTAAACTTCAATTGGGAAATTATTAGTAAAACATACTCATACAATTTGTTGTTACATTATAATTTTGTAAAACATATATACATTGAAACCCGGTAAATATGGACAACTTTAAAGAACGAGGGAAATATTTCTTTAAGTCAAAGCGACAAAACCCTATAAATAACTATATCGTTAGTCTGTTAGATCTTTAAAACGCCCATAAAAGGCATTTCATGTTCGTTTTAATGTAATTTAATTTTTCTCAAACACTGAAAAGATTATGAGTGAGTGAGTTGGGTTTAACGCCGCTTTCAACAGTATTCCGGTTATATCAGGGCATGTCAGCTTAAGCTTGATGTGGGAGGAAAGCCCGAAGTGATGCAGGTTTTAGACGTTTACCATTTTGGTGAAACCCAGAACACGGGTATGGTGCTAACAAACCTAGAAAGATAATCGGGGCGAACAGGGATTCGAACCCACAATCATAGGTTTCTGTCGTGCCAAAGGGAGGCAACTGTGGGAGGAATAACTGAGTGAGCTAGGTTTAACGCTCTGACCCGTATAGCGACGTATCAGTTTCATGTGGGTCGCGTTTACCACTTTAGTGACATTCACTAGCACGGGTATGGTGCGGAGGGAACCGGGACTCGGACCCACCTCAACACTGGAA
Organism: Haliotis rufescens; assembly: GCF_023055435.1. Taxonomy (NCBI): domain Eukaryota; kingdom Metazoa; phylum Mollusca; class Gastropoda; order Lepetellida; family Haliotidae; genus Haliotis; species Haliotis rufescens. The sequence continues at coordinate 2,402,541 of NW_025963857.1, forward strand.
TGAGTGAGTGTGGTTTTATATCACAGCGGGGGACACCAGAAATTGGCTTCAAACATTGACCCCATGTTTTGAATCGAACCCGGGTCTTCGGCGTAACGAGCGAACGCTTTAACCACCAGGCTACCCGACCTCCCCCTCAACACTGGAAGCGTGAGATATGCTGTCAACAACATGTACTCTTTGCTATGTGGCCTTTATCCTGAATAAACACGTGTGTCTGTACCAGGAAGCTTGTTTGGCATGGGTCGCCTCAGGGAGTTGAGAATGCAGTTTGAATACCAATGGTTCGTTCAGTGGAAGGTTGTGTTGTGAGGTTTAGTGCGTTTAGGTGGACTAAAATTGAAATGATCACCGATACGAAAATGTTTGGGTGAGCTGAATTTGTTTCATAAAGACTGTATGACTTCAACTTTCAAATAACAAACTTTCCATTTTTGTCGAGCAATATTCCAGAAATCCCAGGAAATAGTGTTTACATTTCACGACTTTTGAAGCACTACCGATCAGGCTCATTTTACAAAAAAATCAAAGAGCGTCATTAGTCGTTTGATCAGGGTTACAGTATTTAAGGTATCAAATTAGCTTACAAAAGGTTTAATGGATTAGAATAATAAGTGACAAAAATCATGTCCGACGTAATTCCAAATTTTGACATGTACCATAATAAGTTAACGTGTTTTTTTCAGGTGAACTATTGACTTGTCTTTGCAAGTGTTTGTGACGGGTGCCACCAGTGGAGTAGGATGCGCTAACATTTTCTGAACAGCTGATACCATCACTATTTGTTAGTGATTCATATACACATGTTTATGATACGGTCGGAATCGTACAGTGTGCTCCGCTTGCACCTGGCGTCGTCGCTAATTTTCATTGGTCCACTGGTGTGATTTTCACCACTGTTTCGCCGTTTGCGCCCAATGGAATCTATTTCGTCGGATAATGAAGGTCGTTACAATCAGATAGTTTTCTCTGAAAGCATTCTCTCAACCATCAAAAGACTCAGAGAAATGAACGCTTTTGGAGAACACGCCTTTTTGTTAACAGTCGTCACATGTCTGTATTTTTCTCGGAGGATAAACTGTATCACGATGATGTAATGCAGAAAATGCTAAAAGGTTCATGTTTTTTAGGAACGTAAAGACGTTTAAAAAAGTATGGCGCACTGTGATATTGAAATACCTTTGTTCTCAGTGCATAACTCTCTCACTGCGCATACGACGATGTATCAATTAATCGTCATTCGTGTACTCAGCGTAATATTGATCTACATTACCGATAAGGACACAGATATAAGTAAAATTATTATCTAATTTCTTTTCTCAGTGAAAATGATAGTTTTTGGTTTATACTGATTGGCTAGTTCATTCCAATTATTCCATTGTTTTAATGGTTTTAAAGTACCAACAGCAACGGGACGTCAAATGAACTCATTATTACAAAAAATATTGACGATAGATACATCCAAATTGTTCTACATGTTTTCAGAAATAAGACAATGGATTATATAAGAATAACCTACTCGCAACTATTAATGACGGGTAATCTGTCCCTCGTGAGTTAAAATTACAGCATACAGTTGAAGAACATGCAAGAATAATTCATTGTCAGATAATCCCCGTAGCTCGTAGAACTTGCTCTAATTAACCTCATTACAGTGTTCTGAACGTGGCTACATTGTCCCTTCAGTCGTGTCACACCTATTACTTCTTACATAAAACACATACTCCACAGAGCAGATCTTCAGGTATAACGATGCAGTTAATGAGGTCATTACAACACACGTGACGCAGACAGTATAAAACAATCCTGACTCACTCATATCACTGACGTTTGGAAATCACGTTACAATATTTCACGTGATGTTTCCCGTCGAGATCCCTGGTCAGCACAGGTCCCCATAACCCATGCGCGTCGTAACAACTGACTAATGAGAGTGGGTTGGTAACATAGCAGAACCTGGCTCACTCCTGATGACAATGTCCCCACGACGGCGTGGTCGATGTTCATGCAGTCAGCCACATGTTTGTCTGGCCCCTACCCATCGCGAAACGCCGATATATATTTCTCATTAAATACAAAATATAGCTAAAAACTTAGAACATATATAAACTGTTCTCTTTTTCCTCCTCATCCTATGGGGGGCACGGTCGGTCCAGCCGTCTAAGGTTTCGTTGTGCAGAGTTGCGTCCCTTGGGTACGACAGAAACCTATGATTGTGGGTTTGAATCTCGGTTCGCCCCGATTATGTTTCTAGGTTTGTAAGCACCATAACCGTGCTCGTGGGTTTCACCGAAGTGGTAAAGTCTGAGACCTGCATCACTTCGGGCTTTCCTCCCACATTAAGCTGACACGCCGCGATATATCACTGGAATAATGTTAAAAGCGGCGTTAAACCCAACTTACTCATTTAGTGGCTCCTCATCCTATGAACAAACACGATGTTTGCTATTTGTCCAATGAGTCATGATTAAATTACATCACGTGGGTATTTGCATAGTCTTTGGTACCTTTTGTCATAAAGCTCTTGTTTTCAAACAAAGACACTATGGCCTCACGACGAGAGTCGTAATTGATATACAACTCCTTGAAGCGCGGACTTTGTAGTCTTCTGACGAGGCCACAAAGAAATCCCTTTCACTATGCTGATTGGAAACCTCTAGGGTAAAAATGTTCAATCTGAACACAAGGGTTGCCTACGAAAGAGTCAGAAAGGAACAAACTATACTGGTAGTGCGAATAGGGGAATATGTTTAAAGTAATTGCTTTTCGGCGTGATGCAACATGAAGTATGATAGTGATTAGTCGAAGAACCTCTGAAGGGTGAAGCTGATTGGTTGTTGAACCTCTGAAGAGTGAAGCTGATTGGTCGTAGAACCTCTGAAGGGTGAAGCTGATTGGTTGTTGAACCTCTGAAGGGTAAAGCTGATTGTTTGTAGAACATTTTTAGGCACAATACTTACATTGTTGGTAGCCACAGACGCTAAACCGTTTATTCTAATCGGCTTATACAACGTTTCATTTCAGTTTTGATGCAAAAATATAAATATTTACGTTACCCCATCTTCCGTAGCATGTCCATCAACGCCATGAAAATATAACAGATGTCAGTCGTTCACCTACCTTCAACACGTTTATATCTGACTAATGATTCCAATCCGATAAATGTCCCTAATTCGATCAGACTCTGGACAATCAACTGTCAATGCCTGTTCTTGGGAGGGCAACGACCGAGATAATACCAATACTCGAGCACATACAGCCCGGTTAATTCAAACGATCGCTGGGATTAAACTGTACATGTTATCTCGTTTATTCCGACCTTTGACAGGATACTAGTCGTCACATCCGCAGATCTAAGCTGACCGATTTGTCAGTAAGACAGACATGGTCTTAAAGGTTTAGGGAGAAACTACATCATCAGTGAGCAGGATTATAGACCAGCATGCAATGTACATGCTATGGATCGTCAGATGGCAGGAGTCTATATTTCACTATATTTCCCAACATAGTCTCAGAGTGGACCTGTTTCGAAACATCAATAATATGTCTATCCCAGCATGGTCATATGGAGGATGATCATATAGACCCGGAATAACCAAAGTGAACAGTAGTTATATACCACTCAAAGTTGGCTAAGGATCAAGTTTTGATCATATCGAAAAATCATCCAAGAAATGGGGCGGTCGGGAAGCCTAGTGGTTAAAACGTTCGCTCGTCTCGCCGAAGACCCGGGTTCGATTCCCGACATGGGTACAATGTGTGAGGCCCATTTCTGGTGTCCCCCGCCGTGATATTGCTGGAATATTGCTAAAAAAGGCGTAAAACCAAACTCACTCACTCACTCACTCATCCAAGAAATAAAGATAGAAACATCCCGTTACACGGTGATTGGGTAACCCCTATTGGACTTGGGTTTCATGATGAACGGCACGAGGTGCTTGAAAACCTGTGTCTGGATGTATCGTGACAGAAACATTAGCTTCTTATGATTGCAACAACTGAATACACTTACATGCATGCCCTCTTAGCGCCAGTGACGTCATGTGACGATCGAAAATTGAGGCAGGATGCATAGACATGCTTGAAACTGGGTCAACACAATGTCAACTCGCGAACGTCTTTCGTGTCAACCAAAGTGTGATCAGCAGGGCATTGGATCAGCTACCCAGCAACATGCAGACAACGTTCCAACACACAGCGGGAAGACAGGTTTCTCCTGACTGCAGCAAGGCATCATGACTTCGTGACTGCCACCACACTCAGAAATGACCTGTGAAACGCTAGTGGCGTTAACGTTTCTACTCAGTGTGTTATCGTCTCCGTGAGGTTGGTCACAGAGGACATGCACACTAACCCAACATCACAGGCAGGCACGTTTGGATTGAGCTGAAGATCACGTCAATTGGACAGACCAGGACTGGGCTCCAGTACTTTTCACTGATGAATCATAAAACTGGAGTCAACAGATCGTCGTGCCCGAGTGTGGTGTAGACAAGGAGATTTTAGGATCCATACGAGGCCTAACATGACCGCTATGGCGGGGGCTCAATCATGATTTGGGTAGGGATCAGTAGAGCCGGAAGAACAGAGGAGCACGATGACAGGTGTGCGCTACAGGAATTACATTTTAAATGTGCACGTGAGATCTTAGATTGGTGGTGTAATCGGACCGGATTTGACGTTAATGCACGACCTCACGACATGATCGTGCCAGCGTCGTTGATACCTGCTTAGAGCAAAAGACCATCGTCCGGTGACCAGACTTAAACCCTATCGAACACATTTGGAACGAGCTGCTGATCGCCCTCTCACGAAGCCCTGTCCTTCCGACAACTCTGCAGCAGGTCGGCAAAGCGATTACTGAAGAGTGGAACGATCTTCCCTTCGCAACCCTCCAGGCACCTACAGAGCATCAGACGACGGTGCCAAGCCGTGATCGCATCACGTGGTCCTGATGCGCTAATGAGGGCAGCGTTTTGGGACAATGAATTTGTTTTAGTGATTTGATTTCTAGACGTTTCAGTTTTGGTCAGATGCTTTCATTTGGAATGGTGGTCTGACTGATTATTGGTCACATGTTGTTTGCTGGCAACGTGTGGCACATGACAACGGACTTTTGTCATTTGAATATGCCTTTCAACCAATTTCAACTTAACAGATGCAGATAAGTTGACGTATTTACTCTTTTAAGTGGAAATCCTCAGCAAAGTTTAAGTAATATACATATCAGTTGTTGTGGGGTAGATAAGTCAAGCATGGTCATATTAACTGTTACGGGCAATAACGTGATTGGTCATATCAGTTGTTACGCGGCAATATAGTCAAACATGGTCATATCAGTTGTTACGCGGCAATATAGTCAAACATGGTCATATCAGTTGTTAAGCGGCAATATAGTCAAACATGGTCATACACAGAACGTGAATCATAATTTGATAGAATCGTACCTAAATCTCAAAGGACACACACAACGATTTTCCTAAAATATGTATGCGTGTCAGAGGATAGATTGTAGGATACAGTCTGCGTTGTTACACCTAGTCAAGGTATCCTCCTCGGGATCTGAGGTCCAGAAACATCAACATCTCGTAGTATCTTCATGGAAATCTCTACCAAAATCAGAGTCGATTGTACGATTCCGCCACAACCATGAGCCTGATTTTATTAATCTCTATCAAAAAGTGATGACACCAGGTGTTCGCAAAAAGGTGCCGTCACCGTCACAAACACATGAAAAGGCAAGTCATTTGATCACCTGAAAACACACGGGAACATATGGTACAAGTCATTATAGAGAATTGCATCGGACATCATAATGTCACGGATGCGTCAGATTTGTAAATGTCCTCCACGTGTCTACCATAAAACTTTTTGAAAGCTTTAGTCAGGCCTTGAATGGTGTAAATTTGATCAAACAACTTCTTAGCAAGAGTCTCATGACGTTTTTTGAAATATTGGTGGAAAGCTCATGCTCGATTCTACCTCAAGAGTTGAGAAATGTAAACAGCAAGGGCTGGAGCTGCTGGAATATTGCTCGACAAGGGAAAGTTGACTATTGGAAAGTTGAAGTCGTCCCTCTTGTCAAACAGACTTGTCGAGAATGCATAGATCTAAATATGAAACAGATGAGGCGGTCTCACTGCTCTTCTATATTTCTAGTTCATGTGGTTAAATCTGTTGAGGGCTATCAGATCATCGATATACCTGGAGCTTAAGTAAACATCTTGGAAAAAGATTACCTTGTTTTGACTTTGCCATTCCGAGCAGACATTCCGATTCATAATAAAGAAACAGATGAACAAGAAGGGGAGCACAATTGTGCCCTTGGGGATGTCTACTTCTGGTCTGAATGTCTTTCCGCCAAAATGTTACATGGATGTTATCAATGAGTAGATCCAGTATCTCACATTTTGTTTTCTCAGTAATCTTCAGATGACATTTGTGTTAATTTTTGGGAAACTATCCTGAACCTCTGAAGATAGATATGTAACTGTATCTATGGTCACCACTTTTTGTAACAAAAGCCCCATGGATCAAGGAATGAAGTGTTTCCTTAAGTTTTTCATGTGAGATAGTGTTGTACAAAGTTGAAAAATCAAATGTTTTGACAGAAACTGAACTTGGTTCTTTTCAGAGAATTATAGAATCAAAGCAAATCCGTTGAGTTTTGAGAATCCACACGGTATTAAGTCCACTTATCTCAGATACTTTCTGTGAATATTAAGAAAGTGCTTTCTTCATTAAGGACTGTGGTTTATCTTTGAACAGGGATTTGGTGATACATTTGCTGGACCCAGCAATATATCTCTCTATGGACGGATTTTTATGGAGCTTTTGAATCAAGTACAAAAGAGTAATTGACATGTCTTCAGCTTTTAGAGTTAGGTCAAACGTTGATAGGACTGATGCATGGTTTTGGAAGATTTGTTCCTCGGTTAACATACTGGCCTAATATGTGGCATTGTTTGATATGTCACTTCTACCAAACTATTTGATGATTACATGTAATGGTTATGTTAATTGAGGCATGATCAGCGGGAACAACAAACATTTCATGTAGGGCAGCTTTGGATGACAGCTGGCTGGGACAGAATGGGTTTATTTCAAATTTTGTTTCCTCTTTTTCAGTTTCAGCATCTACCAATGACACCATCACGCACTGACTGAAAGACATTCAACAGGTTCCTCCTCCCTTTTGGCCCATTCTTTTGGCATATGCTTCGACAGCATCCATAACGATTTTAAAGTTCTGATCCCAATTCGATGGAGGCTGCTCACGATATTTTGGACCATATTGTTATTGTCAGTGAGTGAGTGAGTATGGTTTTACGCCGCTTTAAGCAATATTCCAGCAATATCACGGCGGGGGACACCAGAGATGGGCTTCACACATTGTACCCATGTCGCGAATCGAATCCGGGTAATCGGGGTGCCGAGCGAACGATTTAACCACTAAGCTACCCGACTGCTGCGTTGTCAATATCAACAACAGAGATGTCACCCATAACAGTATGGCGAGCAGCCACAAGTAGTGGAACTTACATCATTAACTGCCAAGTCCACGTCCTGCAACACTTTCCTTTTACAACCTTGATGAAATGGTGTTCGTATAGGAAAATGAAATTGTTGGTGGTTCCTGAAATTTGAAATATTGTGGGACATTTTGGAAAATTGATGTTTGTCTGAGGATGTTACTTAAATTTAAGGCATCTGGTTGGCCTCACGATGTCATGAAAGACGTCGTGAAAGACTTCAACGTCGCATGATATTTTGATAAACTCGTTACTATACGCAGGTTAATAATTACGATAATAATAACAACTTCGGGTGTTATCACCTTTGTGAAAGGTCAGGCGCCGTTAATTTGAAATCACATTTCCCTTGGCCCTTTCAAACATTATAGGCATACTCCTCCAATCCGGGCCACCTTTATTCTCCAGGCTTGGGGACGCCGAGATTCAATTTCATCCTAAAACCATTTTAGTCCTGGCATTTTATCCTATCAATGAAAAAGACATGTATAAAAAATTACTATTTTCGCAGAAACGAATTGTAACCCCATCTGCTGTATGATTAAGCACGAATTATTCTAGCTTGAACGTGTAATTGTAAACTCTAGAAATGTGAAAAAGGATTTTAAAAATATATTTTACACGAAAACGAATAATTTTTTCCATGTAGGCCACGTATCTCTAGGGATAAGAGGAGCCTACAGGTCTCGTCGCGTATTGACTTTTTATTGGTTTCTTTCTAAAAGGCCAACTTGTGACTGATTGCACAAAGGAAGATGCGAATATTGACGTGAGTTTCTGTTTTTGAAGTATTTTCCAGTAAATTCCAATTGGTACGGACGTCACATCGTCAATGTAAAGTAATTCAACTACTTTAAATTTACGTTGGAATAAATAGCATTTCTCATAGCGTATGATTAACCTGTATTGTCTGTCTTGTGTGACTCTAATCACGTGCCAGCCTACCGCGACATCGGGGATCATAACTTATGTGAAGTGAGTGAGTGGGCTTGGTATTTCACTTATAACACGATGTGTCTGCATTATGTGTGAGGAAACACAAAAGCGATACATCGCATTATCATACCTCCAAGTCAGAATGATGAGATCTGATTGGTCCACGTGATCTTGATTAAATACGATGTAAACCGCCTTGGAGGGTAATAAATTTCTCAGCTGGGAAATAAATATCTTATACCCCGCCACGAGCAAGTCAGGCTGCACGTGAATTTTTGAGGGTCAAAATATATTCCTTGTATAAAAAAGCCGCACGCTTTTTTTTAAGTAAAAGAAGTCACGTGACATAACATAAGTTAAACTCAGCTCAATCGAACATCTGTTTTCTATCAATTTTGAATTTGTGTAAATGCTTTTACAATGTCACATTAAAACATGTCGGTAAGATAAATTTGTTGTAGCAGGATATATCGAATACATGGGGTTTCATGCGCGCCTGGCGGGACGCATAAAACTCCATGTAGCCCTCGTGATCATGCTACAACTTATGGTATTTCAGTTATAACACGGCGTGTCTGCTGTATGTGGGAGGAAACACCGAAACGATAAATGTCACAGTATTTCAGTTATAACACGGTGTGTCTGCTGTATGTGGTGAGGAAACACTGAAGCAATACATGTCACAGTATTTCAGTTATAACACAGTGTGTCTGGGTTATGTGGGAGGAAACACTGAAGCAATACATGTCACAGTATTTGAGTTATAACACGGCGTGTCTGCTGTATGTGGGAGGAAACACCGAAACGATACATGTCAGTATTTCAGATATAACACAGTGTGTCTGCTGTATGTGGGAGGAAACACCGAAACGATAAATGTCACAGTATTTCAGTTATAACACAGTGTGTCTGCTGTATGTGGGAGGAAACACTGAAGCAATACATGTCACAGTATTTCAGTTATAACACAGTGTGTCTGCTGTATGTGGGAGGAAACACTGAAGCAATACATGTCACAGTATTTGAGTTATAACACAGTGTGTCTGCTGTATGTGGGAGGAAACACCGAAACGATACATGTCACAGACGTTTACCACATTCGTGAAACATCCGAATACGGGTATGATGCTGACAAACCTTAAACATTTAGCAGGACGAGGGTACATGAACCCATGATCATAGGTGTCCGGCACCCCTGAGACACGCTATTCTGCACAGTGAGTGTCCCCATGTGTATTTAGTTTCCTAAAGTTTTATGGTAGACATGTGGAGGACATTTCCAAATTTGATGCATCAGTGACAAAAATGATGTTCGATGCAATTTCCTAGTTTGACTTGTACCATATGTTCTCGTGTTTTTTCATGTGAACCATTGACCTGCCTTTGCATGTGTTTGTGACAGGTGCCACCGGTTGGGCAGGATACGCTCACCTTTTCGCGTACACCTGGTATCATCACTATCTGAAAGTGAATCATAAACACATGATCATGATATAGTCGGAATCGTACAATCGACTCTGCTTAATGCAGAGATTTCTATTGGATATGGAAATGGTTTTGTCGCTTTATTTACACAGCTCCACCCCCACTGCCATCTTCTCTTTCAGTGTAAATTTTGTGACAAGTTCGTGAACATGCTTATCGTTTGCGTTTGCGTTTCAGTGAGAGTTCATATCATTTTCATAACTATTTGCCTTTTTAGATAAAAGCGACAAAACAGTTCCATAATCATAAGAAGTCCCATCTTCTTGTTTGTGAATCACTATCAAATAGTGGTGATGCCATCTGTTGGCGAAAACGTGATCACACATCACAAACACATGCAAAGGGAAGTCAATTGTTCACCTGAAAGAAAACGGCCACTGACGCGTTAAATTTGGAAATATCTGGTGAGGCGTTGAATGTTGTAACCGTCATCAAACAACTTTGCGAAAGAGTCATATGACGCTCTTTGACATCTTCTTAGAAAGAGCCTGCTCGATTTGCCTCAAAAGTTGTGAAATGCAGACACCAAAGGCTGGAGTTGCTGGACTATGCTTTATTGTAACTCTGATTCTTCATGCATGGATCTCAATATGAAACAGATAAGGCAGTTTCACTAGTCTCATTCATTTCTTGTTCGCGTATAAATCCGTGAAGTTCTATGGAATCTATTTTGGTTGACATTCGTGACTGATTCTTTTTTGGCGTTGACAGAAGACACCATGTAGCACTGCAAAGCAATGCGAAGTGGTTGGAAACAATGCCCAAATGTACTGAAATACAGAACCTACCCATGGTGAAAGGCAGTTTACATGTACATTATCTCATTCAAACACATCCCTTTCAGAGTAGTTACTTCAACATCGCTCTGTCAATGACCGATTAACCTTCCAGATATACCGCAGTTGATAATGTTTCTGTATTGCCTTCAACACCCTTCTACTACTAGCGCCAGTGTCATACATACCTCCTGCAAAACAAAATCGAAGATGACCATTATATGTAGTATTCAACTGCAATGCCGATATTGTATAAATTCAGATTTAGCTTGAGTTGTCGGACATTCAACTGATTCACAACTCATTTGTTCAGATAAATGGCAGTGTCTCTGTTTAATATTCTGAAACCGACCACGGTATATATTAGCCTGTACAGAAAATTATTCCCAAGCTGAGTACCGGGTGTCTGTATTTGATTCCACTTGTCATGCAGGGCAAAGATAATCCATCCATGTGTGTGCGAGGTCAGCGGTAATAGACTCTCGTTGACCTAGACTACTGTTCCAGCGGCGGTCATTCCCCTCAGGCCGTGCGCCATTGGTGTCAGATGTGAATACCAATAACTTGCCTACCCTAGTCAGGACGGAATGAACAACCAGGGAACTCATTTATTCATCTCTGACGGCAGCAGACTCGACGCATACACTCTATACATTCTGTACACCAAGATATGTCAGCATTGCTTATCCTATCAAGTACTTTATTGAGACGGAATGTTTTATTTTGGTCCAGGAAAAAAGTCATCTAAAAAGAGTTTTAAGGCATGCACATTTCAGTGTGTACATTTAGGATGTGTGTATGTACCAAGGAAAATGTCAGTGTAGGTTTCAAACAACCATCGACTGGGCGAGTTTAGCAACCCTTTTTTTAGGGAATATCAGCAATACTATATTTATACATAATACAATACCTACTAAGATATTTCTTCAACGTCAGCTGATGATAAATAATTGATTCCGCTTCCTCCAACAAATGGAAATGTCATGCCGCCCAGACCATGTATACCCATGCCAAATGAATTCAAGGAAATTGGAATGAATTTCCCATTATGTGTTTGCTAAAGACTGCATAAATCTACTTTACATTATTATTCTGGCGTGTGGAACATCGATCGTCTGAATCTGTAATGTAGTTTTGGCGCTTGTGAGAGAGGGATATCCACCTGCTATTATATTAGTTGTAATCCAATTTCTCTGGATAATACTCTGGCTGATCGTCAAACAATGCCTTTGTGTTTGGTGGTTTTGCCACCAAGGCCAAAAACGGATAAAAACAACATGCAGTTTTATCTCAGATTAGCATTTAACATGGACTGCTCAACAAGCTTGGTTCATTAGTGAAACGAACCATTGTTCCGTTGGCACTTCGTCTATGTATAAATGGATGGGGTCAGTGAAAGTGATCAATATTTAAGTGAGATTAGAACTGGTGGAGTATGTTCAGGTCCGGCTAACTATCAGTGTTGGGATACTAGAGGATAAGATAATAATGTCACTGTGATGAAGGCACGTTATGTCTGTTGGTAATGTCAAATTATGAATTAAGGGAAACACAATCATAAGGACTGACAACTAGACTTTTTTTCCACCGTTTACAAGTTTTAAACCTTTGACATGAAAAAGAACAGTATTGTTATTTAAATGAGAGAACAATTTCAACAGAAAAAGTAACCGTGAGCAAGTCTGTGACTCAGGAAGATATTTGCATCTTCTGTCTGTACCGCCTTTAACTACATAGCCAAAGACATTTCACCTTGGGCCATATTTTTTAATAGGACCCTTATCCTACCTCGTACTATTCTTCATGTGCAGAACAAATTGCCAAACTTATTTTTGTAACTGATACTGAATTAAAATCTAATGTTACAGCAAAAACATACTGCATGATTCACTTTGGATAACCTGTCTTAAAACGTCATCTATGGGTGACGGGTGAGGTGAAATTGGGTTTAACGTCGCGTCATAGATTACTGCACTTATATAGCGACGTGCATGCACGTGTGTGAGTGTGTGTGCCTGCTTGTACTAGTCCGGACTGATGCCGATTTCTAGTTATAGCTCACTGAGATACCATGCCGCACTTTAACATGAATATCCCACTAAGACACAGTATACTGACTCCGAGGCGACCAGTCCATGTTTTAGCTCCTTAATGCTACGGGCCAAACAGGGTAACAACAAGTACCATCTTTTAACGTCTTTTGGTATGTCGCGGCCTTGGATCGAACCCCGGACCTTCCGCTCGTCCCGGCGGACGCTCTATCACAAGACCACGTTATGACCATAACTATATTAACATTATTAACCTCAAAGCTGCAGGGCAGTTTGTCAAAAATGAAAGCAAATTTCAGCTGAAGTTGACTGAGAACAAATGCTGAACTTCCTCATTGATAACAAATACATGTATGTGAATACTGAGGGATAGAAACTTTTAGGCTACAATTGTGCTGCCCTTCTGATCTTTTTCTGTATGCACATAATATATATAAGTCATATGTTTATTCAGATATACGATCGACGTGCCTTTGCATGTGTTATTACGGGTGTCATCGAGGGGGTGTCAGGATATGCTGACATTTTCGCGACCACCTTACTGATTCGTAAGCACATGATTATGATATTGTCTGAGGCGTACAATGGACTATTCTGATTATTGAAATGTCTTTGTCGCTTCTGCATATTGAAATAGCATATGTATTGTTATATGGCACTGAAATTTATTCTTCAAACATGCTGTAAATGCATTACATCGTTTCTGTTGAGATTCAGTAGAAGTTCAGACCATTGTGTTTTGACGATGGTTAGTTGTCTGAATGAAGTACTCTCTTATGGAAAGAGTGGCGTGGAACATTCTGTATTTAGATGCTGTTGAAGCCAAGTGTATTCTGTAATCTTCTGTAATCTTATATGCTTATAACGAACTACGGTTATTACGAACTAAAATAAGTGGTCCCTTTGAGTTTGTTATAACCGTAATTTTACTGTAATTTGAATTGATTTGTAAACCTAGTTATCTTTATAATACAATTGTTTAACTTATACCATTTCTTGGTTGTTTGTGGGGCGGTCGGGTAGCCTAGTGGTTAAAGCGTTCGCTCGTCACGCCGAAGACCCGGGTTCGATTCCCGACATGGGTACAAAGTGTGAAGCCCATATCTGGTGACCCCCGCCGTGATATTGCTGGAATACTGCTAAAAGCGGCGTAAAATCAAACTCACTCACTCACTCTAAATAAAGTGTTTTTTTTCGTCACCCGCCACTCACTCACCCGTCACTCACTCACTCTTTGTTGTTTGTTGGTTTCACACTGAATTCTTTTGCGTATAGATTTCTGGGTTAATTTTTGTTTCAATTTGGATCTCGACACGTACCACTAATCTTAACCACATGTTACCATACTAAACATTCATTGTAACCACAACATCACCACTCTGGTAACTTTACCTCTTTCCTCAAATGGGAGGTACATGAATGTCGAAGACACCAGCAATATCTGTTGAATTTTTATTGTCCCATCCAAGTATCTTTGAGTTTATAACTATCACTATATATACGCGACCTTCATGAATACTTAAGGTGAACATATAGATAATAAAAGCTTATTTTAAAATCAATGCGATAATTAATAATGTATGTTATCATACTGTGACATTCCCTTCTCATAAAATTATTGAATACTGGCAATATTAATTAATAACTAAAAGAGTTCAGAAATATGGTATTCTGCCCTTTATGAAACGAACTGGATATTCTGATAATGGAAAACTGTTTCAATTGCAGATGTAGTATATTCTCTCTTTATTTGCTTAAGGTTTAGCTCTTCGGTGTATATGTCCTGTTTATTTGCTCACCAACGTATATAATCTATTTATATGTACAGTTGGATTCTTAGTGTGTTATATTTAGTTTGATCACCAAAACGCCCACTCACCCAAGCAACAATGTGGCAACCACTTCTTATACAGCATGACATATATGGTAGCGCAGTATGTTGCTATTAATTGCTGGATGGTGTCACTAGCGCCGGCCTCACTGTTGATTATTTTAATCTGAATCAGTACATTGGGAACCTGATCTTGTGGTTTTTTTATAAATCCCTGAAGTATTTTATATCATTAGATGTTTTGTCCCTTTTGACATTTATGTGTTTGACAAGATTCAGGAAAAAACATGGCAAATTTGCTGACCTCGCTTTCGAAACGCACGCTTGCTTCCCAAGTACCAAGATGTCAGACTCTTCATTGTTCCCAATCTCGAGGTGATGATGAGCCTAACCACCCTGACTGTACCAGGACCACCCAAACCCTCTTTTCTGCATTTATTTATTTATATAATAATAATCCTACAGAGTCCTTCGCTTGGATGAAGTCGGCTGGCCTGAAAAGTGAGACTGAAGGCTTTCTGTTTGCTGCTCAGGACCAGTCACTTCCAACTCGAAACCGCCAATGTGTGATTTTGCATCAAAATGTGAATATGAAATGTAGATTATGTAATGAATTTAATGAGACTGTCCAACATATTGCGAGTGGATCCCAAGCTTTGGCACAGACACAGTATCTTAAGCGACATGATGGGGTGGCTCGATCATTTTATTACCGTCTTCGCAATGCTTGTGGTTTTGACACAGAGGTCCATCCATGGTACGATCCGAAATATGTAGAGGGCGTCATGGAAAATGATAAATACAAAATCCTTTACAGCCTCAGACATATCCAGGCAAACAAACCTCATATTGTCCTTTTTAATAAATCCAATGAAATCATTGAATTTTCTGTCCCTTTTGACAGTTATATGATTGACAAGATTGATGAAAAGCATGGCAAATATGCAGACCTCGCTTTCGAAATGTCACTCTTGCATCACAAGTACCAAGTTGTCTAACTTCCCATTGTTCTCGGTGCCTTAGGTTTGGTACCTCCCAATCTGTTGACTGGCATTTGGAGAGTATTATTAAGAGAGAGATTATTTAATACTAGCAATGTCACAGATAAACGCCTTTCTAGTTATGCTGACGACAGAGAACGAATCTAATATATTAACTATTTCTCTTTATATTAAGCATGCATTGGCCAAAAGAAATGATTTAATCAAACAACGTGTATGTCCCAATGTATAACATATATAATTGTATCTACATGCGTAACTCTCTCTTGTATATGGGCCGGAGGGCTTTTGTACAATAAACTACTTTTAATTTGATTTGATTTGAGTACCCGGGTTTGTTACCAGGAATACAGCCCTTCTCACAATCTGGGTAATGCAGAAGGTTGCAGTGTTGGGGAGTCATGGGTGGGTTTGACTAGGCAGCGCTTCCTGGGAGAAGTCTGGGCTGCGTGTAGAGGGGGCAAGGGCCCTGAACTGATGATGAGCCTAACCAGCCTGACTGTGCCAGGATCACCCAAACCCTCTTTGCTGCATTTTCTATTTTTATATGTAAATAATAATTACTGACTATTGTTAGTTCAGTCTTTGGTATTATATATTTAGACCCTTTTGACGTTTTGTGGCTGAATAATTCTGACAGTTTTACAAATCAAATCGACTTGTTACAAGATGTTAACTGCTAATTACATGACGATAACCTGGACAAATGTAGTATTTGTCTTGCGTCTTATTAATGCAGCCGACAGAAGGCGCGACTGACAAGGTTCGAATCCCACAACGCCCTATTCTCGGCGGACGCCAAAACAGAGACACATGGGCTGCGATTTATTCCCGCAATAGTATTCCAATCTACAAAAATAGCAAACTGTACGAAATCTGCTAGATTGTCCGGCCCCCCTCAAAGTCTATGAACAGAAAGGAAATTATTTGGTAGTATTTCCCGTCCCGCGTTGCCCCAATACCGAACACCACAGGGACCCGACAGATATCGGTTCCTGGGAAAACAGCTATTGGTCTTGCTAGAAAATTAATTAAATCTCAAAGGAATTTGGGCCTGGAGACAAAGCGATTAATAACATTGTGTTGGAAGGTGTATGGCTCGCCCAACTGACCAATATTACTCCACAGTGCTCAGGAACGACTTGGGTATATTTGCTATGGGAAAACAGCCTCAAACAATACATGTCCTTCGTGATTTTCAAGGTCAACCTTTAATAGTATCATTTTACATATGAGTTATATATATATGAGCATACATAGCTATAGATTGATATCAAAATTATCGATGCAGTTTATATTCTATATTTGTCTTCAAATTAATAAGCCCTTTTTTTTATTGGTTTGTTCGCCAAAGAGCAATGGAAAAACCGAGCAATTGTTCTATATTTCTTAAAGTTTGTAGGTTTATGCCTCAGTTAATTAAATGAAACGCATATATATACTAGTACACTCTTCAAAAAAGGAAACGGACAGGTAGTATGTAGTTCATTAAACCTAACTGCCCCAAAAATCAGGTATATTAATTGGATATATGTTATTGGAAAATGTCGTTGGCCTGATATTCGACAAACGGTACGTGAAAACGCAGCCATTGTCGATTGTCTTAAACGGCATTATTTCCACACTTGTCCAAAAATGTCATGGAGGAAAACAGTAAAGCAAAATAAACGTGCAAGTTATAATTATGGCATTCGTAACTCGTGGTAGTGGCAAAAACAAGGCAAGCATAAGCCAATAATTTGTCATTCAATTGTCAACAAGTTCGAAAATGCTGAGACTCAGAGCTGCCGATCGGAACATCGCCATAGGAGGTATTCAAAGAGGGAAATAGCAATCTTCTGTTGCACGCCACTTCAACGTCCACCACAGCACCATTTGCCGCCTTTGGGACCGATACACACAGTTCAATTCCAATGCAGACGGTCCGAAAACAGGTCGACCAAGAGTTACCACCCCTGCACAGGATCGCTACATTCGACTGTTCCACCTACTCGATCGCAATGTCACAGCGACGGAGACTGCAGGACGCATCCCTGGTTTGAGGAGGATATCGGACCAGACTGTCAGGAACCATCTTCGCGAGGCTGGAATCCGACCCAGAAGACCAGTTATCGTCCCTGGTTTGCAACTGATCCATCGACAGCGACGTTTGCGTTGGTGCAATCCCTTACAGCCTTGGTATTTGAGAAACTGGAGACGGGTGTGGTTTAGCGATGAATTACGATTTCTTCTTCACCGGCGAGATAGAAGACAGCGTGTTTATCGTCGTCGAAATGAGCATTTTGTTGCATACATTGTACATGAATTCGGTGGCGTTAGTGTTATTGGTTGTGGTTCAGGGAAATTTGACAGCAAATCGCTACATGAATCAAATTCTTCAACCTCACCTTCTTCCAATCATTGACCGCCATAGGGAGCTGTTTCAACAGGACAACGCTCCACTGCACACAGTTCGTGTCACGGTATATTACCTTCATAATGTCAACATCAACGACTTGCCCTGGCCGTCGAGATTTCCAGATCTCAACCAAATCGAACACCTCTGGGATAAACTCGATCGACGTGTACTTCAACGTCAGAACACGCCGCAGACAATCTCACAACTGGCCAACGCGTTACAAGCAGAATGGCAGAATTCCGCAGGACAGAATTCGTACACTTATCCAGTCAGTGCCGAGGAGATGCAGAGCCGTGATTGCTGCCCTGGGCGGTCACACGTGATACTGAGTTCAGCGCGGCCTTCTGGCCTTGTGTGACAATGAACAGTATTCAATACCTTTGTACAACGATAACATGTGACTATCGAGCTCCAAAATTTCATATTTGTATCTATGATATTGAAATTAAATATATCGAATTTATTAGGTAAAATAAATTAACTAAAAATCTACCTGTGCGTTACATTTTTGGAGAGTGTATATTGAGTATATTATTAAAAGAAAACTCGCAGGAACAAACGGCGGGGAAGCAAACAAACAGGTATAAGGGTAAAGACAACCAAATACACGGACAGGCAGATCGAGCATACCAAACACAAGGACTGCAGACGGGCACACCAAACACAAGGACAGCGGGTCGGCACACCAAACACAAGGACAGCAGATGGGCACACCAAACACAAGGACAGCAGATGGGCACACCAAACACAAAGACTGCAGACGGGCACACCAAACACAAGGACAGCGGGTGGGCACACCACATACAAGGACAGAGGAAGGGCACATCAAACACAAGGACAGCAGATGGGCACACCAAACACAAGTACAGCAGATGGGCACACCAAACACAAGGACAGCGGATGGGCACACCAAACACAAGGACAGCGGGCGGGCACTCCACATACAAGGACAGAGGAAGGGCACATCAAACAAAAAGACAGCAGATGGGACACCAAACACAAGTACAGCAGATGGGCACATCAAACACAAGGACAGCGGATGGGCACACCAAACACAAGGACAGCGGGTGGGCACACCACATACAAGGACAGAGGAAGGGCACATCAAACACAAGGACAGCAGATGGGCAAACAAAACACAAGAACAGCAGATGGGCACACCACATACAAGGACAGAGGTCGGGCACAACACATACATGGACAGAGGGCGGGTGGACACACCCAATATAAGGACAGCGGGCGGGCACAACACATACAATGACAGCGGGTGGACACACCCAATACAAAGACAGCAGACGGGTACACCACATACAAGGACAGCAGACGTGCACACAACATACAAGGACAGAGGGCGGGCAGACACCAAATACAAGGACAGGAGGCTGAAACACCAAATACAAGGACAGCGGGCGGGCACACCACATATATGGACGGACACTCCAAATACAAGGCCAGCGGGGCACACCTAATACAATCTCGGGCACACCACATACATGGATCAGAAGGCGGGCGGACACACCAAATACAAGGACAACGAGCTGGAGGGCGGGCACACCACATACAAGGACAGCGGGCGGGCACACTCAAACACAGGGACAGGGGACAGGCACACCAAACACAAGGACAGGGTACAGGCACACCAAACACAAGGCCAGCGGGGCACACCAAATACAATATCGGGCACACCACATACATGGATCAGAAGGCGGGCGGGCACACCACATATACGGACAGCGGGCGGGCACACCACATACAAAGACAGCGGACGGACACACCAAACATGAGGATGGCAGACCACATACAAGGACGGGAACACCAAACACAAAGACAGCGGACGGACACACCAAACATGAGGATGGCAGACAGGCACACCACATACAAGGACAGGGGACAGGTACACCAAACACAGGGACAGGGGACAGGCAGACCACATACAAGGACAGCGGGCGGGCACACCAAACACAGGGACAGGGAACAGGCACACCAAACACAGGGACAGGGGACAGGCACACCAAACACAGGGACAGGGGACAGGTACACCAAACACAAGGACAGGGGGCAGGCACACCAAACACAGGGACAGGGGACAGGCACACCAAACACAGGGACAGGGGACAGGCACACCACATACAAGGACAGGGGGCAGGCACACCACATACAAGGACAGGGGACAGGTACACCAAACACAGGGACAGGGGACAGGCAGACCACATACAAGGACAGCGGGCGGGCACACCAAACACAGGGACAGGGGACAGGCACACCAAACACAAGGACAGGGGACAGGCACACCACATACAAGGACAGCGGGCGGGCACACCAAACACAGGGACAGGGGACAGGCACACCAAACACAGGGACAGCGGGCGGGCACACCAAACACAGGGACAGAGGACAGGCACACCAAACACAGGGACAGGGGACAGGCACACCAAACACAGGGACAGGGGACAGGTACACCAAACACAAGGACAGGGGGCAGGCACACCAAACACAGGGACAGGGGACAGGCACACCAAACACAAGGACAGGGGACAGGCACACCACATACAAGGGCAGCGGGCGGGCACACCACATACAAGGACAGGGGACAGGTACACCAAACACAAGGACAGGGGGCAGGCACACCAAACACAGGGACAGGGGACAGACACACCAAACACAGGGACAGGGGACAGGCACACCAAACACAAGGACAGGGGGCAGGCACACCACATACAAGGACAGGGGACAGGTACACCAAACACAGGGACAGGGGACAGGCACACCAAACACAAGGACAGGGGACAGGTACACCAAACACAAGGACAGGGGACAGGCACACCACATACAAGGACAGCGGGCGGGCACACCAAACACAGGGACAGGGGACAGGCACACCAAACACAGGGACAGGGGACAGGCACACCAAACACAGAGACAGGGGACAGGCACACCACATACAAGGGACAGAGGATTGGCGGGCACACCAAACACAGGGACAGGGGACAGGCAGACCACATACAAGGACAGCGGGCGGGCACACCAAACACAGGGGCAGGGGACAGGCACACCAAACACAGGGACAGCGGGCGGGCGCACCAAACACAGGGACAGAGGACAGGCACACCAAACACAGGGACGAGGACAGGCACACCAAACACAGGGACAGGGGACAGGCACACCACATACAAGGACAGCGGGCGGGCACACCAAACACAGGGACAGGGGACAGGCACACCAAACACAAGGACAGGGGACAGGCACACCACATACAAGGACAGCGGGCGGGCACACCAAACACAGGGACAGGGGACAGGCACACCAAACACAGGGACAGGTGACAGGCACACCAAACACAGGGACAGGGGACAGGCACACCACATACAAGGGACAGAGGGTGGGCGGGCACACGAATAAAATGGACAGAGGGCGGGCGGACAAATGCAGGACAGCCTGACAAGGTACGGGTACACCGACAGGCTAAAATAACGACCGACATGTGTGATAGGCTACAGATACACAGACACAGGAAGGCAGTACCTGACGTAGACTGACAGGCTATATAGATACAGACACACAGAGAGACAGCTAATGACATAGGCACAGACACAGTACAGACACGGAGAGACAGATAATGACATACGCACAGACACAGTACAGACACGGAGAGACATGGTAAACCCGCACATGTCACAGACACAGCCCGACAAAACATGCAACAGAAGCCAGAAACTTAACCAGCATAAATAAATTGTTTCGTTCCATTTTCCCCAAGGGTAAAACAATGACGGACAAGCTGAGACAGAAGCAGACAGACACCGGGACATAAAATTATAATACCTAAACAATCACCTTGACAAACAGAGACGGACACATAACCTTTGAAACACAAATCGGTTGCATATTCTTTAGGGAATGTTCATTAACAATTATTGATACGTTGCTGCACGCTTATGAACCCAGGCAAACTCTAACCAGACTGTCAGAAGAGCGGACAGGCCATGCTTTGGTACAGCACACATAAACAGTTGAATATAAAGAAATACACGGACTCACCTCAGGTCAGACAGGCTCTACACCGCGCGACTAGTCACACACATCCTACTACTAGTCATACATATGTAGACGGGACAATAGGGTAGCCTGTTGGTTAAAGCGTTCGCTCGTCACGTCGAAGACCCATGGGTACAATGAAGCCAATTTCTGGTGTCCTCCGCCGTGATATTGTTGGAATATTGCTAAAAGCGACGTAAAAAGCTCACTCACTCAATCACACACTGACTGATATGTAGACTCACAACCTGTCCCACAGACACTACACAATGTGTCACATCGACACACACACAACGTGTTATATGTGGACATCACATCACATAAGGACGACAACCGAACATACACCACATAGTGTCACATACAGAAAACTGGTCACACACATATTCCTTACAACTAGGCACAACCGGACACCACACAACTAGACACACACAAACACCACTCCACACAACTACATACACATACACCACACAACTAGACACACACAGACACCACTACATACAACTAGACACACAGACACCACACAACTAGACACACAAAGACACCACTACACACAGACAACACACACCTAGACACACGCAGACACCACTACACACAACTAGACACACAGACCCCACTATACACAACTAGACACACAGACACCACACAACTAGATACACAAAGACCCCACTACACACAACTAGACACACAGACACCACACAACTAGACACACAAAGACACCACTACACACAGACAACACACACCTAGACACACAAACACCACACAACTAGACACACACAGACACCACACAACTAGACACACACAGACACCATACCACACAACTAGACATACAGACACCACACAAATAGACACACACAAACACCACATAACCAGACAACCATGGACATCACACAACTAGACATACACACATAATTATATATTTCATATTTTTTTAATTGTTTCGCCATAGCACACTAAATAACTGGCATATGTAGCCCCATTGTCTATTGTCTGATTATTTACTTATCATTTATTGAAATTTAAAGGTGAGCGCCGTACACACATCGTATTTCTTTTGCAGGAAGATTGGTATGCCCGGATATGAAAGGGGAAATACAAAGTCAAATACCATGTCAAATAAATCGCCGTAAGGTCATTCGTTAGAATGAACTTTTTGAATGATAGCCACCTCACGCTAATGCCAGATCTAACCATGAAATACTTTACACTTCGATCAACATGTCTTGAACCTACTACTACTATTTACGTCTGTAAAGTCTGTTGGAAGGTTGGAAAAAAACATTCTGTGACAAATACAAAACTTGGCGACAACACATGATCAAGAGCATGGCTGCATGTCTAGTATGGAGTAGTTATGTCCAGATCTTTCACACTGATCGGGATTAGTCATAGCCTTGACTAAAAGCGCGATCGTCGTTCCAGATGGTTGGGTGTGATGTCACACCAATGGCCAGTTCGACCAAAGAACGACAGCTGACTGCGATAAGGTATGGTGCTCACAAACCAAGAAACATAATGAGGGCGAGTCCAGGATTCGAACACACGAACATTATTTTCTGTCTCGCTTAAGGGACACAACTCTACACAGAGCATTTGGCGCCGGAGACGATTATGCCACATATGCGACCATACCCCGACCTCAATCCCTCGTGAAGGAGATAAGCAATCGATCAGACGGACATGATCATAACAGAAGAACCATGTATCTGCATTTTTGATAATCCCAAAGGAGATCAATCATAGCCTGTAAACATGTCAAGTAACAACATTATACCCATGTTGGGATATAAAGGAAATTGTTGTGACACGTAATGCAATGGCTGTTTTGAAGGCAATGTCCGTATGGTCAATCCTCCTCTCAGACAAGCTAATATCCATGCATGACCAAACTGACAAGAAGTGATTCTACATCCAGGAATGTTTTTTTAGAAAACGTGGTTTTAAGATCGATACAGGGAAGTAGTTATTTTGCACTAGTTGCACATTAATGCAGCCCCCGATTATTTTGCGGGTGGCTGACTCGTGTTGATTTGCCTGGTATATTGTGTCGGAAGCAGTGTCTACATTTATATTTATTGATGGTTGTGTTGTTTATCATGAACCCAACCCGACAGGTAGCGTTCTAGATAAAGTGGTCTAGTGGTTAAAGCTTTCGCTCGTCACGCCGAAGACCCGGGTTCGATTCCCGACATGGGTACAATGTGTGAAGCCTATTTCTGGTGTCCCCCGCCGTGTTATTGCTGGAATATTGCTAAAAGCGGCGTAAAATCAAACTCACTCACTCACTCTAAATAAAGTGGGGTTTTTCGTCACCCCGAAAACCCGGTTGTGATTTCCTAAACACGTGTAGCCCATGATCATGTTCGAACTAATAGTCGGAATATTAAAACCCTTCACTGACTCCCTCATAATAAAGTCATGATATTATTTTCAACGCGTGAAACACACAAGCATAATATTACAGTGAACATTAGATATTGATATATTAGCATTCAGGTCGTTGGTCTATACAAACATTGATCGCTACTTCACTCTAAATATAAAAAAAATCACCCATTCCTTACTTCCACAATAATTTCCGCTTGGTATAAACCCACATAACAAATGTTCAGAGGAATATATTATCTAAATGTAACAACAGTTAATTGGAAGCTGTTGGCTTGGACAATGAGAAAGGCCTACGCTGTCTCACGGCGAGAGTATATCTTGAGCTGGCACTGACAGCCGGGCAGGTTGCGCGAAGACCATCAGCGACTGCCACTGTATCCATGCCTCGGTTTCAGTAGCATCGTGCCCAACCTACAGGCAGCAGTGGTGTGCCGTATTGATCGGGGAAGGTATGTGCGGCCGCTCCAACTCTCTACTCACAACGCTGGAATACTCACTGCGGCTAGCAGCATTCCTCACCAGCTGATCACCAACTGGCAAAGGCATTACTTGTGAGGGGATGTATACGCTATAAGCTATTAGCTGCTTAAAACGTGCAATTGGAGCAGTTGGGGTACCATCAGAACTTATTTCTACATGAGGAGTTATAACAAGGAAGACGTCTTTGGTGATCAAAGTGAAGACAACTTGTGAGAGATTTTCTACTGATTAATTTAATGTTTGTTTACACTGGCGTGAGGAGATATGCTAGCTGTGAGGAGGCGGCTCATACGGAGAAAACAGACAGTGTCCTGTGCTTGGCCAAGCTGTGAATAGACAACATTGATATATATATTTGACATTTGGCAGATAAGCCTTTCGTTGAGCTTAGTTCCAGCAAAGGGACTATTCTATTAGGTTTTACAGCCCAACGTCCAGACAATATAAACGCCTTCTGTTACCAGCGGGAGCCTGTCATCAAAAGTGTTTATGCCATATGCTTTTGCGATAACCTCTGATCAGGTGTGGTGATTGCGTCAAATTTCAGACTTAAATATCCACCCGCTGTCTTCCTGTTTGGAATCAGTGTTTACGAACATGACACACTGGAGGTGAGAAGCGTCGAGAGTGTTTTCAAATGCATAACGCTTGCACAACACGTGGAATTCGAGACGTCTTAAAGGGATTTAAGCAATTAAGGAATATCATTTTCCGTGTATAAAGCAAGGGCGAGTATTATCTAACTGTTCTCCAGCGGGAGTGCAGGAGAGTAATGCTGCTGGAATCATCCAAACCGGCCCGTCCGCCTAAACCTTCACAGTATGACGGGTGTATAGATTTCAGCGAATACCTTGTAATTGGATTTAAAGAAGTGTCTCCGTGATGAATGTGGGTGAGGCGATGTAATTGGATTAACCATCTCTGCTTATAAATGGTAGCTCGAGTGCCCAGTTGTTGCATGGACGTGACGACTAGAGCAGCAATGGTAAATGAGACAGACACGCACCTGTTCAATGCTGAACACTCAAAACCTGTGTGGAGCTTCTACGTCATCTGGGGACTCTCCATTCCGATGGTGTCAGTGACGTTCATGACGTTGATGGCCAACGGAACCGTTCTGTTGATGTTCATCTTAACGCGAGTGTTGCGAAAGTGTAAAAATATATACATTGCTAGCCTTGCTATGGCGGATTTTTTAATCGGGTGCACCATGTCAATCGCGATGCTTCAAGATCTGAATCCAAACTGGGCCCTTGTGGGCTGCGCTTGTAAACTGAGTCTTACTTTTCGCCATTCCTTATTGTACGTATCCCTACTTAGTATTCTCCTTATCAGCATTGATCGATGGTGGTCCATCCACTACCCATTCTCCTACCGAGTTCGACAAAGCCGGAGGCTGGCTCTTGGTATTGTCTGCCTGTGCTGGTTCCTCAGCCTGGCGTTACACATTCCACCCATAGTGCTCTGGGAACTTATAGCAGACATTGAACCAAATTCAACATCTTCAGCGTCATATATTTGTGATGTACCTTACAGGAGAGACTTTGCTTTTACACTCACTGCCTCGGCTGTTGAATACCTGTTCCCATTAATGGTGTTGTGGGGACTTAACTGTAGCATTTATTTTAAAATCAGCAGGCGGAAAAGTATGAAAATCCGACGATCTCTTAGTGCATCAGACACATTCATTCTCACATATCGAAAATCTTCATCTGAATCTGACTGTACTACTAACCCATCTGACGAAAGTGCAGATCTGTTTCCTAACAGTTTCTCTCGACTTGATATTAGACGCACGTCACTAATCATGAACTCGACCAGGCGTCACAGCCTTGCAAACTACCTGACACCTCCCAGAGCATCATCTGCACCCGCTCAGTACTCGAGGATGAGCGTAAAACGACGTGTGTCCTTCGACACCCTGATGGGTCAGACAGCCTACAGACCCAGTGCCATCAGGAAATCCTCCATGTGTGGAACCGGACTAAGGAGTAGCTCCATCATCAGGAAGCAGAGTGACGACCTTGTGAGGGACCTTCTCGTGAAACAGGACAAAAAAGCGGCATGTTCCTTGGGCATGTTGGTGCTTGTGTTCACGTTGTGCTGGACCCCCTATATGGTGAGCAGTGTTGTATATGCCAAGTGCGATACGTGTCTAGCGTCCTGGGTTCGAACAGTTGCATTTTGGGTGCTCATGGCCAACTCGGCTATCAACCCTTTCTTATACGGACTTCTTAATGCAGAGTTCAGGAAGGTGCTCAGACAATGGTTTTTCTGCCCTAAAACGAGGAAGTACAGGCTGAAAGAAGCTTTGCTATACTGGAACCTTCAGCAAGGCATGGACTCGGATGGTGTTCGCGACAATGGATTCTTTCCAGCGGTGCGAGAATAGTGCAACCAAAGACATGGCCTGAATGCTGTGACGTGTATGGAAGGTTGACTATATGTATTCCAAAGAGAACAAATTTGTTATTTAATAATGCTTACCTGGTGATAAACTGTGATTAACGATGTCTCAAGTATGTATCACCTTTGTCATGATGTCCCGGACTGTGATCCGTAGATCCCACGTGATTCTTGTTCTACACCAATCATCTGTACATGTTGTGAGCTTACAACACTGCCACAGCAAACTCCTTACACGTCATGTGTGTGTTTTATAGGTGTACAATGGTGACACTCGCAATGTATTTTTACATGGGAACGCTATTCCGGTGATACGGTGATGGCACTGCATATCTCACTGGTATACACTGTGGTCCAGAGACTCTCTATTGTGATAGCTGTTTCACCAGTACTGGTTTGTATGTCTTTCACTATACATGAGTAAATCTCTAATCATGGTATATATATTAATGAATACATATATATATATATGAATGAAGCTCATAGTTGTCAAAATTTTGTACGTTTTATTTTTCGAATTGACGTTGTCTATTTGTTATACATTTGCAGTAATATTACAGTAAGATGTATATTATGCTAATTGTTATTCATATAAAAGAAAGTGCCACTGACTGCCGCTGTTCCGTCGTTATTTATTTCCACACTTAACACGTTAATGTGAATTCCACTCTTTTTCACTTTGTTATCGTTAATTCATACAACTCAAGCTATTCGAGTCGGATGTTATCGTTATACACCGAAGCTGACCCATCTGTCTTAAAAAGCGCTAAATGTAAATAGAACACTGTACACTATCGTTGCTGAATCTGTTTTAAACGAGAGCGTTTAAAGAACAGGTCGTGTTTGTTGAAGCTGTTATCGTCAAATACGTCATCTCTTCATTTAAAATACCTTGTCTCAGACTATCATTGCAATATGTTGTTAGTCTTTAAAAAAGGTTAAGCACCATCTCTGCTTTAATTGCTTATATACAATCACCTTGAACATCCGGGTTCTAATTGGTCTTCAGCAACCCATGCTTGTCGTAGTCAACAACAGGGTCGGGTGGTCAGGCTCGCTGACTTGGTTGATGCATGTCATCGTATCCCAGTTGCTTAGATTCGTGCTAATGATACGTCAATCACGGGATTGTTTGGTTCAGACCAAGTTATTAACGGACCCCCGTCATATAGCTGGAATAGTGCTCAGTGCGGCGTTAACAAACAACTATATCGTGAACTTCCATACACCATTTGGCAGCATCTACTAATTCCTTCATCTCATGTTGTTGTTTACAACACACCGATACCTGCTGAAGAGTTGATACAAGAAGTTGTCGAGATTGCCTTCAGGAGCAGAGGAGGCAATCGACAGCGTAATGAAATACTTATAGCTGTGAAAACAATGTCACCAGATAATATATTTAGGTTTCAGTAGGTCGTATGCCACTTTGTAAACAAAAGTAATGTCTTAGAATTACCTTGTCCGGAAATATACAGTAACCGGGATGAGAATGAAAGAAGAGAGACCTTACCTAATGTAGGTGCACGCCAGAATATAGTATATTAATCCTGTTAGAGTAGGGTTACCAACGTGTTAGTAATTTACACAATTAGCCAATGTTACACTCCTTGTCCGTGAATTGGTGGTGTGCAGCTGTTCCTGAAGGCGACGAGGGTCGTGTCGTGTGTAGAAGCAATGTTTGCCCACAGCCAAAGGTAACTTGATCATATCAACGTATTGATAATAATTACCATTTATAGACACCATGTTTTTTACGGCCTGATTGATCTGATGGTGTACACAACAAACCTCCCTTCACGACAGACCAAGGTAACTGGGTGCAGGTTCAGTGCGTATTGCTGTCAGAGTGTTTAAGCCTTCTTCTCCTTTTAAAATGCTGTACAATGTGAAATAAAACATAAAACAACCTTCACTCTAACCTGTGTTAACTACACGTCAACATTTGAAATGCTGTACAATGTGAAATAAAACATAAAACAACCTTCACTCTAACCTGTGTTAACTACACGTCAACATTTGAAATGCCTTAATCTGTTTCCTAAAATTAATGAACATTTCTAGAAATGGTTTGAGCACATCGTCAATCATGTAAATATTGCAACCCACTTTCCATTATCATAAGAAAATCTGGTAAAATCCTTGTTCGAATCCGACTACTTGAACCTGCACTCTTCAAATCTTCAACGCTTTGAGAAATGTTTTTCGAAATATAACAACTAGATTGGTCTTGGAATGTATACATAAAAGCCACAAAACTTAATTGCATCATCATAAGAAATCTAAAAAGCAGAGTCCATCCGACTATATCACAAGCATCTGTGGCAAAGTGAGGCTAACACTGGGGAGGTATGTGATTGACTATAAGACTTCGCTGTGAAGACAATGGATGGATTTATCTCTGCTCTACTCTGTCATGTGAACACATTAACACCATAATTGCATGCAACGAAGACAATTGGTTAACAATCGTTACAAGATGCAACATTAACCCGGAAAGGACTTATGTTTCCGTGCATGACATTATTAGAATGTATACAATGAAAGCTCGTTGTGTTGAGACCTCGTTAATGCGGAGGCATTAAAACCGGCATTAGTCAGGACTGAGCAAAAGGAGCCGCACACCCTGTGCTCTATAAAAGTGAAAAAATCTTTAACGCGACGTTAAACCCCATTTCAGCTCACCTCACTTATTGGTAGCGCTCAGCCGAGGAATGGACCTCTGTCCAGTCAGGTTCATCGGTGTCATTTCCATTTTGGTTTAGTATGCAAGAAATAATTACCCTACTTCCCCAATTATTAATTCCACTGGATCTGGATTGTTAAGAGAGCACTGAGACGTTTATGATCAAGTACTATGGTACCACTACTACTACCACCACTACTACTATTACAACTACCACTACTACTACTGATACTGCTGCTACAACCACTACTACTACTGCCACTGCCGCTACTACTACCACTACCACTACTACAACAACCACCACTACTACTACTACTACTACTACTGCCGCTACAACCACTACCACTACTGCTACAACCGCTACTACTACTACAACTACCACTGCTACTACTGCTTCTGCTACAACCACTGGTACTACTGTCACTTCTACTACTACTACTACTACTACTACTACTACTACAACTACTACTACTATTACAACTACTACTACCGCTACCACTACTACTACTACTACTACTACTACTACTATTACCACTACTACCACTACTACTACTACTACTACTGCTGCTGCTGCTGCTAAAACCACTACTCCATCTGTCACTGCCACTACTACTACTACTACTACTACCACCATTACTACTACAACTACCACTGCTACTACAACTACTGCTACAACCACTACTACAACTGTCACTTCTTCTTCTACTACTACTACTACTACTACTTCTACTACTACTACTGCTGCTGCTACAACAACTACTACTACTACTACTACTACTGCTGCTGCTACAACCACTACTACTACTGTCACTTCTACTACTTCTACTACTACTACTACTACTACTACTACCACTACTACCACTACAACTACTACTGCTACAACCACTACTATTTCTGTCACTACTACTACTAGTACAACTACTACCACTACTACAACTACCACTACTACTACTGCTGCTACAACCACTACTACATCTGTCACTGCGACTACTACTACTACTACTACCACCACCACTACTACCACACCTACCACTGCTACAACAACTACTGCTAAAACCACTAATACTGCCACTACTACAACTACCACTACTACTACTGCTGCTATAACCACTACTACTACTGCCACTGCTACTATTACTACCACTACCACTACTACAGCTATCACCCACTACTACTAACACTGCCGCTACAACCAGTACTACTACTGCTACAACCGCTACTACTACTACAAATACCACTACTACTGCTGCTTCTGCAACAACAACTACTACTACTGCCACTTCTACTACTACTACTACTACCACTATCATTACTGATGAAAAACAACTATAACGCAGTATTCCTATACTTCTCCGAGAATAACTCACAAATCCAAATCAGATGCTTGCAACACACGGTACTACACCCTTTCCGTGGTATTTCGACATCATAGGCCCACAGCTGAATCTGCTTATGTATATGCGTTGTGAATTGCGTCAGAATAAAGCCATCAAATGCAATGCATGATGGTGAGGATGAAACGTTTGTCGCTGTTGTGAATAGCTCTGCAAACAACAACCTTTAAATAATCAAACCCTGAACCATACGAAAAGAGAAATCATTTGCTAAATGTGATAAAGTTTATTTTATATTTTATCAATTTTATGTATTAAAAAGCGACAAAAACTTTTCATAATCATAAAATAATACACGTTTAATCATATCAGTCGTAGATACATATTCATGGACACTTGCTTTGCATTTCCAATGGTGTTTACATATTTCCCAGGCTAACATATATGTTTTATACAATCAGTGAGTGAGTGAGTTGGGCTTGACGCCGCTTTTAACAGTATTCCAGTTATATCACGGCGTGTCAGCTTAATGTGGGAGGAAAGCCCGAATTGATGCAGGTCTCAGACGTTTACCACTTCGGTGAAACCCACGAGCATGGGTATGGTGCTGACAAACCTAGAAACATAATCGGGGCGAACCGGGATTCGAACCCACAATCATAGGTTTCTGGCGTGCCCAAGGGACGCAACTCTGCACAGCGAATCGCGCCGCCTTAGACGACTGGGTCACCCGTGCCCCCTTATACAACCAAGTAACCCTGTAGTCGATATCTGGTGGCATTCAACGAGAGGACAGCGCTCACACTGTTGATATCTTTGATCTGATTGTCTTCAATGTACTTGCGTTATGCCACTATTTCTCACATCCTGAATCAAAGCTGTCCGGTCGTGTATGTTTCATAATGTCATAAGCAGGTTTATTTGATGTAAATATAACAGTTATAGAACGGTCAAGAAACTTATAGATGTGTTCATTACATCCTCTTGGTCGTGCCTTTGTTGAGCTATGCCCGTACTTTACTGTGAAACCGAGATGAATGAAACCCTTTATTTAAATGTTTTCGTGAGGGCCATTTTATTCTGTCACTGCTGTGAGACAAACAATTTATTCTGTGAAAGAAGGAGCCCGTAATTAAGAAAGTTCACATAGAGCGAGTTCAACATTTGGTTGAGCCCTTACCTATCATTGATTACAGAACATCACGTGGTTGAGCCCTTACCTATCATTGATTACAGAACATCACGTGGTTGAGCCCTTACCTATCATTGATTACAGAGCATCACGTGGTTGACCCCTTACCTATCACTGATTACAGAACATCACGTGGTTGAGCCCTTACCTATCATTGGTTACAGAACATCACGTGGTTGAGCCCTTACCTATTATTTATTACAGAACATCACGTGGTTGAGCCCTAACCTATCCTTGATTACAGAACATCAGGTGGTTGAGCCCTAACCTATCACTGATTACAGAACATCAGGTGGTTGAGCCCTTACCTATCATTGATTACAGAACATCAAGTGGTTGAGCCCTAACCTATCATTGATTACAGAACATCACGTGGTTGAGCCCTAACCTATCATTGATTACAGAACATCACGTGGTTGAGCCCTAACCTATCACTGATTACAGAACATCACGTGATTGAGCCCTTACCTATCATTGATTACAGAACATCACGTGGTTGAGCCCTAACCTATCACTGATTACAGAACATCAGGTGGTTGAGCCCTTACCTATCATTGATTACAGAACATCACGTGGTTGAGCCCTTACCTATCATTGATTACAGAACATCATGTGGTTGAGCCCTTACCTATCATTCATTACAGAACATCATGTGGTTGAGTCCTTGCCTATCATCGATTACAGAACATCACGTGGTTGAGCCCTTACCTATCATTGATTACAGAACAACACGTGGTTGAGCCCTTACCTATCACTGATTACAGAACATCACGTGGTTGAGTCCTTACCTATCATTGATTACAGAACATCACGTGGTTGAGCCCTTGCCTATCATTGATTACAGAACATCACGTGGTTGAGCCCCTACCTATCATTGATTACAGAGCATCACGTGGTTGAGCCCTTACCAATCATTGATTACAGAACATCACGTGGTTGAGCCCTTACCTTTCATTGATTACAGAATATCACGTGGTTGAACCCTTGCCTATCAATGATTACAGAACATCAGGTGGTTGAGCCCTTACCTATCATTGATTACAGAACATCACGTGGTTGAGCCCTAACCTATCATTGATTACAGAACATCACGTGGTTGAGCCCTCACCTATCATTGGCTACAGAACATCACATGGTTGAGCCCTTACCTATCATTGATTACAGAACATCACGTGGTTGAGTCCTTACCTATCATTGATTACAGAACATCACGTGGTTGAGCCCTTACCTATCATTGATTACAGAACATCAAGTGGTTGAGACCTCAGCTATCATTGATTACAGAACATCACGTGGTTGAGCCATCAGTTGATTACGCGTACACGAAAACGTGTCCTTGACATTGCAATGAAGAGCTGGCACAGCCCAGCAGCTGGAACGTCAGCGTGGAACATACGTTCCCGCCCAGCTGTATCACAGAGAGGGCTCCCCCGTTCAACATGCAGAGTGGAATTGCCAGTTAAGAAAGAGCCAGTAATGCGAGATACTCCTGTTACGTAACGCCTCTGAGGATACCGTGGAGCATGTCAATCCCTCCTGTAGTGAAGGTTGCTATAGTTGCTGGCGTCACTCACAGCAGACATCCAGCGTTTCCCACCTAATGAAAGATTCTCGCTGAGTCAATGCATCAATATTTGTCTTTGTCAGAGTGGGAATGCCGCTCTCTAATGTGTTTGTAATCGTTGGTGTGCGTGTGAATGTACATTAAGTGCCAGGCAGCATGTTTGACTGGTACGGTGGCTCAATGAAGTCACTATTTGTTCTTAAAATGCTATACAGACAGAGCTCGGTCAGTACACCATCCACCTAGGGCGGAACATTGTCAACGTCTATTCAGTGTCGTCTGCTTGGTAAGTTTTATCGTTAGTTTCAAGGATCCTATGGAGGTGGGTTTAGACCAAATAGTCACCCTAATTCTTGGTTTGCCTGTGCCGAACCCGTGTTTTGGATTCAGTAGAAATGTCAATGACCTGCATAGCTTTAGGATGTCCTCCTACATTTGACAATTCGCTGTGCAGAGTTGTGTCCCGTGGAGACACCAGTAACCTATGATTGTGGGTTCAAATACCGGTTCGCCCCGATCATGTTTCTAGGTTTGTCAGCAGCATACCAGTGCTCGTGGGTTTCACTGAAGTGGTAAACGTCTGAGACCTGCATCACTTCGGGCCTTCCTCCCGCATAAAGCTGACACGCCGTGATATAACTGGAATACTATTAAAAGCGGAAATAAAACTAACTCACTCACTCCTGCATTAGAAACGCTGATAAACGAGAAGTTTAGTCACACGTTTAATTTACAATAGCCTATAGGTCACAGATCTCAAATCAGATGAATCAACCAAAGCTGGCGGTGACAGAGGTTGGGTCTCCGCGAGCAGCAAGCTCGACTCCTGGGAGTGTCTGGGGCCTAGGTCCCGCCCACACTCACGAATCACGTCTGATAAAAAACGAATGATGTCTCGTTAAGCCAGTGAATATGTTCGAAATATGCCTCTGTTCACCTGACTGGATAAGATGGAAATATAAAAGCATAACCTCCTTCCGCCTAAAAGGTAGTTTGGTTTGTATGGTTCCGAGGGAGCTGAAAATGTATTTTGAGTGCGCATTGATCCATGGTCGTCATGGATAGAGTGCAATATACATATACATTTGTTATCATTACTATTATGTAATAACCAGAATTGAAGCCATCTTAATGTTTCTATATTGAAAATATATATAGTCAATGAACGCTTTCAACGAAAACATTTTTTGTATAAATCCGCCATGCTATTAATACAACGATTGACGTCGTCAACTATTTACAGAAGCCGTACGAACCGATTTGCGTGAGGAAGTGCTACTTAATACATATAGATGTTATCATGCATGTTTGGCGCCGTTGCTTACACGCTCGTTATGTCAGCCTCAGGTTTTCCTGTATTAACCCAAAATACCATCTCCACGTGCAGGGACTTAAGGGAACGTGGCATCATCCCTAATCACAGCGTTATTAGCCATATCACAAAGACAAACAAGATCAATATCGTCACAACAACCCATCAAACGCCCACAACTAATACCTAGATCCCATACCAACACAAACAATCCCGTATGGGGCCAACAGTTAGCCATCTTGCATGCATAACAAACACGGGCATTGCCCACAACCTGAAGAATATAGCCATGGTGGGAAGTCTGGCCTCAGGCGCTGTGAACATCAAACAGTCAGCACCCCACAACCCCCGTCTCCCAATCCCAGATGGGTATGATAGCAAAGCGGTATTGTCTGTACCGCATTGCTTACATTCCATGTGTTTTAGTGATAACCTCCCCCTCCTCCCCAACATTAACTGATCTTCCCTCCCTCCATCCTCCCCACACGGAGACCATGTGATACTTGCTGAATGGGCCGGTGATATCAAACATTACCACGTGCGCGTTTCGATAACCGACTCTCGAAGGTGGGATCGGCGATGCAATGCAACATTCCCTCGGTGGTACAATCTACATTTTCAGTTCAAAATGGACGACACTGGAGCCACTCTTTGTCCTTGTTCACACTCCGGGGAGAATTTATCCTTCAGCGCGAATGTGTTAATATACTTGCAAAGAGACACCCTTTGACATTAAACCAGTAAGTGTGTGATCGTAATATTTTCGTAGGCTACCAAACTCCTTTGATCTACCAAATTACACTCCATATAGATCAAAGCGTGATGTGGTTGCTTTCGTCTGTGTCTTGTATTAGTAGAAGCAAAGGAAATAAAAAAAATTCTAATATTTAAAATGCAAATGTTTTGAATAACGAAAATATTATCAAGTTTAAAGGAATATTTGTTTTTTCCAAATTCGAAATTACTTAAAGCGTGTTTTAGATTTGATGCCAAAAAGCTACCAAGGTGCGTTTAGGTCCATAAAGGCGCCAAAAAAATTCAGCATCATCAGAAATCCACTGCACGATTCCGGCTATGTCATAACCATGTGTTTATGATTCACTATCAAATAGGGTTGAAACCAGGTGTCAGCGTATCGTACCCCACCTGTAAGCACCCACCACAAACACTTGCAAAGGCAAGTCAACTGTTCACCTTAAAAACACGGGAACATGTGGTACACTCAAAAAAGGAAGAGTAAGAGTCGTATGACGCTCTTTGAAATATTTGTAGAAAGAGCTTGCACGACCGTACCTCAGACGTTGTGAAATGTAGACACCAAAGATTGCTCGACATAAAGGGAAAAATGGTTATTGGAAAGTTAATGTCTTTTCTTTCTTTCTTTGTTGTTAAACGCCGCACTCAGCAATATTCCAGCTACATGACGGTGGTCTGTTAATAATCGAGTCTGGAACAGACAATCCTGTGATTGACATCATGAGCATCGATCCACGTAATTGGGACCGATGACATGCATCAGCCAAGTCAGCGAGCCTGACCACTCGATCCCGTTAGTCGCCTCTTACGACAAGCATAGTCGCCTATTATGGCAAGCATGGGTTGCTGAAGACCTATTCTACCCCGGATGAAAGTTAATGTCACCCATCTTGTCATATAGTCGAATCAGGGAACAATATAAAATATAGGGAAATAAGCTTTACTGTCAGTCGATTTGAAATGGCGCGCATACAAATTCAACACGTCAGAACAAATGTTGAGATATATGTGTGTGTGTGTGTGTGCATTGTTTCCATAGCGTATTTGGTAGACAAGGCTGGGAACACATGATGGCATATCATTTTACTGTGTCTAAAACAAAGTATTCCCTTATTCATATCCATCAGTATAAGAAACAGATGCGGAGGTCTCACTGGTTTCCTTCAGGTATAGTTCAGGGTGCCGTTGTACAAAACAACCTTAGCGCTACGAATGTCGTAAGTCTATGTTAAGGTATGGGAGTTACGATCACCTTAGCGCAAAGATCGCTTTGTACAACGGCACCCAGGTTGGTAAATCAGTGGGAGGGAATTGGCTTTGATCAAACAATTAATGTTGTGATAGGTACACCTGGTGTTATCACTGATTTTCAGCGATACTTTCACGTACTTCTCGGTGCTTTTTTGCCTTCTACGCCCCAATGGCATCTGTTTCGCAGGATAACCGAGACTGTTTTTTCTCTGACGTTCTCCTTTTATTCTTACATATAATAGTTATGTTATTTGAGTCCCTGTCAGTGGGAACGACTAAAACATTTCATGTCGGGCAGCCAGACTTGATGAAAGCTTTCTGGAACAGAATGGCTTTATCAAATTCTGTTTCCACATTTTCCATTTGTGCATTCTACGAATGACACCATCACACACTTCGTTAACCCGCTCCGAAAGACATTCAACAGGTTTGAATTCACCTTCTCTTGTGGCCCATGTTGGGCATATGCTTCGACAGCATCCATAATGCCTTTAAAGTTGTGATTCCAATTGGTAGGATGTTGCTCGCGATCGTTGGTCTATATTTGAATAACTGACGAAGGTTGTCATTGTCCAATATAGAGAAGTCACCTGTGATTATATGACCAACAGGTTGATAGCAGTATGCCGACAGGTGACCACATGTAGCGGAATTAACATCATGAGCTGCCAAGTCCACGTTCTGCAACACGTTCCTATAATTGGAAACAACTTGGAAGCAGTAGTGAAGGGTAAACAACGAACATTAAGTAACATTCAGAATCTGTTTTATGGGATATTCTCTGATGCTAAGGTCGGCTATTCGTTGTGCAGACCCCTGACTGAGTTGCGTCCCTTAGGCGTGCCAAAACTTTACGATAGTGGGTAATGTTTCACTATACCCGTGAGTTTCACGTAAGTGGTAAACGTCTAAGACCTGCATCAATTCGGACGTGACATGCCGTGATATAACTGAAATACGGTTGAAAGCGGCATTACACCAAACCCATTCACTCACATCTGTAATGATCCACGCTGTCGAGGCAGACTGGCGCGTTTGTCACCCTTCCAATGAGATATTCATTCATGATTCAGTTTTCAGTATTATTCAGACAGGACGATGACCAATGTAAGGCCTCTTATGACAAACAAGTGGTTCTTGTTTTCCCAAGAATTCCAAAAATAAACATAAATGAAATATATATACACGGTAGACAGGAATATTGTATCAATATGCGGTAGTGTAATAGAACTACATTAATTATGATGTTTTCACCAGTGCGGTAAGTTGTTGACAGACCACGAAGACTACCAAGTCAAATCTAGGATTCGAACACAGAGTCAGCAGATCCTTGCATGGCTGAGGGACGAAACTCTGCAAAGAGAATTCAGGCGCCTGAGATCACCAAGATGTTCGAAATTGTGTAAGTAAACAAAGCGACAAACAAGCAGTGCTGGTTAATTATACGCTGTAAGGATGCTAAATATTGCGCCGTAAATTTAAAGCGGTAGAATTACTCCAGACTGACGATGATGACGTCTGTACCAGTTGGAGTTTAATGAAAATATATTTAAAAAGAGAAACTCACGTCAATATCTGCATGATCCTTTGTCGCAATTTGGACTTTTAAAAAAAAGGCCAGCAAAAAATCGATGATGCCCGAGACACATATACATTGTAGCCTCAGTTGATCCTTCAGGGAGTACATGTTATTCGGCAAAATTATTCATGATTGTCATTTATTTAATTGATTCTGTGTAATAGTCAGTATTCTGTGTCTCAGTGAGGTAGTCTATATCAGCCATGGGGTGAACACCCAAGATCTGCCGCACAATGTTTGGCACAGGTATCAGCAACGCGGTAAACATCAATGATCTGCCGCACAATGTTTGGCACAGGTATCAGCAACGCGGTAAACATCAATGATCTGCCGCACAATGTTTGGCACAGGTATCAGCAACGCGGTAAACATCAATGATCTGCCGCACAATGTTTGGCACAGGTATCAGCAACGCGGTAAACATCAATGATCTGCCGCACAATGTTGGCACAGGTATCAGCAACGCGGTAAACATCAATGATCTGCCGCACAATGTTTGGCACAGGTATCAGCAACGCGGTAAACATCAATGATCCGCCTCAAGAGATTTCAAAGTCGAATGCAATAAAGATGATGTATAGTACCGCTTTTTGACCGGGAACATTTACGACAGGTCCTTCGAGGCATATTTCTTTTATCTCTGTTTGGTGTGAGAAAAAATATCCCGA
This sequence comes from Haliotis rufescens, assembly GCF_023055435.1. NCBI lineage: Eukaryota > Metazoa > Mollusca > Gastropoda > Lepetellida > Haliotidae > Haliotis > Haliotis rufescens. The sequence continues at coordinate 2,442,199 of NW_025963857.1, forward strand.
GATGTGTCATATATAACCTTCAATGTGCGAAGATATCGGCCGATCAAGGGCATTTCCAGGACATGTTTCAACTGCGGTAAATCATAATCATACCTCGTCTCTACATATCATAAACATGACAATTAACTTCTGTTTGCGGAGATCCCATTGCTGCCCGTGACTCATACGCCACGTCCTCTGCTAGGAATATAATACCTCTGTGTGGTACTGGATGTTTTACGGTGAGGACAGTTTAACTGATTTGTTTTCGTGAAGAGTGTTTGTGTTTGTAATCTATTAATGTCATTTTTGGAGTAGGTAGTAAGGTAGTAAGAAAGAATTTGTATTGATGACTTTACTGACACTTATGTGACGTTTTGGTACTGATGCTAGAACCATCAAACATGTGACCCTGAGGTATCAAACATGTAATTGAGAGTATCAAGCAATATTTCTGTGTCACAATTCACAGAATAATAATATAAATAAAATAAAACAAAGAAAACAGTTCCACGATCATAAGAAATTACTAAAAGCAGGAGTCGAATTACGATTCCGAATTTTTCAAGTGAAAACCTGTCAAACAGTGATGACACCAGGTGTTCGCGAAAAATTGAGCGTAGCTTCCCCCACTGTTAGCACCCGTCAAAAACACATGCAAAGGAAAGTCAATCTTTCATATACGAAAACCACGAGAACATATAGTACAAATAAAAATAGGGAATTTCATCGGACAACATTTTTGTCACTACTGCTTTAAATTTGGAAATGTCCACATGTCTACCATGAACATTTCTGAAATCTATACCAAGACCGTGAATGTTTTAACCCTGATCAAATAACCTTTGAGCAAGAATCAGTTTGAAATGTTCCTAGAAAGACCTTTCTCGATTGTGAGGTTGTGAATTGTAGATATGACGGAACATTGCTTTACATACAGAAAGTTTACACCTGATGAAGGAGTAAGCATATACTCCGAAAGGCTATTTTTCTCATAATAACGAAGTTGACATCCATACATTCTCTTCTTTCTACGAAAATGGACTTTTGGAAATTTGAAGTCATCCCTCTTGTCATACAGTCTTGTGAAGAGCTTTTTTGTCACTATGCATAGAATAAAATGTTCCAGTTAACATATGGCAGTTAATTGTATCATTCCCCAAAAGCGGTTATATAACTAAGTCAGTGAGATACAACTGTTCAGTAGTTAATGCATTCGCTCGTATGTATATTCCATACGTGAAACACTTTTGCCATGTGTTTCTAAATCCCAATATTTCTGTTATACATGTTAAGTGTAGAATCTCACCCATTCAACCTCCAAAAGCACTAGTGACCGAATTATAAACTACACAACAAATTAAGGTCTGTGTACATCATGAATCGGTACAGTGTGCCCGGAAAGTGGCCGCCACCGACTTATCACGCCACAACATCGGTGTTGAGACGCCCTAACCACCGTATGAAACACACTCTTCATAGTATTCATCTTACTCGTCCAGGAAAACTATTACCAAAACGCCTTTGCTGAGATACTGCGTTGCTTCAAGCTCTCCAGAAACACATGCAGGTATAAACAGAGACGATACTTCCAGGCAGAGGAATTTCACGGCTCGTATATTTGCGTCCCACTTAGGCAGCTTGCAAGTGGAGTGATTTACTGTATTTTCTCGACTCTGGCATTGCTCTGCGATAATTGTTCCAACTGTTAAAGGTGAACGAATCACAACATGATTTTGTGGAGGTGATGACATGGTACATAGATCGCTTGATCTGATAACGAATAAACACCACTGTGAAGGACATTGCGAACAGTGAATTTGTGTAAAAGTAGACAACGCAACGCAGAAATCTGTGATCGTTAGCAGCCAAAGACAGGGGTAAACCAGCTTGGATCTAAGGAAGATTTATTGCAGTGATAGGGTATTCACAATTATGATTTGATACTAACATATCAAACTGCCAAACTTGTCATAATAGTGAGTAAGTGAGTGAGTGAGTTGGGTTTAACGCCGCTTTTAACAGTATTCCAGTTATATCACGGCGTGTCAGCTTGATGTGGGAGGAAAGCCCGAAGTGATGCAGGTCTCAGACGTTTACCACTTTGGTGAAACCCATGAACATTGGTATGGTGCTGACAAACCTAGCAACATAATCAGGGCGAACCGGGATTCGAACCCACAATCATAGGTTTCTGGCGTGCCCAAGGGACGCAACTCTGCACAGCGAATCGCGCCGCCTTAGACGACTGGGCCACCCGTTTCCCCTTGTCATAATAGGGAATAGACATAGGTTATGATCTCTTTCGCGAACACCCGGTGTTATTACAATTTTCAGCGAGCCATTGTATAAATTTCACCTCTTTTTTGCCTTTTACGCTCAATGGAATCTTTATTTTCGAATAACCCAGTCTGGTTATTTTCTGGCGTGTTGACGTTTCATATTTATGTTTTTGGAATATAGCATATACCGTATTCGACGTAATAAACGCCCAGGGCGCTCTCAAAATTACAAAAAGGGGCTCTTATTAGAATAACATTTTGGTGGAAAAAAACAGAGTTGAAAGATTGTAAATTTCGTGGTTTATGCTGACAGTCTGAAATAATACAAAAGAAAAGTCTATGCGTATTATACACGACATATATATTTTTCCAGAATTTAATTGTGGGAGCATATAACACACGAGTGTGTATTATACACGAATACATAAGTCTTGTGCACATTGATCAATCGGAAGGGGTGCTAATGTGGATTGTTCACTAGCCAATATATTAGCAAATATCGCCGTGGGCGCTTATTAGAGCGGGGCGCTTATTACGGCGAATACGGTACTTGTAATAATAGGTACAATACACACTCGACTGGCTTACAACAATTATGGTTGGCAATAAGTGAGAACGTCCTCCTCATCTTGGTAACAGCTACCCAGAGTCATCCAAACTGACTTACGTTTGAGGACACATACGAGTTGAAAATAAAGCGACAAAACCCTTTCAATATCCAATAGAAATCTCTGCATTAAGCGGAGTCGATTGTACGACTATAGCATGTTTGCAAATTACTATAAAATATAAATTATTATACCAGGTGTTCGTGAAAAGTGGAGCGTATCTTGCCCCACAGGTGGAACCCGTCACAAATACATGCAACGGCAAGTCAATTGTTAACCTGAAAAAAACAAGGGTGTATGGTACAAGTCAAAATAGGGAAATGCATCAGACATCATTTTTGTAACTGATGTATCAAATTTGGAAATGTCCTCCCCATGTCTACCATACAAGAAATTAAAAGCTGGCTGATTTACGTTACTTATTCTGATGGGAAATCTGCTAACTCTGAATTTGCTTACATCGTACGTGAGATGTTCACTTGTTTTAATGATATCACATTGAATGTGTGCATTATACTAGCACCTGCTTTGGATGTGATATTCGCTATATCTTCTGATGTGACAATGACTGTGTGTTAAACGATCACCTACACTGGGAGTTGATGTACTTGCAAATGTACTGGTATTGCAATGATTGTGTATTACACGAGCACCTTCACTGGGAGTTGATGTACTTACAAATGTACTGGTATTGCAATGAATGTGTATTACACGAGCACCTGCACTAGGAGTTGATGTACTTACAAATGTACTGGTATTACAATGACTGTGTGTTAAACGTTTACCTACAATGGGAGTTGATGTACTTACAAATGTACTGGTATTACAATGACTGTGTAGTACACGAGCACCTTCACTGGGAGTATGATGTACTAACAAATGTACTGGTATTACAATGACTGTGTATTACACGAGCACCTGCACTGGGAGTTGATGTACTTGCAGTTACACTGATGCTACAATGACTGTGTTTTAAACAAGCACCTGCACTGGTGTCCTGATGTGAATACATGTGTGTTTACTTACTTTTAGCGCACCTTCCACCTGTATATACAATTACAGCTTCAGGGTGAGGGAAAGCATTTGCGATCGGAATGTAGCGTGAAAACTCTAACAAACTAAGTCAACAAAATCAGAGACCATATGTCAGACTGGTGAAGATTAATAACAATAATCATCAGTGTAAAAAGAGAAAACTGTATCCTAGGGAGCTGCTTGTAAAGCACAAAATATCCCAAAAGGTTGTTCCGAAAAAAATGGTGAAAGATTTTAGCACTGCTGTTAAAAATAACACGTTGGTCTTCTATCTAACACAGCGAGGCATTTTCCCCACCCTCGCCCCATGGTGTACCTCCAGGATCACCCCACGATGTTTCCACAGCTCTTGTTATCAGCGTTTAGGGATGCCGCGATGTAAACATAGAACTGGGGCGATCTTAACGGCCTGTACAAGATACACCACGGATAAAGTGATGGTGTAAGTTTATACACGAGACGAAACTCACCATAAGAACGCAGCGGCTGTAGAGGGGGTGATTCTTACATCTAGACGCGTGCACATGACGTCATCTGTATCGGGCACCTGTCATCACAAGATATGACTGTTTGGTCTTCGTGAGGGGTGAGCATCCGTTTATCTCAATCTCTCCAGGATGTGTGGTTTATTATGCACTTTCTTCTTGAGGATTCCGATTACCTTGTTAAATAAAATTGGTATAATCAGTGAAGAGACAAAATACGCAACGATCTTTTACGTCATCAGTATAAATACAATGAGCTCTCGAGGACGAGTATCAGTGAATGGAAAGTACTCCATGTCACGTGATATGGTATTCGCTTGTTACAAAGATCGAATTATATGAAGATGCATGGACTAGACATTGTTTATCATTATTTAATTTGTGCTATGTACAAATAGCCTTTTTACCAGCAGCACAGTATTTTGAGAGAATAAAAACGGCTTAGTCATTTAAGGTAATCTGCTCTGTAGATCGTGGGTTCGAATCCCAGATTTGTCCCCGTTTTAATCCATATTTTGTCAAAACTGTAGAAATTGATGGACCTGGCTTGAAACGTCACTTGAGTGTGGTATTATCTATCAACTAATGCAAAGGCTTTTTACAGAGTCTGGCCATTTACATTTGATATGGTATTTCTCTCGGTTGTGAAACTATGTAGACACTATAATGACAATATTTCTGCAGGCTTAATTAAGTTTACGCCAATGTTTTGTCACGTGGGACAGTGGCGTGAAGCCTTACAAAACTGTTTGCTGTGTGATAGAGTTTATTCCGTAAAGAGGCCAACAGTGTACCAGTTACAGTGACCTGTGGATTACAGTCAAAGAGCGCCCACTCATTATATCAATATATACAATGCACATAGTTCTTATAATATATTAAAATGTACAGTTTGTTTGTTTAGTTACTTATTCTTAAAAAGTAATCAGTACGTTTTTTGAGTGCGAAATATGTGAACTTAGCTCACCTGGGGTTAGAATTTACAAACAGCAATACTATCATTTGCTATCGTCGAATGTTCATAATGAAACTTTGGAAAAATACTTTCTCTGCGATAAAATACTTTTGACTGGCTTTGAACAGATATTGGAGACGTAAATGGTGTTTTGTTCAACAAATAATATAATTCAAAATGGACCAAATCCACGTTTTCTCTCAATATTATACAATCTTCCCTGTTCTATCATTAAGTTATGACTGGAACATCTAAATGTACACAAAATCCTACGACAGGCATCATTGTTGATACAGGAAAGATAAGTTTCGTAAAAGAATTCCAGTTGTATAAGTCTAAAGAAATCTAACTTAGAGTAACATACGATATTATCATTCCATACTTGAACATCAATATCCTTACAACGCTGGGTGAACTGATCAATAAATAGACCTTCATTTCCAGCGCCTTGTTCCTAACCCATATCTTAATAACACTTGTTTCACACCCAAAGCCCAGCATCTTTGTCCCTTTCGGCTTTCTTCAAATGGATCGTATAAATATGTCTCAAGTCAACATTATTCCCGTGACTTAAAACAGTCGTAGCCTCTGCTTTATCATCCTCTCACACAGAAGAACAAAAAGTTCCAACCTCCTCTCTTGCGAGCGGAATACCTTATACTGGTCCTAATACTAACTTACAATGTCTATCATGTATAGCATCAATATCTAAAGATTGGTGGAAGCCCAAGACCTTAGTACCATACAATAGGATAAACGTTGGTATCAAAACGTATGAAAGAACAGTTTAAAGAAATGTATATAAAGTTACAAGGTTTGATAGCAATATTTGAATAACTTTGTTGTGTATCTATATTCATGTCCTATTATCCACAGCACACTGCATGTGTTTGTGGGGGTAATCAAAGAGGTAAACGACTAAGACTTGATTCATTTACTGTTTGACCCGTGATGATTCGGGGTAGAATAGGTATTCAGCAACCCATGCTTGTCGTAAGAGGTGACTATGCTTGTCGTAAGGGGCGACTGACGGGATCGGGTGGTCAGGCTCGCTGACTTGGTTGATGCATTTCATCGTTTCCTAATTGCTTGGATCGAAGTTCATGATGTCAATCACGTAATTGTATAGTCCACACTTGATTATTTACAGACGGCCGTCATATAGCTGGAATATTAAAAACAAACAAACAAACAAACATTTATGGTTTAGGCAAAATATTGAAGTCAGCGCTTCAGGCCATATTGTGTTCTCTTTGAGGAGATACTTAACAATTGTTCTGAATCCACATATTTTCGTCAGAGCATCGATTATGTCCAGAAACAGGATTATTTTGATGAAACCTGAAGTCAATCTTTGGGAACAGGTTATTTTTTTCAAACAAATTCTTGACAACTTGTGAGCGACCGTTTTAATGCTATTGTGTTCGGCGTAATTAGCATCTATCCGGCTCATCTAAATTTTAGTGATATGAAATCGCACAGGACCATAATCATTCTTTCACGGGGTAGGGTTGAGTTATCCCGATCCATTGGTGGACACCATGTTTATTTCCTAAATTTTAAATCAGGGAGGAGAATTTGTAAACAGACAACGACGTGTCTATATAAATTCTCCCTGACGAGCTCGAGGTTATCAAGAAAGAAGTGTGGTTCCATTGTTATCCAAATGTCTCAGCTCTGTTACAAGATGTAATCAGGTCAGGCCTTGATCCACAAATCGATATAGTCTTACTTCTGTCATCTATCCTAGATCTAAAGTCGTCGCTTCGATGAACGGTTACTTGAGAAAGTGATCATAAAAAACGTAAAAGGAAACGAAGGAACGGAAAACCACTAACTCAGATGTTCAAGTTAACATGCTTTGTTTTTTTCTAATCTGAATTGCCACCTTGAAGATGACATGTTAAAATGTTACAACATATTAAACAATCAATATGCTGAATTAAATATTATTAAGAAATGAGTTTATAAAAGTACAAATAGCATGGATGCGTATCATCGAAGCCAGGTCCATCTTGTCTTTGTCCTTGTTAGTCACTCGATCATAGATCCATCTTGTGTCTACCCAATACCCACACTGGATTTCCTTGTTTGTCACTCGATCATCGACCCATCTTGTGTCCACCCAATACCCACACTGGATTTCCTTGTTAGTCACTCGTCATCGATCCATCTTGTGTCCATCCAATACCCACACTGGATTTCCCTCTTTGTCACTCGATCATCGATCCATCCTGTCTCCCACTCTGGATTTCCTTATTAGTTACACGATCATCGATCCATCTTGTGTCCACCCAATACCAACACTGGATTTCCTTGTTAGTCGCTCGATCATCGATCCATCCTGTCTCCCAAAATCGATTTACTTGTTTGTCACTCGATCATCGATCCATCTTGTGTCCACCCAATACCAACACTGGATTTCCTTGTTAGTCACTCGATCATCGATCCATCCTGTCTCCCACACTCGATTTACTTGATTGTCACTAGATCATCGATCCATCTTGTGTCCACCCAATACCCACACTGGATTTCCTTGTTAGTCACTCGATCATCGATCCATCCTGTCTCCCACACTCGATTTACTTGTTTGTCACTCGATCATCGATCCATCTTGTGTCCACCCAATACCCACACTGGATTTCCCTGTTTGTCACTCGATCATCGATCCATCTTGTGTCCACCCAATACCCACACTGGATTTCCTTGTAAGTCACTCGATCATCGATCCATCTTGTGCCCCATACTGGATTTCCTTATTAGTTACACGATCATCGATCCATCTTGTGTCTACCTAATACTCACACTGGATTTCCTTGTTAGTCACTCGATCATCGATCAATCTTGTATCCACCCATTTTACCCACCACCCACTTTTACGTCGCTTCTTTCGTACGAGGTATATAATATATTGAAAATCTTGAATGACTGTTTATCTGTATAATAATACACACAGGGGCAGAGTGAAATAAGCACAAGCGACTTAACGAAGTACCATTATATGAGTTCAAAGCAGTCCCATCATCTAACGGTTGTGGTAGTTCAAAGAGCTCAGTAATGGATAGTCTTTCCCGAGATAGCGTACCTTTCCGCCATGTCGTTGACCGTATTAGAAATGAATTGAGATAATTGTGAGCGAAGAATCCAGGCCTCAAGACATGATCTCCAAGTACGGTGACAGGTAGCAAGAACAGAACTTACTCCTCCGAAATATATGTGATGTAAGAAAGAGTGAGTATGGTGGTTAGAGGATATGGCTGGTTTGGGTTGTTGGGGCAGGGGTGTTAGTGGTGTGTGTGTGTGCATTGAGGAGGACACGTACTCGGGGTGATATTGTGGAGGGAGAGAGGGGAAAGTAAGACTTAGTAACACGGCAGTGTCGATGGTATATTCAGTTGGCAAATCCTTAGGACAGCCCCGGGGGACAACACATGTTTTTGTAATTTTGTGACATCGGAATTACCCATCGGTCCAATTACCAATTACCAATTTCTAGTACGGAGTCACTAAGGTAATACCCTTAGGATCTCAAAACTTTCTTTGAAGCTAGGGGAAACGTTCTGCGCACACTTCGGCCACGTTAAATGTTTTTTGGTTACTGCTTTTTTATACTCTTTGTACCATTTCCCCCCTGGTATTTCTTGATACAATAGAGCATGCTCTTTCAACCAGGATTTCAAAGAACGTCATTCGACATTTGCTCAGAAGTTGTTTGATCAAGGTTACAACATTCAAGGCCTCAGTAAATCTGCCAAATGGATGGGGAGGACATTTCCAAATTTGACACATCAGTTACAAAAATGATGTCTGATGCAATTCCTTATTTTGACTTGTACCTTATGCTCCCGTGTTTTTTTCCAGGTTAACAATTGACTTGCCTTTGCATGTGTTTGTGGCGGGTTCCACCTGTGGGGCAAATTACACTCACTTTTTCACGAACACCTGGTATCATTACTATTTGGTAGTGATTCATAAACATATACTAATGAGATAGTCGGAATCGTACAATCGACTCTGCTTTATGCAGAGATTTCTTTTGGATGTGAAAAGGGTTTTATCATTATTTATTTGCCTGTAGATCTTGACATATAAGTGGTTACTGATAGACAGTTCTAAATCACCGATTATTTTTATTTTTGTCACAACTTCAAATAGCTATAAAGTCATTACTTTGGAAGCTTTGATTTATTTTAGTGACACTGTCGAATGCACATTGTCAAGAGCTTTTCATATATCTGTACCACATGATATTGTTTCCAAACGTGGTCACGTGACCAGCCCCTAATGCATTATGGTCGGTTTGCTCGTGCAAAGGATATATGTTACCTGTGTTTATTTAACACCACACACATAACACGTGTTTACGAACGCCCTGTGTCGTTATTATCTTTGCCATTGACGTGCGTGTGTTAGTATGCTGAAGTTTCCACGTCAATCCTGTGTTGACTCTGCCTTTCATGTGACATAGATAGAGAGAAGGAGACCACTGAGGCAACTATCTTTTTATTGCAATGATAGTGTGGGCCTGATGTTGACAAACTACATGTTTCTCCTATCGCGCATGTCTAAAACAATTATTGTGAACATTGATATAAAGACACTTCTAAGATAATGTGATATGGTGGTGCGGGATCTAATTGCTTCGGAATGTACTGTGTCGATCTCGCTGTGATGTGATGAATGTGTCCCCTTAACCATTACCCCAAAACCTGCACCTCACATCCGCATCTTAAATCCCAACACTCCTCACCCCATACCTCGCGCCCTACACCCTACACCCCACACCCAGCACCCAGCACCCTGATCCCCGCTGGCATTCGGTGCACCTACGGCAATCTAAAAAAATGATAGTGTTTCATAAACACATACTCATCAATTAAATCGGTTGGCTAAGCAACTTTATTGCTTTTGTTTGTTTGTTTTTTTGTTTGTTTGTTTGTTTGCTGTTAAGCGCCGCACTCCTTCCAGCTACATGACGGTGGTCCAAAAAATAATCGAGTCTGGACCAGACAGTCCAGTGATTGACATCATGAGCATCGATCCACGCAATTGGGATACGATGACATGCATCAACCAAGTCAGCAAGCCTGACCACCCGTCCCGTTAGTCCAAACTCATTGAGTGTTATTGTATACCGATAACAGGGGACATACTCAAAATATCAACTAAATGTTTCGATTTTTTAACGGGCGGCAACCTTATATCTAGAATATTGCTGACTGTGGCGTTAAATAACAGACAAATAAACAGTTCGACCTCATGTCGTTCTCTATGTTCACTGAACACACTCCTGAGATCAATTATTCTATCACTGCACTATGCCTCGACATACTCATTGAAATACGTCAATACCTCGACAAATATCATCACGTTCCCACTGAAAAAGCATTTATTTTGCATTTTTAACCAGAGCAAGTTGAGATGTTTTCATTTAATTATACGAAGGTATCCTTGTCTTCCGACCGTCGTAAACTCATGTGCCAGACTCCTAATAGACATGCGTCAAGTTATGCTGTCCTCGTAACAACATCAGATGCATGTATTAACTCTGTTTAAAATAGCATTCCTTCCAGCAACGATCAATACAGCCCTCTAATATGAACACAGCGGGAAAAGGTCGTTATTTAACAGAGGGTAATTCTGTGAGATAAATTTGTAACGCGATAGAATATATTCCAAAAGGTTTTCTTCTTATGACCATAGGAATATAATATTACGTTGATATATCACGTTCTTTAAAGACGAAAGGTTGTTGGGGAATAGTTTTGGACTTATATTTCCACAGTTAGCCATGCCTCGTGACATTTCACTGTTATAAATCACATGCTCAAGAGATGTACGCTATACCAACAACGTTTTAAATACCCTAGTCAATAACACTGCACTTGAGACGCCAAGATTAGATAGTTATTTCGGCGAATCACATGTATTTCTGCCTTAGAAAATTAACACAAGTTAGGAAAGAACTAACTTTTGATGTTAGCGAGACAGCTTCAAATATAAACCTTCTCCTGCCAGGTTTAAACTATCTGTTTTGACGCTCAAAACACGTTTCCTAATTGAAATATTCTATTCGAACGCATTTATCCAGAATAACGTAAAAGCCGTTAATAAACTTCTGGGTGTAATAGAAGAGCGACGTCGGAGGTTAAGGCGGTTCGATCCGCCTACAGCAGCTATAACATACACCTTCTTGTTGTGGTTATGATGATCACAACCCATCAACACGTTTACTTATCCCCCCTTTGTGTAAGACCATGGAACCATGCAGCTTTCATCAGACAGTGTAACATGAACGTCTATGTGTATGTTACTACATAACTTGGTCTGGGTTGTACAGCAGGAGATGCTATCTCGGTATAATTGAACCCATGGCTTGTCAAACACGAGGCTCCAATTGTAAGATTGCCGTGATAGGGTGTTTGTTATGATAAATAAATTGTTTCAAATGGGCTTTTTCCATGTGTCAGAATAAAGAATTGTTGTTTTTATACTTCCTGGATGATCCTTTATCCTTATATCATTATTTGTATTCCAATTCGAGATGTTTACAAAAGTAGATATCGTGTATCAACGAACGTATCTGCGTTTTCTAATTAAGCTTGGCTTCTCTACAGACAAGCCTTTCATGGTAGATGCTTCCTGTTCTGTGTCGTCTACAGATCCACTCCTAATTCCTGCAAATGATACATCCACTGAACAATTTTAGCTTGGCCTTGGCCTGTTTAGGTCAATGTCTTCATTATACGATATCAAAAACGCATCTGGTAGCAAACAAAACGTGTCTCTTCTACATTTGGGTTTGCGCGCAGTAGATAAGAGTTATGTACATCGCGTGGATGTGAGCGCTGTGTGTGTTCGGGTTTTAAACACGTTGTTGTGATTTCATGGATGCTTTAACCTTATCACACATGTAAACATTTCGTCATCAAATATGCTATTGTATTTACACAAGACCATCTGAAATCTTGAACAGAACATAAACGCAATCAAACATGTTACTGCAAGTATCTTTTCATTATCATATACGGTCGTGCTTTCTTTTGGATCACGTGTTAGACGTCTCAGTTCGCTAAGCAGAGTTGCGTCCCTTAGGCGTCCCATAATGCCCCGCCAGACACTCGGCATTATGGGGATAAAACAAGGACTGGCTTGCTCGAAGTCAGTTTAATGTGTCTGAGTGGGATATCCATGTTAAACTGCAGCATGGAATAACATAGGCTATTACTGTAGAACTGGCACCAGTAGAGACACGTACAGGCAGACACACGCCCACACTTTCACGCCAGTCGCTAAATAAATAAAAGCGACAAAATTCCTTTCCATATTCGGAAGAAATTTCTGCTAAAAGCAGAGTCGATTGTACGAGTCCAACTATATCATGAACATGTGTTTATGACTCACTATCAAATGTAATGATACCAGGTGTTCGCGAAAAGGTGAGCATATCCTGCCTCACCGGTGGCACCCATCACAAACACAGATATTGATATTGCCAATCCGATGAAACATTCCGATTCATATGCACACAGAAACAGATCAGTAAGAGGTGTGTGTAGGTGTTGGTGCCCATGGGGTTTCCTACGTCCTGGCTAAATGTCTCATCCCCATATTTTACATAAGGAAGTCCAGCATCTCACATCTTGTTCTTTTGGTAAAATTCACATGATATTGCTTTCATTTTGAATAAAGGCAAGTGAACTATGCTTGAGTGAGTGAGTATGGTTTTACGCCGCTTTTAGCAATATTCCAGCAATATCACGGCGGGGGACACCAGAAATGGGCTTCACACATTGTACCCATGTCGGGAATCGAACCCGGGTCTTCGGCGTGACGAGCGAACGATTTAACCACTAGGTTACCCGACCGCCCCGAACTATGCTTGAACTCAATTGCATCTCACGGTACCAGGATACTATAACCGTAGGTCGAATCCCATATTTGCCCTGTCCATGAACCTGTGTTCGTCATGGCCTTGGCGTTCACTAACATGGTTGGTTTGTTTGTTTGTTGTTTTACGCCGCACTCAGCAATATTCCAGCTATATGACGGCGGTCAGTAAATAATCGAGTCTGGACCAGAAAATCCAGTGATTTATATCATGAGCATCGATCCACGCCATTGGGAACGATGACATCCATCAACCAAGTCAGCGAGCCTGACAACCCTATCCCGTTAGTCGCCTCTTACGACAAGCATAGTCGCCTTCTACGGCAAGCACTAACATGGTAAATCACAGAGAGCTGCATCGGAGTTTCCTTCAACATCTGGCTATGGGATGTACCTAAAACAGTGTTCAAACAGCGTTGATACTCGTCACAAACATTTCACTCTTTTTGCCACGTCTTTACTTAAATTTCCGTACTGAGGAAGCCACAGTTCTTATAAGTAGTAGCTTTTTGTTATATAATAAAACAATATTGCCATGTCAATACAGTTGGAATTTTTTTTATCAGAACACTGCGTAAACAAAATCATATAAACTCGAATACCATACATGTTGGTTAATATATGAGGAATTACTCATATTCAAGAGCTATTTGATTGGTTCGACGCCTAAACGAACATACTGGTATGTTGTGTAATCTACGCTCATGAACGCATCACATGTGACTTCAAAGACCCATGACTTGAGATGCCCCATTTGTCTCTTGCAGAATTAGCGTGTAAAGTTTGGAAATCACGTGCAGCATATCGTGATAAGAATAAGTACACTCTGTGGTAACACTTAGTTTTGTCATTAAGTTATACACACTGGAAATATCTCTTCATACTTCTCTATATGTTTCTTTGGTTTGCGTGGCGGTGAGTATATATGACAACCAAGTCGACATCAGATATGTAAGTCAAGAAGATCTGAAACTGAGGAGTCGATGTTTATGGCTTTGCGCAGTATTCCAGCAACCTCAGGACCCAAGACACCAGAAATGGTTCTCACACGCTGTACCAATTCGAACGATCGAACCCGACCCTTCGGCGTGACGTGCGAACGCTTTAACCACAAGGCTACTCCACCGCCTGAAACTTTGATGAGAATATTGTCAAGTATTGGTAACTGTTTTAATAGAATAAAATTAAACTACTTTGCCAAAAGAATCTTCAAAATACTATTGACATTTTTTTACATTTACACTCATTATTCAACGCCCCAGTGTATAACTGTCCTTTCAAATATACCGTTCAACAAAACACAAGAAACCATGTACGAGTCAGCATCGAATCAGGTTTCGACGATTGTGAGAAAGAAAATCTCATTTCTAACTCTACAATGCGGACAGTCAGAATATTCGGTTACAACTATGCAAAAACACAGGACCCGGTAAAAACATACGACTTTATTCATAAACTATTTGTCGAACATACTTGGACAAATTCTTTAGATGTCTGACATATATCCAAAAGCGTGTGTATATACAAGGGACAAGTGTACCTCATGTGGAGATATTGCTAGTGGTATCTTTAATTCCTCCAGATTAGAGAGACTACGTGATTACGATACGAAGAACTCTAACGCCACTGATTTCATCTTTTCAGAGTACAAAACCCAGAGGTAATTTCCTAAATACATGTACGTATAATTATGCAAGTAATATTCACCTATGGTATTTAAAATGAATCTTCGGCTAGCTTTTCATAGCGGAGGAAGGATGTAAATAGCATTGTTGAACAAGAAGGTCTTTGACGCCACGGGGATCGTAAAGTCTCGAGGAAATCTCACATTGCAGGCTAGTAGCGATCTGACCTTTACCGAGTCTCTTGACGGAGCGACGGAAGGATTAAAATTTGAGCCTGCATGGAGTTCCTATCGTACACTGATAGTATTCGCCGAAGGGCTAATATTACCATACCACGCAATGCGGGTAAATAAACAGAAATTGCCGGACAAATGGGGATGACATGTACATCAGCGTGAAGCTACGAACACGTCGACTACATTTACTCGGAACCTTTCATGTCTTCTTCAGTGGTGCGTTAACCTAGCCTCTATCACGCTTCCCATGGGTAACGAAATATCTGGAAAACTACTCGCCGCCCGTCTACACAGTTGGGATCAGTCTATATTACGACTCATGTTGAATCCTTTCATCAAATATAATCTGTACATCTTGTAAATTGTAATCTGGTGCTTTACAAGCGGTACGATTGACATTTTGTGCGATATACTTTTGTAATGTACCAGTTCAGGTTTATGCGTAAGGGTGAGGTGAAATGGGGTTTAACGTCGCGTTCAAGATTATTGCACTTATAGAGCGACGTGTGTGGTTAAGGAGGAAGACTGCAGTTTCTTAAATCCACCAACCCCTTTAAGCCGGATCGTTTACATCAGTTCCGTCTGGTCAATCCAAGCACTTGTTAATCCAGACAAATTAAATGGAAGGGAGTTCAGACGTTATCTGTAGACAGTTCGGCGTGTTTGCATGTTTATTTATTCAGTGTCATGCGGCAAATTTATTTTGCACATGAGTGAGTGAGTGAGTGAGTTATTGTGTTAGTGAGTGAGTGGGTTATTGTGGTACTGAGTGGGTGAGTTCTTGAGTGAGTTATTGAGTTAGTGCGTTATTGAGTGAGTTATTGAGCTTTTGAGTTTTTGTGTTATTGAGTGAGTGGGTTTTTGAGTGCGTCCGTGAGTGAGTTAATGAGTCCGTGAGTCAGCGAGTCAATTAGTCCGTGAGTCAGTCAGTGAAATTTTCTTTCAAATTCGAAATTATATTAAGGTTGTTTTAGTTTTGATACCAAACTACTGCCAAGATGCCTGTAGATCCATAAGAGCCACACAAGCATTTCCACACCCATTAGAAATAAATATCCACGTAAAGCGGAGTCCGTGATGCTATTCCGGCTAAATAATACACATGTGTTTATGAATCACTGTCAAATAGGGATGACACCAGGTTTTCACGAGTAGGTGAACGTATCCTGCCCCAACAGTGGCGCCCGTCACAAACACATGTATTGATATTGCCACTCCAAAGAAAAGTTCCGATTTATATGCACAAAGAAACAGATGAGGAAGAGGCGTGTGTTAATATGTGTGTCTGCGTGGGGGTCAGCACAACTGGTGCCTAAGGGGTTGCCTACGTCCAGCATCTCATATTGTATTGCTTTTATTGTTTGACATATTGTCATGAACCCCTGAAGATAGAAATGCAACTATGGTCAAATGTTTGCCCCTTGGATCAAATGTTTTCTTTATGTTTGTCGAGTGGGATAGTGGTGTACGAACATTTAAATTAATTGTACATTTCAAATTGTAGTAATTCCACTTGTGCCAAATACTTAGCGCACATAAAGAAGATCCCTCTTTGATTGTCATGGATTATGGTTAACCTTTGTGATTGGGATTTTATGGTACGGTTTCTGGACCCAGAAAAATATTTCTCTTTGTACGGATTTTATGGAGTTTGGAATCCAAGGTAAAAGAGGTAGAGGCATCGTTCAATATTTCACTGTAATGACAGGCCTTAGGCGTTACAACCTTCATTAAAATAACGGGTATGTCCTGTCAGACCGGTAAGTATAATAACGTGTTAGAACCCACAATCAAAGTCCTGGCCATGCTAAGGGAACCAACTCTGCAGAAATTAGACCATCTTCAGTTGAATCTTTTTGAGCCCATGTGTCAGTCATTTTCTTCTTTGTAAAGTCTGAACATTTCCACTTCCAAAAATGGCCTTCCTTTAAAACAGTTTTACTGTATTCAACATTGTGTGTATTTTCCCATTATAACCAAGACGTTTGAAGCCTTTTTAAATCCCCAAGGCTTAACACTTCAAAGCAACGACCTTTTGTTATCAAACGAAGTATTCTTAATCCTAATACGTGGCCATAAAAGAGTCTTCTCGTCACAGCGGTTACAATTAGCGTTCAAAGACGCTTGGAAATGTCATATGTGTTATACGAAAGGGGGCAGAGTTTTACGCGTGAAAATAGCCTTATTTGATAGAAGAAATATTTAACTGACCATGCTAGTTTCACACAGTCATCAGGAACAAATACACTAGCGAGCAGCACAAACCACACCAATAGAAATCGAATTCGAAAATCAAATAATGTTCCCATATCATGTAAAACCAATTGTGCCACTGAAAATCCAATTTTCGTTTAAATTATGTTCGTCAAAATTGGAAAAGAACTTGATGCATGATTACAGGATGTATCTGGGTAAAAACAGTTGAAAATACTTGTCAAAGATTGATAAAGAGACACGCGAAATGAACACTCACAAACGTAGGCCGGCTAGAAAGGGCCATTGGTTGAAGCCAGCTATAACACCATCTTCTTAGAGAGGCATTTAAAAGTTGTAGGTCTAGTAAGGACAAGATTTATGGATGAACAACTTTTAATGAAGAAGTTGTTCATCCATAAATCTTGTCCTAACTTATGACACCATCATGAGACATTTTGGTTGCACTCGTGCAACAAGTACCAGGGAGCTGTGACGATACCCTCAGACAAGATAGACATAGGACAGACAAGGGGCTGCCAGACCATGTGTCACCACATCAAGAGATTAGTATTCTTCATTTGAGGAAGCGCCTCTTGACTGTGACGTCATCGGCATCAACTGCCCCCGGACATGTTGCCAGTCGTTTCACTGTATCCAGACGATTGCGTCACCAGGTATTCCGGCCCACATATCACTCCAGGGGATAACGTACATTGTGTGATGGCAGAACAGGCAGTGGCAGAAAGTCATCCTGTTTTGTGATGCAGGCAGGATCCAGGTCTCCAGGGTACATTGACGCGTGTATCGACGCCACGAAGACCTCGCTTCTCGATGTTGTGTGTCCAGGAGTCTCCGTTTGGAGATTGCAGCGTACTGATTTGGTCTGGGATTCGTTGTCAGATAATTCCTGAATGTGTGCTGAACGCCAATCTCACAACACATAGTTCCATCGACGAGGTAAAACGTCCAATTGTGCTTCCCTTCCTCCAACGTATCAAAATGACAACGCAAGACCATATACATAACGTATCATCCGTTACCCTCTGCAGGTCAATGATGTCAACGTTTTGCCCGTCCAGCTCTCCAGAAATGTCACCTCGGGAACCACCGTGATCGTCAGATTAGAACACGACCTAACACTCCAGAAAAAGCACAGAATTCTATCGAATGACGTTATAATTTCAGTTCAATCCATGAAGAGTGACTTTAATCTCAACTATATCGTTTTGACAGTGGCTGCATACTGACAAAAAACCCTGGTTACTTGTGTTCCGGCGGATCCTGAAATTTCCCTGCCACTGGATTACGTAAATTATTGTCTAAAATCACTGTCTAGTTCCTTATGCATTATTCCAAAAGCTACATTATGAATATCTACTTACCTTGTTTGTCAAGCCTCATGTATAGTCATGTATGGTTTCCCTGATCGTCAGTGTATAATGTTTTCAAAATATAAGTCATCTTCAACAGATTTATGTCACTGTACACATTAACAACATGAAATATTTCATGTTTCAATTTATTTTACTGATTCAGTTCAAATAAATATAAAAAAGATACGAAATATAAATTAATGAGTAATAATGAAATGAGTATTTCTTGTTAGTATATTTGAATACCCATACCCCAGATATATTCATGAGTCTCTGGAGTAAGCAGATAAATAGAAAAGATGTGAAATTTAATTCATGTCTGTTTTAAAACCAGCTGGGATATGTCTTCATATTACAGTCTCGGGAGGACTCTATTGATGTGATCAGTAATTTTTTTCTAGAGATGAAAGCATCCGACTGTTTGATTCACGCTTCGCCTTTATTTTTTGGAAACACGTGCTCTCTTTAAAGTTCCAGCGGGAATACCGTCGACGTATAAATTATCAACGCTGTTGAAGTAACAACAGGTTCTCGCCGTCCACTGTCAGCTGATAACTGCCCGATCTTTAATACACAATGCCACAGTGACTTGTGAAAGCCTGGTATGAACAATCTATATGTCATTGAACTATAGGGATAAGGAAGCATACGGGAATAGCATCACTACGTCATAACGTCTCTGCGTTGTATCGGATATCTGCTAATAGAAGGGATCATATATTGCAATTAGGGGACGATGACACACAGGACGACACAGTCAACGAGCATGATCATGTCATCATTTAGCCGCGACCTGGTGGGATTGTTGGATCACACCGCCTACACAAGCGTAACGTCTCACCCACAGAAGAACCGACTCGAACTTGTCAAATGAGGGGATTATAGCATAAGCAGTCGTGACGTTGAGAAAAAACCATGAATAGGACAGATAGATTACATTAAGGCGCATTGACTTAGATAAACAGAAGTTGAAGGATTTATTAACACTGAGCATCAAACCAAGCTTTACCATTAAGGCTTTAAGTAATCAAATGCACGTTTAACTCACAAAGCGTGAGGTATCTGATAGTCACAAGTTAGTACTGATAGTAGGCAGTTAGTACTATTTTGCAACCAACCCGATCTAAATGCACAGGGTATTAAATCTAACACAGGTATACGGTAACTAAAACCGAAGGAAATAAACATTTACCATACAAAAACCATCACAATATAACGGAGCGGTACTTCAATCTGAACCCCATCACACTGGGCATCTAAATTCTTAGAAAAGAAAAACATTTAACTGTATTAGCAGATAAATTTCTATTGATAGCTCTTTGAAAATTTAGATTATCTCTCCATAACTTCCATGGCAATAAATGTAGTAGAAGTAAGGATATTGATTCTGTAAATTGTATATGTTCCAACCAGGAGATTGAAGACGAGTTTCCTGTCTTTTTATATGTGAAAAATGTAAAACGTTGAGATCAAAGTGTCTGTCTGTCTGTCTATCTGTCAACAGCGAATATCGTATCGAACAAGCTAATATGGTAATTCGTGTTAACCGTGGATAGAGCGTCCACAAACAGAGCAGAAGGTTGGTGGTTCGATACTTGTTATTATCCTGCCTGGCGCTCTGCATGGAGGTAACACTGTGAAACGTCAACCGCAGAGAATAATCCGTCTCGATTGTTTGCCGAAACAGATTCCATTGGCCGTAAAAGCCCAAAGTGAGGTGACAATAATGCCAATGGACCTCCGGAAGTCAGTGATTACACCAGGTGTTCGCGAAAAGGTTAAGCATGTCCTGCCCTACCGGTAGCTCCCGCCTCTCACACAATTTGCATTAAAAATAAGCGTTTCTCTGTTGCCTTAATCCGCACGTCAGAGCTCCTGTCATACAGCGGCGGCAGGTAAATAATTGAGTTCCGACATGACGCTCGGAGTCAGTATACTGTGTCTGAGTGAGGTTGGGATGTTAAACTGCTGCATGGTATCTCCCCCCGATCCCACCCCGCCCTACCCCATCCCACCCACAGACACACATGTCGCTATATAAGAGCAATGATCTTAAACGCTTTAAACACCCCATCAACTTGGTGTTCCTTATAACCGCAGCTGTAAAGTTTCTGTGAATGTTTGATAATGGAAGGTGGGCACGGGTGGCCCAGTCGTCTAAGGCGCCTCGATTCGCTGTTCAGAGTTACGTCCCTTGGGCACGCCTGAAACCTATGATTGTGGGTTCGAATCCCGGTTCGCCCCAATTATGTTTCTAGGTTTGTCAGCACCATACCCGTGCTCGTGGGTTTCACCGAAGAGGTAAAAGTCTGAGACCTGCATCACTTCGGGCTTTCCTCCCACATTAAGCTGACACGCCGCGATATAACTGGAATACTATTAAAAGCGGCGTTAAACCCAACTCACTCACTCACTGATAATGGAAGAGGAGAATATGCTGTCTTTAGCACGTGTTTGAAGATCTCATGGATGTTTATACTTAGCTTTAACGCTGGCAAATAAAATCAACAAAACCCTTTCCAAAATCGTAAGAAATATCTGCTGAAAACGGAAGCTGTTGTACGATTCCGACTATACCATGAGCATCTGTTAGAGAATCCGTACTAACGACTGTCTGCGGAAAGATGAATGTTTCCTGCCCCTCCGGTGACACACATCACAAACACATGCAGAGGCAAGTGAGAAACACCATACTTTGTGTATTCTATTTAGTCTCACGTTCTTGATGTTCAAAGAAGGTAATTAAATGTTAAAAGAGTATAACTTTGTTTGTTAGGATTATAGGTCCCCAGCAACCAACTGAATGAGTCGGTGGTGAGGCTCGGTGACCAGGTTGATTGCATGTCATCGTTTTGAACGTTGCTCATAATATCAATGATTGGTTGGTCTGATTCTGTAACAGGACACCGTCATATAGGAGGAATGTTGCTGAGTGTGGCGTTAAACAACAAACAGACTGAAAAAATACTGATTAAACATGAAAATATCTTCATGAAAACACCACAAATGTTGCTGTTTTTTTCAAATGCGTTCTTCTCCCATGCTATGCAATGTGTAACAGTAGAAAATCATTTTTATATTTTAGTCAAAAGTTTCTGTCTTCAAGACAATGTATTTTAATAAACTACAATATGTCAAAATATCACAATATCGCAATATGATTGTAATAGCATGATACCTTTTGCCTTTGTGGGCATGTTAAACACTGACTAACACATGGTGCAATCTGAGCTCCTGTTCTTATGTTCTATCTGCCCCGAGTCAGCACTTTATCACGTACAAACATATTAGCGCCTTTCGTTTCTTTAGGTAAATATGCTAGGATTAAATGGAATTAAAGGTAAATATCCCCAGAAATGTTTAATATATGATAACACAGCATGTACGAGTACAACACCTCACAAACTGACTGCAACTTCACTCTGATATGTCGTGAGGTATTTTTGAACCATTTATCAGAATGTTTTGAAATACAGACGCATGTAAATGGCCGATCTTGCTTTTTAAAACGCTTTGATAATAGATGTACTGAAAAAAGGGTTTTCCTCATTATGAATTAAATAATAATATGCCACAAACTTATATCAGAAAGGCTTTGGGTAGCCACAGAGTTCGTGGCAATTCTAAATGCACAATAATTGTCATAAACGTTTGTCAACAAGTACTAACATTTAACTTACTTTGGAATGCCGCGTCCATTGTATCGAACCCCCGACATCCAGGCAGTCGCTAAACAAACAACAACATGGAGGCAGTCGTGCTGGTCAACAGCAAATTAAATCGGCAAATAGCAACAACAAAAATAGTTTCTGCAAATACGTAGCTCAATCGTCTTAGAATGAAAACATAACCAACAAACATAATAAAAATATGCAAAAATCAACATTATACCACATCTTTTTTTACGTTTCTATATATAATATAAAATAAAAATATTTTGACATGACGTATTGATACTGAATCTGGGGTATATATATATATAGTTTTTGTGATGTCACGGTTTCTGTCATGACATTTTAGAATTGGCACAAGGATTTAACCTCATGATAATCACTCTTCACGCAATAAAACTCTTCACTTCCGCTGTCATCAAACAGTTGTCATCACTTCCGCTGTCATCAAACGGTGCTCATCACTTCCACTGTCATCAAACAGTTCTCATCACTTCCACTATCATCAAACAGTTCTCATCACTACCACTGACATCAAACAGTTTTCATCACTTCCACTGTCATCAAACAGTTCTCATCACTTCCACTGTCATCAAACAGTTCTCATCACTACCACTGTCATCAAACCGTTTTCATCACTTCCACTGTCATCAAACAGTTCTCATCACTTCCACTGTCATCGAACAGTTCTCATCACTTCCACTGTCATCAAACAGTTCTCATCACTTCCACTGTCATCAAACAGTTCTCATCACTTCCACTGTCATCAAACAGTTCTCATCACTTCCACTGTCATCAAACAGTTCTCATCACTTCCACTGTCATCAAACAGTTCTCATCACTTCCGCTGTCATCAAACAGTTCTCATCACTTCCACTGTCATCAAACAGTTCTCACCACTACCACTGTCATCAAACAGTTTTCATCACTTCCATAGTCATCAAACAGTTCTCATCACTTCCACTGTCATCAAACAGTTCTCATCACTTCCATTGTCATCAAACAGTTCTCCTCACTTCCATTGTCATCAAACAGTTCTCAGCACTTCCATTGTCATCAAACAGTTCTCAGCACTTCCACTGTCATCAAACAGTTTTCATCCCTAACGCTGTCACCAGCAGTGCTGTTTGTATAAATATCTTCTTTCTCGTTACATGATCAATTCACCGATATGAAATGACTCAGGGAACCACGGAACTGTTCTGTTTACCTGTTGTTGTTTTGTGCTGCTTTCTCGATTCCAGTTTACCAGTTTCAGATTATGATAAATATAGGACACAGTTGGAACTCAACACTAATATCTACTCAGCAGTATACTTGTACACACAGGCAGTCTGACTACCTAAAGACCCACATTGACTTTGACATTTGACATTACATAGACATACATATTACAAATATTTCAAGTGCTCGTTTGATGACCTATTTCAGTTATCACCAAAAGTTTTTTAAATATATCTGGGACATTGATGTGGCCTTGTATGTTTGGTATATTGACGGAAAGGGGCACCGCCCCACAACGTCAATACAATGTCAACACAATTCTATGTAGAGTTCCTATTACTTCTAAAAGCTCATACAACTTGCACTACACACATCATTGTCTTATTCAGGTTAACAGGAAGCGGTTGATATTTCCCATATTGAAAAACACGAGTTGTTAATTCTGTTTATCATGTCCAGTGTTCCCCATTTAAAAATAAACCGAAATTGTTCAAAATTTTACCGAACATTCAGCGTGTAGATACACTTATTTCTTAAGGAAGAGAATATGTGGAGGTCAACTTCTTTATTATGAGGAACATAACGTATCAACGCCAATCATCTGTTGGCATCCCTTGTTAGTTTCTACCCTTTGTTATTTTCCACCTTTTCTCTGCCTCATGACATTCATTCACCTGATGAAGGAGTAAGCATATAGTCCGAAACGTTGTGTTCCTCATGATAAAGAAGTTGACATCCATATATTCTCTTCCTTATGTGTATCACTTCTAAATACCATGCAAAGGTCTGTCACTTATTTCTTGGCAATGTGAAACCAAACAAGTAACAAAATATATTTTAGTCGGTGTCACTGTCACTTTCGATGAACATCAAGTGTCCTTTGACTGAAGCTGAATTGGTGAAACACGATGACTCGTTATTTTTCAGACAGTTACATTAGCAGCAAACATAGTGTTGACGCCGTCAGAAAAAAAACATGGATAATTGATTGATGACTGCTGCCTCCTGGCGATTTCGAACACTACGCATGCGTGGACCGGAAAATATTATGCGACACGGTGTTTTAGAAACTAATCAAGCTGGGTTGTTACTGTCTTCAGTGTGTTTCATGGAATGCTTCCAGACATTATTTTGGATAGTTGTTTGTGCTGATCAGGCTCTATGTGTAAAAAATCCCATATTGGCTGTTCTTGTAACCAGTTATCTGCGTGAACATTGTTGTCATTCTACTATTGGTTATACCTACAAAGTTATTTTGAAGTCGTGTTGAAGTCTAGAACCTGTCTGCTTTACATGTTTGTCATGAAAGTGGATGGTCATACGAATAAAAGCGACAAAAGCCTTTCGATATTCGTAACAAATCTCTGCTAAAAGCCAAATCGATCGTACGATTACGACCACATCATAAGCATGTATTTATGGTTCACTATCAAACAGCGATGATGCCAGGTGTTCGTGAAGAGGTGAGCGGATCCTGCCCCACCGATGGTACCCGTCACAAACACATGCAAAGCAAGTCAGTTGTTTACCTGAAGAAACACCCATGGGAACTAAAGGAACAAGAGAAAATAGGGAATTGCATAGAACATCAATTTTGTCCCTGATGCGTCAATTTGGAAATGTTCTCTACATGTCAACCATAAAATTTGGAAAGTTTCACTGAGGCCTTGAATGGTGTTACCTTGATCAAACAACTTTTTACATTCACAGAAAGTATTTGAGACGAATGGAATTAATACCATGTGGAATCTCAAAAACTCCAAGTATTTGCTTGACTTTTTGCAATCTCAGATAAGAAATAAGTTCAATCGATCAGATTCTTTCGGGCCAGGAAATTAAAGGGAGCTATTATTTTCCAAACATCACAGTTTTATACCAAAGAACATTTGGAGCTTTTCTTAGCTAGGAAACATAGTAACATTATAAAAGAATTGCATTCCTCACTCCAGAGCATAACGGACATTACAGACTTGATGTTCGTTTTCTGCACATCTTGTCAAACAAAATGGACAGTGTCGTTTCGACCTAGGTGAACGACACTTTCTGACAACTTCTACGACTAAATGTTGTCTGAATATCTACAAATAAGCAGTTCTGATAATTGAAACATAAGTACATTTACAAAATATTTTACAATCCACATTAGCTGTTTTATGCGATAAAATGCTAATTCAATAGAGTGATACAAATACATCACTACACCCAACACCTGGTAACCACACTTCACCAAATCTGTACTAAAAAGTAAGGTTTTAACACAGAAGCCCAACATTACACCACGTTCCGCCCTTTGATAATGGAAACTAGATTAATGTTTCAGGATAGCATGACTTCTTGTGACACAATTCTATGCTACAATGTGATTGTCTTGACATAATGGAATGCTTTAATACCAGATAGATTAACAATACTTACAATACAATACAATAAGCTTCAGGATTAGTTGTGGCCCAATTGAAAGATAAAAGAAATTTAGCTGGCAAGATCTTTATAAAGTAGTGGTGTCGGCAATATTCGTATAATCTTCAAAGCTTGTTGATCTAAAGTTCCTTGAGTTGGAACTCATTAGCTGATGATGACAACTGTGTCCCAAACTACATATCATTCCGTCCTTTTTAATATTTTTTCATCTTCCTGTTCAATATCTTCAGCAAATAAGAGACTAAGATAAACTGTTTTTTTTACAAAAACACAGAAACACACAAAGTGCCATATAAATGAAGAACAAAAAAGGTGACAACTGACATCCTTGCATCCAGGGTGCCACAAGAAATACATCTCAGTTTCTATCTGTTAGCGATATACAGGATGGAACACATTCATTACTGAATATATTCCTGAGAGGTTTAAACGTCCTGCCTCTAAGACAACAAGTCCAAATTTTAAAGAGTAAACCGTTAAGGTAGATTGCATCAAATACCGCCATTAAGTCACTAAGTGAACAATAGACTCTGCTCCTTTTCTGGGACATATATTCATTTATAACAGATTGACAGTGAAAATGTTTTCTATTGTGTAGGCCTTGGGATAAAACGCTGGCTGGTCAATTCCACACATAAGTACAATGAATGAAGCCTATTCCTGGCGTACACCGCTGTACACTATGACTAGTCTATTGCTAAAAGAGGCGTAAAACCTTACAAACTCACCACTAACTCCGAGAAAACGTAATAAACACATGGTATAATGTCACACAATTAACACTCATCTAATACGCATCTAAGGTTAGTATACCCAAAACAAGTTCAGCTTAAATGATGGAGGGGAGCAAACAGTATTGTCAAGTGATGTCTTGCTGGATGTTTTGTTTTTAACGTATATTTACTTCAAGTGTTTGTCGGGGGCGTTTATCCCCCTGGTTAGGTTCCTCCGCTCCCATCATCCATCACAATTCCGCCCACATACCCACTGTGTGTATAGGACTGTATTTCTTTATTCCACTTACTTGTATGAGCTACTCCCATGTGTCTCTTTCATCGATTTCACTCAAGCCTAATTTGATTGTATGTTACTGATACTGTACACTTCATGCTAAGGTTGGGAGAGTCATGGCACGACACGTGTGTCCAGGAGGTCTATCACCTGGCATATCGGTCCGACACGACGTCATTTCAAGTGTATCCATACAAAGTTGATTTCAGTATGGTA
The DNA here is from genome assembly GCF_023055435.1 of Haliotis rufescens. Taxonomy (NCBI): domain Eukaryota; kingdom Metazoa; phylum Mollusca; class Gastropoda; order Lepetellida; family Haliotidae; genus Haliotis; species Haliotis rufescens. The sequence continues at coordinate 2,469,406 of NW_025963857.1, forward strand.
CCAAACTGTGGACAGGCACTCATATGGTTTGTGCAGGATGTTCGTTAGCTTAGACACATAAGATGTCTGATAGTTTTGAAAAATGACTTCTTGTTATGTCAGCGACACCATACCCTATGGGACAGAATTAACGGAATGTCCTGATAACTGCTAATAGAGAATGACATGGCTTAGAGAAGAGGATGATCTGACTTCTTATGGAGAACATGGTGATCGAAAGGTCAGAAATAACAGGAAACCCTTATTGTTTATGGAGAACAAGGTGACCTATGGCTTAAAATAACAGAATGCCCTGATTGCTTAAGGAGAACATGATGGCCGAAACTTTAAAGCGTTTGGAAGAATAGAGAATTGCATCGAACATCATTTTTGTCCCTGGAAATGTCCTCCACACGTCTACTATAAACTTTTAAAAGCTTTATTGAGGCCTTGAATGCATATGTAACCTTGATCAGAGGTCCGGACAGCTTAGGCCGATATTTAAGACATTAAAGGGTGCCCAGATTGTTGAAGAAGAATGTTTTCGCCGAAAGTTTAGAAATAACACTTGTCCTGATTGCTTAGAAATAAAATGTTTCCTCACACCCTAGAAACAGCAAGTTACAAAAGAAAGACAGTTCAATCTGTCAGCTCAAAGAAATGATCAAATGACCTTTTACTGGTGAACTGTATGGCTAATGGACTACAAAAGGACAACGGTAGTTGGCTAGTCATCGCTGGGGGATGATGCGAGGCTTGATTGACTATTTTGAGTAATAAGAACATCGGGTATAGAGGAAGGAAGAATCGTTTTTCATATAACTGAAAAGTTTAAGGAAGCCATCGAGATATTTCCAAAGGCTACTTAAAGAAACACGTCATGAAAATACGTCGCAATTTTTGTTTGTTGTTTAACGCGGCACTCAGCAATATTCCAGCTATATGACGGCGGTTTGTAAATAATCTAGTCTCTACAAGACAATCCTAGAGTGAAATTGTCCAGTGCTTGACAATTTGGTATCGATCTATGCAATTGGGATGCGATTATATGCATTAACCAAGTCAGCGAGCCTGACCACCCGATCCCATTAGTCACCTCTTACGACAACCATGGGCTTCTGAAGACCATTCTGACCCCAATCTTCACGGGTCCGTCGCAATGAATGTTCTTTCTGCCTACAGCATCAGTGTTATAAATACGAGTTGAGACATAGTTGCGGAAAAAAGCAGTGAAAATAAAGATACGCACGCACGATAATGCACCAGAGAAAAACGACAAAAACATTTCAATAATCTTAAGAAATCTGTACAAAAAGTTAGTTGCGAGATTCCGACTATATAATTAGCCTGCGTCCACGAATCCCCATGAAATTGTGATGATACTAGGTGTTCCGTTAAAGGTGAAGGCGTGGGCGGTGGCACCGGTCACAAACACATGGAAAGGCAAGTCAATTGTTGTCTCTGACGTATGATGCAATTCCTTAGTTTGACTTTCCATGTTTGTTCAGAAGGAAAATTGCCTTGCCTTTGCACGTTAGATACTTGTTTATGAATTGCCCATGAGTGTGATAACTGTATGCTTTAATTGACATATGCTATGATTAATTGCCCCATAAGCAACTTTCTCATACCTCTTGTTTAAAGTGGAATGATCCACTGTGCTGGTCAAAAGTATTAGGTAAATGTAGTAGCAGTTTAAAACAGTGAATCCAAAGTGTATTTGCTCATGTGGGTTTATTTATTCAATCAATGAGCCTAAAATCAATCAACTCAGTTAGGTGTGACCTGTACTGGTTAACCACGATCCTTGCGTGACCTGTAATTGTTAGTCACGATCTTAGTGTGACCTGTAATTGTTAGTCACGATCTTGGTGTGACCTGTACTGGTAAGTCACGATCTTAGTGTGACCTGTAATTGTAAGTCACGATCTTGGTGTGACCTGTACTGGTTAGTCACGATATTGGTGTGACATTTACTGGTAAGTCACGATCTTAGTGTGACCTGTAATTGTTAGTCACGATCTTGGTGTGACCTGTAATTGTTAGTCACGATCATGGTATGACCTGTAATTGTTAGTCACGATCTTGGTGTGACCTGTACTGGTAAGTCACGATCTTAGTGTGACCTGTAATTGTAAGTCACGATCTTGGTGTGACCTGTACTGGTTAGTCACGATCTTGTTGTGACCTGTACTGGTAAGTCACGATCTTAGTGTGACCTGTAATTGTAAGTCACGATCTTGGTGTGACCTGTAATTGTAAGTCACGATCTTGGTGTGACCTGTACTGGTTAGTCACGATCTTGGTGTGACCTGTAATTGTTAGTCACGATCTTGGTGTGACCTGTAATTGTTAGTCACGCTCTTGGTATGACCTGTAATTGTTAGTCACGATATTGGTGTGACATGTAATTGTTAGTCACGATCTTGGTGTGACCTATTCTGGTAAGTCACGATTCAAATTATATTCATCAACCTTAAAGCATAATTCCATAAATAATAGAGAAAGATATTGTCGAGAGAGGACCTAAACATTTACCAGGATCATTTCATCTGGCAAATAGTTCAATGGTCACCTTGGCGTGACCTGTAAGACTATTGACTTGACCAGAGACGGCTGTTGTACTGAGAGCATGCAGTGGTGAGATTACACAGATTGTCCTGCTACAGACCTTAATTGAGGTTCTGTTAGTGACAGGAGTATTGAAGGGTGCAGCATTAGACAAGAAACCCAAAATTGTTTTTTTTAAGAAAATGGTGAGTGGTCGTCACTACCCGTTGAGCAGGACATGTTTACCTCATGTCATTGTCGATGAGAATCAGTTCCACATGGGATAAGTTCCACCGGAAAAATATTGCCGGTGTAAATTTATCAGAAAATTTCTTTCTTTTAATAAACACCGTTCCATTTGAATAATTCTCCTGAGAAATATAGCACAAAGGCACAATTTCACTACATGAACAGGTACTCTTTTACACTATTACTGATTTCCAGTGATCGATTCATACAATTTTCATCACTGTTTTGCCCTTTACACCGAAGGTATTGCTTCCAGTCAGTGTCTGTTTTAATTACCATATGCACATTCATATATGTGTTCATTTCACAGACCGCCTCCGTGGTCTAGTGGGAGAGCGTCCGCCCGGAGAGCGGAGGGGTCCGGGGTTCGTTCCGGGACCGCGTCATACCAAAAGACGTTAAAAGATGGTACTTGTTGTTACCCTGTCTGGCGCTCGGCATTAAGGGGCTAAAAAAAGGACTGGTCGGCTGGGAGTCAGTATACTGTGTCTGAGTGGGGTATTCATGTTAAACTGCGGCATGGTATCTCAGTGAGCTAGCACTATAAATCGGCATCAGTCCGGACTAGTACAAGCAGCCACACAAACACACACACGTACATACACGTCGCTATATAAGTGCAATAATCACGTCGCTATATAAGTGCAATAATCTTAGACGCGACGTTAAACCCCATTTCACCTCATCTCACTTCACATTTCACAAATCATTACTAGATATGACTGGCCATGACTGTGCAGGAATGACATGATCCTGTAGGTAATGAACCTCTCTCGCCTTCATATTAAAGCCACACATATCTACCCTCAATATTCACCCATTCAACGTGCATTTGAAACGAAACTTACCAATATGCAGATAACTACAACCGACTTTAACCTGTGTGTACTCAGAGATATAAATCCCAAATGCCAGTGCCCAGGACAACACCGCTTAATACTACCAATAGGCTTGTTGATCTGTCTTGTCTTGGCATTCACATGTTATTCGCTTCGTATTCACAGTATTGAACATATCAAAACACGTTCTTTGTGATCATGGCTATAAGTGGAATGGATTTTTCCCATGATATACGTCATGGAGTGGTCTGCAGATTACTCCTGCAAGGCGTTGGTTTTACTCATATTTATCCCGGCTTACACTATCTGAATACGTTTCACACGCAGATCTCTAGACTGGTTTTTTTCGTTATTGTCAGCCTCTTATGACGTCAGTAGTGATTATTAATAACTCTTTGTTGACTAAACTACCGCGGATGGAATTTCTTATGAACCGTCCGGCCATCGATGACGTCATGGATCAAGGTAGTCCAACAAGCAACTTACACAGCGATAACGGCAAGCTGTCAGCCTGAGCACTGCAGAAAACAAAATACCAGATCTGGGAACTGTTGTCGCTGACTTGAATATACTACAATTCCAAACGCAACATTTGGGTTCTAATAACATTGAACAAGACGACCATTGCGGCAGCGGGCAGTACGTCAGTTGTACGACTTTGATAGGTCAGGCCATGCGTCATGAATTTAATATAGAGACCACGACTGACGTCACTGTTTCCTCAAAAGACATAGGATCGTCTTTGGTTACAAGAAACACGAGGTTTGCTCGCTCCTCAAATTGCAACGTCCGACGTTAAAACAAGCCACAGCACAGATAACTAGCCTGTAAGATAACTTAAGACTATTACCAACGGGGGATACAGTCAAACGAGGCTATTACGTCTTCTCTAAAGGTAGATTTATTAGGAGAGGTCACGCTAAAGTAAATTTCTAGCATGTATGAAAGATAATTAGCAGTTGGTCGTAGGCTGTGGTTGAATAGTCTGAAATGCATTATGTCTTGTTCGTTAAACGCTGCAGATTCAGTAAATAAAGCGACAAAACCCTTTCCATATCAATAACAGAATTTTCTGCAAAACGCAGAGTCGACTGTACGATTCCGACTATATCATGAGCATGTGTTTATGAATCAAATAGTCATGATACCAGGTGTTCGCGAAAGGTGTGCGTATCCTGCCCCACCGGTGGCACCCATCATAAACACATGCAAAAGCAAGTCAATTGCTCACCTGAAAACACTGAGGCAACTGACACAGCTGACTTGCACTAAGTTCGTCGCTCTAAAGATCTTGAAATTCCAAATTGTTCCTCATTTAGCCGCATGAAATGTCAGGTGAGGTAAAATAGGGTTTAATGTCGCATCCAAGATTATTCCACTTATACAGCGGCGTGCATGCACGTGTGTGTGACTGCTTGTGCTAGTCCGGACTAATCCCGAGTTTATAGTGCTAGCCCACTGATATACCATGCCGCAGTTTAACATGAATACCTCCGTGCACACCAGTCCTTGTTTTAGCCCCTTAATGCCGAGTCAGACAGATTAACAACAAGTACCATCTTTTAACGTCTTTATTAAGACAGAAAAAAAAGTCACATGATATTTGTTCCGCTTTTAGTTAACATATTATTGAATAACGAGATTATCTGTTATTCTCCATGGATTATAGATTATAGAAGTTATATTCTGTGAGAAAAGTGCCAAATTTCAATTTCTTTGTGATTTGAAACCTGTGATTGACCAATAAGGATCAAGAGTTTTGAAATGTCATGATATAATGTTAGTAAATATTAATATATTACCTTTTCAGAATATTTTCTTCATTGTGTTAGGATGTTAAAACGTATCTGTAAATGCATGTTTCCAAAGACTCTTTTGAATATATCCTCTGACCAATGAAATGGAAACTGTACTTTCTAAAGACATTTTGTATATTAGTTTCGCGTTTCATACATTCCACCTGCACATGTTGGATTTGTTCGAGGTAGGGATGAATATGATAATTCAAATTATTTCTTAAGATCAACAGTGTACAAATATGGTCGGTCGAATAATTGTTACCTCGAAAGTGAAGAACTACGCCCCAGCACGTGCCGATCGTAGTTCTTGGGAATATATGGAGACGATCACAAAAGCTGCCACTCCCTGATCTGATCTCACACAGCGTATTGAATCCAATAGAAACAACACGATACCCCTTTACGAAATCAAGATGTTGGCCATTCCAAGGGTTAGAATAAAGGACAGTCATGACAAGATGAAAGTTACACTTCACTGCTGCCAGCTTTAGTAGTTCACAAAAAGTCCAAACGTCAACGCTAGAAAATAGGAAGTCTCGTTTATCTGCCGAAACAGATTCCATTCGGCGTAAGGAGCACAATGGTGACACATCAAATATATATGAATGGATCCCTGAAAGTCGGCAATGGCACCAAGTGTTAGGGAAAAGGCATATATACTCGAGAAATTCAGTTGTTGATATACAAAACAAGCAGGGAGATCCAGTTATTCACATATGAACATGCATGTATACCTGGCAGATCCAGCTGATCACATATGGACATATATGTATAGCTGGCAGATCCAGTTGTTCACATATGGACATGTATGTATAGCTGGCAGATTCAGTTATTCACATATGGACATGTGTGTATCTGGCAGATCCGGTTGTTCACATATGGACATGTATGTATAGCTGGGAGATCCAGTTATTCACATATGGACATGTGTGTATCTGGCAGATCCGGTTGTTCAGATATGGACATGTATGTATAGCTGGGAGATCCAGTTATTCACATATGGACATGTATGTGGACATGGCAGATCCAGGTAATCACACATGGACATGAACGTATAGCTGGCAGATCTAGTTGTTTACATATGGACATGCATGTCTAACTGTGAGATCCAGTTATTCAAATATGGCCATACATGTATAGCTGGGAGATCCAGTTACACACGTATAGACATGTATGTATAGCTGGGAGATCCAGTTATTCAGATATGGACATGCATGTATAGCTGGCAGATCCAGTTGTTTACATATGGACATGCATGTATAGCTGGGAGATCCAGTTATACACATATGGACATGCATGTATAGCTGGGAGATCCAGTTATTCAAAAATGGACATGCATGTATAGCTGGTAGATCTAGTTATTCACATATGGACATGCATGTATAGCTGGGAGATCCAGTTGTTCACATATGGACATGCCTGTATAGCTGGCAGATCTAGTTATTCACATATGGACATGCATGTATAGCTGTGAGATCCAGTTATTCACATATAGACATGCATGTATACCTGGCAGATCCAGTTATTCACATATTGACATACATATAATAGCGGGGAGATCCAGTTATTCACATATGGACATGTATGCATAGCGGGGAGATCCAGTTATTCACATATGGACATGCATGTAAAGCTGGGAGATCCAGTTATTCACATATGGACATGAGCGTATAGCTAGGAGATCACATATAATTCTTATTTTGAAGTTTAGGGGATTTCCGATGATTGGTTTATTTGCTGATAACATGACCCGTTCTAGTTTCAACAAATTCTAAAAAGTGACGTTTACAAAGTATAAACTTCACCTTTTGACGTTTACGTTATTTTTGACCGGAACTACTTTTCATGGTGAATGCCCGAGTGGAACTATTCTCTTTTCTCTGCCCTGCTCACCACGATCGCGTGGATCGGCAAAGTCGGACAATAAATCACCGTTTCTTTTTCACTCAAGGTTTCATTAATATGCACGTACAGCGGGCAGATCCAGTTACCGACATGTGGACAAACATGTCTAGTTGGCAGATCCAGTTATTCTTAAGAAGAACGTGCATGAATAACTGACAGTTTCAGTTATATATATATATATTGTTTTAGGACATCTCTACTATGAGGTCATCTGCAAATTAATTATCCCTTCCATCCGCCAAGACTAGCCAGAATGACCTTTCACGGTAGTAAATACTGTTGAATACACACTTCTTTCAGCGGCTGCCAATCCCCACCTAAAGGTCAATATTTGACATGAGTTTATACATCTAAGATGAAAGGCAGAACCATTTATCACCAGGAGGTGCACCGACTATATGGCCGTCGACCTCAGCGTGGCAATTCATCAATACACCGTCAGTCTCACTGACTTACATAACAATGCTTCACCAAGGTTGTATGTGGGAAGCAGGGCGAGCTGAGGATGTAATTACTCATCAATCAAAGGAAACCCTGGATATACCTTATAGTTATTGGCATGATTTCTACCGATATGTGAAAGATAAAAACAGGTTTTCTGACCCATGTGGTATTTTCTCAACGCGGATGGCCTTTGAGCCACGTGGTACATGCCGATATTAATACTGTCATATTTGTCCTCCCATATGGTGTATTTGAACTCTGGGCTTTTTGTAATCTCGACGTTTATCGCAGTATGTTTTCATGGTCGATTTGTGTGTGCGAAAATGAGTGCTTTTGGAAGCATTAACCTTTTGATAATGCGCATGTGCTATCACAACATGAAACGTGGCCGAGTGGAAGCAAACCTGGTCGTGTTTATAAAATATTTATACAGTAAAAATGTTGACATTTAAGAATTGATGTTTTAAACGAGATAGTTCATTTGGGTACATTTTGTACAATACACCTGGGTAGTGCTTAAGTTACGAGTGAGTGAGTCAGTCAGTGAGTCATTGAGTCAGTGGGTGTTACAAGCAATCCTGCAGCTGTAAACTGAAAAGGGTTCTGTCGCCATTGTATATCATTATGTAGATGAAGTAAAGCATTTTCTCGACTCGGGTTGGACACCTCACTTCAATACAATTCGTGAAACCCATTCTTGGCTTTCCCACGCTGTATTTTGACTTCAGTGTTGCTGTGAGAGGCGTTGAACACTCTTTAATCAATCAGTCACTTGCGAGATACGAAGAGAAAAATGACAGGCTCTTTTCGTCTAACATTAAACAGCGAGCCTTTGATCGCCATAGTAGCAATGGATGTCAGATATTACATTATTACGAAGCATGATGCATGTACAGCTGGGAGATCCAGTTATTCACATATGGACATGCATGTATAGCTGGCAGATCCAGTTATTCACATATGGACATGCATGTATGGCTGGCGATCTAGTTATTCACATATGGACATGCATGTAAAGCATGTATAGCTGGGAGATCCAGTTATTCACATATGGACATGCATGTATAGCCGGAGATCCAGTTATTTACATATGGACATGCATGTTTAGCTGGCAGATCCAGTTATTCAAATATGAACGTGCATGTATAGCTGGGAGATCCAGTTATTCACATATGGACATGCATGTATAGCTGGGAGATCCAGTTATTCACATATGGACGTGAATGTATAGCTTGCAGATCTAGTTATTCACATATGGACATGCATATATAGGTGGAAGATCCAGTTATTCACATATGGACGTGCATGTATAGCTGGCAGATCCAGTTATTCACATATGGACATGCATGTATAGCTGGCAGATCCAGTTATTCATATATTGACATGCATTATAGCTGGGAGATCCAGTTATTCACATATCGACGGGCATGTATAGCTGGGAGATCCAGTTATTCACATATGGACATGCATGTATAGCATGTATAGCTGGCAGATCGAGTTATTCACATATGGACATGCATGTATAGCTGGGAGATCCAGTTATTCAAATATGGACATGCATGTATAGGTGGCAGGTCCAGTTCACATATGGACATGCATGTATAAATGGGAGATCCAGTTATTCACATATGGACATGCATGTAGAGCATGTATAGCTTGGAGATCCAATTATTCACATATGGACATGCATGTATAGCTGGCAGATCCAGTTATTCACATATGGACATGCATGTATAGCTGGCAGGTCCAGTTGTTCACATATGGACATGCATGTTTAGCTGGCAGATCCAGTTATTCACATATGGACATGCATGTAAAGCATGAATAGCTGGGAGATCCAATTATTCACATATGGACATGCATGTATAGCTGGGAGATCCAGTTATTCACATATGGACATGCATGTTTAGCTGGCAGATCCAGTTATTCACATATGGACATGCATGTAAAGCATGAATAGCTGGGAGATCCAATTATTCACATATGGACGTGCATGTATAGCTGGGAGATCCAGTTATTCACATATGGACATGCATGTTTAGCTGGCAGATCCAGTTATTCACATATGGACATGCATGTAAAGCATGAATAGCTGGGAGATCCAATTATTCACATATGGACATGCATGTATAGCTGGGAGATCCAGTTATTCACATATGGACATGCATGTATAGCTGGCAGATCCAGTTATTCACATATGGACATGCATGTATAGCTGGCAGATCCAGTTATTCACATATGGACATGCATGTTTTGCTGGGAGATCCAGTTTTTCATATATGGGCATGCATGTATAGGTGGCAGATCCAGTTATTCACATATGGGCATGCATGTATAGCTGGGAGATCCAGTTATTCACATATGGACATGCATGTTTTGCTGGGAGATCCAGTTTTTCATATATGGGCATGCATGTATAGGTGGCAGATCCAGTTATTCACATATGGGCATGCATGTATAGCTGGGAGATCCAGTTATTCACATATGGACATGCATGTATAGCTGGGAGATCCAGTTATTCATATATGGACATGCATTTATAGCTGGCAGATCCAGTTATTCACATGTGGAAGCATGATGGCGCTGTGGTCGTCAAAGTCGTACCCTCTCCAACGGAGCATGTCTGACATCACGATGAAAAAAACCCATAAAACCCATTAAACAATTGACGATTGGCTTGTATGCTCAACACAATTCTGATATAACAGCAAGGAATAATACAAGAAATATCAGTTGAATCTATGAGTTGTTCAGTAAAACTCCTTCTATCATTATGCAGAGAACAACAGTTGAATTTTTATGTTGTTCAGTAAAACTTCCTCTATCATTATGTAGAGAATAACAGTTGAATTTTTATGTTGTTCAGTAAAACGCCCTCTATCATTATGCAGAGAATAACAGTTGAATCTATGTGTTGTTCAGTAAAACTCTCTCTATCATCATGCAGGGAATAACAGTTGAATCTATGAATTGTTCAGTAAAACTCCCTCTATCATTATGCAGGGAATAACAGTTGAATTTTTATGTTGTTCAGTAAAACTCCTTCTATCATTATGCAGGGTATAACGGTTGAATTTGTATGTTGTTCAGTAAAACTCCCTCTATCATTATGATGGGAATAACAGTTGAATTGTTATGTTGTTCAGTAAAACTCCCTCTATCATTATGATGGGAATAACAGTTGAATTTTTATGTTGTTCAGTAAAACTCCCTCTATCATAATGCAGGCAACAACAGTTGAATCTGTGAGTTGTTCAGTAAAACTCTCTCTATCATTATGATGGGAATAACAGTTGAATTTTTATGTTGTTCAGTTGAACTTTATCGCAATCAATTAATCACAAAAAGAAATGTTTGGGCCTCTGGAGACCAGCATTTGTCAGCTTTTTAATGCAAATACTATTTCCCTGCAGCTTTTAACAAACTCCAATATCCTGTGGCAAGCAGTATAATCACCCACGCTATCCGCACGCTGTGCAAAAGAGATTTGACATTTGACTAACTATGCAAAAAACGCATGTATCTATTTTTGATAACAAGGTCTCTAACGCTTTTATTCAACTGCTGATGTTGTTTCTTTGCAAGCAGGCAATGTCACAAAATGATTTTCACACACAAAAATGAAATTTGTGTCTTCAAGGTTGTGGGGTGGGTGTTTTCCGTAGGACTTGTTCTTGTAACCTTCATGACAGGTTCTGTCTAAAAACATCCGAACGCGTCGTCGTGGTTCGTGATAGGTCACAGTTTTAGGAATATCTCAAGGTAGACAGTTATTGCTGACTCATCTGCCTTTATATCTTATATAGAGTAAACAAACCCATGTGGATCGTAAACGCGTGTGATAAGCATACCATTCCGTGCCTTGGTCTGCATGTGTGTTTTTGTGTGCTAACGTGCGGACGTGCGAGGTCATGTGAGCGCGCGAATGTGTGTACAAAAGGGATCTTGTCCACAAAATGCTGTGCTTTTGATCGTTCAGGAGTGGAGGGGTGTGTGAGTAGATGTTTGTATACGTGAGCGGATTTGTCCAATAAATATGCGTGCATTAATGCTTTCGTGCATGCGAGTTTAAGCCCACGTGTGTGCACATGAACGGCTTCTGTCGTGGCAATGAAGTAAAGTGTGTGTTAGCGGTGATAATCTTTGGGAACTTTGTACCTTTCGAAATTGATATTTCTTTGGCCCATCGAGCGTGTATCGACTTAGGCACAATTGCAGATAACGTTTATGTGGGGATATATCGAATAAAAGGTGTTCGAGTCAAACAGGTTTTACTGCACATAACTAGTTATTTCATACGCGTGATGGCTGTAAGTTTCACGGACGCGTAATTATATTATTTATTGTATGAAATACAACATTCGACAAATATTTAATTATGTATGAAAATCACTCTCTCAAGTTTTGTTTGTTGTTTAACGCCGCACTCAGCAATATTCTAGCTGTATGACAACGGTCTGTAAGTAAAAGAGTCTGGACCTGACAATTAAGTGAGTTACATTATGAGCATCGATCCACGCAATTGGGATATGACGACATGCATTAACCAAGTTAGCGAGCCTGACCACCCGATCCAGTTAGTCGCCTTTAACGAGAACAATAGTCGCCTTTTACGGCAAGCATGGGTTGCTGAAAACCTATTCTACCCCGGATCTTCACGAGTCCCCTATCTCAAGTACTACACTCCGTTCACCAAACATATTTTAAATATAAGCCACAAAACTCATTCCATAATCGTAAGAAATATCTGCTGGAAGCAGAGGCTATTATATACTCTGCAAAAAAGGAAGCGCAAAAGTGTTGCCGACATCCATACAAGATGAATACCAAAAATGAATTGGTCGTGTCTGCATGGATTGGGATTGATTTCTGGTGAAAAGATGGAAAAATCGCAAAAACACAACCACCTGAGGAGCTGGCGCCTAAACACGACAACATGACATGCACGTGCAACATCACTTGTTGGGCTATAAAAACGTGGGGTTTCACTTCGCAAGCCAACACAATCTCCGAAAACATGCCACGACTGACGGAAGCCCAACGCAACAACGCCATCGGCCGACTGCAAACAGAAGAAGCATCTTCGGTTGTAGCCAGGTTTTCCTCCGTTTACCCTCTGAAGGTATTCGCGCTAGACGACCAGTTAGATGTGTCATCTTGACGGACCTGCATCGTCGGCTGCGACGTCAATGGTTTTAAGGCAACAGATTATGGCCACAACTGCGATGGAGACAAGTTTGGTTTTGTGACAAGTCAGGTTTTATGTTTCGCCGCGCGGATGGTAGACGCCGTGCTTACAGGCGTCACGGCGAACGTTTTGCACTAAACTACATACAGGAAGTGGACAGATTTGGTTGTGTTAGTGTGGTAGAAAAGACTTGGTGCAAGATCTTGGGAATTTAACGGCACAACGTTTCACGGATGAGATTCGTCGGACACACGTCCTTCCAATTATGCAACAAACATACGTCATTTCCAACAAGGCAACGCCCGACCTCACACGAGAAAAGTGACAACATCCTTTTGTAAGGAATCACAACACCCAGACCCTGCCGTGGCCCTCCAGGTCTCCAGATTTAAACCCAATCGAACATTTATGGGAAGCACTGGAACAACTACTGCGAACATATCGGCAACAATCACAGAACCTCCGAAAGTTGGCACAGGCACTGCAGGCAGAGTGGGAGAACATTCCCCTGGACACAATTCATGATCTGATTGCTTCCATGGGAATTTTTTGTTCCATGTGTGCCATGTGGAACCTGGGTCAATGACAATGATGTGTGCCACTTTTGAACAGTCGATAACCATCTGTTGAGTATTTATATACTTTTGAGTTTCTTGTACGATTCCGACTATTTCAAAAACATAAATAAGTTAAATGTCCAAAACATGCTATGCAATAAAATATGCTAGAAACCATAAAGATCCTACTTTTTCGAACACTCCAAAAACAGCAAAATGTACACGCTCTGACAGACACGCCAATATATCAGGAACAATATACGACACTGCGCTAAAAGTTTTTCTGGCCTAGTCGTAAATCATTTTATAGGGAAGTAGGGCAGGGTTGGAAATCAATTCCTCCAAGATAAGGTGCAATCGTTGAGGAGATAATGAAAAAAATATCTTCATGGATTTTACAGAGAATATGAAAACACTTGTCTCCGTGTGCAGCTGTGATAATTATCGACTGTTAAGTTAACTATGAACGGCAAATTTATGATGGAAAGTTTCCATTGAATGCATATATGGCATAAACGTGTGAACTATATACTTATCTTTATTTATATAATGTGTCTATGAATCACTATCAAATAGTGATGATTCCAGGGGTTCGCGAAAATATGAGCTTTTTCGGCTCCATTTATCATATGCACATGCAAAGGCAAATCAATTGTTCACCTGAAAAACACTCCGGAGGATAGGCTAAAGGTCAAAATAGGGAACTGCAGCGGACATCATTTGTCCTTGATGCGTCAAACTTGCAAATGTTTTCCACGTGGCTGCCATAACTGCCTTTGAAAGTTTTACTAAACGCCTAGGGGAAAGGGTTGCCCAGATGTCTTAGGCACCGCAAATCGTTGTGCAGAGTTGCGTCCCAAGTGCACCCCTGAAATCCTTGATGGTTGGTTTGAATCCTGGTTCGACTCGATTACGTTTCTAGGTTTGTCAGCACCATACCCGTGCTCACGGGTTTCACCAAAGTGGTAAACGTCTGAGACCTGCATCACTTCGGGGTTTCCTTCCGCATTAAGCTGACACGCCATGATATAACTTCAATACTGTTAAAAACATCTTCCCGAGGCAAGGAAGTTAACTGACTCTAAAAGTTCAGTTTCCACCCTTGCCGAACTAGGCTGGAATTTCTGGGCTTCATCGTAGCGCCACCAGTGTCTATTAGGAGTTTTATCCCTTCTATGCCCCTCTTATTGACCAATTAGATTCAAGCTCTCGTATCACTGGCATTTGCTTCAAACAAAATGGCGGCACCCAGTCAAGACGATCTGATAGATGATCAAGATATATATCGCAAAAAAACGAGTCTTATCTCGCGAAGTGCCAAAAATCACGTGAGCACCTCGATTAAAAACATGAAAAGATTTTGAAAATGTGTGTCATCGCCCCAGTTGACGGTACACATCTATTGCAAATCCTGCAGTCGACCGATATCTGCATGTCGAAATCCATGTTATTTACGAATAGGATGTTCATTCCGTTACGCGATTTTGATTGGATTGTGCCTAGACTCGTTGGTCAAGCCAAAATAAAACTCATAATTGCAGACTAGTTCGGCAAGGATGGAAACTGGACTTTTACAGTCAGTTAACTCCCTTGCCTCGGGAAGATGGTTAGAAGGGGCGCTAAACACAACTCACTGACCTAAATGGCCTGAATGCCGTAACCCTGAACGTTTGAGCTAAAGTCTTTGAAATCATGAAAACATGAGATGATAGGTTTGGATAGTACAATGGGTTAACATGATAATCTAGTGTCTCACGACAGATGTCTACAATGTCTCAGCGTAAGACTAGCCATTTGGCTGCAACCACGGTAGTACGAAGCAGTTTGATACATAAAGATTTATGCTTGTCATTCTTTGTAAATTCAAAGAATCAACGCAGAGACAAATCAGTTGCAATTGTCTGCAGAGACAGATTCCATTGGGCGTAAAAGGCATAATATGATAAAAATTATATGAATGGATCGCTGAAAATCAGTGACGACACCAGGTGTTCGCGAAAAAGGTAGACATGTTCTTCCCTATCGTCCAGCACCTACCACTCACACAATCTTCATAACAATGCCCTTGTCTGTTGCCTGACGCCGCATCCAGTAATGCTCCTGCCATACGACAGCGGCATGGAAACAGTCGAGCATGGGCCAGACAATCCAGTGATCAGTATCATCAGCAACGACCCACGCCGCCAGGGTACGACGCCACGCAGTCAACCAGGTCACCAAGTCTGACCACCCGATCCACGAGAGAGTGTCCCAGTAAGGTGTGAAAACTCCCCATCAAGGTTTTAGTATAGGATAACATCGAGCATCGTGTTGACGAATAAAAGTGACGATACCCTTTCCATATTCATAAGAAACCTCAGGCTGAGTCTGCTTACAGCAGAGTCGATTGTATGATTCCAAATATATCATGAGCATGTGTTTATGAATCACCTTCAAACAGTGATGCTACAATGTGTTCGCGAAAAGGTGAGCGTATCCCGCTCAAAAAGGTGGCACCCGTGAGATATATATATATATATATATATATATATAGAGAGAGAGAGAGAGAGAGAGAGAGAGAGAGAGAGAGATGGTGTTTTTACGTGCGCTTTCCGACTTTATGCGACTTTATCCGACTTTAATTTTAGAATTTAATTTGAAACTTTGAAGAATGCCGTGCTATAGGTGGGGGAACTAAGGGAGTTGGGTGGTTTGTTTTGGGGAGGGATTGATTATTTTATATTAATGGTTGCGTTGGTTTTTTTAAGGGTTTTAGAATGGTATAGGATGATTCTGTAGTTTATTAGACGCGGCCAAGTAGACATTTTGTAATTAGGAAAATGCCTAATGCCTTGAAGTTTTGTAGGTCGTTTATTGGGTTTAGAAGTGTTGCCAGAGACATTTGTTTGTTACAGTTTATTTGGCATTTGAGGGTTGTTCTGTGTTGTTGGTGGTGTGTGCAGTGTAATAGTGCGTATTCAGGTGTTTCTATTTGGTTACAGTGAGGACATTTACCTGTTTGGCTGTTTCTGATTCTGTGTAGGTGAGAGTTTAGTTTAGTGTACCCTGTCTGTAATTTGATTATTGCCCTGTCGATTGTTTTGGATTTATGAAGAACCTTTGTTTTTTTAGTGGCTTTTGGAGCACCTGTTTTGGTTTACAATTTAATTTCTGATATTGGTTTTGCCACTTTGCGGGGATTTTACTCTTAGTGATACTTTCAATCTCGTTTTTAGATATTAGTAGGTTGATGCTTATTTCTTCTAATTTTAGTGATGCTTTGGCTGCTTTGTCGGCGTGTTCGTTGCCAAATGAATTCTATTTCTATACCTAGGTTAACGTTGCGGAGCTTGTTGGAGCTTTTGAGTATCTGTTGAATTAATTCAGGTCGATTTATTGTGGGTTTTTTTTATAGCTTGTGATCCACTTAGTGAGTCAGTGAGGATTAGGGGTTTTGGGTGGGTTTTTTATTTGGGGGTTATGTAGAGCTGTGGCCATCCCCATTAATTCGGCCCTGAAAATTGATTGATTATTTGGGAGCCTACAGCATAGTTTCTTTCGTGGGTTGATATACATGGATTCCATGATATACATGTTTCGAGGCCGGAACGGAGGACCCGTCTGTATAGATGTGACGCCAATTTGGCGAATGTTTCGTATATGTATGACAGTGTGATGGTTTTAGCGGTATTAGGGTCAAATTCTTTATTTAGTTTGGAGGAGAGTATTGTGTCTATATTTGTGATTTGTAGTTTTGGTGTGAATATGTTGTTTGGTTTTGTGTTTAGTCTTAAATCGTTCAGGTTGTGTATGTTTAATTAGTTGAGTGTGAAAGATTGGTGTTAATTATGGTTTATTTCGAGCTTGTGCTTGGTGTTTTAGGCTTATATTGTTTTTAAGGATGTGTTGGATTAGGGTGTTTTGTTGGGTTGAGGCCCAGAAATATATTGTTAATTGTTCTCGGCGTAATTCCAGGGGGATTTCTCCTGTTAGGGCCTGCAGTGAGGTAAGCAAGGTGCGCTGTTGTGTGCGAGTGATTATCCTAAGTGCTTTGTATTGGATTGAGTTTAGATTGTCGTTTAGTGTTGTGCTTAAGGTATTGTATATTGGGTATTCAAAGTCTATTTCTGATCTAATTAATGATGTGTTTAGTGATAGTAGGGTCTTCTTGGAGGCCCCCAGTTGGATCTTGCCAGGCAGCGTAGGTCTTTTCCGCATCTGTCTATTAGGTTTTTAATGTGAGCACCCCAGGTTAGATGTTCATCAAAGATTAGTCGTAGATTTATTTATTATATTTAATTATTTATATCATTATTATTTTTAATTGTAGTTTGGGGGTGTTTGCGTTCATATTTCTGTGTTTGAAAACTACCCCTGTGATATTTTTGGCATTTAGTTTGAAGCCCTATTTTATCATAATGTTGAAAAGTGTTGGGCTTAGAATGTGCCATTTTCTAGGCGAACTGGTCCGATAGCGTTTGGTCGATTCCAATGGATGTTTTGCGATTTGTTAGGAAGTCTTGAATATAGTTCATTATTTGGCCTTTGGCCTTTTTGGTGTTTTTGTATTAGTCCGTTATGGCATACCATATCGAAATTGTTTGTTTTTGTTGTTTAACGCCGCACTCAGCAGTATTCCAGCTATATGACGGCGGTCTGTAAATAATCGAGCCTGGACCAGACCATCCAGTGATTTGGCTCTGGTTTATGATATTGTTTTGGTCTAGGTAGTGTTGGAGCCTATTTTTGACCATTGCCTCCATGATTGGTCTATAAGAATTTGCCTCGTCTGCTGGTTTGTTCACTTTTTGGTATTGGGATTACCAAAGCCTATTTCGATAAAGACGGAACCTTACCGTTTGGGTAGATGAGATTGTATAGTTTAAGAAGTGATTCATGGATATTTGTGGGTAGTTGTTTAATTATTTGGTATGCGGTTGGGTCTAGACCAGAGGCTGTTCATTTTTTTCGATTGTTTAGTACATGGAGTAGATCCTTTATTGCGTATGGTTGATTTATTTCTAGGTTATCGTCTTCGGGCAATTTTGCGAATTTATTTTCATGTTTTAATTGTGTTTGGAATTTCTCAGAGAAGTTACTTTTGCTACTAATGGCTGAGAAGTGGTTTGCTAGGTTATTTGCTTTTTGTTTAGGGTTTGTTGAGTTATGTGTGGAGCTTTTAGGTTCGTTTAATGCCTCGGATTGCAGGTAATTTGCGCCATACTGTTCTTGCTTCTGTGTGATGGTTTATTTCTTCGCAGAAGTTTTCCCATTTTTTTTTTTTTTTGCTGTTTTGAGGAGGTTTTGTACTTGGTGATTTAGTTGATGTGCTATCTTCAGATGTGTGTGGTCTCGTTGAGCTTTGTTAAATGCGCTTTTTCGTTTTTCTCTCGTCTTTTTAATTTCCTCTATCCACCAAGGTACCCTGGGTTTGCCTATTATTAGTGTTCTAAAGGGTATTGTTTGTTTTAGCTATGTTGATTATGCATTCTG
Source organism: Haliotis rufescens (assembly GCF_023055435.1). Lineage (NCBI taxonomy): Eukaryota > Metazoa > Mollusca > Gastropoda > Lepetellida > Haliotidae > Haliotis > Haliotis rufescens. The sequence goes on from NW_025963857.1 coordinate 2,488,388, forward strand.
TTAAGTTGTGGCAGTATTTTTCGGGGTCTTTATTTTCGAGGTCCGCTGGGTTAACCTGTTTACATAATGTTTGGAATTTGTCCCAGTCGGCTTTATTGTAATGAAATTTTGGTTCTTGAGGTTCATTTGGGTTTGGATGTTTATGTTATCTATCGATATATGTACTCGAAAGTGGTCGCTATAACGGGGATCTTACATACTTACTTATATTGGAGATTTAACGTGCGCTTTCCGACTGCAAGCGTATGTCGCACACGGGCCCGGCCAGGCCATTTAATGTGTTTCCGAAAAGGGGAAAAGTGAGTTTGTGCAACCCAAGAGGGGGCTCTAGGGGTTGCTTATATAGTGATTTTTAAATTTTGAGGTTTGAGATTGATTTTTGAGATAACGGGGACACGAAATCATCACTCTTATACAGCTTGGTACATTTTGAATTACTGCGCTTAGACCAGACAGTGAATATACAAGACAAGAAACGACAAAGGCTGTACATCTGAGGATAAGTATGATGAAGCCTATCCATGCGCAGTGGGTCGTGTCGGCCTTTGACGCAGTCGCACAGAACAAAGACACCGTGTTGTGTGGGTGGCGTCTGTCTGGACTTGCTGGAGTAATCAGTGATGAATACTTTGACACGAGTGAGTAGAACTCTTGACTCCAGCAGTGACAATTCCCCGGATGATCATTATGTCATTTCTAGAGTCTCAATGGCATTGTTATATACTTGGTACAAGTGGTGCTCAATAATCAGTGATGAGATGTAAATGCGATGTTTAAACCCTGAGGTTAAATACACCAAGTACTTTGTTTACCAAACACACAGCAGCCCCCCTCCCCCCTCCATCGTGCTGTGTTCGAGATGGTCTTATCACAAGATGCACACACAGCAGATGATAACGTGGCTCGTCTTATCGAGCTCTGACATTCATCCCCGCACAGCGAGCATCTTGAAAAATGGCCGTGAGTGAAATCAACATGATATGCATGCACTGATATCACAACAGGATACTAAATGGTTCCTATTAGGCATGGTCTCCAACAAGAATAGACTTGCTGCTGAAACGCCATATCCAAAGTTTACAAGGGATAGGCAGGGTTGAAAGTAACCACCTTTGACGTCTCGAAGCGTACATGTAGGCCAGGCCAGGATTGGGCATTACTAACAAATACTGTGTATCTGAGTACAATTTATGTAGTTGGGTCCTCGATATGGATACGTTGTCAGTGAGTTTTAACTAAGATTTTAACTAAGAAAACGTAAAACTTTGTGGATAAAAACTTCTGGTTTATTGCATATATCGACGTAGACTAACATCTAGTCTCCGAAATGAAGATATCTTTCAGTTTCTATCAAAAGTTTTTAAATTATCTTAATAAAAATATGATAAAAAGGAACACAGAGACTCTCTTCATTTCAGCCCGATACTGCAGTAATCTAGACTTGCCAAACATTATAGACTTGCATAGGCTGTATTGGATATATTTGTATGACAGACTAATATCAACGTTACGATATAGATTCTTACGCCGTTATCAAGCTGGATAACGGTGTAAGAATCTACATCGAAACGTCGCTTTTTGCACAAAAAACAAAAGTTGTTATCCCTAAAGTTGTACTTGGTCTTACCTACTCACCAGCTTCTAGAATGCCACTCAAACAGTCCGATAAGCAACAAAACAACGTGACCGGTGACAGCTTTGAAACAAACGACCAGTCCGTCCAGTCATGATAATCTGGTAGTGCTAAATGAGTCGGGGATATAATTATAAAGACATGGCAATAAGTAGCTATATATGCGCCGTTGTAGATGAGATGCGACCTTTTGAACCAATGGCTTGATGTTGACACAAATCCGCATATAACGTCGCTTCTATAGACGAAATAGGGAGCAGTTTGACAAATGATGATATTAAATTCAAAACGCCAGAGAATAATAAGTCCCGACTATCTGCAGAAACAGATTCTGCAGAAACAGATTCTGTAGAAACAGATTCCGCAGAGCGTAACAGTCAAAATACATGAACTGATGACCATTATATGAATGAATCACCGAAAATCAGTGATAACACCAGGTTCCAGTTCCACCGGTGGCCCTTGCCACACACATTGGTTTATTTGTTTGTTTGTGTATTAACACCGCATTCGGCAATATTCCAGCTACATGACGGCGGTCTGTAAATAATCTAGTCTTGACCAGACAATCCAGGGATTGATATTATGAGCATCAATCCACTTAATTAGGATATGATGGCATGTATCAACCAAGTCAACGAGCCTGACTACTTGATCCCGTTAGTCGCCACTTACGACAAGCATAGTCGCCTTTTACGGTAGGCATGGGTTGCTGAAGACCTATTCTACCCCGGATCTTCACGGGTCTGCCACACACAACGTTCATTAAGAAGGTAAGTGCCAGCGAGTAAGGAGGTGTGAAAAATCGATGTTAACGTCAAAGTATCGCGCATAATGTTGACGATACTCTAAATGTCTACCATAAAGTCTCAAGATCTACTTGACCAGTCCTTTGAAATTTTGTTTGATAAACACTTTCAAATATGAATTATCGGCAGTGACGCTTCAGCGATCTTTTCAAGTCTTCAATCAACAAAGAGTTGATATTCCTTCCTGAACGTGACCGAGAACCCTTCATTCGTTCTACATTTTCTCACAAAGACGATGACTACTATGTACAGGATCGCCTCCTCGCAAAGGCCCGGGACTTGTAACCACTTGGGACAGGTAATCGTAACTCTGTAATTACTGTTTTTGGTAATATATTGTTTGGGTGTAGGTTGTGCGTGGACTACTAGGCACAGTCTCTACTCTTAACGTATGCCTATCACTTGAAATAAGCCGAGATGGTATTTGGTTTCTCGTCCTTACAAATCACTAGTATTGGAAACAATGTTTTTCTTACTTTGAGTGAGTGAGTACGGTTTTACCCCGATTTTAGCAATATTCCAGCAATATCACGGGGGGGAGGGGGGGGGGGGGTCACCAGAAATAGGCTTAACACATTGTACCCATGTCTGGAATCGAACCCGGGTATTCGGCGTGACGAGCGAACGCTTTAACCACTAGGCTACCTTACTTAACCAACAGACACCGACCCAGGCTGACGTGAGCCTTGAGAATAACCATCTCATCATATATCGTTTAATATCTGCCGCCATGCAATCCGAGTTTTCAACCTGTCCAATATTCCGGCATGGACCTTTGGAGTATGAGTCGAGATATCGTTATCATTGATACCGCAATCCTCTTTGAGGTTTCACATGGTTTCGCACGGTTGCACGTATTTCTTCGGCAACGTTCCAAACATACCTTCCAAGTACATATCCACCAGTAGAGATTTTACCGCGAAATAAATCTCCCCCTTTCTTAGATTTCCGTCCTACGGCCATAGATACATCAATGTAATGTGCGACGTTAGATAGTGTAGCTGATGATCACCCGAAGTCCATCCTGCAGCAAGCTGTTAAGTGAAAGCGCAGACATAATGGACATTGTGCGCAGCAACTCCAAGGTCGGCTTCTGTCAGTGTTATCCCAATCAGGGCTGGGAAACGTTCCCGATGTTGACAGACGCAACATTAATTCCGCCCTTAACTCGTTTCTCGATCGTCTGCCAATGAAGGACGGCGCAGACGATAACTTCGGGAAGTGCTTGGATGGATTCTAAGTGCTTCTTACATGTGCTACAGGGGAAAACTAATGGCAGGTGATTAGCACTGCAGGTACTTCAAAAGGCTAATAAAGACCTTGGATTCTCAAGGTTGACACTTGGAACTTACTGGCCGTATATATGCGTCAGATTTTGCATGACCTATGTGAGAAAGGTCATTTGCAGAGGGACATTTGGGAAGATGTGGATATGTTTATAGACTGATGCTTGTACAGTTATTTAACATCGGTGAAAATAAACGGTTCTAGCCGTGTTGACACATATAGTCCAATCCAAGGAGTGCAATTATTTAGGAAAAGCTAAACTAAATAAATATATACACTTGTCGTGTGGAAGCTACATATGTATAGTGGAATATGCATCGCTAGAGTAGCCTTGCTCCAAGGCTGTACTGAAAGGAAAGTCCATGGATGTGAAGCAATTCTATCCTCCTAATAGGCACGTCTAGATATGAGTTATGTCGAGTTAAAAGCATGCGAGACAAGAGTAGTGACGATATTAAATCTCAGTGTACACAAGGAGTTTACTGGACCATCGGAGATAATCGAAAAAATATCGATTCATTAGTAGTTCGAGACAAGCGTAGAGTCATTCCTTTTGAGTGTCGAGTTGGCATCATTAAGAAACCTTTATTCTGAAACGTATATCGAGTTAAACGTGGTTATGAAGTACCTGTTATAGATATATATAATCACCATTTATTACTACCCGTGAAGATCCGGGTTAGAATAAGTAAGCAGAAAAAGGCGACTATGTTTGTCGTAAGAGGCGACTAACGGGATCAGGTGGTCAGGCTCGCTTCCCTTTATTGATGCATGTCATCGTATCCCAATTGCGTAGATCGGTGCTCATGATGTTAATCCCTGGATTGTCTGGTCCAGACTCGGTTACTTACAGACCGCCGTCATATAGGTGGTATAAAAACAACAAACAAACAAAACCATTTATAACATGTGTGTTGGTGAAGATAATCAGGAAGCATGTCAGGGTTATTCTCAAGTGAAACACAGACCCGTGTTTCCATTGCTGAAGGAACTACACATTGCCGCCACAGACACGAGTGTAGACCATTCCCCCCTCTTATCTAAGTATAACATTCGGGATCTACCCGTCATCTCACACACGATAGATGTGCCTAGAAGCACGTGGTGCGTATAAATTGGTTAATTTATCACAAATATGTCGCTCGCTTGTAGAAGAAGTCGCTTACTTGTAGACCCAGTCCTGGTTGTCGTGATTAGTCAGTGTTTGTGCCAGCCTGCATTAGTCTCACTACATGTATAGACTGGACTCCCGCTCCCCATGCAAACCAAGGCAACGGGGAGCTGGGGAAATTCGCTGCCGCCGACATTAACGACATCAATACATTCCTTTTTACTGGTGTTCACCGTATCCAGCACAAGGGCAACCTACAGTGTACCTTAATTGTATCGTGGGGCTAGTTTGGGGCGTAAATTCGGCAAACTGAATAAACCTATTTCAGAAATTACTATTAATTGTAATCGCTATTTTGGTCAAATGGCTCTTTACAGCGAAATCACTCATTTTTTTTCTTGGGAATTCACTTACTGGATTAGGCGCGGACGATGTGTTGTATGCGAGTGGTAGAGAGTGGGATGGTTATTTTTTTTAGATGTTGGGAACATGTAAACAGTCAGAAAGTCATGTATTTTAAAATATATTTTGAAAAAAGAACATATATTGTAAATAATTTGTAACAAGTACATGTCAGTATTGGGTGTAAATGAGAAAGATCGTTGATGGCTGCGATGGCAAATAATGACGCTGTGTGTTCAGTGGAACTGTGTTACTCTGCAATTGGAATGGTGGAATTCAGAGTGATAAAGGCTCTCCATCAGAGGGACAACTTCAACTTTTCAATAGCCAAATGTCCCTTTTTGTGGAACAAAATTCCAGCTGCTTCACGTGGTGGCACGTGGTCCTGTGCATAGCGCACAGATCACCAATCAGGTGAAGTTAAGCAACGTTGGTCTCGGAGAGTAGTTGGGTGGGTGACCACGTTCGGCAGCTTTACTCCTGAGAGTTTCTAGGGCTTCGGTCTTGCCCAAGCACATGTACCACATTTGGTGTCTCCTTAGGCAAGTGACTTTGTTCGAAATGTGCCCCTGCTCACCCAGCAGTGAGTGGGTACCCGGTAGGATGAAATGTGTTGCTGTTAACCTTATATTATATTGAGAATGAAAATCGAGTGCTCACTGATCCACTAACCGGGGTAATAATAGTGTAGCGCTATGAGCATCCACTTGGCGAATGGAATCTGGGACATTATAAATGCACTTTAGTCCTCAGCAACCAATGCTTGTCGTAAGGGGCGACTAACTGGATCGGGTGGTCAAGCTCGCCGAATTGGTTGATGCATGTCGTCGGACCCCAAATGCGTGGATCGATGCTCATGATGTTAATCACTGGATTATCTGGTCAAGACTCGATTGTTTACAGACCCCCGTCCTATAGCTGAAATATTACTGACTGCAATAAAAATACAAAAAACACTATTGTTAAATTAAGTAAAGGATTGTTAATCATAGATCTATATATCATATATATCAACATAACTCCACGACCATGTTTTATAAATCGAAGTAAACATCAAACCAGTTTGCATTAATGTCGTGAAACTGATAATCTCAACTCGAACTCTTGTTCATAAAAACGCCTATTAACTTTATCTATTTCAGTTTGTGTTTACTTTTTAATAAAATGTCTGAAAGATTAACTTAAAAAAACTCAAATTCCTCAGACATTTTCTTAAATTCGTATAAATGAACGAGAAAGTACTTTTAACGTCAAAAGCAATATTTTGATTGGCTCAAATTGCTATCTATGTTATACTGGCCCATCAAGCGCGGTGCGGAAATAGCAGCATGTTGAACGTTTTTGTGCAGATGTTATACTTAGATTTAAAGATAGTCATCGATTCGTACTTAAAGGCTGAAAGACATAAAGTAACACGTGGTCTAAAAACGTCGCAATGGAATCCCTTTTTCTGCACACGTCAGCAGTACATCTTGATTAAACGTACTTCACAAAACAAACAATTAATTGAAACAATTAATTACAACATAGTCCAATGTTTTGATATACAAGTTGAAGCGACAAAAATACTTCCATAATCATTCGAAATCGTCAAAATTGGAAATGTTCTCCATATGTCTACCATAAAACGTTTTGAAATGATGCTCGATGGCTACGATTAAAATATCCTACGCATTTATTCCTGACGTCTCCGGTATTTCCCCTATGAGAGATGTTGCTACATATGATACGTTGCGTGGGTAAATGGCGGTGGAGGAGCCCAGCACGTAGGGAGGACCCAACAAAGCTATCATTATGCTATATTTATCACTTTCACAATAGCCTTAAGGTTACAACAGCGATTACCTACCTAAATATTTTGAGGTAATATCATTGTACACCAACTCTTCTCACACGCCAACGCAAAACCTGATGTTTGAGATTGACCTTTGCTTAAGAGGGGCAGCAATTTCTCCAGGCGGTGCCCAAAACGTTACGTCTGGGGGTAAAGGGATTTGTGTGGGGTATATTTAAACATGCATGGCGGTTGTAGTGGATGTAGAAATGTTGGACATGCGTTTCTCCTACAGATGGAGACTATTATAAAAATAAAATACCACAGATGAATGCCATGTACCATCAGATATTGGGCAATAGCAACTCATTCCGTGACCCATCTGAAGAAGCAGAATTCCAGTCTGACCACCCTCAAACGGAATTGCTAGGTCGCCACATGTGATGATGTGAGTAAGAAATGAGAAACCGGGAACTCGAACAGTTTCTTTCTACAGAATATGCCGGCCAAGCCATGACTGGACGTGTAATGTATCTGCAGAAAGTGTTCCGTCAGCAATATTCAGCTCAATATTGAGGTGGTAGTGCATGTTAAATATAACAAAGACCTGTGAGTTTTTTGTTTTGTTTGTTTGTTGTTTAACGTGCACTCGGCAATATTCCAGTTATAGGACGGCGGTTTGTAAATAATGGTGTCTGGACCAGACAATCAAATGATTGACATCTGAGCATCGATCCAAGCAACTGGGATACGATGACATGCATCAACCAAGTCAGAGAACCTGACCACCCATTCCCGTTAGTCTCCTCTTAGCATAATAAGCATAGTCGCCTTTTATGACAAGCATGGGTTGCTGAAGACCTATTCTACCCCGGATCTTCACAGGTCAGTCCTGTCAGTAGTCGGACCAGTGGTTAATAGTATGAGCAACATCCCAACATTCGGACAGGTCACAGATCATATGCTACTGGTCCATATTCTAATAAAGTGTCTAATCCAGCAGGGACTATTTAATTCATAACAAATCTCTGCTAAAAGCAGAGCCGAGTGTACGATTCCGACAGTGTCACGACCATGCGTTTATGAATCACTATCAAATAGTGATGACACCAGGTGTTGGTGAAAAAGTCGATATTTGTTTTTAGTTTGAAATGTAGTGAGCCGTTCAGTGAATGGTGTTTCACAACAGCCATATTCCAGAGGCCTAACAATCGAGTCTGGACCAGACAGACCAATATCATGGCAATCAGTCCACACATTGTGTCTACCCATTCTCCAAGGATGAGACCTGTCCTTGAATCGCTGGGTCCCTTTTTCTGATAAGATCGTCTCATTCCTATGCTGGACACAACAAACCTATCCCCGAGTGTCCATGAGCTGCCCACTCGCGACCAACGTGCTGTAGTCATAGAAGCGATGACGTGCGCCGGGGGGTCAAAAAGTAGGATATCAATGACATACAGACACACATGACCCAGGGCCACGAGCAGGCACCTTCCAGTCGTACGTGCGCCATAACCTCAGTCAACAAGCTGTTGAGAACAAGGACAAAAAACTGCCTTGAGTATAAATCTTGAGCCTAAACCTTTGAGCTACACAAATGGTCCTATCGTCCGATAGTAACACGCAGTGGTATTAATTCCAATAACTGTTATTGAACGACCTCTCACATTCATTGATGTAATGAGGCTTCGAGACAGGGGAAATGACGTCACGGCCATTACGTCAAATACACATTAGCACGACCAAGGTACTGGCAAGCCTCGGAGCTGATTTTCCTTTCACAGCAAAGCGCCGTGACCAGATAACAAGTCGAGTTATAGAGAAGGGATTATTCTGACAGAGAGAAACTTGGTTCCGCTCGTTCGGTCTGGGTTGAAAATTGGGGTCACCACGGTCAATACTTGGTAATATGTTTCTTGGTGGAGACTGACTGACAGGTATAAAATGGGTATGGGGGTCATTGGGTTTGGTGCTTAGGGAGAAAGTGACATGGATGTAGAACGCGGAATAGATGAGGATTGTTTAGGGGGGGGGGGGGGGGGGAGAGGGTCGGGGGGTAGCGGCTGTTTCAATCTTCCAAACACTCTTGTCAGAAGAGTTAATTTGGAAACGTGTGGAAAGTCCCAGTGTCTTCTCGACCTGACTTCTCCTGAAGCTGATGAATGTGGACAAGTGATGAATTATCCGGGTTTTAACAGATGCAGTGGAACTTACAACTTCCTGGTCGTAGTTCGGTTTTACGTGGTGTCATGTTTGTGTTTATATGCGTCAAATGACAAGCATACTGCTGCTGTGTGATATAGCGGTGATATCTTGAGTTTTGTGTTATGAGATTTTTGTGTACTGGTGCTCTTTGTGGACGTGAGGGGAATAATTGCATAGGGAATGACGTGCTCAGACACTGGGTCAGTCATGTCATGGAGGGTTCTTGAAGTTGGTTTCATATGCTCGTAGTCTGAAACTATATTCTCAGCAAGGTTCAATTAGTTTTGCAACTTCAATATAAGACCAAGTCGCAGAATATCTTTTGCACTTTTATTTTTCATTATAATCTCCATTCACCTCAATACACTTATTCTATTTGTCTTTCAAGCTTTTAATACCACTTTTATAGAAATCCGCAGATTGGCCCTCTAACCATGCCTCTGTGGCAGCCTTTATGTCCTCGTCATCCTGGAAGCGTCTTCCACGTAGGGCAGATTTCATTTGCCGGAACAGGAAATAGTCACTGTGTGCTAAGTCTGGACTGTACAGTTAACACACGACCCTACAGCGCAGACCAGTGCTTAATCGAACCCCAAAATAAAGTATGTTTGTGAATGTTGCTTTACATCAAAGTTATCGATATTACAGCTGTATCACGGAGGCCTGCACACACTCGAGTCTGAGTCTGAGCAGCAAGTGAGCAATGGTTTTCCATCAGCGGGGTCATACATTGTAACCGACCCGTGAAGATTCCGACTTTATTTGACTGTTATTGAACTATATTAGATCATCGATATACCTGAAGCTAAAGTTAAACTTCTTGGCCAAATTAACTTGTTTTGACTTCCGATTCATATGCATAAGGAAACAGTTCAACAAGAAGGGGAGCACAATTGGTGCCCTTGGGGATGCCTACTTCTTGCCTAAATGCCTTACCCCAAAATTGTACGTAGATGTTATCAATTAGGAAGTCCAGCATTTCACACTTTGTCTTCTTCATTGTAAACTTCAGATGGCATTTGCTTTCATTTTTGACAAATTGTCGTGAATCTATGAATATAGATAGTAACTGTATCTGTGTACACAACGTTTTGTAACCAAAAAAAACATGGATCAAAGGAATGAGGTGAGGTGAGGTGAAATGGGGTTTAACGTCGCGTCCAAGATTATTACATTTATATAGCGACGTGCATGTACGTGTGTGTGTTTGTGTGGCTGCTTGTACTAGTCCGGACTGATGCCGATTTATAGTGCTAGCTCACTGAGATACCATGCCGCAGTTTAACATGAATATCCCACGCAGACACAGTATACTGACTCCGAGCCGACCAGTCCTTGTTTTAGCCCCTTAATGCCGAGCGCCAGACAGGGTAACAACAAGTACCATCTTTTAACGTCTTTTGGTATGACGCGGCCGGGGATTGAACTCCGGACCTTCCGCTCTCCGGGCGGACGCTCTACCACAAGACCACGGAGGCGGTTCAAAGGAATGAAGTTTTTCATTAAGTTTGTCATGTGGGATAGGGGCGCACAAAGTTGAAAAATGAAATGTTTTGACAGAATGGAACTTGGTTATTTTCTGAAATTGAAAACGTCAAGCAAATCATTTGAGTTTTGGGGAATCAATATGGTAATAATTCCACTTGTCTCAAATACTTTCTGTGAATATAAAGAAAGTCCTTCCTTGATTGTATTCAGGATTATGGTGAATCTTTGAGACAGGGATTTGGTGGTACATTTGCTGGACCCAGCAATATATATTTCTTTGTACGGATTTGTATGGAGCTTTGGAATCCTGTACAAAAGATGAATGGACATGTCTTCAGGTTTTAGAGTCAGGTCAAAATTGACAGTACTGATTCATGGTTTGGGCAGATTTCTTCCAAAGTTAACACACTGGCCTATATGTGGCGTTATTTGATATGTCATACAAGTTCTTTTATCAAACAATTAATGTAGTGATGCTCATATATAATAGTTATGTTATTTGAGGCCTTGTCAGTGGGAACATCTACAAACCTTTCGTCTAGGACAGCCAGACTTTGGATAACAGTTATCTGGGACAGAATGGGTTTATTCCAATTCCGTTTTCTCTTTTTAAGTAATATGCATATTATATGTTCAGATCTACCTGAAAGTCCAAATAAGCCCTTAATAAAGCTTTGCAATAGTCAACGTCAACTTCAGAAAACAACCAGTCTCGATTATCTGCCGAAACAGATTCCATGGGGCTTAAAAGGCAAAATAGCGGTGAAAATATATGAATGAATCACAGAAAATCAGTGTTGACTCCAGGCGTTCGTAAAAAAAGTAAGCATGTCCTGCTCTACCGGTAGCACCCGCAGCTCACACAACATAAAAAAAGTAAGTGTTGTTTGATGCCAGTAGCCAGACAGCGGTACCCCAGCCATACAACAAAATATCCACTTTCTCAAGCCAATGCACGTGCAAGTTTCCCCGAAACAACACAATTTACCAGACCCTACTTTAGGGCAATACCAACTCATAACTACGCAGCTTCCGGTGCCACTGAGCTTACCTTTTGCACTGGGCAGTAACTTAGGGATATACCTCTCACCGTGAAGAGCTACTTTTCTTTAACAAGAACAAATCATTAGGGACATGACAACGAGGTTATTCTCGCACAGGGCTTCTTGAACACTCCAGGAGATCGTTCATATTCTTGGCTTCGTGATTCAGTCTGGCGATTATGGGGTTCGGTTACACAGAGGGGGTTTCACTGCTGTGTTTGATCACGTGCGACTTCATTGCACTGGTATATAACATCAATATATTTGATTTACAGATATGTTATGTAATCATGGTATTCCATTAAATAGGATTTATAGCTAGGTTTTTGATACCATCACCTTTGTATTCCCGTGAATATCCGGGGTAGAATAGGTCTTCAGCTAGCAACCCATTCTTGCCGTAAAAAGCCACAATGCTTGTCGTAAGAGGCGACTAACGGGATCGGGTGATCAGGCCCGCTGACTTGGTTGATGCATGTCATCGTATCTCAATTGCAAAGGTTGATGCACATGGTGTCAATCACTGGACTGTCCGGTCCAGACTCGATTATTTAGACCGCAGTCCTATAACTGGAATATTGCTGCGTGCAGCGTTAAACAACAACATCAACGATTCTATTCACGGTCATTGACATGATACATTGCTTTGGATTTACAGTAAACATCGGTAACACCGACACGTTTGTTTGTTTGCTTGTTGTTTATATAGGAATATTCAAGCTATATGACGACGGTTTTTAAACAAATCGAGTCTGGACAAGACAATCCAGTGATTGACATTATAAGCATCAATCTACGCAATTGGGATTCGAAGACATTGTTTGTTTGTTTGTTTGTTTGTTTATTTGTTGTTTAACGCCCCACTCAGCAATATTCCAGCTATGTGACGGCGGTATGTAAATAATCGAGTCTTGAACAGACAATCAAGTGACTGACATCATGAGCATCGATCCACACAATTGGGGTACGATGACATGCATCAACCAAATCAGCGGGCCTGACCACCCAATCTCTTAGTCGTACCTTACGACAAGCATTGGTTGCTGAAAACCAATTCTAATTGGGCAGCACCGACATGTTTAGAATACAAACATTAATAAAATGGTATCTTTGACATCTTCAAGCAGCATTGGACCCGTGAAGATTCCGGGGAAGAATAGGTCTTCAGCAACCCATTCTTGCCGTAAAAGGTGACTGCTTGTCGTAAAAGGCGACTAACGGGATCGGGTGGCCATGCTCGCTGACTTGGTTGATGCATGTCATCGATCTCAAGTGCGTGGATCGATGATCATGATATTAATCACTGGATTGTCTTGTCCAGACTCGATTATTTACAGACTGCCGTCATATAGCTGGAATATTGCTGAGTGCGGCGTTAAACAACAAACCAGCCAACCAACCAACCAATCAAGTAGCATTGTAGAAGCTGTAGTGTGGATAAAGACAGGGATTTCTGTCTCTCTAGTTTTGCAATACATTGAAATAAAATGCCGTTAACTCGTAAGCTTTGGTTTTCGAATTCTAATATGAACCACAAAAAAACTGAATTCAGGCAAATGTGGTTTAAGAATAGACCCTCATTAAAGACTAGTTAAGTTCAATGACCACCAAATGGTCTTATATAAAGTAGGTCAGGGTGCCATGACCAGGACATGAACTACATCTTTCACAAATATTAATGCTTCCCAATAAATTCAATAGTGCACATGTGATATGTGAAGACGCGATGGTCAATTTCGACGGTCAAGTTGATGGCCACCAAAGTCGGTCAATATTAAGGAGGTCAGGGAGTGTCAGGAGGAGCTCTTCGAAACAAAGACGAATTAAGACCAAATTCACTTTGCAGGCGGTATATGTAATTACAGTGCAAGTTTAACAGCTGGCCGCGAACAATGATTAAATCTGACACACACTAGTATTTAGTCCGGGAGATGGGATTCCAGACGATAATAATAACAGCACATATGAGAGGAAACAACTTGCAGGCTTGTAGATGAATGCAGTTTGTAACGTTTTGTCTTCAGTACTTGGGCATTAGATTGATCAAAGTGATATGTATCCTTGTTATCAAGCAACTGTGAACTCAGTGCTCTCACTGCATGTAGTTGCACCAGGGTTTGGTCCTTACAAGATGAGGTGAAATGGGGTTTGGCTTGGCGTTCCCGAATATTGCACTTATACAGCGACGTTCATGTTTGTGCCTGTGTGTTGCTTGTACCAGTCTGGACTAATGCCGGTGTTATTGTGCAAGACCACTGAGAGCGTGCCTCATTTTAACAGCATACGTCATTGCAACAAATTATACTGAATACGAGCGGACCTGTCCTTGTTTATCCCTTCAATGCCTAGTGTCAGGCGGGGTAACAACAATTACCACCTTTTAACGTCTTTTGCTATGAGATCGAGCTACCGCCTTCACCTCTCCAGGCAGACGTTCTATCCCAAGGTCACAGGGCGGTCCTGCTACCCAGAAAAGAATTGGTTACAACATATATATTCGTCATAACATGAAATTAAGTTATTATGTACACGCAGCTTCTTGTGTTTAGGACCACCTCCACGGTCTAGTCCGCCCGGAGAGTGGAAGGTCCCGGGTTCAATCCCCGGTCGCGTCATACCAAAAGACGCTAAAAGATGGTACTTCTTGTTATCCGGCCCGGTGCACGGCATTAAGGGGCTAAACCAAGGACTGGTCCGCTCGGAATTAGTAGAATGTGTCTGAATAGTGTATTCATGTTAAACTGCAGCATGGTATCTCGGTGGGCTAGCACTATAAAATCGGCATTAGTCCGGAACAGAACAGGTCGCCACATACACACACGCGTGCTTGAACGTCGCAATAATTGAGTGCAATAATCTTGAACGGGACGTGAAACTCCATACACCCCACCTCACGTATGTGACAGGTCATTTCGATAATCACAACAAATGGTTGACAGTACAAGGATCAATGGCACAAGATGGTTCAACTATTTGAGTCACAATTCAACACATATTAAATGCCTGCCCGCCCCGCCCGCCCTTCCCCCCATTAACGCACCTCAACCCTGCCCCCGTTGACCTGTTCGGTTCGATATCTATTGCTGAAGGCCGAATTTCCCCAGTTATCCGACCGATTGATAGTATTCGTAGATGCCGGTTCATGGTTATTGATCGGTCGCTAACACTGCCCGTGCAAGAAAGCCTGAAATAGTGATACAATTACCCTTTGATTGTAAACCATCCTTTCTGTGCATTTAATACAGCAGAACATTTCTTCCACAAAATCAGTAATGGTACTCTGGTTTTTCTGGTTCATCGATCACTTGATTGTCTGGTTTGTTTACAGGCTGACGCCGCACGGCAGGAGCCCTGGTGTGCGGCGACAGGCAATCAATACTTACTTTTTTATGCAAAATGTAGGGCAGGACCTGCTTACCCTTTTCGCGAACACCTCGTGTCATCACTGATTTTCAGTGGTCCTTTCATATAATTTCCACAGCTATTTGCTCTTACGCGAAGTGGAATCTGTTTCGGCTGAAAATCTAGGCTGGTGATTCTCTTGCATTGAGTGAGTGAGTGAGTATGGTTTTACGCCGCTTTTAGCAATATTCAAGCAATATCACGGCGGGGGACACCAGAAATGAGCTTCACACATGTACCCATGTCGGGAATCGAACCCGGGTCTTCGGCGTGACGAGCGAACGCTTCGACCACTAGGCTACCCGACCGCCCCTCTCTTGCATTGACAAGTTATGTTCTACATAATACAAATTAGAGGTTCAGTAGTTTAGTCACATGTATTTTCCTGGATGTAAAGGTTGCTGTAGACTAACATGTAGTCTCTGGAATATAAGTATGTATCAGGTTAAATAGACCTTGTTCTACTGGTGAACCTTTGACTTAGAATCTAGAATCTATATTTTATTTTTAAAAAGTGTTATCCCAAATAAAACATATGTTAAGTGCCACTGGTGGGGCAGGATACGCTCACTTTTTCGCGAACACGTGGTAGCGTTACTATTTGATAGTGACGCTACAACACATGCTCATGATATAGCCGGGATTGCACAATCAACTCTGCTTAATGCAAAGATTTCTATTGGATACGGAAAGGGTTTTGTCGCTTTAATTAATTATACTATGTGTAACTTAAAATTGATCATCTTTACTATCTCATCATCACTACTCTATTGATCTCGTCAAAAGAGGGTTAATACTAAAACAGACTCGGAGGTCTAAGAACGTCCGGAGAAAGGTACTATTTTTCGTTTCTGATTGAGTGAGGGAGTTTTGTGTAACGTCGATATGTTTTCTAAGCTGGGAGCAGTTGCCCAAATCACCATTTTCGGGATCACAACATTGTCATCAATGCAACGTAAGTCTGATATGTTTCCCCTGTCTACAAACTTGATTTTCATGAGACATATATACATGTACAGGAGCAGGCGCCTAATTTCATGACCACTTGTATGTATCGTAGTAAATGCATGTATGTCAGTGTCCAATAGCATGAACACCTGTATGTATCGTTGTAAGTGCATGTCTGACATTGTCCAATAGCATGACCACCTGTATGTATCGTTGTAAGTGCATGTCTGACATTGTCCAATAGCATGACCACCTGTATGTATCGTTGTAAGTGCATGTCTGACATTGTCCAATAGCATGACCACCTGTATTTATCGTTGTAAATGCATGTCTGACATTGTCCAATAGCATGACCACCTGTATGTATCGTTGTAAATGCATGTCAGTGCCCAATAGCATGGCCACGTGCATGTCTCGTTGCAAGTGTCTGTCGGTGTCCAATAGCATGGTCACGTGTATGTATCGTTGCAAGTGTCTGTCAGTGTCCAATAGCATGACCACGTGTATGTCTCGTTGCAAGTGTCTGTCAGTGTCTAATAGCATGACCACGTGTATGAATCGTTGCAAGTGTATGTCAGTGTCTAATAGCATGACCACGTGTATGTATCGTTGCAAGTGTCTGTCAGTGTCCAATAGCATGGCCACGTGCATGTCTCGTTGCAAGTGTCTGTCAGTGTCCAATAGCATGGCCACGTGCATGTCTCGTTGCAAGTGTGTCTGTCAGTGTCCAATAGCATGGCCACGTGTATGTCTCGTTGCAAGTGTCTGTCAGTGTCCAATAGCATGGCCACGTGTATGTATCGTTGCAAGTGTCTGCCAGTGTCCAATAGCATGACCACGTGTACGTCTTGTTGCAAGTGTCTGTCAGTGTCCAATATCATGACCACGTGTATGTAGCGTTTTAAATGCATGTCTAACATTGTCCAATAGCATGACCACGCGTGTGTATCGTTTTAAATGCTTGCTGACATTGTCCAATAGCAAGGCCACGTGCATGTCTCGTTGCAAGTGTCTGACATTGTCCAATAGCATGGCCACGAGTATGTAGCGTTGTAAATGCATGTCTGACATTGTCCAATAGCATGATATTCAGGTGACATTCACGTCGCAGTGGAGGCGTATATATATCCCCTTTTACAATAAACTATGTTTTCTGATTGTTGGTTTAACTGTGAACGTGTAGGGATTTACCATCTATGAATAATTTAATACAAAAAGAAGATACACAATAAGATAAAATTTTAAAGATAATAACCTTTGGCTTTTCAAAGAACAGTTGATCTAATACTTTTTTGAAGGCCTTGGAAGCAGCGTCTCCAGTGCCTGCATTGGTGGATGGGATCTGATGATGATATGAAACCCTACGCTGCCCATTGCGATCTGTTTCCCGCTATGCATCCGTTCATAACCCATTATCTTCTCCTTCATTAGTGCATGTCACGGCGATCTGACAAAACTTGGCGTGGGGCGCGTGTAGTACGTCTTCTGTTGTCGATAATATACTTGATGATGGCATGAAATTGCATTTGAAGTAAACAACTTGTTTGTTGACTTCTTCATATAGGTGTATAACATGCACTCTGCAACAGCATATTCTGCGATTAACAGTTAAATGAAATTAGCACCGAGTCTGTCAACTGGACTTTGTCCTACATATGATCGTATGTATCTTCGTTGAATCGAATCATCTGCGATTGGGCTTCGATGGGTGCGATAGAGCTCAAACGACGCCAGAACTAATTGATTTACAGCTTTCGAGTTCGATTCTGGGTCAATAACTCCTAAATTACCTCATGAAAGAACCCCCAAATCACGCCCGGTACGCATCAATGTTTTCTGAGAATTTAAGGACTCACAGACCTCCCTCTGTAGTCAGAAGACTGTGCGTATAACTGTACTCAAAACAAATTAACTATGATCATATAAATGGTTTGATCATTAAATGAAATTAAGTGAACATTAATAATAATTATCATGCCACGGGCTACACGGCTTAACAGATTAGATTGATCTATCGTTAACAACAAACCCCTTTGTTAACGTCAGGGAAGCGTGGAGGCTTTGCGGAGGGTACTAGATAGTCCAGGCCCTTAGGGAGCCATTATGAGGTATTGTGCAGATGTGTCTACAAGCACCAAATTTGGCACAGGTGTAGACCAGAACATAATTAATCCATTTTTGGAGGGCGCCAAAGTCGGCGCTCATTGGGGCGGCCATATTGGCAAAATCCAAGATGGCCGCCAATCCCTATTTGATTTTTCCTAACTTCATACCCAAAAGTCATAGGATCCTGAATTGAGGCTCTCTTTGTAGGTTTTTTACCTCATGGCTTCCAAATGTGATCTTTGTTTTGATGTAGAAGTGCTTTTTGGCCAATTTAGTGGTTGAAAACATATTTTATTCAAATCAAATATTTTTTTTTATGGTCATTTTACCTCACAGAAAAAGTTCACAAAGGAGAACAACATAAGAAATATAAAAACAAACATAACAAACTGTGCTTTGTTTTGACATACAAAATATGCTTTGGACAATTTAATTGTCAGAGTATTGAGGGCAAAAACTTCCTGGTTCAGGCTTAATTTTGATGCGACACAGTAATGTTATTTTCTGGTCTGCAAATGAGATGATGCACTGCTTGGTGGTTGATGGTTTATATTATTAAACACAAAAAGGTCACATAAATTGTTCCTTGCATGTATTTTGTTCTTCTTCCAGAAACGCTGAGAAAGGTTGTCATGACTAACTGGGCATTACTCACGCATAGGTGGCCTATATGGTTACTTGTCCAGTGAATGTGTTAATATTTTTCCGTCTTTGAAGGTGTGTTTAGCTGAATTGGCGAGAACAGTGGTGCTTGTGAAATAATAGTAAATTGTACCTGTGATATTGCGCCAACAATGGAAAGTTTCAATTGGGAACTTTGCTGTCTTTGCCAGTCAGATAAAAGTGGAAACACCAAAAGAAGGGAGGACTTTTGACTCTTGACAGAGACCTGAATGACTTTAAGAAAATCAATGCCGTTCCGTCTGCTATTACAGTCGCCTTTGATCAACTAAATGATGGATCGGGTATTGCAGCAACACTCCGATCCAATAATGCTAAGCATCACAAAACGTGTAGGAGCTACTGTAGTAGTTCTCATGTAGTTCTCGTTCTCAAGCACCATACAACATGGCAAAGCACATGAGACACCATTCCCCCTTTACCAAGGCCTTAAGATGCACGGAGATGCACGACTTAAGAAACAGATCGAGAATGCCCACGAATTCGGTGTCCTATAGCCGTGTTATGGAGGTGAAACAAGCTATTGCACGAGCAGTCTGCAAGCGCCATTCTGAGGATGGAATTGTTCTGCCAACAGTTGGACAACTTGGATAGTCATAACAAGGGAAACTTTTCACAGGATGAGTTTCATGACACTGCTTTCAGTGCAACGAACCATCTATCTTGGGAAAACCAAGGAGTAGAGCGAGCTCCTATTCAACTGGACTTCTCTGATACATCTGTGCCCCAACTTCCAGAATCATATGCTATCATACATCCAGTTGAGCTACACAACACTCCCTTGTATGTACCTAGAAGCATCAACAGCCAAATTCGACCATGTCATGATATGGTGCAGAGGACCAAGACGAAGGACGAATCCTGGATGGCACATGTCACCACAGTGCTCCAGCAGGGCACTTGTTCAGAAGAAGTCATCACATGGTCAGGGTACAACTCTCGGCTCATGGGTGAGGACTCTCTGAAGCCTCAGGCAGTGATAGGGTTTTTTCCTCTCTTTCCAGACAAAGCAGCATCTCCATCCATGATAAAACATACAATGGAACTCACCATGCAAGGTACAGAGTTCCTGAATCCCGGTCAGGCGGGTGTTCTGGGTGCAGATCAGCCTATTTATGCTATAGCAAAGCAACTACAATGGACATTTCCAGACATTTTAGGAGAAGATAAGTTGGTTCTGATGATGGGAGCATTGCATATTGAAGACAAAGTTCATCATATGATTGGAAAGTTGTTGCGTGATTCAGGTTGGACTACAGTACTTTCTCAGGCACAGGTTCTAACATCTGGCCGTGCTGAGTCAGTTCTTAATGAGCAGCATATCAAGCGCACACGTTATGCCCACCAAGTATCTGTAATGTCTCTTCACCTCCATAAGCACAAGGCATGTTTTACTTGCTGCTCGATTGTTCATGGACCACCTGAGTCACAGGAGATGTGGGATCAACGCTCCAGAACACAAAATCCGCAGTTCAAGTTCTGGTCTACCATCATGGAGCTTGAGCTATTGATGTGTCGCTTCATTCGGTCTCTACGTGAGGGAGATTTCCTTCTCTATGTCCAAGTATGTGATGAGCTCTGCCCATGGTTTCATGTGATGGACCACACAAACTATGCAAGATGGCTACCAATACATGTGCGGGATATGGTCCAGCTGTCAGAGAAACACCCGAACATACATGCTGAATTTCTCAAAGGGAACTTTGTCGTTCAAAAGTCACCACACAAGTTCAGCCTCATTGGAAAGGATTAGTCACACTCTATGAGAACCCTGAAGCACTAAGACTCTTCATGTTGGTAGGTCCAGACTGCTCGAGATGTGTTGCAGAGTTTGAAGCTGTCCTAGACACACCAAAGTCTAGCACTGCTCATCACGAAGAAGCACATGGCTTGCAAGTTAAGTATAGGAAGGATGTCCTGTCATTTGTTGAGATTGTTGAGCAGCTAGGCAATCCCTTTACTAGTGGTCAAGAACTTGTAGCACTCGACACACAAGAAATTATGGAACAGGAAGTCGTTACATCTCTCTCTAGGGTTCATGAAGTTGGCAAAGACCTTCATGCACAATACGTTTCACAGGTGACAGTGCCAGTGTCAAACACTATCCGACGTAATAAAATCCTGACATTCGCCAATCGTCCTGATCTGACCAAAAAAGGAAACAAAACCAGTGGTTTACAGAAGAAAAATATGACTCTGATCACAACACTCTTCCTTTCTCTACAATCACGACCAGATGTAGATATGGAAGAGTTTTTTCGTTTTGAAAATCAAAGGGAACCACCAAGTTTGGCTGATCGTGGTTCACTTCGATTCGGCAAAAAGTCTGATATTCTGGAATGCACCAAAGCGCCAACTGGTTGATCACTACCAGCCAAATTAGCCACAGTTGTTGTGCAGATACAAGGATATTCCTTCATCTGGCACATCCTGTAGCAGAGGGGCACCAAACAGCTTGTGTCCGTACTGTTGATAGTGATGTGGTAGTTCTTGCCATACGCTTCTTCTCTACACTTGGTCTCTCAGAGCTGTGGGTGTGTTTTGGTAGCGGACAAAATTCGCGATATTCCCATCCATGATATCTGTTCTCATCTTGGGCCTTCAAGGTCTCTGGCATTGCCGCTTTTCCATTTCATCACAGGGTGCGACACGACATCACAGCTCCTTGGGTGTGGCAAGAAAACTGCCTGGGCATCTTGGCAAAACACACCAGGACTCACTGAAACACTGGTGACACTAACCAATCAACCAGAACTGTTCAGTCTTGTGGTTGTTAGTATCATGTATAGTAAGGGGTGTGGTTTGGCTAAAGTCAATGAAGCCAGACATCTTTTTACAACTGGTAAAAGAACTCTTGAGAATATACCACCCACTCAGGCAGCCTTGTTTGAACAAATAAAAAGGGCACTTCTTCAGGCAAGCTTTTACTGGAATCAAGCAGCCTCAGTTCACCAGGAAATCCCGGACTTTGGTGAATGGGGGTGGCAAAAGGAAGACGGTGGTATCTGGGCGCCATACTGGACATCTCTCGAGGATGCCAGTACAGCATGTTCCTTCCTTTTGCATTGCGGTTGTGAAAGATCTTGCACCATAAACTGTAAATGCAGTAGAGCTGGAGTCCGCTGCACGGGGTTATGCAAATGTGAAGGTTGATGTGTGAACAATCACGATACCTCGATCAATTAAATTAAACCTTGCCACAGTGATGTTTAACTTACACTAGAAATATTTAGGCTTGCTAGTATTTTTAAATTTCTCATGTTGTTCTCAGTTGTGAACTTTTTCTGTGAGGTAAAATGACCATAAAAAATATATTTCGTTTGAATAAAATATGTTTTCAACCACTAAATTGGCCAAAACGCACTTCTACATCAAAACAAAGATCACATTTGGAAGCCTTGAGGTC
Organism: Haliotis rufescens; assembly: GCF_023055435.1. Taxonomy (NCBI): domain Eukaryota; kingdom Metazoa; phylum Mollusca; class Gastropoda; order Lepetellida; family Haliotidae; genus Haliotis; species Haliotis rufescens. The sequence goes on from NW_025963857.1 coordinate 2,510,686, forward strand.
TAAAACCTGTAAACAAGCCTTAATACATGATCCTATGACTCTTGGTTTTGAAGTTAGGACAAAATCAAATAGGGACTGGCGGCCATCTTGGATTTTGCCAACATGGCCGCCCCAGTGAGCGTCGGCTTTGGCGCCCTCCAAAAATGGATTAATTATGTTCTGGTCTACACCTGTGCCAAATTTGGTGCTTGTAGACACATCTGCACAATATTCCCCTAAGGTCCTGGACTAAGAGTATTGCGATCAAAGCCAGGAATCACAAATCCAATTTTTTCTACTTTTAAAACTGCTAAACATTTCTATAGGGAATGAAAAAAAAAACACAGGTCACTATAACTTGAGTAAACATGAACGCCAGAGAATAACCAGTCTCGATTACACGACAAAACAGATTTAATTGGGAGTAAAGGCAAAACATCGGTGAAAATTGTATGAATGGGTCACAGAAAATCAGTGATGACACGAGGTGTTCACGAAAAGGGTAAGCATGCCCTGCCCTACAGGTAGCAGCTGCCACTCACACAATTTGCATAGTAAAGTAAGTGTTTGTTACCTGACGCCGCACCGCAGTACTCCTAGCATGGTACGGAGGCTGGAAGCAAACCAGACAATCAAGTGATGGAAATCCAGTCACGCGATATTGCATTCACTGATTTTATTGACACTAAAAACAATATTTTTTTTATTACGTCTGCTGTGTAAATTTGCAGCGATTCTGCTGCTTATAAGTAAAGATAAAACGTTTTAGAAATATGTCCGTTAAGGAGCGAACACTAACATTTACAAGTCAAAAATTATATTTTAAATTTGAATTGGTTAGGATTTAAATTTACAAAGAGAACATTTTTAAAGCTGAAGAACAGAGTTTTCAGTGATGTGATTCTTGTTAATAACGTTTGAACAAATAAGAACAAAACCACAGCTGCTTTGCCTTTCAGCATGTTTCCCTTTGTCTGAAGATTTTCTTTCGTTGTGATTTCATCATTAGCAAAGGCAGAAGAAACAGCGAGGTAATTGTTTGAGGCAATGAGTGATGCAGTGCGTGAAGAGTGAATGTTTTACAGTAACGTTCAAGCTTTATCATAGCGGCCTGTAAATAATTATGCGAGTCTTGGCATATGTAACGATCCATTATGAAGTTAAAGTTTAAAAAGATAAACTTTGAAGTTTAAAACAATTCTAAAAGTGACCCGAATTTAGGGAACAAATAAACAAGTTCGGGCCGAGTTTTAGGATGATGAGAAACAAGTATGTGGTCTCACCTAAAGGGATGTGAACAAACGTTCAGTTGTTTGTTACCGCATGTGTAGGAGTAACAACATAGATGAACTGTACAATCTCGGCTGCTGCTGCAGTCACATTACGAGTCTGATGATGAGCCGGGCATGCATCATCTTTGCACACAACACAGACGCCATCTGTAACCGCATCCCTGGTATCTTCCTGTCTACGACTATTGCATGTACGTAACACTTATCAACACCATCATGAAACGTAATGGTCATGCACAATACAAAGGCTCAGTCTAGGGTAGGTTTGCTTACAGTCTTCATGAAGGCGGTTCCAGACACATTAGTATTGTTGAAAAGAAGGTGACGCAACAGCCACGTGTTCGCAAGATGCTGCGATTACAGGACAAGGTCTTCTTTGGATGAACCCGAATACATCATCACTTTCTTTCAGACATAACAAGAAGATAAGTACGTCTTGCAGCATGCGGGGATTTTTTATTTTTTATTTTTTTTATGTTTTTATTTCTTTTTCTTTTTTTGGGGGGGGGTCAATGTAACCTAACATAAAAGGATTTAACTCCAAATCCAACCGTCTGAAAATGCGTTACTTCAAAACACAACTGCCATCTTTCATAAATTGTTATTTTTTAGTTTATACATCAATATCTCCAGAAGCATAATTCAAAACAATTCGATGATTTCCAAAGAAATCGAATCTTGAAATAATATTGGAAATGAAGTCATACGGTCACACGATCAGAGACAGTTTGTAGTGTATTTGAGTGCGGTTTATAAGATCTGTCTCCCTCATGATAGAAGACTGGTGGTTAAAGCGTTCGGTCGCCACGCCGAAGACTCGGGTTCGAATCCCGGCATAGGTACAATATGTGAAGCCCATTTCGGGTGTCCCCCGCCGTGATATTGCTGGAATATTGCTAAAAAACATACTCACTCACTGACTCATGATAAAAGAATCATGTGTGTTTTAACTGTGTACTTGTTGGCAGTGTATTCCTGACCGGAAAGATATATCAAACAGCTTGACCCTGATTGACACAAGTGATTGGTTGAACAGTTCACTGTAACTTCTCAGATACACATCTCGGGCGACTTGGTTTCATTTGTATCACAATTTGAATTTGTAATAAGATGGTGAAGTAACATAATACAATGTTTACACGTGTCAACTTATTGATATGACGAGTAGACAACGTTAATGCCTAGTGACAATGGAGCTTTCGTTAAGACTGGGCTTCACATATATATCTGATAGAAGGTATACAGTGTTATCTTGCCGTGGGAACCCGCAGTACACCTTTTTCATGATAGAAATAAGTAGTAGTATATGTCATCACAATCACCTCGAGAATGCTTGTAGGGAATATAGAATCGGATTCCCACTGTCAATCTGTATGAGACCATGTCTTTCACAGAATATAAGATATATATCCAAGACATTTTACATGAACAAAGAATTCAAATGATATCAAACTTTAGGTACCATTTCAAAGATGCCAAGACAAATAAACTGCTAAAACAGGAAGTCCACGGAATCCTTTACTGCATGCAAATCAATGCCATGTTCCAAATATAATGTTTTCAAATCGATTATTTTCATCATTGATGTAGGAAGGACAGTGACGGAGATTGATGTATAAGGTGAGGTGAGATGAAATTGGGTTTAACGTCGCGTCCAAGATTATTGCACTTATATAGCGACGTGCATGCACGTGTATGTGTGTGTGTGGCTGCTTGTACTAGTCCGGACTGATGCCGATTTATAGTGCTAGCTCACTGAGATACCATGCCGCAGTTTAACATGAATACCCCACTCAGACACAGTATACTGACTCCGAGCCGACCAGTCCTTGTTTTAGACCCTTAATGCCGAGCGCCAGACAGGGTAACAACAAGTACCATCTTTTAACGTCTTTTGGTATGACGCGGCCGGGGATCGAACCCCGGACCTTCCGCTCTCCGGGCGGACGCTCTACCACTAGACCACGGAGGCGGTCTGATGTAGGAAGGACAGTGACGGAGATTGATGTATAAGCAAGGAGTCAGACATCTTCCATGCGTGATATACATTTTACAATTTTAACTAGCTAGGCTCATTGCGTTTGATTTTAATAAGAAAGTACCAGCACTACCTCTAATTCTTCTATGGTAACGACATCTGTTGGCGTATAAGGCAGTGGGTGAATGCTGAATACACCGCAGTCAACAATATTCATATACATCACGTAGGCCTGTCAATAGGCAAGTATGAGATGATAACATCGCTCCACACCGCCAGGGCACATTGTCACACATCAACCTATCCTCATTAGACGATTTTTGCGACAGACATGATGTAGTGGGGTCATATTTGTCTCCGTCATCCCACGTTTAAGTGTCGAATGATTGTCCAACCATGGCTGCACACTGAGCAACTTGCAAGTCTGTGACGACTTCGATGGTTAAGGTGGTAACAGACTCAAGGTCTCAATCGACGTTACATCGGGATTCGAAACCATAATCAGCGTATCCTGGAACAGCAAGGGACGCAACTCTGCACTATAAATTGCGGCACCTCAGACCACTTGGCCATTCGTGCCCGGAACACTGATGCCTTGAGATCATATGGGCTCAGGGCAACTGAGGGAAGAAGAAATGAAACAACGGAAATGAAATGTACAGCAGCATTCACCAGGGTGTTCAACACCGAGGCAATCTTCTCCTGTATCGCCGCGACTCTCATGTTAATAAACAAGTATTGTGTATATAGGTGCAAAACCACTATTCACCAGTAGGACTACCATGTAACATTGGTGTTAGCTTCTCATCCTGACAGTTTATGGTATGTTCATGAACATCGTTTCATACATTATCTAAACACCAGGCTCTTCCAAACTGCAGCTGTTACACATATGTTATTGTCATCTTTCCACCATTCATAATTCAGAAGGGTAAAGCCATTGAGAACACGTGTCTCGAGTGCTGTGTGCTTACTAGACCAAAGCCTTCACGGTAGCTTGTGATACTCTGTCTTCAGCTCAGCTATACGCACATCAGAAGCTCCAAGATTGCAAAGTTTAATCAAGCTGACGTGTGCTTAACACGGATGGCAGTTCTGCTGCTTTCAATAATTCAAGTAGGTTAGATTGTGTAGGTTAATGGCGAGGCTGCTACAACTGGCCACCCAACTGGTTGATGAAACTCTGGACTGATTCGTTATGCCGTTTCAGACCTTACACAGATCTACCAACGAATTATTTGCACTCTACAGATCCACCCTAGCTAATGCAATACTCTCACTTCAATATGTCGTTTTAGACGACCTACAGTCTGAACGCATAAACTGAGGTTAAAAGAAAGTATACGGATTTTTTTATGTAATTGAAAATTGAAGGAATTGTTGTTAACTTGATTACATCTATTTAACCATCACTCTTTGCAGCAACAGTTTCTAAAACGTAATCTCTTGCTGGGTAATTTTGTATTCAAATATATTGGTTGAAAGAAGACTGGGGTACGAAATTAATTTGCAACCACATGAGCCCTATCATGTTTGAAATGCTGTAAATTTGTGCCGAAAAAGCAAATTTATTGATTTTCAAAGATAATATACCCATCAGCAGTTGTGTTTTTTTGCGAAAAAAGCAATCTTTTACAAGTTGTAAATCAAATTATAATTTTTTAAATTAAATCTTGTAAACGTATTCTTTGAGTGCTGACTAAGCGCCAATACAGTTTGTTATGGATATGATATCGCTAAAGACATTTTCAATTGAAAATCAAATGTATGACGCATCACACAACATAACACGACCCTGTCAATATATGGCGCATCACACAACATAACACGACCCTGTCAATATATGGCGCATCCCACAACATATTACGACCCTGTCAATATATGGCGCATCACACAACATAACACGACCCTGTCAATATATGGCGCATCACACAACATAACACGACCCTGTCAATATATGGCGCATCACACAACATAACACGACCCTGTCAATATATGGCGCAATACACAACATAACACGACCCTGTCAATATATGGCGCATCACACATCATAACACGACCCTGTCAATATATGGCGCATCACACAACATAAGACGACCCTGTCAATATATGGCGCATCACACAACATAACACGACCCTGTCAATATATGGCGCATCACACAACATAACACGACCCTGTCAATATATGGCGCATCACACAACATAACACGACCCTGTCAATATATGGCGCAATACACAACATAACACGACCCTGTCAATATATGGCGCATCACACAACATAACACGACCCTGTCAATATATGGCGCAATACACAACATAACAAGACCCTGTCAATATATGGCGCATCACACAACATAACACGACCCTGTCAATATATGGCGCATCACACAACATAACACGACCCTGTCAATATATGGCGCATCACACAACATAACAAGACCCTGTTAATATATGGCGCATCACACAACATAACACGACCCTGTCAATATATGGGGCATCACACAACATAACACGACCCTATCAATATATGGGGCATCACACAACATAACACGACCCTGTCAATATATGGCGCATCACACAACATAAGACGACCCTGTCAATATATGGCGCATCACACAACATAACACGACCCTGTCAATATATGGCGCATCACACAACATAACACGACCCTGTCAGTGTGTGTCGCATCACACAACACACAATAAAACAAAACAAAAACACCTCTACCACCACAGTAATGTTTGTGTGGTTTCTGCTGGTCACAATAGGTAAAGTGTCCCCCACAGTTGCCCATATATATCTCTGCCCTTATTACGGTATCCGGGCTTAATCGATCGGACTCCACTTAAAGTGACCATATATGGAGACAACTGTCGGTCAGATCAATGACGCATATATTCATGGAGTGCTTTCACTTAATACGGGGGGTAGCTGAAACGTTCAGAGCCTGACTATGATGGACTGCGTTGATGTACTTGGTTGCTAATTATTTTTCAACATGATCCCTTTCGAGGTCCCCCATTTCCGACAACGATGCTGGAGTACCTGGATCCAACTGGTGTAGAAGGCTTCATCATGTAGTGTAAAAGTCCTCCACAGCAGAAACGACTTCCTAAACATTTGCATAACGCTGCTTTCTTCTAGTTTGGGAAGAGGTTGAAATCTGACGGTGCTAAAACGTGAATGCGGAGGATGTACAACGAGTTCAAGCCACAGCCATGCATTGCATGGCGACAACAGACTTGTGCACAGTTAGAGATTCTTGATGTCCAATTTTGTACATTTTCATGAACAGAGAATACTTAGTCAATTTGATGCTTGCAGAAATGTGTTGCCTGGGTGTGTACTTGGTCCACATACAACCTGTAAACAAGGGATGCATTGTCCTGTATACATGCAAACAGTTAATGGTGTACTTTACATTCTAAGTTAGGCAAAGTACATTTCAGTCACCCCTCGATGTTGTCTTACTGGAGACTTGGGTCATAAATAACATTCGTGAAATATGTCAAAATCGTTTGTGTGCAACTATTTATAACCAGTCCTATATTTTAGCCAAAGTAAGTGACCTTTTTTTATTTCAAGCCACTATGTTTAAGTGACTTGCTAAACATAGGTTGAGCTTGGGACGCTTGCCACAACTACAAAGGCTTTGCAATAAAAGCGGCAAACCCATTCCATATTCAAATAAATCTCTGGCAGTATATGTCATTTTCGTGAGAATAAAAATTAAATATGCTTCATGACTGTTGAAATGTTGCCCAATGGGGTATAACAGAAGAGGCTGTCTCAGGTCCTGAAACATCTATTTTCGAATAGGTTTTCGCTGTTAATGTTTAATTATCGATGTTTCGGAATTGATTTGATAATCAATTGCAAGAGGGTTAATCACATATAACCATGCATGCTTAACAATGTGTTCTGATTATCTTTATACTTTAAATATGTTAGGCATCCGACAATGGGCATGTGTGCCCAGAATAGCATTACCATTCGTGTCGTCTAAAAACAACTAATATCATTTGGTGCGGAATGTGAGAAATATATCTATCTACGACCAAGCTATAAATCAATGGTTTTTAACACACAAAGAGTCTCAAATTTGACAACTTTCATTTGTTAGGCCTACTTTTATCGCATGTATGTCAGTGATGTCGTGGACTTTTTCCATCCAGATAAGCAACTTTTGCATAGTTCTAATTCACATTTAACCAAATAATGAATTATGTTAACAGCCACGTTATCCGATGGTGATAACTACCCAACAAGATACATGGCCGCGTACACCGTCAGTTCCAAGGCTTCTCTGACTTCAGGTTAGTCAGTGTATATTTTTAAAGGTGAATCGAAGTATCTACTGTAACACAAATACGTCGAGGGGTGCGATAGCTGCTCTCCATGCAAAGAGGAACCAGAACTGATTAACTTGTAGCATACAGGTTCGTTCCATCTTTGCTTCAACGTCAATGGGGTCGGACACTGTCTGTGTGGCTGAGTGTGAAGAACACTGTCTGTGTGGTTGAGTGTGACGGACACTGGCTGTGTGTCTGAGTGTGACGGACACTGTCTGTGTGTCTGAGTGTTACGGACACTGTCTGTGTGGCTGAGTGTGACGGACACTGTCTGTGTGTCTGAGTGTGACGGACACTGTCTGTGTGGCAGAGTGTGACGGACACTGTCTGTGTGGCTGAGTGTGACGGACAGTGTCTGTGTGGCTGTGTGTGACGGACACTGTCTGTGTGGCTGTGTGTGAAGGAGGCTGTCTGTGTGGCTGTGTGTGACGGACAGTGTCTGTGTGGCTGAGTGTGACGGACACTGTCTGTGTGGCTGTGTGTGACGGACACTGTCTGTGTGGCTGAGTGTGACGGACACTGTCTGTGTGGCTGAGTGTGACAGACGCTGTCTGTGTGGCTGTGTGTGACGGACACTGTCTGTGTGGCTGAGTGTGACGGACAGTGTCTGTGTGGCTGAGTGTGACAGACGCTGTCTGTGTGGCTGTGTGTGACGGACACTGTCTGTGTGGCTGTGTGTGAAGGAGGCTGTCTGTGTGGCTGTGTGTGACGGACAGTGTCTGTGTGGCTGAGTGTGACGGACACTGTCTGTGTGGCTGTGTGTGACGGACACTGTCTGTGTGGCTGAGTGTGACGGACACTGTCTGTGTGGCTGAGTGTGACAGACGCTGTCTGTGTGGCTGTGTGTGACGGACACTGTCTGTGTGGCTGTGTGTGACGGACAGTGTCTGTGTGGCTGTGTGTGACGGACACTGTCTGTGTGGCTGAGTGTGACGGACAGTGGCTGAGTGTGACAGACGCTGTCTGTGTGGCTGAGTGTGACGGACACTGTTTGTGTGGCTGAGTGTTACAGACAGTGTCTGTGTGGCTGAGTGTGACGGACACTGTCTGTGTGTCTGAGTGTGACGGACAGTGTCTGTGTGGCTGAGTGTGACGGACACTGTTTGTGTGGCTGAGTGTGACGGACACTGTCTGTGTGGTTGAGTGTGACGGGCACTGTCTGTGTGGCTGAGTATGACGGACGCTGTCTGTGTGGCTGTGTGTGACGGACAGTGTCTGTGTGGCTGAGTGTGACGGACAGTGTCTGTGTGGCTGAGTGTGACGGACACTGTCTGTGTGTCTGAGTGTGACGGACAGTGTCTGTGTGGCTGAGTGTGACGGACACTGTTTGTGTGGCTGAGTGTGACGGACAGTGTCTGTGTGGCTGAGTGTGACGGACACTGTCTGTGTGGCTGAGTGTGACGGACAGTGTTTGTGTGGCCGTGTGTGACGGACGCTGTCTGTGTGGCAGGGTGTGACGGGCACTGGCTGTGTGACTGGGTGTGATGTACACTGTCTGTGTGGCTTGGTGTGACGGACACTGTCTGTGTGGCTGAGTGTGACGGACTCTCTTCATCCCACTGACAATATTAGGGCTTACACTGTTGTTTCATTCATAGCATTTTCACTTAAACCAAATCAATACAAATATTAGTCTTATATATAATGTCAAACATATGTCATGGCAAGCTTTAATTAATGAAGTAGATATTGCATTCTAACGAGTTTTCACATATATAACTACAAAGGCTGCAATGTCGGCGAAGGTCGAACGGACTGACAGAAGATGAGTATTATTCCTATATCTGAGGGTTGTGTGTGGTGTATTATACCTTCTAATATCATATGAATGTTTCCTATCGCTCAGATTTGTCTTAGACACTTCCCATTTCTTTGTTGGATGGTAGAGTGTTTAAAAAATATGCTTGATGATTGAACCTATTGCAACCTATGGTAAATAAAATTGAAAAAATCCTTTCCTTATTCAGAAGAAAACTGTGTCAAAAACAGATTCAATTCCGACTAAATCATGAGCTTGTGTTTATGAATCACTATAAAATAGTGATGATACCGGTGTTCGCCTAAAAGGTGACCGTATCCTGTCCCACAGGTTGCACGCCTCACAAACACATGCAATGCCACGTATTACTCGAGACTGCTGTGAAATATTAACATCTAATTATATGAGATTTTGTTGGAGACACAATTATATATGTCACTGTTGCAAGACGTAATTTGTTTCCAAAACACATTTTGTCAAAACATGTCAACATTTCCTTTTATAATCCATCCCACCCAAGTGCAATAATCTTGAACGCAACGTTAAACCCCATTTCACCTCACCTAACCTATGATCATATAGTCAGTCCCTTATGCACTTTATCATACACTTTACCATGCCCTTACCATGCACTTTACCATGCATTTTACCATGTATTTTACCATGCATTTTACCATGCACTTTAACATGCACTTTAACATGCATTTAACATGCACTTTAACATGCATTTTACCATGCACCATGCATATATTCATCAGCCAAAAGGTAAAGTTCCAATTTTACTGTTGTGAGTTTGTCATCCATCACTAGTTGTTCATACATCTAACCATGAGAATATATAACCAATTCAATCGGAAGAGTGAGTGAGTGAGTGAGTATGTTTTATGCCGCTTTTAGCAATATTCCAGCGATATCACGGCTGGGGACACCAGAAATGGGCTTCACACATTGTACCCAATTCGGGAATCGAACCCGGGTCTTCGGCGTGATGAGCGAACGCTTTAACCACTAGGCTACCCGACCGCCCCCGGAAGACTAAAACTCATGAACCACCGGAGACACAACACACCATCGCGAAACACCTTGTTATCCGCTTGTGATCCCCTAAAAATCCTTTTCTAATGTACACACGTATTAAGTTCAAAATTTCATTTACCTGATGTGAAGACCACAATTATTTTCCTTCCTTGCTGGCGACAGTGACATGACAACCTACCATAATTATTATCGGTCGTAGCTATAGGCTGTTCTCCTCCTTTTCGGTGACTATAGTGCCAGTTATCACTTACACTGCAAAATATCGGCCTGGATCCAGCTATAGATTTCGCAAATTCGTTGATTTATTTTAAAATGAGTCCTCCTTTCCTATTGTCATGCTCTACAATAAGCTGTATCATGAAGACGTTCGCCGCAGTTAACGGTAACATTATAGATGCGGCAAATATTTATTCATTCATTATCGAAGTTTGAAAATCGATAATATACACATGAACACATGCCGGCAGACATGAGAACATGGCGCGCTAACACAAAATAATATAGGCAGTAATCAGATGGGATTCCGGATTAGAATTTGTCATTAAAGACGACTAAATGGATCGCGTGGTCAGGATGATGACTTGGTCGATTACAGTCAACGTAGACCAACGATACTAGTCATAGGTTCGAGTCCAACACTCCTGATTTTGACCATTGGCCTAAACCCCAATTCTCGTCCTCATGTATTTGACGTTGTAAACGCCTACGACATGCAATGTTTGGTTGTTCTCCCCGTCCAAATGACACCCCGTGACATAACTGAAATACTATTCGAAAGAAGGATTTAACCCCAATGTACTCATTCCCACTCCTGCTGAACAAAAATCAATTGACATCAGTGCACAGTGGCCAAGGGCAAGGGAGGTCTTCATGTAGCAATACATTTAATTTATATTATCGCTTTCTCTGGTTCACATCTAGAACACATTAGGACTTTTAATGTATCAAGAACAAAATGTATTCTATTGATTGAGATCAGTGTTGGTCCTGAATATAGATAGGGCTGCCAGCACGGACGGCTATTTTGTGTTGTGACCAGCACAAAGAAAGGTATGTGCAAAATGGTAAATATGAAATGTCAATAAAGGGGAATCAGATTATTTATGTTTTTCGGTCAAATCTAAATTAACATTATGCTGAAAAAGCGGATCCTATCAAAGCTAAAATGACCATTGGGATGAGAGACTGAGAACGTCGGATTAACGCTGCTGAGTGTATTTCAGTTACATCTCTGGTGCCTCTTTAAAGTGTCTGCTGTCTATTCCCTGTTTGATGAATGCATGGTACACATTTGTCACTGATACCTGCAGGATCTACGCTTCCATAAAGATGATGACAATTGAAATACCATTTACGTGTTACATGTCCAGTCCATCAGACTCCATATCACTAAGCGCAGCTGTGACAAACCTTCAACCTCGATAATGGGTCACATGTGTCCCAGTGGTCTTAATGCGCTGTATAGGCAGATCCAGAGGGGGTCAAGGGGGTCCAAGCTGACTTAAAGATTCAGTCTGAGTGTATGAGTGAGTGAGTGAGTGAGTGGTCTTAATGCGCAGTATAGGCAGAACCCGCGCAATAAGACCACTGGGACACATGTGACCCATTATCGAGGTTGAAGGTTTGTCATTTGTCGTTTGAGTAAACTACCGGGCAAAAGAAAGTTTTCACTTTAAAAATAGTTGTATAAAAAGCAAAAAAGCTGGTACAGGTTTGAACCCCCGCAGAAAACATTCGCCCAAATGCAACATGACCACAACCAAAACGCAGATTTTCGAACGCAGCTTTCCAAATCATGCATTGTTGAAAATGTGCAAAACGTGATTTTGAGACATTGGTCCAAATGCACGTGCGTGATTGTGGCATAAATACCGACGTTGGACAGAGCAGGCTTTCAGTAAACACAAAACCACCAAGAATATGCCAAGACTTACACAAGCGCAACGAGACAGAGCGATCGGTATAGCCAATATGGGAGCTACTCAACGTCAGATAGCCAGAACCTTCAACTGCTCCCAGACCACCATCAGCAAGTTGTTAACCGCTACCAACAGACAGGACAGACTCAAGACCGGCCAAGATCGGGAAGACCGAGAGTGACAACACCGGCCGAGAACCGCTACATCCGGCAGATTCATCTCCGAAACAGATGTGTGACGGCGACGTCAACGGCGGCAACAGCACTAGGGCATGCCATCATGAGACGAACTGTCCTTCGACGACTTCGAACGGCTGGTATACGAGCCTTCCGACCCTTCCGTGGAATGGCCTTGACCCGCCTACACCGTCAACGCAGACTGCAATGGGCACGAACTGTACGACGGTGGCAGCGACGTGACTGGGCGAGAGTGCTCTTCACAGATGAAAGTCGGTTCTGTCTGTTCAGGAACGATGGCAGAGTTCGAGTTTTTCGACGAAGGGGAGAGTGACTGGCGCCAAACTGCATTAGAGAAGTTCACCCGTTTGGAGGTGGAGGCGTCATGGTATGGGGTGGCATTTGTGACCAGATTACAACACGGCTGGTTTTCCTCCGAGGAAACCTGAATGCTCAGCGAGACAGGGATGAAGTGTTGAGACCTGTTGTGGTGCCCTTTATTCAACATCAGCCAAGAGGATTAATTTTGCAACAAGACAACGCAAGGCCTAACACCGCCTGAATTGTCCAAGACTACCTGAACAACGTTAACGTCAACGTATTGCCCTGGCCACCTTGTTCTCCAGACATGAACCCCATTGAACATCTCTGGGATCATCTTGATCGTCAGCTGAGACAACATGTACCGCCTCCAGCTAACCGACAGGAACTTGAACAGACTCTATTAAACTTATGGAACAGGATTCCTGTTGACGTTATCCGCCGACTGACGACGTCAATGAGGAGGCATGTGTTGGCGTGAATGGATGCCCAGGGTGGTCACACTCGCTATTGATGACGTGTTACCTGACTACTGTGTCATTAATGGACTCTTCATGCACTTTTTCAATGAACTCTGATTTGTGTAATTTTTAATTTGGACCCCTTGACTCTTTCTTTGTGTATTGCGGAGAATGCAATATCGGCATTACAATGCATTTTCATTCTAATTCATGAAAAATGATTTCTGTTTATGAATTAATCATCATAAATCTCACATATTTGTTTTGTTTTTGGTGTTTGGTCAAGTGAAGGTGAAAACTTTCTTTTGCCCGGTAGTTTATGTCCTAGCAGCGTACTTATATATCTTATGTGGGTCTTTTGTTCATCCATTACTATTAAAATCTCCTTTTGGGATATCGGTACAGACTCGATCACCGGGTCCCATGCCAGCTTTAATAACGGTCATGTGGCACCAATGTGTCATCTTGACCCAACGGCGTGGACAGTTGATCGTAATGTCTACCCCTGACATGGCCTGGTCGCTTCTATCATTACAGGATTCTGATATGCCACACGCCACACCCACTCACTCACCCATCCAAAACTCACTCTCTCTTACCTTCTTACCTTTTCGCGAACACCTGGTGTCATCACGGTATTTCATTTGTCCATTCATACAATTTTCACATCTCTCCCTTTCCGCCAAATGGAGTCTGTTTCGGCGGATAATCGAGACTGGTTATTCTCTTTCATTAACAATTCCTATTTGCACGTGTACCCAAACCGTGTCAAAATGCTGATTACACCCTTGTTGATTTTCCATGTCTACCTTGTACGTTGAAACATTAGCATGGATACCTCAACATCTCTCCCATTCCATTATATAATCTGACGGGTAATGACATTTTTGAAGGAATCGGCAATTCACATCTCTCACGTGACAATTTATTAAGAACTATCGAAGCGCACTATTTGCGATAACCCTGGAAATAAGGTATATTAACATGTCGCACGCTACCTATTGAATTTCTTCATAACCCATTGCTCCACAAAAACCCACACATTGTTGTTGTTCGTCTGTTGAGCACGTAAATCTATGAGAGCAAACATCTAATATCCGTCTGTTTAAGCACCTGTAGTGATACACGCTCTCGCGCGCTGTCTAATCTCAGTCCACTAGATTCTCGGCTATATCGGGATAAACTTGAGTTAATCAATACCCTGATATTAACAGACGTAAGCTATTAATAATGTGTGTTAGGAAATACGTTCTCGGTCAATTGTACTTGGACAAAAATACAATTATTTAAAAGCACCTGCATTGCAAGGAGAATTGAAGCCCATCTGCATATGAAACAAAAGTAGAAATCAGGAACCCACTTTGGCTGTTATAGTAACACAAGTATTACATGATTACATAATGCTAAATAGGGGCATTTTCAAATATCATACTGGCCCTAAACAAGATCAGATTTGACGAAGAATAAATTGCTGTGTTGCTGGAGACTCCAATGCCACATTAGACCACTTGTGGGATTCAAGGAGACGGAACTGATTTTTATTCTCATGGACTAGCTCTTCTAAGCATTGTCGATAAAAAAAAACATTCTTCTCTTTTGGAGCCTAAGAAACCGTTGATAGCTTTTACACAGAAATGTGATGTGCTTGTGCAGTCGATCTGATTTTTCTTCATGTGAAAATGATGTGAAACGAAGTAGACAGTATGGCAAACACGCTAACGTGTGATATCCCTTCATTTAAGAAAGTTTGCTCGTTTATTGGCAAAGAGTGATAGCGTTGTTTTGGTGAAAACGGAAAAAAGCTTTGATTGATAGGTATATGCTGTTATCACCTCTTAACACGGAGGTGGTACAATAAAAGGATTTCAAAACAGACTACTATTGCTTTTTAGATACCGTGGATTGATAAGTTCTAAGCCTCACATATAATGAATTACGTTATAGTGAAATCTGTTGTAGTGGACATTACATGATGTCATAGAGGTATAGCCACAAAACTTGAGTCAAATTAATGGGTCACATTGTTTCACTGTGACAAGTCAGTAATATAGCCAGGGCTCTGTGACATTAGGAACTGGACAAACTTGAGTAACATGCAGTGATCAAGTACTTGCAGAAAAAGGGCTTAACGCCCATCGCATCCATAATGATATGAGTACAACAGTAAGACATATGTCACCCTTAAGAGGTGGCCAACAGAGTTGTGGCGTGTCATGGAGAGCCGTAAAGACGACAATCCCCCCCCCCCCCCCCCTACGTTTCGGTGTAGGTTCTCACACCGTTATCAAGCAAACATTTTAGCTTGATAACGGTGTTAGAATCTACACCGAAACGTCGCCCAATTTTATGGATGAGCAACTTCTTTATTACAATTGGGCGACGTTTCGGATTGGATTCTCACACCGTTATCAAGCAAACATTTGCTCATCCATAACAATTTTGTCTTAGTTACCATTCCAACTTCTAAATGCCACTCAAAGAAGTTATGGTTACAATACACGAGTGTGGCTTTTGGGTTCTTCAGCACCCACCTTATTCTCCTGACCTTGGTCCGTCAGACTTCCATCTGTTCCTAAACATGAAGAAAACTCTTACTGGAACCCACTTCGACTCGAACGATGACGTCATAGCAGAAGTGGAACTTTTTGGACAACCCAGAGAATGACTTCTTTGAAACTTGAATAAATTCCCCAAGTATCGTTGGCAGTAGGGAAGAGGGTTATGTTAAAATAAATCATTTTAGAGTCTTTATGTCAAGTTTTTCTATGTGAGACTTTATCAATCCATCCTCGTATTGAGAACGTTAAAATGAAATTTCACGAGTTACAAATGGTATACAAATATTTTGCACCGTAGAGTCACAAGAATACACATTCTAAATTGCGTCAGATAATATAATTAGTGTCACATGGAATATCTCTTCACTATTGATATTTATTGATTAGCTACCGGTTGATTTGTATTTGATTAGGCCGCACATTGACAGAGTCCGTCACACTCAGACACACAGACAGTGTCCGTCACACTCAGACACACAGACAGTGTCCGTCACACTCAGACACACAGACAGTGTCCGTCACACTCAGACACACAGACAGTGTCCGTCACACTCAACCACACAGACATGCCCGTCACACTCAGACACACAGACAGTGTCAATCACATTCAGACACACAGACAGTGTCCGTCACACTCAGACACACAGACAGTGTCCGTCACACTCAGACACACAGACAGTGTCCGTCACATTCAGCCACACAGACAGCGTCCGGTGTAAAGCCTTGTCTTTGAGCAGATGCACACTCACCATCGAGAAACCTGCACTACACAAAGTGAACAACTGGTTCATAGCTCGGTTTAGTACAGTACGGGGAAAAGTATGCTGAAATTACTACTCCAACGATGGCAACAAAAGTAAGCATATCCTCCAAACCATGAAGTTAATTGCCGTAAACTTCGTTGAAAGACTGCAAAGGTGGTGTGTGACAAGACGAAGAGCACCCTTTACCTTCTGGATCAAGTCTTGCGGTAGATATACACTGTGAAAAAAGCACATAGCATAGTCACTATAAAAACGATGATCGTCTTTTAGTTTTCATCTTTCAACGCATTAAGTCTCATCATCAACTTCGGAATGAGAACACTGTGACATATAGGCAATGAGAGTAAAATCAATATGGTCGTGAGTGAGTCAGTATTTGTGCATGGTGGCTTTGAGTGTACAGACATCAATTCAAATTACACCATGTACATTTAATTTAAATTTCATGGAAAACTAAGCTTTTCAATCAAAGTAACGGTGTCTAGCCGGTTGAGCCACATTTCAAAAATGATTATCAAGGGATTAGATAAGTCATTCCACAATATTTATGATTGGCATTTAGGGTAAATTACTAAAATAACACATCGTTCGTCAACAGGATAGGCGATGCCAGCCCACGCTTTGACCTCTACTGTGACTTTCACACCAACGTAGCCACTGACCCTTTTTAATAACGGTGCTACGGGTTGAACAGATCTTATTATGTTCGGGTACACCTGGTGTTATAACTGATTTTCAGTGATCTGTTATATAATTTCCGTCACTGTATTGTTTGTTTGTTTGTTGTTTAACGCCCCACTTATCAATATTCAAGCTATATGACGGCGGTCTGTAAATACCTGCCTGGACCAGAGTTTCCAGTGATTGACATTATGAGCATCAATCCACGTAAAGATACCCTGGACCTTCATGGTTCCACTGTATTGTCTTGGCATTGTCGTGAAAGAGAGGACTTCTTTCTTCAACACAAATAACACCTCAATGTTGTACATTCTTGTTTTCTTTCAGCTAAATGTGTTTTATGTCAGATTAAGCCAGAGGAATCAGTTACCTTTTTACACTTTTAAGAAATATTGGCAAGTAGTGGATCGCTCTTTCGTACCCATTTACTACTGAATATACCATGCTGGCAATGAGTTTGTTTGTTTGTTTGTTTGTTGTTTAACGCCGCACTCAGCAATGTTCCAGCTATAGTACGGCGGTCTGTATATAATCGAATCTGGACCAGACAATCCAGTAATTGACATCATGAGTGTCGATCCACGCAATTTGGACACGATGACATGCATCAACCAAGTCAGTGAGCCTAACCACCCGATATCGTTAGTCGCCTCTTACGACAAGCATAGTCGCCTTTTACGGCAAGCATGGGTTGCTGAAGACCTTTTCTACACCGGATCTTCACGGGTTCGCTGGCAATGAGAAGGCGAACACGTGCCTGGCCAATATGGAAACTCAGGAACTGTAAATATTGTTTAAATTCCGCGAGTCATGGCTCTTTTACCACGTTCTGGTATTTGTTCTCATCACAAGGACATGCTTATTGGCTTCCACACGCCTTACAAAATATTATATTGATTCAATTCAGTCGCCATAGTCGCCACAGCACCATTTCTTCTCGTAGGTTTGTCACATGTAAACGGAGTCCCCCACAAAAGAAGCGATGCACATATACATGTTTGCATCCGCCTCTTGTCTCTGCAGCTGTGGACTGCACACTCGTAGCTTCATCCTGTGAAATCAATGATGTGTAAACGTTTCCAACTTCAGCCACCCCTCCGCTGCCGTATGTAATCTTCCTTGCTGTCCTCAAAATAATGATCAGTGTGCACGATACAGCCTAACCTCTAATCTACCATTCGATTATATTGAAATTCGTTAAACCGAATTTCTTGGGACCGGGGTACTGGTGTCGAGTTATTCGCAATTCGAGACATGCGAACTGCCGATATCTTCAGATGCTTCTGCCAGGATCAAATGTCTTTAATGTATCGAGACAATGAAGTTACTACACGCCACTGTGTATCAACTGCCACTGGGTAATCAATATACCCCAGAACTGGGCCTCAGTATAATAATGTTATGTGCTGACAAAATCAATTTACCGAACGTCAGAATTATTTCATTTCCTTCTCAGTTACATATACATATATTCACAGGAGTTAAACAGCAAAAACACAACACAAATGAGTGTTATGTATTGTATACGTGACTTTACAGTGGCAAATGAGAGCATCTTCAATATAGAGTGCATTTCTATTGTAAACAGACGAAGAACACCTTGACCTGACCTAGGGAAATTAGATTAGGATTCGGAAGTTCGTGTAACATTAGCCGATTAAAAAACATTAAAAACTCGTTCTAATAGATTCCCATAGATTATATAATCTGACCTTTTGAATATGTCCAATTAACTTTAGCCCTGTCAAGAATGCTTTTATAAATCAATATACTTTAATGATGTCACATATGCTGCAGCGGAGTGGACCATTTATTATACGTCTTCTCCCTTGATCTCGTTAATAGGAGACCCAGAAAACCAGCTGTGGTTGTGGTATGTATGTTTAGCGTGGTCGTATGCGGACTTTGTAGTTCACGAGTTTGTCTGATGGACCTACACTAACACAGCTTGCTAAAGATGAGTGGAGTGGAGTGAGTATGGTTTTACGCCGCTTTTAGCAATATTCCAGCAATATCACGGCGGGGGACACCAGAAATGGGCTTTACACATTGTACCCATGTCGGGAATCGAACCCGGGTCTTCGGCGTGACGAGCGAACGCTTTAACCACTAGGCTACCCCACCGCCCCTGCTAAAGATGAACATTAAGAACCATAGGGACCAACCTTTGATCGTATTAGGGCAGGATATTTCTCGGTAAAGGTTGGGTAATAATGTTTTGAGAGAATAACAAAAAATGCGTTTTCACATTAAATTACTCTGTGTGTGTATGACTAACAATACAATGTTGAATATGTTTTCTAAATATAACGTATACACCGCCGTCATGCCACTCCCCCTTCGACCCCAACCCCATCCCTACCCCACCCCTCCCCGTCTCCAGCTTACGTTATACAGTAAGCTCAAATTCTTCATGCATTCAAACATTCAAATTGTGATTAAGAAAAATACCAAGAGGTGGCACCAAAGTGGTAAATGTGTCCCTGTCGGCGTTCGTAATCTGACTTCTAAAACTGATTGTCCCCCCTGAGAGGGTACGTAAGTTCCACATCATTCACAGTAATTTTAGGCCTACCACTGTTTTAATCTCAGCATATTTGTTGAATATATTATCAGGCTAAACTTGCCAACAATCGCCAGCAGCTCTAGGGCTGATGTAAATCCTACTGGGGTACCATACAGGACGCAGACGTACCGTAAGTCCCCATGGTCCCCAGTATGTTAGCTTAACTATAGCCCGGTGATCTATAGCCAGATCTTTATAATGTTTTATTATGTAGAGTAATATATTTTTATGGTAACATACTAGTATGAAATATATATGCTATATCTGATAGTCCAGTTACATTACACTTCCTCGTTGACACGTTTTATACAATCTAACGTTATTGATTGTTAATGTATAGCTTGTAGACACGCTATGGTTGACTATCAAGTATAACTCCCTCACTCGTAAACTGACTCAGGGATGAAGGCTTACTTACTTGTTACTACTAAGTATTCAAAGGTAAATGCGTCAAAACATGTTAGTCAATATTCAGTAATTTGCACTCTGATGGAGCTCGTGAAGGATACGAAGGGGTGCATTGTAGCTATGTATTGGTCAGTTGATGTCGAATATACAAAAACGGGGCATTACATAGATACGACATCGCAGCTATGGTTAACAGTACATCTCGGGATCAGTAAACTGTCGTGCTGTACGACAATAATGGAACGAAATAGCTTGGTTCTATGGTACTTCTAAGAGCTCTTGATATGGTTGGAGTAGTAGTCTCAAGCGACTGTACTTTACCCACCCACTTACGCGCTTCCGTTTCCTGTGCGCTGTAGAGGACTCTGGGATCGTGTGCACCTGTATGGCGTCTCCGTGACAGAAGAGTCACGACTACGTGCTCTCGACGCCAGTTCTACAGGAGCTGTTTACTCTTGAAGCAAAACGTTCCGGATCATAATAGACGAATCTTTCATTAGAGACCAAGTCTGTTTACTCTTTTCACTGGAATCGGGGTTAATATTTCACTCATGAACTCAGTTCTACGTATCAGGAATGAAGTCGTTGGTGCTGGCATGTTTTCTTCATTACTCCGACTATATTTAGATATATGGTATTTACCTTACTGGACGTAGAACGACTTCGTTCACCTTCATAAGATTTCTCATTTATTTGAGTAATTGACCGATTTAGATTGTGTTGATATACAAATCCTTTCAAATTTCACATTCTCTAAGTCAGCACGTCTCTGGGAAAACCAGCGGTTGACTCCTTAAGCGCGTCGGACGTCTTTGATGAAACCTTTCTTGTTTCAAATTGTGAAGTTGTTTTTAGTAAATGTCAAAAAGAAAAAAAGTAACCAGACCCCTGACAGATTGTGGCTTCTGTTAACCTTAGTGAAATCTGGTTACGGGAATTATCTTCTCCTGAGCAGACAGAAGGTTTGCAAGTGTATAGCAGGTAGTGTTTACAAACAAGCGGCTGATGCAATATAAACGACGCTCCGGCGGCCTTCAATAATTGAACAGACAAACCCGAGACAGTTGCTTGACATATCTAATACTGTAACGGACGTTTCAGCTTTTCTCAAAGTCCGAGATGGCGAGAAAACGATTTGGCTAAAAATACCGTTTTCTCGTACTGTATGAATATCGAGCTTGCTTCCAAAGGTCGAGTTCGCGAGAATGCGAGAACGGGTGAATATCCCTTCTGTAATATCTCAAACATATTAATTATGAGACTCTGCACACACTGTTGTTTTATGGTAGTTGTATTTGAGCTGCATGTGATATGACAATGTACACTCCTGGGAGGAATAATTATTTGTCCCCAGTGTCCCATGCCAGCCGTAAGCACCGACTTAAGGGGATTGTGTGGTCAGACTCGGTAGCTCGGATACATGTGTATCTTGGTGGTGTGGTGAGTGAGTTGTGTTTAACGCCGCTTTTAACAGTATTCCAGTTATATCGCGGCGTGTCAGCTTAATGTGGGAGGAAAGCCCGAAGTGAAGCAGGTCTCAGACGTTTATTACTTCGGTGAAACCCCCGAGCACGGGTATGGTGCTGACAAACCTAGAAATATAATCGGGGCGAACCGGGATTCGAACCCACAATCATAGATTTCTGGCGTGTCCACGGGACGCAACTCTGCACAGCGAATCGCGGCGCCTTAGACGACTGGGTCACCCGTGGCCCCTGATGGTGTGGAGGAAGTCCATGTACTCAGTCACAGGTCTGTCTGGTCCATACTCCACTGGTTTCAAGCTGCATCAATAAAGCTTGAATTCTACTAACTGCGCTAACTAACCGCTCACAGGTATTTCAGTACATCGGTTGTATCATGAGGGGACAGCTGATTGTTGGTGATACAGGATCGGGACGAATTTTGGTTTCCATGGTTGATCGTTGCTCATAATATCAATCACTGGGTTGTCTGGTTCAAACTTACTTACAGGTCGCGGTCGAATAGTTTGACTAGTGCGGTGTTAAACAACAAACACATCCTTAAAACTAACAAACACATTAATGTAATTTGTTAGACTTATATGTCGCCTTGGGTGTGAGTAGACAATTGAAATGTTGTCTGTCAGTGTCAACTATATAAAGGTAGATCTATATGTTTACGTCAAGCTATAGCAAACTGTAGACCTGATGACAACAGTCGTATACTATACTGACACACAATGAAAAGGCACAATCTAGCATTAAGCAAGATGTGTGTTTCTGCTTAAGTCAACCTACAATCACGTCGAATGAGATTCGTACCCGTACGATAACATTGGTGTGTTTGATTATCTCATGCCTAAATACCCAGAACACCTGAATTTGATTTTTGTCAAGTCTCTTAAAGGCATTTAGAAGTGATACATACAAGGAAGGGTCAACTTCTTTATTATGTGGAACACAACGTTTCGGAGTACATGCTTACTCCTTCATCAGGTGAAATTTTTGACATCCCAAAATTCTCTTCATTCATTTGTATGGTCATGTGCCAAATATACTGAACCGCAAAAGAAACGTCACCATGGATAGATATATGAGAAATCTTATTTGTCCAAACACTATAAACATACTTTGAGACATATTCAGAAAATGACACTTGGCAAAACTGATCATCAAGGTTGAAATTAAAGTGTCAAATGTTCTTAAAGTGAAACACAACACTAGTCTCTGAGATAATGGCATCACAAGTCAGTATCTCGTGTGTCCGCCATGTGTATTGAAGACTGCCGTACGACGTCGATACATGGAATGGATGAGGCGGTTGATGAAGGCCATAAGAACTTGAGCCCACATTCAAGCCTTGGTTGGACGTCATTCAGCCGTCTTTGAATCTCGTCCCACAGGTGCACAATGGGATTTAAATCGGGACTGAGGGCAGGCCACTGCATGGTTCTGATAACATTCTGCTGGAGGAAGTCTCTTGTTGCTCTCGCAGTATGGGCACGGGCGTTATCATGCTGAAACTCGTGGTTGCAGCGACGTGACAAATGAAGTATGGCGTGAGGTCTCAAGACTTGATCAATGTACCGAACTGCTGTGACACCTTTGCCTCTCCCTGGGCCGATGTTCTGGAAGACCACAGGGCCGACCCTCTGTGCAAGACCAATTCCACCCCAAACCATGATGCTCTGACCACCCCACGAGTCTCTCTCAACAACACAAGCATCCGAATAACGTTCCCCACGGCGTCGCCATACTCTCTCTCTCTCCCCTCTGCTGTTGAGATACAGTAACGGCTCTCGTCTAAAAAGAAGACTCTTCTCCACCGCTGGTGGCGCCAATGCTGGTGCTGCGTTGGCCACTGAAGACGGTCCCGGCGATGACGTGGTATCAGAATGGGTCCTCGGTGTGGCCTGTGACAGTGACAATCGTCTCCACACTAATGTGTCGCTGGTGTGTCCCCATGGTCTGTCGAGCAGTTTCCGCAGCTGTAACAAAGCGATCTTGAAATGCATTGGCGACTTGCCGGGCGGTTTGTCCAGCTTGCAATCGTCCAAGGGCTTGGTGTCGCTGATTTCTTGTCAATCTTGGCATGTGGTAGCAATTCAATAACGAATGAATGTTATCCGATCTGGGTGGATTTTTATAGGGCAAGAAATGAGGGAATGTATATGTATTTCAATTTGCACGGAACTCACGTGCATCGGGTTACCATGGCCGTTGCCGTGATGCGTTTGGGCGATCGGTTTTATTGTCATCTGCTTTGTTGTTGTTTTTTCAAATTTCATTTTTCCAGACAAGGTAATGTTAAATTCTAGAAACTTTGACAAAAATTTACCCAGATATTTAAATGACAGCTTTTCATGCAATGCAACCGTTTCTTTTGCGGTTCAGTATGTTACAAAACATTCATATATACATTTTCAAAGTGTGTCAGTATATTATATTTGTGATGATTCTTAAACACGCAAGTTCATTTGCATGCACATTGGAGTTAATGAAATTGTGAGAACACCCCGCTGGAATTCTCCGACTATACAATGTGTCATTGTCATGCGTAATCCTGAATCTAAAATGAAGGCTGACACGGAGTTGTGAACTCAGCTATCGATCCGATTATCTGTTAGTCATATTAGAAGTGGGCGGCGATTGTTGCTAACTCCGCTTGTCAAGCAGTGTCTCCGCGCAGAGCGTTCAAAACTGTCACAATTCATCAGGGGTAATACGGCATGATAGAACGCTTTTAACAGCTCCGCATAAGGGCCGAGTTCCAGCGCTGTTGTAAAATATTGCTTTTATTTACTTGAACCAAGTCGATTTGTCTACTGGTGGTCATTTTGCCCCCTAGGCATATCCCTAACACATCCTTTCACACAAAAGATGTTGAACGAGCAAAACAGAAACTGTTTGAGCCGGGACAGCACTATCATGCAGACGGGAGTGCTCTAACATATGTGAATACAGGATGTGAATACACATATGTGAATACACGATTCCATTAGAAAGTGGTCTCACGTAACATATGTTATATTTGAGATAACACTCTCTTGGTAAAGTATAAATTCAAGTACTTTTTAAGTTTGAGTCCCATCCGGGATTCGAACCCAGACTCTCAGAGTGAGGCACCTATTGTGAGCAGCCTCCTGCCAATTGGGACCACAACATCAAAACCGTTATAGATGTTGTAGAGCGCATATGCCCCTATATTGGCTAAATGATAAGAGGAACCTGTTGAAGGTCTCTCAGGGTGGGTTAATTCAGTGCGTTGGTGCTGCCCCACGTGGCTTGTTTGTAGCTGTTCCTACTGACAAGGCCTCGGATAACATAACCGGTAAGGCATCACTACATTAATTGTTAAATGAAAGAACTCGGTATCAGTAATGCCAAATAGAAGGCTAGTATGGTAATCGAGGAACAAATTTGCCAAAATCATTCATCAGAACTATCAACTTTTGACTCGACTCTAAAACATCAAGACATGTCCTTTCTTCTTTTGTACTGGATTCTAAAACTCTATAAAATCCGTACAAAGAGAGATATATTGCTGGGTCAAGCAAATGTACCACCAAAACCATGTCCCAAAGATTAACCATAATCCTTAATACACGCACGTATATACGTCTTTGCCTAATACAATCATGAAAGGACTTGCTTTATATTCACACAAAGACGTATATAGAATATACCGTGATTCACATAACGTATTTGAGACGAGTGGAATTAATACCATGTGAATTGTCAAAAACTTAACTTTGTTCACAAATATACCACATAACAAATTAAGGGAAAACTTCACTCCTTGATCCATGGGGTATTTGTTACCAAACGTGGTGACCATAGTTGGAGTAATGTGTCTTCAGAGGTTCAAGACGATTTGTCAAAATTGAACGCAGATGCCATCTGAAGTTGACTGGGAAACAATAAGTGAAATGCTGGACTTTCCCATTGATGACATCTATGTAAACGTTGGGGGTAAGTCATTTAGGCCAGAAGTAGGCATCCAGACGGGCACCAACTGTACTCCCCTTCTTGCTTACCTGTTTCTTTATGCACTCGAATCGCAATTTCGGCTCGGGTTGGCGAAGTCAAAACAAGGTAATTTGGGCAAAAAGTTTAACTTAACCTTCAGGTATATCGATGTACTGATATCGCTGTGATGAAACTGGAATACTGGTTTTCAGTACTCTTTGCCACAGAAAGGGATTTCTATGTCGAATTATTGACATTTATAAGGCACCACTGGCAGCCAAATGGTCAATACAGTGAACTTGAAAAAATAATCAATGTCGGAACCATCAAAGAATGACAACAAAATTGCGTTGATTGACACGCTGTAAGGGCGGATCCAGTATTTATTTTAAAGGGTGGGGCCCAATACAAAATCCTCTCTCAGTGTATGTGTGTGTGTGTGTGTGTGTGTGTGTGGGGGGGGGGGGGGGGGGGGGGGAGGGGTATATTTATACGCATACGTCTCTTCATTAAACCCCGAACGTGCATGTCCGTCTCATCAGGATACATGTACCTTTGACTATACCTTTATGTACAGATTTGTATCCGCATAATACCAGACGTCATATTAATTAGATTTAGGTATAAACAATGTGAACATATTAGCAATTATTTAAATGTTGCTGTACCTTTTCTAAAATATTGCATCGATATGGATGTGATATATTTTCCTATAATAGCATGACACAAAGCATTATAGGATTCACACACCAGTAACATGTGAAATTATTTTTCAATGTAATATTTCCCTCTAAGGAGACAACCTGAACAAAGTCTTTGTTCCCAAGGTATGTCATTGTATGTCCCTTTATTTACAGTCAGTTTAACGTTGCTGAACCTAAAGCCTGATTACATCCGTCTTAGATGAACGGGGATACCAATTTTTTATGCACATGCATGTGGGTCTTTTCAGGATACATGTACATGCATGTGGGTCTTTTCAGAATACATGCACATGCATGTGGGTCTTTTAAGGATATATGCACGTGCATGTGGGTCTTTTCAGGATATATGCACATGCATGTGGGTCTTTTCAGGATACATGCACATGCATGTGGGTATTTTCAGGATACATGCATGTGGGTCTTTTCAGGATACATGCATGTGGGTCTTTTCAGGATACATGCACATGCATGTGGGTCTTTTCAGAATACATGCACATGCATGTGGGTCTTTTCAGGATACATGCATGTGGGTCTTTTCAGGATACATGCATGTGGGTCTTTTCAGGATACATGTACATGCATGTGGGTCTTTTCAGGGTACATGCACATGTATGTGGGTCTTTTCAGAATACATGCACATGCATGTGGGTCTTTTAAGAATACATGCACATGCATGTGGGTCTTTTAAGGATATATGCACGTGCATGTTGGTCTTTTCAGAATACATGCACATGTATGTGGGTCTTTTCAGGATGTATGCACATGCATGTGGGTCTTTTCAGAATATATGTACATGCATGTGGGTCTTTTAAGGATATATGCACATGCATGTGGGTCTTTTCAGAATATATGCACATGTATGTGGGTCATTTTTTAGGATACATGCACATGCATGTGGGTCTTTTCAGGATACGCGCATGCATGTGGGTCTTTTCAGGATACGCGCATGCATGTGGGTCTTTTCAGGATATATGTACATGTATGTGGGTCATTTTTTAGGATACATGCACGTGCATGTGGGTCTTTTCAGAATACATTCACATGCATGTGGGTCTTTTAAGGATATATGCACGTGCATGTGGGTCTTTTCAGGATATATGCACATGCATGTGGGTCTTTTCAGGATACATGCACATGCATGTGGGTCTTTTCAGGATACATGCACATGCATGTGGGTCTTTTCAGAATACATGCACATGCATGTGGGTCTTTTAAGGATATATGCACGTGCATGTGGGTCTTTTCAGGATATATGCACATGCATGTGGGTCTTTTCAGGATACATGCACATGCATGTGGGTCTTTTCAGGATACATGCACATGCATGTGGGTCTTTTCAGAATACATACACATGCATGTGGGTATTTTCAGGATACATGCATGTGGGTCTTTTCAGGATACATGCACATGCATGTGGGTCTTTTCAGGATACATACATGTGGGTCTTTTCAGGATACATGCATGTGGGTCTTTTCAGGATACATGTACATGCATGTGGGTCTTTTCAGGATACATGTACATGCATGTGGGTCTTTTCAGGATACATACATGTGGGTCTTTTCAGGATACATGCATGTGGGTCTTTTCAGGATACATGTACATGCATGTGGGTCTTTTCAGGATACATGCACATGCATGTGGGTCTTTTCAGGATACATTCACATGCATGTGGGTCTTTTCAGGATATATGCACGTACATTTGGGTCTTTTCAGGGTACATGCACATGTATGTGGGTCTTTTCAGAATACATGCACATGCATGTGGGTCTTTTAAGGATATATGCACGTGCATGTTGGTCTTTTCAGAATACATGCACATGTATGTGGGTCTTTTCAGGATGTATGCACATGCATGTGGGTCTTTTCAGAATATATGCACATGCATGTGGGTCTTTTAAGGATATATGCACATGCATGTGGGTCTTTTCAGAATATATGCACATGTATGTGGGTCATTTTTTAGGATACATGCACATGCATGTGGGTCTTTTCAGGATACGCGCATGCATGTGGGTCTTTTAAGGATACGCGCATGCATGTGGGTCTTTTCAGGATATATGTACATGTATGTGGGTCATTTTTTAGGATACATGCACATGCATGTTGGTCTTTTCAGGATACGCGCATGCATGTGGGTCTTTTCAGAATACATGCACATGCATGTGGGTCTTTTCAGAATACATGCACATGCATGTGGGTCTTTTAAGGATATATGCACGTGCATGTGGGTCTTTTCAGGATATATGCACATGCATGTGGGTCTTTTCAGGATACATGCACATGCATGTGGGTCTTTTCAGGATACATGCACATGCATGTGGGTCTTTTCAGAATACATGCACATGCATGTGGGTCTTTTAAGGATATATGCACGTGCATGTGGGTCTTTTCAGGATATATGCACATGCATGTGGGTCTTTTCAGGATACATGCACATGCATGTGGGTCTTTTCAGGATACATGCACATGCATGTGGGTCTTTTCAGAATACATGCACATGCATGTGGGTCTTTTAAGGATATATGCACGTGCATGTGGGTCTTTTCAGGATATATGCACATGCATGTGGGTCTTTTCAGGATACATGCACATGCATGTGGGTCTTTTCAGGATACATGCACATGCATGTGGGTCTTTTCAGAATACATACACATGCATGTGGGTATTTTCAGGATACATGCATGTGGGTCTTTTCAGGATACATTCACATGCATGTGGGTCTTTTCAGAATACATGCACATGCATGTGGGTCTTTTCAGGATACATGCATGTGGGTCTTTTCAGGATACATGCATGTGGGTCTTTTCAGGATACATGTACATGCATGTGGGTCTTTTCAGGATACATGTACATGCATGTGGGTCTTTTCAGGATACATGCACATGCATGTGGGTCTTTTCAGGATACATGCACATGCATGTGGGTCTTTTCAGGATATATGCACGTACATGTGGGTCTTTTCAGGGTACATGCACATGTATGTGGGTCTTTTCAGAATACATGCACATGCATGTGGGTCTTTTAAGGATATATGCACGTGCATGTTGGTCTTTTCAGAATATATGCACATGTATGTGGGTCTTTTCAGGATGTATGCACATGCATGTGGGTCTTTTCAGAATATATGTACATGCATGTGGGTCTTTTAAGGATATATGCACATGCATGTGGGTCTTTTCAGAATATATGCACATGTATGTGGGTCATTTTTTAGGATACATGCACATGCATGTGGGTCTTTTCAGGATACGCGCATGCATGTGGGTCTTTTAAGGATACGCGCATGCATGTGGGTCTTTTCAGGATATATGTACATGTATGTGGGTCATTTTTTAGGATACATGCACATGCATGTTGGTCTTTTCAGGATACGCGCATGCATGTGGGTCTTTTCAGGATACGCGCATGCATGTGGGTCTTTTCAGGATATATGTACATGCATGTGGGTCTTTTCAGGATACACGCACATTCATTAGGGTCTTTTCAGGATAACAATATATTCAATATGGAAGGAAATATTCCCGATATGATGTTTTTCATTTCCTCTAATATTGAAGATACATTATATAAGATAGATACATGAATATAGATTAAAACCGCCTAAGAAGAAAGACATGATAACATCGTCATCATTCGACCAAAGGTCAACAAAGCAATTTGCATCTGTAATACCAAATATACTTTCGAACATTTCATTTCTTTCTTGCATATTAATAGTACATTACATAAAAATGTGTTTGACTATGTCATGGGCTTCACTTCTGGGGATTCCCTCCAGTATGTTATGATCCTTGACCGTGGTGGAACGTGTTTATTGGATGTCAAGCCTCATCAGTCAGTAATATGGAGGTCAAAGAACAAACGACTGCTGAGGAAACTGGAGTAACTTGACTTATTTGAAGTAAATTAGGTTTGTAGTTCGTTCTTCTCATGTTGACGTCCATAGTCTGACAGCAACTCGCTCACAACTTGGTTCCTGTCGAGTTGGCTCTGTTTAAATGCCCTGTGGCAAGCCCTTCTGTCATAAGTGTGCAGTAAGTGTTTCTGTTTCCCGCTTTGATATGAAGTCCTTGTACATATTTACAGTCAACGCTACTTCTATGGCCATTAACACAGATTTCCTGGTCAGACTTTAATTAAGAAACTGGTGTTAACGTCAACACCACCAACCGTCCTCAACTGCAGCACTGCCTGCTAACCGAGTTTCGTTCTCCAGTAGACTATGTCAGAATGTTCCAATTCTTCTGACCTGTAACAGAAACAGCGCGAGTTCCCCTCAGTACATGTAGTTAATAAATGTATCCCTCTCCTTCATACATTCAAGGCAGACCGCCTCCGTGGTCTAGTGGTAGAGCGTCCGCCCGGAGAGCGGAAGGTCCGGGGTTCGATCCCCGGCCGCGTCATACCAAAAGACGTTCAAATATGGTACTTGTTGTTGCGCTCGGCATTAAGGGGCTAAAACAAGGACTGGTCGGCTCGGAGTCAGTATACTGTGTCTGAGTGGGGTATTCATGTTAAACTGCGGCATGGTATCTCAGTGAGCTAGCACTATAAATCGGCATTAGTCCGGACTAGTACAAGCAGTCACACAGACACATACACGTACATGCACGTCGCTATATAAGTGCAATAATCTTGGACGCGACGTTAAACCCCTTTTCACCTCACCTCGCATACATTCAAGGCGTCAGTAAAGTTTTCAGTAAACGTTTTATGGTAGACACGTAGGGGACATCCAAATTTGACGCATCGGTGTCAAAAATGATGTCCGATGCAATTCCCTATTTTGACTTGTACCATATGTTCCCGAGTTTTTGTCAGGTGAACAATTGACTTGTCTTTGCATGTGTTTGTGACGGGTGTTCCGGTGAGGCAGGAAACGTTCACATTTTCCGCGAAAACCTGGTATCATTACTATTTGATAGTGATAAACACATGCTAATGATATAGTCGGAATTATACTTTCGATTTTGCTTTATGCAGAGATTTCTATTAGATAGGAAAATGGTTTTCTCGCTTTGTTGACAAATGTGGTTATAGTGAGGAAGGGGTTTGAGACGCGGACAGTACAACGAGGTAGGGCAGGACATGCTTACCCTTTTTGCGAACACCTCGTGTCATCACTGATTTTCATTGAGCCATTCACCGCTTTTTTGCCTTTTACTCCCGATGGAATCTGTTATATCGTATAATCGAGACTGGTTATTCTCTGGCGTTTCATGTTCACACAAGTAGTGAACTAAATTTACATTCCCAATAAAAATGTTTAGCAATTAAAAAGGTGGAGAAAATGTGATGTGTGACTTTTGTTTTTGACCGGAATACACTACCCTCCGCAAAGCTACCCTGGTCTTGACAAAGGGTTTGTTGTTAACGATTGATCAATCTAATCTGTAAAGCCGTGGAGCCCGTGGCATGAGTATTATTATTAATGTTCCCTTAGTTTCACTTAATGATCAATCCATTTATATGATCATAGTTAATTTGTTTTGAGTACAGTTATACGCACAGTCTTCTGACTACAGAGGGAGGTCTGTGAGTCCTTAAATTCTCAGAAATCATTGATGCGTACCGTGCGTGATGTAGGAGTTCTTTCATTACGTAATTTAGAAGTCATTGACCCAGAATCGAACTCGAAAGCTGCAAATCAATTAGTTCTGGCGTCGTTTGAGCTCTATCGCACCCATCGAAGCCCAATCGCAGATCATTCGATTCAAAGGAGATACATACCATCATATGCAGGACAAAGTCCAATTGACAGACTCGGTGCTGATTTTATTTAACTGTTAATCGCAGAATATGCTGTAGCAGAGTGCATGTTATAATCCTATATGAAGAAGTCAACAAACAAGTTGTTTACTTCAAATACAATTTCATGCCATCATCAAGAAGTATGTTATCGACAACAGAAGACGTACTACATGCGCCCCACGCCAAGTTTTGTCAGATCGCCGTGACATGCACTAATGAAGGAGAAGATAATGGGTTATGAACGGATGCATAGCGGGAAACAGATCGCAATGGGCAGCGTAGGGTTTCAGATCATCATGAGATCCCATCCCCCAATGCAGGCACTGGAGACGCTGCTTCCAAGGCCTTCAAAAAAGTATTAGATCAACTGTTCTTTGAAAAGCCAAAGGTTATGGCATTTTTATAGTTATCTTTTTGTGTATCTTCTTAATGTGTTTCCCACCTTGATATCAAGCCCTTGTACATATTTACAAATCATCGTTACTTCTTTGGCCGTTAAAGACGGCACAATTCCGCTGTGAATATTCAACACAGATTTCCTGGTTTGCCTTTGATTAAGAAACTGGTGTTACTTACCGCGTGTCTGTCCTTCAGTAGAGTATGTCAGAATGTTCCAACTTTTCTGACTTGTAACAGAAACATCCCTCTCCTTAATACACGATACGACTCTTGCTCAGAAGTTGTTTGATCAAAGTTACAACAATCAAGGCGTCAATAAAGTCCCTCTCTTTCATACATGTAGTTAGGGGGCACGGGTGGCCCAGTCGCCTAAGGCGCTGCGATTCGCTGTGAGTGTGGGTTCGAATCCCGGTTCGCCCCGATTATGTTTCTAGGTTTGTCAGCACCATACCCGTGCTCGTGGGTTTCACCGAAGTGGTAAACGTCTAAGACCTGCATCACTTTGGGCTTTCCTCGCACATTAAGCTGACACGCCGTGATATAACTGGAATACTGTTAAAAGCGGCGTTAAACCCAACTCACTCACTCACTCACTCACTCACTCACATGTAGTTACATACATGTATGTGGTAATAGTGAGGAAGGGCTTGGGGACTTGGAACTAGGACGACATGGAGATGCAACACAGTACAAGGAAGTGGCGGGTGCCGCCGGTTGGGCGGGACAGGCTGACCCTTTTTGCGAACACCCGGTGTCATCACTGAGGTTCATTCAACCATTCATATAACTTCCCCCCCCCCCCCCACCCACCCACCCACCCACCCCCCACCCCCACCCCCACCCCCTTTTGCCTTTTACGCCCAATGGAATTTCTTTCGGCTGACAGTCGAGACTGATTATTCTCTGAGGTATTATATTGATACCTCTTCATCCGATCATCCGCATGTTTGG
The DNA here is from genome assembly GCF_023055435.1 of Haliotis rufescens. Taxonomy (NCBI): domain Eukaryota; kingdom Metazoa; phylum Mollusca; class Gastropoda; order Lepetellida; family Haliotidae; genus Haliotis; species Haliotis rufescens. The sequence continues at coordinate 2,544,175 of NW_025963857.1, forward strand.
TTATCATTGGAAGCAGAATAGATATTTGTACAAAGTGGGTTTTTTCGTTTATCGTTTGTGTTTTGTTACTTCACACTGGTCTTAATTCATTATGCAAGGTTGACGTTTGACCAATAAAACGCCAATTGTTAAATACGATGTCTAAATAGTTGTAAGCCTGACTAACTATGGGCCATATCAAAGTGGAATAGTCAATATAGTGCATTGTTCGAGTAGTTCATTGCAAGTGTATTTGGTCTGTTGAGGCCGTTTGTATATTAGTGAAAGCCAGTTGAACGTGATGGTGGTCCAAATGGACACATAAATGGAAAAGAACGAGTACTGAGCAGTCATAAAGTTTTTCATTTTAGAGAAAGGTGCTCCCCACGAAATTCATGACCGTATGTAACAAGTATATGGGGATAAGTACCCTGGCTATTCAATTGTTAAACGTTGGGCAGCTATGTTTAAGGAGGGAGAACAAGCCATGAAAATGACCCTAGGTCTGAACGTCCCTCACGTTCCATCAATGAAGATTCAATCAAGGAGATAGAAAGATTAATATTATCATATAGACGTATTGCCATTGCTGAACTTGAGGAAGACACAGGTCTAAGCCATGGATCCATTGAAGCTATTATTCATGAACATTTAAAGATGAATGAGATAACTGCTCGTTGGGTGCCAGAGAAACTTTAGAGCTACTAAATTAGATGGATTTCGTCAAGTTCAAAATGAGATTAGTGACGGGTGATGAAACATGGGTCTACCACTCAAAACAAAACATCAATCCATGAAATGGCTCCATTCCACTTCTCCGGCACTAAAGAAATTCAATCCTTCAATACTTAGAGATTAAATCAAAGAAAAATGGCGATGAATGCTGGCTGCTGGAGTGCTACTATTTCATGACAATGCCTTTTCTCACACCTCTCGACTTGCAAAGGCTGTTGTGCGACAATGCTGGTTTGCAGTGCTTACTCACCCTCCATACTCGCCAGACCAGATTTCCACCTGTTTCCTAAACCGAAAGGACACCGTGGGAAGCGCTATGACGACAACGATGACCTGGTTTTCAGGGCTGGGTACAGAACACTTCTTTCTGTCTGGAATTGAAAAGCTTCACTATCGATATGAGTGTATGGGAAAGCAGGGAGATTATGTTGAAAAATAAAATTAAAAACACTTTTACAATTGTTGGTTTTGCTTGCAAGGCTTTGAACGTTTAGACCAGCCCTCGTATATGATGTATACGTGCATTAGCTGTGGTCGATATAGATGGTGATACAGACGGAAAGGAAGTTTTAGTTCTCCATGGAAATATATGCAGCAAAAAGAGGTCATTGATATGTTCAAGAAACTTTTGAGATCAAAAGGGGAGAAATACAGACAACCAGCTTGAAGTATGTCATGATATTCTCAATGTTGCACGTTGAACGAAAAACCTGGCATGTTTAGTTTGGATTTTAGCGTTATTCCACGGCGGGAAGATTTTATTATGGTAGTCGATGGTAATTATGGGTACTTAAATAAGGGGCGTATTGGGATTTGAATAGAAAATACAGGTATTTCAATTGATATAAACTTATCATATTTGGACTACAAATTCTTAAAATTCCCGATATGTTGTTAGTTGTTCATTATTAGTTTCATGTCTGTTGAGTTATCTCAATGCCCCTTGTAGCACTTTCATACAGTATATGTCTGCGCCGATCTAACCAAAGCACTTTGTATCTTTTTTTATTTTATGTTTAAGATTAAAAAAACCCAGATATATTTCCATGCTTGTGTTTTGCTTAGGGATATTTACATATTAAAGTCGTAAGAGGCGACTTACGGGATCGGGTGGTCAGGCTCGCTGACTTGTTGATGCATGTCATCGTATCAAAATTGCGTAGATCTATGCTCATGATGTCAATCACTGGGTTGTCTGTCCGGACTCGATTATTTACAGACCGCTGTCATATAGCTGGAATATTGCTGTGTGCGGCGTCAAACAGCAAACAAACAAACATATTAAAGTAATGTTCTTTCCTTTTAACGATACAGTGCCTCTCTCTCAATACGTGTCATTCATTATGTCGTCATTCAGTCACCATTTCGTTCTTATTGTCGCATATTTGTTTATGGTTTTTTTATTTCTTAAATTTCCCGATTCAAGCTTTTGTATGCTTTTGTTTTTCCCATTTTTCCTTTTTAAATCCTGTTTCTTTTAATCTAAATGTGTGTTCTTCCTGCTTCGACGTAATGTTTTTATATGGTTATTGCCCTCGTCTGAGTGACGGACAACGGCTTTTGTCATTAAATTTGTCAGTTCCTCTTCCTCAGTGGGATTCAGCTCTTGATCATCTTTAAGATTCTTTCACGAATATTAATGCAAATTCTTGTTTCTTGAAGCTAATGTAGTTACGCTGATTGTGCCAACTGCTTCTACCGGGGCTTTCATGCCATCAATCCGCCTTCACGCTGCTGACGTGCCCTTGTCAAGTTCAAGTCATCCCGCTGTCACGACTTCCGGCTTACGAATTTGGTATGCTTCATCACGTTTTCGAAATCGTTTCCCTTTCGCGGAAATCACACGTCAAAGTCAAAACAGTTTGAAATAATCTCAAAGACATCTTTTCAAATTTGACGCAACAGTGACTAAAATGAAGTCCGATGCAATTCCCTATTTTGACTTTGATCTGGCCCCGGTATTACGGGGATGAAACAAGGACTGGTCTCCAGGCGGACCGGAGGCGGTCCATGCAAAGTACTCACAAAACATTCATAACACGTACGTCTTTAACGGTCTGACGTGGCCGGGGATCGAACCCACTATTAGTAGTAGTTATGGCGGTGGTGGTGTCAGTATTAGTAGTAGAAATAGTAGTAGTGGTGCCATAAGCAGTAGTAGTGGTGTAAGTAGTAGTAGCAGCAGTAGCAGTAGCTGTAGTAGCAGTTGTTACAATAGTAGTAATCACAGTTGTAAAAGTAGCAGTAGTAGCAGTAGCAGTGGTAGCAGTAGCAGGAGTATTAGTTGTAGAAGTAGTAGCAGTATAAGTAGTAGTAGTAGTTGTAGCAATACCAGTAGTAGTAGTAGTAGTAGTAGTAGTAGTAGTAGTAGTAGTAGTAGTAGTAGTAGTAGCAGTAGCAGCGGCAGTAGTAGAAGTAGTTGTCTATAATGACCTTCACACAATGCTATCGGAATCCCCTCCAGTGCGTGCTATACTGTCCCGGGTCGATGCGATCACGGCAAGTACACGCCACATCTCAGATGTGTGATTTTATATTGATTTGTGTCCACGACGCACTTGGACTTTGCAAGTCCAAATCATTCCAACATACGTATTTATGCATTCACATTGCACACATATGCCACAGGTGAGTCCGCCAGACTTGAAGGCCGATAGCTTCCGATATTAGGTCAGTGTAGTATAGATGGTGTGGGAACTGTGTGTACACTGTCGCCGTTTAATGCAATATTATATCTTCGTCAAAACAGTTGTTTGTGTAGGAGACAATATAATTTAAAGACTGCTACTTTACTGGGACCGAATAGATCCACCCTATTTTGTTTGTCGTAAAGAACGGAATGAAATGATCGTTTGTGACTGACGCCTACGTGGTAGGCAAAATGAAATTGCATTCAGTAATATTCCAGTTATATGACGTCAGCCTGTAATTAATCACAATCTGTACCAGACAAACCAGTGATTGATATCATCATGTCACCGAGCTTGACAACCCTATCCATTTCGTTGCCTAGTATCAGTTGCCTAAGACCTATCCAAACCCGGAATCCCCTCAGGGAGGGGTATTGATGACAACATTCAAATTGATGAACAAATTATTATTATGTATTTTCCTTTACGAACTCCTACTCATAAGATAGCCATACCTAATCACAATACACTTATTAATTCAAATCTACCACCTTTTATTCACAAATAATTTACGGAACTCAGTAAAGCATCCGATCTATTAACCCAATTCCCTGTTTTTCATGGACTCATTTCCGAGAACCCCCGACTGGGAACCACGAAGAATGATATGCAGTGGAAATTGCCTCTTAAATTTCCGGATGACGTATCCAGTTATTCCTATTGCCAGCAATTCATATCAACCCGAAGGGCCGCCAGTGGTGGTTATGAGCGAGTGGGAGCAGAAAGTCCCATTGGGACACCGTCATTAAGTGATTGTAATAGGAAAACCAGAAATTAGGCATTCATGATTCTAATGACACCTATACATATTGTATAGCTGCTGGAAATAGCACCTCTGAAGACCTTCCCGAAACTGTCATTCTATGAATATGTTGATATGGATATCTGATTCATAATTGACTTTATGAATAATTTTTTTATCGTTATTAAAACTTAAACACGTCCTTAACATACATGAATGATAGAGGCTCTTAACAATTGGCAAAACTGTGGAAGTAGATTATAAACGCTTTGTAATCTATTTAACTGCATTATATATTTACTGTAAGTCATGCTCCACTGAGGGACTCTTTCGTAACACGATCACGTTGGTGATCAATCCAGAGCATGCCGGTGTCACGTGATGACCTATTTCAGCAGACAAAACGCTGTCTAACCCTCCTGTACAAGAATATTTACTTCCATAATCTAATAGAAACCATCTAAACTAATCGATATTCTTGAGTACTCTTGGAACGCATTATATGTCTATATGATAACCACTTGCCGACGACACGTGTGACCCACTTGTGTTTCTGTGTACACTGTTGCAAAACCATTGCTTGCGGAAGCAGTGATAAGAGAAGACCCACGTAATTATTGTTCCAGTGCTTTCGTAACAGATCTTAACCCGAATGTTTCTTCGAAAATATGGATAAGTGCCAAGAAATCGCGACAGCTAATCCCTCAAGGATTGCGTTCGTATATTAACAACTCACTCTCGGCCAATCAGCAAAGAACGACATCCTTCTTGTAACGTATAGACATCTTTTCCTACTTTCACTTTTAACAGAACCAGACAGTATTGTTCAGTTGATCGGTTCACATTGGATGTATGTTCATGATATAGTCGGAATAGAACAATCGTCTCTTTTGTCAGCGATTGCTTATGAATATGGAAAGGGTTTTTGTCGTATTTATTCTGTTAACTGTCTGTTGTTAACAACTGAGTATATTTCAAGAATCACTTCATCTTGCCATTTGTTTGTCTTTTAAGAAGCCAATGCTGGTATAAGACTTGTGTCATGTCTATTGAGGGGCGGTCGGGTAGCCTAGTGGTTAAAGCGTTCGCTCGTCACGCCGAAGACCCGGGTTCGATTCCCGACATGAGTACAAAGTGTGAAGCCCATTTCTGGTGTCCCCCGCCGTGATATTGCTGGAATATTGCTAAAAGCGGCCTAAAACCATACTCACTCACTCATGTCTATTCGAAACATCTTCTCTAATTACTGAAGTCACATTAACATAAAATGTTTGTGATGATTGTACTGTATTGTATAACTCAGGAATATCTTTCTTCAGAAAGCAGCGTGCACCCTAAGAGTCATATATATGTTTATAACCCTGCAAATATGTACATATTTTAGGACCTCTTTAGCTACTGTCAAATAAATACTTTGATGCAATGCCGTGTTCTTCAGAACGTTGCGATCATGTATTTTTCAGAACCTATAAACTACATATAGTGTCAGACGCTCGCCACCAAGTATATAATCAGCTTGCAACTGAATGTCGGCGTTAAATCATCTAACAACATGGCCCGCCGACTCAGATAACTACCTGAAAAAGACATTAACGGAATAATCATTAATGTCAGTGTTTTTTCCACACGTAGAAGGCGCATGAACAAGATTTCATGTGTTTATGTGAGGACGTTATTGTCTTTGAATTCTTGTAGCTGCCAGCAACACAACCTTGGCGCATGCACATAAACACTGTCTTTATGCATCCTGGAATGCACCGGTTTGAAAACAGGGCGTGCTGAACTTTTGATTTGAACAACTTTAAAAACGGTTGTGATTATAACTAAGTGAGCGTTGCAGTGAATTATTCACCACAGTCAAGAATCGTCCATAAATTATCTCCTTTTTATAGCAGCAGCAGTATCTTATACTTATATCATCCTTTCAGTCATTGGTTGGTCTGGTCCGGACCTTATTATTGCCAGATCACAAACGAAAACTCAAGACTGTGACCTAGGTCGTATAAAGGATGTCTGGTGCAATTCCTTATTTTGACTTGTACCAGGTGTTCCCGTTTTTTCAGGTTTTCAACAATTGCTTAGCCTTTGCATGTGTTTACGACGATTGCTACTCGTGGGGCAGGATACGCACGCCTGGTATTATCATGATATCTTTCATAAACACATGCTTCTGATATAGTCTGACTCATACACTCGACTCTGTTTTTAGGGAGATTTCTTATGAATATGGAAAGGCTTTGGTCGCTTTTATTTAATTGTATAGACGTACACAATACGAGCTAAGCTATCAAATAGAGGGACGTACAATTGGGATATAAAGTTACCAAACAATGGAAGTAAGTCAATTGTTTTGTTTTCGTCTTGTGGGTTAAATGACCCACTGTACTATAGAGTGACGTAGTTAATAGGGGAAAATAACGGGTTAGCTCGTATGCCAATATGTTTACCAACAAAAACACATAATTTGAGTCCCCCAAAGACTGGCTGCGGATCGAAATGATACTCCCAGAATAGTCTCCTTAATGGAATACCCATCAAGCTAGACCCTGCCAGATCCCGACAGGCCAACCATTATAGAGTGTCCAACAGAGTTACACATCTCCCTACAGACAACTGATATGTTTACAAGAACCCGAGCTCTCATTATGAAGACAATTACATATTAGATCATTGTTATTCCGTTACCCTCCTCAGCATACACTCGCCGCGACAATTTAAGTCGTTTAAAGCGAACTGCCTGCCTTACGATCAATAGACTGACGTACACTTTGTCAGATGGTTAATCCTCACCTGGCGTGCTGATATGTCAAGGGTCGAGTGTGTCGGACAGGTAGACAGAGACACAGGTGAATATAGACTATAGAACGTCAACGCAATAGATGACCTGTCTCGTTTATCCGCCGTGGTTACAGCCAGGTTGCAGTTGTGGGAGAAGTTTCGTCGTCGTCGTCATTAATCTATTTTACAGACTGGAATAAATAAATGCAGCAAAGAGGGTTCGGGTTCTCGTTAGGCTCATTATTAACTCAGGGTCCTTCCCCCCTCTACACACAGCCCAGACAGCGAATGGGACTTCCCCCAGAAAGAATGTAAAGAGAATTTTCGTAGAATGTAAAGAATGTAAAGAATCCCCAACACTGCCCAGAGTGTCAGAAGGGCTGTGATCCTGGCAGCAAACTCGGTAACACTCCCAATGTCAGTGAACAGATTGCGAGGTACCAAACCTAAGGCACCGAGAACAATGGGGAGTCAGACAACTTGGCACTAGGAATGCAAGCGTATTTGCCACGTTTTCTTATAATTCTCTTCCTTATGTGTATCACTTCTAAATGCCTTCCAAAGTCCAGAATCAGTTGGGTCTGCTTCAAAACGACGTCAATTCTGACGAGTGATTATGAACCGATCAGGAGTCAGAAGTACTGGAATCCAGCCTTCTGAAACCTTTGTTTTCCCAGGTTGTTCTCCCAGAATGTCCTCAACTCTCTGGTGAGAGATGTCTACTGTGTTGTCTATGTGACGTGTCATGAGTCGTCGATCATCCATGATCATGTAATGGATATTTTATCAACATGTTCTCTCGTAATGGCAGTGATACATCATGATGTTGGATGCCCTCTTCAACTCCGCTTCCCACGTCTTGCCAAAGGAAGAAGTATCATTCCTTAAACTTGACACTTGTCCACATGGATGGCTGTTGGAGTTCTAATGGAGATATTTAAGACAGCGCGGTACGGTAGCCACTTGGTTGTTGTCACTCCAGCTTGATAACGGTGTAAGAATCTACATCGAAACGTCGCTATATGCAATAAACCAGTAGTTGTTATACATTAAGTTGTACGTTTTTCTTGAGGAATACCTAGTCACTTTGATGCCTGCAGAAATATGCTGCTGGTTATGTATTTGGTTCAAAAGCAGCCTGAAAGCATGGCAAGTATTGCACTTGATACATGCAAAGAGTGTATTATACATCCTTCGTAGACAGGTTCTGAATGTTTCAGCATCCCTCGTAATAGCCATCCCTCGATGGTCTAGTGGATAGAGCGTCTGTCCATAGTGCAGAAGGTCGGTGGTTTGATCCTCTCACCGCGTCAAATCGAAAAGAGATTAATAGATGGTACTTGTTGTTGTCCTGCCTGACGCTCGTCATTATGGGGATATAACAACGACTGGCTACCTGGGAGTATGTATAATGTGTCCGAGTGGGGTATCGATGTTACAATGCGGCTTGGTATGTCAGTTGGCTTGCACTGTAAAACCAGCATAGGTCCGATTTATACCACAACGCCCTACATACGTGCATCCTCGTCCCTATATCAGTGCAATAGTCATAAACGAGACGCTGTACCCCATTTCACCACACCAAGTCATTATAATGCAGAACCAGCTTAAAACATCCCCATTTGTGTGTTCGAATTCAGTTAATAAAAACGTACCTTCAGTAATAAGGTAACATCTTTCCGCTCATTGGCAGTGTTCAATTAAACGCTTATAGCAATTAACCCATCGCTACCCATGTGCTGACCCGTGTCCCTACTCACACGTTAATAACATTCAAGCCCTTTATGTCTGCTGTAACAGCCACATCTCACTGAAGGGTCTTTATCTCATCTCATCCACTACTGGAACAAGCAAGCACCTGACAAGGTGCTACTCAGACGGAAAATACGTGTTTGGATAATGTCGGAATAGAAACAATGACTTTAATAACCCTTTGGTGATTTGACCAAACTTTACATAAAAGGATGTGCACATCAAAGTGAAAGGTTTTGTCTGCTGTCTGCAATCTGTCTAGAGCCTGTCCAGAGTAGCCGTAGTGATGGTGTAAGTGGTGACCTTTCAATGTGTCATCCTGAGACGATGTGCCGGGAGGCCAGTTCCCTTGATCTGCCGACAGAGTGCTGTAAATAGCCTTTACACTCCAGTCATTTGGAGTCGTGCTTATTAAGAAAATGATAAAGGGTTCGGTGAGAGATGGTTGGATGTATTAGACCTTTGTTTGAAATGTGGATATTAGCAGTGCCATCTTGAGGTGTTTTGCAGAAGATTTGTTTCATTAAAGACTCAAGATGTTTGCCCTTTGATCGCCAGTCAGGAAACAGATCTAGCCTTTAGTTTTGTAGATGTTAGAACTTAGGTGTAGATTTGCGTTGTTCATATGTTTGTAACTGTAACCCCGTAGAACCTTAGTGTTCATTTTAAAATACATTGATAGAGGGAGGGACGGAGGGAGTCATTGAGTGTGTGAGCGAGAATACTCTTTTTACGAGGATTTTGAAAGAGCTTCAAACGCCTCTTGTTTAAGCTGTTTGATCAGGTTTGCAGCATTCAAAGCCTTAGTAAAACTTTCTAAAAAAGGTGTTTTGGTATACATGAGGATATTACCAAAGTTCACGCTTCAGCTACATAAATTATGTCTGATGCATTTCCCTATTTTGACTGGTTCCATATGTTTTTGTGATTTTTTTCAGGTGAATAATTGCCATGCCTTTGCATGTGTTTGTGATGGTACTTGCACCTTTCCAAGAACATCTGGTGTCTTCACTAATTGATAGTGATTCATAAACCCCGGTTTATAATATAGTCGGAATCGGAAAATGGACTTCACTTTTAGCAGACATTTCTTATGAATGTGGAAAGTGTTTTGTTGCTTTTATTTATTGACCAAAATTTCAGATCTCTATGCAAATGTCTTCAAGTGGAATTTCAGTCGCAGTAGTATGAATGAAAACAGCATTGATTTATATATTCAGTCTTGTTATTATTTTAATTCATTGATAAAGGACCCTTATGATAAAGATACTGGCATCTGCACCAAGAGGTCCCACTGAAAGAATTTGGAAGTTGAAATGCATGTCAACTCGGTCTTCATTACAGTTAGTCCCATTGGCAGCGAAACACCTCTCTAATGCGATCGCTCAAAATATAGATTACTGTTTATATTACAATTATGTTTGTTTGTTGTTTAACGCTCTATGACGGCGGTTTGTAAATAATCGAGTCTGGACCACACAATCCAGTGATTGACATCATGCACATCGATCCACGCAATTGGGGTACGATGACATACATCAACCAAGTCAGCAAGCCTGACCACCCGATCCCGTTAGTCGCCTCTTACGACAAGCATGGGTTGCTGAAGATCTACTATACCCCGGATCTTCTCGGGCCCATTTTACAATTATGAACACAATGTCATTACAATGTAATGTGAACAGTGTTGAGGAAGTTATTATATTTAGATGCCCGAATCATCTGTAAACTTCCGGAATAGCACGGATGGATGGTAAGTGTTACATAAACATGTGGAATATTCTGTGATGTTCCAGTGACACTGGGATGGTCTTGCACTGTGGGGGAAGTGCTGGATGCTAGTCAGAGTATATAAGTGGAGAGTGCGCGTGCCTATCTCATCACACGTTTCATCTCACATTACATCAAGACCAGCTTTTTCGTGAAGATCACGTTTCACCCTGGTGTTCCAACTGTTGCGGCGAGGTGACTGTTATTCTTGTCATTGTCACCTTTTAAACTGCCATTGAATAATGTACTACCACTCTGTAGTGTACTGCCATTGTAATTGTTATGTAGTAATTTGTATTGATTTGTAAACCTAATTAATTGTGTAATACAAATGTTGATTATATACTATTTGTTGGTTGTGTGTTGGTTTCATGCAATGTTCTTCTTCATACAGATTTCTAGATTCACAATGTGTTTCAATTCTGGAATCGGCACGTAACAGAAATTGGGTTTGGGCTGGTTGGTTGGTTTGTTGTTAAACGCCGCACTCGGCAATATTCTAGCTATATGACGGTATTATGAGCATCGATCCACGCAATTGGGATCGATGACAGCATCAACCAAGTCAGCGAGCCTGACCACCCGATCCCGTTAGTCGCCTTTTACGACAAGCATTCAGAAATTGGGGTATATCACAAATTATTTGTCAAATTATTGAATGAAATTTTTTTTGAGTGAAGCCAACAATCACTTTGGTGTTTCGTGTAGAGGAGTTTGTCTGCCAAACTGCTACGAAACATGTCGCTGTGCTCAAAAAGTCCTTACTGTTCAGATTTGTCAAATATTACAAACTTGGCATCAAATCGGCTATTCTTAAAACCGATGTCAAGAAAACTTTGATTACTCTTGGTTGAGGACGAAAGTTTGGATGATAATACTTTTGCCTTGATTGAAGAAAAATCTGATGTTTTGGCTTTGAAGAAAATAGAACTTGAAAGAGAAAAATGGCTATAGAAAGAATTGGAAGCTGAAAAAGAGAGAGAAAATTTGAGATGTGAAGCTGAAAAGGAGAGAAAGAATGTCGACTTTGAAATAAAAGAAAAATTAAGACTTGAAGCTGAGAATGAAAAATTGAGATCGGAAGCTGATAAAGAAATGAGGCCAAAACAACTTGGATTACAGAATGATCTTTCCAAGCAGATTGGGATTGTTCCATCCTTCCCTTCTCTGAACGTGTTCTTCAGAAAGTTTTTCCTACATTCTGAAACGGTGACAATCAGTTCGAAACGACCTCAAAATCAGTGGACCATGTTCGAAAATGTATATAGGGGGAAAAGTTCAGGAAGGTTATTCTGCCTTACCAATGATAGGAGTTCTGATTATCCGGTTGTTACGGCTTAAGTTTTGAAGGCCTTTTAATTCGTTCCTGATGAGGGGCCACGGGTGGCCCAGTCGTCTAAGGCGCCGCGATTCGCTGTGCAGAGTTGCGTCCCTTGGGCATGCCAGAAACATATGATTGTTGGTTTGAATCCCGGTTCGCCCCGATTATGTTTCTAGGTTTGTAAGCACCATACCCGTGCTCGTGGGTTTCACCGAAGTGGTAAACGTCTTAGACCTGCATAACTTCGGGCTTTCCTCCCACATTAAGCTGACACGCCGTGATATAACTGGAATAATGTTAAAAGCGGCGTAAAACCCAACTCACTCACTCACACGTTCCTGATGATTATTGGTTAAAGTTTAGGTCTGCTGAGACAAGAGATGGTTCTACTATTGTTGAGTTTGCAAGGGAGAAGGAAACTCTGTTTGATAGGTGTTGTACTTCAGTTGTGATTTTGATAGTTTTAGGCAGTTGATTTTGCTGGAGGATTTTAAGCAGTGTGTGTCAACGGACATTCGGACATATCTTGATGAGCAGGAAGTGGATCAGTTACACAATGCTACTTCTTTGGCTGATGATTATTCGCTAACTCCCAGGGTTCGTTTTGAGCAGTTAGGGTTAACAGAGAGGAGCTCGCAGGGTTACAAATCAGCAAAGGATAGTTCTTCCCCTCGACCTAGTTCAAACAAGTCTGGTTCTCAGTTTGTTGACAAAAAGTCAAGTTCTACTCCAGTTGGTTCTAAAGATACTTCTGGATTTTCGTCAGAGCCTATTTGTAGATATTGCCGCAAGCCAGGGCATATCATTTCTGTGTGTAGATAACTCTCTTTGAAGGTATTTTGACACTTTCTGAGCAGTCATCAGCTAACGAGGTTTGTTAGAGGGTGTGGTTAAAGGTGTAGACTTGGTCATTGGGAATGATTTGGCAGAGGGAAGATGTTTGGTTGAACCTGGTGTTTGTCTTGAGCCTCGCACTTTGGAAAGTACTGAAAATTTTGAGAAGAAAATCCAGGTATATTTGTGCGTTGTTACTCATGCTATGGCTAAGCAAAGTTCTTCTGGGAATGATTCCAGTTTTGAATTGGATGGCATTTTTGTATGGATCATTATCTTGGCATCTATATTTTCGAGGGAGAGTACTCAAAATTCTGACAGTTTGGCTGTTGAGAAACTACTTCTGGGTAGGGAGCAGTTAGTAACGTTACAGGGAGAAGACCCAGAACTCAAAGTTCTTGCCAACAGGGCTGTACATGTCTCTTCAGATGAAGCTGACAAGATTCAAGTTTGCTATTATTTCAAGGATAGAGTTTTGATGAGGAAAGGGAGGCCACCAGATGCACCTGTTGATAATGCATAGAAGGTTTTCCATCAAATTGTTCTTTCAAATTCATATCAAAAGCATGTTTTAAGTTTGGCATATCAAAAAACTTAAGCCAGGTCAATTGGGTGTAAACAAAACTTGTGGCAAACTTCTGTCCCATTTCTTGTTGCCTAATTTACGATATGATGTGGTTGAAGTTTTCAAAACATACCTTGTGTGTCACATTGTTGGTAAACCTAATCAGAAACTCGCAGTTACACCTTTGAAACCCATTCCAGCTTTTGAAGAACTTTTCAGCAGGGTCATCATTGATAGTGTTGCTCCTTTGCCTAAACCTAAGTCAGGAATTCAGTACATGCTTACTATCATGTGTGCTTCACAAGGTTTCCAGAGGCTATTCCTTTACGAGAAAATTACAGCTCAGATTATTATTAAGGGTTTGGTAAAGTTCTTCACCATGGTTGGTTTGCCTAAAACTATTCAGTCAGAGCAGGGTCTAATGTCATGTCAGGTGTTTTCCAACAGGCTATGCACTAGTTATGTATAACTCAGATTAAGTCAAGTACATATCAACCTGATTCCCAAGGAGCTTTAGAGAGGTTTCATCCGACTCTTGAGAATATGTTTAGGAGTTCCTGTTTTGAGACTGAGAATGATTGGGATGAAGGCTTTCATTTGTTGTTGTTTGCTGTGAGAGAGTCAGTTCAGGAGTCCCTGGGTTTTAGTGTTTTTGACCTTGTCTTTGGCCATACTGTTCATACTAAAGCACTTAAAGGAGCAGTAGCTTAATGAAGGCCTGAAAGGAGTTTGTTTGAGTCTCATCATTTCGGGCTTGGCTTTCCACAGCTTGTGAAGTTTCTAAGGATAACTTGAAGGAATCCGAGGACAAAATGAAAGTACATTATTACAAAAAGTCTCAAGAGAGAAATTTCAGCCCAGGCGATAAAGTCTTAGTGTTTTTGCCAATCCCTGGTCAACCATTACGGGTGAGGTACAACGGTCCGTATATTATTTGCAGAAAAGTCAGTGATACTGACTATGTTGTACAAACACCAGGTAATTTTGTAAAAGGACACAGCTTTGTCATGTCAATATGATTAGAAAAATGACAATGTCACTACTCAGTGTGTTACCACTGTTTCTCCTGTGGCTATTGAATCAGATTGTGAAGAATTGTGACTTTGTAAAGTTTGATGGCATTGATTACTGTGCTAGCCCTATGCTGAACGACTCATTTTTCATTTGTCATCTGAGCAAAAGGCTCAAGTGTCAAAATTAATTCAAGAGTTTGCTCAATTGTTCACGGAGGTTGTCTGACTGTACAAATCCAGTGTGCCATGATAGTGTAGGCGATGCTGTGCCTGTGAAACAACATCCCTACCGGATGAATCCAATCAAGCTTGAAGCTCTGAAGAAGGAAATTCAATAGATGCTGGACAATGACATTGAACTAAGTCACCTTGCATTCTTGTGTCGACGGTTGATGGTAGTAACAGATATTGTACAGACATGAAACATTTGAACGCTGTTTCTAAAACTGACTCTTACCCAATACCAAGGATTGATGTGTGCATTGACAAAATTGGTCAAGCCAAGTAAGTCAGCAAGTTTGACCCATTGAAGTGGTTTTGGAAGATTCCACTGACTGAGCGTGCCAAGTAGGTTACAGCTTTTGTGACTCCAGATGGACTTTATCAATACAAAGTGATGCCATTTGGGCTCAAGAATGCCCCAGTCGACTTGCAGTGTCTCATCAATGACAGCCAATATTGAGGGTGTCAAAGGCTACGTTGACGATGTCATCATTCATTCCATGGAGTAGGACACTGAAGAGGAGCCGTGCCTTCTTCGAGAGACTTACTGAAGCCAAGTTGACTGTGAATTTAGTGAAAAGGGAATTTGCACAGGCAGAATGTCTAGGTCGTGTCAAAGGCCAAGGTCAGGTACAGCCTGTACAACAAAGGTGGAAGCTATTTCCAAATTCCACGTTCCACAAAACAAAAAGGAACTACAGTAAATTTTGTCAAAATGTCTCACATGTGGTAGCTCCTCTCATTAATCTCCGGGGCAAAAAGGTGAAATTTGTTTTGAACAGCAATTGTCAGACTGCTTTTCAGAAAACTAAAACCATTCTCACGAATTGTCCTATTCTTCAATCACCAAACATTGAAAAATCTTTCAATTTAGCAGTAGATGCATGAGCTGTCCTGTTACAGGAAGATTGGATAGTATGCTATCACTCTATAGTGTTCTGCCAGTGTAATTGTTGTGTAGTAATGTGTATTCATTTGTAAACCTAGTTAAGTGTTGATTGTATACCATTTGTTGGTTGTGTGTTGGTTTTACCCGAGGTTCTATTACGTACTGATTTCCGGGTTCACATAGTGTTTCAATTTGGAAATTGGCACGTAACAACAGATGCTTACGACTTGATTAACTAAAGAATGGCTCGGTTGGCAACAACTGGTATTGAATAACATGCCCTTCTTGTAGTGCTGGTTATGTCACCATATTATCATCTCAGGATAGAAGGTTGGCGACCAAGCATCGATCATGAACTGTGTTATGACTGAATGGTCTCCAGAGCCTGTCGACGATGCGCCTTCTAGACCGCTTGCCGTCGACCGTTCCTCAGAGTAATGGCACTCGCTACGACTTGTGTAAGCCTATTGAAGATTGTGAGTTCTTTGACGGCCCCAGCGATAGAAATCGTTTTAATTTTTAGCATTTACACATTTGTTTTTAATTCTGTGACATACCAAATGTGACAGAAATGCGATTTTGGCATCTTGCTGGTATTGATGTTGACAAAGAAGACCAGCGCGACCTTGCATGTTAAAAAATTCGATGTGAATTATGCAAAGGTATTGCATTGTAACTGGATGTAACGCGGGCGTTCAGAGTTGTGTCCTCTTAGCCATGCCAGGATCCACTTATCTGGGTTCGTCTACGGCCTGCATCGGGATAACGTATTGCCCAGATGTCTAATTCAAAACGTCATATTCTAATCGATCTCGAATATCTGCCGAAACAGATTTCATGTGATTAAGATGGAAATCAGTGATGACACCACGTGTTCACAATGGCAAGCCCTGCTCTCTCGATAGCACCCACCATAATTGTCATTAAAAAGTGCGAGTGGGAATGGAGGTTTGAAAATTCCATGTATGTTGAGAAGACGTGTCATATCCAGTAAATTTTTCTCAATGTCCACCATACAATTTTTGGAATTAACCAGGCCTTTGATGATGAAATCTGAATTGATAAGCTTAGTTATATGCAAACTGTGTTTTTCCATGAAATTTGAATAAAACGTATATGCTCTAAGGTACCCAAGCAATTAATCATGAGAAATTTAGACGCATTATGGTGTAGCTGATTGTATATTGCCCGACATGAAGGAAAATTCACGATTGAAAAATCGAAATAATTCCTTCGCTGTACAGCTTGGTGCACGGGCCGCCATCAGTTTGAATTTCTATGCGCAGATCCAGATAGGACACTGAATATTGTTTCTAATTTGTTTCTTTGATTTCCAACTTTGGTGTGTACATGAGGTGAAGATACTCGTTTATCGTGGCATTGATGAAAGAAATGAGGCGATCTTAAAATCTGAAACTGCGGTTGAACGTTTTAGTTAGCAACGTGTTTTTTCTTTGATTGAATTTAAGTAGGAAACAAATCCGATTTGTATGCAAAGAGAGCCAGATCAGTTCGGGAAGGTCACAGTACCCATGGAGATATCTACGACCTAGGATCCTCAAGAACCTGCCTTGTTCCTCGAGCATGAAGCTGATACTCCGTGATATTACTCAAACATTGTCCTAAAACATCGTTAACTATTAAGACTCACCAAACATTTAAATATCTCTCCTCCTGTTTATATTTGAGTGCTAAAAAATTGGATTTGTGCGTGTGTTTGTTAGCTTGTTTTTAAAGCGGGTTATATGAAGATCTGTAAAAAGAAAGTCAAAACATATAGTAGTCATCAAAACCGTGGTTGGGTTTGGCCTTAGGTCTGTATCATATATCCCACCCCGGCAATTGAATGTAACATTTTGTAATGACCCCTGTCCTCCCTTTTTTAATGACCAGTCACATTTATGACTTTGTTATTTGAACAAAGAGAACTGTGAATAACCGCGTCTTATACAGCGAACGCCGGAAAGTTCAATATTGGAAAATCACGGCTTCTAGGTGGTCCTAGTATGATCGGACCGCCTCCGTGGTCTGGTGGTAGAGCGTCCACCCGGAGAGCGGAAGGTCCGGGGTTCGATCCCCGGCCGCGTCATACCAAAAGACGTTAAAAGTTGGTACTTGTTGTTACCCTGTCTGGCGTTCGACATTAAGGGGCTAAAACAAGGACTGGTCGGCTCGGAGTCAGTATACTGTGTCTTAGTGGGATATTCATGTTAAACTGCGGCATGGTATCTCAGTGAGCTAGCACTATAAATCGGCATCAGTCCGGACTAGTACAAGCAGCCACACAAACACACACAAGTACATGCACGTCGCTATATAAGTGCAATAATCTTGGACCCGACGTTAAACCCCATTTCACCTCACCTCCCCTCGTTTGATCACATGTCCACACTTATAATTACACAAGGAGACATTGTTCCTTGTCCGTTTATCAGGACAACATCTGCTTATTGACAATTCACAAATTCACAAAGTTTCGCTACCCTCCATACAAACGGGGTCCACTGCCTACTCAAATTTACATATTTTTTTCGAGAGGAATCTGTTGTGCCGACTTGGGTACTTTACGTAACAGGCATAGCTCTTCTTTCCTGTCTAGATCAGAATGCCGTTTCTGAAGGTTCCAATCGACGCCAGAACATCTGAACAATATCTAATCACAAATAACCTATTCAACCCCCAGGACACCAGGAGTAATTCATTTAGTTGTAAAGAGAGTGGATTAACTCTATGTATACAAGAAGTAAAGGTATGTTATATTTGCACAAGTAACGGACTTGGATCCTCGTTACAACAGGGTGTCTATATTCTGCTGTGGATCAATAGAGTTTACTGCAAGCCAGTCTACTCACCACTTAGACAACAGCCAGTCATGCCATCAAACCAAGCCAACTTTCATTACCGTCATTCAATTTGGCTGTCATTCAATCCCATGATGCAATTTTAGATGACTTCCTCTCAGGATTTTGTACATTGATTGATCAGGGGCATTTCATCCTGCAGGAGACTCGCCTGCGTGTCGGGATTTTGAGTGTTACAAAATGGCCTTGCTACGAGGGGAGCTGCCGTCATTTAACATCTAAAGTAATTGTCGTACAGATGCTTTGTTTGTTCAGTTAGTGGGTATTGGTGAACGTCACAGTCAGCATTATGCAAGTATTATCATGACATGTAAATAAAGGACCTGGCACAGGGGAACCATTGGTCGACAGCATGAGCAGCGACCCACGTCGTCGGGGAAATATTATAATCCAAGTAGGCCCCACAGGTACTGAGGACCTAGTCTGCACGCGAATCCACATTAGAAATACTAGTTTATAAAATGGGTTATGCAAAAAATAAGGTATCAAGAAGCTGATGTCCACACCATAGGAGCATGCTCAAAGCGCTACACTATTAATACCACGTTCGGTGTGCTCTCAACTATCATTCCCAGCTCCCTAGGGAGTATACAACCCATGCTACCGGTAATGCGCTTGAAGATTAACAAACCACATTGCCATCGATCTCATTCTACCGGGTACCCATTCACTGCTGGATAGGCACATTTCGAACAAGGTCACTTCCCCAAGGAGACACCACATGTGCTGCATGTGCTTCAGTGTGGGGCAGGACCGAAGCCCATGAAACTCTCAGGAGTGGAGCTGCCGAACACGGTCCCCCATCCATGGACTCTCAGTGACCAACGTTGCTCAGCAACACCTGATTTGTGACCTGTGCGCTGTCCACAGGACCAAGTGTTCTCAGATCATCAGAGAAATTCCATCTCAAACACCGACCCAGTAGCCATTTTGACCACACAATCCCCATTGTTGACGACAGCGCGGCCAAGTGTGGATACAGTGAAATAGAATGTTCGGTCAAAACCTTTGTGAGATTCGAACTTCTTTGATTGTTACCTGTTGTTACCCACACGTGTTTTGTTTCAGGGCAATATGTGACTTCACATCCATCATCTATACCGTATTCGTATATGAAGTACATTACACAGGTGTTACATAACTACCTTAATTAATAAATTAAACGATCAGCAATTAATTGGCCAACACCAAGGTTTGGCGGCAGACAGGCGCCTATTTAAATTGGTTCCAAGGTTAAGTCAGTGTAAATGTTTTTTTTACAAAACGAGCATCGCTTCAACAAGGTTCAACGGTAAAGATGGCATAAGGAGTAAAGATTAAATGCCAGGATCTAAAACAGTGGAACAATGGACATGAAGGTCAGTTTTACCTTTGCTCATTCCGGTATCTTCCGGCACAGTTAGACCCGCGAAGATCCGGGTTAGAAAAGGTCTTCAGCAACCCATGCTTGCCGTAAAAGGTGACTATGCTTATCGTAAGAGGCGGATCGGGTGGTCAGGCTCGCTGACTTGGTTTATGCATGTCATCGTATTCCCACTGCGTGGATCGATGCTCATGATGTCAATCAGTGTATTGTCTGGTCGAGACTCGATTATTTACAGACCGCCGTCATACAGCTGGAATATGCGGCGTTAAACAACAAACACACACACACAAAAATCCGTCACACTTTTACATATACATCCATCAACACCCGATGTGCACCAGAGGCCTTCCAACATTTATGTATCAATGTATTAGGAACGCATGAACTAGTGCTAGTTTATGTTAAAAGGAACGCATGCACTCTCAAGTGCTAGTTTATGTTAAAATGTGGGCTTTATGGGGCCATATTTTCGCATTAAGCCAATTAGCAGAATAACACAAGCAGCCTCCTTCGTCAAGGTAACTGTCACAGCCTAACGTACCCTAATTAATTGGTGTAAGGGTTGTGCAAGGGTTAAAGCTATATTGTCATGATGTATCTCATGAGTTGCTATGGCCCATACAGCCAACAGGCTGCCTCCTTGGAACGTTCATTGGCACTGACTGATAGAACCTCTTTCAATTAGCAGAGCAGTTCTTTACCTGCCATTGCTGGAAAAATAACCTTGGCTTAAGTTCGTTTCATTGAGGCAATTTTAAGTTGTTTACGGAATCCCGACAACTATGCCAAACAAATGCCTCCTGTTGTCTTTATAAAGTAAATGTGTTATCTTAATGCAAAAGCTAGAATAATATTTCTTAAGAAATGGCTTAATTGCCACCTATGAGCAACAGTGTGTAGAGTATGAACGATTCTCAAGTAAAACATCGCATTACAATGGAAACGGAGAAGGATGGTGTGTCCAGATGACTGTGGTGGGATCAGTTTCATTGGTCGTATTTCTTCTTCACATCAGATGTTTATTGTTTTCACAAGTCTCATGGTGGTAAGAGTGGCCAAGTGGTCTGAAGCGGCGCCGCAATTCGAGTTACAGAAGACTACGGTTATAACGAACACGCTTATAACGAACTGACGGATATAACGAACTTACTTTTTTGGTCCCGACTATTTGCTGTAGTTATGCTGTATATATACTTATAACGAACTTCGGTTATAACGAACTAACATTAGTAGTCCCCTTGAGTTCGTTATAACCGTACTTTACTGTATGTATATTAGTTGCGTACCAGGATCCGCCGATCGCGGGGTTGAATTCCGGATTCTCCCTGACTATGTGCCTGGGTTTGTCAGTAATGGTGCTCGTTGGTTACCCAAAAGTGAAGTCCCTGCATTATATCGGGCTTTCCTTCCGTATGAGGTGAGGTGAAATTGGGTTTAACGTCGCGTCCAAGATTATTGCACTTATATAGCGAAGTGCATGCACGTGTATGTGTGTGTGTGGCTGCTTGTACTAGTCCGGACTGATGCCGATTTATAGTGCTAGCTCACTGAGATACCATGCCGCAGTTTAACATGAATACCCCACTAAGACACAGTATACTGACTCCGAGCCGACCAGTCCTTGTTTTAGCCCCTTAATGCCGAGCGCCAGACAGGGTAACAATAAGTACAATCTTTTAACGTCTTTTTGTATGACGCGGCCCGGGATCGAACCCTGGACTTTCCGCTCTCCGGGCGGACGCTCTACCACAAGACCACGGAGGCGGTCCCTTCCGTATGAAGCTGACGTGCTGTTATATATCTGAAATAATATTTAACGCGGCGCATAACACAACTTACTCACTCACATTAGACCTATTCATGTAATTGGCGCCAAACACTAAAGAATAGTCCCCCATTAATAAGGAGATATCATAGTATACCCAAGCTGAGCCATGCATAGTCGCCATACCATCAGTAAAGCGTATGTTCCTCATTGGAATCGATAGCGGCATGATATCTCCTGCCCATGGAAGAGACGAGTATGCGAATCAAATCATGCTGCAAAGTCTGGGGTTGTGGCTGACGTCAATCCAATTCATCCCAAGGGTGCTCTATCCGGTTCAAATCCGGGGATCTAGAGGATCAGGGGAGAAAATCAACGTTATTGTTGTGTAGACAGGCTCTTGTGATCCGTGCTGTATACGGTCGAGCGTTGTCCTGCTGGAATACACCGTTGCCGTTGGCTGCAATTGGGAGGACGTGTGGAAGGAGAATTTCGTTGATGTATCGTTGAGCCGTAACATTGCCCTGGATATGGATCAAACCTGTCCTGCCATGATGAGAGATAGCCGCCCACATCATAACGCTACCCCCACCAAACCTGTCTACTTCATGTACGCAGTTTCCGGCGCAACGCTCTCCCCGACGTCTGAAGACCCGTGCTCTTCCATCCCCTCGACGGCGGAGAAATCTTGACATCTCTCCATCGCCGTGGATGCCATAGCCTGTGTTGACGCGTCGAACAGGACGTCTTGCTCGAAGACCTGCTGCTCTGGTAGAAGATTCTGCGCAGTCCGGGTATTTGGGATGCGGTTGGGGTGGCTGTGGTCGTCCTTTCAAATGGGTGGCGCATGTAGCGATCTTGGGCGGGGTGGTTACTCTTGGTCGTCCCGACCTTGGCCGTTCACGTGTTGACCCATGCTGTTGAAACCGGTCCCATAGCCTTGTGATAGTGCTTGGCGCTACATTGAAAACCCTGGCTACAGCTGATCGGGATCCCCCTGCCTGCAAGCGGCCTATGACGTTGTTTATTTGCACTTCTGTTAATCTGGGCATGTTGTTGAACTGTCAGTGTTCGATTGACGCAGATACCAGGCAATCAAATTTAATACCGTTCATAGTGCTGCTACACGTGCAATACGTGCAGCTCCATGGCCCTTTTCTTAATGCACTGGGTGCGTTTTTCCGATTCGTACGTGTTTCCCGACTAATGGTTTGCTTGTCCTTGTTGTGATCATTTTGATCCGGGAAATTTGTCACTGACACCATAACACATTACACCTCTTCATTTTCCACCTGGTCTGCTAATTTTGCTTTTATGGCCAAAAATATCCGTTTTGCGTTTCTGTTTTTGAAGAGTATGTTTGTTTGCTCTCGAAACGTATTTCTCATAAAAACCTTACCGTTCTTTAGTTTGATAGTATTGATAATTGGCTACAGAAGTGCGGGTATCGTTACGTTATACAACCTGATCTATATGGGGGCTATTCACGTCATACTCTCGCTTCATTTATCAACGTTTATTAGTAATTTGAAATGGAGGCATTGACATTTTATCACTTCCTATGACTATAACGAATTACAACAGTCCAGGGATAATAACATACCCGTGGGCCAATCATATAAACGCATTAACTCTAAACTTATAGGTTCAGATAGCGTTTCACAGATTTATTCATCAGCACTATATACCATTGAATTTGTTATTAACTCTGAATGTCAGTCACCTGAGCATGATTTGAAATAGAAATGATTACGTTGTGTGCCCACCTTTATGCCAGGTAAGACGAGTATACGAACTGCTAGTCATCACCTTTATGCCAGGTAAGACGAGTATACGAACTGCTAGTCATCTCCTTTATGCCAGGTAAGACGAGTATACGAACTGCTAGTCATCACCTTTATGCCAGGTAAGACGAGTATACGAACTGCTAGTCATCACCTTTATGCCAGGTAAGACGAGTATACGAACTGCTAGTCATCACCTTTATGCCAGGTAAGACGAGTATACGAACTGCTAGTCATCACCTTTATGCCAGGTAAGACGAGTATACGAACTGCTAGTCATCTCCTTTATGCCAGGTAAGACGAGTATACGAACTGCTAGTCATCACCTTTATGCCAGGTAAGACGAGTATACGAACTGCTAGTCATCTCCTTTATGCCAGGTAAGACGAGTATACGAACTGCTAGTCATCACCTTTATGCCAGGTAAGACGAGTATACGAACTGCTAGTCATCTCCTTTATGCCAGGTAAGACGAGTATACGAACTGCTAGTCATCACCTTTATGCCAGGTAAGACGAGTATACGAACTGCTAGTCATCACCTTTATTACAGGTAAGACGAGTATACGAACTGCTAGTCATCACCTTTATGCCAGGTAAGACGAGTATACGAACTGCTAGTCATCACCTTTATCACAGGTAAGACGAGTATACGAACTGCTAGTCATCACCTTTATCACAGGTAAGACGAGTATACGAACTGCTAGTCATCTCCTTTATGCCAGGTAAGACGAGTATACGAACTGCTAGTCATCTCCTTTATGCCAGGTAAGACGAGTATACGAACTGCTAGTCATCACCTTTATGCCAGGTAAGACGAGTATACGAACTGCTAGTCATCACCTTTATCACAGGTAAGACGAGTATACGAACTGCTAGTCATCTCCTTTATGCCAGGTAAGACGAGTATACGAACTGCTAGTCATCTCCTTTATGCCAGGTAAGACGAGTATACGAACTGCTAGTCATCACCTTTATGCCAGGTAAGACGAGTATACGAACTGCTAGTCATCACCTTTATGCCAGGTAAGACGAGTATACGAACTGCTAGTCATCTCCTTTATGCCAGGTAAGACGAGTATACGAACTGCTAGTCATCACCTTTATGCCAGGTAAGACGAGTATACGAACTGCTAGTCATCTCCTTTATGCCAGGTAAGACGAGTATACGAACTGCTAGTCATCACCTTTATGCCAGGTAAGACGAGTATACGAACTGCTAGTCATCTCCTTTATGCCAGGTAAGACGAGTATACGAACTGCTAGTCATCACCTTTATGCCAGGTAAGACGAGTATACGAACTGCTAGTCATCTCCTTTATGCCAGGTAAGACGAGTATACGAACTGCTAGTCATCTCCTTTATGCCAGGTAAGACGAGTATACGAACTGCTAGTCATCTCCTTTATGCCAGGTAAGACGAGTATACGAACTGCTAGTCATCTCCTTTATGCCAGGTAAGACGAGTATACGAACTGCTAGTCATCTCCTTTATGCCAGGTAAGTCGAGTATACGAACTGCTAGTCATCTCCTTTATTGAACCCGCCACAAAGTTAGAAAGTTTCTTTAGTCATACCCTCAGTGAGTGAGAGGAATCTTGTTTGTTTGTTTGTTTGTTTGTTGTACGGGTGGCTCAGCAACCTCATTGTTTTTGTTTGTTTGTTGTTAAACGCCGCACACAGCAATAGTCCAACTATATGTAGGCGGTCTAACAAATAATCGAGTCTGGACCATACATTTCAGTGATTGATATCATGAGCATCGATCCACGTAATTGGGAACGATGACTTGCTTCAACCAAGTCAGCGAGGATGAACACCCGATCCCGTTAGTCCCTTCTTACGACATGCGGAGAGCGGAAGGTCCGGGGTTCGATCCCCGGCCGCGTCATACCAAAAGACGTTAAAAGATGGTACTTGTTGTTACCCTGTCTGGCGCTCGGCATTAAGGGGCTAAAACAAGGACTGGTCGGCTCGGAGTCAGTATAATGTGTCTGAGTGGGGTATTCATGTTAAACTGCGGCATGGTATCTCAGTGGGCTAGCACACACACACACACACACACACACACACACACACACACACACACACACACACACACGTGCACGTGCATGCACGTCGCTATATAAGTGCAATAATCTTGGACGCGACGTTAAACCCAATTTCACCTCACCTCACCTCTTACGACAGGCATAGTCGCCTTATACAGCATGCAAGGGTTGCTGAAGGACCTATTGTAATCCGCATCTTCACGGGTCGGGTGGGTTGTACCTGACTGTATGCTGTGACGTGTGTGTACACAGAGGTGCTTGTGTGCTCGTGGAACTTGCAATATCACATATTGTAATCAGACAGCGGGTATATGGATTCAGGATTCGCAGCAAAGAGTTACTTACCTTAGATGTGCAAGGATCCGTTGTTCATGGTTTCGAATTGCAGATTTGGCCCGAATATGTGTTTTTTACGAAGAAGCCCGTGCTCGTTGGTTTTAATACACAGTGCACGTCTACAACCTGATGCACAGTTTTACTTTACTTCCACGCCGGTATAGGAATCAAATTAAACACAACAACACAATAACACAAACCAAATCTGTCCCCAAATTACATGAGTGAAACTACTGTAGCTGGAATATCGCTGAATATCAAACACACAAGCAAAAAGTGAAAACTATTGTCAGGAATATATCAATTGTGACATGACCTTCAGAGAGCGTAGCTCTAGTTTTCTGCTCCCTCCACTGAGCCAGATCCTGAGAAATAGAAGTAAATAATTGACAGTGATACAAAGTTTTTGTTTGTCATTAATGATATTACTTTATAACAAAGAAAAAGACTCCGCAGTCTCATTAAAATCAGATTTGCTTACTTCGAGGCGATACCTGCTTCGCGTTAAGATCAGATGTCCGATAACTTATATGATTCTGCTGTGGACTCTCTTTTAGATTTCCGTGAATGTTTTATCAAAACTGGAAATTGACTCATATATAAATTGACTCGTAATATACGTATATTACGTAAGGAATAATATAAAAATATGTTCGAACTAAAATAATATGTTATTTTAGTTAGTTAAATCAATTGGAAAGTTCAGAGTAAAATACAATAGATAGAAATATGTTGATTACGCAATGTGAAAGTGTCCATGGCGTAATTTAAGGATCTATTTCGCGTTGTAATGACAATATTCAAGATTAATAAAGATATGGTTTTGGTTTCTTTTCTTGTAACATCGATTTGGAAATTTTGATCTTACCATCCTACACAGAACACAAATATGGCTTCGAAAGTATGGCTTGGGTGTAGATGCCATGGCGCTCGGAAATGACAGGGTATATTAACTATCAACAACAGTAAAATGGCTCGGCCTTTAGTATTTATGTTTGGAACTGACCGTTCATATTCGTTTTCGAAATACAGAAATTCGATAAACTGTTCTGAATACTCATTCGCCTGAATTATTCACTCACACTCACACTCACACTCACACTCACACTCACACTCACACTAACACTAACACTCCCTAGTCGCCCTACAACTCACCAGACTCACTCTGTATACAATATGTATTATCTCAATCATAAACCAACAAGTAATCTCACACACTCTCAACATGGTCATCACAATACAATTTCACTCACACGCTCATGTGTATGTCCACAATGCCTCGTCGGGGATATATAGTCGTGAGAGCGACAGTGCCCAGTATTAGTGTTATTTAATCCTGGCACAGCGAGAGAAGAGATATATTCCCCAAATGACAAAACAAATAGTGCCTGAGACTATGCACCATCTATCAGCTGTTGTATATTTCGTAAGGATGTAGGCCATCGGCCCAAATTCACAGCACCCAATTGTTCCAATTGTGCACAGTAAACCGTGATGTACAGATCTAATTTAAGAAATACATAACATAGTTTGGTTGTATTCAAGATCATTGGCATGATAAATGCACATCGCAAGGTTTTAATTATCTGTACATCAGATGAAGACATCAACGAATTAAATCAAATCAGCGTTGGAGTAATAACGATTTTGTTTGGAACATATCTATCTCGTCACGTATTGTATTTAGAACAAATCAATATAAAATGGTATTAATCCTCCACAGCATTAGTATTGCAGTACAGGCAAATCCTTTCATGTCTTGGAATAGCCTGATAGTTTCTATGTGGAGATTATGGGAAATGCAACGGGACAGTGACAAAGCTATACACCATCCATCATACCATATGAAACGCAGTACTCTGATGACAATATATGTCTACCTGTTGTAAACTCAGAACAATCACCTAGATGACTAACCACGCAATAGATTGGCGAGATCACCTCCGGGCGTCACACTGACCCACAGAAAGCCTCTTGTCTGGCTTCCGGCACATTTGGAATTAGTTGTTCTAAATCTGCTAGAAGCCTTATTTAGCTGCCATAATGGCAGCAAATAGAAGCAGTTTGCCACGTGTGTTGTACCCAAGGGCTTCCTCCTGCAATCAGGACTGTTCTATCCAGGGCTGTCATGCTGAGGTGTACCATAGGACATAGCACCCAGTTGATGCCACTAGGTATGATGTACTGTGTATCCCGGTAGTGCAGGGTTTTACATACCTGATGCGTCATAACGCCTTCGGTATCACAAGCATTGATGACTCCGTTACGCAAACTCAACTATCAATTTCTTGTATTTCTGCTGCTGTACATTTACACGCCAAGCCATATAAATATCCTGACGTGTGTACCTATTTTCACAAGA
This sequence comes from Haliotis rufescens, assembly GCF_023055435.1. Classification (NCBI taxonomy): domain Eukaryota; kingdom Metazoa; phylum Mollusca; class Gastropoda; order Lepetellida; family Haliotidae; genus Haliotis; species Haliotis rufescens. The sequence continues at coordinate 2,571,988 of NW_025963857.1, forward strand.
ATATCGTGTACGGTTTAATTTGTAAAGACGTAGAATTATCGAGAGCTGATCTCGCGTCATATTGCGCTAAGGGGTTTTGACTGACACACACCTACGAAGTAGCACTTATAAGATTAAGCACTACGAATAAAGAAATAATTGAATAAGGCTTCGATGGGTTTTTTAAGACAAAGCATCTCACAAGATGACCCCGATTGCTTATCAAGAAAACACTTTTGACTTCATGTCTAATGTCAATTGAAGCAGTCATCTGTGACACATCGTCATTCTACGCCTAAAGACAAGTGTTTCACTAATTAAAATATCACAACCGATTAAAGTCATACCGTGTTTCTTATTATAAAGGGTTCCAGTAGCCTATGGTGAGTATCAGTGCGATTCCTTTTAATGTCAGGATAATAAATATACGAAAGAGTGGACATTGTTTACACGTTGTTTACACGTTTTTACTGCTGTGTGGCGCTAAACTAGAAAAAAAATACATTTTTTATGAAAATTGTGTAGGTGGGACGTTTTATATTCTGCAGACACACCTATGCTACGTACACTATGTCCATACAGTCGATGTTACAGGGATAGACACTGATTGTGCACATACATATTTTTCGGTAAAAAAAAAGAGCAGAGGACAAAAAAGTGACACCGTGATGGAACAACGATGCTGAATGAGCACTACAACCGCTGAGCTATATGTTACAACTTCGTGCACACGAGCGTTTTCGTGTATAAACAGCAAATGGTCGGGACCCAAAAATATGTTAGTTATATCCGTCAGTTCGTTATAAGCGTGTTCGTAATAAACGTACTTTACTGTATCTTCATTACATATCTTGATTAGTTTAATCTACTAATCTGAACAGTAAATATAAAACGTCATCGCCAGAGACTATCTGTCCCGATTGTCTGCCGAAACCGATTCCACTGAGCGTAAAAAGCCAACTAATGGTGACAATTCTATAAATGGAAACTGAAACCCAGTAAGGACACCAGTGTTATCTGTCCGAGTGTGTACTGGAAGTTTGACCATGATTTAACGGATTAGAAAAGGTATCCATTACCCCACGCTATTCGTATTAGCCGACTAATGAGGAGTGTTACGTGGCGTGGATCTTGGTTCTGAGTAAATTAATGGATGGTCTGGGGCAGAGTCGGTGACGCACAGGTCGTCGTGATGAGCAGGTGTGTTACAGGTGTGTTAAATATAACTCACTCATAATTGTACACGGCGACGTGTTGTCGTTGCTTTGACACCTACCATGTTCACACTCTCAGGATCATCGAAACATAGATATTCGAACTTCGAGACAAAAGGCGTGTTGATTTTAACCCATAGCATTAACTTGCAACACCTTTAACTATATCATATAGAAGCGACAAAACCGTTTCCATAATCGTAAGAAATCCTGTGGTAAATGAAAGCGACAAAACCGTTTCCATAATCGTAAGAAATCCTGTGGTAAATGAAAGCGACAAAACCGTTTCCATAATCGTAAGAAATCCTGTGGTAAATGAAAGCGACAAAACCGTTTCCATAATCGTAAGAAATCCTGTGGTAAATGAAAGCTAGAAAACCGTTTCATAATCATAAGAAATATCTGCAAATAAGCAGAATCCATTTACGATTTCGACAATATTATAAGTATGAGTTTTACCACTATCAAATTGTTATTATACCAGGTGTTCGCAAAAGACATCATACCAATAACCATTGACATAGTGTGGTTAACATAGTTTATAACTATATTTGTTGACATTATGTCAACTTCAAACGTATATTTTGTCATGTGCTAAATGTTATTCATGAAATTCATGTCTTGTATGTAACGCTATCAATCTATCATTGTTTTGGTATTTTCATGTTTTTTCAAGTAAACTGTTTTCGTCCATCTGTATGGGACAAAAACTGCCGGGCAAAAGAAATTATTCACTTCCATATTGGATTTCACCCAAAAAATATTAACATGTTCGAAACTTTACGAGGCCTAAAACAGTCGCCGAAACATTGCAAATAAAGGTCCAAAACTCAACTATGACATCAAATATCAAATACATCACCATTGTATAACCATTTATTTTTTCTTTCATTTTCAGCCCTGCAATTTATTATATACGATCCTGAAACTCAATTGCAATGCTAAAGTAATGCTGAATTCTCACATGTGATAAATATGAATCTTTCTTAACGTGATCCCATTTAGCCATATTGTGTCACATGTCGTATCCCACAGCTTGTTTACTACATGATGTATGTAACTGTCAACAATGCATCAAGCCTCTGGTATGTAATTAATGGGCTTATTTCAAGTATCCTCCAACTCTCTCTACATTTTCACGCATCACATCGAATGAAAGGGTAACTAAATTTACACATCCGGCGATTACATTGAAACCTAGTTATCGTGAACAGAATCGGTCGAGTTTATAAAATAACGGCATACACCCTGAGAGGATTCATCATTGATTTGGTTAGCTCCCGACAGCGACGGATGGCCAAGAGAGACCGGAAAATGACCAAGAAAGACCGTGCTCCAGAGCCTGATCATGGAAGCACTATTCCTGGATTAGCTCCGATGGAAACCTATAGCCCCGAGCATGTCCAAGAGCCTTGATAGGCAACGCCAAACCTGGTCGAAATCATCTGCCATGACAGACATCAGCTGAGCATAAACATGCAAGATTAACAGTCATAAGGGTTCTTCAAATAGTGTTAAGAAATACTGATTACGTGGACCAAATATATTTCTAACTGCTTTTCTACCTGTTAAGAGTAATAGGATTCTGCGGTTTTGTTCGCAGCCTCTATTTCAGCCTCTAACACCTCGTCTCAGGGCGCGATGGAGTAGCCTTATGACTCAAGCGTTGACTCGTCGAGTTGTAGATCGGGTTTCGATTCCTCACACAGGTCTGTGAAGCCAGTTGGGGTGCCGCTGAAATAGTTTCGTAGAACAAAAACTCACTTCGTCTCAGTTAATTAAAGCGACAAAACCCTTTCCATATCCGATAGAAGTCTCTGCATAAAGCAGAGTCGATAGTACGCTTACCACTACATCACGAGCATGTGAATCACTATCAAACAGTGATGATACCAGGCTTCGCGAAAAGGTGAGCGTATCCTGCCCCACCGGTGGTATCCGTCACTAATACATGCAAAGGCAGGTCAATCGTTCACCTGAAAAAAACACGGGAACATATGGTACAAATTAAAATAGCGAATTGTATCAGACATCATTCTTGTCACTAATTCGTCAAATTTGGAAATGTCCTCCACATGTCTACCATAAAACCTTTTGAAAGCTTACCTGAGGCCTTGAATGTTGTTACCTTGATCAAACTTCGGAGAAAGAGTCATATGAACTTATCTGGAATAGCCGTCCACAAATTACTAGAGAATGCAATATCTGAGAAACGGTGTTTATATCTAAAATGTAAACCTAAAATTCATATTAGTGTGATTTTGTAACAATTTCAAATAGTATTCCTACACAAAAGGCATGTGCGTATCTGTAATGAAAGTGACAAAATTTAACAAATAACTAACAAAGTTAGTCTAAATCCCTGTTTTCATTCAGAACTTAATTTATTTGGGATTGAAATTTAAAATGTGCAAGTTTTAAATATCGGGCGTTTAAGAAGCTCGTGACACTAAAGGCGTCGACAAGAGTTGCACCTTGTCCAGTCACCACCGAATGTTGTATATGTTGCAGGTTATAGTGGGAAACAGTTATGGATTATGATTTATATATGATGTTTGAAATGTAACAGGAGATGGAATGCCAAGACATACTGCTGCTTTATATTGGGTTATTTTACGTTTTGCGTCTGGAAGTAAAAGGTCCAAACACCTATCCCCGACACATTTATGTAGCTCATCGTGTAAAGAAAGGTCGTCCCTTTTAAACTAGTATCATAATTGTGTCAATCTGATTTTTAAAGGGTTTCCTACACGAGACAACGTATTTATTTCACTTCGCATGACTAATTCTGTCAAAGTCTGGTCCATCTGGTTCAACATTTTGACTGTGTGAACCATACTCATCTATGTTAAGGATGACAAATAGCGTTACTCGTGGCAATAGTTTGCCTGAAGGATCTCAATGGAACTTGTGTGATAAAAAGTTACTTTAGTTGAAGTTATTAAGAAAAGTAGGAGATGACCGATGTATCCCGACGACTCACTGGTATCAGTTAAGTAGCCAGGTACAAAATATACATCATTTTGGTGTAGATCTAAGTGTGTTTGGGTTAACGCTGCTTTAACACTGCTTTGTACAAGACCCGTGAAGATTCCGGGGTAGAATAGGTCTTCAGCAACCCATACTTGCCGTAAAAGGCGACCATGCTTGTCGTAAAAGGCGACTAACGGGATCGGGTAGTCAGGCTCGCTGACTTGGTTGATACATGTCATCGATCCCACCTGCGTAGATCGATGTTCATTATATTAATCACTGGATTGTCTTGTCCAGACTCGATTATTTACAAACCGCCGTCATATAGCTGGAATATTGCTGAGTGCGGCGTTAAACAACAAACCAACCAACCAAGCTTTGTACAATATGTCTGTTATGCCACGGTGTATCAGCTGGATGTGGAAATAAAGCGCCAAAACCCTTTCCATATCCAACAAAAATTTGTATGAAACAGAGTCGATAGTGCGATTCCGACTACATCATCAGCATGTGTTAATGAATCACTATCAAATAGGGATGATGTCAGGTGTTGGCGAAAAGGTGAGCGTAACCTTCCCTTCAGGTGTCACCCGTTACAAACACATGCAAAGGCAAGGCAAGTGTTCACCTGAAAGAAAAACACACACGGGAACATGTGGTACAAGTCAAAATAGGGAATTACATCGGACATCATTTTTGACACTGATGCGTCAAATTTGGAAATGTCCTCCACAGCTTCACCGAGGTCTTGAATGTTGTAAGCTTGATCAAAAAACTTCTGAGCAAGAGTCGTATGACGCTCTTAGAAATCGCGAAGGGAAGCAGATCGTTAAATACGAGCGAGGGTATGGTTCTGACAAACCTAGGACCAACCAGGGCGAACCGATGTAAAGTGTCGGACATATATGGTGCATATGCTAAGTGATATGGTGTATATCTAAAGCGACGTGGTGTAATCTGGAGACATATGATATATTTTGAGAGCGACATGGTGTATATCAAGTAATTTGTCGTGCATGTGTATGTGTATGGGGAATGATTGGTTGGTTGGTTTGTTGTTTAACGCCGAACTCAGTAATATTCCAGCTATATGACGGCGGTCTGTAAATAATCGAGTCTGGACCAGACAATCCAGTGATTGATATCATGAGCATCGATCCACGCAATTGGGATCGATGACATGTATCGACCAAGTCAGCGAGCATGACCACCCGATCCCGTTAGTCGCCTTTTACGACAAGCATAGTCGCCTTTTACGGCAAGCATGGGTTGCTGAAGACCTATTCTACCCGGAATCTTCACGGGTCGTATGGAGAATGAAGAATGCTTCGACCATCTGTATTGGTTACTGACAGTTTTAATTTGGCATACGTTGCGAGGAAATGAGTTGATTGTTTCCTTTTCTACGATTTTTTTTTTTAAATATATACATATTTAACTCATGTTCTATACAGGACGTACATTTTGCCATTGAACCATTTAAATCCTGTTTGTGGGGCACGAGCGGTTAGGCGTGTAAGACGTCGCAATACAATAATGATTCTTGGTTTGTCGGCACCATGACCATCCTCGTGGCTGTCGACAAAGTGGTAAGCGGTTAAGGTCTGTATCATTTCCTGGCCCAATAAGTTTGCCTTATTTATTGAAGGTGAAATACTGTAAAAAAATGACGTGTAACCAGACTCACTCACATTTCACTCTTTCTGTACTTCATAAACATTATTACTAGAAGTATAAATCGATGGACACACATCCAACATGGCTCGAAAGTACGTCATGAGGATAAGTTCAACTAGCTTCATTTATCGAACATGTAGAGCAGAAAAATATGTCGGGGGGAAAAAGTTTTGGCACACTGAAACGAATGTGACAAGTTCTTGCACTTTGCCCGACATTCCACGCGGATCTGAACAAGAATCGATCTGCCTGTCAACAGCTAAATGGATTTGATGTCCGTGTGGAGAAGACGAACCACAGTCAGCGTCGGTTCAGGTTGTCGACATCGGGGTTTTCAACATTACTGAGTGAGGGAGCACTTGAACATATGGTGCAAGTCAATACCGGGAATTGCCTCAGACATCATTTTTTGCACTGATGCGTCAAATTTGGAAATGTCCTCCACAAGTCTACCATACAGTGAGTGAGTATGGTTTTACGCCGCTTTTAGCAATATTCCAGCAATATCACGGCGGGGGACACCAGAAATGGGCTTCACACATTGTACCCATGTCGGGAATCGAACCCGGGTCTTCGGCGTGAGTCTACCATACAACGTATTGAATGTTGTAACCTTTATCAAACACCTTTGCAGGAGTCCTCTGATGTTCTTTAAAATTTTGACAGAAAGAGCAAGCTCGCTTGTACATCAATAGTTGTGAAATGTAAACACCAAAGGCTGGAGCGGCAGAAATATTGCTCGGCATAAGGGAAAAGTTGACCTCTGACGAGTTGAAGTCATTACTCTTGTCATACAGACGTGGATAGTTTTTGTCACTGGTTCTTTATGCAGATTCTTTAGGAAACAGATGAGGTGGTTTCACTGGTTTCATATTTTTCTGGTTCAGGCGGGTAAATCAGTGGAAGATAATCGGCTAGTTGAATGTTGCAGTGCCACACTCATGTACTTGCTGTAAACAATACGCGACATGGGATTTCTTCGCTTGTTGTTTGATATATAACGCTGTATCTGTGACGCTTTGACTTTTAGAAGTGGGTTCTGAGCGGCACCGACACATATCGGCGACTGATTCATTTAAGATATGTCCTGAGCCCTGGATTCGATTTTTAATATTGATGTCATGCCTTAAGCCCAATCTGGGAGACCCCAGCCGTCATGCTGCTGGAATATCGCTAACTGTGACATAACTCACCCACACAGACGTTACATAACTCAAGCAAATCTTACATAACTCACTCACACAAACGGTACAAAAACTTACTCATACAAACGGTACATAACTCACTCAAGCGCGCAAAAGTAACATAACTCACACAAATCTTACATAACTCACTCATATACATCTTACATACCCCCATAAATCTTACATAATTCACTAACACAAATCTTACACAACCAACTCACACAGATCTTACATAACTCACTCACACATATCTTACACAGCTCACACACACAAATCTTACACATCTCACACAAATCTTACATACTCGCACAAATCTTACACAACTTACTCACACAAATCTTACACAACTTACTCACACAAATCTTGCACAACTCACTCACGCAAATCTTACATGCTCATTCACACTAATCTTACAAAACTCACTCACACAAATATTACATACTCACACAATCTTACACAACCCACTTACACAAACCTTACACAACTCACTCACACATCTTATACAACACGCTCACACAAATCTTACACATCTCACATACACAAATCTTACATACACACACACATCTTACAAAACTCACTCACACAAATCTTATACAACTTACTCACACAAATCCCACACAGCTCACACACACAAATCTTACATACTCACACAAATTTTACAAAACTCACTCACACAAATCTTATACAACTCAGTCACACAAATCCCACACAGCTCACACACACAAATCTTACATACTCACACAAACCTTACACAACTCACTCACACAAATCTTACACAACTCACACAAATCTTACATACTCGCACAAATCTTACACACCTTACTCACACAAATCTTACACAGCCCCCACACACAAATCTTACACAACTCACACAAATCTTACATACTCGCACAAATATTACACAACTTACTCACACAAATCTTACATAACTCACTCGCGCAAATCTTACACAACTCACTCGCACAAAGCTTACACAACTCACACAAATCTTACACAACACACAAATCTTACATAAGCAAGGGGTCAGACATCTCCAAGATGAGTCAACCTCAATAGATTTGTGTGGTCTGTGGATTTCTTAAAAAAAACTCTTCAAACTCCCCACATCCCCATCACACCCTTAAGTCATTACATGTTAGCACGGTGTCTGATGATAAACGATGTTCAAGGTGATAACCGACCGGGTAAACTAAATGATTACACACTACACAGCGCCCTATTTTTACAGAATCAGCGTGGTATTTATTAACACCGGTAGTAGAAGTGACAGCTGCAGCACGAGATTTATGGCAAAACATAATCCAGTAGCAGCTACTTTGGTATTTTTTTACATCTGAGACTACCAGGCATGCTGTCATCAGCCGGTGTTGCTGCTGTCTACGTCGTTGTCGCTCCTGGGGTCTGTAGTTAAATCATTACCTTAGCATGTCCTACGTCTCCATCACGCACTCGGTGACCGATACCACTATCCTCCTGCACGTTGACAGTTGCAAGTGAACGTATACCTCCCTGTAACACACTTTGTAATGCTGATAGATGTTTTGTGAACAGAATAACTGGGGCAGGTTGAAATAATATGTCATTGAACAAATACATGTTGCTCAAAGAGATATTCATTTTGTATTTGGCATAAAGCTGTTGGGTGGTTGCTTTAATAGGAACACTAATGCTGATGATGCGGGATGCAGGATGGTCAACATGTTACAGTAACATGCTGTCACGAGTCCACTTCCAAATGGAAACAATAAGTTAACCCAGAAATCTATACGTAAAAGGATTCAGAGTGAAACCAACAAACAACAAAGAAACTATATACAATTATCAATTGTATTATAAAATGAACTAGGATTACAATTCAATACATCCTCAATGATCTTTCCACAAAAACCGGTCTTGATGTAATGTGAAATGCTATGTGAGATCAGAGAGGCGCGCATTTGCCCCTTATGTAGTCTAAATACCTCCTAGAAGTTTCTATACATTGCTGTACGAGTCTAGCTGTTCCGAAAGATTCTAGATTACACTTGACTCCTAAGAAGCAACTCAATATAGTAACTTCCACACAACTGCTCGCATAAGATAGTACTACATTCCTGACGAATGTCTAAACATAATAATATTCATAATCATAATCATAATCATAATGCGCATATACAATGCGCTAGCCTCCATGTAGAGTTCATGCTCAAAGCGCTACATTCAAATGTCACTCTGGAAAGCTTTTTTGAACAAATGTGTCATTAGCTTTGCTTTGAATGTCTGAAATGTTGAGGAAAGTCTAATCTCAAGTGGAAGATCATTCCATAACTTTGGGGCAGCCACACTAAAAGTCTTTAGTCCACAGCTGGAAAGTCTAGACTGAGAAACAGATAGCAGGTGCTGATTTGCAGAGTTCTTGGTGGGTTATGAAGCTGGAGCAGAGTGGAGAGATAAGCTGGAGCCTTCTTGTTGACAGAATCGTAAGTCAAAGACAACATTTTGTACATGATCCGTGACTCAACCGGAAGCCAGTGTAGATGCTTGAGGACAGGAGTGATGTGTGACGTACGCGATGTCCTTGTCACAATCCTGGCTGCCGTTTTCTGCACTAACTGGAGACGGTCTAGCGTTTGCTTTGCAACCCCCCCCCCCCCCCCCCCCCCCCCCCCCCCCCCATAAACAAGCTGTGTTCATAGTCTAGCCGAGACAACACTAAATACTGAATCAGGTTATAGGCCGCCTCTGTGATGATGTGGTTCCTTATCTGACCAATGCATCCTAAGTGGATGTGGTTCCAATGAATTGAATTTCAACTAAATCTAAACAGAAACAATGCAATACGATTGCAACACTATTTAACAACAAACTACACTGCCATATCGACATTACTCTATGAAATGTAGCATTCGATGCATAAAATCGTGTTTTATACCTTCTTGCTATTTATTTTTATGTACCTGAACACAAAAAGCATTACCTAGAATGCATTTTAAACAGAAGACTTTACTGTAACAATGGCCTCCTTATAGAAATAAACGTTTGGAAAATAGAGTTATTTTTTTAAGAATAACGGCTTTAAATCCAACTGATGCTTCATTTTCGTCCTTGGTTCGTTCTGAAACTGCAGTGAAGACCTTTGGTAACCTTTTTAAATATATAATACATGTACATGTATTTGGAATAAAAATATAACAATGTCTGACATTTGTATGTTTTGTTATTGAACAGATTTTGTTACAGTTCATTGTAACAAAAGAATAACTGAGCCCGTTTACTGTTACACGGGGGAAGGCGAACGTTATGATCACTGTGTTAATTGCAGATAATCGACACATCGACAATTACATTGTTTTATTAAGAATTGCATTATTAAAAAAATCAATACTGTTTGGCGTTTATGGAGTTTTAAACGTGAGAATCTGTGTGTGCTCTGTGTAAAAACACGTAGCTGAAACAGCGCACGACGCGTTTTATGTTTTTACCTCCATAAAGGCAAAATTCTTATAAATAAATAAGTCAACAGCATTATGAATTAAGTGACATCGTTCAGCGCGACCCAAATCCAGCTCACCCTCTTATCAGCCAGTTTCTTTCGGTTTATGGGACAATAAACGCAAGTATTATTACTTGGTTAGCTAGTAAAATGCCATGGAGTCACTTGCAATGTATTAGGTGATAAGCATCCGAAGAACCAACAGAAGAGGACTTCCGTCGAGAACTGTCAACCACACTTTGTATGAGATTAACCGTTGCAAAACTGCTCTCAATATGTCCCTGTGAGTAACAGCAGGGGATATATAAAAGTATGAAAAACTAAAGCTTGTTGCTATATACTTCTGATTTTAAAATGAACATGAAATAAATTTACGTAATTTTGTCACGGAAAAATTGTCCTATATGCTCAGGATACGAATCACAGGGGCGAATCTGGGACTCGAACGCACGACGATAGTAGACGCATGTCTGAACAGCTTCTTGCGGTTGTGCAACGCTGCCCTAGATCTTTTCAGAAACATGACGTCATGGCACCATGCTGATTCGGCGAATTTGTTGAAGCCACATGTTTATTTGTACAGAAACTGATTTGACGTTTGTGATGTAACGCAGCAGGTAATCAGTCTGGTTATCACAAAAACAAAAACGTTAGGGATCGTGAAATATGTTTTTATGTTTAATATGAAATTGTGTGCTCAGTCTTCAGTACCAAAAACTACCCCCCCCAAAAAAAAATTTTTTATATATATATAAAAATAATCATGATCCCTTATTGTTTTGTCCAGTACATGTTGATAACCAGGTCAGTCGTCTTGACTTCAATTATGCTAATATGCAAATGTACTCTTGTGCAGCTGATTATTGGAGAAATAACCGGTAAGGTTTTCCTTCGACTGAAAGCTGATGCGTGATATAGCCTAACATGCAGATCAAAGCTCACTTACTATTTGAGAAATAAAGACGTACATTCATCGCCCCTAATTCCGAGTCAAAACACCTCTCTTAGAGTCACATGCCCCGGGTTCAAACAGTGATTCAGCTCTTGTCGAGATCCCTGGAGGACGAGAGCCAGACACTACGTGTGGTCGTCATTATTGAGGAGATTCCTCCCTTGAGTCTGTAGAGGATCATCCGTTCTCGAGCTAAAGGGGTTCAACAGACCCATACGACTATCTGAGAATGCTTATCTGGTGCCACAAGACAAGTCCCTATCTAAAGAGCAACGTCAATTATAGATTCCTTTTTCATCACACGGAAAGAACATGCCAGCACTATCTGTGCTCGCCACGTGTTGAGCAATGGGGCTGGATGTCATTTATTTGAAACTTGCTGATACATAAGCAAACGAAAAGATCACCGTGTTTACGATAAAATTGAGATGCAGATTACCAGAGCAGCACATCGTACGGGTAAATCTTAGACAGGGGGAGATGGACACAGGTGGCTGAGTGTCGGTAACCGTTTTGGTGGATGCTATCGTGATCCTGAATCAGGGCCACTTTTTGAAGAACTAGGCTACGTTCCACTAAACGATCTCAGCGCTGCATCTTCCATGAAGTACATCTAGGGTTACGTTTGTCGTGATGTCTCAGCGGAACGTTGTTCATTTGTAAATGTACGAGTTGGAGCAGAATCAAACATTACCAGCTGAAACGTTAAGAACCCTGTTTTCAGTAATAAATCAATTCAACTACGTCGAGAAATATCATTTGAAATCAGGAATTATCTAAACCGCGAAATAAAATATCAGCAGCTTCGAGGTGTTCATACGCGTATCACACTCGGCTCCGCTAGGCTTATTCCGACATCTACGTCATGTCGAGCAGTTATGGAGTAGTGATATTGGATGAGTCGACTGTGAACCGTGTAACGCCAAATCCCGATGCATATAGTTCATGGAACATGACGGCTGATTTTTAGGACAGCTTGTCCTGTGCTACATAGAAATTAAGTACAGACTTAGATTTGAAAACAACATATACACATGCACAAAAGTTAAGCGCCACCCACCATATTTGTGAGCTATTACTTTTGGCACTTAATGATGACTATCATAACGAGATGTACGATTGTTATAAGCCGTATATGTAAACCTCATGTGATGCAAAAGTTGTCCCAAAGCATGTTTATCTTGTGTTCCAAAAGAATATGAGCAGGAAGGAATTTTACCATAGACACCCTAGGGAGTGCAGAGTCTATTGCAAGACAGAAACGTCAGTAACGTGTGTATGATCCCCGGACATTGACCGCAGCTTCAGCCCCACGCCTCATACTCATTACAAGTCGTTGAATGCTTCTCTGAGGCAAACGGATCCATTCTTCATGAAGTGCGGCTTCAAGTCAAGCGAGATTTTGAACTTGGGGATCACGATGTCTGATTTTCCGGCCAAGAATGTCCCAGAGATGCTCAATCGGATTAAGATCCGGACTACAGGCCGGCCAAGGAAGAGGGGCAATAGCTTCTTGACGCAAATAAGCAAAACTGCCCGAGATCTGTGTGGTCTAGCATTGTCGTCCATGTAAACAGGTCTTGCCTGAAGAGGATGGTTGTCAAAATGGGGGACTACCACTGGACGAAGAACGGCATCTTGCTATTGTTGGCCATTCAGGTTTCCACGAATTGTCACCAGCGGAAGTTTGCAGCCGAAGGAAACACAACCCCATATCATGACAGACCCCCCGCCACACGCCAAGGTCTTCTGGATGTTCCTTGGTTCAAAACGAGTGTTACGTTGCCTCCAAACACGTATTCGACCATCAACAGTTCGTAGCAGCATTCGACACTCGTCAGACCAATAGATCCTCCTCCAGTTGGCCAAGTTCCATCGACTACGGGCATGACACCATATCAGACGATTCCGCATGTAACTCTCACTCATTTGAGGACGTTTAACTGGTCTTCTGGCGTTATAACCAGCCGCTCTGATGCGACGCCTTACGGTCATCGTCGAAAGTCTCTGATGGGTAATCCACTGCAGTCTTAAATCTGTTGAAGTGGCAAATGGATTTCGCCTGACTATCCTGAAAAGACGTCTATCCTCTCTGTTAGAGGTCTTTCTTGGCCTACAAGACCTATGCCTGTCATTGACATCATTGGTTTGACCATGTTTGACAATCAAACGAGTGATAACACTGTGATGACGACCCATTTGTCTTGCAATGGCCCTGTATGACATGCCAGCATTTTTCATGCCTATCACTTGCCATCTTTCAGCGTTCGTTAACTTTCTCCTCACCATGGCTGATTTTCAACCTCTATTGGAAGGGGAATCTCACACAGGAGCAAAATGCAACCACGTGTCTGAAACCTGAATTTCACTATTTATAGGGTAGGGGAACTGCAGCAACACGTAAAGCACGCTTTCCTTGTGGTATCTGGACAAATTTGGGTTCATGAAACTATGGAAGCCTAATTCAGTCATACATCATCATGTTTCGTATTTCTGATTCCCACACGTGAAATCAAGAGACTATGAATATGGTGGCGCTTAACTTTTGTGCACGTGTATATATGGAAACGGTTTGACAGTTTTGACACAAGGTGTTTTAGAAACGGTTGTGCATGTGCTTCTATACTAGTAGCCATGTGTGCTGGAGCCCAGGTCAGTGTGTGGTTTTGCCTGGGAAAGAAAATCAACAGTCCCAGACTTCCTACCACGCCAATGTTCTTTGTGAGTACAGGTAGTTATTGGGCAGTGGGGACTGCTTCACATCAGGGCATTGTTCAGCTAAAGAAACCTTTCACTAAATTCATGAGAATGGCGTCTGTTCCATTCTGTATTATCCTTAGGTTTCATAGTTTATAGACATGTAACAAACATGTTGTGAAAATGATATTGTTCCTGGATGCGAATTGTGTTTAAAATGCTGCAACGGTAACAGTACTTTTTATTAGATTGTCCTAAAGTTTACATAACTATTCTTTTAGCAGTCACATGTCAGACTTTATATTTTCAACCCGTCTGAACCTTTACGATAATGTGATCGACCTCAGCTAGCCAGCAAATGAGATTTGTTTAAGGGGCAACGGCTCAATAAATACAATTTCCTACCAACGGACTAAGATACACAAGATGGGAGAGCAGTTCAAATACCATGGCTCCTTGCAAGTAGTGAATGCTAGATGACGAGTGGGTTCCAGGTCCGGTGTCATGGGAGAGCTCTGCACAGTCTTGCTCCAAGACTGTACCGAAAGATAAGTCCATGGGTGTATAGTTATTCTATCCTTATAACAGGCAAGTCTAGATATCTAAGGACGACTGTCCTTTATTGGGACAACAACTCATATTATTTATATAATGTAGAAATTATGATTTAAAACTTATAATTATTGCCTAAGAGACTTGTGCAATTCTAAGCTCTGCGGTCTTCAGAATATTGTCCACAAATTGGTCCCTATGCTGCCGGCAGCTATACTGGTGAGCCGGGCGAACATACGTCATCTCGGCTTCCATTGGGAGGAATCCATACTCAAGCGGAGTTCACTAGTTTCACTGGTTCACGTGACTATCACATTACACAGCACAATATGACGGTATTCGTAAGCCTCACATAAAATGTTGATCGATACCAAAGGAGTTCACCGACATGAAGTTCTATATTATGTTTTTATTAACCATAACAAAGTTTTAACACTGAGAGGGGCGTTCGGGTAGCCTAGTGTTTAAGCGTTCGCTCTTCACGCCAAAGACCAAAGGGTACAATATGTGTGAACCCCATTTCTGGTGTCCCCCGCCGTGATATTGCTTGAATATTGCTAAACGCGGCGTAAAACCATAATCACTCATTTTAACCCTGAGCGAGGAAACGGTCGGAATGACGTTTATAGTGAAATCGTGCAATATCTCCATTCCATTTGTGCTGCTGGACATATTAAGGTAGCTTGGGAATAAGCCGAGTGGATCCGAATGGATTACCACTTTTTGGCTCGAGGCCATTCTGATTCTGTAACATTGTAACTTAACGTCATTAATGCGCTGGTTTATTGCGCTGTAAGCTCATTCTGATTCTGTGACATCGTAACCTAACGTCATCGTTGCGTTAGTTTATGGTCTACTTAACAGCAATATTTTTAATTGATGGTACTTCATACCACAGGTAAGCGTTGTGTGAATAACAATACGGAAATGTGAGTTTTCTTTAACGTCACAACAGTATTCAAGTTATGTCAGCTTAACGTGAGAGGAAAGCCCAGGGAGATGCAGGTCTCAGAAGTTTACCACTTTGGCGAAACCCACGAGCATGGGTATGGTGCTGACAAATATGGCTGAATCAAGGATTCGAACTCACGTTCATAGGTTCCTGGCAGGCATAAGGGACGTAAGGGAATTGCAACTCATTGATCGACAAGTTCACTCGTGCACGTGACCCCGAAATAAAAAGTAGAGTAAAGAAGAATGGGTGTCATAAGGCGGAAAATAGGAGTGAGTGGGGGAGGGGGCAACACCAGAAATGGGCTTCATACATTGTACCTATATTGTACCATGTCGGGGATCGAAACCAGGTCTTCGGCGTGACGAGCGAACGCTTTAACTACTGGCCCCGGGCACGAAAAAGGGACACAACTGTGCACAGCGAATACCGGTGCCTCATATCACTGGGTCCAAGTGACTTAAGCGCGACGAAGGTTCAACGTCGTGTGACAAAAAGTACAAGACTGTCCTTGACACAGTACACACAAGAACAATAATCCATATCATACAAGTAACAACGCGTGTCGGTCCGACGTTGATTAATGAACGATTTGCACACTCGTATATGCAAGGGGCCGACGTTTGGTTCTCAGTAGGAAGTGACAACTTGGAGACGATGGCTTGCGGTATATACAGTTTTACTTTATACATGTAGAAATATACATACAAAAGACACTATGTGTCAGGTCAGCACATAGTGGTAGTGGTTGTTGTCTAGGTGCCCCGGAGCACCCAGCCTAACCCTAGCTAGGCTAAGGGTAAGACCTTTTTTTCTCCTTTCTGGACCAAGGCTTATATAGCCAAGGTCACCTGACATTTACTAAGTAATAAATATAAATGTAAACAGTAAATCATCAGTGACATGCTTGCACATCCTGTTCAGGATGGCAGACGGTCGATGTACACAAAAATGTGTTGGAAAAATAATCTCAACCTTCACAGAACTGAAAACATAATTCCCAGCTCAACAACACCTGTGTAACTAATTTATTAAACCACTTACACGAGACTCGGCAGAATAATATTAAGAAACATATGCTCCAAATATTTTTATGATGATTTTGAAGAATACCGCATCAGCAGGAGTTGGTTCAAGGTACAATGAAGTCGCGTACTTCACCATCATCACTGAAAGCGGTGTGTGCATGTTAAACAGGCACATTGTACAGGAGAGGCATTATTTGTTTAGTCATTCTTAATCTTTATGCACAGATATAAATATGAAACAGATGAAGCAGACTCACTGGTCTCCTTAATTTCTAGTTCAGAAAGATAAATTGGTGAACGGGAATTGGCTATTTGAGGGTTACTGAACGATCATCAATATACCTGAAGCTTAATTTAACTTCTTGACCAAATTACCTTGTTTTGACTTTGCCAATCAGAATCAAAGCAGAAATTATGATCCATATGCATAAATAAACAGATCAACAAGGAGGGAGCGCATGGGGATGCCTACTTCTTGCTTAAGTGTCTTACCCCCAAAGTATACATAGATGTTATCAATGAGGAAGGCCAGCATTTCACACATTGTCTTCTCAGTAAACTTCAGATGGCATTTGCTTTCATTTTTCACAAATTGTCCTGAATCTCTGAACATAGATAGTAACTGCATCTGTGTACACCACGTTTGTAACAAAAGCCCCACGGATCAAGGAATGAAGTTTTTCCTTAAGTTTATCATGTGGGATAGTGGTACATTTCTGAGACTGGAAAAATTCAAGCAAATCCTTTGAGTTTTTGAAAATCCACATGGCATGTATTCCACTTGTCTCAGATACTTTCTGTGAACATGTAGAAAGTCCTTCCTTGATTGCATTAAGGATTATGGTTAATCTTTGAGACATTTGAGTATTAATTTAGCACTGATAATGGAAGTGACAACATTGTAGCCATTTATCGTTGAGGATAATTCAATAATTCAGTGTTGATATTAATTAAAATGTTAACAAATATGTGTGATGAACAAGCACTCAGTAGCCCAATTATGACGGCCTTAGATTTCTTACCCGCAAACCGACTTCAGAAATAATGTGACATGTGGTTAAAAATGCATTATCTGTAATTGCTGCCATTAATAAACCAAACTAAACTATCACCTACCGGCTAATATTACTCAATTACAAATTAAAAACGAGTGACTAATTATCTACCAAGTTACATTGCGTATGTTACATGGTATTGTTTTTCTGTGGGGTTGTTTTAACAATTAACCTATTTCTTCAGACAGACATTTTACAAACACATTCCATGTTTCATAAATATATCTAATGGTGGAAATCTGCACTAAGGGAAGATACATGGAAACAATGAGTTTATGAGTTATAAGTGAGAGTTTAACCGTTAATTAAATGAGTGAGTGAGTGAGTGAGTTGGGTTTATCGCCGCTTTTAACAGTATTCCAGTTATATCGCGACGTGGCAGCTTAATGTGGGAGGAAAGCCCGAAGTGATGCAGGTCTCAGACGTTTACCACTTCGGTGAAACCCACGAGCATGGGTATGGTGCTGACAAACCTAGAAACATAATCGGGGCGAACCGGGATTCGAACCCACAATCATAGTTTTCTGGCGTGCCCAAGGAACGCAACTCTGCACAGCGAATCGCGGCGCCTTAGACGACTGGGCCACCCGTGGCCCCCGTTAATTAAACAGGTATTAAGAGTTGGATTAGTGAGTGAGTCTTTGGATTTACAGATGAAACATCCAGGTGAAGGACACCAAGAAAGGGGTTTACACATTGTACTCAAATGGGATTCGAGCACGGGTCTTTCTCGTAATGACCATTTGCTTCAACCACTATTCTTCAGATGACCAGGAAGAATAGCCCATCAAATAATCAGTTGCTTGCACCATTGTCTGCCAAACTTAGTCAGAAAGAAAGATATTATATTTCACCCGAACAAGCTAACACTACGCACCAGCATGTTTCCTCTGTTCATGACAGTGTTACGTTGTTTACGCGCCGACATGTTAGACTTAATATTTAGGGCTATTAATGTCCTACACGGTCACGTTATGATTGAGATCAGCGGCGTTTTATCAAAGCCATGTGATGATCACAACACGAGGAATCGGAGAACTCGTTTAATGGAACCATTGATTTCCTTGACTTAATTTGACAAAGGTTTTTCTCTTGTAGTTACCCTGACATATTTCCCTATAATAGGACAGAGAACAGGCCGCACGGCTGCGTTTTGGTGACAATATCCAGAGGCGTTATATCTGGTCGAGGACGTTTTGGCACCATCTAATTATCGTTAAAGGGGAGTTATGATGTCGATGAACACGCTGATAAACGAAAAACATGTTTCAAAGGACAAGTTATGATAAGAATCTGTACAATTAGAGACATCAGGAAAACCTTTAGAAAATATTATGAAAGTTACAAAATGTGTTCATATAACGGTGAATTAGATCTTGTTCATTCAATTATATATAAAACGTTAACGCCTGAGAATAACCAGTCTCGATTATCCGACGAAACATATTCTATTGGGCGTAAAAGGCAAAAGCGGCGAAATCTATTTGAATATTAGATAATTGAAATAGGTGATGACACCAGGTGTTCGCGGTGTTCCTGTCCACAACTGGTTTGGACTAAATGCATAGGAAATGATAAAATGTGTCAAAAAGACTGATTTCAAGGAGTTTCCAATATTTTACGCCAAGAGTTTGGCTCAAACCGCTTTTTCTCAACAGATGAACAGAATGGCAAACGTGTGGCTATGAATGCATACAGACTTGTTCTAATTTAGTTTTGGCAAAGAAGCAGTTTGACAATGGCGCAAGCGGATTGGCATATATAGAAAGTTGATAAGACAAAGTACTAATACCCCCGGAGGGTCTTCATACATATGTATCTATTTCTACACCTGCCCTCTTGGATTTTCCGTCACTCATAGGTATATATATATCCATTGAAATAGCTGTAACTATAAACATCAATGCCAAGGATTAACCAGTCTCGATTATCCGCCGAAACAGATTCCATTTGGCTTAAAAGGGAAAATAGAGTTGACAATTATATGAATGGCCCGTTGAAAATCATTTGAGACACCAGGTGTTATGCATGTATGACATACTGTAAATGTTAAACAACGGGTTATTCAGAAACACATGCTTATCGTCGGATGATCGAGACTGGTTATTTTCTTACGTTAACATTTTATATTCATCACATATAGTCGGAACCGTACAGTGACTCTGCTTATAGTTGATACAGAGTGACAAAACACTCTCCACAAGACTGTGTGACAAGAGGGATGACTTCAACTTTCCAATAGTCAACCTTCCGTTTATGTCGAGCAATATTCCAACAGCTCCAGCCCTTGGTGTCTACATATCAGAACGTTTGCTTTTTTACCAAGCTTTAAAAGAGCGTCAAACTTCAGGTTCTGGTTTTTTAGCCGCCGCGTTGTACTGTTTGTGACGCAAAACAACATTCACTCCCTACTGCTTCCTCTCATCCTCTTACAGTGACATCATCTAGTTATTTGATGAGTATCCATCTCCTGCTCTTTCCCACAAGACCCGAGAAGATGCGGGGTAAAATTGGTCTTCAGCAACCCATGCTTGTCGTAAAAGGTGACTATGCTTTTCGTAAGAGCCGACTTACGGGATCAGGTGGTCAGGCTCGCTGACTTGGTTGATGCATGTCATCGTATCCCAATTGCGTGGATCGATTGTCATGATGTCAATCACTGAATTGTCTGGTCTAGACTCGATTATTTACAGACCGCCGTCATACAGCTGGAATAGTGCGGCGTTTAACATCAAATAAACAAAAAGCTTTTCCACAACATTGGGAACCGGTGTTTAA